>NW_023416285.1:63541863-64951863 GCF_014176215.1 Rousettus aegyptiacus | reverse complement strand
TCTGGAAGTGCTTCATGAGGGAGCCCTGCATGCTCCTCATTAGCCAGCCTGCCTCCTGCACTTCCCACTAGAGGATTCAATGGGAGTGCTCAGCTTGGGGTTAAATGGACTCAGAGTTTACATTATTCTGACTTCACAAGTCTCGGAGGAAAACTACATTTAGAAAGCAACCAAAAGAAAAGAGTATGGATATCAGTTTACAACATGCAACTTGAAGACATTTTTCTTTAGCGTCTCTTCGAGTTTTCAAGTGGGAGTGAAAATTAAATTCACTATAAACAGAGTCAGCTCCAGGATTTCTGTTAGGCCAAGGTTGGAGGCAGCTACACAGTTGGAAGGATGGGAGCAAGTAGCGGACTTTTCTTGAAGCCCCCTCTTTCCTGCCTCCATCCATCCCTCAGCTCATCCACAAAAAGAAATAGGACTAGAAGCTGCCCCCAGCAGAAGCCAGAATAATGGCTGACGGTCCTGACCACTAAGAAGCAGACTAAGCTCATGCTGACATTAGTGAAGGAGCAGAGTATCAGCGCTAAGAACTTATTCTGGTGCCTTCTGCTCTTGTGTTGGCCCACCTTTTAAAAAAACATCCAAGGCAGTGCCAAAGCATGACTTCATTCCAAGCCCTGGAAAGAACATATGTTGTAAAAGACACAGCCTGCCTTCCAAATGTCTCGTCTGCACACAGGCCACTGTCCTGCCCAACTCAGCCCTGAACCAAAGGCAAAGCTGTATGACCCGTGGACGTAGCAACAGAGCTGAAGCAGAGCTAAAGGGACAAGCTCAGGCCCAGGAGATGGAAAAAAGATACCACCCTATGTGTTTGCTCAGTCTTTGAGGTAACCATGATGCTGAGGGTGAGTTTGTGTCTCTGTCTAGCAGATCTCAGCTGGACACACAGAGGCGGACACTCCTGACTTAGAAAGAGTCCTTTGTTTAATATGACAGGCACACGTTAGTTTGATTTTTTAAATGAATGATACAATTTTGAAAAAAAATTTAAAAATCCTCTCTATCTACAATAAAGACAACAAATATGTCTATTTCTCATTATTCCAAAATACTGTTCCAGTGAAAAGCCAAAATCTACACAATATACCTATATTATTTTTTCTATTGTTTCATTGGTCCAGAAAAAAAACCCAACAACAACCTTAAATCATCTTTGGAAATATGAATATTTTCTCATGAGAATAATTTCTTAATTTTTAAAAAAGAAGGGTAACAACATTATATGCATTCTCTCTCTCTCTCTCTCTCTCTCTCTCTCTCTCTCTCTCTCTCTCATGCCTACAGCACCTGGTCTTCCTAGGTGGTCTCCCGTCAAGTACTGACCAGGCTCGATCCTACTTAGCTTTAGGGATCATACGGAATCAGGCTTGTGCAGGGTGGCATGGCCATAGTATATGCATTTTCTCTCGATCTGAGTTATACAGTATTTTAGGAGCTCTTGATTAAAGTGGAGATTTTTAAATTAATTGCAAGGCATCAAAACATCTTGTCACTCAGAACTGGATGCTTACACAGTTAATCCTCATTATTTGTGAATTCTATGGTTGTGAATTCACCTACCTGCTTAAATTTATTTGCAACCTTGAAATCAATATTCATGACACTTTCACAGTTATTCATGGATGCTCAGATATCTGCCTTCTTGTTTCATTTCTCACCCTGTCGATAAGCATCCTTTTCATAGTCTAATAAAAAGTGCCAAATTTTTTGCATTTTTGTGCATTCTGTTCATGATTAAAACAGCCCCCAGGCATTGTGCTGAATGTGTTCTGAAAGTACAAAAAGTTGATGACGTGCCCTACAGAAAGCATAAATGTGTTAGATGAGCTTCATCCAGGCATACGTTACAGTGCTGTCATCTGGGAGTTCAATGTAAATGAATCATTAATATGTATTAAATAAAATGTCTTAAAAAATACACATGAAGCAGGTTATATATTGATTAGTTGCTGAAAGTGTGTCCAGAACATTCAGGAAGCTAACCCTATGTTTATCCCAAGAGCAATAGTTCAGTATTTGCTAATTCAATGTTTTCAGTGACTTTATAGAATGTACCTACAGATACTGAGAATCGACTATATCGGTTTTTAGAATTTGGAAGGATGAGTCAGGATTGGGCATGAGAACCATCCACCAGGGTGGGTCAGGGCCTACCTGGCTGCAGAGGCCAAATCTGAGAAGCCAGTCCAGGTGAATCAGCAGGGGGAACTAGTAAGAACTCTGCAGTAAGGCCCACTGGGCTAGAAATACAGATGGGGTCAATATGTGGAAGTGTGTGGTATGGGTGAGAGAGAGAGAGAGAGAGAAAGAGAGAGAGAATGAGAGAGAGAGAGGTGGCTACATAATGAGGGCAATGGACCATGAATGAGAGGGATGAAGCTATTTAGAAACAATTTTAGAACACAATGGCTGGTCTTCATGGGGCCTGCATACCCCATAGGGGTGAGGGATCAGAAGTAGGGTGGAATAATGCCTGAACTGTTTTGACTGAGTAAATCATTCTGGATTTAATCTCAGGTACAAATATCCTCTTCTTGATCCATCATTTTGGGGAAGAGCCTCCTTGTGGGCCTCCAACAGAAAGCTACCAAGGAAGACCTGAAGAAATGAAAAGATTGTTGAAAAATCTAGTTCTTCTTTACATTTGATAGGCAAAGAGATCATACCGACTATTCACTGTCAAATTAATAGTGAGAGTTTCTTCTTTCTCCTTCATTGCTAGTGTCCACAGAGGCCTTTTCTCTTCTCATGAGGACTCTGATCCCAAGACAGTTCCAAATCTCTCTGTCTTGACATGCTTTTCCATGGCACAATTTAAAACATCCCCAAGCCAGTGGTTCTCCACGTTGGCTGCACATTAAAAGCATCTGGAAAGATTTAAGACCCCAATGACAGACCCCTGTTCCCTTAAGATGAATCAAATCAAAATATCTAGGGAATGGGGCCTGAGCACGGGTACTTTTAGATACCCTAGGCGTTTCTGATATATAGGCCCAAAATGACAAGGAATGCCTGAAACGGTGATCCTGGCTGCAATTAGAAACCCCCTGGGACTTGAAAAAAATCCCAGATTAATAGATTCAGAATCTCCCTGAAGGTAGAGGGAGTTTGGGGGCATCGATTATATATATATATAAAATCGATGATTATATAATGTCCTTGAGAATCCTTGGCTTAGTGAGATTACAAAGTTATCACATTTGAAATTTTAAAATAAAATTACTATAGAAAAGCACAGAGGAGAGAGTGGAGAAAGAGTTGGTGATACATATATGAATGTAGCGACAATGATGTCAAAGATCCTGGGTCCCCTGATTCTTCTAATCTATCGAATTCTGACCTGTAGGGGAGGCAGGTGGGCATTGAGGGGAGAAGGGTGGTTTTGAGGTGGGACCTGACCTAGGGTCACGTTACCAGTGTTAGTTCTACCGATTGGCTGCAAAATTGGCTGCTGCAGCTGTTAGGCCTTTGGAACTGACACTGGCAGTCAGAGTGGGCTGTTCAGTGACTTCAGTGACCATCGGGGCAGTGGTTCCTTCTCTTCTGGTCTCCCCTCCTCCCTTCCCTTATACAGTAAGAGATAGATAGCAGATTGTCGAGAAGATGCTGTTCCCTTGCCCAGACTGCTTTCCTGGGCTGCTGCACCCATCCCCCAGCTGCTGTGGCTGCTAACAACTTACAGCCACCTCTTTCTCCAAATACCTGCATTCTGCTACACAGCTGCTCCCCTGAGATGTTACATCCCCCACACTCTTCTTCATCCTGGCCGAGACAGCCAGCCCACAGACAATGACTGACTGGCAGGGCTGCCAAAGTCTGACTCCTTTGCCTCAAAGCAGGATGAATTCTGAAGGGCAATTCATGTTCCCTGAAAGATCGAGCTAAAGCTAGTAAAACTGAGGCTATACCCTTAGTATTTTCCCTTGCCCTATCCTACTTCCTTCCTTCCCCTTTTCCTGAGAGCTCTTCCTCAAGAAATCCTTTGTACAAGAATACTTGTCTTGGTTTCTGCTTCTAAATAACTCACCCTAAAACAAGTAGTGATTAGATATTATGTGGGTGATGGGGAGGGGAGGGTAGAAAAAATATGAACTTGGAAGTCAGATATACCTGGGTTCAGCCCCAACTCCATCACTTAGCTGCATGAATCCATCAAGTTACCTGGACTCGATGATCCTGTTTCCTTCTCTATGTAATATGGAATGGCATCTCCTCGCAAGAATGTCATGATGATGATATTGAATGCAACCAGAGAATAGATGTGTAAGTTCATGGCATATAGTAAAGATTCAGTACTACTGCCAGCTTCCCTGGCCTCCAGGAACTTTCACACCACCTCCTTCTAAACTTGGTTCTTCACTGTTCTCTTTGGTCCACTATGCACTATGATTTTCTTAGTCGCTCTACATTCTCTTCTTCCTTCTCTTTTACATTTTCATTTTACTATCTCCTTTCCAAGGGTTTCTGCACCTCATTTTTTATAGAGCATTTCATTTCTCCCATCTATGATAAACTAAGAAGAATGCACAGCCATGCCCAGAAATACAGATCCTTGTTCTGTGGGCCATGGCCAAGGAAGCTGGAGTGAGGTTATCAGTTTTTGCCAACTCAACAGAGTTATGTTGGGTTCAGTTTTGTAAATAGGACTCAGAGGGCTAGTTTGTGGCTTTTCCTGAAATAGTGTTTAGCCAGGGAAGGATATACTATTTTCCTCGTAAGATGAAAATAAAAACCATTAAAAACCAATCACACTAGTGCTTGACATAAGAATTCTCATTAACACCAGTCTTTCTCATCTGGGCCAAATGGTGAAACAGAAAGGAGCTGATCCCCATAGTCAGGACGTAAGACCAGGCTTTACTGGCTTGGCCACAAGCTGGTTGTGGAACTTGGGGAGATTGTGTAACCTCTTTAGAGTCTAGTTTCTCCTTCGCTAGAAAGGCTTTATAGCAAAATATGTACCAGCTACTTCACAAGAGACTCCTAGAATTCATAAAATATTATTTGGGAAGCCCTGGAACTCTGTGCAGAAACCCACTGAGAACAGTGTATTTTGTTACTAATATTCTCGTTAATAACACTAATTGCAAATCAGCTCACTAGGTTACGGAGTGCTGTAAGTCATGTCTGTCATAGTAAACATTCTACATTGAAGGTGGTGGGAAATCTGGAAACCCGATGCCAACTGGATTTTTATAATTATTTTCATAAGCCCAGCAGAACAAGCTAATCTAATTACTACTCTTTTGCCTGCCCAGCTCATTTTTCTACCCTTCTTCTGGCATTGGCACTCCCTTCCCTCTGGGGAGCTCATTCACCACTCCCTGGTCCTGGTGGGGCTGTGATCATGGGAGTCATTGCTCAAACTGCTCATCCTTAAACCCCACAGGAAGAGTGAGCATATGACCCAGCCTCGGCTAAGCATAGCCCATTTCTCTCGGATCACAAGTATTGGTCCAAGGGGCGGTCGATTCATCAAGTCAGTCAGAATCCTTCCCCAGCATTTTGAAATAGGAGGGAGAAGGGTGGCACCTTCCACTTTTTAGAAAACAAGCAGTTAGAATGAGGTCTGCCTTTTATCTTTCCATTTAGATATTCTCCTTCCTCAAGTATCTTATATTAGGAATAAAATAAATCCATTCAGTGTCGATATATTATAATTATTTAAATATCATTATAAAGAGAAATAGAATGAATATCTTGGTGTAAGTTATACATGATTTAATAGAAAACATATCTATTAGGAAGTAGTGGCATGATTTTATCAATATTCTATCCAATGCATTAAAAACCAGCCATCTTATAATGGGCTTTTACTACTTTTTTCAACACAGGATGTTCTAAAGTATCATGAGCTTGAGAAAGTTGCCTCACAGTGAACATTTTCCTCACCCTTTTTCATCAGTGCACTTCTAAGTGGCCACAGACTATAGATCTTTCAGTCAGGGGTTATACTCTCTGCCAAGAACATTAAAGGACAACTGAGATAGAAAAGGACAAGGAAGAATCAACTCTTGGGTCTCCTAGGTTTTAGTCTAGTCCTTTTATAATCAGGGGTGTTGTGTCCATTTATTTCAAGTTTATGTTTCTCACATCTGTTTTACATGCATATACATATATATATGTATAAGAAAGTACTTCTTGTCCTAACTGCAGCTGGGAAGATATTTAAAGCTGTAAATATTTACCAAGTGTAGGCTGATTTGGCCAATGAACGGGAATTAGAGTATTGGGCCCCACTCCTGGCTCCACTGCTAATTCCCATGTGACAGTGGATGGGTCAATTAAAATTTCTGTGTTCCAGCACTACATTTAAGAAAAGGGGATACTAATCTTTGCTGGCCAGCACTCCAAAAGTAGTAACTCCTGAGGATAATACCTGCTACTCAGAATAGAAATCAAAGACGGATCTCATTGAGAACATACATCTATTACTTTTTCTTTCCTTTCCTTCCCCCTCCTCACTCACCTTTTTTTTTGAAGAGAAGAGGAGTGGTAGAGTGAAAGCTATATCCTTGTCTGGCTTGAGGAAAAACAAAACTTCCTTGTCTCAAAAAATTTAGCAAGTACCTGCTTATGCATGTTGCTGCTATAAGACAACAATGTGAATAAAGTAGCTAGGTTTGAAATTCCCCTCAGAGAAGAAAAGTGGATGGCAGGAGAATTGTAATAACGCCTCTGAGACACTGCTTAGCCCTTGTTGCCTCTTAGAGTAGGGATTTGAGACAGGACTTGGCTGTTAAGGTGATTCTATTTCTTACACCTGTGACCTTAAACTAATCATTTCACTTTCTAGTGTCGAGTTTGGATCACAGTCAAATGGAAATGATAATGCCCATACATAGATGTGTCGAAACAGTTATATACAAGGACCTCACAAAATGGCACAAAGAAGGAGCCTGATGAATCCTGGTTTCTGCCACTTTCCCTTTATTTGTTTATTTTGATAGCAATATGACAATAGGACAGCAGATAAAGCAGCCTCCATATTTTGCTACCAGCACGTATTCAGCCCTACGCATGCAATTAGCTGATCCCATCGTATGTCCATATTTAGACTCCAGAAAAATTTCTTGCATTTATATTGCCTCTTTACATTAAGGAGCAAACAAATGCTTTTTATCAAGAAGCAAACAAATTTATACAAAAAAACATAATCAAGGGCTATAGTTTTAAAATCATCTATTTAGAATGAAGGTGTTATAAGCTTTCTGTTGTACATCGACTCTAGACAACTTCCCTCTTTCCCCAGAAAAGATCGACTGAGGTGATGATCTGGATGACAAAGATGGAAGAACCTTGGGTTATATTAATAATTTAGGACTGAACTATTTCTCAATTGTTTCATTTTCCTTTTACTTCTGAGAGGACAGAACATAAGCAAAAGCAGTTTTTTTGTGAGGAAATTCAATTTGTGTCGGCAAAAAAATCTCATAATGCAAAAAAGAGAACCCCAATAATAAGATCAGATGCAACTACACTATTGCAACACCACGGGCACAGAGAAAGGACCGCTCTGGTCCCCCAAGAAACTTGTTTCACTTCCCTCAAAGGAGTTCTCAAACTCTTTTTAGATCCTATTTCCAGTGACCAAAAAATCTTTTGAGACCCACTAAACTAATCTGTTTATACCAACCATTACATGAAAAATATAATCAGAGTGGTAGGGGCTGAAGATGCAAATTTTATTAAATTTCTTGAAGAACAAAAGTAAAGAATTCATCTATTCCAGGAGCGAGAAAATATTCCCAAGTCACGATAATACTTCCTTCATCTGCAGGTACTTTGCGTCATACCTGCCCTTTCACGTTATTTACTTTTTCACAGCAACCCTATGAAGTTGTAGCACTGCTCGATCCTCACAGTGCCGTGAGGTAGGCATCGTCATTACTGAATTTCATCACTTCTAAAATGTCAAAGGGTGGAATATGCACCTGACTTTATGGACCATCCAGGAAGAAAGCAGAACGCTGACAAATCATGACACATTATCAATTGGAAAACAAAACAAAAAAACAAAAAACAATTTCAGATATGTTAAGTAAGATGTGGAAGAATAAGTGTCTTAGAATTGATGAACTATGGACTTTCTCTCTTCTAGATGAGAAAATGTCTGCCTTATTGAAGGTCAGGCTGTTGATAGAGTCTTTAGCCAGAAGTACCACTCAACACAGACTTTTCGACTCCACCCCAAATGGACTCAACTCAACCAGACCTAGCAATTATGGAGATGATCTTGGAAGCAAGAAATAAGGCTCTCACCAGCTATTCCTAAAACCACTACTTTAGAAGGAAATGATTTATTATAACGGGTGGCAGTAATCATAGTAGCATTTTTAGCAAGAAACAACAAACTATTTTCAAAGGAAATATGAATGGCTACCCCCTCCTTTCTTTACAACATACTGCATTGATACAACATAGATAGAGTTGATCCTCATTATTCATGGTCTCCATATTTGCAAGTTTGCCTAATCACTAAAATTTATTTGTAACTCTCAAATCAATACTAAGAGCACTTTCACAATTATTCATGGACATATGCAGGGCAGCAAAATGTTGAGTCGCCTGACCGCAGATTCCCAGATGATGCTCTGCCTTCTTGTTTCAGCTTTCACACTGTAAAAAAGTGTTCTTTGCATGGTCTATTTAGTGTCACTTTTTTTTTTTTTGGATTTTCATTGCTTGAAATTTGGAGACTCAATTTTCACTGTTTAAAGTAGGCTTCAATACAGCGTGGTGACTATAGTTAATAACACTGTCATGCATATTTGACAGTAGCTAAGAGAGTAGATATTAACGTTCTCATCGTAAGAAAAAAAATTTTTATAGCCATGTATGATGAGGGATGTTCACTAGACTTATTGTGGTGATCATTTGTAATATAAATAAATATTGAATTATTATGTTGTACACTTGAAATTAATATAACATTGTATGTCAATTAAAAAAATGGCTCCCAAATGTAGTTCTGAAGTGCCGTCCAGTGTCTTTAAGCACAAGAGGGCTTGACATGCCTTCCAGAGAGTATAGATGTGTTAGATTATCTTCATTCAAACACAGGTCATAGTGCTGGCAGCTCAATGTTAATGAATCAATAATGTATTTTATTTATTTATTTATTTATTTATTTATTTATTATTGTTATTGTTTATGCCTGCAGCACCTGGTCTTCCTAGGTGGTCTCCTATCCAAGTACTAACCAGGCCCAACCCCGCTTAGCTTCCGAGATCAGACATCAGGCTTGTTTAGGGTGGCATGGCCATAGACCATGGACTGTGACTCCACTGGGGCACAAACTCAGGACCTTCTACATGTAGCAGATGTGCTAACTGCTACACTATGGAATCACATTCCAATAATGTATTTTAAATAATGTGTCTGTAAACAGAAACACACAAGGTTATAAATTGATCAATTAATGAGACTGTTATAACCAGAGGCTCACAGGAAACTAACTCTGTATCTCCCCAGGAACAATTAGTGTTCCCTAATGAGAACTGACTGTTTTCGGATGTGAAAGTGTCAAAAGAACTATATTTCTGTTGTAATTTACCAGCCAAGTCAGAAGCATAATTAAAGATACAACAAACACACACACGCACATGCAGGCATGCACGCATGCACACACATGCTCACACACGCACTCGGTAGAACAAAAAGCATGACCGATGGCAAGATCTGGAGAGAATCACAAAAAAATAGTATGACAGTGGTGGTAGAAATATAGGTGTTTAACATTCTTTTGTTGGCATTTCTTTGGAGATTTCACTTTTAAATACTAGAAAGATTGTCAGGAAGTCAAGGAAGCAGCCCCTAACTGAGGGAACGGCGGTGGCAAAGCAGCCCCGTGAGCCCACCAGGAGGACACATCTGCAGAGAAGTCTTTTTTTTCCTGGAGTGCTTTCTTGTCTGTGGAATAAGCTTCTCAATTTTCCTACCTTCTCTTTAAAAAGTCAATGAAAGGCACATGAGGTGGGAGAGAGAAGGATGAGGAGCAGAGAAAAGGATGAGGAGCAGAGAAAATGAGTATGTGGTCTTAGCGTTTTTCTGCTGAGGATAGAGCACTGGTTAGAATGTCAAACACATGCTTCTTTGCTAAAAATAGTCACAAGTGCCTTTGTTTTAAGCCTCGATATATTAATGATAAAGAACCGCCAGTTACAGAGGGACCTCCCTGCATCCATAACTCTGAATAAAAACACATCAGTTTAGGGGGAGCTGTTATCAATGGTGGAAACAACCGACACCACTATGCCAGTGGAGAAATACTGCACCTCACTGTTTTGCAAAGGAAAACTCTGCACAATAATTTATAAGGAAGTGGAAGGGTTTGGAAGGCTGTTTGTTTCCTTGTGGCCAGTGACTGATTTTCCACAAAAATGTGCATTGGCTAATTCTCATAAGGGGTTTGGAAAAATGAAGCTAGGGTTTCAGGTTCAACTCACAGGAGCTGCTTTTCTCTGGACAGTCTTTGTTTCCCCAGTCTGGTCGGCAGTCCTTCCGGGGACTTCCTCAATCCCTGGCAGGGGCTGAGTCCCGGCCGTTGTTGTTCTTGTTGTCCAGGATGAAAAGGTATTGGAAGGCCGGCTGCTCTAATTGGAGCTTGCACCTGCAGCCCCCAGCCTGGGAGGCGGCTTGCTCTAGTACTGTGAGTGTGTGTGTGTGTGTGTGTGTGTGTGTGTGCGCGTGTGTGTGTATTTGATTTCCTCAGTGAACACTGGGACACTGAATATGCTGGAGGGAATCCAAGTCGCTCCACCACTTTCTTCGTTCTGGGGAGGAGGCACCCTTTACTCTCTTAGAGGGACTTTTAGCCATGCAAATATATCCAGTGTATTTTGATCTAATCTCTTCCGGCCCCAAGAGGATTTACCCAGATAAAGGGTACCCTTCAGGTAGTATGAGAAGGTGCCACAACAAGGCTTTCACCCCCCAACCCCCCACTCCCTGCTTAAGCTGCTGCATTTGTTATGAGTTTCTCACACTTCCCTCGAGTAACACTATCCAGGCAGTACTGGAGAAGGATGGCTACGACCTCTGCGCTCAGCCAAGGAGACAGAAATGGAGAAATCACCCAGGTGGACCTAATTAATGACTGTGCCTGTGTCCCCGTCACAGGACCCAGGGCTCCATCTTATTGCGCATCTTTAATGTGTATAATCCCATTGAGTCTTCTATCTAGATATGCCCATGAAATCATAACCACGGTCAAGGTGATGAGCCCAAAAAATTTCCTTACGCTCCTTCGTAATCCCCATCCCACTCCTTGCTCCACCATCAGATCCCCAGGTTACAATTGATCTGCATTCTATAACTATAGATTATTTGCGTTTCTAGAATTCTACATAAATGAAATCAGATGGTATGTATTCTTTTTTCCTCTGGTTTTTTTACTCAGCATAATTCTGAAATTCATTCATATTGTGTGTATCAACAGTTCGTTCCTTTTTTATTGCTGAGTAATATTCCATTGCACAAACGTACCCCAGTCTGTCCATTCATTCACCTATTGATAGGCATATAGGTTGTTTCCAGCTGCTATGAATATATCTGTACAGATATTTGTATGGACAGAAGCTTTCATTTCTTTTGGGTACATACTTAGGAGTACAATGGCTGAATCATATGACAGGTATCATTTAACTTTTCAAGAAACTACCAAACTGTTCTCCAAAGTGGTTGTACCATTTTATTTTTATTTTCCTACCAGCAGTTCTGGTTCTTCCATATCCTCACCACATTTGGTATGGTCAGTCTTTTTAGATTTAGCGATTCTTAAATATATACAATAGTATCTTGTTCTGGTTTTAATTTGCTTTTCTTCTAATGACTAATGATGTTGAGCATCTTTTCTATGTGTTTACTTGTTATCTGTGTATCTTCTTTTGGCAAAACGATTGTTTAAATCTTTTAAACATTTCTTAAACTGGCTTGTTTATTTTCTCATGATTGAATGCTGAAAGGTCTGTGCATTCTCCAAGGGATATTTTTTTATCTAAAAAATTATCCTAGAATGTAAGACATTGTATAGGAAGCTTTTATGGAATTTTTAGCATTAATCTAAGCATTTCAGGAACAATTTGGGAGCCCAGGGTCCTCTAGTCCCTGGAAATCACACTCCTCATGCACCTTATTCTTCCTTATAATAATAAAAGCGGTCAAGATGGCCCAGGCCCCTTTCACTTTTTTAAATGAAATAAATGCAAAAATAGATGTGAAAATCATGATGTATTTTAAGTATATATGTTAAACAAGTTAGTGTTTTTGAACATATGCAAAGATTCAGCACATATATAACATTGGAGATGTTGTTAAGATTTTGAGGCTTAATGTGGGACCTTGGGACAAAGGGCTATCAAGGCCATTGGCCATTTTGTGATAGGCCATGAGAGGCCAACACCAGCTTGGGGCACTTCTCACATACTCTGCATATCCCTAAAGTCATACCTGGAATGGTTACCATTTAACTGTTTTTGCTTGTGGTCAAATGAATGGTGCAGAGACGACTATGGAAGAAAGGACCATTTCCCAGATATACGCAAATGTCCTGGCAGATGGTGACACTGGGAAAGCTGATTATAGCCCTTGGAGCCTTTCGGAGGGACCTCCTACTCCACCTACCTGCAAGCCTGTGGGGCCTGAAGCTTCTTTTAGGCTGGTTAGCATATTGGCTCTTTTCAATGAGTTTGAGGTCAAAGTGAAGTTATGACCATGAGAGGAGTATCTCCACTCGAAGAATTCTCAGACACCTCCCAGCCCTACCCACAGAAGCTCCTGCCCTCTGGTGACATTCATCATCACTTCTGAGGAACCTTAATATCCTTTTACCTCTGGTATCTAGTGTGGCGATCTCCATATGGGGTGGTTTTGCTCCCCATGGGACATTTGGCATCATCTGGAGACATTTTTGATCGTCACAATTCGAGGAGTATTACAGCATCTAGTAGAGGCCAAGGATGCTGCTACATATCCTCTAATGCACAAAACAAGTTCCCACGACCCAAAATTATCCTGAAGTGCCAGTGTTGGTGAGATCGAGAAACCTGATCTTGATGATTCAACCAGGTGTCAACCAGAATGGACAGGGAGTGTGATCGATATTAATTCTGAAAAAGTGGTTCTTTGTTCATTAATTAGACAAGCCCCACAGTATGGATAGAGAGCATTGCTCAGCAAGCTTGAGGCGGCATGAAGACCTGCCTGCCCAGGACCCTCCCACCATCTCCATTCCCTTCTCCCTACTGTTAAGAGCTTTGGCATGTAACAGACTTGGTTTCAAACCCACGTCCTGCTGCTTGGTGACTTTGGGCAAGTTACTTAATCACTTTAAACCTCAGTTTCTCTACCTGAAAATGGAAATAACCATAGTGCTTTTTATAGTTATGAGAATTAAACAAGATAAACCAAGTCACATAAAGAGTTGGACATGTCTGGCACATGAGAAGAACTAAGTCAGTGACTGTGATTCTTACTAGTCCACGAACTGAGCACCTGCTGAACACAAAGCACCTTGCCAGGTGTGTTTCCTAGCCACTCAGTACCAGTTGGTGACAGATTTTTATTAGTCTACAAAAAAAACCCCAAACATTTACTCTCAAAGTTTTAATAATGATAACCCTTGCTAACTAATGATAACTCAGAAACAAAACTTGATGAGTATGTTGAACTTGCTGTGTTTTGTACTTCACTTTAGTGATAAAATGAATGAAGAGTGACTTAAGGTAAAACAATATATATTGAGTTGTTTATGCACATGTCCATTTATGTGCCTATAAATTTGTTTATAGTCCTTGGTAAGAAATTTACACCATGACATTTGTCAGACAATAAAACACTAACTGGAACTCTTGGAGCAAATCCTGGGGGAACTCGCAGGTTGTCCCATTCCAGTACTGAGTGGGATTTCATGTCAAGTGATTTGGATAATGTCTCAGGTGGGGTAGGTTACTCCAGTACCAGAAAGACTGCATTGCCAAATGGCCAAGCGGAGACTGTGAGACTTATGCCAGAGTAAGCTCAGGGAGTTTCTGGAAGGTCATTGTTGCAAACCCAGAGAACCAGTTCTGTGAGTTTGGCTAAAAGGAAATATTTAGTCAGAGTAACAGAGAGGTGTGGTAATAAAGCGGAGGAAGTCTGGGTAAGGATTACAACCAGCAAAGGCAAATTGCTCTTCTTCATTTTCAAAAGAGAAGGGAGGCTTTAGTTCTGGCCCTCAGACAATGCCTCTATTCTTGCCAACTGCAGGAGCATGAGCCCACAAAATTGCCAGGGAGCCAACAGATAATCTGGATAGGGTTTAGACAGGTAGCATCCAGGCCAACGAATAAGAACAGAAAATTTGGCTTAACTCTATTTCTGCCTTTGTGTTTTCTAGTAGAGCAGGAGACACATTTAAAAACATTTAAAAACATAGACATTCTGTGCTTGGGGATATACAATGGGGCCGACGCATATTAAGAACCCTTTGGGCTCCTTTGGCAAGGAAATCTTATGGGGCTTTGGACACTGGAGCCATGAAAGAGATCCCTAGGAACATTCTAGAAGACAGCCTTGATTTCCAGGCCTTCAGTGGCCAGTCCAGGAGTGTGCCAGAGTACTCTTGGATAGAGGTGAGTGAATAAAGAATTTCTCCCCTCAGGTGGGCTGTTCTGTCAGAGTGCATAACCATCGCTGTTTCCCCACCAGGCTATTACAGAAAAAGGAAAGAGATTTATCTGCTTAAATCAAAAAGTTCAAGGGTCACAGAAGTTGCCCTTTACTAACAAGAGTGGCTGTCACAAAGAATGTCACGAAGAACTGCTAATTCTACTCTTTACTTTCTAATCAATAAAGAAGATAGATTTATGGAAGGAAGATAGTTTGAGTGACAGGAAATCTGTCCACTCTTCAAAATATTCCATGAACTGAGGTCAGCAGGAGCAAGGGATCTGTACTGCATCATCTCGAGCGCTCCCATAACAATCTCCACAGAGTTTGGTTTAGACGAGGTATGCCCTCATCTCTTGTCTAGAGACACAAGAAAGAAAAAAAAAACAACAGATATTTTTGTATCTCCAAGTGCTTGTTAGTGTCTCAATAAAGGTGTTTTGAATTAATAACTGAAATAGTGGGAAATACTGTATTTCTGTGCATGTGTCGGTGAGGGTATTGATCACTGTATCACTCGGACTTCCCTTTATAAAGCCTGACATTGTCAATTTCTACTCCAAGCCCTGATGAGGAAAGCTTTGTACCTAAAAAGGAATGGCTTTATTTCTTCCTTTCTGAAAATGATAAAAATGTCATTGGACATATCTCCCTTTCACTCTGGTTGTCAGGAAGCTCAAGGCTAAATCTGATGCCAGGTATAACTAATTGCAAAGTCTCTTATGGCATCCATACTTGGTCTTATTTCCTCTGGCTTTGTCCTGTTCTGAACTACATTTTCTCCATTCCTAATTTAAATTCTTGATTATATTTCCCATCATCTTATTGTGGAGCTCACAATCTCAGATGCCTCCAGCTGCCAGGTAGCAGTAAATGACTAAAGTGAGTGGTATAATAGGGCATGGTATGGACTGTGGCAGAGAGGTTTTTCCCTACCCACTCTTCCAAAATAGCATCATCCTCTTATCACATTGTCATTCTCTGCTCCCTAACTCTGCTTTATTCATAGCACTTATCGATTTCTGTAATTAACTTATTTATCTGTTTACTTGATTCTAGTTTGCCTGTCTTACCTCTGCTATATCCCCCAGCACCCAGAAAAGTGTCTGACACAGAACTATCACCCAATCTTCGCTTGCTGAGTGAGCGAATTAGCAAATGAATGTGATATCAACCAGTGTGGTCAGATTTTCCTGTGTTTTAACAGAACTTGAAATTAAGATTTTTATATGAAATCTCTTGATTTTTAGATGTTGGTGGCTAATAAAAAAAAAAAAATTAAAATACCATGCTGACCCAAAACGGGACATGCTAGTGTGTGACTGCTGCTCTATTTCCTATTCCCAAGTTGTAGCCACCACAAGTTCTTTGTGGAATGAAGTAGTATCCACATAAATTAACTTATGTGTCTTTTATGGTTTATATAGCACTGTTGCACAATAGTATTTCATTATCATTCCAATTTTACTTATGAGTAAATTAAAGCCCCGAGGAGATGAAGCGAACCCGCAAGCTTAGAAGTGGAGGAAGCTCTGAAAGGCAGGACCCGCCCCAGCTGTCAGAGCTGGCCTCCTGGTCAGGCTTTCAGGAAAGCGGGAGGAAAAGCCCTTCTTGCATCATTTCCTCTCTTCCTGTCCCAGAACCCGAGGTTGGGCGGATGCTTCACCTGACACAGTCTGTGACCTCAGATTCAGATTCAGCCTTGTGCTTGCTCTGTTACTCTACCTTTTAATGCAGAAGGAGAGAGCCAGTGTGGATGCCTCATAAAATCCTCTCACATACTACCTTTAGCTCATCTGCCACCAGTCAAAAGTTGCAAGGTTAACATGTTTTAGTAACACACATGCATACAATTGACTAATCGAACACATTACGCAGTCTCTTTTATTTCTATATTTTCAATATATGTTGATCTTATTTGTTTTAAGAGATAATCCCCTTATATTATTGGTAAAGTTGTAGGTTCTTTGTGATTTAGCAGAGACTATCTCAGCCCGTCTTTGAGAGCATGACGAAGCTGTAATTAAAACTTATTTTCTTATGTATTAATTTTCTCAGAGAAGAGCTTTAAAATAAAATTTAAGTATTAAAATTTAAGTCTTTAACATTACTAGCAAACCAAGATGTGAAAATTTTCTGTTAACTATAGGATTTTTTTTCTTCTGTAGTTCTCCTAACCATTTTTCCTAGAATCAGAGGTCCATCTTGTTAAACAAAAAATCCAGGCTTTATTGACATTTTTTAATTATTATTTTTAATTGTGGTAAAATACATGTAACCATTTTTAAGCACCCAGTTCAGTGGCATCAAGTACATTGACACTGTTGTGTAACCATCACCACCCTCCATCTCCAGAACTCTTTTCATCTAGGAAAACTAAAACTATGTATCCATTCAACAGCAATTGCCCATTCCTTCCTCCTTCTGCCCCTGATAACCTCCGTTCTACCTTTAGTCTCTATAAATCTGACCTCATATAAGTGAAATCATATAATATTTAACCTATTATGACTGGCTTATTTCATTTAGCATAATGTCTTCCAGGTTCATCCATGAGATAGCATGTGTCAGAATTTCCTTCCTTTTTAAGTCTGAATAATATTCCATTGTATGTTTATACCACATTTTGTTTATTCATTCATCTGCGGATGGACACTTGGCTTTCTTTCATCTCTTGGCCAGTGTGGATAATGAGTCTATGAACATGGGTGTGCAAATATCTGAATTCATGCTTTCAATTCATTTGGATAAATACCCAGAAGTGGAATTGCTGATTCATAAGATAATTCTATTTTTAATTTTTTTAAAGGAATCACCATGCTATTTTTCATAGCGGCAAAAACCATTCTACATTCCAACAGTACACAAGTGTTCCAATTTCTCCCCATCTTTATCAACACTTGCTATTTTGTTTTTGTTTTTGTTTTTGTTTTGTTTTGTTTTGTTTTGATAGAAGCCATCCTAATGGGTATGAGGTGGTATTTCATTGCGGTTTTGATTTTCCTAATGATTAATGATGTTGAGCATCTTTTCATGTACTTATCTGCCATTCGTATATCTTCTTTGGAGAAATGTCTCTTTTGCTCATTTTGTAACTGGGTTGTTTGTTTTTTATCATTGAGTTGTACGAGTTCTTTATATATTCTGTATATTAACCCTTTACCACATTTATGGTTTGCAAATACAATCTTTC
Organism: Rousettus aegyptiacus; assembly: GCF_014176215.1. Taxonomy (NCBI): domain Eukaryota; kingdom Metazoa; phylum Chordata; class Mammalia; order Chiroptera; family Pteropodidae; genus Rousettus; species Rousettus aegyptiacus. The sequence goes on along the minus strand of NW_023416285.1, from coordinate 64,934,012 downwards.
ATTCGATGGGTTGCCTTTCACCGTGTTGATTGTGTCCTTTGAAACACAAGTTTTTAAATTTTGATGAATCATCAGCATTTCTGAGCTTATTTTTGGTTCCCCTGGTTTTCAGAGGATGTAGACTATACAAAAGGAGGACTGCCTCACTGCTGTAACAGCCGAGGGCTAGAAGGCTGCTGCCGAGAGGCTGCAAACTCCTTTTTCAAAGAAACTTGTAAGACAGTTTCAAAAGTTCCCACTCTCCACCCTTCACTCCCCACCTCCACAGTCAAAGTGTAGAACTGCTTTAACGATAATTAAATTTCAAGATGGTCCCCCTTCAGCTTTGAGGTAGCCTTGGTTGGTGCTGGGTTTGTCAGAAGATCATGACCATTACCATTGGCCTGGAACTCAAGTGTGTACAATAGCAGCTTCTAACAGATCTCAGTGAATGGAAAACTGGTAGAAGAGAGAAGGTCTCTGTAGTATGTCTCCTTTGTATCACTGGGACCTTTAGAGGTAAGATTATGGTGGCCTCCCATTCTCCAAAGTGCGTCAAAAGGTAAATAACAGTAAGCCTTAAAATTATCTTACATAAGTACAGCAAAGTTCTGGCTTTTCTCAAGATAATAATTCAGAGTTTTTAATTGACATATAACATTATGTTTAATTCATGTGTACAACATACTGATTTGATATTCATATATATTGCAAAATGATCACAGCAGTAAGTCAATAAGTCTAATATCTGTTACCTCACATAGTTACAAACTTTTTCTAGTGATGAGGCAGAGTTCTTTTGAAATGCCCAAATCTATTCTTTTAAATTTCTCTCTTTTAGTTAAGAATCTTTTAGTGCCTCTGCCTTGTCAGTGCCCTAATCCATTTTGTATCACCTTTTAGAAAATCATAATAATATCTAATGTTTATTGTATGCTTTCTATGTGCTATGTATTTTTCTGTGTATTATGTAAAAGAATGAATTTCATCATATCAATCCCATGAGGTAAGTACTATTACAATCTCCAGTTTTATAGTCAAGAGCACCAACTTGCTTAAGATCACATAGCTAGTAAGTAGCAGAGCCAGGATTTGAACCCCCAAAACTTTGGTTCCAGAACCTCCTGTTATAAAGTCTAAAATCCAGCCACATTGGCCCCAAATGCTGTGGCCCACCTCAGCCAGCCTGCACCTACCTTTCCAGCCCCTCCCTTTGCTGCTGTGCTTCACAAACACCACAACCTTTGCCTCCCTTCTGGCCCTTCTTCACTTTGTCAGTCTCTATCCATTCAGGATTCTTTTCCGGCACCTCTTCCCTGCCTGCCCCATCCGGGTTAGGTGCCTTCCCAAGGCAGGCTGTCGAGACAGCTAACATTGCACTTTCCCACAAGGAATTGTAACTGTCTGACTCTTGTCCGCTTCCCACAGTGGACTAAGAATTCCTTGAGGGCAGAGACCAAGGTTTTAAATCTCTGTGTCACAACCTAGCCAATTATCTGGTACACTTCTATGTCCCAACTTAGCTGAGTACCTCGTACATATAAGTGCTTAGTATCTGGTCTTGAATAAATGAGGGAGAGCCTAGACTAGGACACAGAGTAAAAAAAGGAACAGCAATTGCATGAATAGTAGTTTCATCCTGGAAATGTTAGTACCATGAGTAGATAGTAAGCAGCTCACACCCATGCAGGTCAGAGCAGCACTGAACGGAATAAAATTAGCAGCGTGAGCCTCATTCCCTTAGGCTTGGAGCTGGGGACATGTGTCAGAACCGGATGGAGGAGACTGCTCGGCTCCCCACAAATCAAATACAGTGACAACACACGCCCGTGCACAAATCTATCATGCGTCACAGTGACTTCTGAGTTTTTCGAAAATGTCAAAATTGAATGAATTTCTTCTTCCTCTTCCGTTCTGTCCTAAATAATTCAGTCCTTAAAGGTATTATGTGGGGCCGAGTAAGGTTGTCACCCACTGGGGGGTGGAGGAGATGCAAGTGGTCCAGATAGGAGCAGGAGGTTGGCTGTGTAGAAGGTCCTCCCAGTGGGTGGCCAGCGCCCGGATGGTCAGAGGAAGGTGTTCCTCTGGAGGGGCAGCCTGCAGTGTGGGACGGAACAGGGGAGGAAAGCATCCGTGTGGGGAGGGAGCAGTCGTCATGACAGCCATCGGTTGCATTTGGCAGATTGACCAAATAAGCAAATACGTTAAGGATAATGGGAGCTAGGCTCCATTAACATTAGAGAAGGGACTCACACATACGGAAAGGGAGGACAGCAGAATGGACGTGGTGCTGTTGATTGGAGTTGAAGGTGCCAGTGTGAATTCATGATTTTTTAAATACATATAGATCGATACAGGAATATAATGTATACATACACACACAGGTCCTAGCTCCATCCATTGAGAGTCTGTAAGATGGCGATATTCCAATTAGCAATGAGCACAGTAATAGTTCTCCATTAAAAGGAACTAGAGCTCTTTGGAGAAATAGCTGATTTTAAGGCTGCAACATCTTGTTGTAACAGGATGATGGGAACACATCAAAAGTGCACATTGAAAGTTTGATTAGAAATGAGATATTTATGTAATTTCAAAGTACTTCTCTACAGAATACTTATTAACAACAACAAAAAAAGAAGCGTAACTTTACAGTGGAGAAACCTGACAGATCACTCAATCAAGTGATCTCAGTGAAATTTAAAATCATTTGCTGCCTGATAGGTTGTAATGAGAAGAACATGGCATCATTTCTGTGCTATTCTTGCCAAAATTGTATAACTTGAATTTAAACATGATGAAAGTCAGACAAATCCAAATTAAGAAACAGTTTACAGAAAAGCTGTCCTGTGTTTCTAAAAAGTGTCTAGGTTATGAAAGTGAAGGAAATACCTAGCAATGGTTCCATTCTGAGCAGATGTGACAACTGAACACCCAACTAAATGTTTAATTCTAAAGTACTCTTGCTATAAATGATATTATTGGGACAACTGGCAAAAACCTGAATTGGTCTGAAGATTCAATGACAATTGACAACACCTTGTGGTCTGAGGATTAGATAGTACTAATGTATCAATGTTAATTTCTTGATTTTGTGACCCTGTAGAATAATGTTCTTGTTTATAGAAAATATACACTAAGGCAGGGTTCCCCAACCCCTTGGCCATGAATCGGTACTGGTCTGTAGCCTATTAGGAACCAGGCCACATAGCCGGTGAATGGCAGGCAAGCAAGCAAAACTTCATCTGTATTTGCAGCCGCTCCCCAGCACTAACATCACTGCCTCATCTCCACCTCAGATCACTGGGCATTAGATTCTCATAGGAGAACCAGTTCCCGATGCCAAAAAAGTTGGGGACCACCGGTATACATGTACACATATACATATACATTTATTCTAAATTTCTAAATCTCTATCTCCACCTATATCTACATGCAATAAATGTGTTAGGTTCGAATTATGTTTTCCAGACTTTCCAGGGCACAGGTACCAGAGGCTGCTTTGGGTGGACAAAGCTGGGAGTGGCTGCCACAGAGGCAGAATCAGGGCACATCTGCTGCATGTTGGTTTTCTGCTGAGGTGCAAGAGATGAGTTTTCTTACCCCACTCATTTAACAAAAAGTGCATGAATTCTTGAATAACTAGAAAGAGATAACACACAGTATCTGTAGAGCTGATCATGCCATCCATTTGACTTATCTGATGATGGGCTCATCTTCCAGAACCAAGAAGTAGAAACACTGAAGACTCCTTTGTCCTTTCAGGAAGTCCATGGGATAACTAAGGACCAGTTCTTCAATATTGATCTGGAATGTGGATTGTGCAGGGAATCCCATGTTCATTTGAGATTTAGTCCACAGTGCCAATAACATTCACAGCCTGTCGGGTACCTTCTGGGGGCCAGAAACTACAATAGGCATTTTATGTGTTCCTTATACAAGTGTCACAATGGTTCTCTTTGGTAAGTATTATCCCCTATTTATAGATGAGGAAATGAGGCTCATCGTGTCTCCCCAAATTCATATGGTTAAGCCCAGTATCTCAGAATGTGACTAGATTTAGAGATAAGGCCTTTAATGAAGTGATGAAGTTAAAATTAGGTCATTAGGGTGAACCCTAGTCTAACCTATTGGTATCCTTATAAGAAGAAATTTGGACACAGTGAAGACACCACGGGTGTGTGTGCATGGAGGGACAATTATGTGAGGACACAGCAAGAAGGCACCATCTACAAGCTAAAGAAAGTGACCTAGAAGAAGCCAAACTTTCTGATCCTTTGACCTGGGACTTCTAGCCTCTGGAACTGGGAGAAATAAATTTCTGTTTCTGTGCCCCGGAATGTCGTATTTTGTTATGGCAGCCCTATCAGACTAAGACAGCTATGCTATGCGACTGGTAGAAAATGCAGTTGGGATTCAAATAAAATCTGTGCAGCTTTTTTCACTGTCCAATGCCACCTTGCTCCACACAGGGCCTCTGCTGTGAATCCTCTTCCCACCTCCCCAAACAGGCTGCCCAGATCCTCACCCAAAATCTCAGACTTACTGGTCCCTCCTTCATGACCCCAGAGCACTTATCACACTGCATGTAGCCAGTGGCACAACTAACTCACAATATCTTGACCAAATTGAGGGTAGGGCTCCCCTTATCTGTTCACCCGCATGTTCCAGGCACATGGTCCTTGCAGTAGTCAGTATTTCTCGAGCACTTATTCTGTGCAGCAAAGGCTTCATGTGCATTGTCTCATTTAAACCTTAAGATGTGGTGGCTGAAAAATTGACTCTTACTGGAAATTACTGTTTGACTATTGCTATGGGCATGTAGGCCTTTGATTGTAGGAACATAACATTCTAAACAAGCTTTCTGCTTCTGTACCCCCACTTACGCACCTGACCTGTGAGTTGACAGGTAGTGAATAGAAGAAAGACAGACCTTTGTGTTTAGACAGAATGAAGAATGGGATTTTGGGCTTAAAAACCCTGTACCTCTACATTTTGGGGATGCTTAATTTGGGGTCTGAGTACCCCTGGCAGACCCAGCTGGCTGAATAAATAGTGTGTTTCCTATAACTCACTGAGTTCCGGTGGTCCATGTGTCTCTCGGGGGCTGGTGGCTACAACAAAGACAATTCCATGAGGCAGGTATTACCATCATTTTCATTTGCCTATGAGAAAACTGAGGTTACAGGGGTTAATTGAACTATCCCAAGACCCAGAGCTAGTAGGCGGTGGAACCAGGACTCATGTCCAGATAGTCTGTGCTCTTTACCCCTGCTCTGAGCACATTCCTGCATAGTGAGTTGTGTGTATCTGAGGAGCTCTCCTGCAGCCCAAGCCAGCACTTTAGGCTAAGCCCAAGTGTGATGCTAACTTGCTGTGGAGAATCTTCTCATACGTCCTGCTCCCTCTCAGCCCCAGCTCTGCTCACTTTCAGCACTCCTTGGGAATTTAGTTTGCACCACACCCTGACGTGTGACCCAGTGTTGGGCACAGGGTACAGCATTTATCAATATTTGTTAAACTGGATTCACTGCCCAGGAATGGAAGTAAACAGGAATAGATAACAAAGTACCATATTGTACCTGGATACTGTGACTATCTTTTTCTGGGTTTTCGAGGAAAGTTCCAACTTCTAAAATTCCATCCTCTCACCAGATCATTTGCCAGAATATGTGACAGAGAATATAGCCAATATTTGGTTTAGAAAGTAGAGTCACTGTTCTTCTGAAAAGAGGCAGAAATAGAGATAAGATATGCTGTTGGGCGAATCACAGTTTCTCTGGACCTGTCTCTCGGTGAGTAAAACTGCAAAGGCGATGCCTATTTCTACCACAGGAATGAAATAAAATGTGTGCTTGTATTGTGAATACTGATGAAGAATAATGTTATATAAATCCAGTTGCCATTAGTGGAGTTGCTTACGTTTTTACTGACCTATTTGGCTAGTAAATAAAAAGCAGTTTTTACTTTTGAAAGTAAAAGAAGGTTTCCACGAAGACCAGTGCAGAAAAAAGCCAGACATAAAGAGAGCAAACGTCCTGAGGCCTTTCTAGAGTGTTTTGAAAAAAACATAACTAGATATTTCTATTTCTAGATTCTCCTCAACAACTTGGAGTATGTGTGTGTGTGTACGTGTGTGCGCACGTGCGCGCGTGCACACATGTGTGGTAGGGGCATGGTGGGAGGCTGGGCTGAGGTAGTCAACAGGCAAAGTTTTCTCAAATTGCATGAGAAGCTACCTGGTAGAAGAACCAGGCCTCTTACCTTTGCTGCATTGTGGGTCAGTTCCCACTGGTGTAAGGCCTCAGGGGACAGTCCACTTGGGAGCTGAGTTTTTCTGACTCAGTAATAGCCCAGGAAAATTGTTCTTTCTCTTTCTTGTGTTCTGTCTTCCAGACATGCACAAAAACCACTCCACCTTGCACACTCAGGAGTTAATCAGCTCACCCCTTGCCCCTTCTGCAAGGTTCCTCTGTGTTCCCAGAACGCTTAGCATGCTGCACATGAGAGCTGCGGATGACTAACTCACAATGTCACAGAAGGAGCTGATCCGCGAATCTGAGAGCAGCTTCTAGAGAGCTTCCAGGAAGAGCCGCTCTCCACAGAGCAGGCCCTCATTAGCATCAGTGACAACTGCTCTGGTTTCGATGGGGTTGAGGGCCCCTCAAACTTCCTTCTGCTCTTGCCAAAAGCCAAGATCTTTTTGTTCCCTTTTACTCCTGCCAAGTCAGACCTACCGCACCCCTGGATGTTTTCCTGCAGGCAATGGGAAAGGGAGCTTTGAGCCAGGAAAAGGAATCAACAAGGAAATAAACACAGGGTCACTGCATCTTCAGGTCATCATGAAGCCTGGGCTGTCATCAGGCTGGGACCTAGATGGGTCTTAGAATCCTGGGCATCTTTTTCTTTTTAAGTATGCAAAGAAACGTGCACTGAAATCTACATTAGACAAATCAAGCAGTTCTGACCTGTTCCAATGCCTTGTCAAGGCTTTCCAAGATTTTCCATCGGCCGTGTCTCTCATAACCAAACATTGGCTAATGTTTGTAGGCAAAAGAACTGAGCACGTTTATGGCTAACGCTAGTTAAAACTTTTAACTCTAAAGATACAGGATTATTGCTTACATAGGATTTCTTCTACTTACTTTCCAATAGCTGCAGCAGCAGTAGCAGCATCTTTGCTAACATTTATTGAGTGCCTACTGTCTGCCAGGTCCTGTGCTAATTATCTGACCTGCATCATTTTATTTAATTCTCGCCATAATCCTATAATTCTCATTCCAATTTTATAAATGCAGAAATTGAGGATTTGAGAGATTAAGTAATTCCTGCAACATGATCCAGCTAAATTTTACAAGGGTAAAAATTGCCTTTCTGGAAATGTACTTTTTTAGTCTTGCTTTTCTCCCTAGTCAGCTTAAGCATTTCTGTGGACTGAAAGCTCTGGCGATGGCCGAAGGGCTTCCTTAAATAAACTCTTAGCTCTGGGAATAGAATTCTAGACAAAAACATGGATCATCAGTTAGTTAAAGGGTCTCTCCCTGGAGCTGGGAATCAGTGCTGTCTTTATGTAGATCATTTGTAGGACACTCCCAGCCCGGGGACCCTCTCTTCTCTCTAATCCAAGGGGGTGCTGGCTGCTAGCACCTGGCTCTCTACGGAAATTCTGATTTACCAACAAGGAAGTGCTCTGTGAATCTCCCAGCTTTTGTGTGTACTTTGGTCATGGCCTGATGGTGAGTTTATCCTTTTGACTTTAGGAGCCTGTTACAGGCTTCTTTTAACCAATATCCACGCAGTAAATGACTCTCAGTTCCCAGCCTGGATATTTCTGCTTGGTGAGAAGAAATCATCTCATGTGTTTTTCAGTCATCAGGTCATACTGCAACTTTTTTTGGTCTTTACTGTCCTCATCTTTACTACGGTTAGCCATTTGCTCTCCTATGCCATGGTGGTTACCCAGGCAAGCTGGACGCTGGTCAAAAGAAAGTAAAACTGTTAATTAGGAGACAAGGAGATGCCTCCCAGCGGGGTCCAAGTTGTCTGTTTTTGTAAATATAAAAGTTGCGACATCAAGGCAGTTGCTCACTCTTGTTACCCTTGGACTTGGTCTGGTGGAACTTTAGGGTGTTTTGCTCTGGGTCCACACAGGCCTTTAAACTTGGGGTTGGATAGCTTTTTGTTCTTAACAGAGACTCAAGACTTATTGGCATTACAGCGATAAAGACTATTAGAAAGGAGCTGTGCGTTTGGTTTAGATATCATTTTATTTTTCTTTCTCAGTGGTTTACAACTAAACATAGTGTCCAGATATGTTTATAGATTCCAATCTCAGAGTTCTTTGATGAAGAAAGGCAATTTATAAGAGTCAAATGGGGCTTTTCAATCTTATGTGGAATGAAAAACCAAAATGTTGGAAAGGAGCTGATGTCATGGAGACTTTCATGTTCCCATCTGCTTCACAGCTTTTCACCACCAAGGAATAAAGACTGCAGATTTGGGGACTATTGGAGGCTTTGGGCTTTTTCATTCAGAAAGGTAAGTCACATGGACTTTATTTCTCCTTCCTCTCCTGTGAGCATCTGGATCAGCACTGATTAAATTGGTTCCAAGAATCAAGTCCATTCTGGGATTGACAATAAACACAACTCCAAAAATATTTTTTGCATGGTCATGTAACCAAGGCAGCTGACTGTTTAAAACTGGAAACAGAGAGAATTCATGGATGAAAAACAGGACGTATTAATTTAGCTTTACAAATGTGCCCTTTCCAAAGCCAGAATTACTCACTCCCTGGCAGCTCACAGTGTGGAGACTTGTCTCTGCTCAAACTTCATGGCTTTAGAGTGTCCTTTCCATTTCGTGTGGGACATTCCAGGTGAGTGACAAGCTCCGACTCAGCAGAAATGTTCATGTGCAATCAAAATCCTAATCATTACGGGAAAGCAAGCACAGCTTCACCATATAAGAAAAAAATGGCCCAGGTTTTAGAGTGCCCTAGAAAAGTATTATGCGGAGAAAATGTCCTCATTTTTGGTGCATTTTGAGGAAAGGGTGTGAAATCTGAGAAATGTAAAATTATAAAGCAGCCATTTCAGGGTTCTGTGATAAAGAAATCAGAACCTGAGCTATCTTTCTTTTGGGCTCATTTTTACTCTTATAAGATGCTCAGGGTGAACATGGATTTTTCATAATAAGAGATAGAAATGGTTTCTTTGAACCATTGTAGACTGATTACTTTCTTCTTCCTCTAATCATGTAAGTGACAGTTTGCTTACCTGTACCTACACATTGGAGGGGCTGTGATGAGCCCAACGCCCCACCCAAGGCTTTAATACAATCTCTGTGCCACAAACTGTCTTATTTGTATCTCTGGCTGAGACTGCTCTTCTGAGTTTCCAATCACATTCTCAGTGTCTCACAGCCACCTTAAACCTTGTATAGCCAAAGCCAACTCTTCATCTCTTCCTGTCCCTCCTCCTGTTTCTATCTCAGCAAATGGCCCTTTCATCTACCCAAGTGCTCCATCCTGGAAGTCCCTCTTCCTCAGCCTCTCCTTCTAGTTCCACGTCCAATCCCTAAGTGCCTCCTGTTAATTCTACATCCAAAACTTATATCGGCTATAAACACTGACTCCTCTTTCCACTACCACAATTGCAGAACCCCTTTGGCCCTCACCCAGATTACTGCAACAGTCTCCTAGCTGGTCTCCCGGCATCCAGGTCCTCTACTACAACTGTACTCCACATTCCAGCCTGACTGGGCTTTTCAAAAAGTAATTCTGATTATATCATTAGCCTATCTAAAAGCCTCAAGGCTTTCCATGGTACAAAGGAGGACATAAAAAATTCCTGACTTGGCCCACTAGGTTTGGCATAATTTGGTACACGCTCACCTCTCCAACATTACCTTGGTAACACTTCCCCTGTTCATCACACTCTGGGCACACTAGCCTGTTATAAGTCTCATAAACATTTCAAGCTTTTCTTCATCTCATGGCTCTGTTATTCCTGAACTGGCTTGTACTGACCTCCACCCCAGCCCTGCTCTCACCCACCCCCACAAAACTACACAAACTCCTTCTCTCTCTTTTCTTAATTCTTTCTTATCTTTCAGGTCTCACCTAAATATAATTTCCTAGAGACATCCCCATTTCCTTTTTAGTGCTCGCTCTGATTTGTAAGTATATTACTTATTTGCTTATTTGCTTGATATGTAACATATACTTTACCCTCCTACACCCACCTCTCTACCAACAACTAGGCAGGAACTATGTCTATTTTTTTCACAACTACATGTCCAGAGCCTGGGGCATTACAGGTTCCAAAAAAAAAAAAAAAAAAAAAGTTGAATGAAGGAATGAGTAACTGAATGAGAAAATCTTTTTCTCTCTCAATTCAGATAACTTAAGGAAGAGTTTCTTAAATAGCTGTTGAGGAGTACTTGTACTCATTCAGATGAAGACACAGTTTCCCCTGTGTACAACATAGAGAATTAGAAAATCACTGTATCCTTAGAGACTCTAACTAAGTCCCTTCCTTGGCACCACTTTTTATGACTTCTGAAAGTGTAGTTCCCAAGCCCAGGGACACTGGTGGGGGTAAAACTAGGGGTGGACTGTGTTTCTGGCTTTCCATGTTAAATTTTGTAATTCGTTGTCCACAAAAAACAATACAGTAGAGTGGAAACTGTACTGTTATAAAAACATTTAGGGGCCAGCTCTGGGAAACCAAATACCACTTAGATTTAGAACATCAGTTTAGGGGGGAAAATGTGTTCCAAATTCTAACAACCAACATACCGAAAAAAGTAGAGAAGAAAAATCTCTCAAGACAAAATCTCCTTCTAAGCGGGAGTTGCCTAGTTTGTGTTTTATATGAATTTTCAAATATATGATGACTCATCATCAGCCACACCCTCCTTGACATTTCATCTCAATTTGGGTCCTAATTAGCACGCTTCTGACAACGTTGGGAAGGCCTACGAGATAATTTATTCACACAGAGGTCGTATTTATTTGTGTTGAGGCAGAAGCAGGAAATGTTTATTTTCCTGCCCATGTTTTGGAAGCTACTTTCGATTCACTCCCCAAGAGGGAGCAATGTAGACCGGGGCTTTCAGTCACGTCCCAAAGCTCTTCCCAAAAAGGGAGTAAGAATCAATGTGATTGGCCAGACAGGGAGACCTTTCTCGGGCCCCCTAACGAGCAAGGGCCTCTGCATCCCGGATTTTGCGTGCCCAGACTTGGATGACAGCAAGGGATGCTGGCACAGTCTTTAGTTTCCCTGTTTTAGGCAGACCATGAGGGGATGCCAGGCCGGCTGACCCTGGTCTCTGCTTTCATGCTTCCATTTTCTTTCCTGGTATTGGTTGGAAGACTCAGACTCTTGTGGGTCTCACTGTTCATGGAAGGTGGCATAAACTCTCTGCATTCCTCTTAATCCAGCTCCTTAGAGTATCCAGAAAGTAGCTACTATATCAAAATACTTTTTTCTCTATTTCTTTCCTCAACTAGAAGGGATATTCCCTTCTCCTCAACTTCAGTAATTTATGTTACATTTTAATTTGTTTTTCTCATAAACAACTTTTCTATACCTATGTCTAAAAAAGCATGTGAAAATAAATCTCACACTGGATTTAGAAAGTACATAAATCAATTATCTGCCTTGTCTCAAAAACCAGTGCTAAAATAAAATTTTCCTATAGCCTAGAGTTTTCAATAAAACCTACACAAATTCGTTGAGGAAATTTATGATAGCAGCTTTGCCCTTGAGTCAAGCCAATCAAATACTGTGCATTCTCTCTTCACATCTAAGATTTCTGTTCTATACTTTTGCCATTCATATACTAGTTTTGCTATGCTTTGCTCACAAATAAGTCTCATATTACCGAAGGGAATAGTCCGAGAAGGCTGTAGGGCCTTTCTTAAAACCACAGTGAGTGCCGGAGTTGGGCATACAAATCAGATATGTAGCTCTCAAACCGGCACTGTATAAATCCCAAACTACCTGTCGGTGGTGCAGTCCCTCCTATCAGAAAGAACTGGCTTGCAATCTCTGGGGAATGCTTTTTCTTTCATATTTCTACCCTTAAGGTGCCCCAGACTACTATACAGAAGGGGATTTGAGGGCAGAGAAGGCTCTAAAAGCAATAAGGATAAATAAAATGAGTTGTTACATCAAGAAAAATCAAATTAGATTTATAATATCTCTGAGTTTTTAATGAGAGTAGGAAGAACACATAGATTTAAACTCTTGTACTGTCACAAGTATTAGAAATCCTAAGTAATTTGGTTATACCCCCAGGATTAGGAAGATGCCATCTTTACATTTATATTTCTTTATTTCATACTTTTTAAAAAATTAGGGATATTTACCTTTAAGGTGAAACTACCTTTTCCAGGGCTCTGTGAAATGCCGTGAGACTAAATATTGTACATTTTGGGACAGTCATGGAGAAGAGAACCAAACAAATGGTTTCATAACAGGCAAGGGCTGTAGTATTCTCCAGGATTTTGTTTCCCGCCCTGAGGCTACAGTCAACACGATACATAAATAAAACAGCAATAATGAATACTATGAATGGAAAGAAAAATTTAAAGGGCATACCAGATTTATTACAATTCAGAAAAAAAAAATCATGGAGTTATCTCAAACTTTGAGGTGAAAATCTGAAGATACTACGGCACTTAACTGTATTTTCAGTGGACAAATGTCTTTAGATTCCTTATTTTGAAAAGGCCTGGCCAATTGCGCCGATTAATTGATTGGGTCAGTTGATTTTTAAAACCCCATTGCAATGAAAAAGCAATTGGAAACATATATAGGAGCATTTTGTTTTTAAATGTGGAGTTCTCTCAATTGGTTCAAACAGCTGGACCCATTTTGTATTCGTTTTTGTTTTTGTTTTTGTTTTTTCAAACAGATGCTTAGTGTTCTAAACCAGATAGAGCAGTATGTACTAACTACACTTCAGTGACTAGGTTAGATGTTGTCTTTTCTGGGAAATCTCATTTAGGAACATGAACACTTAAATCTCATTGTAGTAGCCTCATTACTGTAGTCTCCATGTATCCTGGGTCAGAGAATGTTCATCTCTGCACTTCAAATCCGGCTGATGTTCTGGAGGCATGCTGTAAAGTGACTAGACCTTAAAGGTCCGAAGCCATGAGGCCAGGTGGCCTCTAGGGTCTCTCAAACGCGTTTGTACCTCCTTCGCCACCCAGTTGCTTATATACACGTGCATACAAAGATGCTTTGAGATATCAAGAGAAATTAGGTCTGGCTTAAAAAATTCATCGAAGTAAAACACTCAGTGAAAAGACTCAAATAAGGTTTGATGAAAAAAGATCATGGAGCAGAAATTCTGCCTGCCACTTAGTGCCCCACGTCAACAATAATGTATGCACACATGCGTACTTACACATGCACACATGCACACCTTTGTCTTGGTCTCTAGGGATAATCATTTTATGTATATTTAATATATGAATATATCTCTATTATCTGTGTGTATGTGCATATATACACATACACATATGCAGAAGTCACAAGTTATTTGCACCTTGTATTTATTAATGTTGTAGAACAAATCACTCTACAATTTACTTAGAATAACACCGATCAGGGGTGGCTCCATAGTGTAGCAGTTAGCATGTCTGCTGTACACGCAGGAAGTCCTGGGTTCACGCCTCAGGTGGAGCCATGGACCATATCCCTGGCTCCTTGAGTGCACTTGGGGTGCCAGGCCCCAGGGGACCCAGTACCTGGGTGCGCACAACAAGCGTGTGGAAGGGGACGCCTGCCTTCAGAGATCCAGTTCTTAAGGGGAAATGGCAACATCCATTAGTCAAGGGTGGAAGTAGGAGACAGAAGAATTAAAGAGGGGGAAAAAAAAATAACACTAATCATTTACTACCTGTTACAATTTATTTTGATCAGGAATTAGGGAGTGGCTTGACTGAGTGTTTCTGGGATCTGGGGGTTTGTAGGCTCTCACAAGGTTGCAGTCAGATGTTAACTGAGGCTGGAAGATTCACTTTAAGGTGGCTTACTCCCGCTGCTGACATATTGGTACCAGCAATTGGCGGGAGGCCTCAGTTTCTCTTCATCTGGGCCTTTCACAGGCTACTTGAATTTCTCCTGGAATGGCACCTGACTTCCCCCATAGAAAGTGGTCCAAGAGAGCAAGGTGGAAGGTGCTATTACTATTGTAATCTAGCCTCAGAAGTCACATACCACCACTTCTGCCATATTCTATTATTGGTCACACAGGTTAGACCAGGTTCTGTGTGGGAGGGGATTTTACAAAGGCATGAACCGTAGGAAATGAAGATGATTGGGGGCATTTCGAATGATAGTACAGCAACTTCCAGTAAGAAGCGTAGTCTATTTTCTCACTCATTGATTCTAGTCTAGCCTTGCAACTTGCTTTCATCAAAGAAATGGACAGAAATGACTTGTGGGGATTTTAAGCCAAGACTGTAAGAGTTACCATTTCTGTTGTCACCCTCTTTGAATGCTGTTGCCATGTGAACAGGCTGGACTAGCCCCCTTGAGCATGGGAACACAGTTAGAGAGGCTAGGTAGAGAGACCTGTCCCATTCACCCCTGTGTAAGCCTCAGGTATATGAGTGAGTCCAGCCAACAGCACAGGGTGTATGAGTGAGTCCAGACAAGTGCTCTTAGCTGATCCCAACCCAAATTACCAAACCACAAAATCATGAATAAATAAATGATTGTTATTTTAAGGTGCTAAAGCTTTTGGAATGGCATGTTATGTGGCAATAGAGAACTGATACAATATGTTAAACAATGGTCTATATTTTGTTTTTAAATTCATACTTAAGATGAGTGAAAATATATTGTGGATATCCTTTCATGTCAGTATGTGCAGATCTTCCTCGTGTTTTAAAAAAATGTTCCAATATGGAAATTTCATAATATGGAAATGTCATAATTATATAACACACTAACTATTAATTTTAACTTAAGTTGTTAAAATTTTTGCTAATGCAAGTAATGCTTTATGCACTTTATTCTCTTTATGGCTTATACTCATAGAAGTAGAATTGCTGTGTTAAGGAAATTATGCATTCAATTATTTGATGTACCAAATTGCACTTTAGAATGGTTGTGCCAATTTCTATCTCACTAAATTTATTAAATTTTTAAATGTTTTATTAGCTTCAGGTATATAGCACGTTGATTAGTCATTTGTATATTTATGAGATGATCTCCCCAATTACTCTAGCACCCATTTAGCTCTACACACAACCATTACAATACTATTAACCATATTCCCTGTGCTGTACTCTATGTCCCCATGATTATTTTCTAACCACTAAATTTATTAAATAAAAAATAATAATAATAGCTAGTTTATGTCCTCTTCCTGAATTTGCTTTAGTTTAAAGCCAAGAGATTGAGAAACAGAGCTGAGAAAAGGTTAGAACGGTGTGGAACTAATAAACTAGTACTTTCTCTCTAGTGAGAAAGAAACAGACCAAAGAACCCAATGTGAAAATACAAAGGGTGAGTATGTGAGAGAAAAGTAGATGGAATCTTAGAGGTGGTTGGCTCTTCCTGTAAGACCCAAAGACACTTTTTCTATTTCTGAGAGCTTTTTTGGAAATAGATTGGATAGACAAGGCCGCCAACTAAAAGCTTTTTAAAAAATATTATGACAATAATAAGCATTAAGTCTGAAGTACTGAAGATAATAATAGTGGTTATGGTCCTGTAAAAACTTAGCTTGAAGGTAATTTAAATTCAATTTATCAGTCAGTTTTCTCAGCCAGAGCTTGTGGATGAACCCCAGGTTGCAGGAGACCTTCTGTGACTCTAAATGTGCAAATAATAATGATGTTTTACACTCACCTGTGACAGAATATATTAAAAGGGCATTACATATATTGTTGCAGTTAATTCACACAGTGGAGGAGGAAACTAAGTCATAGAATAACTAAGTAATTTGCTTAAATTTACAGTGGTAACAAGTAGAGAAACCAGTGTTCTTATCAGTTTGATCCCAGAGGCTCTGATCACATCTACTTCTGTGTGAAAGAACTGCTGGCTGCCTACTCCCACCATTCTTCCTTCCTAGAAGAGGCCGGAGATACATTCCCTTCCCAATATCCCATGCACCTAGATCATGCACATGTGACCCAATACTGGCCAATGGAATCTTAGGAAAGGTCAGCTGAGGGAGAGGTGGAAAGACCTCATATCCTGAATGTTGCTGCCAATCTGCCCATCCAGACCCAGCTCTGCTTCCCTACCTTTTAAATTCTAGCTTTGTGAGATTATTAAATTCCTTTTTGCTTAAGACCACTTCTAATGGAAGTATCCTTTTACTCATAGCTGAAAACAACCTAACAAAAACAATTCTAAGTCATGCTGCCTCCCAGAAAATTTAATTAATTGTAACCTGGGTATTTTGAAATTGTGTTTTAAACAAAAGAAATCCTGAAAGAAGAATCCGGAGCACAAATTTCATATGTAATAATCACACTCCTGCTTGCGTCTACTCTTTTTGCCACAAACACAAGAAAAGTTATTAACAACAAGTTTCATAATTTTAAAATGACTGTTATTAAAAGTCCAAAGGGAAAAAGCTACTTCTTTAAGTGAGAGAAACCCTAGTTTAAAGATTTATCTCCAACTGATCTGGCTGTGCAAAAGCCCAGCACTAATTGTTGCAATAAGGGAGAATTAGAAATATGAATTGAAAGTGCCTCCCGATTATGGACCAGAAAACATGGTCTGTGCTGCCTCTCACCATGACTAATTTTCAAAACTTTATTTCTCATAGGAATGGTTATCTATACTTTGAAAGTTTGAAAATCTAAAATGGCTTCAATTTCTGTATGCCCTCACTGGAAAACAGAGTCCTCATTCTCTGATATTCCCAGAAAGGAATACAGTCTTGAGAATAGTTTTGGTGGAGAACAAAAATGTTTTTATTTCAGATTACACTGCCCTAAATAATAACCTCACTGAGGGCAAACTAGTATAGGCAAATTTTGCACCATCAGGTGAGCTGCCAACACTTGCTGAGGTGATTGTTGGGAGTGATAGTTAAAAATGGACAGTGGTGGAGGGAAAAGAGGAGTGCCCGTTGCTGCCTGGGACTCATTACATAGCCATATGGGCCATAGCTTATCCACTAATTTCCCTCTTCTCAGTTTTCTCTCAGGAAGAGAAGCCAGTACGAGATTTGGGGGAGCTGTTCCCTGAACCCATGTGGAGAAGTGAAACTATGTGGAGTCAGGGTTGGACTGCGGTGACCATAGAGGTTCATGTTAAGGTTTGCATTGTGTACCCCGCAAATTCACATATTGAGGTTTCCATTCCCAGAACATCAGGATGTGACCATATTTGGAGACAGAGTCTTTACAGAGGTAACCAAGTTAAAATCTGGTCATTATCCAACATGAGCCCTAATCCAAGGTGATTAGTGTCATAAAAAGGGGACATTTGATTTGGGCACAGATGTACATAGAGGAAAGACTGTGTGGGAACAGAGGAAGAAGGCAACAATCTATAAGCCAAGGAGAGAGACTTACAACCGATCATTCCTTCATGGCCCTCAGAGAAAACCAACTGTGTTAGCACCTTAATCTTGGACTTCTAGCCTCCAGAACTGGGAGAAAAATAAATTTTTCTCAGGCTGTGGTATTTTTTATAGCAGCCCTAGAAAATGAATACAGTGCCCTACTCAGATCTCCCTTAAGAGAACCTGCTGTGGGGAGTGTCATTGACTAACAGCCTCTTGCTGCCTTCACATCAGATCTACTACAGCATTCATGCCAATGCCAGGCTTCTCCAGGCTGCTGCCCAATGATTACTGAGTGCAGTGGTGGGAGGGGAAGCGACTAGAGCTGAAACATTCATGTCCAGGGGGGACTTGTCTAACGGGCTGCCTTTGTTCAAGACTCCTCAACCAGCCTGGCAAAGACTTTCTCAGAGCTGTGTTATAGGCCGAAGCTCTTCCTATCCAATCTTCCTCCCATGTGGCTGTTCATTCACAGATTTTACACTTTAATTGTACTACATAAGGCTCTTTCCACCTTTTCCAGCAACCTCCCCATTTATTCTTCATAGGCAATAGAGAAAAAAATAAATAATATAGTTATGTAATATCTATCTATATCTATCTATCTACATTGCCTATGAAGAATATAGATAGATATTCATTGATATATTATCTATTATCTGTCTATCTGTCTGTTTTTTTTCTACTGTCAAAGTCTTTTTACTAGTAAGTAAGCTTAAAAGTTTCCCAGCTCATGGGTATGGATTATTATAATTCATCAAAAACCAAATGCAAATGAAAGTTGAGAAAACATTTCAGAATATAATTTTCTGAGCTTAATAACACCATGGATTTCCTTTAAATATTAAAAAAATTGACAATGTGACAAAAAGAATAATAAAATGTTTTGGCATATGTTGCTAGATATTAGTGTTAAGTGCTTGTAGGCAGCAGAATAGACCAGCTAAATTGTTTAACAGAGTAAAACGTTTCAATCTCTATTTAACCATATGGATAAAGAGGAAACAGCTTCTCAGTGACTTTGACACCTAAATAGGGTGAAGATTTAGTCTTTGAATGCATGGAAGTTCACCAGGCAAAGCAAAGAACTCAAATCTCTGTTTGTCTGATATTGAGGGTAAAGGAAAGGAACGTTCCCAGCTGGCCTCATGCTAATTTTAGAATTGCAGAGCCCAGGACACAAAGCCAACAAAAGTCATGCAAACACTGTGGGTAAACAATGCCATGCCAGCTGCTTTGGACCCAGCCAAACATATGGCAGGTGAAAGCAGTCAAGATTTCTTCCAAAACATTTGTTTTTCATTCTTTACAATCTTTGTTCTTAGAGAAGAAAAAATGAGATTGGCTAGAATTTTGGAAACATGTTTAATTGCTTGCTTATTTATTTTTAGGTCTCTTTATTAATTTTCTCACATTAAAAATTAAAGCATCCTCATCAAAGAAGAACACAACCCAGAAGTGGATAAAGGAACAAGTGAAAGTCCTTCGGTTTCTCCCCAACCTCTCGCCCCTCTCTTCATTCTCCTTCTGCCCTGTGGCCTTCCTGTGCCACTTTAGATCACATGTGAAGCGACTTATGGTTTCTCTGTTTTGTACAGGGATAGTCCCACTCTTAGTCCCACTGTTAGTCATTTGGTGTGTATCCTTCTAAACTTTTTCTGTGCATGCAAAACAGACTATTTTTTAAATTAAGTTTATTGGGGTAACATTGGTTAATATAATTATGTATTTTTCAGGTATACATTATAATTCGACATCTGTATATTCTATTGTGCATTTACCACTCAAAGTCCAGTTCCTTCAGCTACCATATATTTGATCTCCTTTACCCCCTTCATCTTCCCCCAAGCCCCCTTTATTTGACCCCCTTTACCCTGTCCACCTCTCCCTTCCTCCCCTATCGCCTACCCTTTGGTAACCACTAGTCTATAGTCTACATCCATGAGCCTCTGTTTGTTTGTCCTGTTCATTTGTTGCTTTCAGGTTTCTATCTCACATGTAAGTGATATCATGTGATTTTCAACTTTGTCAGTCAGGCTTATTTCGCTTAGCCATGATTATCTCGAGGTCCATCCATGTTGTTGCAAATGGCAGTATTTCATCTCTTCTTATGGCTGAATAATATTCCATTGTATATATGTACTATAGCTACTTTAGCCAATCATCTATCATAGGAGACTTCAGTTACTTCCATGTCCTAGCCACTGTAAATAATGCTGCTATGAACATTGGTGTGCAAATATCTTTTCAAATATAAATAAGTTTTCAAGTTGTTGGGGTAAATACCCAGTAGAGAGATTGCTGAATCATATGGTAGATCAATTATTGTTTTTTTGAGGAAACTCCATACTATTTTCCATAGTGCCTGTACCAATTTACAGTCCCACCGGCAGTGTATGAAGGTTTCTATTTCTCCACATCCTTTCCAACGCTTGTTATTGCTTGCCCTGTTGATTATAGCCATTCTAACAGGTGTGAGATGGTATCTCATTGTGGTTTTGATTTACATTTCTCTAATCACTAGCAATGTTGAGCATCTTTTCAAATATTTGTTGGCCATTTGTATGTCCTCTGGGGAGAAGTGTCTGTTCAGGTCCTCTGCCCATTTTTTGATTGGATCATTTGTGGGTTTTTTTGTTGTTAGTGAGTTTTACAAGTTCTTCGTATATTTTGGATATTAGCCCATTTTCGGGGCATTGCTTGCAAATATATTTTCTCATTCGGATGGTTGTCTTTTTACCTTGTTGATGGTTTCTTTTGCTGAGTGGAAGTTTTTTAGTTTGATGTAGTACCATTCATTTATTTTGGCTTTTACTTCCCTTGCTTTTGAGGTCAAATTTATAAAATTCTCTTTAAGTTCAAGGTCCTTGAGTTTAGTTCCAAAGTTTTCTTTTATGCATTTTATTGTTTCAGGTCCTATATTCAGGTCCTTAATCCATTTTGAGTTAATTTTGGTGTGTGGTGCTAGACAATAGTTTATTTTCATTCTTTTGCAGGTGGCTTTCCAGTTTTCCCAGCACCATTTATTGAAGAGGCTTTCCTTTCTCCACTGTATGTTTTTGGCTTTTTTGTCAAAAATTATTTGCCCATATAAATAAAATAATCATTTTAAAAGAAAAATTTATTGCCAAATGTTCTTGAGGTGACCAAACCCTGTGTTACCACTTTCAAACATCTCAGAAAGACAAAACAAAAACAAAAACAAAAACAAAAACAAAAAGGAGATGATTCTGTACTAAGAACTGTTTCTGTCCACATGTTATCCTGAAGCTCCACACCTAATTTAAATCCAATTGATATAGCCATATATGGCTGGTGGCTACTGTATGGGACAGCACAAGTATAAGGAAAGTAATCTTTCTCTAAGAAGACCTAATTCTTCAAAATGGCAGGAATTTAACCCACATCCCCCTGCTCTTTCCACCTGGGTCTCCTTTTCAGTAATCCAGCCCTGATCCATTGTAAACCTTGGACTCTGAAAACTACAACCTTTAGATGTAAGTGTCAAATTTTAAAAATACCACACACATTTTTATAAAGGAAGAATTGGGTCATCAATGCTGTTTCCCTCTTGAAATAAGGTAAATATGAACTCCTTATAATTATAGATTGGGAAATTGATGGAGTCTATTTCTTTGCCTTTATGAAGTCAATCACACAAACAAATTCTGTTAAATGTCTGCATATTTATGACTAAGAGACCTCCAAAGGAAAAAATTTCCACACTGCCTCAGTACCCCAAGCCAAAATTTAGTCAGTCTCACTCTAAATTACTCAGAGGGCATTTTCATTCTTGTCTACTTTGATTTTTGCCTACTTCATGGTACTCACTGTGGAGTGGTCATCAGCTTTTTTCTTGGGTTTTGACTTAGAAAAACCTCACTAAGTTTCGCTATGTGTTTTGTGAGCTTCTCATACCAGATATTGGGTAATCATAATTATCTGTTAACAACCCCCTTTGCCTAAAGGGGCAATGAACAAATAGCCATAAGGCTAAAAGTGATGCTGCCTGGAGACATGGGATATCAGACAGCCTACTCTTGGAATAGGGTATGATTTGTGACAGGTATAAGACAGTTGCACTCTGAGATTCAAAACTGGATATATATATTATTTTCTCCTGTCTCTTCTTAGATTATCTGTATGACAAGAGGATATTATTTGCACTAAGAGTTACTTTGAAATTTCTAAGCATCTTTGAAGCAGCAATCATATTTGAATGGTGGATATGTGTGGTGGTTTCTTTCCCAAATGACAACAAAAAATTTTTTAAATCTCATTTTTTTCTAATTTAAAAAAAAAGTCTACATTTTTGGTCACAATGTAGGTAAATGCCATGCTTGCCTCCTCTCATGATCACATCAAAATTACAACTAAACTACAGAAGAAACATCATTAAGAATCGCTTGAAGTTCAGAACTCCAATTAAAAAATACTGATGAAGCCACATCGAGACTGGTAGGAGGGGGAGAAACACAGAATGTTCTGGTCCTGCACATATGTGTGGCAGTTAAAAATAATAAGGGATATTTCAGCTTCAGAGATCATCCTAAAAGAACGAGGGTTCCTAGCCCCACACTAGGCTCCATAGCCCAGGGTTCTAGACCATAGTAAAAAAGTCTCCACATCTTCTGGCGGTGAAAACTAGCGGAGATTTTGGCTGAGCAAGGCAGAGGGTAGCTGAAGTCCCAGATGTTCCTCTTAAGGGGCCCATGTGCAGACTTGCTTGCTGAAAGATTCACTTGCTGTGTGCTCTAGCACTGGGGAAGCAGAACAAAAGACACCAAGAACATATGGGGAGGAACCAAATTGTCTGAATTTAGGACAAGGGCTGGAAGGGCAGCTTTCTCCCAGACAAAAGTGTCAGAAGAAGTCATTGTTCCTTTGTTGAGCCCTCCTGCTCCTGGCCTGCAGACACAGGTTGCTGCCATATCAGAGTCTCCATCAAGCTGACACAGGTCGCTTTCTCCTCTCCCCTGTAATTCCATGAGACCCTGTCCCCGACCCAACTTGTGGGCCCACCCAATCCACTTTGAGTGGCTTTTCCATACAAATAGCCTGTCTTGGCGGATACTTCAGACTTTCCTAAAATCCTCAAAGGTTCACAAACCCCCCAAAAATAGCAGCTGGCCTTGGTTTGTGGCTTGTCTTCTTGAAGCACCTCCAAACTTAGTGTGAGTGGTGGCCATCTGTGGATCGCTTGGTTGCTCATGCTACATGGCCATAGGAAGGGCATAGGCTGCAGCTGAACTTGGCTTGCAGTAGGGCACTTCTTAGGAGGTGCCAGGGCCTGCATGTCTGGTGACTGGCTCCGGATCTAGATGAGCACCACCTGGGGCTGCACCTGAGGATAACACATCCAAAGGACAGACAGAGCAGGCACTAGAGCCTTGCCTAAGCACTAGAGCCTTGCCCCTGTACAACAGCTTTTCCACTATCATTAATAGCCAGTTTTTACAACCAATCCACCTGAAGAGCAATCCCTCCCATTAATGTGCAAACAGCAACCAAGGCTCAACTACAACAGAAGGTCACACACAAACCATAGAAGGGACACAACTGAAGCACCCAGCTCAGGTAATCAGGGAGACTTTGCCACTGGGCCACACAGGAATCCTACTATGTAAGGTCACTCTATGAAGACCAGGAGACATAGCAGCCCTACCTAATACATAGAAACAAGAACAGGGAGGTGGTCAAAATGGAAGCACAAGGAAATATGTCTCCAATGAAAGAACAGAACAAAGCTCCAGAAAAAAGAACTAAACAAAATGGAGAAGAGCAAACTTCCAGATGCAGAGTTCGAAACACTGTTTATAAGGGTGCTCAATAAACTTAGGGGAAGAGTAAATTAACTCAGTGAGAACTTGAACAAAGATATAGAAAACCTAAAGTGGAGGTGGAAAACATAAAAATGAACCAGTCAGAAATGAAGAATACAATAACTAAAATGAAGAATACATTAAAAAGAATCAACGGTAGATTAGATGAAGCAGAGAATTGGATCAGCGATTTAGAACAGTGGTCCCTAACATTTTTGGCACCAGGAACCAGTGCTCCTATGATAATTTAATGCCTGATGATCTCAGGTGGAGCTGAGGCAGTGATGCTAGCACTGGGGAATGGCTGCAAATACAGATGAAGCTTTGCTCACTCGTCCGCTGCTCACTTCCTGCTGTGCAGCCCAGTTTCTAACAGACCATAGACTGGTACTGGTCCATGGCCCAGGGATTGAGTACCCCTGATTTATAAGAAAAGGTAGCAGAAAACACTCAATCAAAAGAGCAGCAAGAAAAAAAGAATCCAAAAAATGAGGATAGTTAGTGGCCTCTAGGACAACAAAATCAAGCCTACCAACATTTGCATCATAGAAGGAGAAGAGAGAAAGCAAAATATTGAAAACCTATTTGATGAAATAGTGATGGGAAACTTTCCCAACCTGGCAAATAAAATAGACACGCAAGCCCAGGAAGCGTAGAGTCCCAAACAAGATGAACCCAAAGAGGCCCACATCAAGACCCATCATAATTAAAGTGCCAAAAGGTTAACGACAAAAAGAGAATCTTAAAAGCAGCAAGAGAAAAGTAAATAGTTAACTATAAGAAAGCTCCCATAAGATCGTCATGTCATTTTTCAACAGAAACTTTGTAGGCCAGAAGGGATTGTCATTAAATATCTAAAGTGATGAAAAGCAAGGATCTATAAACAAAATTACTCTACCCAGAAAGCTAACATTGAGAATTGAAGGACAGATTAAGAGTTTCCCATTCAAGAAAATCTAAAAGAGATTTTGTTTGTTTGTTTGCTTGTTTTTAATACCAAACCAGTATTACAAGAAATGTTGAGTGACTTCCTTAAGAAGAAGAAGAAAAAAGAAAAGATAAAAAATATAAATAATAAAATGGCAATAACTACATTTCTATCGATAAATGTAAGTAAATAAATGCTCTAATCAAAAGACAGGGTGGCTGAATGAATACGAAAATGAGACCCTTACATACACTGCCTATAAGAGACTCTCTTCAGATCCAAAGACACACAGACTAAAGTAAAGGGATGAAAAAAGATGTTCATGAAAACAGGAATGAAAAAAGAAAAAAGCTGAGGTAGCAATACTGATACCAGACAAAATAGACATTAAAACAAAGGCTGTAACAGAAGACAAAGAAGGACCCAGTAATCTCACTTCTGGGAATTTATCCAAAGTAACCCAAACACTATTTCGAAAAGAAATATAAATCCATATGTTCATTGCAACATTATTTACCATAGCCAGGATATGAAGGCAATATGAGTGTCTATTAATGGATGAATAGAAAAAGAAGAGGTGGTACATACATGCAATGGAATATCATATATATATATATAATCTTGCCAACCACAACAACATGGACCTAGAGGGTATCGTGCTTAGTAGAGTAAGTCAGACAGAGAAAGGCAAATGACATATGATTTCACTTACAAGTGGAATCTAAAGAACAAACTAAACAAAACAGAAACAAACTCATAGATATAGAGAACATTTTGATGTTTGCCAGCTCAGAGTGGAGAGGGAATTTGGAGGGATGGGTGAAAAAGGGGAAGGGATTAAGAAGTACAAATTGGTAGTTACAAAACAGTCATGGGAATGTAAGGTATAGCACAAGGGATATTGTCAATAATATTATAATAACTATGTCTGGTTTCAGAAGGGCACTATATCTATTGCCGTGATCTCTGTAAGTTAGATAAATGTCTAATCACTATGTTGAATATCTGAAACTAATGTAATATTGTATATTAGCTGGAATTGAAAAAATATTTTAAAAAATTCTAGCTCTTTTTATTTAAAAATACAGAAAGCAGAAAAAAGAAAGTAAAAATCACCAAACCCTTCCACTCAAAGATTGCAACTAATAACATTTTTTCTGACTTATTTCAGACATTTTTTCTGCATGTATACACAAATACATAACTCCATTCTTAGGCCTGTAGCATGTGGAAGGTTATGAAGGCAAAACCTGTTTCCATAAAGAAAGCAATTGTATGGGTACAGAAGATGGTACCAATGTTGCCTTTCCCTTGGAATTCCAAAGTAACCCAAACAGAGTCATCTCAGGTGTGCACCTGCTTTGTTCAACCTTTCTCTTCCCCTCCTATCAATAGAACATGCCCCGCCCCCCAGTCTTTTCTAGTCCCTGTTCACTTCCCAAGGGCCCACCTCCATTCTGGAGGTTCAGGGCCTTATCCTGCCTCACCCCCAAAAGCTCTTCTTCCTGCAAAGGACGGAGTACGGGCCTTAGTGCTGCACAGAGAGCAGCTCTGAGGGCTAGAACTCACCATCAAGGTCATCCTTATGGCTAAATCCCTGTCCACTTAAGTGCCCCTGCCCTACACACTTGCACCATTCTGCGTGGGAAGCTGTACAAAGAGGGGAGTGTGACTTATACTAGCACTTTGAAGATGAAAAGAGGCCTCAATAACACTTGAGTTCCATCACAATCTTTTAGTGATCAGGCCACATTTCTGTCCAGGATGTCTCCTTTAAGCCTAGATGTTTTCATCTGTAAAATGGGGCTAGTGATATTTATTTCAGTGGATTGTTAAAAAGATAAAATGAGATACATGTAGCAGTTTAAATAAGGCCAAGAGTAAGACATACCCCTAGATGTCTGACTGACTCTTCTCCAAGAGTCCCTACAAAATATTAGCACCCTGATATTCAGCATCTGGTCCTCAGCTTTGTATATCCAGAATTTAGATTATTGGTTCAGACCTGGGGTGAGAGGGGGCATTGTGCATAGTTTAATTAATTAACGTGATCTTTTTTAATTGAATTCTCACAATTTACACAACATATTGAACACATAATTCTTGGCTCAGAGAAGGTGTCATATATACGTTCATCTTCCCAATCAAAGCGTAAATTCTAATGAGAATAGGGAATGGAAAAACTCAGCAGATTGTTCTTCTAAACAGCCTCTTGACCCTGAGGCAAGTTGTTTATTCTTTGGACTTCACTTTCCTCATTTGGAAAATCAATGGTTAACTCTAAGGTGCTTTCCAGACCTCAGAGTCTTTTGTGTCTATATTCTATAGGATCTAGAACGGCACTAGAACAAAGATGTCATTCAACAAATACTTGGTGATTGAAATGAGGCCAAGGTGACAAGATGGACTTTTCAAAAGCTGTTCCGTGAGTGTAGAACAAAGTGTTCCCACAAAGGCTGGGAAGAGTAACGACTAATACAAGGCTTGGGAGACCTTAAAACAACAGGGGAGAGTCCCTCAAAGCAGAACTTGGCTAGATTACCACAGGAGAAATTGCAGGAAATTGCACAATTTTGTAAGAACCAGATTAAAAATGCTAATGGAAGGAGACATTCTACCTTCAAGAGACAAGAAGCAGGAGGCAAGAGCAAGTTGTTGCTCAGAGTGAAACAATACAGGAAGTCAATTGGCTCTAAACATCCTCTCCCCTACAAAAGGTCTGTTCTTGGAGACATTTAAAAATAGGACAAAGGGTTAGCACTCCTACCAGCATAAAAGTGCTCTAATTTTTTTTTTTTATCTTCATTCTCTTCCTTGGCTCTGCAATGTTCTCTAATTACTCTTGCATGGCTAGTTACATTATCGTGCCATGTATTAACTCCTCATCCCCAAAGAAAAAGAGATCTTTTGGATGCAAGTCTCCTATGGATGCCATAAAAGAGCCTTCAGCTGTAAGGATGCATCATGCTCCTCCCAGGTTGCACTGAGTGGAATCAATTCTCTGGAGAGGAAACAACAGGGTACAAAAAGGAAGTGGAGAGAGAAGGGGCAAAAATGGAGATATCGATATAATTATACCAGACACTATTATTTCTAATTGTGGCTGATGGTGCAGGTTGTCTCTTATCATCTATCCTCCCCTTATGAATAGAAATTTAAGCCAGGGATGTGAAAGTTCCACTAAAGGATCTGTTTCCCAGCCTGCTTTGCAGTTAGGTGTGGCCATATGATTTGGCCAATGGATCTGAGTGGAAGTGATGTGTGTAAATTTCTTGCTATGCTCTTAAAGGGAGGAATTGTACTCTCCTCTTTGTTTTTTTTCCCACTTTCTGGCTGGAATATGAGTATTGTGGTAGGAGTTAGAAAAGCTATGTTGGGCCATGTTATAGACTAAATTGTATCCTCCGAAAATTTATATGTCGAAGCCCCAGCTTCCAATGGGATTGTATTTGGAGATAGGGCCTTTGAAGAGGTAATTAATGTTAAATGAGGTCATAAGGGCGGGCCCTAACCCAACAGGGCTGATGCCCTGATAAGAAGTAGAAAAGACTCCAGGGACATGGACACACAGAAGAAAAGTTTTGTGAGGACACAGAGAAGACAGTTATCTGCAAGACAGGAAGAAAGGCTGCAACAAAAACCAACCCTGCTGGCACCTTGATCTTGGACTTCCAGCCTCTAGATCTGAAAAAATTAATTTTTCTTGTTTAAGCCATCTGGTCTGTGGTATTTTGTTCCAGCAGCCCAAGCAGACTAATACAAGCCATGAGATAAAAGTCATATGTTGAGGATGACAGGACAATAAGATTAGAAAGAATCTTGGTTCATGGTGGTTATGAAGTTGCCATACCAGTCCTGGCTCACCTTCCTGACCTTCAACATGAGAGAGCACAAACTTCTATGAAATCAATTTATTTTGGTTCTTTATTAAAGCATCAAAGCTTGTATACAAACTAATATACCAACACTCCTAGGTAAAGCAGGATTAGTGGTCAAAAGTGAAATATTCCTATGTTTTACATTTGTAATTAGTTATAATTTTTAACTTAACGGTATGATAATGGTATAGCCGCCAGCTGAAAGACACATGGACCATCAGAAATCAGAAATCAGTGAGTTATAGGAAACACACTCTTTATTCAGCCAGCTGGGTCTGCCAGGGGTACGCAGACCCCAAATTAAGCAGCCCCAAAATGTAGAGGTACATAATTTTTAAGCCCCAAATCCCATTCTTCATTCTGTCTAAACACAAAGGTCTATCTTTCTTCTATTCATTACCTGTCAACTCACAGGTAGGGTGTGCAAGCGGGGGTGCAGAAGCAGAAAGCTTATTGTTAGAATGTTATGTTCCCATAGGTAATAGCCTACGTTATGTTCCCATGGCAATAGCCAAGCGATAATTTTCCCAACCAACACAATAATATAGTTAATCATTTATCCATAGTGAAGGAAAACATTTTCAAAATTTATCATTTTCTTGCAACATGATTAAGATCCCTAATTGGATATGATTGAATAATATTATTTGAGCCAAGATAATTTCCACTAAATATATGTTCTCCAAAATGCTGTTCCTACATGGACATGCTGGTACTCCTTTGTAGCTACCCTGCCCCACCATTTTTTCATTAGATAGAAAGATGATGTCAGCGGGGATTAAAATGTCTACCTGGAAAAGGGATAGGAGACCATTATACCTATGCTACTTCTGATTTGTAGGCTTGTGTGCCCCCAAGAAATTAAATAGAGAGATGAAAATTATGATTTATAACTGTTATCAGAAATGTCAGAAAAATAATTTATTATTATGGAAAAGATTTTGTGGTGAGCTTAAATTTATTCTACTGGTTGGTTACCATTGTTAAAGAATTTCAGAGTTTAAATCAGTTCATCTCTTCACTTAGACCACATAGACACAGACTCTAAAAGTTATCCTTTAAAATTTCTAAAAGCAATAAAGTTAATGTTCTTAAAGTGACTTTACAAAGTAAATAGAAGGGATATGTTGAGATAATTCATTCTGGTGTATGGAAACTTCTCCTATATCATGATTCTGAAGAATGACTTGGCAGCCTGTGAAATATTTATACAGTGCACATGTGTGTATATACAATACACTTACAGACTCCATATGCTATTTGTCTTCCACCTCTCAAAAGTCCTCTTCAGAAATGAAACTACCTCTGCATCTGTTTATTTCCTGTGACATTTGTTCTTTCTCTGCATCTGGCCCAGTTTCTTTTCTCTCAGTTTACAATAACCATCATACCCGCTAAGGATATGTGGACAACTACCCTCTCCACTGCTAATACTACTCTTAAAATGGATGACAATGTCTTTGTTAAGTAATTTGAGGATTTACAAAATCAAATTTAAACTTCCAATTTGTCAGTCTTGTAGTATGGGAACCTGACCTCTGATACACAGACAATTTTCTATCCTTCCATCTGAAAGAAGTTCTTTTTCTTTGGCTTTTTTAATTTAAGTTATTGAGCATCTATTATGGGCCAGATGTCATAATAACTTCTTTTCTCTACATTGGCTCAATGAATATTTACGGAGGAGACTCTATTGATTTTATCTACATACTATCACATATTCCCTCTTCCTTACTAACAAAATCTGGATTTTGATTGCAGGAAAAATAGACCCAGATAAATACTTGCTTTTCCACCTACCCTTGCTGCTAGGAGTGACCAGCTGGCCAACGAACATCAGTAGAAGTATACTGATGAGGAAAGGTAGTTCTGGAACTGCATTTGTTTTACTGACAAAGGGGACAGAGATAACTGGCATAACCCCACCTTCTTCCCCCTTTTCTCCTGCCTGAAACCCAGATGTGATAGCAGGAGCTGCGGCAACCATCTTACAATGGTGAAGATGTCAGCCCTGATACCGAGTTGTGGAGCCTATGTCAGTCACCGTCGGCCTTCAAACTTATGCAAAAAAAAAAACGAAACAAAACCAAACCTTGTTTAAGCCCCTACGGTCAAGTTTTCAGTTGTTTACAGTAAGGTAATCCTAATTGATAACAACTCACAATGATACTGAAGTAGGTGTTAATTTTGTATAGTCTTTTTCTCTTCCTTTCTATACCTTAACTGTATTTTCCCTCTCAGCTCTGTTTATCCTGATCCCTTTCCTATTCAGTATTTCTGCTTGATTTCATTTCCTTTTTTGAGCTTTGCTTTTTCCCTCCCCTCCACCTTTCTTTTTTTTCTGGAGTCTATTGAGGTCTGTTCACCCATTGTGTGATGAGATATAACTCAGTTGAGTGAAAACAGTGACATGGCTTTGGTAGCATTATGTCCATCCCTTCTTACAGTACCCTAACCTTGACACACACACACACACACACGTGCAGACATACACAGAAACACATGAAAGGTTGTGGGAAAATAAGAACATAGAGTTTGCCTTAGGTCTTTGAAAAGCATCCTATAAAGAGTAGTGATCTCTACGCCCCGAAAGTGCCCTCACAGTGTTGCCACTGGTTGCCTACATCATACACATCCTCTCGTTCATCCTTGAGAACAGAACCTTGATATTGTTTAGTTTACAGGTAGGGCTGTTTGTGCTTACCGAATGAACCTACCCCCACTTTAAACACACACACACACCCCACCCCTGCCACCAGCTACAAGGAATGACTTGTCACTGTTTAAAGGATCGTAGTTTCCCCTTGCCTATGAATGGTCATGAACTTTCCACTCGTTCCTTTAATATAGTAATCAAAGTTATTTTAAGGACCCTTTGTTATAATTTTAACATCTCTGAACTGATTCTATTAATTGATTTATCTCTGAACAATGAGCCTTTTATTTCCTCGCTTTTTTGTGTCTTGCCGTTTTTTATTAATGCAAAGCATTGTGTTTGAAGAACAGTAGAGACTGAGGTAAATGATATTCACTCTCAGAAATGAGCCTGCCTCTTCTGTCAGGCCACTAGTTTGGGGGAACTTAGTCAATATATTCAGTAGATGAATTAGGTTAGGTTTTCATTTTTGCTATCATTACCTCCAGTGCACCACAGGCTTCAAATTCCTCCAGTGGTAATACCATCTTTACTTTTGCTTAGTGGGGGGCCATGGGTACTGAAGGAATATCTTCTGTGTTTCTGCTCCACCCTCCAATTTCAGCAGCCCCTGCATGCTGGCACTGTGGAGAGTTTTCATTCCCCATTCTTGCTCCTCCTTCTACAGTAGACTACTGGGGCTTGTTACTTGGTGCAGGCTCTTGATTGGGGTGCATGAGGGACTTCTCCAGCCTTAGTCTTAGGCAAGGACTGTGCCCTTGGCCTTGGAGGTAGGGCCTCTGGGCAGTTTTGCTCTTCCCTTCCCCTCACCCGCTATGGGAGTAAAACTCAGTCTCATGTTAGTGTGTACTGTTGGTCAGGAGTGATTTCCTGTCCCTTCTCCAGCAGTCATAGAAATCTGCTTTGTGTTGGTACAAGATCCTGGAGCCAAAAGGTTTTCTTGTTCCTCCTCTAGGGGCAGATGGATTTTGCCTCAATCCTTCCCCCAGAAGCTGTGAATCTTTGCCTGGTCACTGGGGACAGAAAGAAGGCTTTTATACACCTCACCCAAAGGTAGAGGGGTTTTTCTTCAATCCCTTCCCCAGAAACTCTAGTGTGAGATGTTTTTGTTGTATTTCTTCCAGTGGCATAAGACATTCGCTTTGTATGACAAAAAAGTGGGGGAAGCATGCAGTGGTTTTTACCTATTTTCCAATGGTATCTACTCATTTCCTACACACCTGGGTCACTGAAGGACACTCTCTCCGGTCTTTTGCTTTGTCCTCAATCTTTGGGAACACCTTTTAGAGGTCTGTGGAGAGGAGGTTGAGAGCGACAAATCCCCCTGTGTCTACAGCTCCCAGTTATACTGCACTGGTTTGCTAGCCCACATTAAGTCTTTAGGAATTTGGTAAAATTTTAGCTTGTTCTTCTTACTCACTTTTTGGCAGCCACCTCTTCTCCCTGTGTCTCGCCAAAAGTGGAACAGTCTGTGTATCTTGTTTCTCCCAGGGGAATCTTGTCACTTTTTTGAATTACATTTCTTTCATTTGCCTTGAGACCTCAGATCTCTGATTGGACTCAAGAAAAGTTATGATTTTCTAGATTATCCAGATTTTCTTCATTGTTAGTATGGGAGCAATGTATTCTTGCGGTTTTCTATATCCTAATGAGAAATGGAACTTGGAGAAATCTTATGAGTTTTAAATTTAAAATTTGTCCCAACTTTCACCACCTCCCACCATCTTTATCGCTCTTACTCTGGTCTCATTTATCATCATCTTTATTTCATATTATTATAAAAGCCTTCTAACCAGGATCTCTGCTTTACTTTTGCTTTTCATGTAGTCTTTTCTGAACAGGTCAGCCAGACTGATCCTTTTAGAATATAAATCAGATCATGACACTTTTTTGCTCAAAACTCTCTAAAACTTCCCCAGCTAAAATAAAAACCAAGGTCCCTTAAATACCCTTGAATACTTTACACAATCTGTCTCATTCCCTACTGACCTCTCCCCTGCTCACTCTGCCTGTCACTTTGGTCTGCTTGCTGTACATTGGGCATGTTGGGCCTGTTCTAGTCTTAAGGCTTTGCAATGGCTGCTTCCTCTCCTTTGATATCTCTTCCCTCAGGTATCTTCCTGATCATCCCCTCATCGCCTTCAAGTCTGTGCTCAAATGGCTACCCTGACAAACTATTTAAATTGCTGCCCGCCCCTTCCCCATAGTGCTAATTCTTAGTCTGAGCTTTCTTTTTCCAAATCACACTTATTGCCTTCTAACATACTATCTAATTTACTTATTTATTGAGTCTTTATGCTTATTTTCTATCTCCTTCTGCTGGATTGTAAACTCTAAAAGTAGAAGATTTTTTTTATCTGGTTGTTTTCTGATATATCCTAAGTGCCTAGAACCATGCCTGGAACATAGTAGGTGCTCATATAAATCTTGGTTGAATAAATGAATTCGCGTTAGCATTATGTGGATTGAGCTGTTGAAAGTGATCTGTATATCCATCACAGGAACATTGGATGAGTAAATGTTGAGGTTGAATATCATATGTTCTATAACACAATCCTGTATGCAAAAATTAAAATGCATATGCACCAGAGCACACATTCATATCAAAGCACACATACACACAAGAATACGAATTAGACACATTAGAACAGATGGAGATATAGAAAGGAGATAAAGGGAAAGAAGTGAGGAAGAAAGAAAAAATGGAAGACAGGAAAGGAATGGAAGGGACTTCCCAAGGACAAATTTTAATGCACCATGAAATGAGGATGCGAATTAATTCAACATCAGGCAAGCGAAGTTAAAAAAATGCACTTCAGAACTTTTACCAACTCAACTTGCTCTTTCCCTCCATGTATCAGAACATAGAGGGTGACTGTGATTTCATTCCTCAGGCGGGGAACCTGCAGTTCAGGTTGTATAAATAAAAACAAGAGTTAAGACTGCAAAGACCTAAAACTGCAACGCTCTGTGCCTCTTTAGTGGTGTGATGTCCCTTGTCTGTACGTGACTGATAGCATAGCCACGCAGCTGTGTCAGCCAGCTCTGCAATTTATATCTTCAAGCTTTTCCCAAGACAGATAACTTTTCTGTCTCTAGCATTAACTGTTTCTCTCCCTCTAAGTCTTCTACCAATAAAATATTTTCAATCCAAGGAAAAAAGTCTCAGTTAAATTTCTTTTTGATACTTAGAAACAATGATGGACTTTTTGAGAATTTATGAAGCCACCTACCGACATAAAACAATGAACAACTGAATAAAACAAATCCCAAAGTAAAAAGACACTGAACGGAAGGGCTACAGTTTCAGGTGATTCATATATTCTGAACTTTTTTGGAATAGAGCTTCACATTTCTCTGAGCAAGGAGACACAAACGAATTTATTATGAAACTCTCTTAGGCTGACCTGCATGGGACAAATATTTTGTTTCTAATAACACCGAGCAAGTCCTTACCTTGTTCAACTCTTTGGATGCTGGTGTGTTTGATAGTTTTTTAAATAGCCCAAATAAATCATCTACCACTTTCCATTAAGAGATATACGGGGAAGTGGTGGTTAAAGAAGTGAGGTGAATCTCCGATGTTTAGAAAATGACAGTGGGGTCCGGGGTTGGGGCTATGTAACCTGTACGTGAGCTTCATTCGAGGCATGTCTGAGGGCTGGGAGATGAGTCCGTGCTCTGAAAAAGAAACAACCCAAAAGGCGGCTGGCGAGCCCTTAAACAGGGTTGGGAAATAAGTTAGAACTGAATTGAAGGATTTTGCAAGTGCAACTGGCAAAAGGAAATGCAACTCATTGGAAAAGAACAGGTTGAAAGGTCTCCAGCATTTCCTCTTCCTCACGTGTTGCTTACAAAGCAAGTCTTCCCCAGATTTTCAGGATAAATGGGACAGAAACATATGGATTATATTTTCCCAGAAACTCAGATGTGTCCTTCACAATGAAG
The DNA here is from genome assembly GCF_014176215.1 of Rousettus aegyptiacus. Classification (NCBI taxonomy): domain Eukaryota; kingdom Metazoa; phylum Chordata; class Mammalia; order Chiroptera; family Pteropodidae; genus Rousettus; species Rousettus aegyptiacus. The sequence continues at coordinate 64,899,248 of NW_023416285.1, read as the reverse complement.
TGGAAAACTGCTCTTAAAATACACACCAGAGGTTACCCTAGATCCTCAAATCTTCCAAACGTATTTTAACTCATACTGCTGATTTTAGAAACTAAGTAAATTTATAGACATGCGAATGTTCTTAGCTCTAATAATAAATAGAGCTGGGTTGAAATGGTATGTTTCAACCCTCCTTGGTGAATTTCTCTGGACTTAGCAGTCCTGGCCAAGACCTGGGCACCCACAGTCCAGGGACAATCTCTAGAAATTGTAAGTTGTTGCTGGCAACCTCTTCTCCCTGTTCTCTTGATGTCCTCTTCTCCTCCTTGTTCTCCAGTAAGGGTGCAATAGGTGCAGTTTCTGACGGGAAAATTCCGGGAGAGAGAGGAGGTGAGAGGTCCTTCATTTGTTCATTCAAAACTGTTTGTTCATGCATTTATTTATTTATCCAACAAATTTTTATTGAGCACTTGATATGTGCCAGGCACTTTCTAAGTGCTAGTCATTTCGTTTTCTCTGTGTTGTGGACTATATCAGTTTGCTAGGACCACGGGAACAAAGTGCCACAGACTGGTGGCTTAAAAAACAGAAAAGTATTGTCTCACAGTTCTGGAAGCTAAAACTCCAAGATCAAGGTGTTGGTGGGGTTGGCGTCTAAGGGCTGTGAGAGAGAATCTGCTTCATGCCTCTTACCTAGATTCTGGGCTGATGGACATTATGCTAATTTCCGCCTTCATCTTCACATGACATTCACTCCGCATGAATGTCTGCCTCCGAACCTTTCCTTTTTATAAGGATACCAGTATTAGTTTAGGGTCCACTCTGCTGGTTTTATTTTAACTTGATGACGTCTACAAAGACCAGATCTCCAGCTAAGGTCTCAGTCTGAGGTACTGGGGATTAGGACACAATTTAACACATAACATGGACTAAGCAATATCAGACTAGCTGCTTACGTTCCTTTTATCTGCCCTTTTAGCTACAGAGCTCCTTACACGGCGCTGCTGTCCCAAACCTGAGATCCAAAGATCCCCAGTAATTCTCCAGGAAATGGAAAATCTACGTAAGGGGGGTCATTTGGACCTAGGGATCCCTTTGTAGCTTCCTGAAAAGACCAATTTGACTCACAAAACTAATAGGTTACATGAAGTCTCCATTCCCGCTCTAAGAAGGAAATAGAAGCAGACAGTTGAGTGACAGGATTGCTTCAATGCCCTATGCTGTCATCATAAATTTTTTTGCACTAAGTAAAACATAACTTGAATATAATTCTTTTTTCTCTAATCAACAAATTATAATTTGGTCTGAGAGAACAAAAGTGACTTTAACATCATCCTAATGGAAAGAAAACTATACTAAAATATTACTTTCAGATTTTGTCAGCTAGTGTTAAACATTTGCATAGTACTCTAGATTCAGAAAATTTGAGAACTGAAAATGTCTTTAGAAATCAACTCATCAAACTTTACATTTAACCAAGGAAAACTTCCATCATTTATTTATTTATTTGTTTGTTTGTTTGTTTGTTTAATGGTGACATTGGTTAACAAAATCCAATAAGTTTCAGCTGTACACTTTAACAGTAAGGCGCATACATATGTATATGTGTGTGTGTGTGCATATATATATCATATATATATATATGTGTTTATGCTGTATGTTCAGAAGCTTTTAATTTAACTAAGAAGAGATTTATTTGTGATAACAGCCAAGCTAACACTCTCCACATGCCGGGCATGTGCTAAGTGCTTTCCACAGGTTATCTGCATTTTCCATATAGCTAGTAAGTGATAGTGCTGAGATGTGAATCCAGGCACTGCGACCCCAGAGCCTAACTTTTAACCACTTTTAACCAAGAGTTGGTTAGCAGCAGAGCTGAATTTTGCCGCCAGGTCTCCTGATCATGGCCCAATGCTTTCCCACTATTCTGCCCGCTTTCTATCCTGCCCTCCTCCATCCACACTGTGTACACATTGTTAGAATAATCTCTGAAAATTACAACCTTAATCATAACACTTTTCTTGCTTACACACCTGCAATCTCTTGCCTGCCGAGAGGCAAAACAAATCCTTTACCTGATATATTGAAGGCCTGTGGCAAAAACTTCTGGCCTCATTTCTTAGAGTTCCCTCATATGCACTATAACACTCTTTAGCCAAACTTGGCTACCAGACAAAAGGCTTGTCCCTTCTGCCCTTGCCCAGCCTTTCCCATAAGTGGAATGCCCTCCTTCCCTTGAGCATAGTCTAAGTCTTTCTTCCATGTACTTTTTCTTGTTCTTCTAACATGTAATTTTCTGTGCCAGAGGCTACTAGTTACCTGTCAATTCCCATTCTCCCTTTCTCCTATTAGAAACAGAATCTCTGAGTTTTAGCTGGGCACATAGTTCTCTGGCAGGGAGCAATTCCAGTTTCCTTCATGACTCGGTGTGGCCATGTGATTAATTCTGGCCAAGGGTCTGTGTGGAGAAGCAAAGCGCGCAATGACAGGTCACATTTAAGGGAACCCGGAGACTCCCTTCTCCTTTTCTTTCTTTCCGATGCATGAAGTGCTGACCCAGCGGATGTGGTGGGGAGCAATGTAATTTACACCCATGCAGGTAATGCCAACACCATAGGGAATGGCAGAGCCAAGAGTTAGAGGGAGCCTGGTGCCCAATATGATGGAGCTGTTACGTTAGTCCTGGATTATCTATGCTCAGACCATTATGTGAGAGAGAATTATTTCCACTACGTTTAAACCACTGTTTAGCTTTGATAATTCTTGGTTCTCTTTTTAAAATAAGCCCACTGCATCTTTATGAATGCATTCTTCCTTCTTTGAGCACCTTTAACCCTTTGAGTTTTTTCTAAGGCATTTCTTCAAGTTAGAGAAAACATAAGGTTTTAAGTTAGATAGTCCTGGCTTTGAATTCCATTCCCACCACTTATCAGCTGGGTTACTCTAGGCTACTTACTTAGCTTCTCTGACCTTCATTTTTCTTATCCATAAACACTAAGGATAATGACGCATGGAGTAATCTTCCACTATTCTGAACTGCCTCTCTAGGATGATTTTCATCAAGCCATGGGGATCTAATGAGTCATTCTTCTCCACTATAGGAAAATACTAACCACGGAAACCAAAATGTTCACATCTGCTTCTCAGACACCCTCTCCCACGAAGTAAGCTGGGAATGCTGACACATTCTCCAGCTCTCTTTGTTACAATCTGAGCAGACCATCATCCTTCTGTTTGTAGATGCAAGGCTATGATTCACCCTTCTTCTATCTGTAGATAGAAATTATTATAATTCAAGTTCATAGCTCATTCTAGAGACACCCATTGATGCTTAGAGTTATAAGACACCTGAGGGTCATGTGGTTCAATCTTCTCTTTTGAATCAGTGGAGTTGTGCGAAGATCACACTCCTCCACAGCCAGCCTCACCAATGGTCATCTTGCCTCCACTGAATGGTCTCCACCTGGTCACATGGCAGCTTGTTCTCTTTTTCAACAGCACACTCAGGATAAAGTTCTTTTTGATATTTTTATCCTGTCCAATTTCTGGAAGGCTGATCATTTAGGAATTTTAATTCTCAACATGGGATGGGATAATCCAAGGGCAGTATCCTGCTGAATGCTAATCTATTTCCTTATATACGCTCTCGAGAGTGTCACCTTTGGAGAACTTAATGATAAACCCTCTTCTACTATCTCACATGTGGCTAGTGGTTTCCAAATGTTTTTGATAAAGCACCTCCATCAGTAAACAATTTTTGAGCATGCATCTCCCAACACATACATATCTATTATGTAACAACGTATGTATTACTATGTTTATCATATCATAAAATTAAGACACATGTAAAGATAAATATTAAAGAAGATAAAAAAATGTAAGTGGAAGTTGAAATATTTTATACCCACATACCAAAGGACCACCTTGCACATCTCTGGGCTGTGCATGTCTCTCTTTGCAAACCCCCAACCTATACACCATGATTTTCCTCACAAGCATGCAAGCTCTGTATGAGGGCAGAGATTCTGTCTTTTGCTCACTGTTGTATACCAGTGTTTAGAACAGTGTCTGGCACACAGAACACACTAAGTAATGTTTGTTGAATCAGTGAGTGATTACCAAACCTTTATTTATAGCACAGACTCCTTCCCAACTGTCTACTGGAGAGCTTCACCTGGATCTCCTTAGATACTTCAAACCCAACACATGCCACACTGACCTCTCTTTATACCTCACAACATCTCCTTCCACCAGTGTCATCATTTGTTTCTCTGCTCACTTTACACCTGCTCTTATGTGGCTAAACTGGCTGGAGTTAAACATACAACCAGACTGGATGATCTCACTTTAAATAAGGCCCACGTTACTCATCCATGAGAAAGAAGGAAATCCTGCCATTTGCAAGAATAGGGATGAATCCTGAGGGTACTGTGCAAAGTCAGACAGAGAAAGGCAAATACTGCATGACCTCACTTATACGCAGACTCTAAAATAGCCAAATTCATAAAAACGGAGAGTGGAGCTCTGCAGAGCCAGAGGTGGCAAGAATACTGACATTTGTGAGTAACTTCTGGCTCTGAATTTTGCATGCTCAGTAATTTGCAGAAGGTGATCAGAAATGTAAAAAGTATGGGAAGCTGCACAGAACCATGTGAATATGGAATAACCACATTTTTAAATCAAGGAAACCCAAATGTATTTATTTTTAGCTGCCCTTCTCCATAGTTGTCTTGTCTTGTTGTATTATCCACTTAATTTATTGTTGATGCTGACAATAAATGTTTTTGGAAATAATTTGAAGCTGCCAGTTTGCAAATTATATAATAAAAATCTTTCATTAAAAAGAGAAAGAAAAATAGAGAGTGTAACAGTAGTTGCCAGTGGCAGGGGTGTGATATGTCATTCAAAAGTTACAATCTTCCATTTATAAGATGAGTAAATTCTGGAGTTCTAATGTACAGCATGATGATTGTAGTTAATAATCATGTATTACATACTTGAAAGTTGCTAAGAGATTAGCTCTTAAATACTCTCACCAAAAAAAAAGAAGTAGTGACTGACTCTATGACATGATAAAGGTACTAATGAATGTTACTGTGGTAATCATTTCACAATATATGTGTATCAAATCAACACATTGTTTTACCCTAAACTTATACAATGTTATATGTCAGTCAGTCATGTCTCAATAGAGGTGGAAAATAATTAAGGACTGTATGTCTTAGGTGACCACTCACCATTGCCTAACAATCTTAATACATTTGCTCTCTAACTTGCTCACCTGATTTTGTGGCTACTCTTCATACCTTCTCCCCCACAGCATCCTTTCTACTTTTTCATTCTCAGCTGAATATTTTCCTGAAAAAGTAAAAACAACTGGAGAGGACTCCTCCTGGTAGGACCAAACGCCTGTGCTCCTGTGCTTTGTCATTCCCCCTCTTGAAGCAGGTGGGAATGCACCTGTTCCTAAGACCAGCCCCTCCTCATGTGTGCTATATCCCATTCCCATTCTGCTGAGTCAAGGGTGTGATTCCTACAATTCACTCCTTTATCCTGTATTGTTTAGTTTTCCCTTATTCTACTGAACAGTTCCCATCTGCATATAAAAATGCTATAAAAACAAAAATTGTTTAAAAATCCCCGTGACCTCTTTTCCCCATCCAGCTGTCACTTCATTTCTTTATACTCATTTAAAGCGAAGTTTTGGAAAGGGTCATCTATTGTCCCTATTTTCACTTTCTTACCTCTCAGTCTCCTTGTGCTTATGACCATCACTTTACCAAAACAGCTCTTGGCAAGATTGCCATTGATCTCCATCTTGCCATGTGCAATGGTCAGTGCCCAGGTCTCGTTTTCCTAGACCTCTCAGCAGCATTTGGCATAGACAATAACTATCTCTTTCTTGAAACAATTTCTTCACTTGGTAATTGGGACACCACCTGCTCAAATTTCTGTCACCGGCATCTCCTTCTACTAAATGGGCTTCTTCTCCTTCTCTAACCAACTACGAGTATTTTGATGAACAAGAATCGGTCCTGGACCAGCTTCTCTTTTCTGTCTATATTCGGAGCCCTGGTGATCTAATTCAATTTCATGACATCAAACACCTTAAAATTTTTATCTGAACCCTAACCTGCTTGTGAGCTCCAGACCTGTATCTAGCTGTCTTTCCATATTTCTTCTTGGATATTAAACAGGCTTTCCAAGTAAATATGTCAGAAACAAAACCCCTGATTCTCTCTTCCATTGCCTTAAAACCTATTCTTCCTCAAAACTTCTCAACCTCAATAAAGAGCACCAAAATTCGCCTACTTTCTCAGGTATAAAACAGACAAACTATTTGCTCTCAAGAAGCAAAGGGGAGACAGACAGTGAAAGTAGGTAAATAAAATATACAGTGTGGTTAGATGATGGTAAGTGCAATGGAAGAAAATAATTCTAGGAAGAGGCATAAAGAGGCTCCGAGTGGGAATATTGAATGGGACAGCTGGGGAAAGCCTCGCTGAAATGAAATTTGAGTAAAGGCTAAAGGAGGTAAGGAGCAAGCCATGTGGATGGCTAGTGAACAAGTATCTTCGGCCCATAAAATGGCACGTGGAAAGCCATGAACAGGGGAGCAGGCTTGGTCTGTCTTAGGAAGACAGAGGAGGGGCGTGATCTGACATGTTTGAACAGGACACCTCTGTCTCGTGTGCAGAACAAGAATAGATGCAGGGAAAAGTTAGGAGGCCTTTGCAACAGTCCAGGCAAAAGCTATGGCGGTTTATGCCAGGTTGGTCATTCCCGTTAGACTGGGGGTAACTCGAGAGCTGAGACTACTCCCATTTATGTTTTAATCCCCAGCTGCCAGCACAGTGTCCAACATATAAATGGCCAGCACTCAAGGGCATTAAATAAACACATAAACCAACTTGTTCAATCAAAAAACTAGAGCTCCTGAAGTCAGCACTGTTTATTTTTCTAGGGCCAGATTTTGTAGGATTTTGTTTCCAGTGGGCAAGCTTTGTTTTTTGTTTTTCCCAATTGAATGGCCCACAGGCCACATTTTGAGGACAGCGTGGGTGTTTGCATGGGGGCCAACACAACCAAAATCTGATTGTGAAATTGTTTTTTAAATTACATGTAGACATTTAAAATGTTTTTTAAAAAGAAAAACATAAGTTAAAACTACACATTTCTCAAAGGCAGGTAATCAGGACCCCAAGACCATCGGTGTATCTTAGCATATAGTCAAGACTTATTCGGAACCAAAGTCAGACCTCTGATTATCAAAACCCATCTTCTGGTTCTAATTTAAAGACAAAAAAGGAAAAGGCAGTTTAAAAAAGATTCCAAAACAACATTTGGATAAGCTAATTGAGAAAAATTCATGAACATATGAATTAATTTTTTTTAAGAAAGGGAAATACACAGGGAGATATTGAGGGGCGGGGGAGTAGTAAGTAGTTCCTTAAACTAATGGTAAAATTTAGTGATTATATGGGCTTCCAGAGTCATAAGGCTTCACTGAGATAATGTACCTAAAATTCCCAGCACCTGGTTTACCACAGAGTAGTACTCAAGAAATGTTAATCTCACCTTACCTTTTGCCTTAAAAATTCTCCTGGCTGTTTGCCACTGTGCCAAATATTCCGAATCTATCAGGCCTCTCATGAATGACAAGATCACCTCCTAATCTGGTAACAAAAAAGACCTCAGTGGGTTTTTGTGAACCCCTTCCCCTTCATAATATAAAAATTAAAAAATATTTTTGATATAACTTTAAATATGTCAAATTTTATTTTATTTTTTATGCAAAATATAATAGATTTTCATAGACCTGAAGATTCTCTGCAGTCAAACAAGAATAAAATATCTTTTACCATACAAATTTTTTTTCTTCTAATTTTAAAAGCAAGAAAAACATTCTCATGGGCCTTTGAAAGTATAGTGTGCCCCAGGCACTGTGGTGGAAAGGGAAAAGAAAAGGCGAAGCAACTTGAAACGGCTTGAGAAAGGGGGTCTTGATTCTATGGGAACTAGTATTTGTTCCCCAAATGTGTTTTCCAGCTTCTTCACCCTTCAATCCTTTCCACAGGTCTGGTGAGCGGAGAAGCAATGTAAGATTTGTCCCTTGAAACTAAAAAAAAAAACAAGGGGGTGTTCTGTGACAGGGTTGATAAATGTTAGCTAATGTGACCCAGAGCCAAGCCCCCTCTAACAAGGAAACTAACCATTTCCAGGCACGCAAGCGGGCGTGGTGTGCCCACTGCCCCTGGCCGTCAGCAGTGAAGGCTGCGCAGCCCCTCCAGACCGTCCAAGAAACCACCCACTCCCTGCCCGACCTCAGGGGCCTCTACGTCACTGCTAACAAGGGCTGGTGCAATGATGGCAAACAAAACAGAAAGACTGAGCCTGCTTTGGGAGACAAGTGGTTCCTGGACTAGTGAAGAGTCTTGAAGAGAGATTAATTGACCAATGGAGTCCGGGGACCCTCTACTCACTTTTCCTACAGGGCTGGGCTACTCTCAGCATCTCTAGGGAACGTCACGAGCTAATGTTTTAGTTGAGAGACAGTTTGACAGACGCTTCTGGTACTGAGTTAAGCTTGGTAAACTTTTTTTCCAATCTCTCCAAAGGTCTCTATAAGTCACTTTTTACCCTAGGGGATGAGCCCCGATGACTCACTACTCTTCTTCTTACCTGGGCTCATTTTCCAGTATTCAGGGTACAGAACAGTGAAGAAATAATAAAAATGGATAGTTCTATTAATAACTCATCTAATCTTTTAATTTTAGTTACTTTTTTATTATCAGTTTATTAATAGCCTACATGACACCTATTTATTCATTTTTCACTCAACAAATTTGTATTGAGGACCTACTATATACTAGGCACTTGGAATACAGCATAACACCATAGTTTATCATCTTTAAGATGACAATGATATAAGGTGCATCAAAAAAAGATAGAACACTACTAATTGCTGTCAATTATAAAACATCTAATTTATGTATATTAAAGTGTGAAAATAAACATGCAACTTAGAATTGATTGCATATGGCAAACATATAGTATATTAGAAGGCAACTATGTGAAAAAGGAGTAGAGTAGGCAAAGAAAGTTTGAGAAGGGGAGTCGTGACATTGAATAGACTTGAAGGAGACAGGACTGTTATGTTTTAAGACCTTTTTAATAGTACTTTTAGGTTTACAATAAAATTAAAATGAAGATACAGAGATTACCCATATGCCCCCAAATATGCATACCCTTTCCAATTATTTATATCATTCACCATAATGATACATTTGTTGCAAGGATAAACCTACATTGAAACATTATAATCACCCAAAGTTTTTTTAGCTTAGGATTCACTCTTAGTGTTATACATTCTATGAGTCTGGACAAATGTATAATGACACGTACCCATCATTACAGCATTATACAGAATAGTTTCACTGCCCTAAAAATCCTCCGTGCTTACTGATTCCTCCCTCCCTCCCATTCCACCCAAGCAACCTCTGCCTTTGTATTGTCTCTCAAGTTTTGCCTTTCCCTGTGTCATATAATTGGAATCATACAATATGCAGCCTTTTCAGATTGACTTCTTTTACTTAGTAATATGCATTTAAGTTTCTTTCTTGTCTTTTCACACCTTGACAGCTCATTTCTTTTTAGCGCTGAATAGTATTTCATTTACTATTTTTAAACAGCTTCATTGAGGTATAGTTTATATACCATAAAATTCAATGAATTTTAGTTAATTTAAACTTACAGTTATGCAAACATTATCAAAATCTAGATTTAGGATGTTTCTTTTTCTTTTTTTTTTTTATTGTGGTAGACCCTTAACATGAGGTTTACCCTCAACCTTTTAAAAAATGTGCTGTACGTCATTATGAACTATTGGAACTATTCTGTTCAGCAGATCTCTAGAACTTAATCTTGTATAACTGAAACTTTATATTGATTGAATAGCAGTTCCCCCTTTCTGCCTCTCCTCGGCTCCTGGCAAATACCATCTACTGTCTGATTCTATGAGTTTGGCTACTTCAATACTTTATATAAGTGGTATCATGCAGTATTTGTCCTTCTGTGACTGGCTTATTTCACTTAGTATAATGTCCTCAAGGTTCATCCATGATGCATATTGCAGGAGTGCCTTCAATTTTCAGGCTGAATAATATTCCATTGTATGGCTATGGCACATTGTCTTTATCCATTTATCAATTGTCATTTAGGTTGTTTTCACATTTTGGCTATCATCAATAATTGTTCAATGAACATGAGTGCAAAGATCTCTTCAAGATCCTGATTTTAATTCTTTTGGATAAATACTCAGATGTGGAATTGCTATATTGCATGGTAGCCAGCTCTATTTTTAATTTTTAAAGAAACCTCCATACTGTCCTCCGTAGTGGCTGCATCATTTTACATTTTCATCAACAGTGTACAAGAATTCCGATTTCTCCACATTCTCACTAAAACTTGTTACCTTTTGGTTTTTAAAATAATAGCCATACTAATAGGTGTAAGGTAGTATCTCATTATGGTTTTGGTTTGCATTCCTGACGATTAGTGGCGGTGTACCAGTTGGAATAGCAACTATTTATTGAACAACCATGAGGGTCACGAGGGCAGAGATCATTTTGTTCACCACCCTATACCCACTGATAAAGTGTCTGACGCATGCATGGTAGGTACTCAATAAATATTTTTTGAATGAATAAGCTATTATACACCAGGCACTTCGCAGATATTATTTCCAAATTCTTATCAAATTCTCAGAGGTAGGCATTATTTCCATTTTACAAATGATGAAACCAAGCCTTAGAAAGTTTAGATAACTTGCTTAAGGGCACATGGCCAGGTGGGATCTAGGACTCAAATCTGGGGTCTCTCTGATGTTAACATGCAGATCTTTCTCTACATTTCACTAGCTTCTCTGCTTCTGACCATTTTAATATCCTTTTAGCACAAAAAGCAAAGGCAAATTGGGACACAACGCAAGTAAGGCCTCTGGATAAAAACTGGACTCACAGAAACCAGAATGAAACCTCTGCGAATAGAAAACCCAACCTACCGCCTGGGAAAAGCTACATTTTGAAGAAGTGTGCGCAGTTCGGCTTGTTACCTCAGATCTCAAGCTCTAGCTGCCTTCACTTTAAAGTCTATTATTTGAGGGAATTGAAACTCCCTGCCTCAAAAGATATGAGTTTTATAAACCCTCCTCCTGTTAAACAGTTTAACCCAAACTGGCAGCACAACTGTTAAAAATAAACTTACTTTGATATTTTACAAAGTGTAAGGGCAAATCACAATGGACGTGGAAATCTACCACAATCTTTCTAGGACTTATTAAGATACCCTATGGAGAGAAAACACATCTTCAGTGAAACCTGTCAAGCCAATACTGGCTTAATTCAAAATTATACCTAATTTGAAACAGCTGCTCTTTCCTTAGCTAACCGGTAATACTATTGTTCTTTAATAAAAAGAATAGAAAGTCCAAATTCAAAGCCAATTTCTACCCCCAGAAAGCTATGTTTCATATTAACAAGGCTCTACTCGTGCTCTGAGCTGGGGTCTCCATCACCAGAGTGGCAGGATGTCAGTGGTTAGACAAGTTCCCAAAGGACTTGAAATTTTGCTTGTGAGTGTGAGGGGATAATTAAATCTGGTCTGAAAGAACCAACTTTGGGGCGGTCTAGGCAGAAATCAGAATTTATAAGTCCCAAAGGCCTCTCTTGTTTTGCATTCATAACTTGCTCAGGGGAAGACCCAGAATGGATCCCAGGTACCAGCAGTGCATTCTTTTTTATTGCAGCAGAGCATTCCATTGCATGAGGTTACTTATATGATGTTCACTTATCCATTTTTGTGTTGACAGACTTTGGGGTTGCTTCCAGTTCTGAGGTGCTATAAGTGGTGTTATAAGGGGCTGGGGAGCAGTGATAGTGCTGTGGACTGAATTGTGTTCCCCTAAAATTCACATGTGAAACCCCTAGCCTCCAATGGGACTGTATTTGGAGACAGGGCCTTTATAGAAGTAATTAAGGTTCAGTGAGGTCCTAAGGGTGGGGCCCTGATCTGACAGGATCAGCGTTCTTAGAGGAGACAACAGAGAGTTCCTCTCTCTCTCCAGGTGCACAAAGAAGAGGTCATGTGAACACACTGTGAGAAGGAGGCCGTTAGCAAGCCAGGAGCAGAGCTCTCACCAGAACCTAACCACGCTGGCACCCTAACCTTAAACTTTCATCCTCAAGAACTGTGAGAAATCAATTTCTATTGTTTAAAGTGCCCAGTCTGTGGTATTTTGTTATAGCAGCCCTAGCCGACTGAGACAGGAAGATTGGATTTGAGCAGGTTATTGACTGGAAAGGGACACAAAGGAACTTTTCACATAGGAGTGAAGGAAATAGTCTGTATCTTGATCTGAGCAGTGGTTTGTGAGTGGATACACAGGTAAACAGATTTACCAAACTCTATTTCAGATTTGTACATTTTTGTGTATGTAAATTTTACTTAAACTTAAAAAGGCCTTCTTATCAATTGTCTTACTGTTCAGGCTGCTATAATAAAATGCCATAGACTGGGTGGATTATAAGCAACAGAAATTTACTTCTCGCCCTTCTTAAGGCTGGAAGTCTGAGGTCTGGGTGCCAACATGCACATTAGGGCTCTCTTCTGGGTTGCTGGCTTTCTGTGGTATCCTCATGCAGAAGGGACCAGGGAGCTGGAACATTTTTTGTAAGGGCACCAACCCTATTCATAAGGGCTTGACTCTCATGATCTAATCACCTCCCAAAGGCCCCACCTCCTAATACCATCACATTTATGGGTTAGAATTTCAACATATGGATTTTGGAGGGATGCAAACATTCAGATCACAGCACCAAGGGAATTTGTGTTTGAAAAGATAACAATATAATCACAATGCCTTTGAGCAGGCCTGGTAGGAGGGAAATCCACATATATGCATTTTCGCATATCTCAGGGGATTATGCGAGTTGCCCTGGATCAAATAACTACCAAATGGCAGATCTGGATTCAGACCTGTGCTGGCTGACCTCAGGCCATGCTGCTGTCCCTAAACTCACTGGATCCTATAATGAAACCCTCAGCTAAGGGAATGTGCAGAAAGAACACCCTGAAATGTCCAGAGGCTGCATAGTGGCCAAGGGTCAGAAGGGCAACTCTTGGGGGCACAGAGCCTCAGTCACCATCTCTGTCAGACAATTCTGTCTGTGCTGCCCTGTAGGAAGGGAGTTGAAGAGAGGGCGCCTGGAAGGAGCAGACAGCTTGGAAGCCAACGGCTCCAACAGAGGAGCCGCACAAACAGCTGGGCAGCCTGGCCAAGAACAACAGGAAGCTCCCAGCCGCACCCCTGCTTGCTGCGGCCCTGGCCTGGAGACCCAGGGTTATTTTCTCCACAGGGCCTTCTGCAGATGTTACATAAACAAAACCTCCATTGACTCCAGTTGTGGGCCTGGCCTAAAATAGCCCACAGGCTTCCCCCGATTCATCAGTTGCTCTTCCCTGCCTCAAGGTCCCCAGTGTGGATGAGCTGTGACCACACACGCAGAAATCACTCTACAGCGTCCCCAAGAGGTTTCCCCGGGCAGTGAAAGGCAGGGCTTGCTTGCCTTCCCTGGCAGGTCTGACGTAAGGTGTCCCTCTAAGGCCTTTGATGGCTACTGGGTCAAGGGACACATCTCCCCTCATGAGGGAGGCAGGAAGCAGCGTCCCAGGGACAGCTAGCTGGGCTGACCAGAAGCAGACACGAGGGGGCTCGCTTGTGCACACGTGCTCGCTCGCTCTCTCGCTTGCTCGCACACGTGCTCTCTCACTCTCTTTCTTTCTGCCCCCTACTCTCTGTAGAATGGAGTTTGAGTGAGATCGCAAGAGCAAACTCTTCAGGTAAGAGCACAAGTTTTCCTCATCAGGGCTTTTTTTTTTTAGCTTTAGTGTTTGAAGACTGCTCCTAACTTTTTCTCAGAGAACTGATAAGTTTCCCTGACCCCATTTACACTTCATTTTGCAGAAAACCATTCCACTTGGGAACATCTGGAGATTCACCGAGTTGTGACACAGCACGGGGTCACCCTGGGCTTTACAACTTCAACACGGGCCCCTGAAAATCTCTTATAACCCTCCTCCCCTGCCACGCTGCCTGCACTCAGAATCTTAACTCATAAAAAGAACAAAAACAACATCTACAATAAAAAAAAATACTTCTGTTAAATGCTTATTACACGCCTCATACCATGCTAAGCATGTTATGTGTCTCATTTTATTGCCATTGACCATTGATAATAGGTACAACTATTATCTCCAGATTACAGAAGAGTGAACCGCAGTTAGAAAAATTACAGGACTTGTCAAAGAAACCACAGAGGTGAAACAGACACAAGTCTGTCAGTCTGGTGTTCGTCCCTTAACTGCTGTGTCACATTTCCCCCACAAAAATGTCGTGGGTCTTAGAGCACCTCTTTCCACAGTCTTTCCTCAGAGTCCCAACTGCTGCACCTGTTATCAATGTAACTAAATATATTATGCTGATCAACTATCCGACCAGAACATACATATTTAGTATGTTCTCAGGCCAAGATACTATTCAAATCTATATTAGGCCCCCCAAAAAGTATGACGGACAATATGTGAATATTTAGCTCTTATTTTATTAACAGTTGTACCTCAGTTGTGAGAGGGTCTTGTGTTTCCCCAGGTTGGAGACCCCAAAACTAGGTCTCCAGCCGGGACATAGGAGGTCTGCAGCCTAGAGGAAGGAGAGCGGGAGGCAGCAGGAGCAGACGGAGAACTGGGGGAGACCTCATGCGACCCACAGAAAAGTCCTCACTCAGGCGGAGGGGCCCCAGCCAGGCTACAGGAATCCAGTGGGCTGATGAAAACTGGAAAAGCCAGGTCTTCTGAAGAATTTAGTTCGGATGCAATTCTCTTCACTCTGGTAGCCTCTGTGAGGTAGACTAGTTCCAGGGTTGCTCTAGGATAACCATCAGGCTGAGGCAGCTTTGGCCCTTTGACTGAGTCAAATTATTTATCTCTAGAAAAAAGCCCTACCTCTCTAGGGTCCCACAGTTTTGACCCTTATGCATTTGCTTTAGCCACCTATCCATCCATCTATTCATCCATCCACCTCAGAAATATTTCTTGAGTATATAGTACTAAGCACTAGGGATATAGAGATGCATTTCAAAAGTAATACAATACAGTCTTGCCTTCCAGAAGTTCAAGTTCTAATGTAGGATGGAGAAAAGAAGATCAGTTCTAGTGCAGAATGATAAAGGCAGCGATAGATGCCATCGCAGGCTACGAAAGCCCAGAGAGGAGCTCTGACTCAGTCTTTGTGGGAGGTGCTGGTGGTGTGTGTGAGTCCCCGCCTGTGCCCGCACAGAGGGGAAGAGGGTGTGGATATATGAAGGCTTCCAGAGGAGAGTGCTGGGAACACTCATTTCCTTCTGTGTGGAGCCCTGGAGACCGCCACTAGAGCACTGCTCCTGGCCTCTTGCCACTCCTCTATTCATCAACCTGGGGAATGAGAGGTGACTTATCTGATCTGAGAGTTCAAGAGAGGGAAGTGAGACAGTGCGACTCAGTCGTTCCCTGGTGGGACCATTCCGTTCTGCTCCTCCATACTGTGAACTTTACAGAGGTGGGTTTTTGCTGGGAACGTGCTTCTTGTGACTGGACGAGTAAGTTTAGCACCGGAGGAGAGGTTAGAAAGCCCACTTGGCTAACATAGTTAAAGCCACATTCTTCAACCCAGGTGTTATCACTACGGGCATACCTCAGAGATATTTCAGGTTCAGTTCCCGACCACCACAATAAAGCTAATATTGTAATAAAGCGAGTCACACAAATTTTTTATTTCCTAGTGCATATAAAAGTTATGTTTACACTATACTATAGTCTATTAAGTGTGCAATAGCGTTATGTCTAAAAAAAAAAAAAAACAATGTACATACCTTAATTGAAAAATACTTTTTTACTGGAAAATGCTAACCAATGTCTGAACCTGTAAGAAAAATGGCAACTAAAGACTTGCTCCACCTAGCATTGCCACAAAACCTTCAATTTGTGAACAATGCAATGTCTGCAAAATGCAATAAAGTGAAGCTCAATAAAATGAACTATGCCTATATTGTCATTTTGATCTCCATTTGTCCGAGTCCTGTGACAGGGAAGAAAGGTGTTTATTGTGCTTCCCCAAACCCCAACATAGTTGTTTACATTAAGTCTTGGTGGGCATGTATAATGTGCAACAGGGGGGGACTGACCACTCTGGCTCGGCTATGAGTATTCTTTACTCCATGTGCAGAACTGAGACTGGGATGATCCTGAGATCTGTAGAGAAAAGAGGCACATTTTCAGCAACTTTCTCTGCCTCATTCCCTGCTTTAGAGCTTCCTGTTGACCCAGCTCTGCAGCAAGAGAGGAAAAAGAGAATACAGGATAAGAGAAGCAAGTCAGGACTGTCCTTTTTTAAGCGTCTGTAGCAGTTCGACAAAGGTCACGAACAGCCTTTGGTCTAAGCCTGGAGTTCCCACCGATACCTCAGACAAGACTCTCGAGATGGCCGCCTGCTTTCCTTTTAGTCTGTCTTTATTTTGCGAGGGCCTGTCTTGTAAATGTGTTTTGGCTTGCCTTTCTGGAACACTTTGCCCTGCAGTTTCTCGTGCTTGTTGACTTCCTGTGGAGCTGAAGTTGGGATCATATTTGTCCCTAGAAAAAACACTATAACCATATTGTCCTGTACCTCTTGGTAGGCTGGTCAGTATTACTCCCCCTTTTTTCTCAGATGACGAGTTACTGAGATGCAAAGAAGGACCTAAGGTGGCAAACCAGCCAAAAAAGATTGGCAAAAACCCAGAAGTTTCTAGTCATATACCTCTTGATATTCTCAACATCAGACAATGCTGATTCTTCATGGATTCTATCAGGTGATTTCTCAATGTGTAACTGAGTTGGTTGGTTCTTTTCTTCTAGAGTTTTGTAATACCAAAACTTCAGAATGACGAATAGCCCAGTAGAGGGAGCTGTATTAAACACATTCCCCAAGCTGAACAGTAAAATACTTGCAATTTGCCAAGCAGGTGGCCCTGTGTATACTTTGAAAGCTCCATCTTTCAATGGGGTGGTTGCCCAATCAAAAGCTCTGAGCCAGAGCAAAGCTTTTGCAAGGTGGTAACTTGGGTTTTGTGGGCTACCCAGGATTGTGCGTCTTGCTTCCATCAGCAGAGCTTGGTTTTGGCTCAGTGTGACAGTTGCCACAATTAGACAGGCTTGTAGATTCCATAGGCAGGTCCTGGCTCCAGCATATAGGCAATTCTGCTGACCTTGCACTCACACACCAGGCAGGGCCACTCATGCTCACGGCATCCAGAGATAGCTCCTGTATCAGAGAAAACTATAAAGTTGAGGGGTTATTAGCAACAGGCTTTGAGAGCAGTGGCTGAGAGGAGATACAGTAATAGGAGAATCTTGCAAAAATGTTTGGAGCTTGTGTTCACCGAACCCACCTAACTCCCTTTGGGGGCTCAGACTGGGCTAAATTCAAATCCTGGACAGCCCTCGGTAAAGACCTTTAGTGAATAAACCTGTGACCAAGACAATTATTAAGTGTGGAAAATATCAAGCAAAAGTGTGTATTCTAATTCACATGAGAACAGGAATATGAACATTGATCGCAGGTCATGAAAAATACCTATGGCAGAGACAGGAAAGCTGGCACCAATGAACATCTTTGAGGACTCACAGTTACTCACAGGTTAAAAGCAAATCTGTTGGAAATCTGAAGGAAACAAGATGGTACATAAAGAGACTTTACCATGGTGAGGGCTGCTGCCATAACAAAAAATACCACAGACTGGGTGGTTTAAACAACAAAAATGTATTGTCTCACAGCTCTGGGGGGCTGGAATCGAAGACCAAGTTGCTGGCATTGTTGGTTTCCTTGGAGACCTCTGTTTGGCTTGCAGATGGCCAAGCTCTTGCTGCTGCTTCACACGATCATCTCTTTATGCACTAGCGTCTCTGGTGTACTTCTCTTCTTATAGTGACACCAGTCATGCTGGATTAGTACCTACTCTAAGATTCTCATTTTAACCTTGTAATCACCTCTGTGAAGACCTTCTCTCCAAAATATGGTTACATTCTGAGGGACTAGGGGTTGTGGCTTTCAACACATGGATTTTGGGAGAGACACAATTTATCATAACATCATTAATATGGCTAATAAATTGTACTAGTACCATAAATAGTGCTAGTTATTATAACAGATAAATCTGAAGTACTAGGCCTTAACACAATAAAATATTTATTTCTTACATCAAAGTCCATTTCAGTCAAAGGCTGTGTGATAGCTGGACAAAATGCAGTCATTTAGAGACCTAGCCATCATCTTCAACACATGCTGTGCCCAAGGACACTTCGGAGTGAGAAGTTAGGAGGAAAGTGCAGCTCTTAGTGGCTTTGACCTAGAAGTGACACATCACTGCCACTTACATTCCATCAGCAAGAACTAGTCTTATACTTCTGCCTGGATGAAAGGGGCCTGGGAAATGTAATTTGCATCTAAGGCCAGGAACGGAGGAAGTTGGGTGAACATCTATTAGTTTCTGCCACAGTAAGGAAGCAAGTTAGGCCAGTATCAAATCTAAAGAGGCTAGTTGTCCTGGGGACTGATGACCCGGTACTAGAGAGTTAAGCATTCGCGCCTGAGGATAAAGGCATTAAGGACCCTTTGAGGTTCCCAAAGCTGTGATGAACCTTGGTGTTCAGTAGTGCTCTCTGACCCTCTTCATGTCATGGTACACACAGAAAATGATAATTTTTGTTCTGTGTATTAAACTATGGATGAGTCTATTCAAGGCCATAGGCGACAGGGAGGCTCAAACCACTCCAAGAGGCCACCTGGATACCATAAAACCTGAGGATAACATACCAGCAACCTGTTTGCATAAGAGTACTGTGTTATGTCTTAAGGGGATGGTGAGGAGGGGAGTCGTGGTCCAGAGAACAAAGCAGGTGACATGTAGTTTGATGTGTATTATGTGAAGACAAAACCTATGACCACCATCATGGGATAAAACCTGAGAGGAAAACAGATGCTGTAAAAGCCAGGGGAAGCAGAATTGTCCTGAAGGACTCTATAAGATGACTAAGTGCTGAGACCACAGACTTTTCCTTCATCTGGAGTCCATATTCAGAGTGGGAGGTCTCTCCTGAGCAGGGCAGTTATGCCGTTATATTTGTAGCAACTCTTCTGTCTCTCTCCTGAAGTAGAGAATTACCAAAGAAATACAGACATGGACATTAATATGCATCAGAAGATATAACAGAAGAAAAGAAAACAGAATGTAGGTTCTTGAATATTGAGCATAGGCTCAGGGTTAGAAAAAATATATATACATGCCGTATTTGGTTTAGTTTAAATCATCTCCACTTTCAACTAACAAATATTTACCTTCGTCAATTAAAAAAAAAAAGAAAACTCAGCTAATGCTTACACATCATGGGAAAATCTACTTAAGTTACAATATGCCAGAGAGTCTGGAAGCTTATAGGCTTAACAGACACCCCACTGAAGGAAACCGATTTGCATCCCTGTGATTATTGTATCATCGGAGAATCTTTGCATTGTGATCAAACCTGGACATCTTAAATTACAAATGCCAGTTATCACTTAAAACTGATTTACAATGAACCAGGAGATTAAATGGTGTTTTGCCTGAGAACCAGCTTTTTCACAGGACTTATTCTTGCTTTTTATGAAGAAAAATAGACTGGCAATACTTTTGATTAAAAAATTTTAAAGCAAACAAATAACTTTTGGGATACTACTCCAACCCTTTGTCATTTCCTTTCTCCATTTTCATCAAATATGGGAACACTTAACCACACAGGAAGAAGTTGGTGGATTTGGAAAGTTGCTGAATTCTCGTGTTTGAATCAATCCACATTAAACACAAACTGTTGTTTTATTAGCAAGTGAAGGATAACATAACTTATGCTGAGTGGAATACAGAAGAGAAGTCCCTCTCAGCCCAATGATCCTGGAACAAATGAATGATTCTAACAAAAACCTGAGGAGAGAAGCATTTTCTGAGATTGGGTCAGACCAAACCATCCACATATCAAATTCGTGATGTCCACAAAATCCAGCCTGAAAAGATCACTGACTCCTGAGGTCTATGCACCACTGGGGGTAAGGTCGGTGGGAGAAGGGTGTAAGGGATGATTTTAGGCGGCATAATATAATTTTAACAGTGAAGTAATTAATTAATGTATATTAGAAATAATATATCCTACACAATGAAATCATAATTTTATCAATACTATTACCAAACGAGAGCAGAGCAAATATTTGTTATAAGAGAGGCAATTTTAAGAGTTTAATTGATCCTCATTATTCATAGATTCTGAATTTTTAAATCTGTCTACTAGCTAAAAATGTGCTTTTAATCCCAAAGTCAATCACGGTCATTTGCAGACATGCAGAGTGGCAAAAATTTAGATAGCCCCCCCCACATTCCCAGCTGAGGTTAAACAAGGTGACACCCTGCCTTCTTGTTTGAGAGCTCATGCTGTAAACAAGAGTCCTCTTTGTAATCCATTTAGTGTCACATTTTTTGAATTGTTTTGTGCTTTTTTTGGTGATTTTGCTGCCTGAAATGGCCCCAGAGCATAGCTTTGAACTGCAGTCTGGTCTCAGGCTCCTATGCACTAAAAAGTTGCAATGAGCTTGATGGAGAAAACACAAAACAGGTGCGTTAGATAAGCTTCCTCGAGGTATGAATTGTAGTGCTATTGGCCATGAGTTCGATGTCGACGAATCACCAATACATATTTTAAAAGGTGTCTTTAAAAAGAAACAGACCTAGAATAAGTTTATGTATTGATCTGTTGATGAAAATATGATCAGAGGCTCACAGGAACCTTACCCTAAATTTCCCCAAGGAGCAACAGTTTCAGTATTTGCTAATTAAGTGCTAATTGACTGTGAATGATTGCAGCGGTGGTTGAGGTAGACACCTTGGTGCGCTACCCAGATTGCCCTTGAAGGAAGGCCATGCCTTCCAGCTGTGGGAAGTGCTGTTAAAAGATAGCCTGCAGCTGGCAGCTCCTTCACGATCTGCCCCAGCTGCTGAGAGCTGCTCAGAGCTGCTCGAGGTCATGGCCTTCCTCAGTAAGCCTGCATTTAGTGGGGGTATAGAGGCCCTCACCTTCTCAGACCCTCTGAAAGGCAGTGTCTGCTCCAGACTCCCACCCCGCCGTTGTTGGCTGAGGCATTGTCCGGCCAGCGTTGCACTTTGGCTTCTCCCTCTGCCCAATTCTGCTTCCTCTCCCTTGCTTTTACAGGTGCTGATTCCTAATAAATGTCTTATATCTCAGCCTCCATTTCAGCCTCAGTTTCTGAAGAACCCAGCCTGCTGTGGTGGTTTACAAATATGGCAATATATTAAAGAAACATGTCGATAAGATCCTCCCTCCTTCCTCTACTGCCCTGAACAGACATCAGCCTATTTGCTCTCATCTTCTTGGTTCTGGACCCTCGGTCTACATGTGGATTCAAACTCCTACCCTCAGCCCTAGGCCACTTAGGGCTGTGCAAGTCCCGCTCCTGCTCAAGGCTCCATTTGAGGAGATGAGCGGAAGGGCGGGAGACTGAAATCAAGCTTTTCCTCCACTCACCAAACCATGGATCCTCATGAGGAAATGTGTTGTTTGGAAGAAGGGGTGTCCATTCCAAACTGATCCCCAGGAGAAGTGTGGCTAACAATGGCCAAGACTCCCGGTGTCCATCCCCAGGAAGCCTGGATTCCCCTCCCCCTACTCTGCTGTCTGGACTAATCTTGAATCCTTTCCTCCACCAAGAGGAAGAGACCCGATGAGCTGAAGACAAAAAGACACCGCGCGTTCATGTCAGCAAACACCTTTTAGAACCGGCTCACATTGTCATTCTCCAGCCCCAACCTCTCTAAATCATGTGTGTTCTGCAGGCTAAAGGCAAGACTGCGTCACATCTCCCTGGGATTTCCTTCTAAATATCTGATGGAAATTTACAAAACAACAGCTAGTGTTTACGGGGATTGACTACATTTCAAACATTCTACCAAGTGCTTTATATATTTTATTTCACTTAATCCTCCTAACAATCATAAGAGGCTGGTTTTAATATTCCCATTTAACAAGTGGAAACACAGGCTTAGAGAGGCTGAGTAATTTGCCTCCACCTAGGAATCAGCAGAGTGGGATTTCAGACGCCATTCTATCTGACTTCACAACTAAAGTACGCTCTCTCAGGTGTAATGGCAGAGAAGGCAGAGGCTCTTGCTGCCAAAAACAGCAGAGAGACAGACTGCCCTCCCTTGGGAGTGAGGGGAAAATGGTGTGCTCTTCTCCTCTTTAAAGGATTCAACTCAAGCCTAAAATTAAATCAGATGAAGATCTGAGCGTTTGAGTTTGCTTGGCTTCGTGTTTACCATTTGCCTAGTAATTTATCATCTTTAAAGACCATTTCCTCTGCACCTGCATCCAAAATACATCCAGGGTCCAGTGTTTTAAGGAAAAATTACTTAGACCCTCTATTTTGCTCCTGCTCAACCCATGCAGCCTGCTTCTGAATCGTGTCACAGTGGATCTCGAGGCCTCTAGGGCTTGGCAAGATGAAAACAGGGAGAAATGAGGCTGGTAACTCCTGACCATTCTTGAAATTTCAGGGTAGGAGGTGAAAACAAATAGTTGAAATGAGCTTAGAGACTTAACCATGGATTTCAGTTACAATTTGTATCATTTCTCCTGGGAGAAATAGACAGCCTTTCACATTTCTGCTTGGACATTTTGTCGTTCTTTGGATAGTCTTCAGAAATAAATTGAATTTTTCCCCCAGATTCCTAGGGTCAAATCTTTTATGCAGGAATAGTGATGGGCAACATGACTATTGTATATTTCTCGAAGATTTATCAGAAGACCAGTTTCCATTGATGAATAATCTGATTTATTAGTCTATCAATTAGAGACTCAACAGGGATGTTAGTGGCATTTCAATCAGATACCAGCAGCTTTCCATTTGCCTGTCTGGTATAATTGGAGCTCTGGGGTCACTTTTCCTTAAAGATTTTGGGATTCCTAGGCCCCAATATTTCCAATGACCACTCACTGATATTCAGCTTGCTGATTGGCTATGCTGCCTTTTATGGACCCTTTCTACCCAAGTCCAGCCTAGGGACGTGCCTTGACTCTCAAGCATTTTGCAATATATATTTTTATGTTTAAAAGAAGACCCTGAAAGGGCAGCAAAGTCTGAGCTCATCTCCAAGAATTCTGGCAGTGGAGCCTGGAGGCTAAGATCACTGCTTTGGAGTCAAATAGATCTAAATTGAAATCCTGCTCTATTACTTATTAGCTGTCTGACCTTGGACAAGTTATTTGACTTCTCTATAAGTCCCAATTCTTCATCTGTAAAAGAGATATAATTGTATATGCCTCATTTCTCTGTTGTGACGATGAAGTGAGATTATACATGTAAAGCATTTCAACATAGAGAAACTTGATATGTGGTAACTTTGAGTAGGACAATTCAACATAACATCAAAAACTCATCTAGAATCTTAAAAACATTGTCAAATGAAAGAAACCAGACACAAAAGACCACATGTTGCATGATGCCATTTAAATAAAATGTCAAGAATAGGCAAATTTATAGAGACAGAAAGTAGATTAGTGATTGCCTAGGGCTGGAGGGTTAGAGGGATGAAGATTGACTGCTAGTGGGTCTGGTGTTTCTTTCTGGGGTAATAAAAATGCTCTGGAAATAGATAATAGTGATGGTTGCATGAATTTGTGAGTATAGTAAATAAAACTTACTGAATTGTGTACTTTAAAAACTGACTTTTATGTATGTAAATAATATCTCAAAAATAGTTAAATTAAAAAACTCATTATGAGCTAAAACCATGGACTTTGAAGCTAATTTGTTTCATGAACTCTCTCTACCTGCTCAGCACTGGAAGTAAAATTAACCGTCATCTCAATGAAAGACTGTGTCTCTTTCTAGGTAGATGTTTTGTTATATGGTCACTGTACAATAAATATCAACCCATTGCACTTTGGGCATTTGTGGGGATCAGTAATACACAGTTCTCTTGGCATTCTGTGAGAGACTGTTGAGTAGCCTGAATTTATGGGCGCAGAGAGCCAATCTCCCATCATTGATTGGAAGGTTCTCTGCATCTCAGTTCATTTGGGAGATATTCCAGGCGGTAAATGAAGTATTTTCCTTCCATCCAGATGGAGAAACAGAGGCAGAGTTAACTGTAAATATTTTGATGTATCATAGCCACTGGTTCTAACTGAAAATTCATGTGCGTGCGTGCGTGCGTGCGTGCGTGCGTGTGTGTGTGTGTGTGTGTGTGTGATGTGTGTATGTGTGTGTTGGGGAAAGAGGGGGACTTTGCCAGAAAGAAAGAGTTGTTTTGGGTGAGTCAGTGCCTGTTACAAAACTGAAGTGGAGTAATTCTGGAATTTCATTGAGCACATTTGCTTCCAAAGTATAATTTAAAAAACACACAGTTTTTCAGATTCATGTCTCAGACAGGGTTGTAAGCATTGCTCAGAGATGATTTCTCTTAATGTGAGTAAGGTTACAAGATTTTGATAAAAATTATTTCTTCACTGTTTGGAATGTCTGAATAGATTTGTGGCCTTTCATTTTGCTTTAAAACATGATTAAATATGCTTTAAAAATCAAAGATTTCTGTCTAGTTTCTAAATATCTTCCAGATTTGTAGCTGGTTGATATTATATATTTCATGCTGATTTTTTTTTTTTCGGTTCAATAATGACAACTGAGATTCTTCCAAAGGGGGAAAAAAAAATGTTTACAGAAGAGAAAGAATCATTTGTACACACATTAAGACCTTAACAATTTTACCAAAATCTTTATCAGGAACATTTAATTTTAAAAACTTTTTGCTAGAACTTCCTGACGGAATATACATTCATTGGGGGAAGCTGAGAGAGATCTCAGGGCAGGAAGAGAATAGAAATGAAGGTAAACATGAATAGGTTCTTCTTGGACAAGCATGGATTCACTGGGATCTTTTATTAAACCTTTGTTTTTATTGAAAACGTACTGTCTAGGAAGATTTAGTTGAGACCGAAGGTCCTACATGTTGTGCTATGTACTAACGACATTTAAGAGACTAAGCAGGGGGTCTTAACTTGGGCTGCTGTAACAAAATACCATAGACAGGGCGGCTTAAACAACAGAAAGTTATTTCTCACAGTTCTGCAGGCTGAAAGTTCAAGTTCAAGATGCCAGCCAAGTAGGTTTCTGGTGAGAGCCCTCTTCCTGGTTTGCAGACAGCCATCTTCTCATGGTATCCTCACATGACAGAGAGCCAGGGCTTGTCTCCTCTTCTTTTTATAAGAGCTCTAGTTTCATCATGGGGACTCTACCCTTATACCTTATCAAAACTTAATTCCAGACCAAAGGCCCTGTGTCCTAATACCATCACATTGGGGATTATTTCTTCCAAATATGAATTCTAGGGGCACACAAACATTCAATCCATAGCACAGGAGGAGTAAAAATGCTCCCACATGGATGACCTGACTATTGAAAAAGTGGCAAATAACAAGCGCCACCAATTGACCATTTATTATGTCCAACAGCATTACTGTACTGGGAATTTCATTTATTCTTCGCAAAACCCAGAGACATCTCTGGGTAGTGTCCACTTTATAGAGAAGGGAACTGAAAGCCTGGGAGGTTATATAACTGAGTCCACGGTCAAGTGACATGGACATGGTTTGTTCAAAATTTGAACCAAATCTGTTGAGTTCATGCTTTTGATTATGCCAAAAAATCTGACATGTGGACTTGCAATCTTGAAATCGGGTTAATACCCTGTTTTCCAGAATCTTCCACTGCTTAATTTTCATACCTTTAGATGTGGCATCCCTTAGGCAGCTCGTAATATCTTTCACTCATGGCTGATGCAGATGCCTAAGTGGGAACACTGGAGGTTAGTAAGAGTGATCTCTCCTCAGCCAGTTCCTCAATACATTGAGTTCTAGAGGTTCTATCCCCTCGGTTTCCTTCCAGTTTATTTTCTCTAACGCCACGTTTGCAACCGTAGTTCAGAAGTTCATGTCACTGCATCACTGCCCTCCCCAACTCCAGTCTTGCCCCCTCCAAGCCATGCTTCCCAAGGATGTTTTTAAAAATATGAATTCGATATTTTTTTTATTACTGCTAAAAAAAAAATCCACTCTCTTTTTCATGGCTTCAGAAATAAGTTCAATTTTTTTTTTTTAATATTCCTTATAATATCTTTGCTGTTTTGGCTGTTCCTTTCCAGCTTCCTGTACTACATGATACTCTATGGATCAGGATTACACTTGGTTGCAAGTGACAGAAAACTAAAAATAACAGTGGTATAACTACAAAAAGCTGATTTATTTTCTCTTCCCATATGGTCGATATATTTTTCCAGTTATCCAAAACTTGAGTTCTTTCTATATCACTGTTCTACTTTCTTCACCACGTAGCTCATTGGCCAAGATGGCTGCTCTGAGATCCAGCTTTCATGCCTACGTTTTAGCCCACAGGAAGGAAGAAGGACCCAAGAAAATCTCTCCTGTCCCTTGATGGTTCCTTCCAATAAGTTCCACTTAAGAAAATCCATGTAGGTATCACATAACTTTGTCACATAGTCACATTTTCTGCAAAAAGATAGGGAAATGTAGTCATGTTCAGCCAAAAATTTGAGGTTTTATTACCAAGGAAATGGAAATAAAACGAACTGTGGACAACTAGTTGACTCTGATCTTTTCACTTTTAAGTATTTGCAGCAGCCTCTGCAGAAGCTGCCTCTCCTGCTCTTGGTGTGCATCTTATCTCTGCACCTCCCTAAGAGCGCATATAACACACCATGCTTGGGCATTTTGTGGGGTACTGCTCCATTAGTCAGAGAATTCCTTGAGGGCATGAACAACTATCTGGCACTCGAGTTCCAGGTTTGGATTTTTTTCTTTAAATATATTATTCTATTTAGTTTAAATATAGATACAGCCATAGAGGCCTGAGTATGTGGACACAGGTTATAATGTTATCATTATGCATAAGAAATATGCACTGCAAGAGCATCCTAACTGCCGATACAGAGACCTCTTCGAGGTGGTGATAATTGAGCTGAGACCAGAATTAGGAGAAGGAGCTAGTCATATGACAGAGAAAAGAGTCTTCTAGGCAGAGAGTTCATTTATTTTTAATTAATTAATTTTTTTATTATGGTGACATCGGTTAACAAAATCCAGTAAGTTTCAGGTATATGATTTAGCAGTTATACACACACACACACACACACACACACACACACACACACACACACACACTACTGCTTTGTGTGGTCACCATCCATAGGCAGAGAGTTCAGCTCAGCTATGATGAAGGCCTTAAGTCAAGGCAGGAAGGGACTTGGCATTTTCAAGGACAGAAGGAAGAAGTGTGGCTGGAGAGCAGCAAGTTAGAGGGAGAACAGAAGGACCTGCTATGTGAGAGGTGGTAGGACAGACCGCATGCCAGGTAGAGTTGGCACAATGCCAAGGTTTCGAGCATGGGCCGTGGAAAAGACAATTTGAATAAACCATGGTGTTACTACTTACTAACTGGGAAAACTTAAGTAACTTACTTAGTTTCTCTGTGCCTTAGTTTTGCTATCTTTAGAATGGTTATAGAACATATCTTTGTAGAGTGATTGTTATATTTCAATGAGTTAACGTGTGTAAGGCACTTAGAACAGTGCCTGAAACACTGCAAACACTCAATAGGCCCTTTATACTGACATACCTGCTTCTTCTAATGTGTATCTAGCTTTTTGCCACTCCCATCTTTCCAATATATCTTATACCCAAATCTAGGCTCCTACAAACACCTTGCTCTCTACATTCAGTTAGTTGTTTTCTCAGTTTGGATTAGGTCTGACAGCATATAACAGAAAACTCAAAATATAATAGGTTGAGTGTAGGAACTTTATTTTTCTTTTCAGTAGATATCCTGAAGTAGGCAAATCTAGGCTGAGATGGTGGCTCTGTGGATGTTAGAGGCCCTGGTCCTTCCATCTTTCTTTTCCACCATCTTTAGATAGTTGCTGGGTGGAGTTTCGTCCATCATGTCCATATCCCTGAAAGATGAAAGATAGAAGAAAGAAAAGATAAAAATATATCCTCCTTTAAAAAATGTTTCCAGAAGCTCTATCTAGAACCTGCCATCATCACATTGGCCAGAACTATTTACGTGGCCACACCTAGCTGAAAGAGGGGCTGGCATATGATTTTCATCTTCAACCCATTTTATACATGAGCAGTCTTCAGTGGTTCCCATTTGCATTAAACAGAACCCGTAAACTAGTGTCTCATAAGCTGAATCCAGTTTGCAGTCATATTTCGATTGACATCCATAATATTTTTGGGGAAAAAAATGAATTAACTAAATTTAACATGCCAAAAATCTCTCTAAAATTCTGCATTTCCTTCTTTGAGAGCAAAGGCTCTGGACCTACATTCCTGAATTGCAGTAACTAGCTGTGGTTGAGGCATCATTCACTGCTTTGGATGGGGTTTGGGAATTCCAGTTTGCCCCAATCCTCACTCTACCTTTTACTTCACATCCAGACCACTTCCTTAATTTACTGACTATCCCTGGGTAGAAATTAAATTTATGAGTACTGATTGACAGACTAAAATCTAAAACTCCTTGTCTTCTGTTCAAGGCCCTCCCATGATCTGGCCGTAGATCCTCTTTCAGCCCAACCTGCCCCTGTTCCCTTCCTGTGCTCTGTGCTCCCGATATTCCCCACACCACACCTCCTGCCTATAAACTCCCGGAGGCCAGAGGCCTTGTCTGTTTTGTTTATCAATCTATTCCCATCATCTATAACAGTGCTTAGCTCATAATGAATGCTCAGTAATTAATTGTAAAATGAATCAATGAATCAGTACTTATATTTTGCCACCTCCCTGTTTATGTTCACGTTTCCATGGGATACTTTTCATTCTTTTTGTTTTTGATCTACTATGTATTGCACACTTATCACACATTCTAATTTGGGTTGGCCTCATTTCAAGTGCTTAACAGCCCCATGTGGCTAGTGGCTACCCTACTGAACACAAAGAATCATGTACAATGCTAACCTCATTTAATTCTAAAATAGGAAACTCATATTTATTGAGCATCTATTATGTGATCGCCACCGAGCTGACCATTTTAAATGTGTCATGTCATTTACTCCTCAGCATAATGTGGCCACATAGATATTATTATGCCCTTTTTATGGAGGGGCAACCAAAACTACATAAATTGTGTTTCATCAAAAAATGGCAGAACCTAGTTTTAAACTCAAGTCTGTGCTTTTCTTAACACACAATGTTGCTTCCTTTGCAATATAAATAATCACTTAAACTTCCCACGTCTTTAATATAGATCATGATTTTCATTCAAGACACATGTTCATAGTAAGAACATCTATAAGGTCACAAATATTAAACACTCTAGCAAGCAATAAGAAAGAAAAAGGGACACTCCACAGAATTCCAGTTCTTATTAAATAACAGATGTGTTAACCAACCTGAGAGCAAATTTAATTGAGTACCTTCCTTGTGTAGTAAGCATTATGGTGGAAAAAAAGAAGAATCCAAAATTACCTGGCCCTGACTCACCTCTGCACACACTCTGTCCTCCTCATTCTTCTCTCATACAAAAGTTCCTATTTTCTGAGACGCCCTTTCCCAACTCACATTTGTGCACCTCCAATTCCCTCTGGCTAGAAGATTCTCCTTTCCCCTCTTTGAGTGATTAATGCCTTCTCATTTTTCAAGGCCTGGTTAAAACATCATTTCACAGTATCTTTCTGTCAGAACACTTATTACAACTTATTCCTAAGCTTGTTTCCCACAGAGTGCAAGCTCCCAGAGGCAAAGAGAATGGCTTTTCTATACTTGTTGAGTAAGTGTCTAACTCAGCCTCAGTGAGGGTCTCCTGGAGAGGAGACTTCTACTCCAGACAAAAATGATTCAAGTCTCAATTCCATAGTTCCCTAATCTATTGATGAATCCAGTCTAATTTCAGACCTAATTCTGTAGATTAGTAAAACCTAAAGCACTTCCAAAGGGCTCTCCAAATTCTGGGGAAAGTACTTACAATCTTATAGTTCATTCTGTTCTAATATTCTGACTTTGTGAAAATTCGTTCTGCTCCATGTCTTGTAGCTATTTCTTCAATTCTGCTCTGGCATCAGCCACTATATGACAGACAGTTTATTTTCTGTGACCCCCTCCCTACCCCAAAAGCAGCCATGAAAACAAGGATTTTACTGAAGATCAGGCGATCACAGAGAGCAAACAACTGAAAATCACAAGTTCGATCTTTCTGCAACCCTGCTGCCACCCAACGTTACATTCCTACCTCTCAAAACTTTGCCTGCTTCTCTCTCTCCAGTTATTTTTTCTGCCACCCACCTGCTTTCGCTATTTTTTTTCCTGCCCTCTTTCCCCAAAAGCCAAAATCCAACATTTCTCTCATGTTCTCACATAAAAGGTGCATCTTTCTTTTTCTGCTTGGAGTCCTTCAGATATCTACGTCTAGAAGATTCTCCAATCCCAAGATGTAACAAGATTTCTACCTGTGCAAAGACAGATCTAGGGCATTGGCATGGTGGGATTGTAGAGAAAACAGATTTTTTTGAGCCAGATGGTCCTGGATCCAAGTGGTGAACCTGTCCCTTTCTAAGTGAGGCCTTGGACTAGTTACTTCACCTCCGAGTCTAGCTTTCTCACCCATAAAATGGGATTAATAAGCATTTCACCAAGCCATTGTTACTATTCAGTGAGACAACATGTAAAATATCCAATCTGGTACTGGACTAAGGCAAAAATGCTATTCTCCACTCTCTAATTTTTCCCTCCACATAGCAACTTATTGTAAAATAATATTGCACTCATTTGGTTTTAAGTAATTCCTGAACAAAGTGATTGCAATTTAGATAACATTAAGGCAGGCAGATTACCACACACACAAAGGATTCAGAGGTTCTTTTCAAGTGAACTTCAAGTGCACTGCTAAATTTGCATTTGCTCTTCTGTTTATAAATGACCTAAAACCAAGGCAAAGTGGCTTTTAAAAAATATTTATTGGTTCACATAATTAAAAATTTCTAAGTTGGATCTCTGTTCATGGTAGGTCCGGATACTCAGAGCACGTCATTGCGAACCTGTATTCTCTTTTCCTCCTCCTGGCGAGGCTTTCCTTTGGTGGTTTAATTCTTAGGCAAGCTCTCCTCATGAAGTGAAAAATGCCCATGAGAGCTACAGACTTATGGCCTAGCACAGGGGTCCTCAAAGAATAGCTCTCAGGCCCAGTCACTTCCAAGGCCTGGTTTCGTACAGCATATGAACTAAGGAAAATTTTTACATTTTAAAGGTTGTAAAAAATGCAAAGAAGACTGCCTGATGGAGACAGAGACATATGGCCAGCAAAGCCAAAAATAATTGTTATCTGACCCTTTATAGAAAGCATTTGGCAACATAGCAGCTCCAGTTCGAAAAGAGCTATTCTTGTCTACCCGTTTCTCGTGAAAAGACCCAAGATTGCCTTCCTGGGACCATCTTGCTTCCCTGACTGCCTTTTGGAAAATTTTCTCGTTTCTGTTTCAGACATCAGAGAGAACTGGATCAAGGGCTTCACCGATTCTCTCTTCAGCTGCAACCTGAGCTCGTAATCTTTGAGCACAATCTTTGTCTTTTTGATGCTCTCTTTTTCTCTTTAATTATTTCTTACCTTTAATCACTTTAAACATCCTTATTTTATAGTCTTTATTGGATATCTGAGTTTGGGGAAGATTTATATCTTTTATGAATATGCCTGCTGCCATTGGCTCATATGTTTGCGTTTGTTTTTTTTTTTCTTTCTTTTTAATCTTGACTTGTGAATTCAGCTTAAATGGTAGTTGACCCTTGCGAATCTGGGTTTGGGGGATATCTCTTCAGTGAGGCTTCACCTCTGCTTTCACCTGGAACTTTGGGAATATCTAAAAATCATCTCTTTGCTAATTAACACCAGAAGGTCACCAGCACCATATAGCAAATGCACCTTTGAACCTCAAAGCTAGTGAGGGCAGGTCTGGGGTTCAGAGTTTTTCCCCACTCAGAGGTCACTCCAAGGAATGCAAGCTTGCCTTGTCATTTCCCTTGGTTTTTTGGGAGTCTTCTCTCTGTACCCTTTCACTAAGGATGGCAACTTTATGTGGACTATAGATTTTTATCTCTTTTTTTGTCCCAGAGTAACCATTAAATAAATTACAAGCTCCTTAGTTTCTGAGACCATCAAATACCCCCAGGCAGCCCCAGTTTTAGTTTTCGGATTGTATTCTGGTTTTTAGATTCCATTTCAGTTTTGAACCCTGGGATTTCTTTTTCTTTCTTTTGAGCCCAGCTGGACATTTAAAAGTATGCCAGCTCCATTTATACTGCATTTCCAGGTGTTTCATAACAGAAAGGTTCTGTGTAATGCAATCCGTCACATTGCCAGAAACAGAAACCCCGTTTGGCCTGTGAGACCTGCGCCACCTATGACTATCTCCCCCTGCCCCTTCTATCACCTAGACGAGCCCTCAGGAGGTGCTCACAAGATGATCACTGCGTGAGTTATCAGGATAGCATGGCAGAGCCTGATGGTCTTGTGTTTTATGTGCAAGTGCTCCGTACAGTCATACATAGGGTAGCTAACAAGATCGAATTTGAGTTCTTCTACTTTCTAGATGGGTAACTTTAGGCAAGTCATTTAACCTCTAAGCAATTTCATTTTCTACTATGCGAAGGGAGATGCTGGGAGCATTAGATGCAGTAATGTATGCTCCTATCAAGGCAAGGCTTTGCTAGTTTAAGGGCAAGGCCCCTGCACTGGAAAAGAGATCTGTCTTCTCTAAGCTCTCACACATGAGGTTGGGTGGTGGAGGGACAAAAGCTCATCAGGAGAGATCTGCCTCTTCCCAGAAGTAAAAAAGAAAAGGAGGATGAGGAAAAAGCAGGAGGTGATCACCTCTGTAACTGAAGAGGACTTTGACCCAGTCCTCAGTGGGGGTAAAAAATTCTAAGAAATCCTCTTTGAAAATGTGGAATTGGATGAGGATTATCCAGTATGGGTGCATTGATCTCAAAATGAAACTCCAGAGAAGGGCCTTAGGGGCTTCACTCAGAGATGCCGCCCTTCCTTCTGAGGCCATGGGAAGAAAGAATAAAGCACGTTGGCCTCCAGTACAGGCAGGGTGGGACTGAGGGGTGGGTGGGGCGAGGGGCTCCTAACCTTCATCGCTTTGCAGCCCTTGTGCCTCCATCTACCTGTCTAGCCCCTCAGTGTCGGTAGTGAAGTGCCACCCTGCTTCCTTAGGAACATCTATTCTCAGAAGGACAGCAAAAACCATCACAAGCTCTTAAGTATTTTCTAGGGAAACTTAAGCAAAAACGTCTGTAAAATATAAATGCATTTCTGTTATAGACTAGAATGAGCATTGTTGAAGGATTTTTTTTTTTAAATATTTTTAAAACATCTGGCTACAAGAACAGTTATTTGTCCAAACAACATTTCCAAATGTGTCATTTGGCACCACCAGACAGGAGTGTGTAAATTAGGAAGTGGTCCTCGGACTGTTTCCTCCTGAGAAGTGGTCTGAACACTGGGAAATGTGTTTCCCACTCAACAAGTGCTTATGCAGCAGCCCGAGAGGCAGAGAGAGGTGATAATAGCCAGATATCAGCAACACTCCTTTTAATTTTTTTTAAGGTTGCCAACATTTGTAGGAACAATTACCTACGACTTTGAACAAGAATGTTTTAGGATTCAGTTAAATTCATATAAAAATTTTCAAATAGTTAATCTGGCATTTTTACAGTTAAAATTTTTTTCTGCTCTAATTTTGGGCACAAATAGAAAAGTTCACACGAATTATTGTGATCGGTGTTGTTCCTATATAAGTACATAAATCTTAGTGGTTTTTTCTTGTTAGTATGCCAATGTCTTTACATTGTGACAACTTCAAATACTGCTCATGTGCCACCTACTAAACAGAGCAGAACTACAATCTATAGGTTGAAATGCAGGAAAGCACATTTTGCCTTCGTGTATAAAAAGGATTACAAATTCTGAAAGCTGTTTATCTACTGATTAACAGGCTTTGCCAAGGAGCGAGTTTCTATCACAGAAAGCAGCCGAAGCCATCATCAGGGATGTGTCGGAGGATTTCTGAGCTGAGTACGGCATTAAAATGTAAAATCCTAGGTCTATTTCAATCTTAAGATTCTAAGATTTTACTTTTTAAAAATAATTTTGCATAGTACTCAAAGTTTTTAATGAACCTCACATAATCTTATTTTTTAAAAAAAGACAGTCTATGTACTTTTTTCTGACTTTATATAAGTGTAAATACTTCAAAAAGTAAAGGACAATAAAGAAGAGGAAGTTTTACAGGACTACATGCAGCTTCTAGCCGATGTTTGCTCTGGAAGTTTCGAATAAACAAAAATCTTGAGAATTTTCATCAAAAGCTCCAAATCTAGAAAAAAAAATAAGAAGGACATATTTTTCCCTTGTCTATTTTGGGTTATAGAACAGGTTAATAAAAATATGAATTCAACATATTGGAGCCCAAAGAAAAAATGATGAAAGAAGATAATAACCTGGAAAAAAATGGAGATTTGAGTTCTACTGAAACAAATTAAAGATCAAAACAAAATTATTACAAGACGGATAAGTAAATAAACATAATAAAAAACAAAATAAACAGCTCAAAATAAAATTATAGATACAGAAAAAACATGAGATAAACATAGTGACTGCATGTGAAAAGCATAAAGCAGTTTGAGCCTAGTTATTGTTTCTAAAGTAGAGAACCCACAAATAGGACAGACTAAATATGTAAAGATATAAAACAAGAATTTAGCTGACAAATTAAACGAATCTGCGGATCTAAAGAACACACCAAGATACAGGAAAACCAAATACTGGACGATCAATAGTGAGATATCGCATCTTTAACTTACTGAAATTCTGAGACTTATAGAAAAAAGATCTTTTGGCACACTGACATAAGTTGGCCTTTAACTTCGATAATATTCAATGCCAGAATATATTGAAGCACTACCTAGAATTTCCAAGGGAAAGTGTGACTACAATTTTCCAGTATAAAGGCAACAGAACAATATTCTGACACATGAAGGAACTCAGAGAATTTGCAGTCAAGAGTATTTCTTGAAAAAATTATTCAGGGAAGGAATATAGTCAATTTAGAGGTGAAGCAAATAAAATACTTGGAAATAGATAGGCTGGGGGAAAAAGAACTTACCATGAACATATAATTCATTTGATCATAGAGCTGATGATATTAAATAATTATGAGAGTAATATTTCCACAACATAATGTGAATGCTATAAACTATGATCCTGTAAAAAGAGTAACAGAGCCAACATTAGGAGGGGTGGGGTAGGTAGATGGAAGGAAGTACGAGTCTAAAGATTTACTCATCTTTCATATTCATGAGTCATTCAATACCGTCTAAAATTGAAAACTGCTGTTAAAAAAATAATGACTCCAAACTCTTAACATTTTTCATAATTTATTTTCTTAACCTTATTTCCCCAAGAGAGAATTTTAAGCAATTAATGCCTCTTGTGGTGAATAGACATTTAACTAAAAGGCAGCAATTTCTTCAGTTTTGCTTTCGTTTTACTTTCTTAATATTAAATTCAAGTAATATTAAATCTATTATTTTATTTTAAAAAATGTATATGATATGCTCTTATTTCTACAAAAATATTTCTACCTACCTATATCTGTTTCTCTATAAATCTCATACATTCTCCTTTCCACTCTTCTGTTTTCCAAATAGTACCTTGATTGTCATTCACGTATCCATCTCTCCACCAGGCAGCCTGTGTACTTCAGGAGACTCTGAACCCAGCTCCGGTGGCATGACCAGTCCCAGGATAATTCCTTTTCTGCTTATCTTAGGGAGTGCAAAGCAATGCCAACCACGGCATGGCATATTCTTGCCACAGCACCTGGATGGCCTTGTGACCCAGCTAAGGTCAACAAAACTTGAGGGAAGGCTTGCTGGGAAATTCTGGAGAAACTGGCTTCCTAGCTTTTCAGAGATGCTCACCACAGGAGGCTCCCTCTCTCCATCTGGACCTGGTGGTGGGAAGGTGCAAAACCTGGAGCTGCTACAGCCATTTTTACCACAAGTGAAGCCAGGCTTATGCCCCCCACGCAGAGGGTAGATAGAGTCACAGAAAAATGAAGCTGGATGTCAATTATGGGAATTAACATATTTCCAAATGTGTTACCAATTGGAATCAGATTGTGTGTGTGTGTGTGTGTGTGTGTGTGTATGCTAAAAACATTGTAATTGATATATCTACTTAGAATGATGTAAAATATCATTTACCTAATGATAATCATTTGGGTTGTTGTAAAAAAATGTACATTTCTCCATTCCTTAAATACTTTATAATGAGCATGTTTCATTTATTACAACTCAAAAGTTATTCTTCTTGAATATTAAATTGTTAAACACAAAAGCAATATATACTCATTGCAAAAAAAAAAAAAAAATCTAGACACTTTCTCTACCAGGTGTCCCAAATAGAATTATATTCCGAGAACATTCTCTGATCAGAAAATATAATAAAAATGATTTTAGAAAAAACTAACATGTTTACTATGTTAAGAAGTTTACATGTATTTTCTTATTTAATTATTAATTCAGGAGCCTGAACAGCTGTTTTGAACCATGAGAGTAAGAAAGGGAAGCTACATTTTTGAGGGTGACAAAATAAAAGAGAGAATCCCAGTTAAGCCACAGTTACAGTCCTATACTCTCTCCCAGACTTCTGCATTGGGGGGAAAAAAGTCTATCTTTTTTAAGCTAGTGTATTTTAGAGTCTCTTAGAAATGGCAGCCTGATTCTTGAGTAGTATTAGTCAAGTACAGGCACATTCTAATAAAAATCATAGTTATCAGGATGGTAAAATCTTTAATATTTCCTTAATTCTACTATTTATTTATTTATTTAAATTTCTAGAGACAACTGGTTTAAAGTATTTTATTGAGTTATATGATAAAAACTCAGGGGATTTGGGCCCCAGGAATAGTTAGATCCAAGGGTTAAACAATGTCTATAAAACTCAATTTCTTCATCTCTTGGCTCTCTGCTTTTCCCTGTGTTGGGCTGATTCCAAGGCAGGACCTTTCTATGAGGCTGCAGCTCATGGCTTACAGTATGTTTAGATATAGCAGTTACAGTGGGAAAGATCCTTATATCCAGAGTTCTCATAAAACCCTCAAGATTTACTCCCATTAGACTCTCGTTGGATCATGTGCCCATCTCTAAACCAATCACTGGGGCCTCTGATTCAGACCTGCAACATGTGCCCACTGCTGGAACTGGGGATAGTTTAGCTCTACCTGAGCCAGGTACACTGAGTGGGAAAGATGAGGTTCCCCAAAGAAATCTGTAGGTGCTCTTATCTGAAAGAAAGAAATGACTGCAGGCAGGCAACAACTGCAGATGCCCACTCTAACTTATTTATTCCTTAATTCAATAAATATTTATTGAAGCATCAAGAATGAGCCTAGCCTTGTCTTAGGTGATAGAGATGCAGAATGAAGAAAAGGAACAAAATTTCTGCCCTCCCAGAAAGTTCCTTGCATTCAATAATGATGAAGTAGTTTCTTGTGTCCTCTCAAAAAAGTTCATGTATATCTTCTTCTGGGAATATTATCAAACTCTCTAGGGGCTTTGGAAAAACCTTTAAGTCCACAGAGAAGTGATCTGGGGCTTTTACATTAAGGGGAAGGGTGCAAAGGTTGAGTGGGGTTGTCTTTGAAAGGATGAGAGGCCTTAAGAGAGAAGCCAAGAAAAGTACAGGTAATATCTAAACCACGTATAGATGGAGTCTGGGCATTTTCAGATGAAGTCATCTCATTCCAAGGAGAATTCAATTATCTTCTCCCCATCCTCCATTCTAATCTTACAGCTGAGTTTAAAGGGCTGAAAGAAATATCAGTCTGACATATGGGCACCAATTAGGCTTTTAGAGGTCCAGGAAATAAAATACTGAAAAATACTTACTTTTATGGTTGTTCCTAGTGAAAATTGCGAAGTAATTTGTCTCCTGGAGAAGCATGGAAGCACTCGCAGTGGTTTCCTGTTTTGCACAGTCTCCTACCATGCCAGCTTGTTGTCTCGATGAATTTATTTCCAACAGCAGTAGGACATATGCTTATAATTTGGGGAATGAAAGTGCTTGAGATAAGGTGGAACATGTCTGTCACTGAAAAATGAGCTGCAGTGAAGTTGCTTCCTAGTTCCATATTTCAGTTAGCCTTCAAAAAGTGCCCAAATCAACAAAACTGATTCAAAGCTCCGTGCAAACGTCTGACACAGGCACAGACCATATTTTAAACAATGAGCAAACATTTGCTTGTACCCCGTTTCCTCAGCGCTGGCCCGCCACTCCCCAACCCAGCCACCGGAACTTGGCAAACACCGCTAACCATAAGGTTTTTATTTATTTAAACAAATATCTGGTCAAGGAAGAAAATGGAAATAATCAAATTTTGGTGGTGGTTGGGGGGGAAAAGGTGCGGAGAAGACCTGAGAAAAGACCAGCAATGAATTTCGTTGTCTTCCCATATTCGCAAGGCTGACCTGTTATATCCTTGCCAAAAGTGAAACAAAAGGGCAGCCTTGATATAGGTGAGGAAAGTTTTCGTTTATACCCTTTGACTCAACTTCTTCCAACCAAACCGATCTCTTGTAAATGTGTTTATAAGAATGTGTAACTTTCTCTCTCTCTGAGACTTAGTTCTTCTCATCTGTGGAGTGGGGTTAATAACATGTAGCTCCTAGGGTAGTCAGGGGATTAGATGATATGTCTCATGTAAAGCACTAAGCATCCTGGCAGCACAGATGGAGTGCTGAGTAAAAGACAGTCACACACACACATACGCGTGCACGTGTGCGCACGCACTCACACAATGTCATATTTAGAGTCAGCGATTAGGGCCGAGGCTATATTCCTTCCACACACAGGTGACCCAACCTGCAACGTCTCTAGAGTCAACTCAGGAGGCACCCAGGCATTTGAGTGACAGGATTGTTCAGAGAAACCCACTTCAAGCTTAGACAAAGACCACTCTCCTTGATGGCTCAAGCATCTGTTTCCCAGCCCCAAGTAGGCCATTTAGATAACAAAGGCAAGACTGAGATGTGAAATGGCTGATAGCAGCCCCAAAATAGAGCAGATCTGAGGTGGAATAAAAGCCCTCTGTTGCCCATCAGTGTCAGCAGCACCTACGTGTGAAAGGTGGGTGCTGCCCAACCAGAGCTGGAAGCTTCCCATATAAGGCAGGAGCTGGGTCTCCAGAAGACGAGGGAGGGGCTTGGAGAGCTGCTGACCTGGAGAAGGTCACTGCTTAGGCCATCAATGTGACCAAGATCCTGGAAGAAACCTTTCCTTCAGCCTCAATTTCCAAAGAAACTGAGGATCAGAGAGGTTGAGTTGCCCAAGACCAAGTAGTCTGATGGAGGCAAAACTAAGGAGAACTCAGGTCTCCTGCCCCAGCCCAGTCAGTGCCTCTCCACTGTTTTCTGGGGTCACCAACCTGGTTGGAGCTGGAGTGATTATTCTGGGGGACATTCAGAATGGAGGAGAAGGAAGCCTCTGTGAAGCAGGGAAGCACCAAAGAAGAAAGAGAAAGGAAGATTCTGTTTTTATAAAGGCAGGAGAGGGAGAAAAGAAAGAAATGCATTTTTAAATACAAAATTGATATACGATCACAAAAATGAAAGTAAAACTCTCACTTGTCAAGCACGGCCTCCTCATCCCCCTCCCCAGAAGTAAAAACTGTTAACATTTTTTTGTATGTCTTCCAGACTTTTCTAGACATTTATATGTATACATATAAACATATATATGTATATACATTTTGTTCAACAAAGATGAGATTATGCAATAAATATCAGAAATTTTCTTTTTTTACTTAATGATATACTATGTACGTCTTTCCATGTTAATGCTTATAGATACCTCATTGTTTCAAATGGCCTACAATGTCATCAGATGGGTGTAACATGATTTATTAAACGAGTTCTTTAATGAAATGCACTTAGATTGTTTCCAGCATTCTTTCACTAATACCAACAAGCCAACAATAAGCATTTTGTTTAAATACCTTGTGCACCTGGGTGAGCATATCTCTCATAAACATTTCAGAGCTGGGTCAAAGGGCATACATATGTTAAATTTTAGTAGATCTAACTACACTTTTAAAAACTGAATCAATTTGTAGTTCCACCAAGAGTGCAGGCCAGTTTCCCTTTCTTACACCTTCATCAACATGGTATCATCAATCTTTCTACTATCTTCCTTATGTTGTTTTTATGTATATTCTTGAATTTTGAGTAGAGTATCCATTCCTATTGTGAATGGCTATTTGTTTTTTTGTGTGTGAGAGAGCTGCTTGTTTTTATCTTTTTTCTATTTTTCTGCTTAGTTTTTACCTTTTTTCCTCTTGACTTATAATAGTTCTTTGTAAATTAAATAAATGAACCTTTTTTTTTATTATGGCAGTTATAGTTCCCAGTTTGTTACTTAGCTTGGTATGTTTGTTTTGCTATTTAAATTTTTTGCATGGTAAAATTTATCAATCTATTCTTTATATCTCCTGGGTCTATGTCATGCTCAAAAGACCTTCATCATTCCAATAGAATAAAATTCTACCTTAATTCTAATGCTTTAACAAATTTTTTTATATGTTATAAACAATAAACCAAAATAAAATTTGTTTTAGGTAAGGAATGATATAGGAACTTAGCTTCCTCTTTCTCCCTTTCTCTCTTTCTCCTCACTGTCTTTCTTTTTTCCCCCAGAGCACCATCTTTTGTCCAGACACTATTGATTGATAGATTTGTTCTTTGACCAATTACATGAAATGCCACTGTTTTCATAAATCAAATTACTATTCGTTCTTGGGTATTTCTCTGTGTCCTACTTTATTTCATTGATAATTCTTTTCATTAATGTACTAGCATCATTCTGTTTCAAGTACAGTAGCTATAACGATATTACATTTTTAGTTTCTATGAAAGCTAATCTCCCCATAGCTCTTCCATAAAATTAAGTTTTTTGAAAGGACCTTTGATTATGCCACAAAGAAAAGACATAGTATTATATTTTATAAAATCCACTTCCATACTTAATCTTCAGGTTTCTGCAAAAATATATATTAGCACAATCTTATAATGTATATACACTATTTATTCCTAGGTCATCATATGTTCCTGACCCCTGAGGCATGTTGGATTTGAGCCAAATTTAGTCCAGTGGCAAAAGAGGTAGCCATGGTGGGTCTTGAGGAGAATGAGCACCCCCTTCCAAAGACTCTGTCCTGGGTGAGGTTACCACATGGTTTTCTATCAAAGGAAGGCTAGTCTTCTCAGACACAGGAGGACAGACTGGTAGCTCCATCTCTCAGCGAGGGCTCAAAAGGACTTGATGGTGTTAGAGTGTCAGTTGCAACTGAATGTCCCCCCTCAAGTTTCAGCATCTCATTCTTTTCCAGTCAATTTCCTAACTTTTACATGAGAAACTTGGTAAGGCTGTGAATTCAACTGACATCGCAATTCTGCAACCTTCCCAATTAAATTTTGTTCGATTTTTAGCTACATAAGCCTTCGAATATGATAAATAAAAGATTCTTTTAGGACTACCTTGCAGTGGAGCAGGCAGAAAAGGAGAGAATTCTCCCTTACTCTTTCCCTTGCTCTGGTCAGGTCCTCAAAGGATTGGATGACACCCAACCACAGTGGAGAGGACAACCTACTTTACTAAGTCCACAGAGTCGAATGCTAATCTGAATCTGATTCAGAAACACACTCACAGAAACAGTGTTCAATCTGTACACTCATAGCCCAGTCAAGTTAACACAAAATTAGCCATCACACCCCCAAAACCGGCCTGGTACTTCGCTGCCTCCTATGCCCCTCCACACGTCGTTCTTCGAAGTCTACGATGTCATGATTCCTTTGCAGAAAAATCTCCTAAAATAAATGACCTCTTTGTGAAAAAGACAGAAACTAATAAAATAACATAAATCTAAACAAGGGGATGAGCCTAACCAGAGCATGGGAAGTGAGAACCTGTTTTCTTGAGCACTAGCTTGAAACCACTGGCTTGTATGGAAGACACTGAGCTGAGGTCACAGTGTCCCCTGAGACATTGTGAGTGGGATGATGAGCCTAAAATGTTCCTCTCTATTCCTGTGATGAGAAATATGATTCCTAGTTAAGATGTTTTTTAACCAAAATTCAAGATAGCAACTAAAGGATTATGTATATTCAAAGATAAATCAGTGTTTACTACTAATAAAGTGGACCTCAAAATATGACCCCAGACCAGCAGTGTCAACAACACCTGGAAACTTATTAGAAATGCAAATTCTCAGACTGCACCCCAGACTTAACTGAATCAGAAACTCTCAGGGTGGGGCCCAGCAAGCCTCTTGGGAGATTTGATAGATACTAATGTTTGAGAATCGAGGTTTATACAGACCTGCATTCAAGTTTTAGCTTCTCTGCTTATAATTGGTGTGACTTTTGGAAGGACATTAATGTAAGCCTTAGTTTCTTCATCTATGTCAGTTGAGCCTTAATGGTAGCTACTTTATAGGCTTGTCGGGAAAATTAAATAATAAAATTGGTATGCAGAACTTAGAAAAAAGCCTTTCTCAGAATACTCTAACTGTGTGAAGTTTTTTGTTTTTGTTTTTGTTTTTGTTTTTGCAACCATCTTTTAGGGCTGTAAT
Source organism: Rousettus aegyptiacus (assembly GCF_014176215.1). Lineage (NCBI taxonomy): Eukaryota > Metazoa > Chordata > Mammalia > Chiroptera > Pteropodidae > Rousettus > Rousettus aegyptiacus. The sequence goes on along the minus strand of NW_023416285.1, from coordinate 64,856,346 downwards.
AAAGATGAAAGAAACTGGTGTTTTTAGAGTCTAATATAGTAAATACTGTAAGGTAAATCTGTGACACACTGAAAGAAGTTTTAAAAGCAAACCTTTATTGGGAGAGCACTCCCGGGCAAGGTTCTCTGGTCCAGACAGGAGAGAGGCCAAAGAAGTCATGCCCTGGAGCGGAAGGGCGTAGTTTTTATGGGGTTCTGGGGGTAGGGTATAGAATGTGGGAGTGTTAATTGAATGTGGGAGTGTTAATTGAATGTTAGTTGAGCATCCGGACGAGGGTGGTGGTGTCAGGGCTTTAGGGTGGGCCCTCATCATTTTGACTCCAGACTTCGATGTCTGACTGGATGGTCTGGATTCTGATATCAAGCTGGGAAGTCTCCAGGTAGGCATCTGGCTGGTCCTCCCCCCACCCCCCACCTAGCTACCTAACATCCTGACCTCTTTGGTATAGGGGCTCCGAGTCAAATCTGGCTACTTCCTGCTGACCAGGGGTGAAGAGGTTGGGGGTCTGAGGCTGCGACGTCTATGGGGAGGCGAGCATACGGATGTAAAAGTTCACCGTGATCTGGGAGACTTTGCGGATGCATTCCTGAATGAATCGGAGTACACATGGGACTATTATTAGTAGTATACAGAGGATAAGGGTAGGCAATAGAATTGGTGCAATTATGGCAATGAGGATGGATCTCCACCAAGAGAGGTGTGCCTCACTGAGCTTAGAAAGGTTATTTACATTAGTTTCAACTAAGCCTGATTCATTGATATAGTAGCCACATTCTTCTTTAAGGAAGAGACAGGCACCCCCTTTATCTGCTGTCAGAAGGTCTAGGGCTCTGTGATTTTGTAAGGCCAACTGGGCTATGGAAGTGATTTGGCATTGTTGTGAAGCTAGGGATTGGGCTGAGGCATCAACTGCAAGTTGAAGCTTTTTTGCCAGGTCCCTAGTAGCAGTGATAGAATGGGCTAGTGCCCCACCCCCACCCCCAGGCTAGTGGCGACTAGGGAAGATACTAAGGAAACTCCGACTACTAGAGGAAGAATATGCTCGGAGAGGAAGGCCGGTGCTGGGAGGAGGGGCATAGAGGATGCAAAATTCTGCCTGACTATACAAGGTTAGCTTGGGTACTAAAGTTACAGGGAGACAAAGATCTGATGAGCTGGGGGACGACAGGTTTTTCGAGAGTCCCGTTACACCAGAAGAAACCTCCCAGAGGTGCCCAGGCATTAGTTGTTTGAGAGGAAGTGTTACATATGGAGTGGTTAGAAGAAGGAGAGACAGGAGGTTGGCAGTGGAGGTGGATCCCGGTGGTTCCAGGGGTTCAACAGACCATGTATCGCAGGGTGGAGCATGCTTCGGGTGAGTGAGGTGGTGGTACCAGCACTGATGACTGAGGAGTTTGGCAGCTGTCTGCGTGGTCAGTATGACAGTGTGTGGACCTGACCACCGAGGTTCTAGTGACTGAGGCTGTAGCTCCTTGAGAAGGACCTGGTCCCCCAGAGACAGCGGATCATTATTTGAGGAAGCTGGTCTGGTAGCTGGGTCTGTTGTAGGGGCTGGGAGTCCTCATGCTATCTAAGTAAGCTTCAGAGGAGAGAGAGATAAGGTAGATAAGAGATCAATGGAGGGAGAATTATGGGTAAGTCATGGGTAAGGAGAAAGGGTCTCCCATAAAGGAGTTCAAAGGGGTCCGAGGTGAGGTGATGCGATGAGAACAGTCAAAGGCTGAGCTAAGGTAGAGCTTGGAGGCATGGTTGCCATCCCTTTAAGGTGGGATCTAGCTGTTTAGAGAGATAAGCCACTGCTTGATATATAGGACCTACTGGTTGAGTCAGTAGGCCGGCCGGTGGCTCTGCCTGAACAATCAGTGAATAAGTGGAAGGGTCGAGCGGGGTTAGTAGGGTGGGAGAGGGTGCTGAGGCCAGGGTGTTTCGGAGCTTAGAAAAATGCTGTTTAACAAGGGCAGGAGCAGTAAGAGGGCCTTAGGGGTTTCTTTGGCTGCCTGATATAGTGGCTTAGCTCATAGGGCAAAGTTAGGAGCCCAATGTCGGAAAAACCCTACGAGGCCCAAGAAGGAGAGAATCTGTTCAGCATCTTGGGGGAGTTGCAGATCTCTTAGGAGATGGATCCTGTCAGTTGTAAGAGATTTGGCGGTAAGAGTTAAAGCTACTCCAAGGTAGGTGTCAGAGGAGCCTTAGAAGGTGAAACCCAATATCCCTTAGACCCTAGGAAGTTTAGGAGGATTGCTGTATCGTGTTGGGACTGTTTAAATGAAGGGCTACAAAGGAGCAGGTCGTCTACATATTGTAGGAGTGTGCTCAGTTGCAAAGGACAGGAAGTCAGGTCAGTTGCTAAAGCCTGGCCAAACAGATGTGGGCTATCCCTAAACCCCTGAGGGAGGACTGTCCAGGTTAACTGTCCGGAGGCACAGGTGTCTGGGTCTTCCCAGGTAAAGACAAAGAGGAGGTACGAGTCAGGGTGGAGAGGGATGGCGAAAAATGCATCCTTTAGATCTAATACTGTGAAGTGAGTCATGGAAGGGGGGATATGGGAAAGGAGAGTATATGGGTTGGGGACTACTGGGTGGAGTGGGACAACCACCTCGCTAATAAGGCGGAGGTCTTGGACCAACCGGGAGGCTCCAGAGGGCTATGGACAGGTAGGATTGAGGTATTACAGGGTGAACTAGTAGGGATGAGGATTCCCTGACCGAGAAGTCTGGTAATGACAGGTTTAAGGCTCTTACGATGGGTCTCAGAAATAGGAAATTGCGGGCGAGCTGGATAGTGAGAAGGGTCTTTGAGGCAAATACAGATAGGAGTGTGATGAGTAGCAATAACAAGGGTAGATGTGTCCCAGATGGGGGGATCGACCGGATCAGAGAGGGTGGGGAGAGGAGGAGTAGAATTTGGTGCTAGGAGAGGTGGCAGGAGTCGAGAGATCTGTATTTGTGGCTTTATATATAAAGAGGAACCTAACTTGTGTAGGAGATCTCCACCTAAGAGGGGAGCTGGGCATGAGGAAATGGCTAAGAAGTGTTAAGGGTGGAAAATTTTCCAGTAAGCCAGCATTAAGGATTTACGTCTGATTCGGTTAACCAGGGTGTGGTAATCTGCTCAAAGATATGCCAATGGCCAACTTCTGATTCTGTAATCTGCTTACTTGTTTTGATGTTAACCAAGGTGTGGTAATCTGCTTACTTGTTAACCAGGGTGTGGTTCTAGGTTTTATAATCTGCCTCTTTTGGGAGCTTGGGGTTGATCTCCTCTGACTCTGCGTGGTAGAGAGTCAGTCGCCGGCTGGCTAATAAAGACTCACAATTCATCTCAATTGGCTCCATGGGTCTTAGACTTGAGCGAACCACAACAGAAGGAGTGTGAGAAGGGGAAGCCATCTAGGGAACATGAGAGAGGAAGGGTTTTAGGTGGGCATGAAGCTGTGCCATCAATCCCCATAACTGAAATAGGTGAGGGGATTGTAGGACCCGAGTGAGATGGCAAGACAGAAAAGGTAGCCCTTGTATCCACTAGGAAGGAGATGAATTTACCCGCTACCTGGAGCGTTACCCTGGGCTCGGCGAGAGTGAGAGGAGTCCCCGAGTCTGGGCCTCGTCAGTCACCCGCTGACCCGAGAAGTTCCAGTGACGGTGTTGCCTGACTGAATGATCCCCCCGTGCGGAGGCACCGACGACGATCCGGTCATTGGGCAATCATATTTCCAGTGGCCCATCTGCCTGCCGATCGGGCAGAGCTTCGTGGGAGCTGTGGGTTAGGGCTCTGACGTGTGGCCTTCATGGCTGCATTTGAAGCATGCCCCGGGGGTGGGGGGGTTGATTTTGGATTGGCCCCAGCTCCTCGGCCCCTGGGGCCCGCCGGCCTCAAAGCAGCTACCAAGGCCCGGGTTTGGAGTGCTACTTGCTGGTGGAGATGAGCTTGGCAGCGAGTTTCAGCCGCGTCCTCTCGGGCATTGAAAACTTTAAAGGCCATTTTCACCAAATCCTGTATAGGGGTTTGAGGACCATCCTCAGCCTTCTTTAATTTTTTTCTGATATCTGGGGCCAATTGGGTAATAAAGTGGGTGGCTAGTACCATTGCGTCTGCTGGAAAAGTTGGATCTAGACGGGTATATTGAGTAAGGGCCTTGGTGAGGCGATTAAGAGAGCTGGGTTTTGGTCAGCCCCCTGGTTTACCTCCCGAAGCTTGTTAAAGTTAGCTACCTTGTTGGAGACCGTTTGCATGCCATTGAGGATGCATTGTAGCATTAAGTCACGTTGCCTGTGGCCATCTTGTCCAGCTTGGTATTCCCATTCCGGGTCAGCTCCCGGGACGGCCTGAGGTCCAATGGGCATGGTGGCGTCGGTGAGGTGAGTTTGGTCAGCATAGGCCCTGGCAGCGGTGAGGATGTGATCTTTCTCTTCAGGTGTGAGGGTAGAGGCCTAGATGACAAACACATCGTGCCAGGTTAGATCATAGGCCTGAGTGAGATAGCGAAATTCTTTGATGTAATTAGTGAGGTTAGAAGAAAAAGACCCTAACTGCTTTTCTATTTGAGAGAGATCCTGTAAAGAGAAAGGAACGTGGATTCGGATGACACCTTCAGCCCCGGCGACCTCTCGAAGAGGGCAGAGGAGATCAGAGTCGGGGGCAGGAGCAGAGCAAGAGGGGATATGGGCTGAGATAGGGGATGGAGCAGGTGGAGGCGGAGGAGGAAGAGAAGGGTATATGGGGTGAGTGGTGGAGTCCCGCGAGACGGGCGGCAGAGGAGGGGCTGAGGGACTAGGGCAGGGAGGCAGCGGGGTAGGCCGGAGTGGAGCGGGAGAAAGGATTTCTGGAGGATCGCTGAGAGGAGCGGCAGATGAGTCATTTGCAGCTTCGCCTTCTGTGCCAGGGGTCGGTGAGGTGGAAGGCTTAGGGCCGGCCTCCCGAGCTAAGAGGACCTGAGCAGTGGAGCATTGCGAGCAGAGGGAGGGATGGGAGTGTAGAGCCCAAAAGGCTTGCACATACGGGATTCCAGCCCACTTTCCTGTCCTATGGCAGTAAGTGTCTAGGTTTGTCAGAGTTTGGAAGTTAAAAGTGCTTTCAGCAGGCTACTTAGATTGATGGTCTAATGGATATCTAGGCCAGGCGACGGTAGAGTAAAAGATCAGTCTTTTACATCTTAAATCTTGGTCGAGGCCTAGAAGGCTAAAATTTGTTAAGAGACACTCAGGTGGAGTTTTGAGGTCCGGTTTTGAATTAGAAGCTCCCATGGTCTCAGCCACCCAGACAGGTGAAACCAGAGATCAGGTGTCCCCGAGACTCTGATTTAATCCAATGGTAGAAAGGACCATGGAAAGTTAGAGACATCTCTCGTAACTTACCAGGTCGGGAGTCAAATGCGAAGGTGGCGGGGGAGTGACCCTGACACGCCCCGATTACGGACACGCCCCGGCGGGGCCAGGCCCAGAGAGGGTGGGGGGGCTGAAAGGGAACTTACCCTATGGACAGTAGGAGGCGGGCGGCGAAGTTCCTGGAGGAAGGAGGAGAGGCCCCTCAAGGCCGGGAGGCCGAGGGACACAGTCTCCTCCCGGGTTTCAGCACCAAATGTAAGGTAAACGCGTGACACGCGGAGAGAAGTTTTAAAAGCAAGCGCGCTCAGGTTCACTGGCCCAGAGAGGAGGGGGGGCCAGAGAAGTCGCGCCCTGGGGCAGGAGGGCGTAGTTTTTATGGGGTTCTGTGGGGGTAGGGTATAGACCGTGGGAGTGTTAATTGAATGTTAGTTGAGCATCCAGACTAGGGTGGTGGCATCAGGGCTTTAGGATGGGCCCTTATCAGTTGGACTTCAGACTTTGATGTTCAGCTGGAAGGTCTAGATTCCGATATCAAGCTGGGAAGTCTCCAGGCAGGCATCTGGCTGGCCCTTTTCCCCTCCCAGCCCTACCCCCCCCTCTCCCCCCACCGACCTAACAAACAGCAGGCACATAATAATTAGTATATGCTCACTAATGCTAGCACATAGTAGTATAACGATGGTGGTGGTGGTGGTGGTGGTGGTGGTAGCAGTAATAGTACTACTACTAGAAATATAATAACGCTGATATTGTATTTAGCTTGTACTAGGCATGTTTGTAAGCCCTTTACATATTACACTTTAATACTTAAACAACTCTGTGAGATAAATGTAGCATAATTATCACCACTTTGAAATGAGGGAATCAAAGTACAGAAGGGTTTAGTTTCTCCTCCAAGATTATCTAGCTATTAAGTGATAGAACAAGGATCTAAAACCAGATTGTCTAATTCCAGAGTCTGTGTGCTTAAGCAATAATATGAGAAGATATGGAAGAAATGCAGAAACAGGAGGAGAGAGAGTGGGGGTAAGAGAAGGGAGAGAAGAAGGGAGGAGGGGAAAGGAAAGATGCCATCTTATAGTCATTCCATTTTCTGAAAATGGAATCCATCTTCTTGCACCATTTGCAGTCAAAGAAATGATGAACAGTGTTGCCTGCAGCCTGAGATTTTAAGAAAGAGAATAAAAATGGTCAGCAGGAGCCTCCAGGAGCTGGGGTTGGCCAGTTCTGGATTTACGTCTTTTTCACTGGCAATGATCTGGGAAACTGAAAAACATTACCTGTCACTGTCATTGGAGTTGGTGCTATTGGAAAAGGCCCCAGAAGGGCATACATAAGAGTCCAGTAGAGAGAACTTAAAAATCTTGACAAACTTTGGCCATGAAACCTGTAGAAAAATAATCCCAAGCAGACTAGGGGAAGGGGAGGTGAGAGCATAAGGCCCTTTTAGTTCACTGTCGTGCCATGGACAGAAAAGCCGATGCTCCTCAAAGAGCCAAGGCCCAGTAGGCAGAAATTGGAGAGGCAGCCCCAGGAAGGTGGAGAAGGGGCAAGCCCTCTTCCCTGGAGGGACACACCTGGAGGATGGCCTTCTGCAGGTGCAGGGGGACTTCAAAGATATCTCCAGTTTCTAATGATGTCAGAGAAAAATAACCACTGAGGAACAAAAGAAAGAAATTGTTAGGTGTGAAAAAATGCGTAGGCCAGGAAAGGCTGGAAGGCAGTGAGACCCATTTCCTAGTGTACAAAAAGGTGAGCAGGAGAGTTTTGATCCAGTTGATCTGGTATTTGTTACATGCCAGCTATGTGTCAATTACTCTCTAGATTCTGGTGAAGTAGAGATAAATGAAACATGATCCTGGGTCCTGTCGGAGAAGTTCCCCGTTTAATACAGCAGGAGAATTGTAAACAGAATTTCACACAGTATGAAAAAGGGTCATTTAGAGGATTTCCTGAGAACACAGAGTAGGGATATATATCCAGGCCTAGAAGGGAATAGATATCAGGGAAGACTTCCTGGAGACATCCTGGCTTGAGTTGAATCTTAAAAGATAAGGAATATATCAGGTATGATGCCCTTGGCTGAATATAACAACAACAAAAAAATCTAAACTCACCTATCTCACATGATAAGGGAACTCATTGTATAATATAAAACAGAGTCTAGAGACAGTCCAGGTTAATTAGTTCATCAATTGGACAATGTTATCAAGGACCAAGTTTCTTTCCATAACTCAGTTTTGCCCTTCTCAACATATTAGCTGTGTTCCCAGAGTATGATACCTCACAGTTACAAGATGGCTGTAGAAACTCCAGGTATCACATCTGGTTGCCAAAAGGAAGAAAAAGGTCTTTGTCTTTCTTTGAAGGAAGAAAATCCTTCACAGAAGCCTTCCCACTAACTTTCCCTCATATCTTGTCCAGAATGTATGCCAACACCTAATCTAATCCCTAAGGAGATAAAAAAGATTAAAACTAACATAATTAACTTAGACCATTTGGGATCCATCACCCTGGTGAAGAGTGGTTACCTGGACAAAAGCAGTAAGGGCCCATATTGTGGAGGATGGTGCACAAACTGTATTTACTAGGACGGGGTTTCAAAACAACCTCTTGTTTTTTCTTTAACGTCTTTTTTTTAGGATAAAAATTGACATTACAAATTTCACATATTTAACATGTAAAATTTGATATATTTTGATATATATATATATACTTGTAAAACATTACCACAATCAATATAATGAACCTAACCAGCATCTCCAAAAGTTTTCTTCTGCCCTTTTGTAATTGTTCCCTTGGGCCCCTTCCCATCCCACCCCTTGCTCTCTAATTGACTAATTGACTCTTTTCCTCTATAGATTAGTTCATATTTTCTAGAATTTCCAGTAGAATAACTGTAAAGCATGAACTCTGGTTGCTTTCATTCAGCAAAGTTATTTTGAAATTTACCCATGCTTTTGTATGTATCAATAGTTCATCCCTTTTTATTGCTTAATTGTCGTTTATTCTGTAAATATACAATTTGTTTTTTCATTCATCTGTTGATGGACATTGGGTTGTTTCCACTTGGGCAATTACAAGAAAAGCTGCAGAGAACATTCATTCAGGGGTCATTGAATACACAATACTTTTATTTCTCTCAAGTAAATTTCTAGAAAGAGAATGACTGGATTATAAAGGTAGATATACTGCTTTTTAATAAACTGCCATACTATTTTCTAAAGTGTTTGTGCCACTCTATATTCCCACTAGCAGTGTTGGAGCATTCCATTTGTCCACAGCTTCGCCAACACTTGGTGTAGTCGGTTCTCCTAAATTTGAAATCCTAATAGGGGTCAACAATGACTTTTTACAATAAATGCTTTGTAACACTCCCTCTAGTATCTTGAAACAAAATTTATTGTTATTTATGCCTACCAATAATGCATCATTAAAAAAAAAAGCACAATGCCCTAACTAAAGTCAGAAAGAAATAAAAAGAAAAAAATTTCTAATAAAATAATATGTGTTTGAGTATGTAAATAAGTGGGTATAAACTGGAAGCCATAATAAAATAGTCAAAGATGTACACCTGCATGTGAATGCTTCAATGACAAATGTAGGTCAATACAGGTCTGTTGTTTGGCAACCCAAACCCTAGAAGCAGCATTGCCTTCAGCTATGGGATTTCCCAAGAGAGTGAGTGACTTTAACTAAATTCCCAGACAAAACAAAGTACATTCTTCCTTGAATTACCTTGTAATTGCATTTGTGTAAAATTTAATTTTAATTAAAACTGGAAAAGATTGCTTTGTGTTTCTTATAAAGTTAGATTCTAGGCTCAAATGCAAAGAGATTTGTTTCTTTTTTTACCAATATGAACATTCAGTGGACATTAGAAAGCCATGTAGGCAAGACTTTTGATTACATTCTGGATTTTAAGAAAATCTAGAAAGGACATTATTGGCACAATTTGAAACTTTTATAAACATATACTGTAAATTATCAATGTAAAATAGAATCATATTAGTGCTGTTTCCTGAGTGTAATATCTGTAGTTATATAAGAGAATGCCCTTATAGTTAGAAAAGATAAGCTAAATTTATTTAGAGGCAAAGTTTTAGGATGTCTGTAATTAAATCTTACATGAGAGAAAGAGAGAGATTTTTCATATACATGAAGAGAGAAAAAAAAAAAAAAAGCAAATGTGCCAAAAGATTACCAATTGAAAAATATAGTTGAGAGATACTTGAGTATTCCTTGAATTATTCTTGCAACTTTTCTGCAGGTGTAAAAATATTTTCCAATATATAAAGTTGAGAAGAGGGTGGGGAAGCTATTTATTAGCTGCTGAGCTTTAGGAAAAAATATGCAGATAATTCTTTACCATGTGTGACAGGTTCCATGCTTCACAGAGCACCTAGCACTTCCTGGGCCTCCACCCACGAACTGCCAACTTGACCCTATTGCTGTGGAGTCCAAAAGTGCCCCTATGAATTGCTGCATAAAGAGAGAGAGAGAGACAGAGGAGCTAGTGCTTGGGATCGTCTCACTTTGTTGAGAACCATCACTGGAGGGGACCCCAGTAGTCATGTGCACTGAGTTAGGGGTCAGAAGAATTTAGAGGTGTTTGGAGCTAAATAGACAATCTCATTCCTTAAAGCACACAGATGGGCAGTGCCAGGTTACCCTGGGGGGCTTGACTGAAATGCAGAATTGCAACTCCTACCCTGAATCAGAATCTGTTTTAAGAGCTTTTGGTGATGACAACGCATATTAAAATTTGAAAGCACTGTTTAGTCTGTGAATTTTCAGTTGTGCTCTCTGAGCAAGTCCCTTGGGTGAGTGAAGTATGGGGTGGGGTCTGCCCTTATTCCTGCTCCAAGCAGAGGACTCAGCAACTTGGGCTTCCACTTAAGCTTTGGGTTGAAGAAAAAGATAGACAGCTAAAAGCATTAGAAAACCTGTCTCTAACTCTCACTCTACCAATGAAGAAATGGAGGCCCTTGGGGGTTACGTGGCTTGCTAACACGCGTGGGATGCAGTTATGACAGCCAGGACTCAAATCTGGCTTTCCCCACCCTGAGCGCAGTGCTTTCCTACAAGTAGTCTGGTCTTGTCTTCTTTAGTGGCACAGTCGGAGCCTGGACTAGGCGAATGCTGCTGTCCCTGAGCACTGACAGACCACGGCCTGGCCCTCACTTCCCTGCTGGAAGCTGGGCAGCAGACCCCTGCCACAAAACCAGTCCCCAGGCCCAACCCTGACCTGCTTTGCTTTCCACAGTGCTCACTCACGGACACGGGGCCATTCGCCAGAACGTTAACCCAGACCACCAAGGCTTTGTTGGAATCACGAAGCAGTCCCCCATTCCTGTCCAAACTCTGTGTGGATCAAAAGAAACAGTCTTCTTTCTAATAGAAACTGAGGTTAGCTGGGATCTGAGATTAATCTGTTACATTTCTTACAATAACACACACCTGGTCCCCGAGCACCAACAGCCCAGAGCTTTTTTCCCCTGAGGCCAGGACATAAGCCCAGGTATTGAGAGAGTCTGACTTCAGTACCTAACATGCTTAACCAATACTGGACACTGCCCCCCACGAACTGGTAGGTGGCATTCACCAAGAAATGACACCAAAAGCCTCAATCTCCTTAGCTGAAGGATGGGCTCATAACACATGACCTGTAATACTGTCAAGCAGCCAGGGTACAATGGGTTCTAAAAACCAGTGGTCCGCACACTTGTGCTCTGCTTTCATTGGCCTATCTTGTCTAATTCACCAGGTTATAATGCACTTTTCACTCCATTATGAAGACACAGGTGGAGGACTGGGGATGGAGAAGAATAAAGAGAGGAGGTCTAGGAAGTTGCTCTGAGCGGCTCCAGGCTTGCACAGGAGGCTAGATCAGCCTCAGACTCAGCAGCCACTGATAAGCTTGTCCCATTTGTCCCCAGCCTTGAATTGCAGCGGAACATCCTCTGGGGCCTCAGAGCCTCTGTGACTGCCCCTCTCTGGGGCCTCCAAACGAGGCCTAAAAAAGCAGGTCTAGCGTGGTTTTGGTCCTCTGAATCTCTGGCACAGCCTCCCCTCTCCCCACTCCCCAAGCTTTCTTTTCTGCAGTCCCCTCCCCAAAGAAGGCCCAGCCTATGAGAATAAAGGAGAGACACATCCTAGGTCTGATGCTATTAAGAGCAGGATGAACAAATCTTGAATGGCCAAGTTCAGGAATCATGAGGGCAGCAAGTGAGTCAAACTGGTACTGTTAGAGATAGATTTAATCCATCTCTGCCTCATTTCTTTAAGAAAAACCTACATAGCCTTATCCTATGCTAAGCATTTGATAAATATTATCTTATTTAAACCTCATAATAACCCGATGAATGACCAGGGCACAGAAAGGTTAAGATTCTATAATGAGCATAAATCAACCTCAGATAGTGAGCACCTATAAGAAAGTGATAGCTTCCTGGGCCCCAGATCATAAGATGATGTTTTTCCCGCATTGCTACTAAATGCAGGTACGTGCAGGGGAAACAGGCAGATTCAACAAGTGAAACTCAAGTCTTTTCAGGTCTCATCTGGGTTGGTTGCAGGCTCTCAGCAGCCTTGCTGACCCAGCTGTCAGCCTTGAGGTAGAGCTTGCTTGACCAGGGCAAGGCTGCTGGGAAGGAGTCTGGGACCAGGTGGAGCCTGGGGCTAAGCCTGCCGTGAGCCCGCTGCCCTGCAGACTCCTGAGAGGCAGCGCAGAACCACAGTCTGGTCCCCACCCCCTGCTGGAAGCTGGGCAGCAGACTCCTCCAGCATAACTGACCCTTCGACCTGACAGACTCTGACCCACTTTGTTTTCCATAGTGTTTACTTGCAGAATTCTGGGCCATCAACAAATACTTGGTATGTTGGCTCAGACCATTAAGGCTTTTGTTGGAGACCCTCCACACCATCTCCCCACACCACCATGAAACAGACCCCATCCTGCCCAAAGTATGCGTGCATCAAAAGAAACAGTCTTTTTTCTAATCTAAACTGGAATTAACTCTGGGATCTGAGATTGATTTGGAAAATTTCTTGCAGTAATAGTGAGGGCTTTCACGGCGGATGTAATTCCCAATTGTTTTACTTCCTCGGGGCTGTCTGAGACATTTTGCCTGCACAGGTCTTTACGAATTATCATCTGCCTCTCAGGCAAGCCATCTTTATTAACTCCTGATCTAAGGCATTATTAATTTATCACTTGGCTTTGTGTAGTGACTTGCCTTAAAAAGACCAGCAATTAATCACATCACCTTGCCTCGAGAGACTTGATTTAACTTCCTTTTATCTTTTTACACTTGTACATGGGTTTGAAATAGTGAAATGACCCTAAAGCATATACGAAACCTCAAATTCGTTTTTTAACATGTTCAAAAAGTACAGCAAAATCAATTTTAAAAGAAAATATTTTCATCTAATTGGAAAAGATTGTGGCCCAAGATTTATTTATTTGGATGCAGTCTTTCCTCAGCAAGACTGGAAGTGTTCTCTCCAGTAAAGCATGTTAACCAGCTTTACTCGAACTAAATTAGTAAATAGGCTGATGCAGCTTTCCGGTTCCAGTTGACTGGTAAACCCTAACTAAACAAAAGGATGAAAGCTAGAGTAATTGGCAATGAATATTCTTTTGATTTTATATTTTCTGCTGTTATTTACTAACTTGGGGATGGGAAATCATTGAAAAACCCACTCATACTTCTCTTAAATGACTTTTTAAATGCTATACTGTTTGAACTAGCTATGGAGAAATCAATGGCCAATGATTAATCTCGAGATCATTCAAATAAGCTAAATTAAAAACTGTGCAGATCGATTAGCTACTACTGCCTTGTAATTGGTTCTAAGAACCTCACTGTTGGGCTGCACCACATCTATGCACTGTCTCCATCCTTGTCTCCGATTCATGCAGGTCCCAGGCCTAGGAGCTTCAGTGTTTGGGTTTCATTTCTCATCGAAACCCTAGTTGCCCAGTGTGATGGGCTGGACTGTGTTCCCCCAAAATTCATAGGTCAAAGTCCTAATCCCTAGTACCTCAGAATATGAGGAGATAGGATTTTTAAAGACGTAATTAAGTTAACATAGGGTCATTAGGGTGGGCCCCAATTTAATATGACCAGTATTCTTATAAGAAGAGGAAATTTGTACACAGACAGATGAAGAGGGAAGACCATGTGTAGGCACAGTGAGATGATGGCCATTTACAAGCCAAGGAGAGGGGCCTCAAAGAAACTAACCTTGCTGACGCCTTGATTTTGAACTTTTAGTCTCCAGGACGCTAAGAAAATAAATTTGTATTGATTAAACCACTCAATTTATGGTACTAGTGCTGAAAAATTAGTACACCCAGCTTTCTTCCTGGTCTTAAATTCACTATTTAAGTTAAAATGAAAAAAAAGACCTTATCTTTATTTTTATTTGTCTTCTGAATTGAAAACAGAGGGGTAAATGAGAGGTCAAAATCCTGAAATACTTGGAATGATTGTCTGAATCATCTGAATTATCTGAGTGACTTGACGATATGGAGCCTTAAGTTTAAGACTAACGATACTCTCACTGATCTTATAAGTGTATCAAGTGCAGCATTTTATTTTTAATATTAAAAATGTCACTCAGGTAATATTTCCTCAAAATGTGCTTTGCTTTATTTTAAAAGGAAGCTGTTAAGATGTTTCATACACTTTTGACAGATTGTGCCCAAAATGTCAAAGAAATGAATAATGAAGTATCACAATAGCACAAAATTTATGTGGTTGAACATTCACATACATCCCCAGTAAAAAAAGATGTTGCCCTCAAAAGAACCTGCAACTTAGAAACTAAGAACTGTGCAATGTCAAATGGTCAAAAAACCTTTTAAAAATACCAAAGCAGGGAAAGCTCGCTGGCCCCTAACAAATCAGGCCCCCAAACCTTGAGCAGAGCAATGCCCTTCTCATGGCTGAAGTGAATTTCCTTTTGTCTATTTGCGCTGTGATGAAATATCATTTTAAAACAATTGGTTATCTTTAAAATATGGTCTTTGGTTTTGGCCCAAGACCCACTCATTATTTGGTTGAAGAGTCAATAATAGCAGTAATGCAGTGATTTTATTTTTTAAAATTATTTAGAAACACATTCATATTACTCAAAATAGAATTCTCTGACCTGTGAGACTTGCCCTTAATTTGACCTTGTGTCCAAGAAACTTACTGGAGACAATAGGGAAACCTCAAATATTCAGACTGATTGCGTGGTGGGGAGGATAGAAACCAGATGAAGTTAGTAGAAGTCTGAGTTATAAAAGATTACAAAACATGCCATCCTATTTTTTTTCCAAGCTGCATTCAAAATCAAAGTGTTGCTCATAAAAGGCCAGTGGATAAATACTCCCAAATATTAGGTCTCCCACAAGAGCCAGTCAGAAGTTTGGGGCCTGGCTCTCACTGGTTTGAAGCAAAATGAGAAAAGCAAGAACCATGCAATGATTAGTTTATGGGGTTAAGTTTATTCAGCTTTTAAATTCTGAGATTATTTCATTCTGAAAATTTTTTTTTAACTGAGTAGTTTCCTGCTTTATTATGATTGGTTCTATTAAACACTTTAAATCTGACAAATGCTTTGTTAAGCAGGCACTGATAGTTAATGACATGGCTCCTAGCAGATCATCATTATATATAATCCCACAATTTGATATAAATGCCATCAGCATCTAGTCATAAATATCAGACATAGTCAACATTGTCAGAGCTTACTAGAATCATAATATACCTGAGCCATCTTTAGATATCTTCTAGTCCAGACTCCTTACTTTACAGATGAAACTGAGGACTAGAAAAAATAAAAAAATAAGACACACACACACACACACACACACACACACACACACACAAATATACAAGAAGTAGATAGAAGATTGTGGTTTGTGGTGGGCAGGAGAATAGCCCAATCTAGAGAAAACTTTTCTAGGAACAGAAAAACTTAGGCATGCTCAAAACTAGAAAAGAAGACTCCTGTATTCAGGAAGATTTAAAGGTACTAGAGAATGAGGGGAAATTTCATCAGGAGGCAGAAGGGTTATGGGACTAGCTTTACAGAAAACAGAAGGGTGTTTTCCTGAACCTCCGCAGAAGGGTAATGACAGATAGGAGGGAGGCTTTCCGTGAGGCACATGGTAGAGGGACTGGAATTTCAGGTGGAAAGGAAAAGAAATAGGCTTTTTGAAAAAGAAGCATTTAACAAAGCCAAAACTTGACACCTCTTTGTCAGACTCAAAATGTTTAAAAATTTTTACCCATCTGTAAAATCTAGCAATGTTGGGCTAAAAGACTTTAGAGACCTATGTGTCTTAATGAACAAGTAATAAGTTGGTAAACATTTGCATATCAATATCTTTTACCATGGAAGGAGTAGAGAATAGTGTTTAAAAGCACGGGCTTTGTTCTTAAACCATATACAAGAATAAACTTAAAATGGTTTGAAGACTTAAATGTAAGACCTGAAACCATAAAACTCCTAGAATAAACATAGGCAATAAAATTCTTTGGCATTGCTCTTAGCAGTAATTTTTTTGGATATATTTCTCCAGGCCAGGAAAACAAAATAAAATATAAACAAATGGGACTACATCAAACTAAAAAGTTTTTGCACAGTGAAGGAAGCCATGAACAAAATGAAAAGACAAGCTATCGAACAAGAGAAAATATCCGCCAATGACATATCCAATAAAGGGTTAATATCCAAAATAAATAAGAACTCATACAACTTAATACCAAAACCAAAACAAAACCAATCCAATTAAAAAATGGGCAGAGGATCTTAATAAACATTTCTCTGAAGAGGACATACAGATGGTCAATAGACATATTAAAAGATGCTAAACATCATTATTATCAGGGAAATGCAAATTAAACCACCATGAGATATCACCTCATATCTGTCAGAATAACTATCATCAATAAATAAACAACAAGTGTTGGTGAGGTTGTCGAGGAAAGGGATGATAAACTGGTACAGCCACTATGGAAAAGAGTATGGAGGTTCCTCAAAAAATTAAAAGTAGAACAACCTTATGAGTCAGCAATTCCACTTCTGGGTATTTATCCAAAGAAATTCAAAACACAATTTTGCAAAAATATATGCACCCCTATGTTCATTGCAACATTATTTACAATAACCAAGATGTGGAAGCAACCTAAGTTTCACGAATAAAAAAGATGTAATACATATATAAAGAGTGTAATATTACTCAGCCATAAAAAAGAATAAAGTCTTGGCATTTGCAACAACATAGATGAACCTAGATGTTATTATGCTAAATGAAATGTCAGACAGAGAAAGAGAAATATTATATGATTTTACTCATATGTGGAATCTTAAAAACAAAATAAATGAACAAACAAAATAGAAACAAACTCATAGATACAGAGATATTTTGATGGCTGCCAGATGGAAGGAGCATTGAAAACATGGGTGAAAAAGAAGGTATTAAATGTATAAATTGTCAACTATAAAAACAATCACAAGGATATAAAGTACAGCATAGAGAATATAGTCAATAATATTGTAATAACTATGTACAGTGTTGGATAAGTACTAGACTTATCAGGGCAACCACTTTGTAAGTTGTATAAATGTCTAATCACTATGTTGCACACCTGAAATAATCTTCTATGTTCATTATATTTGAAAAATATAAACAAACAAACAAACAAACAAACAAATTTTTAAGAGAAGCGTGGGCTTAATTCCAACTTTGGTTGTACCACTTACAGTGATGAGACCTTGGGCAAGTCATATGACATCTCTAGACTTTTGTTTCTTCATATGTAAAATGGGGGTAATAACAGCACAGTATTTATGACTTAGAGTTAACATAAGAAGTGAGAATGTGAATGTGAAACAATTAGCACAAAGTTAATGATCACTGAATGTTAACTATTATTATTAACATTATTAATAAATAAGTGACTGGTTGAAACATGTACTCTTAGCAGTAGTAGTTTGGCTTGTACTTTATAGTATGAATTTGCCAGGCAAACCCTATCTACTGGGATATTTCCAAAATGAATTGATTTGGCCCCTGTTAATTGAGCCCCGCTTACAGATTATAGTAAACAAAGTGTTGAATCTTCTCTGGCTTCATTTTCCTCCCTGCTAGGACAGAGGGAAGAAAGTCTTCTCTGCTCTCGCCACCCGACTTGGACTCCCTGATACCAAATGCCTTCGCTGCTATGCTGCCTTACAATGCCCCTCACATCTCTCGGGTTCTACAGAAATATCAGGAAGATGGACAGTGGTGGCAGCCTGCTGGCCTTCTACTATAGCCATCCTGAGACTCTCAAGAGAGATTAGAGACAATGTTTGTCTGACCTTATCATTTTATCCATAAGGCAACCGAAGTTGAGGTTATTGAAGAGACATTGCAGTAAAGTTATAGAGTCAAGACTTAGTGTGTATTCAAAGTCATTATTTCTTCCCCTCTATTAACAGCACTCTGTAGGACCGTAACTTCCTTCACAGGGCTAAAACAGTTGGCACACATGTGTACTTGGTCTTCACCAAATATCAAGGGAGAGTTAACTTGGGGATTCAGCTGACTTTTGTTGAGCATTCAATACCATCTACTATGCTGAGCCTCTCCCTGCCTTTCTTCCAGCACCTCTTCCTCCCTTCTCCCAAACATCCAGTGCCCTAAGATCATTCCATCAGCCCCACTTCCACCCTGTTATCTCTTCTCATAGCACCTTGTACTTTTCTTTCCCAGTTCAGATTTACTTCTTATCACAGTTCAGATTTACTTCTCCTCTTCTAGACTTCATGCTCTCAGAGGGACTTAGGCTGTTTTTACTCAACATCATTTCCCATCATTTGGCATGATGCCTATGATATTACAGGTCTCCAATAAAAACCTGCTAAATGGATGGATGGATGGATGGGTGGATGGACGGACAGATGGATAGGGTGCCTAAACTACTGTCTTCTCATGGAATTCTAGGGTTAGGATCTCTCATTTCTTCTTGCTCCATCAAAATGCAGTTTTGTTTTTCATATTTTCATCTTGCTGCTCTCTGAGTCTTTTTAATTTATTAAACACCTCTAAATATATGCTCCCCGAAGCAATCCACATGCATTTTAACAGGAGCGTTTATCAAAACAAAATGCCATGGAGTAACTAACTCTTGTTGTGAGACTCCAGGCCTTGTGGACCTGGAAAAAAGTAATAGATTTGGTCAGGAAGTCCCTTTGGTAACCTCTAAATCAGCAACTTCTAGGCCACACAAGTAAATTAGGGAGCCAATATAGTGAATTAAAAGAGAGAATTCCAGAATCAGACTGCACGGGGCTGGACTTCAAATCTACCACTCTGTAGCTGTGTAACATTAGACATGTTACTTACCTTCTCTGTATCTGTTTTCTTCTCTGTAAAACTGAGATGATACTATCTAACCCAAAGTGTTATTGAAATAATTAAATATATATGCTATCCAGAACACTTAGAATAGTACCTGGCCTGCCTCAGTAAACACCAGGTATTATTTTATACAAATTTATGCCTGTTTTTTATTTCATCCCAAACCACATAACTGGGTGAACCACATGCTTCATTATCAGATTTCAGCATCTGTCTCAAAATCAAATTCAAAGCTTGACTTGCCTCCACTGGGAAAGATCACCAGATTTTGTCTTTGCTTGTAGGCCTGTTCAAAGCAGCATTCCAAGGTGGCCCTTCTGGACAAGATGACGTCCCCATGGCATGGTGACTTTGAGGAGGGCAACCACCATTTGGAAGTGTAACTCCTGAAATGAGTGCTTCTTAAAATGTCAGCTGCACAAAGGAGGTGGGCTTTGCTTAGCTGGGAGCTTATCTAGAGAGCCCAGGTGTAGCAGATGAGGACAGACTGTATTCTTTTCAGGTTTTGGGTTCTGAGGCCTGTTCCTAAGGCAACACCGGCATGACACCCCTGTCTATTGGCCCCAGGATGACCAGCAATCTGTGTCTTTGGCCTCTCCCCTGCTGATAAGCCTCTTTCCGGGCTCTCTTTGCAATGTTCCCATCTCAGAGTATGTTTACCTTTAAGACTAATGCACATCTCATTATTAATGGAGGCTCAGCGTGGACGAGCAGCTGTTGTTTCTCACTTTGCTTTACGGACTTCAGAAGCTTCCATTAAACTCCTTGGACAAAAGTGTCTAAGGGCCTGCAGCTTGCAGCCATCCACCCTACCCCCTAAAGGCCTTGTTTATATGGAAAGTGGAGGAAAACTGAGAGAGCCAAAAAAGGTGAAATTCGAGAAACCAGATACTGCTGATTTGATTGGTAGCCACAAGAAACACAGAGTGGCACCTTCTACCCTTTTACTGAAGCCTGGGTGCCATCAAAACTGAGAGAAACAACGTGTCATAAACTGGTGGCTGGAATAAAACAGAATGTGGGCAAATTCCAAATTTCTAGGGATAATTATCTTAGACCTTTTCAAAAAAAACTCTGTGTGAAAAAAGCCAGCCACAAAAAGACAATGTGAGTCCACTATATGAGGTACCTAGAGTGGTTAAACTTTCAGAGACAGAGAGTAGAATGGTGGTTGCAGGGGCTGGAGAGAGGAAAGAGTTATTGTTAATGGGTATAGAGTCTCAGTTTTACAAAATGAAAACAGTTCTGGAGATGAAAGGTGGTGGTGGAAGCACAACATTATAAATGTATTTAGTGCTACTGAACTGCACACTTAAAATAATTAAGATGGTAAATTTTGTTATGTGTACTTTACCACAATTAAAATATTATATATATTAAACTTCTGCCCCTTGGAGAGTGACTTGTATGAATTCCGAGCCATGGGAATGCTATGTGGAAATGGTTTCTCCTCCAAGCTGTTTAGGGATATGTGCCCAACTTAACTTCGAGTGGGACTGGCTTGAAGAACAGATCACATCACAGCAGGCCCTGGGTTGGCCACACTGAGAAAGGTTCAGGAAAATATTGTGGAATTAGCCTCTAGCAAAAATGTGAAGAAGGTGATGCTGGTCTTTCCCTCATTCCTCATGTCTTACATTTTCCCTAATTGTATCCAGTTTTCATACTCTCTTCTGAATTTCTTCCATCACAGAACAAGGTTGACCACCTGCTTGAAGACAAAACTATAGTAGACACTTGGTAAATATTAGTTGAATAAATAAACTATTTCCCCCGATAGTGCTGATTATTTAAGTTAATTTACTCTTTCCAAACTTCTTTTACTTCCATTACCTCATTTTATCCTCAAAACATCCATCTCAGGTTTGCTACCGCTGGGACATGGCATGAGGGGCTTTGGTATCACCATTTATCAGGTGAGAAAAACCCAGGTGCACTTAGTCAAGGTCACTCAGACAACATTTGGAGGAGCAGATTTAGCATCAGGGCTTCTGGCTAGTTTCTCAATGTTTTTTGCACCCATCCAGGATGACTTACTCACAGCAGAATAACTGATATTTATTGGGTAAGTACTATCTGCCAGGCACCATGTTAAGAGTCTTATGAGTGTTATCTTCTTTAATCTCACAACAACCCTCCAAGAATTTATTATTATTATTATCCCCATTTTGCAGAGGAGAAACAAAGTACAGAAAGAGGGGGCAAAGTAAAGAGAGGGGTAGTCACATGGCTAGTGAATGGTGCAGCCGGATGTGACCCCAAGCTATCGGGCTCAAATCCATGTCCTTAACTGCTATACAATTACTGTCTTAAGATTAAAGCAATATAATATTATCCTGCAAAGAAGTTTTTTTTTTTAAGGAAAACAAGAGAAAGAAGGAATGTTTAATCAAAAGGATGGCTCCCTAAACTCTCATAAGACTATCAGCTGATTTCTCAACAGAAATTCTGCAGGCCAGAAAGGATTGTCATGAAATATTCAAAGTGATGAAAAGCAAGGACCTACAACCAAGCAAAGCTATCATTTAGGATGGAAGAATAGATAAAGAGCTTTCCAGTCAAGAAAAAGCTAAAAGAGTTTATCAACACCAAACCAGTATTACAGGAAATATCAAAGGGACTTTTTTAAGAAGAAAAAGAAGAAAAAAATCAAAAATAGAAATAATAAAATGACAGTAACTGCATATTTATCAATAATCACTTTAAATGTAAATGGATTAAATGCTTCAATCTAAAGATAGGATGGCTGAATGGACAAGACCCTTACATAAGCTGCCTACAAGAGACTCACTTCAATTTGAAAGACACACACAGACTGAAAATAAAGAGGTAGAAAGAGATATTTCATGAAAATGAAAACAAACAATAACAAAAAAATCTGTGGTAACAATACTTATATCTGATAAAATAGATTTTACAAGAAAGGCCATAACAAAGAAGGAACCAGTAGTCCCACTTCTGGGTATTTATCCAAAGAAACTCAAAACACTACTTTGAAGGAACATGTAAATCCACATGTTCATTGCAGTAGTATTTACAATAGCCAAAATATGGAGGCGACCTAGGTGTTCAACAGTAAATGAATGGTAAAGAAGAGGGGGTATGTATGTACAATTAAGTATTACTTGGTCATAAAAGAAGAATAAAATTTTGCCATCTGCAAGAACATGGATGAATCTAGAGTATTGTGCTGAGTGGAGTAAGTCAGACAGAGAAAGAGAAATGTCATATGATATGAAATCTAAGGAACGAAATAAACAAACAAACAAATCAGAAACAGACTCATAGATATCGATAACATTTTGATGGTTGCTAGATGGAAGTGGGCTTGGGGGTGAGTGAAGGAATTAATAGGTAGAAATTGGTAGTTACAAAATAGTCATAGGGATCTAAAGTATAGAATGAATATAGTCAATAATATGGTAATAACTATGTATGGTGT
Organism: Rousettus aegyptiacus; assembly: GCF_014176215.1. Taxonomy (NCBI): domain Eukaryota; kingdom Metazoa; phylum Chordata; class Mammalia; order Chiroptera; family Pteropodidae; genus Rousettus; species Rousettus aegyptiacus. The sequence continues at coordinate 64,834,175 of NW_023416285.1, read as the reverse complement.
CAGGTGGGTACTAGGTTTATCAGGGGGATCACTTCATAAGTTATATAAATGTCTAATCGCTATGTTGTACACCTGAAACTAATATAATATTATATGTCAGCTATAATTGAAAAATAAAAAATTATTTTTTAAAAAATTAGATGGCTCCATAAAGGTATACGCTCAGATATTTCAAGACCAAAGGAAGTGTATCAGGGTGAATAGAACTTTATAGAAACTTCTTTGCCACAGAGTCCTCAGTCTTTGAAATCTATTTAATTGGAGTAGATTTTGTAGGAAAACACTCTAATGCATTCTGGTTTAAAGAGACTTTTTAGAATGTTGCCCCAATTTTTATTGTTCCCATTTAATCTTTTGTGTTACCAAAGGGAGTCCTCTTCAAAAAGGAATTTATTTTTATTCTCAGATCCAGTAGATTTCACTAACTGTACTTTAGTCACACCTCCGATCTTTTGATTGTTTTGGTTATAACAGAGATAATAATACCGACCTTTTTTTAATTTTTATTTTTCAATTAGAATTCCCATTTAATATTATTTTACATTTGTTTAATATTGATCTTTTAGTTCCTATTTTCCTCTCTAATGATACTGCATTCCATGGTAAGACTTTCCTAAAAATAAATAGAATAATCTTACTATAAGTCTTTAAAAAATCAGTTACATTCCCTCATAATATTATAGATATATGCTCATTATTATTAAAAATAAATTTGTAGTGAATATAATATTTTAATATTTTAAGGAAAAAAAAGACTTTCCTGTATGTGTCAATACTTTTAAGGTAACCAATTGAAAGAAACACAAATAAAACCACCATAAATAATGAAGGAGATCTATTGGTTTATGTAACTAGGAAATTCAGGGGTCAAGAGGGCCTAAGAAACTACTAAGACTCAAATGATGTCATTTTTTTTTCTTTCTCTCGCTCCCTCCTTCTCAGTCCCCTTGCCAGTCTCTGCTTTTCTTGATGTTGGGCCTCATTTTCTCCCATTATGGTTGAGCCTCTGCTGTGGGCAGAGGCAGGATGAAGAGGAACATGGCCTCATACAGCATCAGGCATAATCACTCCTAATGGAAATTTCCAAAGGAAATAGAGTTTTTCTCCCTGAGCATATAAATATACAATCTCCAGGAAGGACCCTAATTGGTTCTTGTTTGGTCAAATGTTCAATGCTGGGCCGGCTCCTGTGGCCATCAAAGAGGTTTTAGATTGGCCAGGAAGAGAACACATGCTCACTTCCGTGGTCAGGGTTAGGCACTGTGATTAACAGCCCTTCTAGAACCACGAGAGTGGAAGTAGGTATAGCTCCCCAAAGGGCATTGAAAGCTGTAGGTGGAAACTGGCTGGGGTCATGGGGCGTTCTGTGGCTCTGGCAGAGCATAAACCTCAGTCCAGTTCAGCTTCAATCTAGCCTTAATCATTTGAACTAAATTGGATATTTGGGTTAGAAATAGAACAAATTGTTACATTGCCAGAACCAGCTCTCTCAATGATACATACAAAACACTCAGATACACATGCACACAAATGCTAAGTGACTGCCAACAATATACAAAACATACAATGTTGTGTTTAATAAAGCATAAACTCTACTACTTATCAAACTTGTGGTGTTGGACAAGTTACTGTTCAATTTCCTTGTCTTTACCGGGAATAATGATGTTCCTTCCATATCTTATTAGGTTACTGGGAGGATAAATGTGTCAATATATGGAAAGCAATTGGTATAGTCCCTGGCTCATAGTAAATGTTATATGGGCATTTGTTGTTTTTAGTTGTATTAATATATATAACACTGGGCCGGTTGCTTCAAGTTACCCCACTATAAAATGGGAATGATACACCTATTTCAAAGTATGAAGTTCAGGTAAAAATGACACATACAGAGCATCAAGCCTGCAAACAAACAAGTGTGGCTATCATCACGTGGGAAATGTATACGTGTATCTCATTTTACTACAATTCACTTTATTCTGCTTCACAGGTGTTGCATTTTTTTACACACAAAAAACTCTCCGTTGGCAAAAAGATTACTGCTTGCTTTATTGCAAGACTCACTTTATTGCGGTGGTCTGGAACAAAACCCATAGTATCTCCAAGGTATACCTGAACTCACTTTACAACTCATAGCCCCATTCAGGGGCCCTTACTGCTGAGAGACAACCAGGATCTGGTGGTGGGGAGAGCCCTGCTGCTGACTCCTTTCCCAACAAGTGTAACCGAGTGCTTCTCTTGAATGTTCAGTCACTACAAGTACCCTGTTGGTCTATTCCCCATCTACAAATGGTTTTAACATTTGATCTGAATAAATTAGTAAACTTACTGTACTTTTGATAGTGAAAGAGAAAAGACAATTTCCCACCATTTGAGTGATAGCTGACCCTTCATTTCCCTGCTTCATGATTCCTGTTCCAATCCATAGAGTCTGGTTTGAAATTTTAGCCGCCAACAGGACCAATAAATACTGCTTAAATCATAGGCCATCAGAACTGGTGAGAAGTTAACCATATGATAACAATTAAGATGGCGCCCAAGCAAGGTTAAAAATGTTAAAGCTTGTTTAACAGTGGATTCCCAGCTGTCTCCTATATGCAACTTTGTCTTAAATAATTTCTGGAAGAACTTTATCATTTTGCCATCTTGCTGATGGCAAGTTACCCTTAAATCTCTTTTCCCGGAAACAGAATCTTGCTTTAAGTTCTCTTAGATTCTGAAAGTAGGCGAAATAGTTGGATAAAATAACACATTGGGGCCACTTTAGAAAGTTCTGTCTGAGCCAACACTATTTCCTTATGGAGTTTTTTGTTTGTTTGTTTGTTTTTTTAACTTAAACACCTATTTATTTGTAACAGTGCAAGGCATTATAGCAAACTCTTGGCACCAGAAGTGGGAAATGTTGGGTATAAAGTTTAGTCTTGTTTCATTTTAATAACGTTATTAAGGCATAATTCACATACAATAAACTGCACATTTAAAGTGTCAACTTTGATAAGTTTTGATGTACATATACACCTATGAAATTATCCCCGCAATCAAGAAAAAGAACATATAAATCACCCCTAGAGATTCCTTATAGAGTTTGCATCTCTCTCTCATACTCTTAAAATGGATCTAATTTTTTTCTAAGGTAAAGAAAAAGACTATCATTAGAAGCAAAGATTTTAATACACATGGGGAACCTGGACAGAAGCTGGCAGTGGGTGACAACTCCATGACAAAACTGACTTTTAGAGCTTGAAGAGGAACTAATTGCCTCATTATGTGGAATATTTGCTTGCCTAGCTGCAGGTCGGCTAACTATGAAGAGACTTTTGGGGGACGAGCATCCTTCAGGGATTTCTAAGCATCCCATAAACTGGGCTCATCCAACCTGATGGTGCTCTCTGAGATCTTATTATAAACAGATGGGGAAGAAAGCGCATCAACATTCTATGACCTTTTTGGCGTCGCTGAGAAAGTCACTAGTGAAGTACATGGCCATGAAGATATACTCCCCGATTTCTGAAGCTGAATTCAATCCACAAGACCTAATATTTCCTGATAAAGCTCAAGACATGTACTTAGAAACTAAAAGGAAAAAAAAAAAAAGACCAAAGGAAGCATTTATCCTTCTCTGAGTCACTGCAGCTTCTGAGCTGGATCCCCTTGTGAAGCCCAAAGAATTATGAAATGTTTTGGCTCAGCAGGAAGGAGTGTTCACCAGATTGTCTTGCAACGCGCAATGCAGGAAATTATACATCAGGTGGGAGAGGTTAGCACTGCAGTTCTATCCAGATGATTCATGATCAGAACAACGAAGGATCCCCATTGAAAAATGAAACAAAAGCAAATGAAATCAAATGAGATGAGATGAGATAGAGTGAGGGATTGGGAAGCATAAGAGCACCTGAAAATATGTCAGTTTTGTATACTCCTGGACCTTAGAAATGTTTTCTTTCTATGGTTTCATCCTAGAGCTCTAATTCACACCGCTTAAATTCCTTGGAAGCCCAGGAGTTGAACCTAAGGGGAGGTGGAAAGGGAGCATCAATTGCTCAGGGGGTTTGTGGGGCAGCGGGAGGTGGGGGTGGATAATACGTAATTGTTGAAATGCATTCAATATGACTGAATCTAAATAAACACACAGCTTTATCAATTGAGCCTCTTTCCCTGAAAAGCATAGAGATACTAAAATGAAATCTTATCAAAGGGTTTTAGAATCTAGAAGGAGATATGAAGTAGCAGACTTAAAACATACATAAGATAGGATCTGGAGACAAATTGAGCTGACTGAATTCCTTTTGTCTTTTCTTCCATTCTTCTTTTTTGTAAAAGCTGATAAGTGTCTGTGTGCAAAGACAGTGGGGAATTCAAGAAACCTTATTTTTCTAACAGAAAACTTGCCCTAGTGTACGTGACAAGGCCCTTTTCCTTCTTCACATCAGCATAGTGAGCAAGCCTTAGCTAAGCTCGGGAATTTCTTTTCTAGGCATAAAGATCAAAAGCCTCCTGTGTTGGCCAAGCTTGTTTATGACTGTTTCAGGGGCTTTCTCAAGCCCAGGGGGAAGCCAGGCACAAATACCCACCATGAAGCAGGAGCCTCTCTGAGCAGGGCAAATGGGTATTTCAGTTCAATCTTTCCAGGTGATTTGTAGAGATCCCCACAGAAAGGAGGCAGAGGTATTTTCCCTCCCACAGAGGGGAGCAGGATGCACAGAGAAAGGCCCCTGTTAAACTAGGCAGTTTAACATTCCTCAGTCTTTTCATTCTTTTTTAATATTATAACTTTTATTTGTGTTCATTTAAGATAAATTAGAAAGTACAAATGATCAAAAAAGAAGAAAACCATTGTTAACATTTAAAAAAATATTCCTCACAACTTTTACATATAAAACCAAATGGAAGATGATACTAACTTCTTTTTTATCATTTACTTTTTTCCCCACTAATACCTTCAGTGAATGTGTCATAATAGATTTAACTAGTACATCTGCATTAGACAGTTTAGTTGTCTCCAGCATTTTATTATTATAAATAACCCGAATCTAAATCTTCATGCACATTCCTAATCTATTTCCTTAGGATAGGTTCCTAGAGGTGTTGAGTCAAACCTGTGCATGTTTGTGGCTTCTGAGTCATCGTTGCCAACTTGCCACCTTCCTAACACCTACCCCCGACTCTGAGTTTTGTTAATCTTCACTCCTATCTGTTATATCTTTTGCTAACTCTGGGTAGTGTTAAGTCAATCTTTTCTTCTGCTAATCTGATAGTACAAAGTGGTGTCTCATTGTTGTTTTAACTTTCATTTCTTTAATTATTAGTAAAATAAATTATTTCTCATAGAATTTTTAAAAATTATATTAACTTGCTATTCACACCCTTAGCCCATTTTCCTATTGTGGTATTCCCCTTTATATAGATAGATAGATAGATAGATAGATAGATAGATAGATAGATAGATAGATAGATAGAGAAAGAGAGAGAGATGAAAACTTTATATGTAAAAAATACATTATCAGCTTTTAGTACAAGTTACATATTTCTTCAAAATTTGTCATTTGCCCTTTAACTTTTTGTTTCACCATATACTTAACAAATTATTTTTTTCAGGTTAAAAAAAAGGCTTTGCCTTGGGATCATGCTTACAAAGTTCTCCATTTAACTCTGCTCTCTCAGGGAAGATGGTAGCTTTTAGGCAATGCTTTGTCAAACCTGTATGGCTGCTCTTTACCCATTTTTGATCAAAAAAGAACAGAAGCAGTGAATAAAAGCAGTGAAACTTAACTTACAGCAGAATAAAATCCTATGTGCTTTTGCTAACTAGAGTGGGCTTGCTCACTTATCACAGAGTGTAAAAAGCCTAGTGAAGTCCTCACATACACAAATGATGTCCGAAGGCATGTCGCTTGCACATCTGAATGCTGAGATTCATTTGGAACCCTTGGCGGTGGGGACAAGGTGGGGTGGTGGAGCCCTCTACCCAGGATCACTATCTTTCCACAAACTCAAAGCTGCAAAAACTATTGGCTTCTCTGAATTCTGTTGGTGGGGACATGTCCTCTGCACATAAGAAATTCATTTTACTCAAAGTAGATTATTTTCTACAACTGGGTAATATAGGAAAATCTCACCAATATTATATGGAAATTCACTCTGCTAATTTGACACAAATCTCAGCATCTATAGTTTTGTGCCTGCTCAGCACCCATTCTTTCTTCTTGGGTTGAAACTTTGATTTTCCTTTGATGATTCTTACTGCCCTCAATCTCCAAATATATAATTTGACGATGAAGGTGCTGAGCTCATCTCCTGACCCTGCAGTATGTAAACACAGAAACTGCACATAGCCAGTCAGAGCCTTCTGTGCCCCTCTGCTGCAGTGATTGATTCAAGAACAGGCACATGATTCAAGATAAACCAAGAAATTTCAATGCCTATACTTGTGCTGATATTATTGGGAAAAAGAGATGGTCTTTGAAGTAGGGGTCCTGGGAAGACAAGTTGTGAGCCCGGACTTTGGTCACCACCTTACCTTATCATGGGAGGAAACTGAATGAAATCTGCTTAGAGGAAAGCAGATCCAAGGAGCAGAAAGTGGCTGAGTCCTGACTACTACGATGAGTCCATAGACTGACACATGCCTGAAACTGGGATTCCTCTAAGTGTTTCTTGAGACAACAAACCCCCTTTTCTGCTTTAGTCCACGTGATATGAGATTTTTGTCACCTGAGCAGCATTTCTTAAAATGGCAGCTTCTTAATAGCTCTAGACAACTTGGCAATGAAGCTGGGAGTTTGGATTGTAGCCCTACCTCTACTAACTACTTCAAATCCTTGGACTAGTTGCTGTATCTGTGTGGGCTCACTTTTTTCATCTGTAAAAGAGGTTGTTGGAAGAAACTCTAAATGTCTCTTCTAGGGCTGTAAGTCTTGGCTCCGTGATAACATTGTGTCAACACTTCGAGTTAATCTGAGGGTCTGTCTCCAACTGCCACCTCCACATCCAATGACAAATGACTGATTTATTTTAAAAGTTGAAAACCAAATCAGAAAGACCACATGTGCTTTAAAAAACTAGCAGATAGTGCAAGACTATCTCTATAACATTGCTAGGATATAGATTCCTCCGGAAATGTGTTAATGAAGTGAGTAATATATTAATACTGTAACTATTGTAACTATTGCATAGATTAGTAATAAATATTTTGCTTTAAAAAGGTCTGTTGCTCCAGTTTTGCTGGACTAAAGTAAACAAAGATCTTAGTCATGTCAACAGATGACACAAGTGTTCAGAAGTGATGCTGTCTGCTTCAAGTAAAGGAAGAGAGAAGGCAGGAAGAGAAGCTGGTTCCAGGTCTTCTTAGTCATATCTCCATTATTTACTTTGATGAATTAGCAATTCTCAGAACTTCAGACACAGACACGGATGGTCTTTCAGAAATACAAATTGAATGATATAATTCATCTGTTTCCAATCTTTCATTGATTCTTCAATGCATTTAGGACTAAGTCCAAAACCCCCGTTGTGGTATATAACCTCTTTGTGATGTGAGCCTTGCTTTAATTCCATATTTCAGTTTCATCTCCTGCCATTCTTCTCTATGTACCTAATCTACATTAAGTAAATAGGCTAATGCATATAACACTTTGTTACTTCCTGGCATTTACTAAATGCTTATAAATTTTAGCTATCATTATCAATATTAGTAATACAGTTTCCCAAAGATGCATTATTAGTTCTGAGCCTGTTTGCCCTGAATCCAGCCTCACCCTTACCCTGCTGTTTTTATCCACCATGGATGACCCTTGCAGGCTGCATTATTTCATCTGTCCAGATGGTTGGGTTAGGCACCGGTAAAATAATGGAGGATAGGAAGAAAGAAGAAGCCAGAAGCCAGGGTATTTCTCTCCAAGCTGCATTGGATGTCTTCTGTAGCAATAACTATGTGTCTCCTATAATTTCATATTTGCCAAACAAGCCTACTGTGGTTTCATCTTCTGATCCTTTCTAGAAGAGGTGATAGTGGCTCCCTGCTGATCCCAATTTCTGCTTTGCTTCATCATCTTATGTTTAATCTCTCTATCATACATAGCCAATCCTCTGTTTTAAATTCCCTCTGTTGTAAACACTTGGAGAGGTGTCTGTTTTCCTGCAGAACCTGACTGATTCTCATGATGTGCTCTTGCACCATAAGCCTTTACGTTTGCTCTATCTCAGCTTCCTTATCCTCTAGGCCAGTTCTTAGTCATACTTTAAGACTTTGGTCTACCATCACCTTCTCTTTGATGCTGTCTCAGTTTTTGCACCCACTTCCTCTTCAAGGGTGAATTCTTCTTCACATTTCTTTCATAATAAGTGATTTGTTCTTGGAACCCACTACAGATTTAATTTTCTTAAGAACAAGTACACCATCATATTTAACATGGTATTGTAAACGATGTGAGTGTTTATTGAATGAATGACTAAATGCATAATTAAAGAAACACTTTTCAAATCCAGATAAAAATAATTATAAACTGTTCTTGTGGCAGACATTGTAAGTTACCAAGTCAATAGTTACATCTCCTTTTTCTTGCTAACAGAACTGTAGTTCTGTTTGAAGCAGCAACACTGCCAGCCCCGGAAATACTTGCTTTCCCAGCCTCCCTTGGAGCTGAGAGTGGCCATATGACAGGTCTATCTAATGAAACAGGTGGAAGACTGATGGGGAGATTTCTGGGAAATCTTTGCTTTCCTGATAAAAGAAAAAAGCTACAGTCCATATCATTCTTTCTCCCCACCCTGCTTTTTCTGTGCCTTCAATGTTCATGTGATACCTGGAGCTAGCATAGCCAAAATGAAACTATAAGACAATAAGCATGGGTGGAGAAAACCCAACCCACTTAAGCTAACGAAGCAAAGGATAGAAAGAATATGGATCCCTTATGGCATTGCTGGATTCCTTGATATGGAAGAAATATAAACTGTTCCTTTAAAATTATTATTCTTTCAATTTTACATTACTTGTAGTCAAGTGCAATGCTAATAGGTAAAATCTGCCATTTGGAGATAATCTATTGTTGTTCTTTTTTATTATCCCAGATAAAAGATGGCACAGTCACAATTAGATTTATCCAGTATCTGTGGCTAATTCGGGGATTCTGAAAAAAAAAAAAAACAGTTGAATTATGGGTGTGATGGTTAATTTTAGGTTAAACACACTTGGCTAGTTCATGGTACCCAGTTATTTGGTCAAACACCAGTCTATATATTTCTGTAAAAGTGTTTTTTAGATGAGATTAATATTTAAATCAGTAGACATTGAGTAAAGCAGATTACCCTCCATAATGTGGATGAGCCTTATCCAATCAGTTGAAGAGTGTAAGAAAGATTGAAGTTTCACAAGGAAGAGAGAATAGCACCTTCAGATTGCCTTTGGACTTGAACTACAACTTAAATTCTTCCCTGAGTTTCTAGCTTGTGGCTCACCTCGCAGATTTCAGACCTGCCCACAACCACAATTGTGTCAGCCAATTTCTTAAAATCAATCTCTCTCTCTCTCTCTCTCTCTCTCTCTCTCTCTCTCTGTGTGTGTGTGTCTGTCTGTCTGTCTGTCTGTCTCTCTATCCCTGTCTGTCAATCTGTCTGTATATATATGTATATAAGTGGATAGATATAGATAGATAGATAGATACATAGATAGATATCATATTGGTTCTGTTTCTCTGGAGAACCTTGACTATAAAGAAACTCAGGGAAAGAATAAAATTTTAGTGGGAAACAAAGACCCCTTGAGAAATATCTTAGTGGAAACCATTAAGAATTGTCGTTCCAAATTTTATTGAATATATTTAGAATTTCTTTTTATTTTTATTTATTTATTTATTCATTCATTCATTCATTCATTTATTTTGCTATTTTGGATAAAGAAAAACTCCATCTATCACCATTTTCTCTTTTGATCAAAGAGTATCCTACATTTCTGTCTTGGCTCAATTTAATTATCTTTAGCATTCTTTCTTTCTCCTCTGTGAAGTCATATCTGTTAGAACCTAGCCCAGTGGCCAGCATCTTCACAAGCCAGTTTTCTACCAAATGCAGATGTGAGTCCCCTGTCCCTGAGGTTCACATTCATGATATCGTCCGGGGGGTTCTTTACTTTTGTCAGAGTTAAAACTATAGCCCTGTGTTCTGCTGCTTAGAATGAAAGGTCATGGGATGAAGAGAAACTATCAACAGGAGTAAATTATTTATGAAATCAGATTTTAGCCTTTTAACTTTTGAGCATCTTGTTGGATTAGACTGCTGAAAAATGACAGTATTTCTGAGTAATAGAATGAAAGCCATACTAAAGCACATATGTTAGTCTGGCTCTCACCTGCTCTTCACTAATGGTCAAATACACCGAAACAGGCTGGCCTCAGGCTGAATCAGGCATGTAGAAATCAGACTCAACCTTTCAGGTCTGCTTTATGTCCTTCAGTCATTTAATCCTTTCAATGGGACCTTTGTTATCTTTTCCTCTCCTGACAGAGAGAGACAGACATACATACATACAGACAGACAGACAGAGACAGAGACAGAGACAGTGACAGAGACAGAGACAGAGAGATGAGGCAGAAAGACAGAGAGACAGACACAGAGAGGAGACAGAAAACCCCTTCCTTTGATACCTCCCAAAGCCTTCTTAATGCCAATGGGCAATTTAATCAGAAAAACTGTCTCTTTAAATCTCCATCTAACAACAGTCAGCAAACCATGGCCCTGCAGCCAGATCTGGCCTACAGCTCCTTCTCAAGTTAAAAATAAAAAAGAGTACATAACAGAGATCACATGTAGCCTACAAAGCCTAATATATTTACTCTCCATCCTTTACAGATAGTTCGATGACCCCTCTAAATTCCAGAGGAGTAAAGCCCTTAGCAGTGGAATTATAGGCATGAATGAAGGAATGAAGGAATTTTGTGGTGTGAGGCTCGGCCTGGCTCTGTTTAAAAACAAAAACAACCAAAAAAAAAAAGATGCAAAAAAAGTCCTTGAAAGTTTGGGATTAAACAACTTGTCCACAGGAAATAAATGCATTCTTGATAGACTTGTGTGAATGGTAAAAGCCTAGTACCTTTATTATTATGGATTCTGTTGAAAATTAAACATGAGCTATTTTTTTAATAACTTATTCTTACCTTGCACCAGGTACTGCCCAAAACTCTTTTCATGCATGTGTCCCATTTTATCCCTACAACAATTCTAAGAGGTAGATGTAATTGCTGGCCTCATTTTGTGGATAAGTAAAACAAATCTTGCAAATTGAATTGGTCCAGGATATGCAGCTAGACTCAAATTCATGACTGGTGCCAACATGCAACCTCCACCTTATGTTGTTTTCTCGTTCCGACAAAGGCAGTGTGGCACGTGTTCGTTCAACAGTCCATTGGAAGATCCTTGATTCTCAAATGTGATTATCCATGTTTCTCCGCCCTTCTGTTTCCCATCTTTGGGCTCCTGTCTTCTCCAACCTCCTTCTCCCAACATCGGTCTCAGTGTGGAGGTAGAGGGAGACATGGGCAGCGCAGTCATTTAGCTGTATTATGCAACCATATAATATATCCCAGTCCTTCAGGAAGTTTGACGAACTGGAATATGTGTTTAGATTTCTAAATTCAGAGGCATTTCAGACCAAAGAAGATCTGGCTGTGTCCTCCAGATGGTTACAAATGGTTTTACTCTTCTGTGTATGGTAGAGTCACAGCTGCCACGGGAATACGGCTGTTTACAGAGTCTGTGAAGGGGAATATGCGGGGAATGTCAATGTTGTGGGCCTGTTTCTCTCTCCTATCGGGAGAGAGAGCAGCCTGGCCTGCAAGTTTCTAATGTGAGAACATGCCCATTTGGTTCAAGAATTTACTGAAGATTTGCAAATTCAAAGCCCCAACCCTGCACAATGCAAGCCTGGGATGCAGTGTGCTAATGGGTATGTGTTAGTCTCCCGTGGCTTCTCTAATAAATTACCACAAACTAGATGGCTTAAAATTATTTCACAGTTCTGTAGAGAAATACAGAAGCCCAAAATCAAGGTGTCAGCAGGTCCACACTCTAGAGACTCTAGGGAGCAATGTGTCCGTTGCCTCTTCCAGCTTCTGGTGGCTGTCGGCATCCCCTGACTCATGGCTGCATCGCTTCAGTCTCTGCCTTGTGGTCACATCGCCTTCTCCGCAGCGTCTGTCTTCTCCTCTGTGTGTCTCTTATGAGGACCCTTGTCACCGGACTTAGGACCTAGCTAATCCAGATGATCTTTTCTTAAGATCTTTAACGTAATTACATTGGTAAAGACCTCTTTTTCTAAATAAAGTAATGTTCACAGGTTCTGGAGATAGGACATAAACATTTCTTTTTTGGGTCCACCATTCGGCCCACTGCAGGTATGTACTACCATGAGAGAGATAGAGAGAAAGAGAGAGGCTGGGGCCTAGAATAAACCCGTCACCTACCCAAGGATTCTGGCATCAATCTAGCCAACCCCAGCCCTTAATCACATTTTTTTTTATCAAGGAGAAATGTACCACTTCCAAATGTACCACTTCCAATGTGTGATTAGTGGTGAATATCATAGATACAATGACTTAGACACTGTAGGTGTTTATGTTTATCATGTAATGAGAAGTCAAAAGATAGACAGCTTAAGACTACTATGCTACTTCATCGTCATCTGGGACCCCAGCATTACCTACTCTGCTTCATGTGTCTGTCCGTCCAGTTCAAGGCTTTCACCTTTAAGATCACCACATGGTTCAACCAGACTGCTGAAGCTTCAGCCGTCACATCTATATTTCAGTCAGGAAGAAGGAAGAAGAGTAGGAAGGGCAAAGTGGTGTGTGCTTTCTGAGTCAGCTCATTTAAACAGTTTCGTAGAGGGTACACACAGTGCTCACATCTTATTGACCAGAACATGATAACCCCTAGCTTCAAGGGAATCTAGAAAAAACACCTGTGAGTGTGTGTGTGTGTGTGTGTGTGTGTGTGTGTGTGTGTGTGTGTGTTGAAATGCTCTCCCTTCTCTCTGCTGGTCCTAAATTTAAGCTGCTTCCTCTAAGACCCAGATCAAATGTCCTGTCATCATGACAACTTCCTTCTCAGACTGCCCTTGCTGACGGTTTTTTCCTATTCCCTCTTCTCTCCTCCCCTCCCCTGTGCCTTTCTCTCTCCCTACCTGGTCAAGTCTCAGTACCTCTTTTCTGTACCATTGGTTTGGCCTTGACTTGTCTCACATTTTTGTTCTTTGGATCTTCATTAGGCTGTACACGTTTTGAGTTATACATGTTTTGAAAATCGGTGGTGCGTTTCAGTTATCTCATATCCCCTAAGTTTCCCAGTACCCCATGCCTTCAAGCTACCCTTCTCCCGTAATGCAGTCAAAGTGCCTTATAGCGCACTGGTTCAGTAAATTATGGACTCACTGAAGAGCTCTCTCACACATGCATGTGTCACAGCACATGTTCATGCTACGATCCTGTTTGTTTAGCCAAGTTATAAGAGTAAAGGAAGTGGTCACGCCAAGCAGGAGCAGGTGCAACCTATCTTGATGAGGTTTCTCCTTTTTCCTGGGTTCCCTTACAATGCACAGCTGCCAGCAGCACTCTGTGCAAATGAAGCTTTGCCAGAATTGGGAAAATAGCCCAGGACTTGCTCAGCCACTGTCCTTTCAGCTTCTGGCTCACCCCACCCCAGGAAGAATTTACACTAACAACCTGTGTTCTTTCATTTGTGAGACTGTTTACAAGCATCAAGCTCTCCTGGATCTGACCTGAACTCAGCATTAGTGAGACCACATCCTCATCTGTGGGGTGAAGGCAGGGTCAGTGCCCAGCATATCCTGGACATCTTTGCTTCCAGCTCCCCACCATCTCCAAGAGCCCATTTTCCTGATCTTGCCCAGGTGGCTAACATTTCAGCATCTCATTATCACCTAGCAAAAGGACTCCATCCGGGTGAAACTCAGGTGCCTTAGGAAGGACACAAGGCCAATGGTAGAGCATGGCCAAGCGTACTCCGCTGCCCAGGGAAGATGAGGCTTCATGCCCACCGTGGGCTTGCCACATCTTCCTAACTTTGCTTTCTGACCCGAGCTTCTGAACTGGCTTCATCAATCAGTATTAAGAGAAACAGGCTCTTTGTCGAACCCATAGAATAGGCCCCCTTAATTCACAGTAGCATTAGCTCTATTGTAAGTGACTGCATTTAACAGATTTGGGGAAAACTCCAAGTCCCACCTTATTAGTATCACCAAGGATAAGATGATGTTAAACAAAAGTGTTCCCTGAGATATTTCTCTATTCTCTGAAGGCTCCTGGCGGTTCAGCTAGAACTAAAACCTAAATAAAGGTTTATACCAGGACAAGATTGAGCCCATGAACTAGATGTGTATTTATCTTCCATAAACGGGATAAGCCCCTAGAAGGTGTATCAATGACTATCTATTGGACACAATGATGTCTCAGGCACACCTCTAGGTTCCAGACTGTGGGAGCATGTTAGACCACCTTCTTTGAATGCCCCCAAACCCCATACTCGGTTACCAAGTCTTATAGACTATTCCTTTGCAGAACCCAGTGCTGTCCTCCCATCCCTATCATGACCACCACTACAGGTGAGGCATTCATCTGCTTACACTCAGATGCTGAAGGAGTCAGAGCCAATACTGAAATTTGTCTTCACTTTCTTAAAATTTCTATGTACTTACACCTTCTCCCCCTCCTCTTCATATCATCACCTTTTTGCTCTGCCCAAATTCTCCTCTTTCTCTATTGAAGAATAAATTACATAAAGTGCACAAATCTTACATGTACAGTGAAATACATTTTTAAATAAATTTATTTCAATTAGTTGCAAGTATACAGTACATTGGTTAGACATCTATAATGTTCATAAAGCCATCCCCCTAATTGTTCCCTCCCTCTCCTGGCCTTCCACTTAGCCATCACATTAGTGCTAACTGTATTCCCTTTTTCATGCTCCCTGTGCCCAACTATCAACTACTAATTTGTACTTCTTTAACCCTTCACCACATTCTCCCAGCCTCCCAATCCCCCTCCCCTCTGTCCATCACCAAATTGTCCACTATATTTGTGAGTCTGTTTTTGATTGGTTTGTTCTTTTTGTTCCTTAGATACCGCATATAAGTGAAATCATACGGTATCTATCTTTCTCTGTCTGACTTTTTTCATTCAGCATAATAACCTCTAGGTCCATCTATGTTATTGCAAATGGTAGGATTTTTTTTTTTAATGGATGAGTAATATTTCATTGTATATATGAACTATAATTTCTTTATCCAATTGTATGTTGATGGGCATCCAATTGTAGGTTGCTTCCATATCTTGGCTATTGTGAATTGTGCTGCAATGAATATTGGAATGCATAGATCTTCATGTTATTGTTTTGGTTTTCTTTGGATAAATATCCAGAAGTGCAATTGCTTAGTCAAAAGGTATATCTATTTTTAACTTTTTGAGGAACTTGCATACTGTTTTCCATAGTGACTGTATGAATTTGCAATCCCACCAACAATGTATGAGGGTTCCCTTTTCTCCACATTGTCGCCAACACTTGTTGTTCTTTGATATATTGATGATAGCTATTCTGACAGGTGTGAGGTGATAGCTCATTGTGGTTTTAATTTGCATTTCTCTGATAATTAGCGACCTTGAGCATCTTTTCATATGTCTGTTAGCCATCTGTATTTTCTCTTTGGAAAAGTATCTGTTAAGGTCTTCTGCACATTTTTTTAATTAGATCGTTTGTTTTTTTGTTGTTGAGTTTTATAAGTTCATTATAAATTTTGGATATTAACCCCTCATCAGATGTATCATTAGCGAATATCTTCTCCCAAACAGTCAGTCTTCTTTTTGTTTTGTTGATTGTTTCTTTTGCTGTACAAAACGTTTTAGTTTGATGTAGTCTCATTTATTTTTTCTTTTGTTTCCTTTGCCTGAGGCGGTATATCTGAAAAGAAATTCCTGTTAGTAATATCAGAAGTTTACTGCCTATGTTTTCTTCTAAAAATTTTATGATTTTGGGTTTTACATTTAAATCTTTAATCCGTTTTGAGACTATTTTTGTATACGGTGCAAGAAGATGGTCCAGCTTTTTTTTTTTTTTTTTTGCATGTATCCATCCAATTTTCCTAAAACCATTTATTGAAAAGATTGTCTTTACCCCATTGCATATTCTTACCTCCTTTGTCATATATTAAGTGAATATATACGTGTGGATTTATTTCTGTGCTTTCTATTCCATTGATCAATATATTTGTTTTTATGCCAGTACCATGATGTTTTGATTACTGTAGCCTTGTAATATAGTTTGATATCAGGTAGTGTGATACCTCCAACTTTCTTCTTCTTTTTCAAGATTGCCCTGGCTATTTGAGGTTTTTTATGGCTCCATATAAATTTTAGGATTGTTTGTTCTAGCTTTCTGAAAAATGCCACTGGTATTTTGATAGGGATTGCATTGAATCTATAGATTGCTTTAGGTAGTATGGCCATTTAAACAATGTTGATTCTTCCTACCCATGAACAGGGTATATGCTTCCATTTATTTATATCTTCTTCAATTTCTTTTGTCAACGACTTATAATTCTCTGAAAACAAGTCTTCTACCTTCTTGGTTAATTTGATTCCCAGGTATTTTATAGTTTTCGATGCAATTATAAATGGGATTGTTTTCTTAATTTCTCTTCCTGAAAGTTCATCATTGGTGTATAAAAATGCCACTGACTTCTGAATATTTATTTTGTAACCTGCTACTTTACTGAATTCATTGATCAGTTCTAACAGTTTTTTGGTGGGATCTTTAGAGTCCTCTATATAGAGTACCATGTCATTGGCAAATAACAAGAGTTTTACATCTTCCTTTTCAATTTGGATACCTTTTCTCTTTCTTGTCTTATTGCTGCGGCTAAGACTTCCCATACAATGTTGAAGAGGAGTGTTGAAAGTGGGCATCCTTGTCTTGTTCCTGATCTTAAGGAAAATGCTTTTAGCCTTTCCCCATTGAGTATGATGTTAACTGTAGGTTTGTCATATATGACCTTTATTATGTTGAGGTCTGTTCTCTATATTCACACTTTGCTGAGAGTTTTTATCATAAATGAATGTTGAATTTTATTGAACACCTTTTCTGCATCTATTGATATGATCATATGGTTTTTATCTTTCAATTTATTAATGTGGTGTATCACATTAATTGATTTGCAGATATCAAACCAATCTTGCATCCCAGGAATAAATCCAATTGATCATGGTGTGTGATATTTTTAATGTATTGCTGAATTTGGTTTGCTAGTATTTTGTTGAGGATTTTTGCATCAATGTTTATAAGAGATATTGGCCTATAGTTGTTGTTGTTGTTGTTGTTGTTGTTGTTGTTCTTGTTGTTGTTGTTGTAATGTCTTTGCCTGGTTTTGGAATTAAGGTAATGGCAGCTTCGAAAAAGGAGTTGAATTCTTCTTCAATTTTTTGGAATAGTTTGAGAAGAATAGGTGATAATTTGAAATACATTTTTACATAAGTATACACCTGTACTTTCACCACTCAGACATGATGTAGAGCATACCCAACCCCACAGTAGGCTCTTTTGTGGCCCTTCCCAGATAGCACCCTCCTCAAAGGTCATCATGATTCTGACCTCTATCACCATAGATAAGTTATGCCTAATTTTGAACTTCATAGAAATGCAATTATATAATAGAAACTCTTTCGTTTCTGTACAATTTTGATTTTGTTCTTCCTTCACTCAGCATTGTGTCTGTGAGATTTATCCACTTTGGTCATAAAATAATAGTATTTCATTTTTCTTAACATTCCATTGTGTGAATGAATATGCTACAATTTATTTAACAATTTTCCTGTTAATAGACATTTGAGTTTCTAGTTTGAGGCTATGACAAATGAAGCTGCTATGAACATTCTTGTCCAAGTCCTTGAGTATTCTTCATGTCATCCCCTAGTTTTCACTCTAGTTCTCAATCCCGTGCATTCTCCTTATTCCTTCCCCTCAGCCTACACATATGGCCAGAATTCTTCTAACTTCAAAAAATAGAAAGAAAAAATATTATTTCTAACCAGAGTCTGCCTGTTTTCTATTCTTTTTTCTCCTTCCTCTGTTCACCACATTTCCTCTTGGAAGTATGGCAGACCCCTATTGCCTCTGTTTCCATAGTACCCACTCAAGTGGGCTAGTCCTGACTTTCCTTCTATTTCTCAGAACCTTTTCTCATGGCCTCTTTTCCCCTCACACTCACAAATGCAGACACGTGTCCTCCACTGGAGCTAGTGAGAAAATGACACTGAAGATGTTCTATGTCCCCCCGCCACCCGCCCCCGTATTTCTCTGACTGCAGGCCCAATCCTGCCTTTCCAATTGACTTCTAATATTACTAATGTTATTTTCTCCTTCCTCTCAGCCGCAAGTAATCCCCACCCCTCTGAGTGCTTGCCATTCGAGCCTCTTTCATGTATTTGCCACTGTCTGCCTCACGTGTTGGTACTTGGAAGTTTGTCTCATGACGTGCCTGAGCCTGGAGTCTCTGCATGTGTGATCTGTGTCTGAGTCATCTCTGATTTGCCTCAACATCTAGAACCGTGTCTGGCACTGATAAGACTTATTATTAAATAAATAATATTTATCATTTATTATTTACTATCAATAAATTATTAAATAATTTATTATTAAATCACTGTATTATACTTGTATTATAAAGATTCTACCTCTGAAACACATCTGGAAGGTTTAAAACTTTTAAACTCTAAAGAACAAGATGCGGAAATCTATTTTGCGTGTGTGTGGTTGTCAGAATTGTCAGGTTAGGATGGTGGTGAGTCGGCAAGCATGTCAGTCCCTGAGTGTGCAGGGGCCATTTGGGGCCAGTCAAGCCATGCAAGGGCAGGTTGTTCTCAAGCATTCAAGTGGTTTCAAAAATTCTTTAGCCCTGAGTCAACCTGACTGAGGATAGAAATACACAGAAGAGAGCAGAAGAGGGAAGAGCTCAGCAGGCATTTAACAGACCCTAGTGGTTGACTGCAGCTAACTCAGCCTTATAGAATTTCATTCTGATGATTCACCATCCATTTTTTTATCCCAATATTTTCACTACTCGATGACAGCTGTTTTTTCTATTTGATTTCTGTCTGTGTGCATCAGGGTATAATCAAAAGGAATCAACTTTATCCTCCAATTTTCCTCTTAGTCTTGAAATGCAACCAATCTAACCAAACCCATGATTACCAAAAGTTAGGTGGGTATGACATCATTTTTGGATGCCAAACACTTCAGCTTTGTCACCTGTAGGACTCTGCCCTCTAGCTGGGGAAATGATGCCCCGTAGGGGAACACGGCCTCCTTTGTAACACCCATGTCCAGGCATTTTCATTCCCTCTGTGGGATGTCCCTAAGAAACGGGCTGTCAAATTATCCTCTCTTTTCCAATGAACACTACCAAAAAGGCAGCATTCTCAATTAACCAGAACTAACATTTCGGAAGAAATGCCGGTTCAATTATTTCTTAGCTTCAAATTTTAATCCAGAAATATTATTTATCTAGTGGTCTGGATATCAACCTTGGCTTTTATCCTCAAGATGGAAAAAGAAAAGATGGCAAAAATCTACTTGAGAGAGAGTCATTAAGATGAGACTTGTAATCATGAATCACTGACATTTCTAGGAGAGAAAAAAAAGATGATTAAAAAAAAATACAGACCTAATTTTTTAGAGAAATTTTAGGCTCATACAAATTGTAGTAGAAAATAGAGTTCCCATAAGCTCCCTTTTTCCCACATATTCCCCCATCGTCAACATCCCTCACCAGAGTGGTACATTTGTTACAACTGATGAACCAACATGACATATCATAATTATCCAAAGTCCATAGTTTACGTTATGGTTCACTCTTGATGTTGCACAGTCTATGGGTTTAAACAAATGTATAATGACATGTATCCACCATTATTGTATCACACAGAGCAGTTTTACTTCCATAAAAATTCTCTGCACTCCACCTATTCACCCCTCCCTTTCCCAGTCCCTGGCAACCACTGGTCTTTTTACCGTCTCCATAGTTTTGGCTTTTCCAGAATGTCATACACTTGAAATTATATAGTATGTAGCTTCTTCATATTGGCTTCTTTCACTTAATAAATTGAATTTAAGTTTCCCCTCTGTGTTTTTGTGGTTTGATAGCTCATTTCTTTTTAGCTCTGAATAATATTCCATTGCCTGGTTGTAGTACAGTTTATTTGCCCATCATTTACTGAAGGACATTTTGGTTGCTTCCAAGTATTGCCAATTATAAATTAAACTGCTATAAACATCTGTATATAGGTATGTGTGAGAACATAAGTTTTCATCTCAATAGGGTAAATTAAGATAATTCTTTTATGAAAAAACTTAAAAGACTCATTTCTGATTCCCACCATATCAACATAGCTTCACCACAATATACTCTGGAAAGGATTGTTCTATGTGCTATATGGGAGAATATAGAGAATAAGCTGTTTCCACCCTTATTTCATGGTATGGAAGAGATGGTCAACATGCAAACTCACTGAGAAACATGGCAGCATATAATATGTGCTAAAAAAGAAACTCCAAAATGGAGAAGCAAACATTAAAGAACTAATAATAAACACATTTGTAATAATAAATAAAGAATGAGAAGGGGTGGAGAAAAAAAATGGTGTAGAGGGTAGAGTCTCTGTTCATCCCTCTGGCAACCAAATCAAAGTTGTGACAGTAATAAGGAGCAGCAGCAAGGAAAAATCACCTAGGATCTAGATGAACAAGCCATACAACTAGGGAGAAGTCCAGGAAATCACCCTGCAATGGCAGAAAGTAGAATGGGGCAAGAACACGGGGCTGCCAGGTCCGAGCAGCTGAGTGAGACAGAGGTAGTGGCAGCGGCAGACGCCTCTTAAAGAGGCCACATTCGCGAGTGGATTTTCACAGTGACAGACCTGCTCACTCTGAGCACCAGTGCCAACTCAGCTGAGTGCAGGAAGCACCAGGGCCTTAGTGAGGGCTAAAGCGAGACTTACTCTGTACAGAAATCTCGGTGGTATTCATTGTTCCCTATTGAGCCCTCCCTTCTTCCGGTGTGCAGACATAGTGCTGCCATATCCATGATGTCATCAAACTGAATAACAGGTCACTCTGCCCAGAGGATTCCCTGAAACCCTGCCTCCTCTAACTCGCAGTTCCCCCCCCTCCCCGCCCCAGGACACGTCCAGGTGTATCCTGAGCAAATCAGGTGCTCCTTGCTGAGCAGCACCTGAACTCACATGGGAGGCAGCTGGCCTCCGTCTCTGGCATGGCCTTTTGAGACAACTATAAGCACAGCATCTGTAACTTGCTTGATGAATCTTAACAGGTGGCCCCAGAGGGGCAGAGCTTTGGGCTAAATTTGGCCTGTAGCCGAACCCCTCTCAGGACTGTGCCACTGGACACCTACTTCACAAATCCACACTAATGAGACCGAGAGACTTAGGAGCCTTTCTTAATACATAGAAACAGACACAGAAAGGCAGCCAATATTGGAAGACAAAGAAGCAGAAACCATAGGAGAGAACAGAACAGAGATCCAGATACAATGGAGTCAAATAATCTAACAGATGCAGAGTTCAAAACACTGGTTATAAGATGCTCAATGATCTTTTGGGAAGTGTAGGTAAATTCAGTGAGAACTTCAACAAAGAGATAAAAAGTTTAGAAATGGAAATGGAAATTATAAAAAGGAACTAGTCCGAAATGAAGAACACAGTATCGAAGATGAAAAGTATATTAAATGGAATAAACAAAGTGGATTTTAACAAGGATCAAATGCCCTATCTAGAGGATGGGAAAGCCAAGAACACTCAATCAGAAGGGCAAGAGATAAGATGTCAAGACAATAAAAATAATTTAAGGAGGATATAAGATACTATTAAGGGCCCAAATATCTATCTGGTCAGCCTAACTGAAGAAAATCAAGATGTGAAACAGCTGTTTGAAGAAATAATGATGGAAAACTTTCCTAACTTGGTGAAGGAAATGGACATAAAATCCCAGAAAGCTCAGAGAATTCTAAAAATCAGGGATCCAAAGAGGCCCGCACTAAGATACATCATAATTAAAATGCCAAAGATTAAAGACAAAAAAAAAAGATATTAAAAGCAGCAAGAGAAAAACAAATAATTACATATAAGGAAAAACCCATAAGACTGGCAGCTGATTTCTCAAACTGTGCAGGACAGAAGAGTTTGGCACAAAATATTCAACAGGAAGACCCAGGATCTATAACCAAGGTTACTTTATCCAGAAAAGCTATTATTTAGAGTTGACAGAGAAAGAGCTTCCCAGATAAAAATAAGCTAAAGGAATTTATCATCACCAAGCCAGTATTACAAGAAATGTTGGAAGTACTTCTTTAAGAAGAAAAAACATGTATCAAAAACAGGAATAAAGAATGGTAACAGCTACATTCCTATAAATAAGTACCTTAAATAAAAAATAATTAAGTGCTCCAACCAAAAGATAGAGTGGCTGATAGGATAAGAAAACAAGACCCCTACATATGAAAAGGAAGGGGATGGAAAAAGATATTGCTTTGATGAACCTATAAGGTATTTAAGTCAGACAGAGAAAGATAAACACTATATGATTTTACTTATATGTAGAATCTAAGGAATAAAAAGAACAAACTAATCAAAAACAGACTCACAAATATAGTGGACAATTTGGTGTTAGACAGAAGGGAAGGAGGTTTGGGGGGCTGAGAGAATAAGGTAAAGGGCTAAAGAAGCACAAATTAGTAGCTGATGGATGGTCACAGGGATGGGGAGCGTGGCATAAGGAATACAGTTAGTGTTAATACGTTGGCTAAATAGAGAGTCAGGGGAGGAAGGGTGCAATTTGGGGGATTATTTTATAAACTATATAGATGTCTAACCAATGTACTGTATATTTGAAATTACATTAAAAAAAAAGAATAAGAAAACGTGAGACCTACTTTGAACATTAGCATCTATTTCCCTAATATTAGAATTTACACTGTAAAGCAAGTGCATTGTCTTTGCATCCTCCCGCCCCTTTCAGTGTCTCTCCCTCCTCCTTTAGCTTTCTCAGTCCAGTGGGGTCACAAGGTCAGTCCCCATGCAGCACCAACGAAGAGTGGAAATGACCTGATGTACCAGTTCACATGGAGGAGTTAGTGAACCAATGTTTATATGAACAAATTCCTTCTGTACTAGGTTGAATGATGGCCCCCAAATTATATGTCTATATCCTAATCTGCAGAACCTGTGAATGCTGCCTTATTTGGGAAAAAGATCTTGCAGGTATAATTAAGTTAAGTATTTTAAGATGAGGAGATCATCCTGGATTACCTAGATGGGGCTTAATTCAATGACAAGTGACACACAGAGAAGACAGACAGAAGAGGAGGAGGCAATGTGACCACAAAGGAAGAGATTGGAGTGGTGCGACCACAGTCAAGGGAAACCAACAGCCACCAAAAGCTAGAAGAGGCAAAGAGTGACTCTGGACGAAGTGTAGCCTCTTCGATTTCAAGCTTATGGCCTCCAGAATGATAAAAGAATAAATTTCTGCTGTTTTAAGCCACCTATTTTGAGGTAATTTATTACAGCAACCACAGAAAACTAATACATCCTCTTAAGGACATTTTTACTTTAACAAACATAATGTATTAAGTGATAATAATTGTATCGAATATTGTCAGTATTTTTGGTCATCTAGCATCTGAATGCTTTCTGTATCTAGAAATGTATTAGATACATCATGTATGATATAGTTTCAGTTAAGGATGATTATTTAGTCTATAAAGTTCTAGCCTTACATGTTTGACTGAAGACATGGGTGAGCTCTGGAAGTTATACTCACTTTATTCTTCATTCTTTTTCATCTATCGTCTCTTCCTATTAATTTAAAGCTTTTTGAGTACAAGAAAACTTATGTGCTCAAAATAGTTAAAAGCACACAACAAATACTTGGTGTGCATTTTGTATTCTTTTACCATAAAATGGAAAATCTGAATGGCCTCCATGAATTAAGGAGGCCAACAATGCTCTTAGAAATATAAATTCCTAATGAATCTCCATTTTCTAGCCTCTCCCTTTCCCATCTATACTCCATATTGTAGCCAGACTTTCTTTCCTGATATGTAAATATAATGATTCCTAAATACTTTTCTTGGTTCTACATTGTAAAGGCCAGAGCTGAAAATCACGTGCAAGGGACAAAAGATGGAAGGAACTTCACAATCTGGCTTCACACTTCTTTTTGATTAATTTGTCATCTTTCCATTCTCCATTCCTATGTCCTGCCAGACTCTTCCTACACCACAGCTATCCTCAAATTCTGCATGCCTCAAGGATACCAGGTTCTTTCAGGCTTCAACTTGAGCTAAATTAGAATGTTCAATACCCCCAATATGCTAGTCTCTTCACCTGTAACACCCATTTCTTCTCCCTCTACTATATTATCCATTATAGTAGAGACAATATGTTACGCATACCAAACTATTTTAATTTCCTCCTGGACACACTGAAAGACTGCATTCCCCAGTCTCATTGTTTCTAAGTGAGATCATATGCCTAGTTCTGGCCAATGGTATCTGGGTGAATATAATGTGTGTCACTTCCTGATCCAGC
The DNA here is from genome assembly GCF_014176215.1 of Rousettus aegyptiacus. NCBI lineage: Eukaryota > Metazoa > Chordata > Mammalia > Chiroptera > Pteropodidae > Rousettus > Rousettus aegyptiacus. Next base: position 64,809,516 of record NW_023416285.1, on the reverse strand, counting down.
TTCTAAAATGTCCTATGGGATTCTCCATTTTCTGTCTCTCCATTCACCATCTGATGGCTGGATGTGGAAAACTTCAAGATCCCATATAACTGTGGAACAATAATATGAAAGAATCCTGGGTCCCAGAATCACCACATGGAAGTTCACAGGCCCCAAACTAATCAGAAGTGAGACAATTGTTTTGGTTCATTTTTCTAGGATAAATTTTCAGAAGTGGGTTTACTCATGTGAATATTTTATGAACTTTAAGAACGATCATATCATTGCACCTTCCCTTAGTTAATTATATTATCTTTAATTTAATTAAAGAAAGATAGAGCTTCTTTTTTTTAATTTACTTTAATTTGATTACTAATTAAATTAAACTTTTCTCCATATTTTTTCTCACATTTTCAATTAATTGCTGTGTGAGTCCTTATGTAGTTGTCTATTTTTAACTCGATCTGTTTTTTGCCTGTGTTTACAATATATTTAATAAAAGTACCAATCCTTTGTCAAATCATCTATAGCTGTTCAAATTTATTAATTCAACAAAATTTGGGGAGATTTCTGGTCAAGATGGTAAAGTAGGTAAACACTGTGCTAGCCTCCTCTTATGACCACATCAAAATTATAACTAAACTACAGAACAGCCATCATTGAAAATCACCTGAAGTCTAGTTGAACAGAAGTCCTACAACTAAGGACATACAGAAGGGGCCACAATGACTGGTAGGAGGGGTGGAGAAGTGGAACAAGCTGGTTCTACACCCATGGTTGGTGGTTAAAACTTGGGAGGGATATCTCAGTTATGGAGATCCCCCTAAGAAGCAAGAGATCCCAGCTCCATGCCAGGTTCCCCAGCCCAATTTCCCAGTGCTAGGAAGAGAAGTCCCCATAACTTCTGGCTATGAAAACCAGCAGATGTTGCGCCTGAGAGAGACAGTGGGTAGCTGAAGTCCTAGGCATTCCTCTTAAAAGGGTCGCTCTGAACTTACTTGCTGACAGATTCTCTTGCTCTGAGCTCCAGCATTGTGACAGCAGCTTGAAGGGTGCCAGGGACATGCAGAGAGGAACTGAGTTGTTTGTCTGCAGGTGAGGCCTGGAGGAGCAGCTTTCTCCCAGACAGAAGTGCTGGCAGAAGCACTATTTCTCATTGAGCCCTCCCCACTCCCGGCATGCAGACAAAGAAAGCCATCATATCTGAATATCCACCAACCTCGCTAACACCCAATTTGTGGGCCCATCTGTGCTGCTTCCAGTGGCTTTTCCATACAAATGGCCTGTATTAGCTCATGCTGCAGACTTTCCTAAAATTTCTCAAAGGTTCACAAAATCCAAACTGGCCTCGGCATTCCCCATACCACTTGCTGAGCAGTCCCAGGCTAGGTAAGCACTAATGGCAACTGGTCTCCATTCGCAGCTTGGCCTCTCGGGACATCTCCAAGTCTTGCGTGAGTAGGAGCCATCTGTGGATTGCTTGGTGGCTCATGCCTGGTAGACCCAGGTAGAAAAATAGCTGCGGCTAAGCTTGGCCTATGGGGGTGGCCCTCCCAGGAGGCTCTGGGTTGGCATGCCCAGTGGCTAGTTTTGGACTCAGACAAACCATCACATGGGGCTGCATCCGAGGCTGATATATCCAAAGGGCAGACTGGGAAAGCAGCAGAGCCCTGCTAAGTAGGATCAGCCTCTGAACAACAGCTCCTCTACAATAGTCATGGCTAGTATTCACAACCAATCAGCCAGAGGGTCAATCCTTCCCATTGATGTGCAAACAGCAACCAAGGTTCAGCTACAAACAGGAGAGCACACACAACCTATACAAAGAACACACCTGGAACATCCAGTTCAGGTGACCAGGGAGACTGCTCCACTGGGTCCCACAGTGGACCTGCTATAGAAGGCTACTCTAATAAGACCAGGAGACACAGCAGCCCTATCTAAGACATAGAAACAAACACAGATAGCCAGTCATAATGAGCAGACAAAAAAAGAAACATGTCCCAATTGAAAGAACAGAATAAAGTTCCAGAAAGAGAACTAAACAAAATGAAGGCAAGCAATTTACCAGATGTGGAGTTCAAAACACTGGTTATATTGTAGGATAAGAGCAGATGAACTCAGTAAGAACCTTAACAAAGAGATAGAGAATGTAAAAATGGTGATAGAAAACATAAAAAGAAACCAGTCCAAAATTAAGACTATAACAACTGAAATGAAGAATACGTTAGAAGGAATCAACAGTAATTAAATGAAACAAAGGATCGAATGAGCAATTTAGAAGATAAGGTAGCAGAAAATACCCAATCAGAAGACCAACATAAAAAAGAATCTAAAAAGACGAGTTAGTTTAAGGGCCCTCTGGGACAACATTAAGCATAGAACATTCCCATCATAGGGGTACCAGAAGTAGAAGAGAGAGAATAAGAAATAGAAAACCTGTTTGAAGAAACAATGATATAGAACTTTCCTAAGCTGGTAAAGGAAATAGACATACGATTCCAGGAAGCTCAGAGAGTCTCCAACAAGATTAACCCAAATAAGATTAACCCACACTAAAACACATCATAATTAAAATGCCAAAGGTTAAAGACAAAGAGAGAATTTTAAAAGCAGCAAGAAAAAAGCAGTTAGTTACCTAGAAGAGAACTCCTATAAGACTGTCAATGGATTTCTCCACAGAAACCATGCATGTCAGAAGGGTTTGGCATGACATATCAAAAGTGATGAAAAGCAAGAACCTACAATCAATATTACCTCACCCAGTAAAGCTATCATTTAGGATCAAAGGACAGATAAAGATCTTCCTGGACAAGAAAAAGCTAAAGGAGTTCATCAGCATCAAACCAGTATTACAAGAAATGGTAGAGGGACTTCTTTAAGAATTAGAAGAAAAAAAAAAGAAGATAAAAAATAGGAATAATAAAATGGCAATAACATTTCTACATATCTATCAACAATTATTTTCAGTGTAAATGGATTAAATGCTCCAATCAAAGAGAGGGTGGCTGAATGGATAAGAAAACGAGACCCTTACATACGCTGCCTATAAGAGACTCCCTTTAGACTGAAAGACACAGAGAGACTGAAAGTAAAGAAATGGGAAAGGATATTTCATGAAAATGAAAAAAGAAAACAATAACAACAAGCTGAGGTAGCAATACTTATACCAGACAAAATATACTTTAAAACAAAGGCTATAACAGAAAACAAAGAAGGACCCAGTAATCCCACTTCTGGGTATTTATCTGAAGAAATCCAAAACACTACTTTGAAAGTACCCATGAATCCTTATGGTCATTGCAGTATTATTTACAGTAACCAAGATTTGGTAGCAATCTAGGAATCCATCAATAGATGAATAGAAAAAGAAGATGTGGTACATATATATCATATATACAATGGAGTATTACTCAGCCATAAAAAAAAAAGAAAGAAAGAAAAAAGAAATGAAATCTTGCCATCTGCAACAACATGGGTGTGCCCGGAGGGGATTGCACTGAGTGGAGTGAGTCAGACAGAGAAAGGCAAATGCCTTGTACTTTCACTTATTTGTGGACTCCTCTAAAGAACAAAACAAACAAACAAACAAACAAACAACACAAAAACAAACTCATAGATACTGATAACATTTTGATGGTTGCCAGATGGGAGGGGTTTGGGAAATGGATGGAAAAGGAGAAGGGATTAAGAAGTACAAATTGGTAGTTACAAAACAGTCATGGGGATGTAAAGTATAGCACAAGGAATATTGTTGATGATATTGTAATAGCTATGTATAGTTTCAGATGGGTACTATGTTTATAGGGATGATCACTTTGTAAATTATATAAATGTCTAATCACTAGGTTGTACACCTGGAACTAATATAATGTTGTATGCCAACTAAATTGAAAAAATTTTTTTAAATTAAATATATATTTATTGAGCATCATTTTGTGTCAAGCACAGTCTAAGTACTATGGACACATCAGTGAACAAATAAGATAAAATATTTTTGTCCTCACATTTTACCTCTCTCATTAGACAGTAATTGTAGGTCTATTTATATTACTTCTTCCAAGTATACTGTGAGCAACTAGACTTCAGGGATGAGATTATAGCTTGTTTATTTTGATTCTCTATTACCTTTCATCACATATGTGGCACGTAGAAGATACTCCATGCTGGTTTGTGCATAGAGAGACAGTCCCATAGTACGGAATGTTCAAAATGATGTTTCCAGCTCCATAACATCTGGACACACTTTAGCTTAATGCATTTCACCCACTGTAATAAAAAGTGGCTCCTCTACTACCACCAACTCAAGAAAGATGTTAATTCCATGATTATTCCATGATTATCAATCATAGCTGCCCGTCAGACTCACCTGGAAAGTTAAAAAAAATAAAAAATAAATAAAAATAAAAAAGAAGCCCATCTCATTCCCAGCACTCACTCCCAGACCAACTAATTCAAATTCTCCAGTATTTTTTAAAGTTCCTCAGTGATTTTAATATGAAGCCAAGTTTGAAAACCACAGGCAAGGCTGCGGTATTTGAAGGAAGGTTAGGTGAGAGGGATTGGGAGGTATTTCTTCCAGGTGGTAGGAAAAACAAGCTACTTGAGTTCTTTGCTTCTTGTGCCCTTTCTTCCTACATGCAAACAGCACCAATTCATCTAGTTCCATTCTTTATGAATGTGGAAAAAGTGTAGAGCCAATATTTGATGGAAAGAGTTACTCATTTTAGACACTCATTGTAACCCTGAAAGCTACACTCAAATGGAAGGTTTGTGAGGGCAAGGAGTTTGTTCTGCTTATTCTATGTCCCCAGAGGCTAGTGCCATATCTGGGGATGCTTGATATAGCACTTTGCCCATCCTGGCTAATCTATCGCTAGAATATTCTATTAAGCTTTTCTCACCTCTCTCAGAAAAAAATGAAACCCATCAAGAAAGTAGTGTTATCATCCACTATTCCCAGAGATAGGAGAACATGTTGTGACCCATATGGCAGTCACTGGTGAGGACTCCTCTCACTAGAGTTACTTTTGCAGGCTGGCACTAGCAGGTGACAGTGCATCAATATGCAAGTTCCTGCGGGCTGGCAGCAGAAGGAAGCACAGCTGACTTGCCACCCCCCTGGAGGCTGATCTCATACCAGCTACTACCAGAGAGGAAATGAGGGCTTTCTATATGGACCTACTTAATGCAAAATGGTTTAGAATGGAGTCTATTTTAAATAGATCATCTGGTAAAAATTCACATACGAAAAAGGGATAAGAACCAAATTATCTCCTGTCTTCCTCGGAACATCAAAGTCTTCATCGTAGTCTTTTCTTCCACCCCTAGACAATGTAAATTCCAAAGCTAAGTTTTTTTGTTCTCCTTTCTCAGAAATTTTCAGACCAGAAGGCCCAATTATAAGTCTGGAAAAAAAGCAATTTTTACATGATACCTTGAAATGCTATTTTAATAAGTCAACTACTATTTTTTTTCTTATAAATTGTGACTACTTGCCTAGTTAACACTTCCTGGAAATTAAACCTGATATCATATGTGATATTCAAGTGCAAGTACTTTGAAATTCTCTGGTATTTTTTATTGATTTGAATTTTCTATAGCCTACTGCTCACCATGTAGTCAACAGGAAATACTTCTTAAAAACTTTTGAAAATCTTCACCATAAAAAAAAGTAGTACCAGGATATATTGGGCAATCAAGAGATTATTTTGTTGTTTGACCTTCATAAAGAAATGTTTGCCACTATTGGTGTTTTTCCCCTCGGGCAATCATCTCTTGAAGAGAGCCAGAGAGAAGTCAGATGGCATTTCGTTCTATTTTATAAACACCAAACTCCTTTTCAGTTCGTGCGACAGCCTTGCTCAAAACACTTAGGTAACCATCTTAGTTTCTTCAGGGAAAACAATGCCCTGAAGAGTCACCATTCTTTTAATTTTTTTTTGTTCATTTCAAGCACTTTCTACAATCCCTATAATGTGGCAAGTCAAATAAGGAGTGCATCCTTTAGTTCCTGGCCAGACATAATGAGATTTAGTCCCCAAATATTCACGTTCTGATCCACAAGCTTTTGAGGAAAAAGAAGTTCTGCTCTTCACCCAGCCTGCAAGTACCTTGAAGAACTTTGGGCCATTAGGAAATCTAAGAAGTTCTCCGTTTTAGCTCAGAATCAATTGATGATTTCCAATACCTCTCAAGTAAATGTCAAGCTTTACCGACTGAGCCAAGAGACATTTAAAAGGCACATTTGGGTGGAATATGGTAGGAAGCAGTAAATAGTTTTAGAAAAGAGGCAGGGTTATCTGGGATTTATAGGTCTTGCAAATATTTATGCAAGGTGCTAAAAAGTAGCATCTCTCTTTCTTAAGATTATTGGCCAAAGTGGGATTATGCCTTTACTTCGCAAGTAAATATTGCTACAACACTCTAAACAGATTTATTAGGCCTGTCACCAGCAGCCAAATATTTATGTAAGCTCTGTGGGTTGAAAAGGTAGTTTAAGGAGACTGTTTCAACCACAGCTTTGTAAATGTTTAAGGTAACATCCTGTCTCTTTGAAATCATCCCACCTAGCCATATCATCATATTTATAATAAAAAGATAACATGTTCAAAGTGATGCATTATTTCCTGTTGTCCAAAGTTAGGCTTCTGTCCTTTTATCATAGCCAAACAGAAAAAAAGAAATTTCAGAGAGATCCTTCTATGTAAGACCTGGGAAGAGTCACTGAAAATGTTACTAGCTGGAGTTGGGAGAGAGAAAATGTAACTGTCATGGCAGATGTAATAGAACAATTTGAAGTAACGCAATTAGGCCTTGCTTAGAATACACAGATGTATTTAATAGTTGTGTCCATTTTTAAGTCAATCTATTTTGCTTTTAGAAGTGCCTCAGTAACTACTAATAAAGTTTTGTCCCTAAGTCTAGTCTGGTTACCATAATAAACTCCATGTGTGTGTGCGTGTGTGTGTGTGCACGCGCGTGCGCAAGTGAAGTCTGGCTTTGCTAAGTTCTGATCGGTTTCATTTGTCTGTGGTCCTATTGGTCTCATTATTGGGCCATAATATATCAGTCAGGACTCTTTCAGTTGCAAGTGAAAAAAACCAAACTCAAATCATGCATTGTCTCACATAATGAAAAGGTTCAGGAGATACATTTTAAGGCACAGTTGGATTCAGGTGCTGAGAATTGTCAAAATCCTTTACTCTGCTTTCCTTTGTATTGGCTTCACTGTTAGGCAGGCCATAGCTATTATGGTGGCCAAGATAAGCACCAGTAGCTCCGGACTTTTTTTCTACCAGCTTAGCATACTATAGACACAGCCTTGGTCTATAGTGGGATACATGGCTCTTCTCAACAATCATTGAGACACTATGTGCCTTCCCCTAGAACCAGAGGTAGCCTATGGAGGTTGGGGTAAGGTGTGATATAACCCCACTGATTGAAATAAGGGAAGGTATGGTTATTAGGAAAAATCTGAGTGAGGTAGCAAAGGGAGTTTTACTGCTAAATGAGCAAAGACGATTGATATCTTTTATAGTTATGCATAATCACAAGAGGCTCATTTTTAGATTCTAAAGATGACACAAAGATGTAGGCATCAACCCAGTGTCCAGAGACTGGAAGCTCCCTATAAATCTGGTGGTCAGTGACATGGCCAAGACCTCATTTCATGAAGAAATTAAGAGGATGGGGGAGATCAGAAAAATAATTCATTTGTGTAGAAGTTTACTACATATTTGTCACTAAGAATTTCACCAGATCTTTCCAAATTTGCTAGCATCTAGTGTTCATTAACCTAATTAATGGCATAGTTAAAGGCTAAGACAGTTTATCTCAAACATGGATACTGTTTTATATCAGGAGCTTATAAAAATGCAGATATCTAGGGCTCAGACCTCCTTGTCATGTCATCTGGTAATAGGATATCTACATTTTTATATACTCTCTAGGAAACTTTTTATGAACTGGCCTATGTGGTAAAATCTGATACTTTTTGACTATGGAGTATATGTTTCTGTTTGATTCTATTTGATATTTGTTCGGTACATAGTTAGTTGATATCTTGTTGATGCTACATACATAAGAAACAATGGTCACATGTTATAAGTAGGGTCCAGAGCAAGTTATTTTGGATAACAGGGTTAATGTGGTAAATTGAATTATCGGCTCCAGTTCTTTACCTCTAGAGTCACATCCTTGCCTTGATCTCATATTGGCAGAGAATATGTCCCTGCCTCTTGACTTTGAGTTTGGCTATGTACCTTGCTTTGGGCAATGGGATCTGGACAAATGGAACTGTATGCAGTTCTCAATCTGAGCCTTAAAAGACCTTTGGTATCTCCACTCGCCCTCTTGCGCTTCTGCCAAAGCTGTGAGAGGAACTTCCCCTAAGTAGTTGCCACCTTTCGTTCTGGGCCCAAAGTGAACACCTTTGGAGCTGAGCCCCAGATTAGTCCAGCTGGACCCACACTTTGAAGAAGAGCCTCCCAGACAAGCCAAACCTAGATCAACTAAGCTCACTGACAGATTCACAAGAAAAAGTGATTGTTGCTTTAAATCCCTGAGTTTGGGGGTAATTTCTTACATAGCATTATTGTAGTAACAACAGCTAAACAATACAGTTAGGAATTATAAATATCTTTGGGGATTGATTTGGTTTGTTTGGGATTGACTCCCTGCCCATATTAAAGAAAGCAGTAAGGAGAGTAAGTGGTTGCAGTTTCACTAGAAAGGGTCTTTCTGGGTGTTAGGTGGCCCTAGCTCCATAGGAATCCAACGGAGATAAAGGTGGAACCTGTGTTTATTGTCAATACCATTACCATCAACAACAAATATCGAGGTCACTTACCATATGCAAAGTGCTGCGTGGAGATTGCAAGAGGTCTAATTTAGAACTGGTGCTCTATAAAAGCTATGCAATCCCTGCAGGACCATACCCGGGCTTCATTAGAAATTCCATCTGAGTGTCTTGATCCAGACTGACCAGATTTCTCCTAGGCCATGCTAGTTGAAAAACGGAATCCTTAAAAGAAAAAAAAAAATCTCCGTGATTCTACCTACAATCTTAATCTTTACACTCAATAAAACTTCATCAAAGAAGTTTCCCAGAAGCCGGGAGTTGAGTGGGTTGATTGGTGTTAGTGAATTTCAGCACACCTTCCTCACTGGTCGTTCCCAGGCTTTCAGGAGAACAGAGCTGAAAGCTCACTTGATGTAGTAGCTGTAATCAAAATCCACTTCCTTCCCGATGCCTCTGTTCTTACTTCCCCACTGTGACTGCTACCCAGGACCAGCTACATAATTTGCAGGGCTCAGGGCAAAATTAAACCTCAGTGCCTGTTAAAAAATTATTTAGTATTTCAAGACAGTGACCACAGAACATTAAACTAGGTGTGGACACTTCTGAGTGTGGGGCCCGTGGTGACTGCACCTGTCTCACACCCAGGAAGCCAGTCCTGCTGCTACCTGAATGGTGGCCCAGATAGCCGATGCCTACACAATCGTTAAAGGAAGCACCAGAGAAGGGCCCAGTCCTGAATGGAATGGGAAGATGACCCCGCAGGCATGTATTTGGCAAACACTTGTGGTGAGGACCCAGCAGGCAGACTGATTAAACTGGGTGAAGACCAGCTCTATGAAGAAATCAGCCGCTTCTTCCTGCCCAGTTCTCTCCCGGGGCCAGACAACAAGTGTGGGCACAGCAGAGTCCGGGAACCATGCTTCAATCCCAGCATCCCTCCAGCTGGGCCTTTCCCTACTACCATTCCACAAATATTTGTCTGCGAGCCCCCTGAAGTGCTTCAAATGCAATTCAGACTTGCCCGTGGATTTGAGCAATCACAGCTGTCTTGCAAAGGTTGCATAAGAGGAGCACAGCATCTTTTCTGCCCAGGACTCAGGACAGCATAGAAGCACCAGTGTCAGACTCTACCAAGGCAGGACAATTGCGCTGATGCCACATAAGTCCAGGGACTCCTGACAAACTGACTGCTCAGCACATGCAGGTATTTAGCAAACAGACCTTCCTTTGAAGTCCAGGCAAAACTAGACAAACTTTCCTGCCTAGGAACATGGCTGTCAGCAGGAGAAAGAGTAAAGTGGAGGTCTCATCTCTCCTTCCCAAAGTCTAGGGGTTGACACTTCGTTTTCTATAATGTTAGAGCTTCTGCTATTGATGCAGAGCTCAGAAGGCTGAGCTTTATTGTTTTCGAAACACTCAGCATAACTCTTAGGGCCAAGGTGAAAGTGTGTGCTGATTTCCCTTGAAAGAAATCAGAAAGGACTCATTTGGCGAAGGGTGGATAGAGTCTGTCAGTAGTTCTCAAGGTGTGGTCCCCAGACCAGTAACATCAGGACCTCACTACCCACTAGAAATGCAAATCTCAGGCCCCACCCCAGATCGACTAAATCAGAAACCCTAATGCCAGGAACCAGCAGCATTTAACAAGCCTCCCAGGCGATTTGGATGTACCACTGATCTAAGTAATGGACACTTGTTGCCTGAAATCATCACACGGCCAATTTTCAATAGTAACCATTTTAAGGACTATCATAGTGTTAATAACCAACATTAATTCAGCATTTCTATTTGCCGGATATTGTGTTACATGCTTTTACATGTATGATGACCTTTATAAGCCACATAGTTTTGGTATTTTATTACAGCTAAGACAATTGGGGATCCCTAAAACAATGTTTTCAGGTCTTTATAGGACATAATTGGGGTATAGGATGTTCATAGTTATCATCAGTAACATTTTAACATGTACTACACACAGCAACTATGCTGGGCTCTTGGTATCTTTGACCAGCTAAGCCTATATAAATCCACAAACCCTGTGACACAATGGATAATAAGGCATGACTGAAGTTTACAACCACCTCCTACTTTGTAATGACAGCTGATATTTATGGAGAACTTGCCGTGTGCCTGGCCCTGAACTGAGCATTTTATGGATTATTATCCTAACTGAACAGTAGAGGAAATGGGAAAGTATATCAGTTAGTTAATGCATATCTTGTTTGTTCCAGGTTGTACAGCTAGTAACTGATGGCACCAGAACTCAGATGGTCTGGCTCTAGAGCCTGGGCCCTTAACCCCAACTCTGCCTCCTCTCAAATGCAACCTGAAATGGAAAATGTGCCTCGAGCCTTCCCCACCTCAGCTACAAACAGAAACCAGACCTGAAAGGAACCACAGAAATTCACCTGGTTGTCCCTCAGCCACAATCTAGAGAAGATGTTATTATCAATAGATGAAATAACCAAGGCTGTAAGGTTTAAAACACACACACACACACACACACACACACACACACACACGCACACACACACGAACTTGTCCAAATTTATTTAACCAATAAGCAGTGGCTAAATCAATAAGCATTTATTATGTGTGTTCAGTTTGGTGAGAGTCTGGTGGCCCATAAATTAGAAAAAGCCCCATGGCTTAGTGGGGCCTCCTCACCGAGCTCTGTATCACCCTAGGGACTGGAGCTACAGTTCTGTGTAAACCTGGCTCTGCCACACAGAACTCCCAGGGCCTGGCACACTACTTGTTTGTTGTTGGTTGTGCTAACATGCTGGCCTGGTCCAGTAGCAGCTGGAAAGCCTCTCCCTGACCTTGGCTCCATTAGCTGGGCACAAGACTGCTGCTAACATTCTATTTGACCACATCACCAGAAAGGAGAACTGTAGGGAAATGGGTCTGGTAGACCTGGCAGAGTTATAGAGACTCCTGCAGTGAGGAGTCAGGTCAGAAATGAACCAAAGGTGCAGCCCTCAGCAGGACTTTGTGAATAGAGCACCTGAGCCAGGTTCATCTCTTGTTTGGCATGAACTGAAAAGGCTGATGGGGACTCCACTGTGGGGCACTTGAAGCAGCCTACTAGGAAAATAGACGTACGTTCCCTGGAATTTGGGAAGACTGATATTCCCACCCAAAATGTCTAAGCACTAGTATGGAGTGAAGTAGCAGCTTGCCTGAGGAAGGCTGCTGCTTGCTAAGTTCGAGATGGGGAGGGCAAGGATGCATGCCTATTTCCTGAGCCAAATGTGGACCCTCTAAGAAAGCTGGCGATGGGTCAACTTCAAAGGGATCTTGCAAGAGAAGGCCTCCTGGAGAGGTGGAGTGACCCCAACAGAGAATGGATCAGAAGCCAGAGATTAGAGCAGGGGGCAATTTTAGCCAGTCAAAGGGGACATCGCCTCTAAGGAACCTCAGATGTGAAATCTTCGGTGCTGAGGATCCCAAGGAACCCAAAGGAAGAGCAAGCCTTCGGGCATGTAGCACACAGAGGACCCTGATGCTAAACTGCCATGATGACTTTGCCCTTGTCCTCTAATTCATCCAACTTTTCACTCCCCATATCCCATCCTGACCTTTGAGCACAAAACAACACCTAGAAGAGGAAGAAGAGGTATGATGAGGAAGGAAGAAGAAAATGACTGTATCATTGCCCACTGCAAGCCCCTGGCCTCAGGCAAGTCAGAGACGGAGGAGGAGAAAAAGTTCTCATTCGATGAGAGCTTGGAGTGTTAATATCTGAAATGGACCCAAAAAGCTATGGGATCTGCCTGAGATTTTACCCAATGAGCAGCAAAAAACAATTCAAGTTCTCAGAGTGTCTGATGATATATGGTGACATGAAAAGTTGTTTTCTAGCTAGAATTTGATGTTCAATTCATTCATTTATACATATGCACATACCACACACACACACACACACACACACACACACACACACGCAACTGTCTTTGCATATAAGTTCAGAAGCATAAGGATATCCAAAGAAAGGTAGAGTAGTGCTACATAATTCAAGATGATGCAGTATTGTAATCAGGTCTGCAAAGGATGAAGCAAATGCAAAGGATAATTCTTGGGTCCTTGGAGAGAGAGCATGGCGATCTGTCAAGGGTTTGTTATTAAAGTCAGTACATGACAAACACACAGGAAATGGTGGAGAGGGGATGGTATTTTGAAATAGGTATCCAGGATGAAAATTCAATATGGTCAATGTAGGTTTGAGTGCCCATTTTCTTACAGGTAAGCAATTATTTAATTTGTCTTAGTGGACATTTCGTAAGAGCTCACAATGTCCTTGGAACTACCATGATATATGGGTGGTCTTTTCAAGTACTAAGCATTTCTATCACCTCAGTGAAATGTCTTACATTTTTAACTTATAAAATATAATCAGCCAACTTTAAAATACTTGATACATTTTAAACATTTTTTATTGCACACACAATCTAGAAGAAAGGAAAATCTATTGATTAAAGAATGTTTCAAACTTACTAATAAAATTAAACCTTATTTAAGGTAGATACTAAGCTACTCCAAGTACAAAGCCTTAAATAAAATGGAAGGTTATTTCTCTTTTATGTAAAGTCCAAAGTGAAGCACATGGTCTTGATGGTTCTAATCCATGAGCTCATCCATGCACCCAGGATTGGAATTTCTACCCTCCTCAACACAGAGCTTCCACTTCTAGGTCTAAGAATGCTGCTCCCAAGCTATTCCACCATTTTTATGGTGGCTAAGCAAGCCCCAGATGCTGCATGTATCACTTCCTTTCGCATACCACTGGCCCCAAAAGAGTAACATGGCCACAACTAAGCCTGGATGATATGATCTGTTGCTGGCCCCCAATGTGCCCTGGGAAAGCCAGGGGTTCTGTTAGTAAATGAAAAGCGAGAGAATGAGTACAAGGAGTGGGCAGGGGTTACAGAAGTCTCTTCTATGCTTCAGTAATAACTAAAAAGAAATTGAGCCTGTAATTTCATTTAACAAACATTTATTAGGTGCTTTCTCTGTGCAGTATTCTATTTTGCCATGGAGATAATCTTCCAAGAGAAAAAACTTCATTAGCATGACAAATTTAAGAGGAAAATCCCAACATTTTTTTTTAAACCAAATTCAAAGGATCATTCCTTACATGGAAATTACAGCAGGAGCAAACTCTTTCTCTTCTCACCTGGAATCATTGAATTAAAATATCTTGAATGCACTGGATGAGCTCACGGTGATGTAAAGAGCTGGCATAATATTCACCAGGTGCTAGAAACCAAACTATTTTGGTCTGGCAGGAAAAATAATGCCCAGACTACAAGCGGTTGTCATGAGGCCTTTTGCTATGTGTCATTCTCTCCTCATTTTCATGCCTCACATTTAGTCCTACCCAAAATAAATACTTTAAAGTTGCCCTTGAGAAGCAGAGGGGGCTCTGGGATAGGAGGCAGAAGCCCTGGGGTTGATAATGACTCTGCTGCTAACTAACCATGTGACCCTGAAGAAATAACAAGCAGGGCCCAGGTTTCTGGTTCATGAACTCCCCCAGCACACATGCATTTGCCACCTGCTGTACAGACTCTGTGCTAGGTCTATGCAGATAGCCTACATCTGTTACCTTCTTGGATTCTTCACAATGCTCTGGGTATCCCAGCCTTTATAGACCACAGAGACATGGCTATAACTTCATCATACACGCAAAGCAAACAAATATTCGTGGCATTTGTTTTGTGTCAGAGACTGCTCATTATCCCCCAATACTCAATTCTTCTGTTGTTCCATTGTAATAGAATCCCTGATTTTCACTTGAGCGCGAGGCCGCCCTTCCAACCTCCTTGGTAGCTAAGAATGGCCACACAATCATGTTCTAGCCAATGGAATGTGAGTAGAAGTAATGCACACAACTTCTGAATTGTGCCCCGAGAAGTCAGAGACGTGCCCTTCCATTGATGACACGTCATCTTGGACAATGTGGATGAGGATGATGACCAAAATTGGCAGAGAAACAGGATGCAAGAAGTCTGATACCTATATTAGTTTCCTGTTTTTCTACAATAATTCATCCCAAAATGTGGTAGCTCAAATAACATTTATGACTTCACAATTTCTCAGGGTCAGGAATCCAGTCATGACTTTACTGGGTCCCCTGATCCAAGGTCTCTTGCACAGCTGCAATCAAGGTGTTGGCCAGGGCTGCTGTATCTCAGAGTTCAACTTAGTAATATCCACATCCAAACTCATTCATGTGGTTGTTGGCATCCCTCAGGTTCCAGTTGGCTGTTGACCCAAGACTTCAGTTCCTTGCTATGTGGGTCTCTCCTTGGGGCAGCTCACAGCATGGGAGTTGGCTTTCCTCAGAGTAAGCAAGAGAGTGAGAGACAGCCAGCAAGATGTAAGTTAGTCTTTTTAATCCCAATCTCAGAAGTCACATCCCCTCATTTCTGCCGTGTGCTATTTGTAGAAGGAAGGGGAAGTGATTCCACAAGACTGTGAATAGCAGGAGGAGAGGAACATTGGGAGCCATTTTAGAGGCTGGATCCTGACACCATGGAGATGCCTTCTCATGCTACTTCTGCTTCTGCTACAATGTTATAGGGATTTCTGCGGCCATTTTTGTAATAAATAACTCTGGTCTTTCCTGGCTTCATCCGATTAAAGAAAGGAAGGACTTAAGGTGGGCCAAATCTGCCCCATGAGCATTTAGAATTGGTATCCAGAGAGGATGGTCCATGACTCTTGAGAACTGGACATTATATGATGCTAGGACTGGATCTGTAAGTGCGTGGGAAAGTGAGAAAGCCAGCTTGCAGAGAGAGAAGGAAGAGGCAGATGTGCAGAGAGTGGCCTGCTGAGTGGGCTCAGCTCATAGCTTCCCACTGCAGGTTCTGCCGAAGGCTGGCTTTACCCCTGCCTCCAGTGTCTGAGCCAACTCTGGACCATTCCAAAATTACGTCCTCACCTCCCCTTGCCTTTTTTTCCTACAAATTTAAACCAGTTTGAGTGGTCTTTGGGTCTTAGAAATTAAACAATATCTGACTAAAAAAGTCCTTCAGTTTTGTGTGAGTTTTCAACACCTAACCTTAACATTGTCTCAATCAGTTCATGACATTCTCCTACATATCTTCCCCTGAAAAAATAATAAAGTCTTGCTGGAAAATATTGGGGCAGGGTCAACAGGGTCTACTGGGAAGGAACTGTGCAAGGGAGGACACTGTATTGACATATGCCTGTGATTTGCTTTGTTACTTTATTGGAGATCAGAAGAAGGAGGTATTTTAGTGTGGGGGGTGATATGCTAATGTGGTAATACACTCCCTAGGTGACAAAAGATTAAAGTCATCCCTTCTTGCCTTGACCCCCTGTGCACTCACATGCTGTTTGTTAAACCAAAAACAAGTTACTCTGCCTCCTGTTACTAAGTTGTGAGCAAGAGCCCCTGCACCATGACTTCACCCCTACCTACACCCTTCACTGGAGTGGTTTTGCTTTGATTCATTTTGAGCTCCCTGATGGTATTCTCAGGGGGAGACTCTCTGTTCTGAGACAGCATCTCTCTCCATGCATCCCCTCAATGTGCTCCTCTTTGTCTGAATTGTTTACCGCAGAATCCAGGCCAGGGTGCTGGGGATGGGTTGTATTTCTTTAGTGGAATTCTGTACTTCCCTTCCTGAGTCACACAGCATTCCTTTCATGCCTCCTCTGAGCCAGAGGGTCATTTTGGAGTGAAGCTATTGGCTGCATAGCCCATGGAGGGCTTGTACCCAACCTTGTCCTAGTAGCTGACCCTCTCATGTAGAAGAAGGCAAAGTGGGATGTGGTAAACAGGAAGACAGCAAGCCCTGCTTGGCCTGGTGAACAGGAAACATCAGCAACTACACTCAGCCCTGTGCCCAGATCACAACCTTCTGAGCTTACAGCGCCTCTCAGGCTGGTGCGAAGGTCATTCCAGCAGCTTGTGACCGTCAATGCAACAGAAAGAATTTGTCTTAAGACTCTACCTCAAGAATTGCATGATTTCCGAGTCCGGGGTAATAGATGGATCAAACAATAGATGAAAGAAAGAAGACTTAGAGGGAGCAGTGAGTGATGGGCTTTATTTTAAATGATTGCCTGGCTCCGTCCTATCCCGCACTCCCAATCCCTCCTTCACCGGCATGTATTCTCTGTCTCTATAACTTCTAACATACTGTGCTTTACTTTTATTGTCTTCTCATGCTAGAATATAAGCCCATAAGGGCAGGGATCTTTGTCTGTACTTTGATGGATCTTATGAGCCTGAATAGTGCTTGGTAGATAGCAGGTGTTCAATGAATATTTGTTGAATGAATAAATGAATAAATTCATTCCCTGGGGGCTTTTAACGATTTTCTTACTGCATTTCTTTTACTACTGTCCTCCTGTTCACCAGACTGAGAATGCCCTCTCCTAACCCCATCACTCATAATCCCATCCACCTTTCAAGGGCCAGCTCCAGTGCCACTTCTGCAGTATGGCATTGCGATTAATAGCCAGGCCTTCCCAGTTTAAATTCCTCCTCCACTGCTTGCTCACCATGTAATCCCAATAAAGTTACTTCATATCTCTAAGCCTCAATTTTCTTACCTAATGGGATTCCTGCGAAGATGAAATAACGTAATATCTGAGACATGCTTAATTAACACTTCTCTGATGTTCCCCAGTTGGGCGCCTTCTCTACCTCCAACATGGAGTCTCTCTTAAGAGCTCTTCACATTTTTTTTTATAGTCCGGTTATTCTTGCACATATAGTAATTTTTTATGACAGAAGGTTTCTTCTGACACAGTACTTTCCAAATATATACTCTTCAACTCTCCTTGAGTATTTATAGATGCAGCACCTGAACAAAGAAGTGCCTCAGCATTTCTGAACATTGCTAGAATGAAGGAGTAGGAATGGAATTAGCATTCAGAGGATGGATGAGACATCTTCTGGAAGGGCTTGGAGGATGTGACATTGTGATGCAGAAACACACATTTAAAAAAACCATTCACCCATCACAGACAATTCACATCATGAGCTGCAACTTCATACAGGTTTTTGGACTAGAGCCCATGAGGAGGAATTTGCCATCCCCTACTAATCAGAAATCTCCAGTTAAAAGTCAGGCCCAGACTTGAAGCAGCGAAGCCTTGGCTTCTGAAGAAAAGGACCTGCCCCTTTGTTACAGGGATCCCCTAGAAAGTCACTCGTGATAAACACTGGTGTGTTTCTGCAATCTGGCTTTCATCCCTTTAAAGGTTCCTGAACTGGGGGCAATTAACAGAGCTAAGGAAGCCAAGAAAATGCACTATGAGTATAAACAGCTTGACAGGACATTTATACAGCAGCAATCATAGCAGAGCCCTCTTTCCCCACTGTGGGATTTTAAGAGGAAGACACCCACCTTTTTTTCTCCTTTCTGAGATGGGCTGCTTCTGTCAGTTAAAGAACCTTGGTTGAGTTTCAGGAAATGAAGTGACTAAGTGGGATTGTAGGGAAAGCAGCAGATAGAGGAACATTTACCCCGTTCTCATTCAGGACCCCCGAAATTCTTTTATAGGAAGCAGAAGGAAAGAAGTCACAGTCTAACCTTTTTTTCTTTTCTAGTTTTATTGAGGTATAATCGACAATCCCCTTCCCCTAGTAAAAACCATTCTACTCTCTGCTTCTATGAGTTTGACTGTTTTAGATTCCACATATAAGTAAGATCATGCAGTATTTGTCTGTGTCTGGTTTATTTCACTTTAGCATAATATCGTCCGGGTTCGTCCATGTTGTTGCAAATGGCAGAAATTTTTTTTTAAATCTGAGTGATATTTATGTATGCATATATATGGATAAATAAAATAAATATTATATTTTATATTACATATAATATTTTCTTTATCCATTCATCCATTGACAGAGACTTAGGTTGTTTCCTTGTTTACATATCTTGGCTATTGTGAATACTGAATAATGAACATAGTAGTCCATATTAATTATCAGGAAAATGCAAATCAAAACTACAATGAGACATTATCTCATATCTGCTAGGATGGCTGTTATCAGAAAGATAAAAAGAAAACAAGTATTGGCAAGGATATGGTGAAAAGGGAATCTTTTTGCACTCTTGGAGGAAATGTAAATTGATACTAATTTTTGAAAGCTAAATGATCCAGTCTGAGTTCATGTGTTATCCATGACCAAGATTCAATAATTATAGACTCAGTCTTCCATAGCCTTCCCTGTATGCCAGGCAGGCAGGATCTTTTGTATTGGGAAAGGTTTACAAGAGTTTCAGCAGAGTATACTTGTGAGAGTACAAGCCTAAGAGACAGACAGCCTTGAGATTCGACAGTGGCTCTGTCCCGAGGAATAATAAAGGAATAAGCACAGTTCCAGGCTGCCAAATGACCTCAATGAAGCTTGGCTCTTTTAATTATTATTAAAACAGGAACTCTGTATTCTGTGGCGGGAGAGGAAGGGGCCTTCCTGTCAGAGAAGGGAGAAAAATTCGCTCTTAGAATCTTAGTAAAATGAGTGTCTTGACCCCACATACCTGGCTTTTCTACTTGAGAAGATGATTACAGCTTTTTAGGGGAGATGGATAAGTTTTCTATGTTGCTTATGAAATTGTATACATATCTCAAAACTTATCAAATTAAATACCTTCAAAGTGTGTAATTTATTGCATTGCAGTTGTAAATCACTTAAAAATAAAAGCAACTAACATTTAGAACAGCAACAAAAAGACCATAACAATAATGATTTTTCAGGCGGATGATTATAAGTGGATGACATGTAGTCCTCTTGATAGTCCATCTTCCTCTTTCCTTTCATCTACCTAGATCCTTCATCCTTGAGGCTCCAGCTTGAGTCCCACCTTCTCTCAGAAACCTTCACACTCCACTCCATCTCACTGTAACTCAATCTACCTATGAATATCTTAACCTATATATGCTCTAATTACTCAAATAGTGACTTCCCTTTTATTCTTGTTCTATTATTTAAATCATTATTTAACTTCATACATGTCTGTGGCAATGTTAAGCTTTTGAAGAGCAGAAGACATGTCTTTTACATCTTTGAACACATAGTGCTTGATAAATATTTTCTTATCAAATGATAAAATTTAGTGTTCTACTTCTTAGGTTTGACTCTCATTACCATGAACTTCAAGGAATAATTCCCAGTCTTCTATTGGATGGGAATTTTATGGTATCAGATATTGCCTGAGGAAGTAGCCCATCAGCTGAGCCTTGACTGTTTATTATTTGTTTTCATATGAGGAATCTGTTTTCATGCTATTAGTTGTATTCATCCATAATGGCTTTTCATACAAGACTAAAGGTGCTCAGACTTGAGAAACAACAACAGCAACAACAATAACAAAACT
The DNA here is from genome assembly GCF_014176215.1 of Rousettus aegyptiacus. Classification (NCBI taxonomy): domain Eukaryota; kingdom Metazoa; phylum Chordata; class Mammalia; order Chiroptera; family Pteropodidae; genus Rousettus; species Rousettus aegyptiacus. The sequence goes on along the minus strand of NW_023416285.1, from coordinate 64,789,368 downwards.
AGTTTGCTTGCAGCAGTTTCAGACACTTGCTCAGTCCCTCCCACAGGTGAGCAGCCTCCTTCTAAATCTCAGTCAAGCTTGGGCCCGGAATGCAGGGTGCATGGGAACAGCTCCCCAACAACAATAGAGTGGCAACCCTGATCCTATTCCATTACCCTAAGCCCTTTCGTATGCTGTTTGTTTGTTTTTAGCTCTCCTGAAAGTCTAATGGAGTCAGATAGCACATCTCTCAGAAAAGGAATGACATTTATAGCCCCTTCTGCTCCTGCAAATGGAGGGTTATCTTGGGATTTCCCTCATCAGTGCTTCCTGGTATCTCAGGCGGCTTCTCAGCCTGGTGCCCTTGGAGTCAGCCCCAAGGCTGGTGGTTTCAGCAGCCAGGGAACCTCAGACCTGAGCTTAAGGCCCATGGTTGAGAGTTAACAGGACAGCTCTAAGCACCCTCTTCCTGTTTCAGAGGGTTGCTGGCAGGTTTCTGAAAACCTGCAGCTTATTTATATATATGTCTTTAACGCTGGGCTCCTTGCCACCGCTCATTTCAGGACTAGATGTAGCTCTGTTTAATATTAGGCCAAGCCTCCCACCCTTGCCACCATCCAAATGAGAAAGGATGGGCTCCATCATGTTTTGTGCCTGCCAAGGAAGCAATCACTGAACGTAGTCACAGGGATGCACCCTCAGGAAGCGGAGAGGAGGGTTTTGTTTCTCTTGTGTCTAATGGAAGACAGAGAGCAGCTTTTGGGGTAGACACTAAAAATATGGGAATATTTAGGAGGAAATGCTTTTTCCTCAAAATGGTCTTTGTGGTTTTGTTTTTCCTTTAAATAATAATTCATTGCTTTGTCAATATTCATGAATTGTCGACATCTGGGCTCCATGGTGTCACTAGATATTTCTTTTTAAAAAACGTAAGGAGAGAGTTCCATGATCAAAAGTTTGGGAAAATAAGAGCTCTAGGACCAACCACTGGAACTGGTGAGAAAGGTTACAGTGGTTGTGGAGAAGGCGGTGCCCAGACCAGGCCTGCTTTAGATCAGGCAGAGAGGAAGGTGTGTTCTGGTCAAAAGAGATCAACAAATAAAATGAAAATGCTCAAGAGGAAAAGAGAGATCTCTGTCTTGGGGAGCTCTGCGCAGACTAATTTTTATTGGCGTAATTCCAGGAAAGTTTTCTCCCTTCTCATCGCTTTCATGAGAAAAGTTGTGAGCAGCCTTCTTGTGGCAGCCCTTGTGTTTTGCCTCTCCTAGAGCTTGCACTTGCACATGTATGCATGCCAGCATGCACACGTACACACACACACGCACACACGCACACACACATACTTCTTTCTTAACGGTAGAAGCTCGATTTTGTCTAGGTGCCCCTGACTCCATACGATCAGTGAAAGAAACCCCTCGTTTTGCTCCCAGAAAATGGATATTGATTAGTTTAAGCTAATTATAGTAATTTCTTCACCCTTGCCATGGATTGGTTTGGGCATGATCATGTAACTCAAGTCTGACAAACTTCAAGGGTAGTCTTTTTAGTGCTTCCAGAAAGGTTTTTCTCTATAATAAAAAGAGACAGACACATGGAAAGAAACCCCTCATCTTCAATGGGTGTGGACTTTCTGTGTCACATGTCAGGAACTACCACAGCCATCACATGATTCAGCAGGGGATGCAAGAAAGGGGTTGCATTCCAGGAATGGCAGAATGGGGGATGTGAAAAACAGGGGGATGCTTGATAACACAGTCAAATGGCTAGTTAGCCCAGGAATCAAGGCTATTTGATTTATCTTACTCTACTTAAGTGAGAGATTACAGTCCATTCTGCTTAGGCTACTTTTAGCTGAGTCTTCAGCTGCTATGCAGGAATCTTCCCCGTTGACAGAACACATCTAACAACTTGATCCATTGCAACATCCATGCAATTTCTTGGCCAAACGCTTCATTTTGCCCCATCAAAGTGTAAAATATGGCCTTCTAGGTTGCCCCCGGTCAATGCTTTCCTCTACAGCCCCACTTTCTCTTTTGAGGGGTTACCTGGTGCTCACACTTGCCAATTCCAATTACCATGGTTTACTTAGTATCTATTCATGGTTCAGACCACAGGTTTAAGAGTCCTTATCACAGAGTCTCACCTCCTGGGTAAACAAAAAAAGACTAAAAAGTAGTGTGAATACACAATTTATTGTCAAACACAGAAGCTGCTTATACAAAGTGCAGCAGCAAACCCAGTCTTCCATACATGATGTTAGAACACTGAGTTTTAATCCTCGGTCTACTACATGTTCATGTAGCCTTCATAAAAGTAATTTAACTTCTTTGAACCTTAGTTTCCTCACCTGTAAAACAGGAAAAATATCTCATCTCGTACATCTACATTAAGAATGGTATGAGATGAAAATGAAAAAAGCTTACCAGGACCTGGCACGTAGCAAGTGGGCTACAGGTCAGACTCAACAACGATAATAATTATTTTTAATGATAATTGCTTTGGATTGACTAAAGTGGCCTGATTCAGGCTGGGTCATTCAGATAACATTTGCTATTGTTAGCGAGTGCAACACAGCAGCGAGGATGGGCAGCAATAACCAGCATTGGCATGTTGCCTGACAACCTGACATTTTACTACACATTTAAGTGCTTGTTTATCCCCCAAAAGAATCAGTATCATTCCCATTTTCTTGAAGCAATGGAGGTTAAAAGAACCTAAGCAAGTTCCTTAGCTCACAAAACCGGTGATTGAAATCCGAATCTTAACAAACTCCAAAACGCATGCTCTTTCTACCATGTTGCCTCTTGCATTCACATCTATACCGCCCCTGAGGTTGATTGCTCTCAGCTTCTAAAGTTTTGTGACTGGCCTCTAGGACATTCGAGATTGGCTGGTTCTTTCTACTTAGTAACTTGTGTGTTAATATCTCTTTAAAATGTCCAATGGTTCAGAGAATATTTCTGTGTTGGGGCAAGGGGTTGAGTAGTGCAGGGCCAGAGAGAGGAGCAGAATGGCAAACAGCTAGTGTTCTAGCATCCTGTATGGAAGACTGGGTTTGCTGCTGCACTTTGTATAAGCAGCTTCTGTGTTTGGCAATAAGTTGTGTATTTGCACTACTTCGTAGTCTTCCTTCGTTTACACAGGGGGTGAGACTCTGTGATAAGGAGTCTCGAACGAAGTTTATGTGACCAGGAGTGGACGTATGCTATTAAACTGTTTACCATCTACTGAGTGTCAATAGAGTCCACTGGGAGGCTGTCGAGAGATACTCATTCAAACAGAAATCACAGGAAAAGAGACAAAGGGAAAAAAGTTTTATTCAGGAAAAATGGGGATGGATTAGAAACTAGAGAATAAAATCTTTGGAAATTCAATGCCAAAGAAACTGCTCAGTTTAGTGCTTGGCTTAATGGCTTGGGAATGTTTAACACAATTTTTACTGGTATCTTTTTAAATACTATTTTTTTATTTTTAACTACAGTTGGCCCAGAATATTATATTAGTTTCAAGTGTACAACATGATGATTAGGCATTTATATAACATACAAAGTGATCACCCTTATATAGTACCCATCTGACACCATACATAGTTATTACAACATTACTGACTATATTCCTTATGCTATACTTTATATCTCTATGACTATTTTGTAACTACCAATTTGTACTTATGAATCCCTTTCCCTTTTCAACTCATTTCCCAACCCCCCTCTCATCTAGCAACCATCAAAATGTTCTCTGTATCTATGAGTTTTTTAAATTATTTTTTCATTGTGTTCTTTTGATTCTACAGGTAAGTGAAAGCATAAGACATTTGTCTTTCTCTCTCTGACTTACTCCGCTTGACACAATACCCTCTTGGTCCACTCCTGTTGTTGCAGTTGGCAAGATTTCATTTTTTATGGGTGAGTAATATTACATTGTACATATGTACTACCTCTTCTTTATCCATTCATCCATCGATGAACACCCATGTTGCCTCCATAACTCGGCTATTGTAAATAATGCTGCAATGAGCATGTGGATGCACATGTTCCTTTAAAGTAGTGTTTTGGATTTGTTTGAATAAATACCCAGAAGTGGGATTATTGGGTCCTTCTTTGTCTTCTGTTATAGCCTTTGTTTTAAAGTCTATTTTGTCTGGTATAAATATTCTAGCTGCCCTTTTATTTTGTTTCCATTTTCATGAAATATCTTTTTCCATCCCTTTACTTTCAGTCTGTGTGTGTCTTTCGATCTGCAATGAGTCTCTTGTGGGCAGAATATGTAAGGATCTTGTTTTCTTATCCATTTGGCCATCTCATCTTGTGATTGGAGCATTTACTCCATTTACATTTAAAATAATTGTTGATAAACATGTAGTTATTACCATTTTAATATCTATATTTTGATCTTTCTTCTCCATCTCCTTCTCTCTCGTCCTCTTCCTCCTCTTCCTTCTTTTTCATGTCCTACCATTTCTTATAGTACTGGTTCGGTGTTGATGAACTCCTTTAGCTTTTTCTTGTCTGGGAAGCTCTTTATCTGCCCTTCGATCCTAAATGATAGCTTTGCTGGGTAGAGTAATCTTGGTTGTAGGTCCTTACTTTTCATCACTTTGAATATTTCATGCCAGCAAATTTTCTGTGGCGAAATCAGCTGACAGTCTTAGGGGAGCTCCCTTGTAGGTAAGTAATTGCTTTTCTCTTGCTGCTTTTAAGATTCTCTCTTTGTCATTAACCTTTGGCATTTTAATTATGTTGTCTTGGTGTGGGCCTATTTGGGTTCATCTTGTTGGGGACTCTCTGAGCTTGTGTGTCTATTTCTTTTGCCAAGTTAGAAATATTTTCCAAAATTATTTCTTCAAATATATTTTCAATTCCTTGCTCTCTCTCTCTCTGTCTCTTCTTCTGGTACCCTTATGATGTGAATGTTTATACATTTGATATTGTCTCAGAGGCCCCTTAAACTATCCTCATTTTTTTTTAATTCTTTTTTCTTGTTGCTGTTCTGATTGGATGTTTTCCACTACTTTATCTTCTAAACTATTAATTCAGTCTTCTGCTTCATCTAATCTGCTGTTGATTCTGCTAATGTAGTCTTCATTACAGTTGTTGTAGTCTTCATTTCTGACTTGTTCTTTCTCATATTTTCTATCACCATTTTTATGTTTTCTATCTCACTGAGTTCATTGAGCATCCAATAACCAATGTTCCAAACCAGCATCTGATAGATTGCTTGTTTCTATTTTGTCTAGTTCTTTTCTGGAGCTTTCTTCTGTTCTTTCAATTGGGACATGTTTCTTTGTCCACCAATTTTGTCTGCCTCCCTGTGTCTGTTCATATGTATTAGGTAGGGCTACTATGTCTCCTGCTCTTAGTAGAACGGCTTTATGTTGTAGGTGATACAGTCTTCCCTGGTCACCTGAGCAGAGTCCTCCAGGTGTGTTCCTTATATGGGTTGTGTGTTCCCTTCTCTTGTAGTTGAGCCTTAATTGCTATTTACACATCAGTGGGAGGGATTGACCCTCAGGATGGTTGGTTATGAAGACCGGCCAGTGAGGGGCTGAACTTATGGAGCAGGATTTGCTTTAGCAGGGCTCCGGTGTCTTCTCAGTCTGCCCTTTGGGTGTGCCATCCTTGGAAGCAGCCCCAAGTGATGCTCTGGCTAGTCCAAAGCCAACCACTGGGTGTGCCAGCCTCAGGGCCTACTAAGTGGAGCCCCATGTAGGTTGAGTTCAGCTGTAGCCTGCACACTACCTGGGACCATGAGGCAAGAGCTACCAAGCAATTCACCGATGGCCACAACCCACACAAGGCTTAAAGGTTCCTCAAGAGGTCAAGCCATGAACTGAAGCCAGCTGCCTCTAGTACCAAGTTTGGGGCTGTTCAGCAAGAAGTACAGGGTAAGCTAAAGCCAGATGCTACTTATTTGGGTTTTGTGAACCTTTGATGGATTTTAGGAAAGTCTGAAGCATAAGCCAAGACAGGCTATTTGTATGCAAAAGCCACTGAAGGTGGCTTGGGTGGGCCCACATATTAGGTGAGACAGGGTCTCTGGAAATCACCAGGGCATGGCTATCATTGTTAGCCAGGCTGACTGAGTTCAGCTATGGCAACTGCCTACATCTGTACACTGGAAACGGAGAGGACTCAACAAAGAGACAATGAATTCTGCCAGCACATCCATCTGGGAGAAAACTGCCCCTCCTGCCTTTGCTCTGAAGCTAGACAATTCATTTCTACCCTGTATGTCCCTTGCACTTTTTGAGCAGCTGCCCCAGCACTGGAGCTCAGAGGGAGTGAGTCTGTCAGCAAGTAAGTCTGTGTGTGGGCCCTCTAAGAGGAATGTCTGTGACTTAAGCCACCCTCCATCTCACTCAGCCCCAATCTCCACTGGTTTTCACAGCCAGAAGCTGAGGGGACTTCTATTTCTGGCACGGAACCCTGGGCTTGGAAGCCCAGTGTGGAACTGAGACCCCTCACTTCTCTGGGGGGATTTTTGCAGACAAGATATCCCTCCTGATTCTGAACCACCACATGTGAAAATGTGGCAAACCCCTTCCACACCTCAGCCCCTCCTATCAGTCTCAAGTTGGTCTCTTCTGTATGTCCCCTGTTGTAGGACTTCTGTTGAGCTAGACTTTATATGACTCCCAATGGTGGTTGTTCTGTAGTTTAGTTCTAATTTTGATGTGGTCGTGAGAGGTGGCAAACACAACATTTACCTACTCCACCATCTTGACTGGAAACCCTACTGATATTCTTGTAGATGACATTTTAGACTGTTCTCTCCCAATAAATGCCCATATTTTTTAGCTTCTTTTGTTTCCTTTCTTCTTTTTTAGAGTCTACTACAGTAAAACCAAGATAGGCACTGAAACCTGACGGAGTGAGTTTCCTTGGGTAGTCTGTTGTGTTTTGTGGTACTTGAATAGGCACTTGAAGTGATCACTAACCAGGGATCTTCAGAATGAGAGGTTCTAGTTTTGAGTGAGAGATTGAACTAAATTACCATTTGAACCCTTTCCAGCTCCAAGTTTTAATTGTTTAAGCATTGGTTGGCTGTTGAGTTACTCTAAAGTTCTGTGCGCTTCGGATAGCATTCTCCTGTATCTCTTTAGTTCCTTCTACTTTTGTAAAATTTAGGGTAAGAGTATGACCTCTCTGAGATATAGTATTCTTTAGAAAATGCCTTGGTCTGAGTCTCAGAAAAGGCAAAATTTTGAGTATAAGTAGTTTATTTAGGGGGTAACCAAGGGAGACACCAGTAAGGAAGAGGAGATGTGGGACAGAAAAGGGAAAGAACCAATGAAGGTTGCATTTCTGAGCCACTTACCAGGTGGAAGACTAGAATTCAATCCTTCTGAGAAGCTCTGGGAGAAGCATAGAATATGCCTCAGAGTTATCCCAGCTGAGGGACTAGGAAGCTGGGGAATTTACCCACCAATAACACTCCCCATCTGTCATTGATTTAAGGATGATTCTCAAGGGTATTAACTGGTATTTCTGGCCTCTCATGCACAAGCTGAGCTTGATCCTGTAATCAGGTAAAAAGTCTTCAGGAATAAAGTTGCAGATGTTAACAGCAAGCAGTCTTGGATGTGTAGAGGTAAATGTTAAGGCAATATGGGCAGAGAACCAATGGTGTGTGCAGGAGATTATTGTCTTTGTGGTTCTCAACTTTTGAAATTTCTTCCTCCGGATTATAAGCACTGGTCTTTTTCATAATCTTTGGGAGTAGAGAAGGGGAAGATAAAGGTAGGGAAATAGCTTTGTATTCCACCACCGCAGCTATTTCTGATGCTGTAGCTCTAGTTCTCTCCTTGAAATTGGAGCGTACCTTAGAGGTACATGGTGAAAATACTGTCTCTCATAAAGTGCTCGTGCATTGAAGACGCTTGGATTAAGCATGTGAATTAGTGAAATGTTATTGTTGGGTTTTAAATGTGCTGTTTTAAAATGTTTTGCTATGAACTCTCTGAATGGATTATTGCTTCTTTAGCACACTAGAACAATGTGCTAACTTTGTTGTACTGTGTATATATTCCTCCCACCTCCCCCCAACTAGATAAGCTCTTTGAGGATATAATGTTGACTGCATAATGTTGCATAAATATTTAATACAAAATTAATTGTTATTATGTATCTGGCATGAAATATGTATTAGAAAGATGGTCTGGGTTATGAGGACAATCTTTACTGATGAAGAATGCAGGCTCAGTACCATTAGAATGAATAATAAGGGGGCTGAGAGAAATTTCAGAGGAAATTTCTTTGCCCTGACACAGAGATTGCAAGGTCCTATTAGGGATTTTAATTTAAGATGTTAGATTGAACACATGACTTAATTTCTACTCCCTCTTGAAATTCCAATACAATAACAGTAAAAGAATGAAAAAAAGACATAAACACAAAAAAACAAAGAATTTCAGGGAGAATACAATAGTGACAAAATTTTAGAATTTAGAAAGTAGATGCATGAGTAGTTACTGTTTAGGACACTCAAGAAAGATAAATCCTAAATGTAGGAAGTAGAGACACAGTTTATAGTGAAGAACCCACAAAAAGTGTTCTTTGGGGGTTGAAATTGGAGGCGCCATGCACTCTACAAGTACAGGGAGAGATGAAGCTAAAACAGGTGATGTTGAATGAAAGTTTGTTTAAGAAGCAGTTAGATCATTTATAACCTTTCTCTTATCCCATTGAGCCAGGTGACAGATTTTTCCCCACCCTAAAATAAGACAGAGGTTTGGTCTTTTGAAAAAAGTGACTCATAATCTCTGAACTAGAGGACACCAGCCACAGCTGAGGGTAGAGATGGTATAACAAAAATAGGAGAATCAAATGAACGTTTACTGAATGTTGACACTCAACCATTCACCTCCCCATGTTTGGTCTCAAAACAGTGGAAATCAGGTTTATATCCTCTTGCAGAAGATTAACAGAGCCTTCCCTGTGGAATCTGATCAGCTCATGTGACCTACAAATTTTAGAGTTCCCCAGAAAATGGTTCATCTAACTCACCCTATCATGAAGCTCACAGGCAATAACCCCACTGACAGAGTTTTCAATCAGCTTTTGAATGCCCCACTCTTAAATATGAGCAAAACAGACATATTAGGGGAAAGCCTCAATTATAAAAGATTAAGGACAAAAAACAATGAGCAGAGGAAAGCAACTTAAAGGAAACAGACTATGAAGGCAGAAAAAAAGGCCCTTATTATTGATATCCTTATGAAAAGAAGAAATTGCAACCATAAAACAGGAGCAGGAGACTAAACAAAAAATATTCGGAGCAAAGAAGGGATCTATGAAATTAAAAAATAAGAGCAGAAACTTTTTAAAAACTCAAAAGAAAGGATAACAAAATGAAAAAGAGAAGGAGAATAGGAGGGGATGAATAAGATATTAGAGAACAAGTCTAGAAGTTCCAACATCTGAATAACAGAAGGTTCAGAGAAGACAATGTTATCAACAAAACAACTGAAAAAAAATCCCAGTATGGAAGAATATGAGTTTCCAGAGTGAAAAGTAACCACTGAAAATTTCTAGAAGACCTGTTAGTACCTAATCCGATCCCCCATACTGGGCCAGTATAGCCAACTGCTCTGAGTGTCTAGAAGACCTTGTTGGTATCTAATCCAATCTTTATACTGGGCCAGTGTGGTCAACTGCTCTGAGTGTTTTCTGCCCAGGGCTCACGGGCCCCTTCTCTAGAGAACCGCCCTCAGCCAAACAATTGCCTCAGACACAGCAATGTCTCCTGGGAGGTCCTGCCCACCACTCTAGATTCTGCACAGGAGAGCTCATGACCAATAAGTAACTGAGAGGAAAGGATGAAAGGTCAATAGCCTTGCCCCAAAAGGGGGACTAATTCTGTAATACAATTTGTGTTTGAGAGCGGCACCGGGTATCAGGCCAAAGCTAGACTGTAGCCGAAACCACATCCTTAGCTCTTTCTCCAGACCCATCTCCCTTCCATCATTTACTTTCTTCTGAGATTAATCCATCCATTAATCACATGCATTCAAAACCCTGTCTCAATCTCCATCTCTAGGAAACCCAGCCTAAAGTGATAGGAGACAAAGAGATAATTTTGAAACCCTCCAGAGGGAAAAATCATGCTTTACACAAAGGATCAAGAATCAAAAGGCAGAACCTTTCTCAACACTGGGAACAATTCCTTAAAATTTCTGAAGTCTGTGGAAGAGTTAGGTGGGTGGTGGAAAAGGGGAGAAATCCTCATCATTCATAGTTGGAAGATAGTAGATAATCCCTAACACTGAAAAATCAAGAAGTTGCAATAGAACCATGTTAAGGCTGTGAAGGTAAAGACCACAAGGCCAAAATGGTTGAAAGTTGGGGCTTTAGAAGAGTGGCAAATGGGTGGGAGAGGCTGCCAAAGTTTTTGAAAGCCTTGCAGATGTATTTGATTCTCTAAACGATGTGTGGTAATATAACTTTAATTTTTAAAACTAAGTTAAAAATTGCTATGCTTCCAGGGATGCACACCAGAGGACCCTGACTGGGTTGTTAGATTTAATGTTGGGAGGGCAATTTTGATGAGGTGCTAGCTTGGAGCCCAGATTAAGGAAAATGTTTTTTCTCAAGCAACATAAGTTGCTCAGAGAAAAAGCTTACTGTGGTCCCGAAGGGTAGAAGTAGAGTGATGAAGCATAAGCACCCTGACCTTAGGTCAGAGTTGGAGCCTGCTAGTTGGAAGGAAATGGAGAAGAGACCAGAATACTATGGGCTTCAGAAACTTGTGAACTAACATATGATTATACTCACTATTCATGCCCAATTAGGAGTTCCCACTTGACTGTTTTTTAAAACAATAGTTCTCACCCACTTCAAAGTCCCCTGAGTTCATTATGGGAATCTTCGAGGAAGTTTTTTATACAGACTCACAAATCTGACAGCTGCAGCCAACACACCCAGGCTATAGTGGTCTTCTTTTCTGGCCCAGGTTTCCTGGAGTCTCATCCTATCACCAAGTCTCACTTAGCACTGAATGTAGAAGCTGTGTTCCTATGTTCCCTCACACTGGGCTAGATGTTGGTATGATCCTGTGCTCCTTCACACTGGGTTAGATGTCCGTACACCCTCACCAAGGTGCTAAAGGTGACGCTGGTGGTCATGGTGATGGCTTGGAAAAGGGATTAAAAGTAAAGCACAGATGCAAATCTCAGAGCTGATTTTGGGAGACATCTTGCCTGTTTTCCCAGGAGAAGGCCAAAGAAGTTATCCTAAAGGTAGTAAATGCGGGAGCCCCCATGGGGGAGGATCATGTCTGGCAGTCCATTATTCAGGGGAATAAGAGAATTGCCTAGCTGACCAACATACCTTCTCACTTGAAATAAGACCATTGACTAAAAATTCACACACATATATAAATTTTTATATAATTTATATAACATATTATACATATGAATTCTCCTACATTGCTTAGAAAATGAATCCAGTTACCTTAGTGTGGTAGGCACATTGATTCTCAGAGTCTATAAAGCCAGGTATATCAGTAACCAGAGCTCACAGCTACTGGTTCCAAGGTCCTGGGCAGAATTTCACAGAACTAATTCCTAGGAAACTGAATTCCTCTTCTACTTTAGTGAAAACCAAGACTCAAATAGGTTAAACAACATGCCCAAGTCATAGGGCAAGTGAATAGAAAGTCTACACATTCCAAGTCTAGACAGCTTTTGGCTCAAGCTATCTGCTACCTAAAGTGAGGCAACCACAGCAAAGATGTAGAGATGAGTATATTCCCATATATTCCTAAATCTAGTATATTTCTTATGGGAGCTGCTAGACATGAATTACTCAGTTCAGACATCAGATGTTGATATAAATCAGCAGCCCCAGCTCCCTTCCTGCCTTAGAATCTTTCTACTCCAAGTAGAAGGGAGTGGTTGGGTAGGTAGGAGCAGCTACAATGACAAAAAAAAAAAATACAATGAAACCAACAGGCTGCCTGGCTTCATGCACAGAGAACAAATAGACATGACCTCGATCAAGGCAGCTTCTCAAAATTGGTGGCCAGTAGATTCCATAACCAACATTAAAATATGAAATAATGCTTGAGAGGTCCAATCTCCTCCTTCCTTTCAAGTAACCTACCAGCCTCCATGCAAATGTCTTAATCTCCTCCACCCATCCCATTTAAATGTCTCCTCTTTGAAGGAGGCCCTATCTCACTTGTCATTGCCCTAATCTGACAAGAGATGGAAGAGGTCAAATACTTTCCATTCCTTTCACCCAGATTACTTTTGTAACTTCACACTTAAACACCTCTCCCACAGTTAGACCAGTCCCATGCAAGTGGAAGTTGTCAGACTTCATAGGGAAAGTGATCAGCCCTTCACTTTCTCCAACCACTAAATTGGGAAAGAAAGTTACTTGAGCATGGGGTCTAAAGTCACAGGAGAGATAACAACTATAGTAGTGGGGTTTGAGAGGGAACCTTGGAACTACCCATGGGGCTTGTCTTGCAACCATATGAGGATTACTCCTGAGAAAGCCCTTTCCTCCATGTCCCCAGACAGATTTCTTTTATGAAGAGTCAGTAAAAGCCACACATCACATGATTGAGAACATAAAAAGGAAATAAGTGTTTCTGAACCTGTACAGAGACGATGCATACTAGTGGGATTTGAGAGCTGTTAGGGAAACCACCCACCCCCCCCTCATTAAAAAAACATGAAGACCCTCCAGTGTTTAGCAGCAGAAGTGAAAGCCCCAGAGGTGGAAGGTGAAATGACCTAGTGGCTCCCACTAGTGCTACTAAGTACAGGGTCAAGGTTAGAACTCATGTTCGACAATCTGACAGATTTAAATTCAAATCCCAACTCTTCTAACTCAGAGCTGTGTAGAGTTATTAGGACAATTATCTAAGTCCACAGAGCCTCAACTTTATTATTAGTAAAACTGGTTAATATCTCCCTTAAGGAGCTGTAGCAAGGAGTCCATAAAGAGTGCACGCAGTGTCATAATACAGCAAGTTGGATATCAGCTGGCATTATTAGGATGTTATCATCTTCTCCTTAGGGTTTGGTCACTATTATTGATGCCACCTCCAATTACTTCCCAGGAGGGCAGTAATTCTCCCTCCTTTAATGATTTACAGTGTTCTCCCTCCCCGTGAATATATATGTATACATAGAAATATATATACTAAGTTTCAATCTTACTCATAAGTGGTAGAGCTAGGATTTGAACCTGCGTCTCACTCAAAAGCCACAATGAAGACTCTTAGGAGAGAGTCCCAACCAAACCATAGGGATAATATGTTCAAAGTTCCCAAGTGCCAACCACACAAAATGGAGAGATCTTCACTCCCTTCTCCTCACCTCACCTCCCTACTCAATTCCTTCCCATCCTCCCTCCAAAGAAAGAAAGACATTCTATTAACATAGTTGGTGAGAAACCCAGACTTCGATTAGGACACTGACTAATAGGCATGGTTGGTGTATCAGTTTCCACTCTCTCTTGCTTCTGCTTTCTCCCTGCAAACAATTAAGTAGACAAATGGAGCCAGAGCCTATTCCACGCCTCCCAACTTCCTTTCTTCCTGGGTGTGGACAACAAGCAGAAAGAATGTGAGTGGCTGAAGAAGTGAGTTGAGACAGTGAATCTTTTTAAAGTGCCTTTTGATTGACTGTGATTCTGTTCAGAAGTTCAGGCAGTCTCTCAATGGCAAATTTGGCCTGCGTATTTCTGATACAGGCTGATGGGAAATCAGTACAATTAGTACATAATTTCTGATTAGACCTAAGATTCCAAACGAACTTTCCAGTGCTCCTCGTTATGCCAGAAATTCTGGGGCTGCAGAGACTATAACACTGATACTAACAGAAATATTTATCTTGAGTTATCCTTCTACCTTCACTACACTCATCTGTGATGGTTAATTTTATGTGTTAACTTGAGTGGGTCATAGGGTGCCCGGATATTTGGTTAAACATCATTTCTGGGTATGTCTGTGAAAGTGTTTCCAGGTAAGATTAATATTTGAATCAACAGACTAGGTAAAACAGATTGCCCTCTCCAATGTGGGCAGACATCATCCAATCTTTTGAGAGCCCGAATAGATCACAAGGTGGAAGAGGGGGGAATTTGCTCTCTGCCTGACTCCTTGAGCTGAGGCATCAGTCTTCTCTTGCCCTGGGACTTACACCTAGTTCTCAGGCCTTTGGACTCAGACTGGAACTATACTACCAGGTTTCCTGGGTCTCCATCTTGTAAACAGCAGATCATAGGACTCTTCAGCCTCCATAGTTGAGTGAGCCAATTTATTATACACACACGTGCATGCACGCGCGCACGTGCGTGCACACACACACACACACATATCTTCTATTGGTTCTACTTCTCTGCAGAACCCTAATATACCATCTGGCCTTTAACTCCTCTAAAAATTACTCAAGAGCAGAGACTGTATCCTACATAAATTCTATCTCCTTAAACCTCAAAGAATACAGTGGGTGTTAAATAATGTCTTTTGCATAGACTTCCTTTACAGACTTCTATTATTGGACGAAATCTGTAAATATATTATATAGTAGGTAAACATTAAGGTCGTTAACCCATGAATCAAGATCAATTCAAAGTGAATAGAAATTTGATGTAAAAAATTCAAACCACCTACCCAATGAAGAAAATGTAATATTTATCAAAATTCTAAAATAGGGATAATTTTCTAAACTTGGAAGTAATAGAATAAATAATAAAGGAAGAGACTGACTTGTTTCATTACATTTTAAAATTTAGAGTTTAAGTTAAATAAAACAAATTTAAAGATTAGGATAAAAGAATGTTGAAAATGTTTGAAAAAGAGTTAATTTTTTTTCAATATGGAGCTGATAGATAAGAAAAACCCTAAGATACCAGTAAAAAAATTTACTTGGACAAAAATTCCCCAAAGATGGTGAGTCCACATAAAAACCTGTTTGCAAATATTTATAGCCACTTTATTCATAATTGCCCAAAGAGGAAGCAATCCAAAGGTCCAACAATTGGTGAATAAATAATATGGCACATTCATACAACAGTGTACCACTCTGCTAGAAAAAGAAACAAACTGCTTAATATATACAACTATATGACTAAATCTCAGAATCATTATGCTGAGTGATAGAAGCCAGACACTAAAGACTCATACATACCATATGATTCCATTTATATGACATTCTGGAAAGAGAAACTATAGAAACAGAAAACTGATTAGAGGATGCCAAGAGCTGGGGATCAGGGGAGGAGATTCACTACAAAGGGACATAAGAGAATTTTGGGGGCCAAAAAATATTTTATATCTTGACTGTGGTGGTGGTTACATGATTATAAACATTTGCTAAAATGATGTACCTAAAAATAATAAATTTTACTGTATATATGCTAAAACTCAATAAATTTGGTTTTTAAAAGACAATTAGAACATGTTTCATATTACTGGTAATCAAATAAATGAACATGACAAGGGGCATTTTTAACCTAATAAATTTACAAATATAACTGATAATATCCAATCCGGGCTAGGTTTCAAATAATTTGGCATTCTTATATAGTAATGTTGGTGATGTGAGTTGGAATAACTCTTTTGAAAATCATTCTTAAAATAGGTATCAAGAGTCATAAAAATGTTTACCCTTTGACCCTCAAATACCATTTATGGGAATCTATGCCAAGAAAATTTTGCAAAATGGCTTGAAATCAACCATGTTCATGGAATAATTTATTACATATTATTAATCATTTTAAACAAAGGAGTTCAGCTTCTAATCATGGGGAAATGGTTCATGAATTATTATGAAAATTTATGGAAATATTATACAATACATAAAATTATTGTTATAAAGTCTCTATAACCACATATACATATTGAAGTATATGTATGATGTAACATTACCAAAGAAAGCCAAATTCAGACTTATGTGTGTGTTCTAGAAAGTAAGTATAATGACTAGGAGCATAGATTCCAGAACTAAACTGCCTGGATTCCTATCTTGACCCTGGCCCCTACCAGCTGTGATCTTGGGCAACTTACTTAACCTCTCTGATGCTTAATTTTCTCATTTGAAAATGTGAAAGATAATAGTAGCTTCTTCATAGGTTTTTTCCCCAAGGGTTCAATATGTTAATATATTATGTAAAACTATCTTACTAAACTATATGACACAGAGTAAGCATTTTATGTGTTTGCCCAGCTTTATATCTTTAAATGCAAAAGGATTGAATAAAAATAAGACCATGGTATTATTCTGGTATATGTGGTTGTGGAATTATTATATTAGGATGGTCTATTTTTTTTATTTTTGCATTTAAAAGTCATTTTAATTTTCAAAGACTTGCATAGATCTCACCACAAATTTCCATACAGATTTCACTGAATGGACATTTTATCAGATTTTCTTTCTGGCTTCCTTGTTAATGAATTTCCAAGTGATGGTGTGACTGAAGAGCTACAGGGGTATGTACTTCAATGATTCATGTAAATCCCATTGAAAAAGACACTCTGAAAAATAGGAAAGACCACAAAATGATTTGAAGGCCATCATATCCATGGAAATACTAATTATAGATTATTTATTTTGTTAAAAATGTAGAAGGTACTTAATTCCCAATAGCAAGGGAATGATGAATTAAATCATAAACTAGCTAAGAAAGGGACTACTACCAACAATTTCAATTCTGATTGTAAAGAATATGTAACCATAATGAAAAGATGCTCGACATCACTAATCATCAGGGAAATGCAAATGTAAACCACAGTGAGCTATATTACCTCATACCTCTCAAAATGACTATCATCAATAAATCAACAAACAAGGGACGGTAAAGATATAGAAAAAAAAGGAACACTCATGCACTGTTGGAGGGATTATAAACTGGTGCAGCCGCTGTGAAAAACAGTATGGAGATTCCTCAAAAAATTGAAAATAGAACTACCTTGCAACCCAGCAATCCTACTTCTAGGTATTTATCCAAAGAAACCCAGAGCACTACTTCAAAAGATATATGTACCCTTATATTCACTGCAGCATTATCTACAAAAGCCAAGGTATGGGAGCAACCTAAATGTCCATCAATAAACACATAGATAAAGAAGAAGTGATACATATATAAAATGGAATATTACTCAGACATAAAAAAGAATGAAATTTTGCCATTTGCAACTATATGAATGGACCTAAAGGTGAAATGTGTCAGACAGAAAAAGACAACAACCATATGATTTCACTTATATGTAAAATCTAAAAAACAAAATACATAAACAAACAAAACAGACAAAAAAGTCAGATACGGAGAACAAATTGATCGTTGCTAGATGGGAGGGCTGTTAAAAGGATAGGTGAAAAAGATGAAGGGATAAGAAGTACAAATTCACAGTCACAAGGATGTGAAGTACAGTGGAGGGAATATAGTCAGTAATACTGTAATAACTATGTATAGTGCTATTTGGGTACTAGACTTATAGGGTGGTCACTTCGTAAGGAATATAAATATCTAACCACTATGCTGTACATCTGAAACCAATATTGTATGTCAGCTGAAATTGAAAAATTAAAAAATATTTTAAAAGAATATGTAACCACGTATATATATGGAAACATGTCAAATAGAATGTTAATGAAGACAGCTAAATACTTCTGTGTCTTGAAACAAAGCTTATGATGAGTGAGTGGGCGTGGACTTCTATCTCATAGCTCCTCGTGCTCCTCGGTCTCTTGGTGTTTCTGACTCTGAAATCGGTGGTCGTTAGAGTCTCCTAAAGCAGCCTACATGGTGGCTCTGCTTTGTCTCTTCAGAGCTGACTTCCACATAAGATATATGCTGGGTGGGACACAAGGAAAATCTTTCACATAGAGTGTCGGTCACTGTCTTGGCGCCTTCTCCATGTGTGTTCTGGTCAGCAGTGCCAGCCAAGCCCAGACTCAAAACGAATCTGAAGAAATTTATGCTGACACTTGGTTCCGCATCTGGAAATGCTGAGGGCCAGCTATGATTCTTAGCATTGTGGTCATTCTCTTCTTGAACAAAACATCAACATACTTCACAGGCAAGAGCCCTTCATTCCAGACATCCAGGGCATTCCAGTGACTGACTTTGAAAACTGAATGAGTTTAAACGTTCAGACCACAAGGTTAATTTTCCAGTGTTTTTGGTTGAAAAAATTCCAACCTGTGTAGATCTGCTACCTGTTAGGTCCTGGCCATAAGGAGACATATTTTAAATAATACTCCCTATATATTAAATACACCATTTGAAAATTTTTTTTCTTCAAAGACTTTATGTGTCTTTTAAGAACCAATTAAACTTGGTAATTTAAACCTCATGCCTTAGACCTTTCTGAGGGGAAGATGTTAAAAAGAAATAAATTGAAATCTTTGTAAAGTTAGAAGACCAATGAAAAATAGAAGTTAAAAGAAGTTTTTATCATTTTACTTTACATAAAAGAAAATGGTCAGCTAAAGGAAACAGAAGTATCTACCTTATGATTTGAAGAGAATTGTATCTGTATTTTTTCCTATCTTTTGCTTCATAGTTTGTACAATTTGTCTTTTAGTAGAGGAAAAAACATTGTTTGTTTATACCTTGACCTAAATAGAGGAAAGGGAACTAGGTGAAAATATTTTTAACATCATGAAGTATTTTGTTGATCAGTAAATTGCTATTTCAAAGTGCTGTAATATTTTCTCCCCCTCCCTGATTTTTGAATGACATTATTATTAATAGGGCCAGTTGCTGTCTCAACTCTGTTAAAACCATTTCTGGGAAGGCTCTCAGCCCTTTTCCCAAGCACAGCACTGCTTCATTAGGCCTCTGCACAGATGTTTGTTCATATGGACCCTGATTAAGCTATGTGTGTGCATGTGTGTGTGTGTGCGCGCGTGCCGTGTGCATGCATGCGCACGCAGTGTTGAGAGTTACTCTTAATCTGGGTTTTTCTGCACAATCTTAGCACATGTTATGGCTGAGAGCTATGCATGATGAAGTAGCACAAGCTGACCCTCTTCCTTACTCTGTGCCAGTAAGACAGTCCTGACACTGCAGGGGAGATAGACTGCCCCCCACCCCTCCACCCCCCACCCCCCACCCCACATTGTCCGCCAAAATAGGAAGCCAGTGGGGATTTGATTCACCATAGCCAATGAAATTAGACCACCCCTGAGAAGAGCACATGCAGGCTGTTCAGGGTCAAGAGATCCTCATGAGATATAGACATCCAGGCCTCATATTCCTTGACATGGTAGTATTCAGGAACGTTTTGAAGATCTGCTTTTGCCTAAAGTGCATCTGATACTAGGCAAGTAAACACACTGTAAACCTGAACATCTAACTCCACACCCTCAAGTAGCACTTCCTTAGACCTCGAGCAGTCCAATCAAAGAAGCGACCTCACAGAGAGGTTGAAAGTATGGACCTGGAGCCTGACTGCCTGGATTTGGACCCTGTTCTGCCCCTTATTAGCTTGGTAACCTTGGTCAAGTGACTTAACCTCCTTGTTTGCTTTTCTGTAAAGAGGATATGCTAACTGTACCTCCCTCATAAGGTTATTAGGAGGATCCACATTTGCAAAGTGCTTAAACCAGAAGCTGGTAAATGCTATGTAAGTGTGTGCTGAATAAAGTAAATAGATTTGCAAAATCAATTTTATTCACAGTTCCACCGGTTTTCCTCCAGGAATTCTGTTTGATTTAAAAACAATAGCAGAAGCTTTTTGCTTGTCTGAGACCTTTTATCCTTGACTTCAAATTAAATTTCTTTAGTTGGGAACAACCTTGCCATTGGAAGCAGAAGCATTAAACAGAGACCATGCAACACTATATGATGAATCTGGGTTAAAATATGAATTTAACACTCTATAAAGACTTGAGAAAGTTTCTTAACTTCTCTGAATTCAATTTTTGCATTAGTAAATTGGGAGTAATACGAATTTCTCAGGGTTGTTATTAAATTAATAAAAGTTATTGTGGAAAGTACTTGGCACATAGTTTAATGGAGGAAGAGGTTCTCTTATTGATAAGATTCAGGCTTTATCTTTTTGCTTTAACCTATGCGCATTCAACTGGTTCTCTTATAATTTTTCAAAGCATAACTCAATGATTCATAGTAGATTTACGGGTGATCTTCTGATGTAAACAGTTGGAACTTTCTTTCTATTCTTCGGGTGTTGCTACTATTAATGTTTTTCTTAAATCATGTTTTTTTATCTGTTCACTTAATTGGAATTAGCCTTCCAATGATACTGGTGAGATCCAAAGAGCCGGTGAAAATTATAAGGATTGGTAAGAATATTAAGAGAAAGTACATTTCAGAAAAATTCTCCAGACCTGGTCTGTTGCTCTTTAAGATCTTTCAACAAATGTGTCCTAGGAAGTCCCTCACATGTTTGTTCTTTTCAAGACTCCACACCATTAGACAGATGTCACCTGGAGCTGCTTGTCTTTTTCAACAGGATTTTTTTTAAGGTGAGCTTTTTAAGAGATAGGTTTCTATATCTTATTTTCAATTAAAAATTAAAATTATGAGTAAAAATTACTCATGATTTTCAGCTGCCCAATATTTGTCTCACATATGTTCTTTTTTAACAGATTTTTTTTCTCCACAATGTCAAATTTAAGGCCCTAAATCCTCCTTTAAAATCTATTTGAAATATTGAGCAAGAATCTCTCTCTGCAGGATTTACTGATGCAGAGGCGCCTGTGTTTGTGTTTACAAGGAATGGCTGTTTCTCTTTTCTATTAACTTCACTCTCTGAATTTTCCCTGGAGAAGCCACCAAACCAACAAACTGTCTCTCCTGGAGAGGAGAATATGGTAGCTGTTACTGTGTTTGCCATGTTGTGCTTCTGTCACAGATATACATGCAAATCATGAGCTTCTGGGGCCCCAGGCGCCACCCAGACGCCTTCCCGGGAGGCGCTCTCAGCCATGGAGATACTGTGTCCTCTTTCCAAACGGCTTACAGTCATTCCTGTGCTCCATGACGCTCCACAAGAAATAAAAAGGTTTCTGTGGTTAAGCAGGCTGGTAAATCATTGGAAAATAGCTTAAAATATGTTGTAAATTGTGCTCCTTTCTCAGACTCACATGCACATGACATATCAAAGTTTTGTAAATTTCTTAGTAAAGAAATTTAACTTTACCTTGAGCGACGTTGTTTCACCTGGGAATTGAAAGCCTGGGGTTCTGTGGAAGCTTCCTGGTAAACACTGCTATACATGAAAGAATGCTATAACTCCAAAAGTCCGCTGGTGCCAGGGGAACGTGCTGGGAAATGGCCCATGGTGCCCATCTTCCCATCTTCATAGAAGGCATTTTCATTTCTCTGGCACTCACATGGAGAAGACGTCTCCTTTAAGTCTTGGGCAACAATGGCTTCAAAGTATGAGTATGCAACAATAGAGTATTATATAGCCTTAAAAAGGAAGTAAATCCTGTCATTTGTGACAACACAAGTGAACCTAGAAGATATTACGCTAAGTAAAATAAGCAGTTAGAGAAGAGCAAATACTGCCTGTTTCCATTTTTTGAGGTATCTAAAGTACTCAGACTCATAGAAGCAGATAGTAGAATGGGGTTGCTAGGTACTCTAGGGAGGGGTTCCTAAACCCAGGCCATGGTCCGGTACCAGTCTATGGCCTGTTAGGAACTGGGCCACACAGCAAAAGGTGAGCGGCAGACAAACGAGCGAAGCTTCATCTGTATTTGCAGCCGCTCCCCAGCACTAGCATCACCGCCTCAGCTCCACCTCAGATCATCAGGCATTGGATTCTTGTAGGAGCACTGGTCTCTGGTGCCAAAAAGGTTGGGGACCACTGCTATAGAGAAGGGAAATGGAGAGTTGCTGTTTGGTGGGTAAGCAAGATGAATAAATTTTAGAGCTACGCTGTACAACGTTGGGCTTATAGTTAACAATGTTGTATTATGCATTTCCAAATTTGTTAAAAGGGTAGAGTTCATGTTAAGTGTTCTTACAATAAAATATATATATATATATATATATATATATATATAAAGAAACTTTTAGAGGTGATGGATGTTTATCTATTACCTTGATTGTGGTGAGAGTTTCACAGGTGTATGCATATGTCCAAATTCATCAAGGGATATACATTAAATATGTGTAGTTTTTTGGATACCAGTTACATCTCAATAAAGCTGTTTTTTTTTAAGTGTGTATTCAAGTGAGTATGAGTGTGCAGATGTGTTCACGCTCCTGCATGTGCCTGTTTATATGGTCACATTCTAAAATCAAGTGGATGATCGGTGAATTTCTACTACTTTTGAGTATTTGCTCCTCATCTCTACCTTGTAAGAGCACATGATTTAGAATAATTTGATATCTGGAAGAAATATCTGTAGGAAAACAAAACAAAATCGACACATGGCAGAGGTTAGAAGACAATCCAGGTCATGAGCACCTGTAAGTTCTGTGTTTGTCCTGCTGCTACTGCTACCACCGCACTCCCTGTGGGTTTGGTGAGGCTTCTCAGTTTGTCTTTACCTCCCTCTTTCATTTTCCTCTGCGGAAATGGGACTAATTAAGAATTCAAGCTATTTTTAGACTTGTTCAATAGCTTCCATTTCTCTTGAAATAAATTGCAGCCTCTTTTAAAGTATTCCACAAGGCTCAGCAATATCCAACTCCTGCCTTCACTCAGATTTCAACTTTTCCTGCCTCGTGTACTAAAATCTAGTCATTTGTCATATTCTCCCAATTCCCGCAATATACTTTCTGTGATTCCCTCCACTTAAAAATCTCTAGCCTGTTCCTTTCCCTCATCAGATTCTTCCTGACCCTCACCCTGGCTCTGACCACAGGCTTCTGCCTCACAAATTCTCTCTCATCTCTTATGTCATAGTCTAGACATCATTTCTTCCAAGAAGCCTTTCGTGACCCTTCCACAAAGTTAAGTTGGCTGACCCTTCTCTGGCCTCCCTTTGCAACTACATACCCATTTCATAGCATTCCCTATACTTCACTGTAATTGAGTCCATTTATTTATCTGTATCCCCCACAAAACTGTAAACTTCACAGGGGCATAATCTCTCTATATTGCTCATCTTTGGGTCCCCAGGGCCCAGCTCAGAACCTCTAAAATGACAGCTAGTCAACAACTACGTGTAGAATGAATGAGTCTGTCAGTCAATGGATCAATCTTAGCCTTGTTACGAACTATAACAGTAAGATTCTATCACCAGATTCTCAAATCTCAGAGTCTTATTCCTGATCTTTTGGATGAAGGACAAACACAATCCAACTGCAAAGTCTCTCAGAAGGTATCTTCCTCAAACATTGGGGGAGTGGAGGGTTGCGAGGTGCCCTTGAACTGACAAAAAGAAAGTACGACCTCATGTTGCCCTCTTGTCTATGTTTGAAAGAGTGAACCAGTGAGGGTTATGGTTCCTCCTCATCAGATTTTATACCCAAATTATTAGTTTCAAAACTGTTTAATTGGGCCTATTTTCAGCCTTGCCAGAAAACCTGCTTCCTGTTTTCATGACAAAACGTGCATGTTCTAGGGCTCTGAGAATCTTGCTTGTACTTTTTAGTCTCATTGCATAATAAAAGACAGATATACTAGTTGCACACAGGCTCAATAACACTTCTTTTACAAACTGAAGTCTTACCCAGCTGCCAAATTCATATTCTAATTGGATGACAAGAAACTATTTCCCTAATGCAACAATGAATCAGTCTGTGTCAAGCAGGACTGCTCACCATAACGCCCTTCCTGGCTGGAAAGTAAAACTTGTAAGCTGGATGCTTTCAGAGAAACAAATTACTCCTGGCTGCAGAATGAGATGACTGTATAGTTGACCAAGAAAAACACAAAAACACCCCTAGGAGATGAATTACTTGAAATTACGAGGCCTACATTCCTCAGGCCGGATAGCAAAACTATTTCACCCCCTTAAGACATGATGCTAGAGTTAGTCAGACATTTCCAGGATTTGTGCCTTATGGAAAAATACATTGACTCCATTGCAGAAAACTGCTTTAGGAGGGACATGTTGTAAGCATATCTATTGCAGAATTAAGCTTCTGAATCGTATTCAGGGGAGGCTCTCTCCACAACCCCTGCAACCGCTTCAGTGACTGGAATTGTGGGGAGTTTTATGATAGTAGGGGTGACTTGGGAATGGCAGTGTAAAACGATCCTCTACCAATGGCTGTGGAGTGATTCATAACCATATGCTGCACCCTGGGTCCAAATCCCAGCATGGTAATCTACTTTTTTCTGTATATCAGTTGCCTATCTATCAAAGTTCATTCTTTGCTCTTTGTACCCTTAGTGTGCAATATAAGTTAAAGGGTGTCCAAGAATGCAGGGGATGACTTGTAGGGAGCACTGGTGTATTAATTAAGGTAATATTAGCTGCCAAAAGAGATAAACTCCAAGATCTCTGCAACTTAATACAGTGGAAGTTTATAAAGGCCAATCGACTGGGAGAGGGGGTGTGGGGAGGCTCCACACAGTCATTCAGAGACCTGGGTTAATGGAGGTTCTACCTTTAATATATGTCTCCCAAAGTCACCCTGCGTTTTCACATCCAATGAGCTGTGGCTGAAGATAAAACATGGAAGATCATGTAGTAGGTTTCTATGGGCTGGGACTGGAAGTGGCATAAAGCACTTTTACCCACAGAATTCAGGTATTTGGCTCCATGTAACTTCAAGGGAAAGCTGGGCAAGGGGTCTGGCTGTGGACTCAGGAAGTAGAGCAAAGGTTTTACTGAACACACACTATTCTCAGGCACTGTTCAACACTTTAGTCAACAAATATTCATTTCACTTGTCCTTCCACATCAACAATAAAACTTTTCCCTCCCTAAGGGGGACAATCCAAAGTTGCATCCAATTAATTCGTCTGGGACCTCCAGGGGATGCAGACTCTTTTCTATCAATCACATCCAGATATGGCTCCTTGTGATCCAATCACCTATGAATTAAATCTCTCTCTCTCCCTCCCCCCGCCCCATGCACGCACGCATGCACACACCCGCACACACACATGCATGATATCCAGTGAGGAGTGAATACAGAGTAAACAGATCCTTCCTTGCCTATTATTCCTTCATGATACCATCTCTATTTGAGAAGTTGTTTTGTGCCTTTTGCAATTGTTCCTATGAATGCAAGTGCCGTTCTGGCTACCAGGGCAACTTCTGACACCAACCCCAGGAAACTTCCCCAGGAAGGGGTCTCACATCATGTGCCAGCTACTGCTCCAGGTTTCAGAGCCTTGACAACATAGAGTATATTACTGCATTCCTTGGTTATCAGGTTGTCATTTCACCACCACTGAGGCCCAAATCTTAGGTGATGTCTACCCCACTACACAAGCTCATAGACACTCTCCTCCTTCGCCTGATGGACGTTAGAGAACTCTCAATATGGTTTTTCTACTAACTATGGGAGGAAAAAATATATATATTTAAATGAGACCTCAATAGGGTTCATCCATGAACTATCAGCTATTTCTCAACATAGGATTTTAGCTCTAACATAGAACGGAGCTTTAGTGTTAGAATATTTTTTTTCTGTTCCTGAAGTTTTATTCTAGGTCTCTGCTATAGATACCACTGGAAAATATAGCTAAACCATCTATAAAAACTTGAGCCCTGCTAGTAGGAAAGAACTGAACCCACACCAGACTTCTTGATGAGTGAGATAACCAAGCATTTTTACCTGTCTGTTACTTGCAGCCAAAAGCATTCTAACTCATGCAAATTTAAGTATAACCCACAGCAGCCATGATGGAAAATAACATCTTAGAGGCACACATCCAGAAGCACAGAGCTCTTTCTAGTCAGAAAATAAAGTGAAAAAAAAATCATTAAGAGTGGTGATTTCCCTAGTGTGAAGCTGATTCCAAATGAACCAAGCTGTCCCTTGCATCTAAGTGAGATTTCACGGCTGTAGACAGGATTACTTGTGACCATATATCAAACTGTACCTATTGCCATTGCCTCCAGATTCCCAGGCTGTAGGTAACAGCCTGGGAAGAACCACAGGAGGGATTACAAAATAAGGAAGGCAAACAGAATGTCTGCTAGAAGTCAAGTGTTTGAGGCCACATGTGTCTCGTTATGGGTCATGACTCATTAGACCGACTGCTGCTCTCTCTTGCCTCATTTTTTCCACGCGAGAATAGAGAAACAGCAGCCAGAGAGCTGCTGGAGAGTATCTTCACATCCTTTCTTTATGGAATTTGTCTTTCTTCTCTTATATCTTTTCATTCTTAGTCAGATGCATTTCTGATTATCTCAATATCAGTTCACCCTGCGTGGCAAAGTACTGGGGCTTCCTATATTCTAACTTCGGAAGGTGGAATATTTGTACTCAGTATCCCAAAAGTATTCTTTAAAACTCCAAAATCCAGACTGCTTTGTAATGTTATTGAGCTCTGAGGTTTCTTCATAGATAAGGCATAACTTTTCTAAAGCACTGATTTGAATAATTTAGCTTCAAAGTGAACAAGAGACCACCAGAGAGATTTTACTGAATTTATGTCTATCATAAGATAATCACTACCAGTTGCTTAATATTTTTATATGCCGGATACTATGCTAAGCTCTTTACTGGCAATATCTCTTGTAAACATCATAATGACCTTTTTAGGGTGGTTTTACTGATGAAAACTCTGAAATTCTAAAAATTGGATTAAACGACCCACCCCAAACATGCATAAAGTAGACTGGCAACAAATGAAGCAACAGCCCAAGTACAGTGATGTGTGGCCGTGGATGCACAGCACCCTTTGGGGAGACGGTGGAAGGAGGCCGTGCCTCAGTTCAACGGAGCAGCCTCTCTGGCTTTAGCCCCTTCTGCTGTGAGGAAACACAGGCCCACTGTTTCTAGATCTTCATTTTTCAAAAAAATTAAATATCTAAGTTTTTATGTGAAATTGAAATCTTATTGTTAAATGTTGGCAGCTATTAAAAAGTTTTTTAGCCCTCTGCAGCCAAACACAATACAGCTGTGAGATGGATTCAGCTTGTGGGCTGCATGTTTACAAACTCTGTCCTCTGTCCCAGGCAATTGGGAATCATTTTGTGTTCTTTTGTTCTCTTAAGGAAACATGGCTCCTCCACCAGAAGCCAGAGGGTCTTAAATTATTATCAATGATTCAATACTGAGGTGTAATCATTGCCCACTCACCCTCTCTTAGAAATACAAATAGCCATGACATTACTCCTAGGAACATTCATGCATAACTTGTGAAATCATTATCCTGTATGACTTTCGGGACCCAAGTTGACATGGAAGTGCCCAAAGAAAAAGAAGATAGAAGAAAGAAAAGAAAAACCAAACGCCCAGAGACAGACACTAGGGCACCCTGTTGAGTGCCGCCCACCCCCATCCCTGGCCCCTGTCTGTTTTCACCATTCAGACTCCTGAAGCCCAGCATTCAGAGCCTCAGCCCACCATTCTTCATTTCTGATTTCTCTCCTCTGAGGAGATAAGGATGACCCAAGGCCTCTTGGTGTGTTTTACATCAAAGGCCACTGAAGGGTCCTGACAGACTGGATGTCAGTGCTGTAAATAAACCATTAATCACTCTGCCATTTCATGGACATACTTTTCCCAGAGGGCATGAACTTTCTCCAGGTCACTAATATAAACCACATCTTCCCTGAGCCAATGGGGGAAGCAGAGCGGGGTGTCAGAGCTCAGAGAGCAGGCTCCCTGATTGACACACCATTATTTTCCTCTTAACCCCTCAGGTCATTGCTATAGTCCTCACAGATTGTAAATGGTCAACTAAAAGGAATATGGTTGAAATGAACTAAATAAATGATGTCACAGCTTCAGAGAATGTATATACCACAGGTAGCTGCTTCCAACCCTCCAAAACTCTCCACCTCTAGATCAGTACCAAGACAAGGCCACAGGGGAAAAAATGGGACTTGCCTTTGGTGAACTCCCATAGTCTGAGTTTCAGGAATTAGAACCCAGAGAAAAGGTATAAAACACCTTTCCAGAACAGTTTTTCCTCTGCATGGTAAAGTTATGATCATTTGACCAATGATTCTAACTTGGCCAGTATTACCCACTAGAGGCCAAGTCTTTAGTGAAGATTTATTCATTCCCTGAGCTCCTCTGGGCAGGCAGTGCTTTAGGCTCAGTGAAACTACAGGTGCGGCCCTTGCTCTCCTGGAATTTATACTTTTGTTGGGTTAGGCAGCCAATTAACAAGCCAGATACATTTAGACAGCAATAAGGCTCTAAAGAACGTAAAACAGGAAAGTGGAGTCAACATTGATGGAGGAGTGCCTATTTTAGTTCAAGTGGAAAGATGAGAGCTTTCATTTACTCAGCAACTAAACATGGTAGTAGCACCAGGGGTTTGCCAAAGAAATGGAATGAGTGAGGTTTCTATTTAAAGGAATTTATGTTTAGTTGGAGAGATGAGATAAGTATGTAAAAGTTCAGAAGAAATCATGAATATGCAAAACCTACATGAAAGCTTGAGGGAGGTAGGGCAGGCTTCTCAAAGAAGATGAGCCTCAGCAGCTGGGACTAAACTGTACATCTGGACTGTATCAGGAGAAAGAGTCTTAGGTCCTTCCCACTGAGCCACCAGGAACTGGAATCAAAATTTGGTCCAGGGCTGAGATCTCCAAGTTGAAATGTCGGAGAGTGGAGATAACAAGGTAGCAGCCTCCTGGAAGGAAGGGCAGAAGGAGAAATAACACTGCACTTCAGATAAACTCCGAGCGCCTTACCCTGCCTCCCAAGCGCTGCCTGCTTCCTGGCTTCATCTGCTATGTCTCCCCCTCACTGCAGCCGCACGGGCCTCCTGCCAACATCAGCAGAGCTCGGGCTTGTCCATGGGGACTTTGCATTGGTTAGTTCCTCTGCTCAGAATGTGTCTCTGTCACACCCCTGTGAGCTTCTCCTTGTTAACTAGGTCTTGTTAACTACCTCCTTTTCTGTGAGAACTCTGCTCAGCATCTTTCTCAAAATGGCTCCCCCAACTCTCCAGTCCACCCCCCCCCATCACCTCACCCTGATGTATTTCTTCAGAGCACTTTGCTATCTGACATCTTGTGTTCCTTTATTGATTTACTTGTCTGCTTTTCTTCCTCTAAAAGAAAGTACGATTTGAGCTGGAAGCTGTGTACTTTGTTCCCTGTTACATCCCCATTGCTAAAAGGCCACTTGGCACCTAGAAAAAACTTAATAGACTCTTGTTGAGTTCACTGTTAAGTGCCTACTCTGCATCAAGCATTATGCTGGGCTCTTTGCATAATAATATAATATCCTTTTAATCCTCCCCACAATGCTCTATGACAGGTATTGTCATGCTCATTTTACTGATGAGAAAACTGAGGCTTAGGAAAGCTAAGTATCTTCTGCCACATCACATAGCTAGTAAGCAACAATTGGACCCAATCTGTCTAATCCTAAACGCTTTGTCTTTTCTACTTTTCTCCTTTCTTCTTATGGGGAAAAGAGGAAGTAAAATCAAGAAGATAAAGAATCCAAATCAGGTTAAGATTCTTATGGCACAGTTAGAAACCCAGGAAAGTCAGTCCAGTAATCAAGTGAAGACCAGGAAACCAGGGGTCAAGTGAGAATAATGCCCTTGTTCACATTCACTGGCCGGAACAGGGCAGGACTGGGTAAGAAGGTCACCAACAGAAAGAAGAGTGGGGGCCATTAAACACCCAGCTGTGCCGAGAGGTATACAGCTAAGCATGCCGGTGCTTAGTGCCTCCATAATGCCGTGTACTCCCCCAGGGCTCCAACAAATAAAAAGAGAATAAGCAGAGAGTAGGGAAATGGCATGTTCGACACGGGAAGTTTGGATGACCATGGGCATGATGCCTTGCTTGAAGGTAGAGAAAGAGAATTTTTTTTTTAATTTAAATTGTATATGATAAATAAGCTTATAAAGCAAGGCTGACCTGGGCTAGCCTAGCTCAAAATATTTATAAGAAGTATGGCTAATAAACCTCAACCCTGGCTGAGCTCCAATTCATGGAAATGGCTCTTGAGAAGAACTCTGAAGGTCAGTGAGTCCTGGCAGCAAACGGTGGTATGTTCACTCAGCCGTGTCCTTGCAGGAATGTTCCATGTGCCATGCATTTACTCTCCCTGCTGCAGAATTACACTTGGCTTCCATGTGAACTTGCCATCATGAAATGACACAGTCAGCACTGACCCTCAATATTCAGGCTTGGGCTGGCCACCTGCATTACATAGAAATAAATGTACTGACTACCTTCATTCCTTGAACAGAAAGTGTGGCAATAGCTACATGTACACAGTATTTATTATGTGCCTGGTATTACAAGGCAGTTTATATTATCCTAAGCCATAAATATGTATTATTATTATTTCCATTTTACGAATGAGGAAACTGGGGCTCAAAGAGGTTCAGAAAACTGTCCAAAGCCACAAAGAGTGAAACCAGGGTTATATACAATGGAGTATTACTCAGCCATAAGAAAAGATGAAATACACTACCATTTGTGATAACATGGATGGATCATGAGATTATCATGCTAAGTATAATAACTCAGACAGAAAAAGTTGAGAATCATACGATTTTACTTATATGTGGGATATAAAACTGAAAGCAACAAATAAACATGACAGAGATTCATGGACACAGACATCAAATAAGTAGGTTACCAGAAAAAAGGGGGGTGAAGGAGGTGGGTAGGGGTAAAGGGGGTCAAATATATGATTATAGAAGAAATTTAACTTTGGGCGGTATACAGACAATGCAATATATATATACATATATATGTATATACATATAATGCATTATTAAATTATATCCTTTAAACCTATATGATTTTATTAATCAATGTCACCTTAAAATTTTAATTAAAAAAAAAATTTAGAAAGAACTCAGTTCAAAGATTAAGTGGAGAATGTTTAGAAAATAAATGAGCTCTCCTAAGGGGGAAACAAAAAGCTCAGATCATCTGATTCCCCAGTCAGGATGCTTTGTGCAATATCAGTAGTCCCCAGATACCCATCTACATATCTGACAGTTTTCACCAATTCATAGCAAAATGAAAAAAATAAGAACAATATCGTAATTTCCTTAATTCTACATCATCTTTTACAAAACAAATGATTATTTAATGATATATGGGAAGAGAAAAACACTATAGTAAATGTATATGTTGATTAAAAAAGAAATGTAGTGATTTCAAAATTGTTAGTATATGATAAATTGTGCCTTAGAATTGAAGAAATAAGGAACATGTTGGTGTAAGATTCTATTACAACTTAAGAACTGTGATTTATCCTGAGCTCGTGTCCTTCTTAGTTTTGGATGTTTAATTCTTTTATAAAATCAGAGGATTATAGGGGATAGTAGCTTTTTTAAAAAAAATTTAGTTAGCAAAAATGAAAACCAATAGTCCTCTCTGATCTCTTTTGCAGATATTCTTTTATTATTTGAAAATTTCAAATGTTTGGGAACCAAGGCACCTTACACCATTGTGTCCCACTCACGTTGACAGAGATCACAGCTGAGAGACTCTTGAGTCAAAATCAGCCCACAGAGCATTGTAAAAGATTGTAGAGGATTGTGGTTTGGCCACAAAGAATTGTAAATTTTTAACTGACAATTGACAGACAATTTTAAAGAGAAGTCATTGATTTCTGACTTCTCTTTAAAATTCAGAAGCTCTAAGAAGGAAATCCTGCCATTTGTAAACAACATGGATGGACCTTGAAGGCATTATGCTGAGTGAAATAAGTGAGACAGGGAAAGACAAATACTGTATATATGGAATCTGAAACATCGCTTCAGTAAGGAATCTAAAAAAACATGAACAAACTCAGAAACAGAGAGTAAAATGGTAGTTGCCAGGCAATGGAGGGTGAGGAAAATGGGGAGATGTTAGTCAAAGAATACTAACTTCCATGTATTAGAGAAATAGTTCTGGGGATCTAATATCCAGCATGATGAATATAACTAGCAATACTGTATTATATACTTGAAAGGCGCTAAGAGAATAGCTCTTAAATATTCTTACCACACACAAAATCGTAATTATGTGAGAAGATGAAAGTGTTAACTAATTTTATTTGGCGACTCATTTTGCAATACGTAAGTGTATCAAACCATCATGTTGTATACCTTTAACTTACATGGTTATATGTCAATTATTTCTCAATAAAGCTGGAAATTTTCTTTTTTTAATTCCAGAGATCTGGCTACACCGGTGTTACATTCCCTCATGGGTATGTAGAGCTGAATGGTTGCTGCTCCCTGTTGGAGAGGCATGCTGTCAAGGTGATCACATTCTCTGCCACTTCCTATAGTATGATATCTGGGTAGATTGCTGTAGTAATGGACCCCAGAGTGTCCATGCCTCTCTGCACTAATGCCCTTTCACTGATAGCCACACTCCCAGGACTCTGAGCTTGCCTGTGTGACTCACTTTGGTCACTGAAACAACAGCAAATATAAACAAAAGCAGAATCTTGAAAAGTTAGGCCATGTCTTCTCCAGCTTCTGAGAACCCTGAGGCTGCTGCCATGTGAACAAACCATAGTTGCCTGCTGGAGTGCCTATGTCGAGGAGAACCAAAGCACCGGCCTGCAACCTGGGGTTACCCCAGACAGTGGGGTCAGTCTAGACTATTCAGCCCCCACTGAGCCATGCTGACTGTAGCCACTTAAGGACCCCAGGTGAGACCAGAGGAAAAACTGCCAAGCCGAGCTCAATTCAAATTCTACTATTAAATAAATGATTATTGTTTGAAGCTACTAAATTTTGAGGTGTTTTGTTATGCTAACTGATGGTACACCCTTGGCCTCACTCATTTGGATTATAAAAGCATTTGAATCTGTGACTCCTACCTTAAAACAGAAACAAACTCATAGATACAGAGAACTGATGGTCGCCAGATGGGAGGAAGGTGGGGGGTTGGGTAACAGTGAAAGGAATTAAGAAGTACAAATTGCCCATTATAAAAATAATCACGAGAATATAGAGTACAGCATAAGGAATATAGCCACTAATAATGTAAGAACTATGCATGGTGTTAAATAGATACTATTTTTATCGAGGGGATCTCTTCGTAAAGTATATAAATGTCTAATCACTATGTTGTACACTTGAAATTAATATAATATTATAGGTCAACTGTAATTAAAAATAAATAATAAAAGATATTAAAAACCCTTTCACATATGTGCGTGCACACACACACACACACACACACACACACACAGAAATATAGGCACTTGACTATTACATGAGAACAGGAAATTTAAATTGTCACTTTAGTCTCCATAACAGCATCTACCACAGTTAGCTCTTAATAAATATCTTTTGAATAAATCCATGAATTCACAGATGTTTCCTTCTGTGACTTAATTTAAGAGGTAGCCTAGAGGTAGTCACTACCCGCTGGACTTCAGCACTAGCGGAATCTCCAAGATAATCTCCAGGTAGCATTAAGGATCACGGAACACCCCTTCCAGCAGGGCCACAGGCTTCCCAGACACCCTGCTATATCTGCTAAACTAGTTTTGGAAAATCAACACATGTGAACCAACTCATTGGGGATTGAGGTTTGACAAGACTGATAATAACAACCTATTTGTCACTTGTGCTTAGCTTTCCACTGGTGTTGACAGAGGTCTAAATGGCAAGGAGACTTCCCTACGAAGGCTGAGGAAATATGATGTAGCTGTGGGTGTTAGCTGAAGAACAGCCAACACGAGAGCTGGATCCTACTTACCTACTGAGTGAATTGTAACTGTTACTTTTCAAGGGATAAAAAAAGGAATGCCACGTGAAGGAAAACAAATACTCTGAACACCCTGAATGAACACATATCATTCTTTTTTTACCATAAGGAGTGTTTGGTAAACTGCCCCCCACCTTTTATTGTTTTCTTGCTCATTCTCTTTTCTTTCTCAAAGATAAGAGGATGTTCATTAAATTAACCAAAGACATCAAATATATGCAGAGCAACCTGAAAACCATTGCAATTGAAGAAGTGGGAAGCAACTCAGAATCACAGAATGGGAAGTTCTAGATTTTAGTGTAATAGCCTGCTTCTTAATTACTTTGACTGGGTAATTAAGCCAGTCTGTCCAAACCCATTTGCTCATCTACAAGATGGTAGAAATAATATCTGCTCTGCTAACTTTATAGAAGAGTAAATGAGATGACATAGGTGAACATGTCCTTCAAACATTAATGATTACAGAATAAAAATGATAATGATCAATAGTTGCAAATACAACAAGAAATAAAATCTGAGCAAGGCCCTCCTACAGAGGCACTGTGGTTGAGCCAATCAATTATAAGTAGTGCACAGCAGAGCCCAGAGGCACCAACAGCAAACCATCAAGGTTGGAAACAGAAAGGAATCATATCAGACCAACAGGGTGGATTCAGAAACAGACAGATGTGGGACTGGCAGGGAGAAGAGTCATTAGACAGGACTGGGACACGGAGACCCTGAGGACCAGCCAGGGAGGGCCAAAGGCGTTAAGCAGACAGCAGCTGGTCTTGCCTGCCCAGCATTGATCCCTCCTTCCTGGCTTTCCTGTGAGGATCTCTCCATTCCCTCACTCCACGTGCCCTGCCCATAACCTGACCAGGAGCCTTCCCTGCGGCTGGACCAATCCCAAATAGATTCTC
The DNA here is from genome assembly GCF_014176215.1 of Rousettus aegyptiacus. Taxonomy (NCBI): domain Eukaryota; kingdom Metazoa; phylum Chordata; class Mammalia; order Chiroptera; family Pteropodidae; genus Rousettus; species Rousettus aegyptiacus. Next base: position 64,754,766 of record NW_023416285.1, on the reverse strand, counting down.
TTTGCTGAGAATAGAAATCTTTCCTAGAGCGACATGAGGATGAGAAGCCTTTAGAACAAATATATTCATTAGAAGCACACTTTTAAAAAAGCCACTCAATGAGTCTTGCGGCCCGAGTCTCCAAGGCTGCCCCAGTTCTAGCACTTTTTGAGGCCTAACTGGTCAAATCAGGCAACCCTTCTTTGATTCTTCTAGTACCTTCCCTCCTTTTTTGTTTTTTGCATAAGTTAACCAGATAACCAGAGTCCATTTCCACTGCTTATAAGTAAATAAACAAATAAATACAAATGATCAAGGCATCTACCTAAGGTCTAAGTTCATAGACAAGGATGGGTGTCTTACATACATGTCACTCTCTTCACCCTGTCCCACTCTGCTAGCTTCTATTGGGCCTCTGAACAAGGAGCTATGGGAAAAATAGGGGTGCAGAGTGAATCTAAGGTGTAAAACAAAGCTGCTACCTGAATATAAGAACAGAGATAGGGCTAAACAATGACTCTCCCTTCTTTCTAGTGCAGGACAAATTAGAATGGAATGTCAGGACTAATTTTACATTCCACAATCTTATGAGAGTCTGAGAAAAACCACAGTGAAGGAAATCAGAGAGCATAGTGTGTGGCTAAGGGACTACAGGGGTTCAAAGCCTCCTTCTGCTTCTTAGAAGCAGTGTGACCTTGGAAAAGTTACTTAATTTCTCTGTTCCACTTTACCTCTTCTGTAAAATGGAGGTGATAATAATACAGGTGTCTATCTCAGAGTTATTATGAGGATAAAATAGTTTAATGTTTATAATGTGCCTAGAAACATGTTTGGCTCATAGCAAGAGCTATATAAAGGTTTGTTATAATAAGTAATAAGAGTTTCCCCTAAGAAAGGTTGAGAACTTGAGGTGGCTTAGCCTGGAGAGGAAATCTTTCAAAAAACACAAGACCTCTCAATAACAAATATAAACTTTGCTGAGCTAACCGCATGCCATTTAACACTGAGAAAAGGATCAAAGGAAATCAGCAAACAAGGCCTTTGTGTCATGGGTGTTTGGGGTCAGTTATATCAATTGACCCTTATTTACTTTGTCTGAGAAGAGGTTAATGTTCCCCCAAGGGTAATGAGGCATTGGTCAAGTGGTCTCTGTAATGACAAGCTATCTAAAAATACAGGAGATGACCCCACCCCTCAGCTTTGGGGACATGGCGTCAAAGTAATTTTCTGTGTTACTTAGTAAAGTCAGGCAGAGCCAAGGGGTGCTATCCCTCTCACTCTTCACCATCTCAGCCACTCACTTCCTGCCTCACCCAAGAGTGGGATGCCCTTTCCTCTTGGTGACGGGCACACAGGTGGCAATGCAGAGAGCTGCTTCCCAGCAGCCAGGGAATCACCCTGGCTCAGGGTTAACGGCTCCAGCCATCACGCACAGGTGGAAAGTCCCTGCCAGTTCAGTCTCTCTGGTTTTTTGTTTTCATATTCTAGCTCTCTGCTCAATGAAGGCTGATTGTAACACCAAAGAAAGGTAATTTTAAAAAGGGACTATCAATGGTGTTCTGAGAGAAGACAAGTGAAATACTACTAGAGCTATAATTGCTCTTGGCATCAGCTCCAATTTAATTGTTCCTATTTAGCTAGAAGTTTTGTGGTTTGGGTTGTCAGCAGTCATTTCTTGCTTCTTCCTCTGATGGTTTTTCCTGACTCACTTGCTAAAAGATGCTCAGGCAGAGAATCTTTCTACCACTGACTTAGATGCAGAAGTAGGGGATCTGCTGGTGTTAAGATTACCAGAGGGACTTCCATTCCTTCCCCTTTGTCCATACTGTGTCTCCAGAACCATCCCATTTCCCAGCACTAGTGAGCCTCACTGGCCACGGCCTGCATACCCAGTCGTCTCCAATTCCCCCATATTTCTCTCTCAAAACATCTTCCATTTGCTTTCCATTCCTGGCCAATGCACATTCCCCAATCTTTGTTAGGGTTACTTTCCAACCTTCATAGACCCTAAGCATTCTTGCTCTTGGAGGCCCTCCCTACCTCACATCCAAGCAGATATGCTAAACTACAACCACATCCATCATCTAATATAATTCCCAAGTAATAATGAATGAATTGAGTTTCAGTTGACATGTGATTACTTTTTAAAAATATTTAATTAAACATTTTATTGTAATTTTGTGGCTTTCTTTTTTATATTTCAGAACCAGAATTTTTTTCAAAAGTAAAACACTTTCACTGACCTTTGAAAATTTCATAGGCCCTAGATGTTGTTCCTTTAGTGAATAAACTGGCCCTGTACATCAACCAGGGGCAATTAAAAAAAAAAGAAGGGCAACTTGTTCAAAGTCATCCATGTGATTATGACGATAATGATAAAGAGACAGAAGAGGAGGATCATTTTACCAACTTGTGCTACATGTATGCATATACTATTCCTACTCTTTATAATAATCCTGTGAGGTACATTTAATCATCATTCTCTTATGGTTGAGGAAACTGAGATTCAGAAAAATTGATTAATTTGACCTAGTCACACAGTTTCCGGTGGTTGAGAGGAGATTTGAACCCATATCTATTTAATTCTGAAGTCTTCATGTCTTCTATTTTGGCACCCCATTGTTGACTATTTTTCTTTTCTCCCTTCCCCACTCCCCATTTATAACAATAAATAAGTTGTCTAAGCCAATCTGATTGTCCAGCAGCCAACCTCTCTTCCATGGAGCCGTGGATTACATCACCCCGGAGTTACTAGTCAGTGGAGAAGCATTTTTTATAGGCTTCTGTTTTTGACTCTAACTGTCATGGTAGTTATCTCAGGCTGACACAACACAGCTCTCATTGGTTTAATTGTCAGGGGGCCTCAAAATTACCCTCCACTCCTTTCCAAGCCCTTGTTTCATGGACTCCAAATTGAAGCCTGGGCTGCTCTAACTCCTACTCATGCCTTTCCAGCGTTGTCTGCACCATTTCTGGCTGGAAAAGGTTATGTTTTTAAAATATACTTTAGCATTTTAACTGCCTGTCTTGCCCTGTATGATCAGGCCAAACTATGGCCACAGTTGTATATAATTAGTTAACTTCACTCACTGTCTCTTGTGTTTATGGTTCCCTGCCCAATTCCAAGTGACGAATGGCTATCCAAAGCCATGGGCTTGACCCCAGATGACCCCGTGTTTGATTGCCTTCATCCCTGTGCACGGGTCAGCACTCAGAGACTCCCACAGCTCTTGCTCAGCGGATAATTGATTTCCATGTGAATTCATGGTCTAGTTGGCATTAGTGGGCCATTGGGCACACTGACAGCATAGGCAGGAAGCAGCCTGTGGCCACCACCATTTTAGAGCATGTCCACCAAAATATTCTCTTTAGATAAAGTCCCGTACTTAAAGAACCTTGCCCAACCAATGTCAGAAAGGTATGATGACTACTAAGAATTTGTATCTGAAAGTTCCCAGACTTCTCTTGAAAGCAAAGATTCAATAAGCAATTTCCAAGCATCAGAACAGAAGTTTCACCACTTTTCTTTTCAATCTTTTGTTTGGCTTCTGGCAGGATGATGTTGATCAAATGTCAAGAAATGAGGAATAGTGTCTAGTGTCTATTTTTCATCTAGTGGTCTGTTTATTTATGCATCATTAATACCCTCACTTTAAGAGTTGTTAATGTATCAAGACAATATTTGTTCAAGCTCAATAAAGTGTAGTGAAAAGGGAAGGGTTCTATATAGGAAGTTTGAAGACCTGAGTCTTAGACCCTACTCTGCTTCTTACTAGATGTGAATCTTTACCATTACTTTACCTCTGGGCTCAGTTTCTTCATTTGTGTAAGGAGGAGAAGAAGAATAAAGAAGAAAAAAATTAAAAAGAAGGAAAGGAAGAAGAGAGGAAGGGAGGGAAATAGAAAAAAGAGAGAGGAGGAGGAGAAATAAGAGAAAGAGAGGAATGGAGTGGGAGAGAAAGGAAATAAGGGAAGGAGAGAGAAAGAGAGAGAGAAAGTAGTAGGACTAGATAAATGATTTCAAAATTCCCCTCCAGCTGCCTGCTTCCTGTATTTTGAGGCTATGTTATTAGGTGAATAAACATTTAAAATTATTGTCTTTTTGATGAATTGAGTTCTTTATCATTATGAAGTGACTTTTTTTTTATCACTAGAAATAGTCTTTGCTCTGAAATCTACTATTAATATAATGATTCCAGCTTTCTTTTAATTAGTGTTAACATGGTATACATTTTCCCATCTTTTTTACTATTAATCTATTTGTGCTTCATATGGAAAGTGCATTTTTTTTTTTTTGGCAGCATATAGTAGTTTTTCCTCTGCCTCTAGTTGGGGTATTTAAACCATATACATTTAACGTGATTAATATATGATTAGATTTGAATCTATTGTCTTATCTGTTTTTTGTTTCATTTTGCTCTTTTTTTTTTTTTACTTCTCTTGGATTTATTCCATTTTATCTTTTCAACTATAACTCCTTGTTGTATTATTTTAATTGTCACATTAAAAGTTATAGTATACATCTTTAACATGTCATATTCCACCTCAAGTGATATTATTCTACTTCGTATATAGTATAAAAGCCTTAGAATAGTATACTTCCACTTCTCCCTTCCCAACTTTTATATCATTGTTGTCATACATTATACGTTTACTTATATTAAAATCCCTTTATTAAATTGTTATTATTATTTTTTAAACAGTCGATTGTCTTTTAAAGAGATATAGATGAGAAAAATTCCTATATTTTTACCTATATAATTACCATTTCCAATGCTTTTCATTCTTTTGTATATATCCTTTTTCCATTAGGTACCACTTTTCTCCTGCCTGAGGACTTTCTTTAACATTTCTTGTAGTGCCAGGTCTGCTGCTAATGAATTATTTCAGCTTTTATAATTCTTAGAAAGTTTGCATTCCATGCTTACTTTTGAAAAAAAGAATGCTAGATATAGAATTCTGGGTTGGCAGGGTTATTTTCTTTTCTTTCAGTAATTTAAAGATGTTGCTCTTACTTGCATTGTTTCTGACAAGATATCTGCTTTCACTCTTATCTTTAATCCTCAGTACATGTTTCTTTTTTCTCTTGCTATTTTTAATATTTTTTCTTTAATATCAGTTTTGAAAAATTTGATTATGCGTCACTTGGTATAGTTTTATTTTTGTCTTTGGGGTTAATTGAGCTTCTTGGATCTCTGGGTTAACAGTTTTAATCAAATCTGGAAAAATTTCAACCAGGTATGAAAATTTCATACTTTTTAGCTTCCCTCTCTTTCTTGTGAGGATTTCAATTACACATATGTTAGGCTGTTTGAAGTTTTCCCATAGATCACTGACGCTTATTTTATTTTATAAATTATTTTATTTTTTTATGTTCCATTGTGGATAGTTTCATTACTATATCTTCAAGTTCACAAATATTTTATTCTGCAACATCTAGTCTATTGTTAATTCCAGTGCATTTTTCATAATGCATTGTAGTTTACATCTCTAAATTATTCTATTTAGATGTCCTTTTACCATGACACTACTTAACTTTTGGACATATGTTATAATTGTTATTTTAACTTTGTTCAAATATAATTACTATTTATCTTTATCTGTTTATTCCAACATCTGTGTCAGTTCTGAGTCAATTGCAATCGACTGACATTTTTCTCTCCACTATGGGTCATGTTTTCTCGCTTCTTTTCAAGTCTGACATTGCTTATTTTACTTTGTTAGATGCTGAATATTTTTATATTCCTAAACTATCTTGAGCTTTGTTCTGGAGCACAGTTAAGTCAGTTGGAAAAAGTTTGATCTTGTTTTTAAGATATGTTAAGAGTTCTGGTCAAGATGGTGGGGTAGGTAAATGCTGTGCTTGCCTCCTCCCATGACTAGATTAAAATTGTAACTAAATTATAGAACAGTCAACATGGAGAGTGATCTGAAGACTGGATGAACAGAACTCCTATAACTGCAGATACAAAGAGGAAACCACATTAAGAATAGTAGGAGGGGCAGAGACATAAAGCAAGCTGGTCCCACACTCATGTATGGTTGTGGAGCATCAGGAGAGATATCTTGGCTGCAGAGCCTTCCACTCTGGAAAAGCAAGGGGCCCCAGCCCCACACGGGGGGTCCCTAGCCCAGGGTTCCAGTACCAGAAAGAGGAGTCCCCACCAAATCTGACTGTGAAAATCAGTGATGATTCCAGCTGTCTGAGTGAGATGGAAATCCAGAGGTCCCCTTATAGGGCTTGTGCACAGACTCATTCACAGGCACTCTTCCTAGACTCCAGTGGAGAGACAGCAGCTCAAGTGGTGCCAGAGACCTACAGAGAAAGGCAGTTGTGTTCTCCACACACATGGCCAAATCTGAATCTACATTGACATGGCAAGCTCTGCTAGTTTCACCTGATGATTCCTTGAGACCCTGCCCAACCTAACTCACAAATTACCAGTGGCAATTTCATTACTGGGAAACCAGCCCCACCCAGGCTCTTAGAAGGAAGTTCCTTCTGTAGCAATCAACAGACCTATATTCGTGCACCTTTGGAGACACTTTCAGTGGCAGGTAACCAGCCCCAGCCAGAGCCACAGTATTTCTTGAACAAATCTCAGGGGTCTGCAGGCCCAAGGCAGGCAACAGCTGCCCTTGGTGTGAACTGAAACTTTTGCAAGTGGCCACAGGCTCAACGCTGGCAACAAATCTGAATCTGCACCAGCCTGGAGAACACCACTTGCCTGATCCTGGTGACTTTGTGAGACTCCCATCTAAACCAACCATGGTACCTCCAAGGCTAATTCAGCTGCTGAGCCTTACAGGCAGCCAGTGGTCAGCCTCTAGTCTGGGGAATGCCCTGGGTCTTTTACTGAGCTACACTAGACCTGATACTAGTGCCAGTTGGCCTTGGTTCACTGCATGACCTCTCTTACATGGCTCCAGGTCCAGCTTAGGCAGAGGCCAAACACAGATAGCTCCAACCAGGTAGCTTCGGGCCAGTCACAGGCAGCAGCTGACCTTGGCCTGCATGGAAGCCCTTGCCAAGGGGCTCCAAAACCAACACATCAGGAGGCTGGCAGTAGACCTCAACAGAGCACCACCTGATTAACCCTACAAGCAGCAAATCCAAAGAATGGTCTCAACAGGCACATGAGCACCTGGGGCAGATCCTACACACAAGAGTTCATACATTGTAGGTGTGGCCAGTCCTCACAGCCAGTCAGCGTGAGAGTCAATCCCACTCACTGACATGCCAATAACAATCAAGGCTCAACTACAACATGAGAGCACGTACAACTCATACAATGGTCATTCCTGGAACATGTGGCACAGGTGATCAAGAAGACTGAGCCACTGGACCACACAGGACACTTACTATGTAAAGTCACCCGACTAAGGCTGGGAGACATAGTAGATCTACCAAACACATAGAAATGAACACACAAAGGCAGCCAAAATGAGAAAACAAAGAAACATGACCAAAATAAAGAAAAGAGAAGAAACCTCCAGAAAAAATAACTAAACGAAATGAAGGCAAGCAACCTACCAGATACAGAGTTTGAAACACTGATTATAAAGATGTTCAATGAACTTGGGGGGGAAAGAGATGAACATAGTGAGAATGTCAACAAAGAGATAGTAAGCATAAAAAATGACATAAAAGCAATTTTTAAAAACTGTCAGAAATGAAAAATACAACAATGGAAATGAAGAATACACTAAAAGGAATCAACAATAGATTAGATGAAGCAGAGGATTGAATCAGTGATGTAGAAGATAGCATAAAACACACAATCAGAACAGCAATAACCAAAAAAAAAAAAAAAGAATCCAAAAAAATGAGGATAATTTAAGGGGTCTCTGGGACAACATCAAGCATACCAACATTTTCATCATAGGGGTACAAGAAGAAAGAGAAACCAAAAGATTGAGAACCAATTTGAGAAAATAATGACTGAAAACTTCTCTAACCTGTGAAGGAAATAGACATACAAGCCTAGGAAGTGCAGAGAGTCCCAAACAAGATGAACCCGACAGACTCACATGAAGATGCATTATAATTAAAATGGCAAAGGTTAAAGAGAAAATCCTAAAAACAGCAACAAAAAGGCAGCTACTTACTTCTGAGGGAACTCCCATAAGTATGTCAGCTGATTTCTCAACAGAAACTTTGCAGGCCAGAAGGGATTGGCACACAATATTCAAAATGATGAAAAGCAAGGACTTCCAACCAAGACTACTCTACCCAGCAAGGCTATCGATTAAAAGTAAAGATGAAATATAAAGCTTCCTAGACAGGAAAAAGCTAAATGAATTCATCAACATCAAGCCAGTATTATAAGAAATGTTGAAGGGACTTCTTTAAGAAGAGGAATGGAAAGGGAAAAAAAAGAACACAAATATGAATAATAAGATGGTAACTATGTGCCTATCAATAATCACTTTAAATGTAGATGAATTAAATGCTTCAATCAAAAGACATAAGGTAACCAAATGGATAAGAAAACAAGACCCATACATACGCTGTCTATGAAAGATCCACTTCAGGTTGAAAGATACACACAGACTGAAAGTAAAGAAGTTGAAAAAGATATTTCATGCAAATGGAAATTTTTAAAAAGCTGGCATAGCAATACTTATACCAGACAAAATATACTATAAAACAAAGGCGATAATAAGAGAAAAAGAAGGACATTACATAATGATAAAGGGATCAACTCAACAAGAAAATATAATCCTAGTAAACATTTATGCTCCTAACATAAGAGCACCTAAATATATAAAGCAAATATTGACTGACATAAAAGGAAAGATCAATAGTAATATAGTCATAGTAGGGAACTTTAACACCTTATTGACACCAACGGACAGATTTCCAGACAGAAAATCAACAAGGGAAGAGCAGCCTTAAATGATATAACAGGCCAGATAAATTTAATTGATATTTTTAGAGTGTTTCACCCCAAAGCAGCAGAATATATTTTCTTCTCAAGTGTACATGAAACACATTCCAAGATAGACCACATGTTAAGCCATAAAACAAGTGTCAGTAAATTTAAGAAGATTAAAATTATATCAAGCATCTTCTCCAACCACAGTAGTGTAAAACTAAAAATCAATTTAAAAAAAACTGAAAAATGTGCAAATGCATGGAGGCTAAACAATGAATGGGTTAACAATGAGATCAAGGAAGAAATCAAAAGATTCCTTGAGACAAATGAAAATAAAAACATGATGACCCAAAATCTATGGAACACAGCAAAAGCAGTCCTAAGAGGGAAATTTATAGTAATTCAGGCCTACTTCAAGAAACAAGAAAATCTCAAATAATCTAACCTCAAACCAAAATGAACTAGAAAAAGAACAGCAAACAAAGCCCAAAGTGAGTAGAAAAAAAGGAAATAATAAACATCAGAGTGGAAATAAACATATAATAAATAAAATATAATAAATGTAACAAATAGAGTCTAAAAAATAAAAAAGACCAATGAAATCAAGAGCTGATTTCTTTAAAAAAAAATGAACAAAATTGATAAATCTTTAACCATATGCAAGGACAGTTCAATATCTGCCAATCAATTAATGGTAAACACCACATTAACAAATCAAAAGATAAAAATCATATGATCATATTAATGGATGCAGAGAAAGCTTTGAAAAAATCTAGTATCCAAATTGGAAAGGAAGACATAAAGCTGTCATTATTTGCAGATGACATGAAACTATATAGAGAGAACTCTAAAGACCCCACCAAAAACTTATTAGGACTGATAAATAAGTCAATAAAGTATCAAAATGTAAAATTAAAATTCAGAAATCATTTGTATTTCTATACACCAGTAATAAATTATCAGAAAGAGAAATTAAGAAAACAATCACATTTACAATTACATCAAGAAGAATAAATAACCTAGGAATAATTCTAACCAAGGAGGTAAAAGACCTGTACTTAATTAATTATAAGTAATCGAAGAAAGAAATTGAAGATACAGATGAACAGAAGCATATACTGAGCTCACGGATAGGAAGAATCAACATCATTAAAATGTCCATACTACCCAAAACAATCTATAGATTCAATACAATTTCTATCAAAATACAATGGCATTTTTCTTGAACTAGAACAAATAATTCTAAAATTTATATGGAACTATAAAAGACCCCTAACAGCAACTTTGAGAAAGAAGAACAAAGTCAGAGGTATCTCACTACCTGATATCAAACTGTAGTACAAGGGCCATAGTAATCAAAACAGCATTGTACTGGCATAAATACAGACACATAGATCAGAAGAACAGAATAGAGACCCTTAAAATAAATCTGTGCCTTTATGGTTATTTAATCTATGACAAAGGAGACAAGAATGTACAAGTGGGTAAAGACCTTTATTCAATAAACGGTGTTGGGAAAACTGGGCAGATGCATGCAAAATAAAAAAAAAATGAAACTGGGCCATGTTCATACACCATATATAAGAATAAACTAAAAGGAGTAAGACTTAAATGTAATACACAAAAGCATAAAACTCCTAGAAACAAACATAGGCAGTAAACTCTGACATTGCTCTCAGTAATATTTTTTTCCAATGTATCTCCTCAGACAAAGGAAACAAAAGAAAAATAAATGATACTACATCAAACTAAAAAGTTTTTGCGCAGCAAAGGAAACCATCAACAAAACGAAAAGACAATCTACTGAATAGAAGATATTTGTCAATGATACATCTGATAAGGGGTTAATATCCAAAATTTATAAAGAACATTTACAACTCAACACCAAAACAACAACAACAACAACAACAACAACAACAACAACAATTCAATGAAAAATAGGCAAAGGACCTAAATAGACATTCCTTATAGAAGGATATGCGAAAAGATGCTCAAAGTCACTTGTGATGAGAGAAATGCAAATTAAAACCACACCTGTCAGAATGGCTATCATCAATACATCAAAAACCAAGTGCTGGCAAGGATGTGGAGAAAAGGGAACCCTCATGCACTGTTGGTGGTATTGTAAATTGGTACAGCCAATATGGAAAACACCTTGTATGTTTCTCAAAGGATTAAAAGTAGGCCTTTGAGCCACCCTTCTCTTGCTCAGGCTCACTTCTACATCTGGAAGTGTACTGTTGTTTTACTTTTCTTTCCACTAAAGCTATTCTTTTCTGCTGCAAAATAAATAAATAAATAAATAAATAAATAAATAAATAAATAAATAGATAAATAAATCGGAATTATCTTATGACCCAGTAATTCCACTTTGGGGTGTTTATCTAAAGAAAACCAAAACACTAATTTGAAAAGATATATGCATTCCTATGTTCACTGCAGCATTATTTACAATAGCCAAGATATGGAAGCAACCCAAGTGCCTATGAATAAGCAACTGGATAAAGAAGTTGTGGTACATATATGCAGTGCAATACTACTCAGCCGTGAAAAACGAAATCATCATTTGCAACAGGGATGGACCTAGAAGGTATTATGTTAAGTGAAATAAGTCAGACAGAGAAAGACAAATACCACATGATTTTGCTTATATGTGGAATCTAAGAAACAAAATAAATGAACAAAACAAAAGGAAAACAGATTCATAGATACAGAGAACAAACTGGTGATTGCCAGATGAAAAAGGGGCTCAGGGGCTTGGTGAAGTACAAATTAGTAGTTACAAATAGTCACAAGGATGTATAGCATGAGGAATATAGTCAATAATATTTTAATAACTATGTATAGTACAAATTGTGTACTAAACTAATCAGGAGATCACTTCATAAATTATATAAGTGTCTACCCACTATGCTGTACACCTGAAACCAATGTAAAATAGTATTGAATATCAACTCAAATTGAAAAATAAAGATTAAAAAAATATTTGTTAATTGGGGGCAGATAAGTGCTCATTCTAGGACTATTTCCCACTCTGAAGGCAAGACTCTTCTGTGTACTAAAGAACTCATAAAACTCAATAACAAGAAAACAAACAATCCAATTTTAAAAAGAAAAAAATTAACAGAAACTTTTCTAAATATGTATAGATAAATGGCAAATAGGCAGATAAAAATATGTCCAACATCATTAGTTATTAGGGAAATACAAATTAAAACTGTGATATGATGCTACTATACACCTATTAGAATGGCTAAAATTTTTAAAACTAACCATATCAAGTATTGATGAGAATGTGGAGGAACAGGAACTTCCATAGACAGCTGGTGGGGATGTAAAATGCCACAACCACTTTTGGCACTTTCTTTAAAAAGTTAACCATATACCTACCATATGATCTAGCTATTCTACTTGTAAGTAATTCCCCAAGAGAATGAGTGCATATGTCTCACCAAGACTTATACATTAATGTTCATAGCAGTTTTATTTATAATAGCTCAAAACTGGAAACCACTCAAATGTCCATCAACAGGTGAATAAACTACCTGTGGTTAACCATACATTGAAACACTACTCAATAAAATGGAATAAATTATAGATACACTCTACAAATTGAATGGATTTCAAAATAATTATGCTGAGTGAAAGAAACAAGACAAAATAAAAGTACATACTGTACGATTTCATTTATATCATATTCAACAATATGCAAACTACTCTATTATAAAAGAAAACCAATCTATGTTTCTTTGAGGGCCTGGGGGTATAAGGAATCTGTAGGAGGAGGGAGAGATAGGAGGGAGGAACTGCAAAACAGCACAAGGAACTCTTTTGAGGATGATGAATACATTCATTATCTTTATTGTAATCATGATTTTATGGGTGTACACATGTATCAAAACTTACCAAATTTTAGGCTTTAAATATGTACATTTTACCGTTTTTCAGTTATACCTCAATAAAGCTGATTTTAAAAAAAGAAAAGAAAAGAAAAGAAAACAAGAACTTACTTAAAGTAGGCTCTCCCTGGCCAAATTTGGGACACAGAGCTGCCTGCCACTATGTCTCAAATCTCATTAGAGCAAATGCTGCTGGGACCGAAATTTCTCCATTTCTGATTATAGAGCTACAGACAAAAGTTATACTTTTAACGATTAAATTCCAGTATGGTGAAAGCATTATTTGCCTAATGTTTATAGTACTGGATGTGAACTGGTCCAAGCTCTTAAGTCCAGACTCCAATGAAAAGGGAAAGCAGCCACGATTATACTCTATCCTGACCTGAAACGCTGTGGGAGAGCCCAGCAGACTAAGGACAACTCCAATTTGATTCAAGCTGGTCAGAATTGATTACTAAGCCATCCAAAGAGGGCAGCGGCTTCTATTTCATCAGTTCATTTATAAAGAAAAAAATTTTTGGTAGCTCCTTGTTATCCAAACTGTGGATCTTGAACCAGCAGTATCAGCATCACCTGAGAATTTTTATAAGTAAAAAAATATTTTTTTCACCTTGGATTAAGCAATGATTTCTTAGCTATAAATCCAAAAGCACAAGCTACAAAAGAAAAAAAATAGATAAAGGAGACATCAAATTTGTGCTTCAAAAGACAATTTTAAAAAAATGAAAAGAACTATGTACTACATAAGTACCAGACTTACCCAGGTGATCACTTCATACGTTATATAAATATCTCATCACCATGCTGTACAACTGAAACTAATACAACATTGTACATCAACTGCAATTAAAAAATACTTTTGAAAAAGAAAGTGAAAAGAAACTCTAAAATGAGAGAAAAAAAATTGTCAATCATATATCCAATAAGGATCCAATATCCAGAATATATAAAGCACACTTACAAATTCACAATTTAAAAAAAAATGCATTTTAAAAATGTGCAAAGGATTTAATAGATGTTTCTCTAAAGAAAATATATAAATGCCCAAGTAAGACCATGAAAAGATGTTCAACATCATTAGTCATTAGGAAAATGCACATTAAAACCACAGTGAGATACCATTTCACACCCACTAGGATGGCTATAATTTTAAAAATCAGACAATAACAAGTTGACAAGAATGTGGAGAAATCAAAATTCTCATATACTTTTGGTGGGAATGTAAAATGGTGCAGTTACTTTGGGAAACCAGCTCAAGAGTTCCTCAAAAGAATAAACACAGAGTTATTGTATGACCCAGCAATTCCACTTCTATGTATGTATCCACCAGAACTGGAAACATATGTCCACATGAAAACTTATAAGCAAAGATTCATATCGGCATAATTCACAAGAGCCAAAAAGTGGGAAACAACTCATTTGTTTATCAATTGATGGATGGATAAATGTGGTATATCCATACAGTGGAATCAGCCATTAAAAGCAATAAAGTACTGACACATGCACAATATACATGAACCTTGAAAACATTACGCTCAGCAAAAGAAGCCTGACACAAAAGATAGCATATTGGACTGTTCCATTTATATAAAATGTCCATAGTAGACAAATCCATTGAGACAGAAAGTAGTTTAGAGTTTGTTTAGAGTAGTTTAGAGACTTGAGGGAGGGGACTCGGGGAGTGACTGCCAGTGGGTATGAGGTTTCTTTTTGGGGTGATGGAAATGTTCTGGAGTTATGTGGTGATGATGGTTAATACCTTATGAACACACTGAAAACTACTGAATCGTACACTTTCAAATGGTGATTTTTATGGTTGGCGAATTATATCACACAGAGAAGTAAATTTTAAAAAACTCAGGCCCCAACTGAGACTCACTGTATCAACATCTGCAGTTTAAACAAATTCTTAGACAATATGAATGTGTATTAATGGTTGAGAAGCACTAATCTAGCACACTGGTTCGAGAGTTTGGCTGCACTTTGGAATCTCCTGGGGAGCTTTCAAAACTACTCCTTGTCTCGGTTACTTGTCCTTCTGTGTCTTGTCTGTCCAACTCATCTTAGCCCCTGGGATGTCTGAGATAGACCTCACACTCCTTGATAATTAGTTCTCCTTGTAAGGCACTTTTCGTTCTCAAAAACACATTTTGCTTGAAATAAGAGAAGGGACTGTAGGCCAGATTGTCTTGTTCATATTGCGGCAGCGCCACTGACTCGTTCTGAGACCTAGAACAAATGACTTAACCTTTCATACCTCAGTTTGCTCATTCGTAAAATGTGAGTAATAATTGTACTTACTTTACAGAATAGCTGAAAAGAATAAATTACTTAATATACAT
Source organism: Rousettus aegyptiacus (assembly GCF_014176215.1). Lineage (NCBI taxonomy): Eukaryota > Metazoa > Chordata > Mammalia > Chiroptera > Pteropodidae > Rousettus > Rousettus aegyptiacus. The sequence goes on along the minus strand of NW_023416285.1, from coordinate 64,739,667 downwards.
AAAGCACTAGACTAATACCTGATAAATAATAATACATGATATATAGTAAGCATTATATATGTATTAGATATTATTATATAGGCGAGTATTATTTTATAATATTTATTATATAGTATATTATACATTTATATTATCTAATAGTTATATATACTAATATACTAATTAGATATACTAATTATTATATATTATTATATATTATTATGCATTATCATACATAAATGTTATATATTACTAATTGTATATACTAATTTACTAATAGTATACTATATATTGATATATAGTAGTATAATAAATATATTATATCTATTATGTAATAGATCTATTATTTAGTATATAATAGAAATCTATTGTATAATACCTATGATATCTATATCCATATTACAGCATCTATAATACTATAGAATCCTGTACCAGGCACTGCTCTGGTGTTTCACATTTTTTATATAATTATCTCAATGATTCTAAGATATAGGAATTCATTCAGCAAATATTTATTAAGCATCCGTCAACTATGTACCTGACCCAGTTGTGAAACTGAAGTCCAGGTGTCTTAGTTAGTTCAGACTGCTGTAACAGAGACTGGATGGCTTATAAATAACAGAAATTTATTTCTCACAGTCTTGGAAGTCAGGAAGTCCAAGATCAAGGTAGAGACAGGCTTTGTGTCTAGTGAGGGCTCACCTCCTGCTTCATAGTCATACATGGCTGTCTTCTTGCTGTGTCCTCACATGGTGGAAGGGGTCGAGGGAGCTCTCTGAGACCTCTTTTATAAGGGCACCATTTCCGTTCATGAAAGCTCCATCTTCGTGACCTAACATGCTCCCAAAGGCCCCACCTCCTAACACCATCACACTGGGGATTGGGTTCGACATATGAATTTTGAAGGGAGACAAACATTCAGTTCCTAGCACCAGGGAAGTTAAGTGACCTGCTCATAGTCACAGAGCTAATGAGCAGGGAAACCCAGTCTGACTCCAGAATCTGAGCTCTTACCCATCGCCTCTGTGGCTTCTCTCCAGAGGATACAAACTGGTAGGAAAAATGCAAAAGCAAGGACAATTGGGGTAGCTCTTTGGACCAAGGCATCTGGTCAGCTAAGAGGTGGACATGTGTACAGCACTAGTGGAGTTGGTATCCTAGTGGAGAGGGTCTGCTGTGATCATGCTTTCAAGGTTTTCAGGCTCTTAACCCCTCCAGGAACACAAAGGTGAGCCTTGAAGTCTTCTCCATGAGCCTCGGCAGATGGCTATGCTCTGGAGGGCCCCGCCTCAAAAACAAGATGGCAGCAGCTCGATGGTCAGTGCTGGACTCAGCCGACAGGCCCACACAAAGCTCATCACACAGTCTTCTCATCCCTCAGCCTCCAAAGCAGAGAGCCATAAGTCCTCCTCTAAGCACTGACCTCCTCACTGGTTGGTCTGCCTCTCCTCTTGAGGACTTTATACTTTAAAGCTGCTGAATGCAGAAGAAAAGAGAAATTTAAACAAAACCCAAAATGACTTTGAATGAATCGCTCAAACTTACTGTTGTCCTTTGTCTCCACAAAGCCCCCCATCCTCAACTCCAAATCTCCAAATATCAGATATTCTCTATGCCTCCTTCCAAAAGCCTGAAAAACAAAGTCTCTTATGCTCTAAGTCTCGTCATTATTCAAACAAACGATGTTTAAATAAGCACTGTTATTGTATATTTGGATTTCAAAGTGGGCTTCACCCCATCCAGATGTTATTGCTCATATGACTGTCTGTATTCAGAGAAACACTGCGAGTACCCAGCCTATGAGGCACTTTTATATAACTCACCACTTGGCTGTTCTCTTTCAAAGAAAAAAAAGAAGACGTTTTTGATGTAAAACACTAGTTCATTTCAACATTGTGGCTTTTTCTCCTTGCTAAACTTTCTCCTCACCTACTCTACCCAGTTAGAAATCTCCTAATGGAATTGCTGGAACCGTTTACCCTCCATTAAGATGCTAACTGGTTTCAGAGCAAAGGAAAAAAGAGTTATCCAAGTAAATAGATTCAAATAGAATGAAAGATTGTGAAAACATCCATGTGTGTGTACACATATGTGTGTGTTTTGGTGGGTGGTAGACAGAGAGGAGGTAGGGAAATTAGAATCATATTTTGACAGTGTTTTCACAAAGCAATGAATCAGCAGTCCAGCTACTTAATTAAATCATAATCGCATTTGGTTTCAATTTCATCTCGACTTTAAGAGTTTTGGATGGGCAACTGGATTGGAAGTCGCTGTGACGCAGGTCTATGTATGTATCTTTTTTTAAGTTTATTATAATTAGATCAACTTTGGACTTCCATGAAAATAAAATTTTTCAAGTAAACACTAATCAACTCACCACCTCAAGGTAGGAACTCTTTGGATGTCCTGTGTCCTATTCACATTATTAAACATATTACATGGATATTCTTTACCTAGTCTGATTCCAGAACATAAGTCAGGACTTGTTAGCCCTAGTGGTGGGGGAGAAGGAGAGCAGTCTGGCGAAAAACCTGGACTCTCATTTCACTCCATCACCTATCAGCCTTTATCTCTAGGACAAGTCACAGAACTTCTGTGAATATAGGCTTTCTTCTCCCTAAAAGGGAGCATAACACACCTAATTTCCAGGGAAGATTAGTAATAATATGTAAAAGGTATAGTATTTTATAATATATAATTTTCCCTAATTAGTGTTTAATTGAGGTATATAGACAATTTGCTTTTTTTCTTGTTTCACTTAGCCATAGTGTTAAATGTACATGCATAGCTTTTCTGCCAATGTTTGTGCTTTTGAGTAGCATTTTTGCATCACAGATAAAAAGGCTAAAAAATAATAGAAAGCACATTCATTGCTCTGACAAGGGAGCAGCTAAGTGTAAGAATAATAATGACAACAATGACATTTCTTATGAACTGAGCTAAGCACTTGTCATGTCTTATAGCAGAATTTCTTAACCTCACCACTAATGACATTTTGGGCCAGATCATCCTTTGTTGTGGGGGACTGTCCTGTACACTGTAAGATGTACCGCAGCATTGCTGGTCTCTCCCACTAGCCATCAGCTGTGACCTCTACACCCCATCCCGCCCTACTTATGTTGTGATCTGACCCCCAAAATGTCTCTAGACATTGCCAAATATCGCTGAGAGGCAATGTTATCCCCCATTGAGAACCACTGCCTTAGAGTATTTAATATTCACAACAAACTGATGAGGTTGAAATAATTTTTATCCCCATTTTACAAATCAGGAGGCTGAAGGTCCAAGTAGTTTTGCCTTAATGGAGACAGGGACCAGACCCACCTATAACCACTCTGCCGACAAAGCCAGAAAAGAATTACTTGGACCATCTCCTGCCTCATTCGTAGAACCCTATGAGGCAGAGGGAGGGACAAGGGGCAGGGAGAGCAAGATGGATGCTTTCAGGAAAGAGAGCAACTGCTTCCAAGGTCACTGCCTTCCCACGGTCCTCTACGGAAGCCCACTCTTCCCACTTAGCATGGGGCAGCCAGCAAAGTAAGAAGAGAGCAAAATGAAGTGATGTGCTAGAAGCCGTGGAAAAAAATGCTTTGAGGAGAGAGGTATCAACTGTGTCAACTGCTGCTCATTACCTAACTCCAGGAAGCTTAGCTCTGAGAATTCTCCAGGGAGGAGGCCCTGGGTGACCCCCAAAAAAGTCAAGAGATCCAAAGTATTTATATTAATATGTTATGAAAGCCATGCATATGCTACTATTTTTTAGATTAAAACTTGCATATGAAGGCCATGTTTACCATGATGAAAGCATTTCTGACTCAAATTATGGCATAAAATCTAGCAGCACCTTATGATGAACTCTCTGCCAGGAGGATCATGGGTTCTGGGCCCTCTTCCTTGGGAACAAGTTTGAGAACCTTGGAAAGAGGAAAGAGGCTCAGGTGAGCTGGTCTCTGCTTCCCACACAGATAGGCACAGCCACCACTACCGAATCTTCAGAAACAGAAATCAGGATGTGAAGTTCTAACATAAACCAGTGTCCATACAAGAGTCACCAGTACAGAGAATTCAAAATCAGGAATGCCCTAGAAAACTCCAAATGTGAGACAGCTGAGACCCACTTTCCATAAATGAAAGGGAAGAATTGTTAATTCAATTATAAAACACGATATAATGGTAAAATACTCATTTTCACCTTATTAAATTGTGAAGTAACTTCCTTTCTGATGGCATGGTTAACCTTGGAATTGCAGCAACTTTATGGGCTTTGTACTATAAAATATCCCTTGTAATAAATGATGGCCTAAAATGAGTTTAGGATAGAAAGTCACGAGGAATACCGTTAGCCTTGGGTCCTCTGCAGACTACTGCCTAGAACACAAAGTTTATCTGCATTAACATTGTTTCCATTACAATTAATACCTTTATGGGATCCTCGATGACTTCCTGGGAGTGATATTTAACTGCCTTTGAGGGACTTTTTATATCAAAATTTTGACCCCAAAAATCCCTGTTCTTGCTAAAAATGGAAAAGTAAGTCTTTCTAAAGAAATAAAGGCAAGTTTTGAAATGAATTTTTTTCTATCACTTCACCAACTCTGCTTCTGATAGGAGTAGTCTGAAGTAGAGCCTGTTCCCCAGAATTTCTTGTCCATCTCTAACTTTCTCCCATCATCACCCTCTCCCACCAAAGAAGAACCCCATCTCCCCATTCCCATCTTGTTTTTTTTTTCAGAGTGGTGTATACTTTATGAGGCGCTTTTGGCAAGCTGGGTTTCCCACAAGTCAGGAGACTAGGCAATTTCCTTTGACTGAGGCTGTGAGCATACTCAAAACAAAGAAGAAGAAGAAAAGGCCAAAAGAACGTTATAAAAATTATAGAACAATTAAAACATTTACATTGAGCGAATTATTACTTTTAACATGCACAAGTGCAGGAGAGGTCAATTGTATCTCACTGATATTATGTGCATATGTGTGTGTGTGTGTGATCTTTAAAAATCTAAATCTGAGACAATTGTGAATGTGGAGTCAAAAGGCCTCCTTGGCTCCTCGCCCCACCCCATTCTTCTACCTGCCTGTCCAGCTCCTGTCTGTAAGATGGTTGTTCTTCACAATAACCCTATATACAGAGCAAGAAAGTATATTAGTATTGTCCAACTTGATAAAGAACACTTAATCCTGGAAGATTGTGTGAATTTACTAAGACTGAAAAGCTAAGTGGCTAAGCAAGGAATCGAACCTAGGTCTTTGTATTCCATATTCAGAGTTCTTTCCACTATGGAGTCTTACATCTTTCTCAAACCACTTTCCCCAAATAATGAGAATTAATTATGGTTCTCATCTTTAGAAAGATGCACGCAACACCTAGTGGCCCGTAATTAAAGAATAAACATGTGCTAAACTGCATGGTACTGAAGAAAATTAATATGGGAGTAGAGGAGGCAAATAGACTTAGTCTTAACTCCAGAACTATTGCTTCCCCAAGGCCAGCAACCTTTTATATTCTGTATTTCATAAACTCTATACTATCAGGTGTAGTGTCTCCCAGGTAATCTGAGCTCAGTAAGAATTCATTCATCTGGCCAACATTTATAGTGTTGACCATGCGCTGGGCTCTGGGTAGGTGGCTAGGGACTAAGATGACTCAGGAATTCTCTACGACCTCTAGGCATTGAAGGGAGAGACAGCAGGTACCAGCAGGCAGTAATTTAAAATTAAGTCCATCAGTATAATAAGGCTGACAATCCAACTGTAAGAAACTCTTTGGGAAAAAAATCTACAAAATGAAATTCTTTGCAAACATTTATAGAATTATAAGTCTCTGAGTATTGAGACTATTCATGGTTTTAATGGCTTTCTTATTTGAACTTATCTGTGCTTTTTAAATTTAATAAATAATATGTTTTGCTCTTGTAATAAGTAAAATCTTAGTAAAAGTCATTTTGGTTGTATCTACAAAGAATTTCACAAATCATGGAAGAATACTTACTGTAATGTCCAGCCGAAAGAGCCAGTAAAGTAATTGTTAGAAAGTATTCTCTCTACTTCAGATTTAATATAATAATAACAAAGGGAGGAAAAACATGAAGTACTAGTAAGTAATTCACTGGAATGTGACAGGTTTTGTTTTAGGGGAGTGGCATTTTCATGTCTATTTTTCCTGCATTTTTTCAAGTTTTCTTCAATAAGCATGAATAGCCTGCTTACATGGTATTGGAAATGAAACAGTAAATGCTTAAGCAGAAACAACCTGAACTATAGGAGTGAGAAGGTTAGGATGGATGTTTATTTATGTTTCTGGGAAGTGTATGGACCACCAAGGGTGAGAGGGTATATTTTGGCCTCTGATTCCCACAAAATGTGGATTTTTTCCACTCAAAAGAGTCTTAAATGCCCTCCCCGTTACCAGAGTGTGCCCATGAGCACATGCGTGCTCACACACACACACACACACACACACACACACACACACACAGAACAAAAAAAAAACACGCTATTTTAAAAGTATCTTGGCAGAGGTGATTGGCCTAAGAATGCAAAAGATACGGAACAAGTCAGCAGGACAGAGAGACAGCTGTAGCAACACACAGCCTTTTCTATTCAACTAAGGCAAAGAAACAGCATTTAGCAACAGTGAGGGAAACCACAGCTTCCAAATAAAACACTGTTAAAACTTAGTTTTTGAAAACTGTATTCTCGACAAATGTAAAATCCAAGCCTAAAAACTTTCAACAATGAGTATTTAAAACCCTGATATTAGATGAAGGCACCCTAATCCTACCATATAATCTGAAACAAAACAGGATCTACGAGTATGTCCCCCAAACTGACATCAGACCAGCTCGGGCTGGCCCAGGACCAGTTTTTTGGAGGGTGATTTTTTTGAAAGACAAACAAATATAGTGCATGCTTTAAATTTCAACAATTTTCAATGAGATTTTTGTCAGTTGCATAAAGTTCTTGAATTAAAGAATCCCTTCAGGAATAGTTACAGGTCCTATACTTATGCACACTAAATTCTTATGCCAAAGTAAGTAAACCCAAATGATAGTAAGATCTATCAGTTATTAAGTTTTTACTTTGTGCCAAACCCTTAATATACATTATCTTATTTTAATCTCAAAACAATTCAATGAAGTAGGAAACATTATAAACCCTATTTTATAGACAAAAGGTTACTCAGTTAATAAGTAAGAAAACTGGAACTTGACTCCAAATTTTTGTGACCTCAAGGCCCATATTTTAACTACCAAACTTTGTTATAAAGAATTTTTAAATCTGTAACTCCCTACAGAATTTAGCCTTAACATTATTACTATCTGGATATACTACATGTTATCCATAATTTATTTTTATTGTTGGAAAAAATTAAATCAAAAATGTTGCCTATTATATCATGTGCATATATTAATTTTTAAGGCACTTTATATAATTAACTTATTTAATCATCACAAAAAATCACATATTCCCATTTACAGATGAGAAAACTGTGAGTTAAATAACACCAAAATCGTACAGGAAAAGAGAGCTAGGACTTAAACCCAGGTCTGGCTCTTGGAGCGCTGCAACGAAGTCTGCAAAGCCACCTCGGGAACAGGAGCTGTAGTGGCCCCTTCTGTTCCACTTTCTATGGCAATTGATAAAGGCAGCTGGCACAGTAAAAGAAAAAAAAAAAAGAAAAGAAAAAGCGTGTTTGCCTCCAGGTGAATGACAAAAAATATTTTCTTATCCTGTCATTAATTAAGTGCTCTACAGGCAACAGGTTAATGGTTCACTAATACCCATCTCTCTTTCCAAAACCTAGCATAGGTAAAAGACCCATGCACAAGACACTGTTCGGTGGTGGGTTTTTTCTTAACAGCTTATTTAAGTCAAAAGCATAAGCAATGTACTATTATGCTGTCTCCAAATCCTGTTTCCTCCTTACTGAATTCTTTTTCAAAAACTCATTCATCTGTCCATTCCATTAAAAACAATTTTTTTGCCTTGTTTTATTGGTGTCACCAGGAAGATAAAAATTTAAAGAGAAATGAGAGTAAGAAATTCCATGTTTGACCTTTTTGAAGTGAAAAAACAGAGTTATAAGCTTGGGCAGTTGTCTCATATAGCAAGTGATTCTTCATGAGAGAAAAGGTCTGAGCCGGCCAGAGGAACAAACGACCACTGAGAAACAGAATTATCTCCATGCAGGAAATCCTTCACATGCCTAAGCATTTTGGAGGTCTAGACAGAATCTCAGTAGATCTCATTGTCCCTTCAGTTTACTGGACTAAGAACTGTCATGATAACTCCTTACAATTACTCTTTAAATTTCTGTTATTTTGGTAACTCAAATTGACAACAAACTGACTTAAATTGACCTCTGTGTTAAAACAAACAAAAAAATTATAAAACTATAATGTTTCAAAGCTAGAAGAAAGTTAAAATTGTCATTTCAATACCATTTCACCCATTCAAATAACAAAAAATTGAAATGAGAATAATACTACTGACCAAGGCATAGAAAAACACACACTCATATGTTGTTGTCAGAAACTTGAATTGTTGCACCATTTTGGAAATAAATCTAGCAGTATCTTTTACAATTAAAAAGACAGGTTTTCTTTCCTCTAACAAGTCCACTTCTGGAAATCTCTCTTCTAGAAATAAACATACATGGTCTAAAAAGAGATACGTGTAACACCTATGCTATGGAATATGAATTAGCAATATAAAAAAGAGTGAGTTAAATCATGTCTATGGATCTAAAAAAATGTCCACAATGCATTTATTAGGTGAGAAAAATAAATGCAGAAAAAAAGACATGCGGTGGGGAGGGAAAGGGAGCTAAGGGGACAAAAAGATGACATAAAATGAAAATTTGAGAAAAATATTATAATCTAAAGCCAAAATATAAACTAGGTAATAGAAAATATTCCCTCAATTTCCTCATGTGTAAAGTGGATATAGACATAATACCTGTTTCAGAAGGTTGTTGTAAGAATCAAATAAATTGATGCCTTTAAAAGGCTTAGGACAGAGCCTGGCAAATAGCACTATATGAGTATTTTCTTTTTTTAATTCTATCTATAATATTACTGTAAAGACACATCTATTAAATGTGCACAAAGATATACACAATAGAAGATACTCTGGGTACATGAAACATGGCTTTGATTAGATGATGCCTTTGTCAGCAATCTTTGTCTAGAATTTTTTTTAATATTGCTTTTGCCATAAGTTAATGTTGGGGGTGGTGTGGGTGCTTTCATCTCTAACTGAATCTCCTTACTTGAAGGTAGAACTATAGCTCCCCCATTACAGGGAAGGGGTATTTCTTCAATCCTAGTTTTTATAACCATTTCTACTCATGAGTATCAAATAACTGCCATTAAGTATTGTATCCCAAAGTCTAATTCACCTTAGAATGCTTTCCTTTCACTATAGTGATCATCTATTTAGACTCTAACAAGGAGACACTTTATATGACAAAGGATTTTTGAAAACTCTTGCAGAAAGTCATAAGAGGTAAATTACACTTATTTGTACATTTAGTAAATAAATGACTTTTATTCAAAAGAATTAATTCGTACAAAATCATAACAGTGCCGGACAGCCAAGATAAAGAATGCCATCTATCCGGGTAAATCCTACATGGAGTGCATAGCTGCTTGTCTCAGTGGAAGCACTCAGTATCATCCTTTTTATAAATCTTAATATATTTGAGAATATCCTTCAACTTTATCCTTAGATAGAGTGGCCACATTCTGCTGGCCGCAGCTCAATCTCTCCAGAGACCAGCCATGAACATAACTTTTGGGAAAGGGCCTTGCAATGCCAAGAAGGATCCTTTCCTGAGGCTTTGGTGTTACGTTCCTATTAATATAAATCATTGTCTCCATTTCAATAGAGAGCCCAAACCCATCTTATCCTCTTTTAATGGAATCTTTAAATTCTGAAGAGCAGAGGGAACTAAAGAGTTAAAAGTATTTCTTTGCTAGTGGAAGAATTGGCTCTAGAACCAGAAAGGTTAAATTATAAATTTTTGGCAAAACAGTTTTCTGTACGTCATTTTCCTCTGGGACTAGATGAGAAACAGCTGGATGTTTGCACAGAAAAACCACTGGAAAAACTCACGTTGGGTAACACTCCTCCCGGACCTTCACACAGCCGATTCCTTGTCATTCTAGTCTCAGCTCCACTGCCACCTCCTCGGTCTCTTTCCCTGACACTCAGCCCCTTATCATCCTCTTAAACACAATTGCCTTCTCTCTTCGTGGCACTTATCATTATCAGAAAGTATCTTATTTGTCTATTATCTCTTTTACCATCAAAATAGAAGCATCGCGAAACAGAAGTCTTGTCCGGTTTTGCACTGCAGTGTCCCCAGTGCCTGGAATGGTGCTGACACATAGTACTCAGCAAATATGTATTGAGTGAACTGGATGTGAATGAATATCCAGTGTACTTTTCTACTTCTAGTTTCCTTCCATTTTTTTCTTTAATAAAAATGAATTTAGTTTGTGATCATAACAGTGCTTATTTTAAAAAAGGAAAACACGAGCCTACCTGAAACAAGTTTCATTTTAAATACTTAAGAAATCTAATCAGTGTAGGTTTTTATAAGCTCTGGAACATGGGGGGTTGTCTTACCCCCAGCATCCAACACAGATCTTGACACATAGTAGACACTCAAAAAATGAATGGATCGATATGTAGTAATTATGTGCCTGACACTATGGCTTATCACTTTCCTATTCATGATCTATACCATATAATCATCACAGTATTCTATAAATTAGATTGTAATTCACATTTTATAGATAAGAAAATTGAGGCTTAGTAACTTCAAGTTAAAAAACTTGCACGTAAGAGGCAGCGCTAGTGTTTGAATGCAGGTCTGCCTGACATTGAAATACCCAATTGCTGTACCTTCTAGTCTTCCAAATTTACATAACACGTAGTCATTCGGTAAAAGTTTTCTTTTTTAGGAGGGACAGTAAAATCAATGATGTTCTTTTCCTACAGTCTGCATACTCAAACTTTAACTGGATTGCCTTTATGTCCAGGACAGGGCCATGCACAGAGCAGGTGTTCAATAAGTACTTGTCGGTTGGGTGGGAGGAAGAAAGGAAGGATAGAAAAAAGGAGGAAAGGAGGGAGGGAGAGCTTCTTGGAAGACCATCAAAGAAAGAAAGGCAGACAGTCCTTTGCCTTACAGGGTGGATAACTCTAATATGCAATCATAAAATCAGCTTTCTGTCTCTGTGACAAATACTGCTGACATTCCAGGGAGCCCTAAATGCCTTTCCTGACAGGGGACCATTCTGCCACATTAGCATTTGTACCTGGCCTTAGTGGTCTCTAAAGGTAGGCCACCCCTTGGATGGGTTGACACTGTGACCTGCTGGGAAGGCCTCAGAGTGAATGGGGAGAGAAAGAACAGAAAAACACCAGAATCCATGGTGAAAACTCCCTATGTTTCCCCCATCTCTGGTTCCATTACCAACAAGGAATACATTTTAAGATCGGACTCCAAAAGTCTGTGACTGACTTTGCTTGCATCTGAGATGGGATCAATGTGTAGGATGAGGGGAATGGTTAATAAACTCCTTTCTTTGATGATTGTAAAATCTACAATTTTGCTCTCCTTAGGCAGAGGCATCTCATTTGATGTGGCAGTTCACTGTTTAACTGCCTGTTTTCTCTTTAGGTCTGAGCTGGAAGACATCAGATCTGTTTCATTGAATTGTTGTAAAGCTGGCCCTGCCACAGAACCTGGGCACATAAGAGGCATGCAATCATATTTGTTAATTTATGCATTCAATAGATAATAATTGAATGCAGATTGACAATTCTTTATTTGCAATTCCAGACTCCAAGATGCTCTGAAAACCAAAAGATTTTCTGGAAGTTGACGGCAAGCTCATTTGACAGCTACTCCTGACATGAACAGACATGAGGCTCTTAAAATTCTTTATTGATCTTACATAATGTGAATATTCATATATTCTGCATGTTTTACTGCGGATATGTAAATATTTCTGATTATAGGATGCTTCTCCTTGGGGGTGTCACATAACTTAGTGATATGCACTCTGTGACCTTTCTAAAATACAAAAATTCTGAATTCCCGAAACACCTGGACCCCGTAGAATTCAGATAAGGGGTTTGGGAGATGTATCTGTTTGAATGTGTATCAGGCATTGTTGTGGGTGCTGAGAATACCATGGTGGAATTAAATAAAAGTCCTCGCTCTCATAGAGTTTACTTTCCAGTTAGCCAGGCAATAGCAAGGAAATAAATAAATGTTAAAGGGGAGATAAAAGTTCTGAAGAAACTAAGTCAGGAGGGTGGGATAGAGATGCGATAGAGCATCAGAGAAATCCTCACTGAGACCAAAATGAAGAGAAGGAAGCAGGTCCCTTTGCTGATTTATTGTTAGAACAGCAACCAACAGGTCATGCCTATTCCTACCCCAGGAGCTTTACACTTGCTGTCTCTGCTGCCTGGCAAAAGCAAGTCACTTAACTTTCTGGAGCCTTGGTTTTCTCTCCTGTCCTTTGCTCAGGATTGCACATATTTATAGAGTCAGGGTGGGGACAAGAACCAAGTTTATGATTTAAAATCACATCTGTGGCTGACAAGGAAAACGTCCACCATGAGAGGAGATGCTGAGGACTAGGTGAAAGTTCTCTATGGACTATAATGTGCCACGATATCACAGCAGTGTCTCCTCTCCCAGTAATGAAGACCGACTAGCCACGTCTCCCTGAGCCAGGAATGGGGACTGTTCCACAGAAAGGCTGGGGGCCTGGCTCATGCGTCTGCTGAACTGCAGCTTGGACTACCTCCAAGTGGGGCCTGGGCTTCCACAGACAGACAGACATAACACAGCACAGCATTCCCCCAAAACCTCTCAGTGCTGTTTCTCCAGTAGCTGTGATGTTGAAGGAAAATACGCCTTCTTTGGAACCAGCACCAACTCGCCCTAGGTTGGGTATCCCCAGCAAAAGGTGTTGCTAGTGAACATACAGTCTTAAACTGTTTTGTTGTTATCATTGCTGTTATTAGTTTTCCCCTTGGTCTTCTTGCATAAGAGAAGGTAGAGGCAATGCTATGTCTGGAACTACTGAGCCTTTGTTGTGGACAAGCTCTGTGAGTAGAGGCCTGACATGAGCCTGGTGATAAAAATGGGCTAAGGGTAGGCAAGGTACAGAAGAGCATGACCAATCACCAAGCTTCAAGTAGGGGTTTATTGGCTTGTACGTTTTATTGTGCCATAACATCCCCCTTTTCAGCTTTAGATGTCAGCAGCTGGTGACAAGCTTAATGACTGGTGACGGGGAGAGACGACCATGTCTACCACAGCTTAGCTCCCCCCAGACTGGGATGGGTCGCCCTTCCTCAGCCAGCTTCTCAAACCCAAGTGAACAAATCTGGGAACATCGAAGAGCCTGGATAATAACACCCAATATGAGCTGCCAGGTTCCCCATGGCTAAGCAAGACTATTTTTTTTCCATTTCAAAGAGCCGTTAGTTCGACTAAGGGAAGAGAGAATTTACAGAGTAATAAGAACTGTATGGAAGAATGTCTCAAACGTTGAGGTCTCCTCCTTTATCTCCTATAATTTTGCATTGGCCTCTGCCAGGGTAGAAATTGTATCCTAAGTAATTCCAGCTTCTTCACTCTTTTATAAAATCTCTAAAAATGAACACGCTGTGTCTACTTATCAATGTTTCTTTTGTGCTTCTTTCCACTCTTAACTGTTGTTCTTCATACTTTTACACTAATGAGTTTAAAAATGTATCACGGTAATCGCTGTTTAGGAAGAACTCCATGGTTTCCAAAATGTCTTATGGAAAGACAGAAAAATAAACTACTAATACTCTTGTAAAAAGCCTTCACTCATTAGCAAAATAGTCATTGAGCCCTCCTTTTAAATGACTGCATTTCTCACACATTTTCTGTCTTTGTTGACTTAAGTTCAAAGTCAACTAGCAAATCTGTTTTGTCAGAGGGGAAGCTCACTGCTAATGGTTCAGAGAGGCTCTGTGCATAGCTCACTGGATTCTCCCACTGCACACAGAAACCTGCTGTCTTCCAGAGACATTAACAGCTTTGTGCTTTCATTTATTTATTTAATGCCGCCATGGCTTAAGCCAGTCTGCAAAAATTGTCCTTGAACACTGGGACCTCAGGGCTAGCAGGGATTTCTACACTCGCTCTAACTCAGCAGAGTCCATATCCCTGTGAAAAGGCCAACTAAACAGTTGTTATACTTTATAGGTGCCTGCTTGCCTGTTAGTAGTTTGGACCATCAAGCAAGGCCTAGTGCCGCATCTAGTGCCAGCACACAGGAATGCCTTGCAGCCCAGCCCTGCCGACCCACGTTTGGAGAGACAGTTGCAGGAAAAATACAGTAATTCACATCTTCGACAGCACTTCCAGAAAGAGCCCCTGGGCTGCAGCCTTTGGGACACCATTACAAGCATGTGGCAGCCATGCCCTGCTGGGGCTTCTGGTGATTGAAATGTGTTTAAAGTGTGGCCAGAGAAGAAGTGTGGGGATGAAAAGGAGAAAAGAAAGTCTTCAATCATGATACTTGCCCTTCACTTGAATATCTCCCAAACACCAGCCTGTTACTCACATGAGGGAGAATAACATTCTCTAGTTTCTGTTTCCAGCTTGCTTCATCAATTAACAATGTAAACTGGCTTTTCCCCTAATCGTATTCCAACAACTCATGTATATTTTCTTGTTAATAAACAGAAGTTTCCTTTCCTCTAGACTGTGTGTACTGTACCCAAGGACTAAAACTTCGTATTTCCTAAAGAAAGCGTGTAAACCCAGCGCTGCTTTTAAGTTACAGTCATTTAAATAATATGCTCTATAATCAACCCTCAGGGACTATAGCCTTTTCTGTAATTCGTTCCTTTTCATTTCCCTCATTGGATAATAATTTTTCAGAACAAAAGCTTATGGTGTCAGTATTTTCAAAATATTTCAACAGACTAACCATCGCTAACCAGACTGCTGTGGAGCTCCATACAATGAAGTTATAAAAGGTAAGACAGAGCCCTGAGTTACATATTTCAGCTCCACATATCTAAATGGAAACCCTCATGCAAATGAGAAATTTTAACTGAAAATTCCCCACTTTTCTCTAGGTGACTGTAGACACATGGGCATAAGCCAATGCAAATGCTCCAACAAAGGCACTCAGCAAAAACAAAACCACCAAATAGATCTGTTTCCTAACTTCATTCTTTGATGGATACTTTCTTACTCTCAAATATACTTTACCCCTTGATAATTTAGAGATCTACTGTTGGTGAGAGATATCATGGCTTAGAAGAGCCCTGACAGAGTGCCGAACTTCTGCAAATGTAACATCCCTGGCTTGATGAGATAGGAATTTGCAATAGTGTATGTGCAGGGCTTTTCAAAGAGTAATGGAAATGGAAAAAGTTCTCTGGGCCCCATTCCCTGACTGCTCCTTTTGTGCTGATTTTTACTTTATCTAACCATGTTTTTCTAATCGCCAATCAAAGCACATGGTCTGAAAAGTACAAGTTCCCTTAGGAACAGAATGGAGCTGAACATGTTCCTAGAACTGTCCTGAGAAATAAAGGACACAAAGTTATAACGGGCTAAAATTTAAGAACAAAATTGTGTGATGCAGACTCCAAACTGTTTCCTTGAATTAGCATCAGCAAGTAAATCTTCCCTTTCCAATCATACACATTTTGCTATAGTTCCATGCACCTTGGTGCCTGGCTAGATATCCAGAAGATACACAGATGTGTTAGATGATTTATTAATACACTGAATCCTCACCAGTGTGACTTAAAGCTTTCAAACCAAATTAAATAATTTGCATTTGGGCACAGAGCCAAGAGGACTCTAAACTCTACTCCTAAGTCATGTACCCCTGCACTGCCTCTCACCCCTGGTGTTCTCTGCAGCCTCTACAAATACATATGCACTCTCACATAAAAGACATAACTATAAAGTGTGATTAGGGTCAATCAAGAAAGGAGGTCATATTAATTTTTAATTTCTAGTTATGCCTATAAAAAATGTATAAGTTGTTCCACAAACAGAAATGCCCTTTCTTGCCAGTATTGTTAGAATGGCTTCAAGTGCTATGGTAACGAATTCCGTTCACAAAGTCCCTTCCTTCGTATCTTGCAAGAACGTCATAACCAAATCATTTGAGAATTTCTCAAGCTGCTAAGACAAAAGCCGTCTCTTCCAAATGAGGGGTTAGCCAATGTGAGAAGTAATCTTGCTCCGTTCCTGCTGACACGTTGCTTTTTGCTGGAGTTTTATCTTTAGCTCCCTGGTAATCCAAACGGAGCAGGGAACCCTCAAACAATAGAGCCTCTCTTCTGCTTTACACCCACATTTTTTGGTCAGCACAGAACAACCATCATCAAATGGTTTCTGGAGCAAAGCGGCAGCCTTGGGTAAGCTAAAATGTTTGTGACACCAAAATAAAGATATTCCACACTGCTAAAACCACGGAATCACGCAGGGAGCAACTGAAATAGAATTACACGCCAAGGTTAATTTAGCGTAACTTTAACTCCTCTGCCTCACTTATCAGGGAGAATCGGCAGAAACCCAGGGTGGACAAAAGAGGGCAGTGTTCGCTGTGTCTTTCATCCCAGCTCTTTGCTCCTTATCGAAAAGCAACTGAGCCAAGAGAAAACTATGCCCAGCATTTCATAACACAGGAAGTGGGGAAGTAGATTAGATATTGAGCTCTGCAGTCACCACAAAATAAGCAGTACATTTGTTAAAGTCACTTCTTTCCCTCCACAAAAGCCTGCCCAATAAAGAGTTTTTTTAGTTTGTTTTTAATTGACTAACCCTCTCAAAGAAAATTTAAAAAGATGTAACCCTTTTCAAACTATAATGTTTGAAAGCTCATTGAGTTCAAAGACTTCAATTTGTAGACAGGACTGGGTTTGTACATTTATTGTCCACTTTTCTTTGGGCTTGGATTTTATTATCAGCATGTGGGGAAGGAGGGTCAGATTTTCCTCTTGGAAGTATTTAGAGAATTCTCAATCATTTCAAAATAAGACCCATACATATGTCTTACTGTTAAAATGTACAGCTGAAACTTTGGATTTTGTTAACCAATGTCACTAACAAAAAAATAGATAGATAGATAGATAGATAGATGGATAAATAAATAAATAAATAAATAAATAAATAAAAGACCTATGTGTGCCCCGTGCATAAAAAATTTAGGTCCTAACAAGGGAGTCCTGTTGCCTGCCTTCGATGTCATCATGATGGTTGAACTTCATCACATTCTTTGGGAAGAGTTTCCATGGACATGTCATTTTCCCCAATAAAGGATTACAACCTCAGCACTCAAAACATGCACATTTTGCCAATGTTTCTACCTATTCTTAGCTATATATAGCTACTGTCTTCTCTTCTGAAAGTCGTCTTTAATTACAGATTTATTCCCTCCTTTCTACATATGGTTTTGAGCTCCTGTTGGGTGGAAGGTTCTGTGCTAAATACACAAAGATGAGCATGACACTGTCCTATACTTTAAGAGACTAGGCATCGAGTAAGAAGAATCAGAGAAGGCCATAAATAACCATAAAACAAAGCATAACGGAGTCCACATCAAAGAAGAATATAAACTAATAACAAAAGAAGAGATCGTATTCATCTGGAGTGGAGAGCTGAAGGGACACCTCATAAAGAAGACAGCCTTTGCTTTGAGTCCTGAAGAATGGGTTTCCCAAGGCAAATGGATGGTTGTAGAAGAGAATCCCAGGCCTGAACAAAGGCAAGAATGTAGGTTGTGGGGCCAGGTACGAGCAGCCAACTGCCCAGTGCTTATGCTTGCATACGAAGGAGATAAAAGAAAAGGCTGAAAATTTTAGTC
Organism: Rousettus aegyptiacus; assembly: GCF_014176215.1. NCBI lineage: Eukaryota > Metazoa > Chordata > Mammalia > Chiroptera > Pteropodidae > Rousettus > Rousettus aegyptiacus. Next base: position 64,721,788 of record NW_023416285.1, on the reverse strand, counting down.
AAAGCCCCACTGCGGAGAGCTTCGACATCGGGCTGGTAGACTTGATTCCAAAAGGCAACAATAGGAAAATATTGGAGGGTTTTGAGGCAAGCAGGACCATGATTTAAGCTAATTTCAGGAAAATTAGTCTGACATGGAGAAGTAGAGAAGATTCAAGAGGGTAAAGCAGAAAGAGAGGAGACTAGTTAAGGAACTATTTTTGCGAAAATGGAAGAGATGAAATTTTGTGGTGGCCAGCACAAAAGGAAAGGAAAGGACAAGTGTAAGAAGCACAGTGGTTTGGTGACAAAGCAAATGTTGAGAGGTGAGGTAGTGTGGCAGGCAGAGGGACAGTGAGTTTAGAGTACAAGTATCATTAACGGAAACACAAGGGGGAGACCGAGAAGGGAAAGAAGATCAGGAGTATGGGCTCAGCTGTGTTGACAGAGACTCCTACAAAAAATATCAGTATCAAGATGTCCAAGGGATCATTGAAAACCAGGACTGGTGCTCGCAGAAGGGCACATGGCAAGTTAAAGTCAACCTGCTTTATGCCAGGAGATTGCCATTCGGGAGGACTCTACCATCTTGACACGCCAAACCGTGTTTGCAGTCCTCTCCCAAGGTGCTGTTGACTTGGGAATGATTTTCTCTTGGGTATTATTTGGTTTCTACTTGTCTTGATATTGGTATACAATGTCTTTAGATTGCTCAATTTATATAAACAAGGAATAATGTGAAACATATATTAGTCCTAGAAAGAGAGAAGTGACTTATTTGCTTTACAAAAGGATTATTCGTATAGAAAATGTTTCATTATTGAGTCACATTAAAAAACTTTGAATATATTTTTAAAATATGATCTGCCTTATAGTTAATCAGTTTAAACACAACTCTAGGCAAACCTCCATTAAAAAACAAGGTATATTCTAATGTCTCACTCTTGGGGCAAGTTAAAACAGTGTTATTGGAAAGGAAGATGGAACATTAGGAGGCAATGTGGTCTGATGGAAAGGGCTAGAATCAGGTTTAGATCTGGCTATGCTCCTCACTAGCTTTGTGAGTGTGGAAACAAGAAAATAATAGAATGTTCTGCCCAAAGTTAATCGTGAGAATTACATAAGAAATTCACATGAAACTGCTTTGCACAGTTGCCGGCACAGAGGAGCTGCTTCGTAAAGAACTTCCTGGTGGTAGACCAGTTGGAAACCTCTCTTGGCCCAAAATGAATGCTTCCCCTCTGTCTCCTTCCCTTTGCCTACATCCCATCTTTGTGGAGTGACACGAGGCACACCATCTTCCTTAGGCCATGATTCTTTTTCAGAGCTTTGCTCTTTTGTAAGTGTTGTTTTTGTTTTTTTTTTTAAATCAATAGCAAGTCTGAACATTCAAGAATGCAGGTCCTGCCCTTCACGAGAGGAGAAGCACTTCAGCCCTGAACCAGTGGTGTTTCCTCCAAGTGGTTCAGAACCCCAGATCTCCCCAACATTCCAGGTCCAGATAAAGGCACTCCTCCTGCCTGGTTCCTTATTCTTTGGGTCTCCAGTAAAGGGCCAGACGATCCTCAAAATTATGACTTATTATTAAGTGTTTACAATATGCATAGCACTAGGTCCTCAGTGCAACATGCTTTCATGAGCAGTATTTTCTCTGGACCCCACAAGGCAATGAGGAATTCATGAGGCAGTGAGGAGCACAGCCTGGGTGAATTGAAAGCCCCGCTCCACTGCTCACTTGCTGTGTGACTCTGGAGAGTCCCTTTTCTCTCTATGCCTCAGGGCCTCTGCAAAATAGAGCTAACAGAAGTCTTTATTGCGCATGAGTTATTATGAAACTTAAGGAAGATAACACAGCTATGAAAGTTCCTAGAACAGTGCCTGCCACATACTATTACTCTAAAAGTGCCTCATTACCCACATTCTCTCAATGAGAAAACTCAAAAAATTTAGATGCTAGCTCTGGATTATGTGCCTTAAGTGACAAAGCTAGAGCTTAAACCTGGAACTCTCAAAAACACAACCACACATAATTTGATCAAGAGAAAGCAAATAAAAGCCCTTTATTCCCTTTCATTGAGAATGTCTCTGTTGGAGCTCCTTCTGTCCTGCTCATTCCTCTCTTTTCCCTCTTACTCCCCCTAAAAGGTTAAAGGTCAGGTTTTGCAGGAAAGCTGTGTATTGGATCAGTCTGAGGTTTGCTGCCCTCTCACTCTTGAGCTAGTTCATTCTGAGGGGCTCACTCACCTTCAGTCAAATCTTCCAATAACCTCATTTATCTGTTTAGTAAATACTAATTGAGTCACCACCCTATTCGGCACTAGATGAAAAGAGATGGTCCTAACCCACTGGGAGACATAGAGTCCTTGTTTACCAGAAGTGACTGAGTTACCAGAGGAAATTATGGAATGTTCTCTTTAAAAACAGGATGGTTTCTTAATCAGCTGCCTGTTTGGCTAATTTATCCAGAGGACAAGAGAGCAAAGACCTTAGAGATGCATATCACACTCAGAGGAGGCTTGTTCTTGCAATTTGACATAACAGCTCGAGGGGAAGTGCCACCCTCCTTCTCTGTGATGCCTCCTGGGAAAGGCAATGCACAGCAAGCAGCACAGAGCCCAGGCTTTGCAGGTATCTATGCACTTTGCATCCCAGCTCTGCCACTGACCCATGGTGCAATCTTGAGCAGGTTACTAAGCTCTCTCAATCTCAGCTTCCTTATGAGGTTCTTCATGTGAGGCATAAAGGAGATGGGCAGCAAAATGCTTACTACAGGGCTTGATACATGGTGACTTAAAATGTAATAATAGGGCAAAGGCAAATTCTCCTCCATGATAGGGGAGGAGTATGCCTACACAGACCAAGCCTTCACAGATTGTACTTCTAAAGGGAGCACAATCTGCAAGGTTCCAGAAAAGTCTGAGCCAAGCATGTGACTAAGTGGTAGACCAGGGAGTCTGCCTCTAGATTGGTACCTCGATGCTAATGCCATCGAGTGGCCAAGTAACCATCATTTGCAAAAGCATCTATCTTGTCTCCCTGCTTCTATCTTTGCCCTCCTCCCACACTGTCTTATTCTTAACATAGTCCCCAAAGGATAAGTCGGATTATGTCATTCCTTTCCCCACAAATCTTCCAATGGGTACCTCTCTCTCATGGAATAAGTCATAGTTATTAAAGTTTGTTATTAGTAAAAAAAAAAAAAAAAAAAAAAAAAAAAAAAAAAAAAAACATGCTGGTGAGTTCAGGCGTCCTTGTACAGTGAAAACCCAGCACAATTACCCTGCAGTGCTGCTTACAGTTCCCTGCATGACCACGCCACCTCTCACTTCATCGCCTGTTACTCAGCTTTCCCCCTCTCTGATCCAACTGTGATTGAAGTTCTTTGAACATTCAAGGATGCTTCTAACTCAGGACCTTTACACTTATTGTCCTCTGTTTCGAGTTTCTCCACTAGATACTCTCCATCTTGCTTCCTCACTTCATTTCAGTCACTACTTTAATACAATCTCTCGGTGAGGTCTTCACCCATCTCTATATTCAAAATTGCAATACCTCTCCCCGGAACTCCATATTCCCCATCTCTGATTGATTCTCTCCTTAGTCCTTATCGCTATCTAGCATATTATAGTACTTATAATATTACTTATTTATTTCATTCTCTGCACTGCCCCACTGGAATGTAAGTTACATGAGAAAGGGAATTTTTTACTATTGTTAACTCACTGCTGTATCTACTGCCTGGAAAAATGGTAAAAGCTCAGTAATATCAGGACAAACCCAACAGCCAAAAAAGCTTTGGTTCCTGCCTCCTGCCCCCTGCCTCCTGCCCCAGCAGCTCCAGCAGTGCCAGCTTTATCCTGGAGTACCAAAACATGCCTATGTGTTTGCTGCTCTGGATACAGGAGAGGTGGAATCTTCTGTCTTTCCCAGGCTTACATTTGAGGCTGGCATTTCCCAGAAAGGCACCAGGCCCAGAGAAGCTGTACATCTGCCAGGAGCCTTCCAGAAGACCTTGGCATAGAGTAGGTGTTCAGAAGACATTGGAATGATTCAGTGGCCATGTCCTCCTGTTACTGAACTGAGCTGTCAGCCACATAACAAACAAGATGTTTCTCTCTCCACCATGGTATCAGAAGGCCTGGTTTCAAGTTTGCACACTGCTTCTCACTCATTGTTTTTTGACAGCTCAGTCACTTAACCTCTCTACATGTCAATTCTCTCATCAGTAAAATGGAGATCATTATACATACACTGCTAGCATTGTGAGAATGTTGTAAGGATCAAATGAAGTGATAGATATGTCCAGCAGAGACACTGAGTCTTCCCCCAATAGCCAATCTCCACCTCTTCCACAATAATATAATTGTGAGCTCAGCATATCCTTCCTCCAAGTAAATGACTATATTTCCCAGCCTCCTTTGCAGCTAGAAATGACCATGTGACTTAGATCTAGCCAATAGAATATGACATGGAGTGATATGGCAATTTCAGAGTCCTACCCTTAGAGAGAGGGATGTGTTCTTCTGCCCTCCCTTTCCTGGGCATTGGAAAACAGGGAATGTAGTGAGCTGATCTAGGCATGCAGAAGAAGGCACAAACTGGGCCCTTAAACATCTCATGAAGCAGAGACCTTATACCAGCTTAGACTTATATATGAGGGAAATATTATTTTTTAAGCCTCTGTTATTTGGGGTCTCTATCATATGCAGCTAAAAGTATATCCTCACTCATTCATTGATACGAAAGAATTTATTGAGTACTTACTGTGTGCCAGGTAACTATTGGGTACTGAGGTAGGTGCAAAAATGGTTCTTTGACTTAGAGAATCAGAGTAGGAGACATGGCATCTATAATTCATTACAACATAAGGTAGTAAGGGCATTAAATTGAAGGAAGGAGAGGGTACTATGGAATCTCAGAGGAAAGTACAGATGATTTATAAGCTCTATAACTTACTACAATTTCATTCATTCACATGTTTATTGAACACTCAGTATGTGCTAGGCACTATTCTGGTTTTTGGGAGTGCAGTAGTGAACAAGATAGACAATGTCCTTACTCTCAAGGAGCTTACATGCCTTAAAACTGAATAAAAGAAATCATTTCTGTATCTAACCAATAAGATAACTTCTAAGAAGGTTAAATGTTATGGAGACCATAAAACAGGATACCTAATGGAGTATAACAGGTTATTAAGGAGGAGTGAGTACTTTAGACTGGGTGGTCCTGAAAATACCAGTGAGGTTTAAACTGAGACTGGAATGATCCAGAAATTAAGAGAGGAGCATTGCCTGTGCAGAAGGCAGAGGCAAGTGCTGGTGCAGAGGCCCTAATGTGGCATGAAGGTCAATGTTCCTGGAGTGACTGAGGGAGTAGCTGGGCATCTCAGAGATGTTCTGGCCAGATGTCAACCATAGTAAGGAGTTTGAATTTTCCCTGAGTGTGTTTGGAAGCCACTGGAAGTTTTTAAGAGAGGGGAATGGCATGGTCAGATTCACATTGTAATGAATCCGACCCCTCTGGCTGCTCTGTAGCAGATAGACTGTGGGGACATTAATGGGAAGGCTACAGTAGCATGCCAGGTCAGAAGTCAGTGACTTGGACGAGGCTGGCAGCAGTGAAGGGAGAAAAGTGATCAGAATGGGGATTCATCTGGGAGTTAGGCTTGGTCAAACTTGCTGATAAAATGGACGGAGGTATGTGAGAATCAGGATACTCAAAACAGAAGCCTTAAATGTTTGGCCTGAGCCATTGGGCTCATGGTGGCTTCATTCATTGGAATGAAGAAGATGGGAAAGGAAGGACATGTTTGAGCTAGGGGTTAGATGACAAGTTTTGATTTCTATATAATGGAACTTACTGACAGCCGTTGTAGGGACTTTGGCTTTCCTCCCAATGAGGAGGGCCTCTGGAGGACCTTGCCACTCCTCACCCAAGCCCTGCCAGCTCTTTCCATCCAACACCCGAAGACCTTAGTGCAGATATGTGACCCCATGCCATCTGGCTCCTGGTGCACCTCTGACCTCCTCCTTACTCACTGGTGACCATCTTGCCACTTCTCCACAGATCCAGCCCTGCGCCTGCCTCAGAGTGTGTACTTACACCATTCTCTCAGCAGAGCCTGCTCATCCCCCAGATAGTCAGCTGGCTCTCCCTTTCATCTCCTTCAAATCTTCGGCCAAATGTCATCTTCTCCAGGAAATTTACCCTGGTCAAACTGCTCTTTGGAAAATTGTAGAACTCCACCCTTCCCCTCTTGCCAACACTCCCTGTCCCTCTCACCAGCTTTTTTCTCCAACTTACCACATTTTAATAAACAGCTCCCCAATTCATTTATATATTGTCTGTCCCCTCCCACTTGAATATAAACTTCATGAAGACAGGATTGTTGTCTGTTTTGTTCAATGCTGTATTCCCAGAGCCTAGAATGGTGCCTGGCACATAATATGTGCTCAGAAAACATATGTTGAGCAAATTAAAGTACAGTATGTAATCTTTCTTTCATAGGAGCATTATTTCACAGTTGCACTATATGTTTGTTTTTACTGGAAAGTAAGGAAGAGGAAATCCATATTCAAAGTCCTAGCCTGGATTGATGACTAGTTTCCCAGGTCAACCAAGACAGCTGCTCATTCCTACTACCACCCCCATTTTACAGTTGAGAAAACTGAGGCTTAATGAGATTCAAAAGCTTAGTGAGACTTAGTGAGGTTCTCATTCTTCTAGTTCCTTAGAAAAGCTAACTTTGCACTGGCCTGGTTAGGTTGCCCAGCCAAACAAGTGTATTTGAGCAAGACCCAGCCTGTTTTCTCACAGTCACACCCATTTGTCACGTGTTAATGCATGGGACTGGACCTTGCATAAGCACAAATTTAAAAAACTCTGCATTTCATGAAAAATAAAGTTGTGAGTAACCTCTGTCTGGGATCCTTGAGAGACAAAAAATCTTCTAGTCATCAAACAGGACCCTAGACTTTGGTTTGCCCCTGTGACACTTACTAAGCATGTACTGCATTCTTTAAAAAAGCACATACACAAGAATATTCATAGCAGTACTATTCATAAGAACCAACAGGTAGAAACAACCCAAATACTCATCATCAAATGAATGGGTAAACAAATTACGGTACATATATACAATGAAATAACATTCAGCCTTAAAGATAAGGAAGTCATGATACCTGCTACAACATAGATGAATCTCAGAAACATCATGCTAAGTGAAAGAAGCCAGACACAAATGGTCACATACTGTATGTTTCCACTTATAGAAAATGTCCATAAATCCATAGAGACAGAAAGCGAATTAGTGGTTGCAGGGGCTTAGAGGAGCAGTTGCTCAGTGAATATGGGTTTTATCTTGAGGTGAGGAAAATGGTTTGAAATAGCCAGAGTGGTGGTTGCACAACATTGTGAATGTACTGAATGCCACCAAGTTGTTCACTTTAAAGTGGTTAATTTTACTTCAATTTTTTTTTTAAAAAAAACACAGACATAATTTTGTTCAAGGTGTCCTCACAAAAACTCTATAGATTAAATACTAATCCTATTAGTCCCATGGGAAAAGTGAGCTTAGAGAAACCAAGAGACCTGGTCAAGGTCACACAGATATTAGATTTGAAGCTGGGGCCTGGCTGACTCCAAAACCTTGACTCTTTGGAACCACCAGCCATTCAGCCCCTCAGAGCTGGTGTGCACCTCTGGAGAACAGAGGGCTAGCTGGGAAATGCTAGAGGAGAGAAGCACGGGGCAGAGAAAGGGTCGAAGCAGCAGGCTCTGGGATCTCTTTAGGGTCCCAACAAAACTCAGTCTTGAACCTTTTGGATCCTGCCATTTTTGTCCTCTGGTATGACTCAGCTCCCCACTTCTCTCTGTGTTCCCTGTGACTCCTTGCATCAGGGAAGAGGCAAGGACCATGGATAAGGAGTGAGATGGGGGCTCTGGCTGGGGTTAGATGAAGAATTAGAATGATACCACAGAACACCAGTCCAAAGCTCTAATATCTAATTTCCCCATCCTTCTTCCTTAAAATATCTAAGTCTTTGACTCAGCAACATAGCACTTGAGTGTCTTGAATGTAAACATATTTTGCCAAAGAGCGTATTTTAGGGACTGCCATCTCAGAAGTTTCGGATATGGTGTAATTCGGCTTGTGAGGAGGAGCAGGGATGGCTGGTAGTAGACAGAGTCAGAGGGATGGAAGTGAATGCGGCAGAATGACACCATAACAGGGCTAATCATGTCAACATTTAAAAAGTTTAACATCTCTTACTGAACACTAGAGACAAGCTCCAGTGCGAGGCATTTAAAATATCCACTTTGACAGTTTCTGCACTTTTTGAGCTTCTCCTGTTTGTTTCCTCTTCAAAGCTTGTTAGCACCTCCTGTTGAGAAGACTTCTGGCTGTCTTAGGTTGGAGATGAGGCCTGGCCGCAGGGGGCCGCCCCACAGCCAGTGCTAGAGCTCCCAACAGTTCAGTGTGAGTTTGTTTAGGGAAGTAATGGCAGGGAGAATGAGAAGGCTGAAGAAGGTCCCTGCAGATATTTATCGATGTCATAACCTAAGCTCTCCATCATAATTTCCTCTGTGATACCTTTAAAAAGCAAAAGACCAATGTGTAGAACAGAAACAGGTATTGGTGACTTTCATGAATTCAGAAGATTCAAGGTATTACTGGAGACCAGCAGGGACTCAATCTGCTCCTCCCACTAGGCAGGACAGACCTTTGGCTAGATGAGCCCAACAATCGTGGGACTGGTGATTTTTGTGTGTGGGGGTTGAGGGGGCAGAGGGGTGGGCATGGGAGGGGCGGGAGGGTTTCTGTCTAGAAAGTGGCTTTTCCTTTTGAAAAATCATGAAGCTCTGGTCCACAGAGTTGTTAAAGGGCCTTCTAGGAAGTAAAATGTCTCCATTTATACTCCAAGCAGCTCAAAGCAAGTGTGCCCAAATGGTACGGACCTCTTTCTGAGCTCTGAAGGGACACCAAGTCAGGAGCCACCATTCAAGTCCTAACAGTGTTGACTCGGTCTCAGGAAAGGACCAACGTGGTTTCTCTGGCTGAGTCGGTTGTGTCACTCCTGTGGTCTCGCTCATTCACCCTGAGGAAGAGGAGACTAGAAGTTGGAATATGCAAAGGATCCAACTGTCTTGTCCTCAATTAGCTTAACTAACGTGGTTGTTGACAAAGATCAAACAGGCTAAAGGCACTGTTTATAGATTTATCAGTTACTAAGGTTTGCGCTTTCTCTTAGCTAGCTCAGATCTTGGTAGGGTTTCTATTGGTTTTAAAACACCAAGAATTAATTTAATAAATTACTAAAGTCACATCTGGGGGGAAATTATATTTAGCTGTACAAGATAAAGACCATTGTATAAGCATTTTCTTCAGACATCCTCTGTATTTTTTCTTTTGAAAGGGTTCTCTTGTGCCTGATGTTTTAAATACACTATTAAGATATAGGAGTAAAATATTTCTTGAAAAGAGATGAAAAGAATTAGGATTAAATGGAATGCCAACAGAGGTGTGTGTGGAAGAAAATAAAATAGGGAATGTGGACAAGTGGATAATAAGTGAGGAAATGGTCCTCTAGATGTTGTCAATGTCCCCAGAAGTGTTCCCTTTAACCTTCAAGTGATCTATACAGCACAGTGGTTAAAAATTCAGGCCTTGGAGGCAGAATGTCTAGGTTCAAATCCCTAGTCCGCCACTTGTTGGCTGTGTGGCTTCGGGCAAGCACCCAACCTCTCTGTGTCTCATTTTTCCCCTCGGTGTACTTACATAGTGGCTTTGAAGGCCATGTGTCCACCATGCACGGGGAACAGTGGCTGGTCTGGTACACAGCCAACAAAGGGCTGCTACATTCCATTTTTATCATTTTAAACATTTTTTTAATGAAGCGTTTCTATACAGAAAGATTGATTTCCCCTCTGAAGGCCTAAATACCTACCTAAATGGGTCCTTTCTGTTATTTTATGCACATTGAGTGTTCCCTGTCAGGAACAGGCGACCACTTCAAATACATTTAGGCTGAAATATAAAAATGTTTGTGATGTTGTTCTAACCTTTCCTTTGACAGTTTAAATGGTGATTGCGTTCTATGCAATTGCATTTTTTATCACACATGGAGCTATAGGAAGGAGGGCACAGATTTCAGTTAGGGTGGTAGACTCAAAAAACTTTAGGTGGCCAACTGTTAGTTCTCACGCTCCAGCAGGAAGGTGCCAGCATAAAACCTGAAAATAACAACAGTAACAGCAATTACTACTATTTTTTGAGGGCCCTACTTTATACCCGGTGCTGTGCTAGGCATCTTCTATGCATATCTCTATATATACCTCTAAGCTTCTTGTCAGCTCCAGAAGGCAGATGCCATTAGTCTCATTTGACAGATGAGGAAATGCGCCCAGGTTTGCTAAGTGCCGCTAAGTCCCTGAACCTGGTTCCAGCCAGACCCCACTGGCTCCCGAGCCAGCATTCCTTCCAGCCCATGGGGTGTCCAACCAGCTCTTGGTCTTTTTCCTTGTCATTTCTGAGACCAAAAGCAATACATTTCAGGATCTTATTGTCTGCTAGAAAGTTCTTCTCAATATCCAATTTCATTCACTACAATTTATGCCTCTTTCAGGCCTCTCCCTATGTACCTGACACCCGTTCCCCCATGGTGATCTCATAGGGTGTTCACATGGGACACTTAGCCATCTGGAGGTATTTTGGGAGTCACAACTGGGAGAAAATATGTGCTACAGACATCTGGTGGGCAGAAGCCAGAGAAGCTGTTAGACACCCTTTAACGCACAGGACAGTCCTCCACAATAATTACCTGGCCCAAAAGGTCAACAGTGCCAAGATAGATAAAACATGAAAAAAAAACCGGTTTCTGTGCCTCAAATCCATTACTCCTCTGTGGTCCTCCCATTCTCTGTAAAAGGTCACCATCACTCACGAGTTGCTCAGGCCCCAATTCCAAGAGTTTGCCTTGATTGGTCCCTTTTTCCCACATCTTTTTTCACATGAATTTCACTACTAGAAAATTAATTAATTCTGTGATACACAATTCATAGTTCAACCCCCTCAGTGGTTCAATCAATTAACTACAATATTCATTCATTCAAAGTGATTATGGGGAGACCACCAAGTGCTCAATAATCATATCTGTTCTCACCAAAACCTTGTAAAATATCCTAACTTTGCAAACTTTCACACAAATACAGTTAAGAACCAATGGGAAATTCACTTAAAGATGTTTAAAAGATTTTGCAAAATGCCAAATGTAGAAAAGTTGAAAGTTAAAACAAATGTTTAGTGACACAAAGTGAAAAAAAAGCCAACCAAAAGAAATTCGAGACAAGGCTCAAGGCCCAAGTCGTTATTGTGAGCTCTATGTCTACTCAGGCTGCATGGGGTGTTGGAGGCTGCCCTGATCCTTCCTTCAGGTTGCTTAGAGTCTAGACATAGTGGATTGTGTAAGGAGGAGAGAGATATTTAAACAAACTCCCAGAAAAGGTAAGTCCAATAGAGTGCTACCTGTCCATTGACCTCTCAGAGGACACTCACCTCTCCCCAAGTTGCCACTACTGTTCAGATCTACAGAGTAATCCCTGTACGACCACAGAGATCATGCAACTAAAAGGAAACCAGCTGCTTTAGAGACGTTGCTTCTCTTTTTCTGAGACAGGTATTGCATATTTTCATCCTGTATCTCATTCATTGAGTATAGCTGTTCCAGAAATTCATAAGAAGTTTTTTTTTAAGTGGCCACCCAAAAAAGGATACACAAAAAGACTTGAGACCATTAGATAGGCCATCCCAAGAAATGATTTGAGGCACAATCTGCCTTCCGGGCCCAGAGTAATGGTTTTAGTTGTACCAAGTGAAGTGCTTCCATGTCCAGCAGAAGCCAGACACCTAACCATGACTGGGAACCCTTGTGATCTGCCCCAGGGGAGTGAGCGGGGTCTCAGGCAGCCTTAAACGTTTTTCTTCACATCTGTAAATGTGGAGTCATGGATTCGAATCCTGGGTTAAGTTACCTTAGGCAAGTTACACAACCTCTACAAACTACATATTTCTCATTGTTAAAATGCAGATAGTAATACCAACTTCTGAGAGTTCTTGTGAAGATTCGGTTACATGTAAAGTACTTCCAATTATACTTTATTTAAGTATTATGTATAATTTTATAATAATCATTATAGCTTTTAGCATCAAATGTGTCATATGATAGAGACTCAATAAACATTAACTATTATGACTTAGGCTTAGGGCAGACCTGAAAATCCTAGGTGCTGAGATTCATCCAAAGATTGTATATAATCTTTAGAAAGAAAGAGACATAGGAAAAAACAAAAGCTCATGTTTTCCAAAATAACAATAAACATTTATTAGGCACTTATTTGCCTGGTACTGTGCAAGGTATCAAAGATATAATGGTGAATTAGAGAAAGATTCTGCTTTCTTCATGGTTCTTAGTGAACATAGGTTTACAAATCCCCTCTGAAATTTTAATTAATTGTATCGACTCTTCGATGATAAAACAAAGAAGATGTCCTAGTTCTTGGCACTGTTTCCTTGGCCCTGGTTACATCATAAATGATTGAATCACTTTGGGTGTATCTTTCGTGGAGGTGGTTGGGTGGTGCTCTGGTGTGGCGTGAAGCTGGCCATCAGGTGTGTTGGTTCTGGGGCCTCTTGGGAGGGGCTCTGCTACAGGCCGAGGCCAGCCACTGCCTGTGCCCTGCATGGGGCTCATAGATACAGAGAGCATTTCAATGGTTGCAAATTTGAGGGGCAGAGTGCTGGGGAACTAGGTCAAGGGAGGAGGGGATTAGGGGATACAAGTTGGTAGTTACAAAATAGTCATAGGGATATAGAGAATAGTGCGGGAAATATAGTCAGTAGTATTCTAACAACTATATATGGTGTCAGATGGGTACTGGATTTATTGGGGTGATCACTTGCTAAGTCATATAAATGTCTAATCACTGTGTTGTACACCTGAAACTAGTATTTGAAACTGTAATGGAAAATAAAAATTATAAAAAATTAAAAATAAATAGTCGAAACACAATTAGACCCAGACAACTGGGCATGAACTGTGAGCTTCATCTGGCGTGGTCACCGACCCCATCTCCCCCAGAGGTGGTTATCTAGCAGCAAGCAAAGGCTTTGATAAAGGTAGTAGACCTGCAGAGGATCACAATTAGATTTGGACAGGATGAGCGGAAAGATAAGAGCAATGCTTTGTACTCTTTGTTTTGCTTAAAAAGAGAAGTACCCGAGATAGCTAGAGAAAGATAGATGACAGTGAATCTCTACCAGAGCTTCTTTTTTGATTGTACAATTTAGTTTCCTTATCAAGTTAATTCTAAAGGTTTCCCTGAGACCATCTCCCTGGACTTTAACCCCTCCCTGCTTGTGACCTTGCTCAACATAACTTTTCCACCCATAGCCAGACCAGGCTAAAGTGAGGACAGGGGGAGCATCTCTCCTTGTTTCACATCCAGGTTTGTGAGAGGGACTGGGAACCGAGACAGTCGCTCTTTGCCACCTCCACCGAACCAGCTTGTTGGGGTTGAAGACCGACTCCAGACTGGCCTAGAAGACTGTGCAGTTGATAATCAGTGCAGGCCTCCCTGCTCTGAACCATCTCAGCAAACCCTCCAGGCCCTTCACAGCCTGCGGCCACCCCAGCCTGGCTCCACAGACTTGCCACTCTCTGCCTTGTCCGCCCCCCTGGTCCCTCGCCATCCTCACCACCCATGCCCCCTTTCGCCTTCCCTGTCCTTGCCCATGGTTCTCCCTCTGCCAGAAATGCCCTCTCCTTCCTTCAAACTTTAATATCTGCAGACCTTCCTAGATCATCCTGGAGCTTTGTCTTCTCCTTGCTCTTCCCTAACGCCCCGGGGAAGAGTGAGGCATTTCCTTTGCCTTTTGTATTTCTCGTTCATGGAGCACTCGATACACAGTCCCCTATTATCCATGTGCACACAGCATTTCTCCCACCAGAGCAAGTTCCTGGAGGGCTGGAGATGTACTTGATTGATTTTTGTAATTTCTGGTACATGGGAAAGCTCTCAATAAATGTGGAATGAATGGATAACTGACTGAATAAATAAGTAACATCATTCTCAAATTGCTTACTTAAGTTACTCTCCTATAGGGTCACGAAAGACTAAGAGATCATTTTTCTAACCCGGTTCTTTTTACTAGCCGTGTAGTTTTGAGTAAGTTATTTAACCTCTCTATGCCTCAGATTTTTCATCCGTAAATGCAGATAATGGAATGATATATCTATTTCCCAGGGTGGCCGTGAGCATCAAATGTTAGTGTATAAAAGGTAGTAGAACAGTGTCTGGCATATAGTAAGTGCTCAATGGATGTCAGAGATTATCACTGTCATTGCAGTGACACCAGGAATGCCCTGCCCAGAGGTACACCAGTTCCACCCCACCCACACCCCTGTCCCCACTACTATGAGGGTTGGCTGTAAATGGCCCTACCTGCACCCTGTCTTTGCAGACTTTCCCTCAGCCAAAGGGAGCAGCTTCAGCCAGGTTCCCTATGAGTACCCTGGACCCGAGCTGCCCCTCTGCAACTCAGTCAATGCCTGACCGACATGGAGCATGAAGGCTGGCTCCCTACCTGAAGGTAGGATACGCTTCGAGGTCCAATCTGTGGTCCAGAGCTCCCCGGAGGAGCAGACCAAGCTGGAATCTGACTAAGCAGATTCCCCTCCTGCCTCCTCGCCCCCTTCTGAACACATCCCCCCCTCCCCCCGCCCCATCGATCGCTTACACAAGAATCCCCATCTCAAGCTCTGCCTCTCAGGAGCACAATCATCTTGATGAAAGAAACAGACTCAGAGTGGCTACCTGATTTACCCAAGACCCAAGGCTAGGAACAGGACCAGTTAGAGGTCAGGCAATGGCTAGGAGTTAGATTGTTATTTTAGAAGAGTTTCTGAGTCTCTAACAAGCCTTTTCTAGAAAACAATACCTAAATAAATTAACTAACAATCAGCGAGGAAAACAACAAAAAGCCTGCTGTACCTGAGGTAGGTGCAGAAAGTCATAGCCTTTGGGGGCAGGGCAGCCAGTTGAGACCAGATTCCTGGGTGAGCGCCAAGGGGTTCAGGCCAACAAGGGGCCTCCTCAGGTCAGTACAACAGGTGGAGATGACAGATGGAGGCAAGACCTGCTCCTGTTTGCCTTGGCCTTACTGCAGACCACACTTATGCCAGACAGACCTCCCCTTCCAGCTCTCCGAGCCCTCAAGCCCCTCACTGAGCACTTCAGCGATTCCCCACCCCCGGCTGGAAATAACCCCCACCTGATGATCCTGCAGCAGTTATCACACCCGGCCCTTGCTGTACCACACAAGACCACAAGGGCTTCGAGGGCAAGATTCTGCTTGAGTCTTTGCCCAACCCCACAGGGAACTGCTCTGGCGAGGGGGAGTAAGGGAAAGGAAGCAGCAGACACCTGCTGCTCGGCAGTTGTGAGGTAGGGATCATTATCACTTATGAGTGAAGGCCGTGACCAGTCCTTGTCTCCATGGTCACACAGCTGCTGCATCTAACGAAGCCAGATTCAAATCCAAGTCATTCCACCCCCAAAGTTCGCGCTATACGAGACCAGGAAAAGGAAAATAGGACTCCAAGTGAGGAGTTTAAAGACATTTGATGTAATTAAATGAATATTCTGATGAACAAAGGGATTTATAGCAAAGCTTTGGTGCAGAAGCTGTTTTTTGTTGTGAAAAGATTTTTTCCTAATTACAAAAGTACCATATATACATTTGTAAAAAATTCAAAGAGAACAGAAGTGTATAAAACAGACAATATTGGCTCCCAGTATTCCCTCCCACCATCAGCAATACCTACTATTAAGAGTTTGACAATCCTTCCAGACATTTTTTAAGACATATTAGATAGACAGACAAATAGATGACAGAAAAAATATAGATCTGCAAAAAAATAAGAATGCAAAAAACTACATTAAATTATGTCTAATTAAATCATGTCTAATGGGTGTCTAATGAAATGTTTTTAAATAGGCATTTCTTAAATTACAAAATACATGTTTGTTATAATTGAAGGAATGGATTCCATGATAGCACAAGGAACAAAGTCTTCTCTCATAATTTCATTTCCCCTGTAACCACAGTTTATAGCCTACTCTTTTTCTTTCTGTCTTTTTCTAGTCTTGTGCACTAATAAATTTTTAACAAAATTGGGTGCAGGCTCTTCTGGGACTGGCTTTATTCACTCAATATCAGATTGTGAAATGGGGGGAGGGGTAAGTAACTATTATGTACTCCATTACACAACCTGTAATTGTTACCCTATCAGTATTTGTTTCCTAAGGAGAATCTTTTAAGATTATAAGGTATACACCCAAACAATCTTTCTTTAAAAATCTCTTTGTTCTTTGATCTTTTATTATCTCATCTTTTTCTTCTTTTTTTTTTTTTGCAGTTCCTCTTGTAGGTAATTGTGGAGCTGTGTTATCTTGGGAAGATCCATTCCCTTTTCCCCATTATCACTAGGACTCCGTTGAAGACCATTTTAGGATGCTTCTGGGTGCTGTTTCAACAGAATGCAGAGACAGCATTTATTCTGAGCTTCTTGAAGCTTTATATAAATCCAACACTGCCCTATTTTCCTGTGGACATCAGCTGCTCACATTTCAGAGAAACTCTTCGTTTTCAACGGATTTCGAGCTCGTTGGTTCTAAATTGCTGTCACACCACAGCCGCTCCAGTTTCTAACAAATCTAACAGTGTTTATTGAGCCAAACAGCCACATCCGCTGAACTGTGCCGGGTGGTCAGTGGAACCACAGGCAATGCAGCTAGATGGCGCTCACATCCAAACATTTCTGAGGAATTAGGAAGAGATGTGAAAGACGTTTTCCATTAGCACCCAGATTTAAGAACCTTACATTCTTGGGGGAAGGGAGAGCAATATACTTGACCGCATGAAATAACTGAAAAGAAATTGAAATTCATTTTTCAAATAAAACTAACATATAATTAGTGCAGCATGTCAGATGCTATTCTAAGCCTGAAACTTCTCCCAGCACCCCTAGATATCGTAGAATCTCCCAGATATAGTGGAATCACACTCTCCCTTTACAGATGGGGCACTGAGAGGTTAATAATTTTCTCAAGGTCACAGGGGAAGAGGCAGAAGTCAAATCCAGGCAACGTGCTCCAAAGCTCACATTTAATCACCATGAACTGGCTTGAGAAAAATGTTAACATGGACATAAAATTAACAGTGGTTAGTCCCAGGCAGGAAATAGTATTATTTACTTTCTATACAAAGCTCTGTATTGTTGAAAGTTATTTCCCTATGCATAAACTATTATGGTTGCTTTTTAATTCAATAATTTTGTAAGACTAGTATAAGAGAATATAAGAAATTGTTCAGCTGTGGTCAAGGGCAGATTTAGATTACATGGGTCTTGAAGCTTATATGCTGAAGGGGGCTCTTTAAGAAAAAGAATTCAAAACTGGAATACAAAATTAGGTATTAAAATGAAAATGTACTTAGGTTGAAAAAAGAAATCACAACAAATTATAAATTTTTAGAAGGTGACAAATACCACAAAAATAACAAAACCATAAAAAATTGCATGCTATACCTTGATTATACTCTTTTTTTTCTATTTTTTGTTGCGTATTTTTTGTATGATCATCTCTTCATATGACAACAATTCTGTAATATCATATTCGTGGAAAAAAGAAAAAGCAATTCAAATGCATTTTAAAATGCCATTATATTGAATTGAGCTGCATAATTGTTTAATCAAATTACCCTAAAACTAAGTACGAAAATTTATGGATGAATATGCGTGGGTGTTTTGTCATAGGAACACCTAGGTTGCTTTGCTGTGATTTTACTTCCTTTGAATATTGTTTTTTCTGGAATTGCCAGGCTTCATCAGAACAAGGTATTCTCAGATATGCTATGACTGATCCAATATGTGGGGAGGCATAAAAATGCCATTTGGCAGGCATACAAATATTACTTAACAGTTTACAGTATTCTACAGTTTTGTGCCTCTATGAACACAAGAACTCTGGTTAATTCTTTTTTCATTGATTCCCATCTTAAAGTACTGTAATTTCCGTCTTGACTAGACATCAATGAGAAACAAATATTCTACATATAATTTTATACATCCGATGGTTAAAAGGACGTTTCAAAGACTAGCTTCTGTTTCTGCACATTTTGACTCTTCTCCACTACCCACCACTTCTAGTGTCAGGCATAGTGGGGCACACTTATGTGTCAGTAGGACCCAGAATGTCAAGCAAGTGTGCAGAGAGGACATCAGAAGTGTTCCTGGAAACCATTCCTACCCTAGAATCACCAACATGGGAGCAAGCATGAAGCATATAAACAGATCGATTGAACCCAAAACAAATCTCCAACTCAACTTCTTAGCTGGAGTCCCCAATATGCTAAGGGCTTTTCCATCACCACAAAACTCCTCAATTCAAGGAGAAAGTGGTGAAGGGGGAGGTCCAGTGAGAGGAGACCACATCTTTAGCCTATTGAAATGATATATTTTTCTTTTCAATTTTACCAAAAGCATGACCATGTGAACCCATGCAAGCCCTAAAGCTTAAGCTTCTTTCGCTTTGCAGTAAATCTGCCCTGTGATGAAGATGATAATTACAAGAGGAGATGAGATCGTGGATAAATCAGTGTAGACTGGAGTTGTCAAGAAGAACTTCATATTGGAGGCAGGCACTGAGCCAGGCCTTGGGCCGTTGGTAGTATTCAGTACATAGAGGAATAGAAAGGACGTAAGCCACAGTTGCTACAGTCTGCCAAAAAGTAGACACACATATATGTGGATGTAAAATGTGCTCTCCTGCCAATGAAAACATTTTTCCATCACTGGCTTAGAGCTACCTAACAAGAGCCAATGACAATACTTTTACATATCACTAAAGAATGAGAATTGAACTTTCTTCCCAGGCCCCCTCTTCCCATCCCAACCAGCAAATAATCACTCCCAAGCCAGGATCAACCAAGCTGCAGGCATTTGGCACACATGTGTCCACCATCCACATCATTCCAACACATGGGTCCAAGAACACTGAGTTTACACTCCAGGCAAAGGGGAGGACAGGGTAGAGGAATTGGCCAGAGGCAAAGTCTCCTGGGTAGATACAGGAAGCAAAGCCTGGTGAAAGCCTTTTCCACCAGTGTGAGGAAGAAAAGTCCATGCCCAACTCTCTTTTCTCTTTCTTTTTAACATCTCCTGCGCCACTACATCCATGGGGGAAAGGAACTGTTTCCTGCCAGAGGCGCAGCCAGCCAGCCAGCCATTTGGAAACCTACGAGTTGATCTTGGCCGTGATCTTTAAAACACAGCATTTAATCCTCAGTTTTGCTCCTCTTGATCCTGGGTTCCATTTTGGGAAGCAGAGCAATGCTCCCGGGAGACTTTTAGTGCAAAAAATCTTTACACTTAAAGAGCTCTGGGTTCAGGCTGCGGTAGCCACGACCACCAGCACTGAGGTCTTCTCAACAAAGCACCCAGACACAAATGTCATTTAGTCCACAAACACATTTATTTGTTCAGCTTCTACAGTATGACAGGTGGCCTCTTAGAGGCTAGCGTAATGGAGGAGTTTCGTGTTCCTAAACTCCCCCTTTCCTTCCAGATCACAAGAGTAATTACTCCCTTTTGGTTTCCTATAAGTTGATTTCTAGTAAATTTGCAATTTGTTTTTTACTCAAATACCTCAGTGACTCTAGAAATCAGCTGGGTTAGTCCCAGGTCCGCCTCAGTGCTGTAACACTGATGATTGTTCACTTGTAATAAAACAGCCATACTACTGATCAACTTGTTCAATGTGGGCTTGAGTAGGATTCTGAACATTGGCACATGGAAAGAGAGACGGTTAAGAAACAATTAACAATTAACAAGTGCCAAATTAAATTTATTTCAGGACATAGTTTAAAGTACAAATCTAAAGTGCTTTTTCCCTAACTTTAATCTTTGTATACAAAACCACTTATTTAATAATCCTTGCTTTTCCTCTGTGATGCTCACATAATTCTGTATTTAATTATTGTATCTCTGCAGATCCACATCTAGCTTGCTACCCAGGTTTACTAGCCTTTATCTTTGTCAGCCTAAAATCATACTGCTTTAAAGCTCATGGCTAGATTCCTTTCTCCAAAACCCCACCTTCTTCTCTGTCTCCCCTTACCTCCTGCCTTGCTCCTCTTTTCTGGGGAGATAAGAAGACATCATCTCTACCCTCTCTCAAGGAGTTTGCATGCCGTGTAGGAAAAAATAATAATGCCCCTGAAATAAGTGCTCAGAGCCAGTGCTCAAAATGGCTTGTTAAAATAGTAAGTTCCAATACAATGTAAAGAAGTCACCAACCAGCTTCTCTATAAACTACTCACTACTCTATAGAAATGGTCTCAGTTCTTCCAGCACACACACACACACACATACACACACACACACACACACCCCTCTTTATTGTTACATAATCTTGCTCTTATTTTTCACATCAGCCCAATTAAAATTGTATAAAGTAAAACTCAATGTGGTGACTTCACTGAAGTTACTTAGAAATGAAGAGCTAGTCATTTGAATCATTGCTTTTGTTTTATTTTTGGAGGGGAAAAGTAAAGTGGAGCAGAAATATTATCAGAGATACAGTTTAAAGAAATTTGAAGCCATTAAGGGGGAAAGAAATAGAATTTAGTGAATATTATTTTTTCATTGGCACTTTACAGGTTTAGAAGCACAACAATGTATTCTCTATTATCAGACACTTATGAACTTACTGTATTTGGTAATTCCAGAGATGTAAAAGTTTTATTTAAGAAGACAAGTCTTGAGGGGAAAAAATGGCATAGATGATAGAAGCTCTGTCCATCCCTCTGACAACCAAATCAAAGTCGTGATGGAAATAAGGAGCAAACAGCAAGGAAAAATTGCCTAGGATCTAGATGAAAAAGCCATACAACTAGGGAAAAATCTAAGAAATCACCTTGCAATGGCAGAAGGTAGAACAGGGCGAGGATGTGAGGCTGCCCGGTTCTGAGCAGCCCAGTGTGACAGAGGCTGCGGCAGCGGCTGCTGGCAGTTACAGACGCCTCTTAAAAGGGCCGTGTCCATGAGCGGACATTCGCTTGGACAGACTCACTCACTCTGAGCACCAGTGCCCGGTCAGCTGCTCTAGGAGGCACCAGGGACTTACAGGGAAACACTGAGTTCTCAGAGTGAGGGCTGGAGGTGAGGCTTCCCTCCCCACTGCCTCACCCCCATAGAGAAGTGCCAGTGGTGTTCATTGTTCTTCTGTTGAGCCCTCCCCTATCCTAATATGCCGACACAGTGCCTCTATTGTGGAGATGTCATCAAACTGGATAACAGAGGCCGCTCTGCCCAGAGGATTCCCTGAAACTCCACCTTCCCCAACTTGAAGCCCCACCCAAGCCACATCCAGGTGTATCCTCTCCTAGTCAAGTGCCCCTTGCTGAGCAGAGCCTAGACTCACATTGGTGGCAGCTGGCGTCGGTTTCTGGTATGGCCTCTTGAGGAAACTATAAATATAGCACCTGTGGATTGCTTGCTGAATCTTAACAGATGGCCCCCAAGGGGCACAGGCTGGGGTTAAATTTGGCCTGCAGCTGAATCCCTCTCAGGTCAGTGCTCCTGGAAACCTATCACTCAAAGCTAACCTAATAAGACCAGGAGATTTAGGAGCTTTGCTTAGTACATAGAAAATGACATGGAAAGGCAGACAAAATGGGAAGACAAAGAAGCGAAAATCACATAAGAGAACAGAACAGAGATCCAGAAATAATGGAGTTAAGCAATCTAACAGATGCAGAATTCAAAACACTGGTTATAAAGATGCTCAATGAACTTATGGGAAGTATAGATGAATTTAGTGAGAACGTCAATAAAGAGAAAAAATATATATAAAAATGGAAATGGAAATTATAAAAGAGAACCACTCAGAAATGAAGAATACATTATCTGAGATGAGAAGTATATTAAATAGAATAAACAAAGTTATTAAAGAAGAGGATCAAATGACCTATATAGAGGATGGGAAAGCCAAGGACACTCAATCAGAATGGCAAAAAAAAAAAGAGAAGCCAAGACAATAAAAATAATTTAAAGAACCAGTGGGACACTATTAAAGGTAAAAATATCCATGTCATAGGGGTACCTGAAGAAAAACAAGATGTTGAAGAACTATTTGAAAAAATAATGATGCAAAACTTCCCTAACCTGGTGAAGGAAATAGACATAAAATCCTAGGAAGCTGAGAGAGTCCCCAAAACCAGTAACCCAAAGAGGCCCACACCAAGACACATCATAATTAAAATGCTAAAGTTTAAATATAAAGAGAGAATCTTAAAAGCAGCAAGAGAAAAGCAGTTAGTTACCTACAAGGGAGCACCCATAAGACTGGCAGCTGATTTCTCAAAAGAAACTATGCAGGACAGAAGGGTTTGGCACAAAATATTCAATGTGATGAAAACCCAGGATCTACAACCAAGAATACTTTATCCAACAAAGCTATCATTTAGAGTTAGACAGATAAAGAGCTTCCCAGACAAAAATAAGCTAAAGGAATTTATCACCACCAAGCCAATATTGCTGGAAATGTTGGAGGGACTTCTTTAAAAAGAAAAATGTGTATCAAAAACAGGAATAAAGAATGGTAGCAACTACATTCCTATCAACAAGTACCTCAAATGGAAAAGAATTAAGTGCTCCAGCCAAAAGACAGAGTGGCTGAAAGGATAAGAGAACAAGACCCCTACATATGTTGCCTACAAGAGACTCACTTCAGATTAAAAGACACATACAGACTAAAAAGAAGAGGATGAAAAAGATATTGTCTTGAACGATCTAGAGAGTATTGTGCTTAATGAAATGGGTTGGATAGAGAATGACAAATAGTGCATGATTTAACATACATGTGGAATCTAAAGAACAAAATCAACAACAACAACAAAAGTGGAAATAAACTCATAGATACAGAGAATATATAGAGGGATACTAGATGTGAGGGCAGTTGAGGAGGATTTAAAAAAGGCAAAGGGATTAAGAGGTACAAATGGATAGTTGCAGAATAGACATGGAGATGTAGAGTGTAGCATGGGGAAGATGGTTAATAATGTTGTAATAAATATGTAAGGGGGAAGAGGAGTACTAGATTTAGTGGGGTGATCACTTTTGTGAATTATGTGGATCTCTGATCACTATACTATACAACTGATATATTACTGTATGAAAACTATAATTGGGAAAAAACTCATTGAATTGTACAACGTAAATACAAGCAACTAATTATCTACTTCAATAAAGATGAAAAAAAACCTTAAATAAAAAAGAAGACGAGGCTTCTCTCATCTTTATTTCTATGTAGATCGGGAGGCAAGATAGGCCAACACAAACACACACATGCACGAACATTTTTTTCCAATCAGATTTTTCTGATTTTAAAAATTCCAAAATTAAGATTATTCCCAATGACCCACGGTTAATTCTGGGCTTCAAGAATTTTTACTAAGCTTAGTAAGTTCTTCATTGGCGGTGATCTAACCCAATCTATCTGTTGTCCTGGCTTACCGCTGCCTCCTGCTTTAGGGTAGAGCCGGCCTGCACTTTGAGGAGCTACAGGCAGATGGAGAATAACTGAGGTGTGTCCGGAGCCTTCAAAGTCTTAGATAACTTTCTCTAAAGCTGAGCTGTGTGATTGGTATAAATGGTACTTACTCTCAAAGTTCAAATGGGTCTTGAACTTTACGATATGTCAGAATCACCTACTGAATCAGCTGTGCAGAAGCGGGGCCCAGGCCAGCAGACTTCTAGCAGGCTCCCTTGAAGATCAATTCCCCCAACGTCTGAGGAGCCCTCACTAGACTAGACACTCTACCAAAGCAGAGGAGATCTTTATTCAATACTGTGCCCCAGGGCTTGGCACAGTGCCAGATAGGTAGTAAGCACTTAAGAAATATTTTCCAAATTGATCACAATTGGTCCTAAATTCCAGTTGGAATTAATATTTTTATCACTCTTTTACAGAAAATAATTAACTAAAATAGTTTCTAAATACTGTCAAACCCCAAAAAAGAGATACTCAACTTAATTAAAAAAATAAAATAAAAGATATTTAAAATTTTTCAGTTATCATTGTTACATATTTAGTTGTCAGGAATCACTAAAAATGAGATTCTTTTATGCTGGCTAAAGTGAAAAATGCACTACTGTTTCACGAAAGCCAGAGACAGCAGGGAATTTTTTTTTTAAGTTCAGACAATAGTCAGGCTTTATGATATGGAACATTTTTTAAAACAAAAAAAAAATCTTGAGATTATAATCACATTTTAGCTCTTACTTGTCTTTTTATCTTTCTTTTTTCTCTCTCTCCTGTTCTTTCTCTTTTTTGACTTGCTGTTCTCTTTGACTGTCTCTTTCTCTGGCATCCTCTTCGGCTGTCACTCTTGTCTTCTCGGGATCCATTTAACGAATGATTCAACTGTTCTGAGTGGGTAGTGGAAAAGCTGAGGCTAGGGCTATTGAGAGAGCAGAAAGAATGGATTCAGGAAGATTTTCTGATGGATCCAGAACTCACGTGAGGCCAGAAAAGATACATCTCATAATAGCAATTTGCAAATATTTAAATGACCTTAGGGAGCTTGCTGTTTAAATAGGAGTTCTCTACCAGTCATCTCAATCTAGACAAACAGTTTTCTTACCTGGAAAATTGGGACAATAATAGAGATGATAAAAAAATTCAACAGGGGTCTGGCGACCTACAAATTTTAGTCACTATTTTTTGGCCATTGCTACTCTTCTTTTAAAAGTAAGTGAAAACGAGAGCTTACAATTTAATCAGGGGTAGTGGGAAGGGTAATATAAACACATCATACTGATTTTTCTTTTCTATTTCTGTTTTTGTTTTTGATTTTTCTTTTCTATTTCTGTTTTTGTTTTTTAAGATATAGCTTACATATATACATGTAATGGAAGAAATATTTATGAGGCACTCTGCCAAGTACTTTACCTAATTATATTAATTCTCACAAAACCCTATAAGATATATATCATTATCTCTGTTTTACAGATGAGGAAACTAAGAGGGATTAATTAACTTGTCCAAGGCCCCAAAGCTAGTAAGTAAGTGGCAAAGCAAAGATTGGAGCTCAAGTTTCACTCCAGTACTTAAGCCCTTGTGCTGCACCTTGAAGCAACCAGAGAGCTTCAGAAACACCATTAATCCACATTGATTACCAGAGGGTAGGGGGTGCAGGAGGAGGGGAGAGGTAGACAGGGTAAAGGGGGTCAAATATAGGGGAGGAGTGGGAGGGTGAAGTGGGTAAAGGGCATAAAATATATGGGAGCTGAAGGAAACTGGACTTTGGGTGATAATCACATAACAGAATATATAAATGTCAAATTATAATGTACAACTGAAAATTATATAATTGTATTAACCAATGTTACCGCAATAAACTTAATAAAAACAAACAAACAAACATTAATCCAAAGCTTTAACTCATGCTTAAAACTTTGTAGACCTGCAGAGTAAACCATCCCCTGCGGCCCCATCAGAAGGTCACAGAAACGTGGGAAATGTGACTGGCAACAGCCACCTGGCCCTTCAAGCCTCTGGCCAATTCGACTAAGCTCCGGGGGAGTTAGGGGATCTTTGGCAAACTCGAGATCCTCGGTTGCCAGCATTTGCAGCAACTGGTCGGATTCTGGTGTTCATTGGGCACCTCTCAGGCTCCCAAAGAGTTCCTGTCGGAGCTCCTATTTTCTAGCCAGACAGAGTTAATTGGAGGCTATTCTATCCATTTACGGAATAATACAGCCTAAATTTGTCTACCAAGTGGACACTACTTCGATTTTTTCTCTCCACTAAGTATTCTGCAATGGGCAAGAGTTTTGAGGTCTTGTCCATACGGGCTCAGAAGGTCCAATTACCCAGATTCCAGAGAACTCTGGGGGAAGAGTGACTATTTCATGACATTTTTTAGGTCACTCATGGCCAAATTTGGATAACACCCAAAATCTTACAACTCATCTCCTCCTCTTCTTTTTTGGATTCCATCAACCAAGAAGTGTTTAGGAATGCGTTAATAATTCCCAGGAGAAATTGGCCAAGATTACCTAGTCATGACTAACGAAGCTGTCATCCACCATTCCTTCCCGCTGTTCGGTAATGCCTTCCAAGGAGGGCTTCATGAAGATGGATAGTATTGTAATGCTGAGCTCAAGAAACTGGCACAAAGTCAATGAAAACAGAGGCCAGCTTATTTTGCATGCCACTCTATTTTTCATTATACTTCACCATAACTTGTTATTAAATGAAAATGAATTTGCCATTAGAGACTAGATACTATTTAATAACTGTCCAGCAATGTTTCACGATTCAATTGTGCTTTTCTTTTTGTAACTAGAGGAGCAGCCATGTGAGTAAATATCATTCTGTATTAGGTGAGGTTGCATTTTCCAGAACACTCTTAAATATTTCATGGAACTTGGTCACTAAAACTTGCTGTGGTTTGAAGCTTGCTTTGCAACATTCTGATTTTAAATTGGTCATTTTAAAACAAGAAGAGTGAGGTAGACTGTTTCCATAAGTATTCCCGGGCAACGGCATGGAGTGGGGCTATGAGAGGCAGTTTATGTGCTCTCCTTATAGGGGCCAGGAGCCTTTCCAGAAAGCACTCTCCCCAGCTACCCTATCTAAAGACTCTGCATCAGTTAGAAAAGCCAATGTTATTTGGCGATAACAAGTAAACCGCCAAAATTTCAGTGGCTTTAAATGACAAAGATATATTTCTTACTTGTACTACATGTCTATCACAAGGCTATATGTCTGTCATGAGTTACCTTGGAAGCCAAGATGATGAAGCATCCACTATCTAGAATGGTGATGGAGCTCTGGAGGGTCTCAAATCAATTAAAAGTTTAGCCTTAAGGGATGTGAAGTACAGCATAGGGAATATAGTCAACAATCTTGTAATAACTATGTATGGTATCAGACAGGCACTAGACTTATCATAGTGATCACATCACAAGGTATAATAAATGTCTAACTGCTATGTTATAGACCTGAAATTAATATAATAGTGTATATCAACTATAATTTTAAAACAAGTTTTTTAAATGTTCAATCTTGAACTGGCCACACGGCCCCAACCAACCACAAGGGGTGGGAGGGGACCAAGAATTATAATTTATTATGTGTTCGAAAGACAGAGATGGCATATCTGATGATCAGCCCTAATAAGTACTAATTTGCAAATATTTATTTGTGTGCTTATTTATTGTCTGTTTTCTTCATTCATCTGTTAAGTTCCACAGCTTAGTTAGTTTGGGCTGCCGTAACAGAATACCATGGCTAGGTGGCTTATAAACAACAGAAATTTATTTTTCACTGTTACGGAGTCTGAGAAGTCAAAGATCAAGGCACTGGCAGATTCTGTGTCTGGCATGAGCTCACATCCTGGTTCACAGATGGCCATCTTCACGCTGTGTCCTCACAAGGTGGACAGGGCAAGAGAGTTCTCTGGAGCCTCTTTTATAAGGCCATTAATCCTATTCGTGAGACCTCCATCCTCTTGACCTAATCACTTTCCAAAGGCTCTGCCTCCTAATACCAAGACACTGGGGTTTGAACGGCAACATACGGACTTTGAGGGTGCACAAACATTCCATAAAGAATTACCTAACCCAGTGTGTTCCTTGGGTCAAGCACAATACCTGGTTGACTGAATGAAATATAACAGTTAGAAATGTGAAGTTTAGTTATAAGATCCCAGATCCATTAGTTATTAACAGCTTGATGTTGAACAAGTAATTCTATCCTCAGTTTCCTCTTCTGTAAAATGAATGATAATACCTCACAGCATTGTTGTCAAGATTAATTAGGATAATTTATGTACAACGCAGTGCCTGGTACCTGGTAAGCAGTGAATATGTGGTAGTTATTATTTGTCGTAATACCTCAGGACTAGTCGGTGTCCTCTTTCTGCAGAGTGAAATTGCCTCAGATTAATTAATTAACATAGATAGTGGGAAAGAAGTTTTGTTTATTTAAATCATGACATCTAAATAAATGACTCCTTGCACTTTTTGGTGACAAGCAATAACCTTTATAACCTCAAAAAATTGTGAGTCCCTCTCAAACATGATAATAATCACATATTTTTAAATCCTTGATTGAAAAAACATATGAAATCAAAAGCCTCTCTAAATTCAGTCACACTTTAAATGTATTTTACTGGCCTCAACAGTATCAACATACACCTTAAATAGTAAGCTGTTAGTTGTGTGAGACGGACCCTTTATTCAATCTAGAGACAATGCTTAGTGGACATCTGGGTTCAAGACCCCACAGCCTTCACTCCAGGGCTATCCAGGGGTTGGAGGCCAGTGGGATGAAAAATACTATTTAGTTAAGTAACTGTGCAGGTCAGAGAAAACCCCCACCTTTTCCTCTTGAGGAGCTTGGCATAGTTGTCCTGCCTTCTCATGCTTCTAGTGACACAGCGTGTCCAGGCAAGTGTGTACCGACCCCAAACCTTGCTCAGTCATCTCCTCCGAGGGGCTGCCTCTCACGAATGCCAGTCATTTGCTCAGCTCTTACATACACCAGTATGAATATATGACTTTGAATTATTATTACATTCTCAAAACTATATTTCTGAATGTATTTGCCAGAAAGATGAAAGGCCTGAGGAGACCACACACAAGCATAAGTTGGAGAACTGGACATCTGGTCATTTCCACAGGAAATGAGACTGAATGGCCAGAGTTGTGATTCTGGCTGTGGTCCCAAAGGCCAGGGAGGCCCATCTGAAGAGAGACTGTGGTCCCCTGTGCCAGTGAGACTCTATATTTCTTATCCACATCCCAGGGACAACATACCCATTGGTAAAAAAAAAAAAAAAAAAAGAATCAATGGAGAAAGAAAGACAAACCTAGTAGAAAGTTCACAGTCAAAGGGAGTTGCCTCTAGAATCTGATGTCTATAAAGGAAGTCCAAAAAGTCATTTGCCCCATGTTCTCAACCTGCAGCATGCAAATCAGAAAGACCACTGGTGCTCCAAACATGTAAAAGATGTGGAGCCCAAAGTGACAGGTTACAGAGATCCCTGTATGTATGACACACACAAAAACCAGCGGGGGGGCTGGGGGGGACCTCTTCTTGACCACTACTCATTCATTCGTCCATTCAACAAATATCTACTAAACCCCCGTAATGTGCCACACACTGTAGGCTAAGTACTGTGCCTTTGAACAAGTGAAACAGGCAAGGCCTGTCTTCATGGAGCTGACTTTCTACTGTGAGACAGATTATTAGTCAAACAATCACACAAACAAATGCAAAACTGTAAACGTGACAAACGACACAAAGAGGTCCGCGGTGCCAAGAGAGCCATAACGCAAGGCATCAACTAATAAGGGGGGACGGGGAAGCCTCCCTGGGGAACAATGCAGGAGTGAAGAGAAATTCAAAATATCTTGTGCAGACTTCACACCCCTTAAGTCTTCTTTCAAGGAAAAATAAAACAGAAAACTGCAGAGAAAAACATAATACCACCTACCACATAATATTAACAAATATTAACATTTTAACATAGTTGCTTCAGACATATGTGTTAAAAAAAGGTATGAAATATAACAGATTGATTCAAAGCCCCTGGCCCACTCCCCTTTTTTCCACCCTGGTATAACTACCAGAATGAATTTGACATGGAACCTTCCAGTCCATGTTTCAAAACTTTAACTTCACATATATCTACCTATAAGTAAAATTCAGTATTGCTTTGTGAGGTTTCAATTATACATTCCTCCAGGTGAATTTTAGACTCATCTGGTCAAAATCCCTGCAGATTCTTTTTTTTTTTTAGATTTTTATTGGAGATGTATTAAAGGGATTTATTACTTTAGAGATAATTGACATCTTTACATTATTAGTTTTTCCCTCTAGGGACAAAGTATATTTTTCATTTAATCAAGCCCTTTGTAAAATACTGTTATTTCCTTCTTGTAGTTTCAACACATTTCTTATAATTTCCAGGTAATTTACAATTTTTATTAATATAGGATTTTATTTTTGTATTATAATTCCTAATTCATACCTACTGATATAAAAAAGTTAATTTTTTAAATACCTACTTTGTAACTGACTATATTACTGGATTTTTATTATATCTAATACTGTTGTTTTTCAATTGATTCTTTTATGTTTTCTTGATAGACAATTATATATTATATGAGATACTAGACATTTGCAAATAACTTGCTCTGTTTCCCAGTGATAGCTACTCTCCTTTTTTTTTCTTATTTCATTGAATTAGCTCAGACTTCCAGGACAAGGTTGAATTACATTGGTGATAGCAGGTATCCTCATCTCATTCCTGATCTTAAGAGGAGTGTCTCTAATATTACACATTTTTTTTGTGTTGACAATTGAGAAATAATTTATCATGTTTTCTTCTTTTACAAATTATTGAGAGGATCGGTTTCTAATCTGTATATATTTACAAAGCAAAACAGTTTAAAAAAACTGAAACTCACTACATTTTTTGGTAATATTTTACAAAATGGAAGTCAATATTTTTTGGTTATCTGTATTGGAAAGAGAATTAGACTGGTTCCAGTTCGGGCTGTGAAACTAGTTAATGGTTTCATTTTGTGCAGGTCCTCTCAATTCTCTGGGCCTCAGTCTCCTTGTAAAATGAGGAAGAATAAGACTATTTCTAAAAATCTACTTCAATTTATTAATAGTGTAAGCCCTATTTCCTATTTTAATTAAACCTTATTTTTTTTTTTAGTTAAACAATTTTACAAAGATAGCCACAGTTGTCTTTGTAATAAATTAACAGGGTTGAAGAAGATTAAAAACAGGTTGAGCACATAGAAAACCAAACTGAAAATAGTTCAAGATAAACAGACTGAAACCTGCATAAAGTTGACAGCTAAAATTTTAAAAATAATAACTACTGCTTATTGAGTACTTACTATGTCCCAAGAGTAGTGTTTACTTACAAAACAGCCTATTAATTGTTTATAACAACTCTTTAAGGTAAGTAAAATTAGTTTTCCCATTTTATAGATGAGGAAACTGAGGCACAGTGGAATAGGAACACAATGGAATGGGAACTCGACGTCCATCCCAGTTTCCTTCCAGTGTGCTTGCCTGCCTTCCTTCCTTCCTTCCTTCCTTCCTTCCTTCCTTCCTTCCTTCCTTCCTTCCGGTGTGCCTTCCTTCCTGCATTACGTAATCTGGGAAGCTGAAGTCCACATCTCCCAGACTTTCTTGTAAATAATATTCCAGATCTGATTTAGGTTCTATCAGTCAGTTGCATTGGCCAGAGACTTGATTTTGAAATAAAGTTAGGTAAGAAGAGAGGAATCATGCAAGGCTGTATTTCACAGATCATTATAGGCTTGAGAAGCTCTGGTGCCTACAGTTCTGGGAGTAGCTTTCTAATCCTCTGATCACAGTCAAGACAGAGGGCCTAGACCCAGTGGCTGGAACAACAACTTTCTGAATCTCCAGACTGAGGCAGAGAAGTCACTTCCTACAGAGTCCCAGTTCTTCAGTGCCCTTCTGGAAACCATTCCCGAGGCCGGTCTATGGCCTGCATCTCCAGCCCCTCCAGCAATATTCTAAGTGGCTAGTTCCTTTATTAAATCCCTTTCTGCTTAAACCAGCTAAAGTGGTCTCTATCATCTGCCCTTAAACTAGGTCATTATGAGGGGTGTAACCTTCCTTTCCTCATGTGTCCCCTTCAGCTAAATAGAAGTCACATAGTGTAATGGACCAGGCATTGGAATGGATCAGATGACCTGAGTTCTAGGCCCACCCCTGTTATTTAATAGGTGCATGACTCTGGGTGAGGGCCTTCACCTTTCACGATCTCAATTTGGTGTTTGTTTGTTTGTTTGTCTGTTATCTTTTATAAGAGGGAATACAGTGCCACTTCTGGCTCTAACATTCTATGATTATCATTGACCCTGAAGAATATTGAACACCCATGGTGCAGACTGCCTGCTCAGCAGTTCCCTGGAGCTGCTTACAGACCAGCATGCTCTATGGTGGGCCTGGTATCCAGACCCCTCCCCAGAGAGGGATTCAAACCATCAGAGGGCCACGCTGGAGGTAGAAAAGGTATTACACCAGCAGGCCTGAGCTTCCTTAGGAAACTACTAAGCAAGCACACTGAGGGTTACAAAGCCTGTGGCTGCTAGAGACCAAGCCAAGCAAAAGGTCAAGAAACTGGAAAATCAGGACAGGAGCACGGAGAATTCTGAGGGCAGAGGTCAGTCCACTGGGGATGGAAGCCAGGAAGTCGAGCCCAAGGCTAAGGAGTTGACAGTTCATAAAGCTGTGGTCCAAGTGAGGAGACAGGGAGGTGGACAGGCAGTCAGGCCTTATCAATGAGGACCAAGAATTCAGAGTCCAGGCTGCGATGTACAATGAATGTCCGTGTCTGCTTCTGCCTGCCTGTCAGATTCAACTAACTCAGGGCCTTGCCTAGTGTGGAGGCTCAGGTTGTTATGTCAGACTGGCCTGAATGAGTGAAGACCCCAGAAGTCATACACAAAGTAAACCAAGTCTCGATACAGATGTTTCCAAACCCAGTGATAAGCGGGAGATATTTTCATAAGTGATCAAGCAAATTAACTACATTTGGGGAGAATAATTCTGGCTCATGGAGGACAAAATATTGAAGTGCAGTTGAATTCTGGCAAATTGTTTGGGGGAGGGGAAGGGTGGAAAGGGAACTGGACGAGGTGGACTTCTAGTGTCCCACCGTCTTTCTGGGAGAATGAAGACACACTCGTACATGAGTGCACCTTAATAGTTTGCTATCTCCATGTTTATAGTTTTTTTTTTTTTTTCATTCGCCCTTGCCCAGATCAATTCTCTAAATACCGACCTTTCTAAGTCTGCTCTCAGCTGGATTTCTTCCAGCAAGGAAGTTGATAAACAAATTCATAAGATACAAATGACTAAAATAATATAATGTGTTCCCTTTCCCAGAGGTTGTCGCCTTTTTATAAGCAAACTAACAATGACAAATTTAAAGTATCAGGAAAATATTGTGGAACAGAAACTGGGTTAATTAAATCTTTTCCTGAAAGATATACAGTCGATCTTTATTATATATGGATTCTGTATTTGTGAGCTCACTATAGTTCATACTCAGCAAGGATTTTGTGGTCATTCCCAGACATATACAGAGTGGTGAAAAATTTGAGTCCCACACAATGCAACTGAGGTTGAACAAGGCGATGCTCTGCCTTCTCATTTCAGCTCTCACAGTATAAACAAGTGTCCTTTACATGACATATGTAGTTTCATGTTTTTCTCACTTGTGTGTTTTTCGTTGGTGATTCCACTGTTTAATGGCCCCCAAACCAGGTGCCGAAGTGCTGTCTAGTGTTCCTAAGTGCAAGAAAGCTGTGACATGCCTTAAGGAGAAAATATGTTTTAGAAAAGCTTCCTTCCGACATGAATTACAGTGCTGTTGGCTATGAGTTCAATGTGAAGGAATTAACAATCTATATTAAATAAAATGTCTTTGAGTGGAAACACACATAAAACAAGGTTATGTATTTACCGATGGATGAAATGTTGTGACTAGAGCCTGGAAAGAGGCTACCTCTCTATTTCCCCAGGAGCAAGAGTTCAGCGTTTGCTGATTCATTGTTCACAGTGACTTGATAGAATGTAACTGCTGCAAATAACGAGAATGGACTGTACTTGGTCTGTCTCCAAACACCTCCACATCTGAACACTGTAACTAGGAAATGCTTGCAGGATCCTCCTTCATGATTGTTGCAAAGAATTACAATGACAATATTTGGAAACATTTTTCAACATCTTTACTTCTTAAGCTTTTTACAGGCATGGCCTAAAATTCTCGTTAACAAGCCGTGAATGTGGTGGCCCATTTAGGATTGAATGTGCTGTTCCAGAAACTGATATAAAAAGAAGCTCTGTAGTAATTTGGCCTATTTTTTTTTTCCTGATCTAGCTTTGGGGATCCCTCCACCTTGCCCCCCATATAGGTTCCTGATGTGAATGTAAAACTCTTGAGAGATGCTCCTATGTGATAAATAATTTCACCAAAAAAGTGCTTATGAAGACTTTCTACATGGAATTCTGAGCAGAAAGCTGGGTGCAGGGCAGAGATGGATGAGCAGAAGTTATACATTACCCTCCAGCAGATGGTAGAGAGCCTTATTTAGTCACCAACAGAAGGACATCTTTCTTTGGCACTTAGTCTAGACTGTTTCTGATCCTTCCAGAATGGTTCTGACTGGAATTGGAGCCTAATAACACTCTAGTAAGAATAAATTCAAATGACACCAGGAGACTGCCTGGTAAAAGGTTCTTCTTAATCTCTAGATCACACAGCCTAGGAAAAAGATCCTGGGTTTGTTTTTAAGTAGTGATACCAGGTAATTCTCAAGTATATTGTGAGGATTTGAGGATGGGAAGGCATTGCAAGGTGACATGAGTCTCTCTTCTCTGTATTTCTTTTTCAGTTAAACTGTGGTGAATTTCTTTTCTTTGCATTTAAATTCATGTGGTACAAAAGAAGCTTTCCTGCCCATCATTCACAACTCCCCAGGCCCTTAAACGCCACATATTCTGAACTCCACATCCCAGGCACACATTTCTTACAGAGAATAACTGAAAGGCCTCTCAGTGCAGCCTCCCCGAACCAAGGGGCCCCCTCAGCCTGGCCTCCCTCAGGGCCCTCGCAAGCTGCCTCGGCAGCCTGAGCTGAGCAGTTTGTGTGGCTGACTCCAGGAAGGAATTTGTAATTGGGGACTGGGGTCATATGCCTTCCGGTTTTCTACTTAGTGACACGCTTTCTCACACAGGGGTCAAGAGTTGGGGCCTCATAAATGCATCCTTCGAGATGAGCTGCTAGGAATGTTTTCTTACTAAGAGTCCTTTTCTTTTCCCTTGAGACCCTGAGAGTTTGAACCTCAGACCTTTCAATCCCTCGACAGAAGCTATAAACCACAAATGTGCTACATGTTGAAAGGACACGCAAGTGACCAGCACTTTGGTCTTTTCCTCAGCCGACCCCCTGGGCAGTCTGCCCACTCTGGTGGGGAAAGACAGGGGAACAGCTTCCTCTGCCACCAGGGAGCCATCAGGACCAAATCAACTCCAGCTTGCCGTCCAGATCAGGCCTTTCTCAGACCTCAGCCACGCTCAGTGTGTTTGTAAATGGTCTGCTTGCATAACATGTCCTCTAAGGAGCCTGTCTGAGAAGTCTCATTTGGCCTGTTGCTGTGAGACCAAAAAATCCAGCTACTGCTCCACAGGGAGATGGGAGAGCTAGCACAGCTGTAAAGGGACTGGTGACCCAGGAGAGCGGCCATGCTGGTGCTTGACCCCAGAGCCAACAGGTGTTGATTTGGGAGAATTTATCATGGTGTAGATTTTCTTTGTTCTTTCTTTCCTTTTTAAATTGTTTTTGCAAATGTTTTTAGCAAGTATTAAAATGTAGATGTGTGTATGTGTGTGCACGCATGTGCGTGTATGCAACAGTTTGGATTTTCTTCATTTTGGAAAAGAAAGGCCCGAAATAAACGAAGGAGGGTGGGTAGAGGTGAGGGTGAGGCCAGGTACTCAGCTGAGCAGTGAGGGCAGTTCTCGCCCTTCCATGCAGCTTACTCCTGGTTAGCACTAATGTATTGCGGGGAGAGGGCGGAGGTGGCACAGAGGCAGAGCGGATCCTGAACAGCGGCACAAACTCTGTTACCAAAGCGCCATCCGGGGCCTTCTCCCCACCTCAGCCTCTGCATGGACTGCTCCCCAACTTCCCTTTAGTTTTCACAGCTCCCTGCCCCGCATACTTCCCAGGAGCAGCTAAAGG
Organism: Rousettus aegyptiacus; assembly: GCF_014176215.1. NCBI lineage: Eukaryota > Metazoa > Chordata > Mammalia > Chiroptera > Pteropodidae > Rousettus > Rousettus aegyptiacus. The sequence continues at coordinate 64,685,875 of NW_023416285.1, read as the reverse complement.
AGCCTATGACCTGTATGTTCTGGATGGCTGCAGGGGATCCACAGGTGCGGCTGGATTGTAATGAGCATAGAAGGGTCCAGGTGGGGAGGCCCCAGATGTGAGGAATGGAGCCCAGTTCTCTCCTGAGTCCTGCGCCATTCTAATACCTGAAGTTCTCTCCTTACACAGCTCTTAACAGTTTGTCTTCTCTCAAAATGCAAATGTCCTCAGGGTAAGATAACACTTTTAAAATTGTGAATATGGAGACCATATTCTCCAAACATGAAACCAGAATATTTTACAAGCCACTTTTCCTATCTTTTTTTCGTGCAATGAAAATTCTATTTTTCTAGAAATCGTTCTATTATCAAAGCACATCATAAATATTGTAAAATATTTTTACATAAGACAAATTTATAAAAGGAAATCTACCTCTGCTCAGACACTACCCCCTCCCATCTACATTGCAGGAAGTGTAATCACGTGTTTCTCTGTGTGCATGTGTACATACATGTGTGTCTGTATTTTAACAAAAATGTGTTCTACTTTATACACTTCAGTGGTATTTGACTTTTTTTCTCAAACTCATTCACTGGGCAGGAAGACTTTTTTTTTCAGTCTATGAATATCACATGAAGAATCTTCAGAAATAACATTTCATTTACTATACACGTAACAGATTGCTTTCATCTGTTTTTGTTAATGCTTGGCCTTTAATAAACAATAAAATCTCAGGAAGTCAGGGCTTTCCTAGGGCAATGCTGTCCATCAGCACTTTCTCTGATGATGGAGATTTTCTATACCTATGCTGTCTAAGAGGGCAGGTAGCAGCCCTCTTAGAATGAAACTAGCTACTGAGAAAATGAATGTTTAATATAGTTAATTTTAATTAATTTAGATGCTAATTTAAGTGGCCACAAGTGTCTGGTGGCTACTGTATTTGACAGTTCATTTCTAGAAAATTTGGAATGAATCCATCTTCTAACCCTAGAAGAGTTACAGTAAAAAGCTTTGGAGCCAGACCTCCTGGATTTGGACTGCAATTCCTTCCACTGACCAGTGACTTTGGAAAAGTCACTCAAACTCTCTGAGCCTCAGTTTGCTCATCTGCAAAATGAGAATAATAACAGAAATGCCTTATTGTGTTATTATGAGGACTTAGTGAGTTAATACATGTAAAGCAGTTAAATCAGTGCTTGAGCATATAATAAGTGCTCAATAAATATTAGAAATATAACTGTTTCCTAAGAATAGGAATGGAAGGTGGAAAAACTACTTGGGGAGGAAATGAAACTGGAGAGAGGAGCTTTCGAGTGAAGGGTGCTTTATTCCCTCAGGAAAGATGAGTCAGCAGTGCTAACAAACCACAATAGCCTCTCCATACTTCTTAGACCTTAGCTTGATCACCTTTTTCAGAGAGTGGAGTGAGCAAAAAGTGAACTCCTTTAGCCATTGCTGAATTCCTCTTTTCCCTAGAGGGTGCCTCCCTGCAGAGACGCTGGTAACCCTGGCCCAGCTTGAACCTTGCCTGGGGCCATGCAAAACAAAGCCCCACCCAACACCCACCCCACAGCCTCAGCCTCTGAGTATAGGTGGCTGTACTGGCCCCCTGGGCCAGTGGGCAAACTGTGGGCACAGTATTCCAAGCCTCCAGGAAAGTCCCTGTCCTGTGGCTATTTAAAGGCTAATCCCAGTAAAGAGCAGGAAAGACTAACTTTGTCACAGAAATGGGATCCTTCTTCCACAGGAAAAACAGAGTCTATAGAGTTGGAATACATTGATAAAGTGAAGTATTTTTTTTCTAGGGCTCTGTAAGAGGAGTTTACAGATTCATACAGACAGTTAACCCTTCCCCTCTATACACAGCCCCGTGTCCAGAAGGCTTGGAATGTGTCTCTCTGATTACTGCTGTCTCGTAAAACACCACTGCGGGCAGCAAAATCAGTGAGCTATTTGTCTTTCTAATCCCTGCCCAGTGAATGATTCATAAATGAATGAATGACAGGTAATTTAGTGAGTCCCTGAAGACCTATACTATAAAATATATGTTCTCTAAATATTAACCTTCTTCTGCATTATGAATAGGATTGTAATCAGGAGGATTTGAATATGTTATCAATCTTGAGATTGTAAAGAATGCCAAGAAATGCTCCTTTGTTTCAGGAAAATTCACCACCACCTGACTGGCCACAGGACACCTGGGTTCAAGTTCCAACTCTAGCCTCTGGCCATAGAGTCCTGTCTTCCTTTTTGGTAAAATGTGAGAGAGATTCAGAAGACCTCCAGGATGCCTCGCAACTGACACATTATACACCCCTGGACTCCCCAAAGTGAGACGGTCCCATCCACCCCAGCCAGGAGGCCACCGGGTAGCCTTTTTCAGGAGTGCCGCTCTTGCCATAGTTTCTAAAAGGGCAGTTATCCCAGTGGCACAACAGAGAGGTCCACCACAGTTGTCTTCTAGCGGAGCCAGCCCTATCTCTTCAGACACTAGCTACAGCTGTGATCACCTCACTGGCAGCGGGATCTCCATTCACAAACCCCATTCAGAGGCTTTTTGGAAGCTTTCTGTCCTGGTGCAATGAAGCAGGCTGCCTCTTTGTCCACCAAACATCCCAAAGGAAAGTGATATTCACCAAGAATTTGGATAAACTTTTTTAGAAGAAGAAACAGTGTGAAAATTGCACAGATCCTTGTTACTTAATGCTTTTGAGAAGAAAACTGCAGGAAGTGGTAGATTCAGGACATAAAGGACATCATTTGCCTGCCTTATTTATCTCATTTTTCAGTGGAGCTGACAGGACAGCTGCCTGTTATTACAGGGCACACCAGGAAATGTTTAGCTGCCAAGCAGAAAAGAACGAGTGAGGGATTAGCAGCTCTGTTCATGCCACACAAATAGAATTCTTGCACCTGGTAGTCGTGCAGTTAAGATTTATCATCTTCGTAGGGTATGTTACTTAAATCCCATTTACAAAGGAACAAAAACAACCCAAAAAGGCTCCTTAATGTCATTGTAATTATGATAAGTATTAGTAACCATTTTGCAGTTTTTAGTCTAGATTAAATTAATTGGCAGTGGTTTTCCTTTAATCACACTAATCTTTTATTTGGTTTCTGTCATGTTGTAAATGTACTATTCTATGTTGCAAATCAAAATTGTTCTTAAATATGAAAGATCGATAAGAGTTTAATCCTCCAGAAGGCTGCTATCATGAATGATGTTGCGTAACAAGAGTGATCTCTTTGCAAGGTGGCAGATCACCTCCAGACGTGACATATTAAAGAAAGTCAATTATTTGCTTCTCAGCTTTGTTTTCTAACACCATGGAGTGGAGGAGTGGGAATCTGGGAGCGAGCTCATGCAGCAATAGCATAGCAGCATAGCGAGATCTTGAGCTTAGCAGAAAGGCTGAAGGACAGTAGCTGCCTTGTTCCCTCAAGGAGTAAATTTACTTCCCTCACGCCAAGGCCCAGGGAGGGATCTAGCAAAAGTGAGTCTTAGATCCTGTGAAAACTATCCTTTAGTATGAATCTTTGCATTAATAAAAAAGCAAACTCTTCATGAAGCCTTGTTGCTTCAGCATTAAGGTGGAAACTTTTTAACTCTTCACTTCTCTTTGGCATCTCCTAGGGCCTCTCTGTGCCAACTCCCAATATAAAGAGGAGTAAGACCCTGTATGAGCTCCTCACAGTCTGAGGGCACCAATTCTGTCCGGAGACCTCAGGAATGTTTAGGTTTTCAAGAGGATATTAGTTCTCCAGAGGACAGGAGCTGAGGGCATTCCAGATGGAGGGAACCACAAAAATGTCACACAAAAGGCCAGAAAGGGGAACTGCAAGAAGTCAGATGGACTAGAACTTGGGGTGGCTACAGAAAAGTGAAGGAACAGGAGGTTGGAGGGCCTCGAATGCCCTTTCAAAGGGCATGGTCTTTGTCCTTCTCATAAAGAAGGGTAATACAGCTTTGGTGATGTCTGCGAAGTTTACTCCTACAGCATGAATTTGCAAGAAAAGAGGCTAAAAAGGGAAAGACTTTGGAGACTCTTAGCATCACCCAAGCAGGAGATGCTGAGTTTGCAGACCAGTGAGTATGGAGAAGAAACAGGTCCCAGAGAGCTTTAGTGTATGGCTTCGACAAGACACCGATTGGACCTAAGGAAGAGGGGCTAGATTATCTAATTAGGCACATGGGTGAAGAATGGTACCATCAATAAAGATGAGGAATTCTGGAGAAGAATGGATTAGAGGATGAAGGAAGAGTTGATTTATGCCATTTGGCTTTGTCAAGTTCAAGTACTGTGGGATATCCATGTGGAGATGTCTGGCAGAAGAGAGAATGAGAATGGTTCAGACACCAGTGGTCTGGTGCTCAAAGGAAGTTCAGGAAGTACAGATTTGATAGTTATCATTAGAGCTATTCTCTGTGTACATGAACAGAGATAACAAGTGAATCCACTGCATTCAATAAAATCACTCAGGGATGGTGTATAATGGTCTAAACGTAGGCTAACAACCAGTGTTAAAGAACCCTACATGCCATGGAGGAAGTGCTTGTTTATATGTTGAAATCCTAATCCCCCAATGTGATAGTATTAGAGGTACAACTTTTGGGAGGTGATTAGGTCACAAGGGCAGAGCCCTTGTGAATGTGATTAGTTCCTTCATAAAAGAGATCTCAGAAAGCAATCTATCCCTTTCACAGTGTGAGGACAGTGAAAAGAGGTCATCACTGAACCAGGAAATGGGCTCTCACCAGGTACTGGATCTGGAAGCACCTCGAACTTCCCAGCCTCCAGAACTGTGAGAAGAATGTTTGTTGTTTAAGCCACCCAGTCTATGGTATTTTGCTACAGCAGCCTAAATCAACTAAGATTCCACTCTTTGAAGGTGGACACAGAAAGAAGAGCCAACAAAGGAGAACACTAGTCCAGAAGCCAGGGGACAACAGGGTTTTCATGGAAAAGGACGTGAACAACAATGTCACCTGCCAGGCAGGCCAAGCATTCATGGGAGTTGACAATGAGGAAGCCATTGATCATCCCAGCAAGTTTTCTCTTTTGCAGGGTGAAGATGAGGCACCTGTCAGGGAGGAATTGAGGCAATGAGTAGAAGTACTGGGATGAGGAAAGGAAAAGGAGGAAATGCATGGAGACTAAATAAAGACTTTTTGAAAAAGACTGTAATAGGAAGGAAAAAAACAAATAACCCACAAGGAGATAAAGCATTAAGGGAGGGATTTTGTTTGTTTGTTTGTTTTTTAATAGAGAAAACCCGAACCCACTTATGTGCTGTAGGGAGGGAGCCAGTAGAGAGAGAGAAGTCAGAGGAAAAAGAGGGTAATGGATCAGAAGCACAGGTGAAGCTGTGGGCCTTGTACTCCTGGTATAAACTGCTTTTCTCTGTGGTGAGAAGTGGTAGGACTGGGAGAAGCAGCTGAGATGCTTGGTTTATTTTTTCCAAGTTGTATTTGGATTTGCTTATACTCTTCTCTCTAGTGAAAGGGCTCCCCCTTTGTCACTCTGCTCCACTACTTCCACACCAGAAGGCGCCCCTGAAGTACCCTTTCTCCAAAGTACCCCCGAATCCTCCACCGTGAGTGCTGTCTACATATTGGAGCCTTGGAATTTCATCTGTCCCCTTCTTGTGGGCCAACATGTCCAACCTTGCATTGTCCTTGGACTCATTACGTCCCCGCTGTTATATATTTAACTCCGTGAGGGATCGTATCATGAGCCACTTTTGTGCCTCCCACACCTACCCACATACCCAGAACAGCGTGTCACACACACTAGGCATTCAACGATAATATTTAAAAAAATGAATGCATAACCTGAAACTAATTTTAATCTGCTGGCTTCAGCTACTTCTGATCCACTTCCTGCCATCATCAATTTCTACCTTCTAAAAATATGAAATGGTTTTCATTTTAGCTTGAATAAAATGAATTAGAAAGATAAATCTGCTGTGACCAAAATCAGATATAAAAATATTTGAATGATCTTTGCCACCAGAGCAAGTTAGGTAACTTCTTAGAATATGTTTTCTTGAACAGTAAAGTGGGAATAATAACTATATCTACTTTTTAGGGTTGTTTTAATGATTAAATGAGATTATGTGTATATATATGTATATATATACAGATTATATATATACAGTGCTAAGCACATCTTGTATATAGTATATGCTTAATAAGTAATAGATATTACTGTTATTATTATCCAACTAGATAATCTCTGAGACCTATTCTGGTTAAGTTCTAGGATTCTTTCTCCACTAGTGTAGATAATTAAGAGTAGACCTTACCTATAAAATATGCACATATTTAATAAAACACTATAGCCATGAAATTAGGGATAATCCTACACTTAAAATTTTAGATAGAAAAATATGTCAGAATTTGAAGCAGACTGAGAAAATAACACTTTCATATTCCTTGATGTAAACATTTCTAATGTAATTAGTGGCTATTATAGCTCATTCATTTTTTCCCTACGCAATAGTTTTTGAAATGTGCAAATTGATTTGGAAGGAGCCACAGGGTAATACAGGATGAATAAAACACAAGCCTTGCTCTACAACATTCTGGGATGAAGGTAAATAAATAAGCATACACAAATCACAGTATTATGTGATATAAGAAGGTACTGAAGGAGAAACTGGGAAAGACTTCAGGAAGAAGTGGGCGGAAAAGACAAGAATAACAAAAATTCTATGCCAGGTACATTGATTTAGAAGCAAAAAGCCTTAAGAGCTTGCCTTTCACCATACTGGATTAAGAAAAAGTATACTGTTTCTATCAGCTTCCTTCTCTCCTTAGCTGAGATTCTTCACAAAGGTGGAAACCTCAAGACTTGTCAACATCAAGCGACTAGCTGGGCTTCAGTAGACCACTTTCAAGATGACTCCCATTATTAAGTCAGCAAGATTTAGCAAACCCTTGGGGGCAGGGTGATTTCTATAGGAAAGGTTGATGGTGAATCTTTTCTTCTTTTTTTAAGTCCTCAGAAGAGCCAGTAGAATTCAAGTCTGAATGGGAGGGATTTTTATTCGGCAGTCTGTTGAAGCCCAAATTTTCCTTCAATTCAGATCTCTAGCTGGCTCCCTAACATCGTCACCAATGGGAAGATGGCCTCATGCCACAAGGAAAATACACTCCTCAGAATGCCAAGCATCATCTTAAAAACAGAATTTTGCAAACCATTTGCCATTTGTAATAAAGACCTGAGCTCTGGGCTTTTTGAGAGAAGAAAAGTGAGCAAACTGTATAGTTATAATCAGTGAAACAGATCAGCAGACATGATGGAAGCACTTCATTTTTTTGGTTCATCAGGTGGCTTTCCTCTTCTGCCTGTCATCAGTTTCTGGGTATGAAGCTGAGGGGACTTTAGACTAACGCTTGGTGGTGGCAGTGACTGTGGGAGAATCACCCTTGAGACCACTTGTGTGGTCTGGTGGCCAGTTATCTACAGATGGTACACAGGAGTACTTCACCAGAGAACATGAGGGTTATGCCTTTGAAAGTCGTAGTGCAAGAGGACTGTCACACACTTAACAACAAAGACAAGAACAAAAAATGTTCTTGGCTTCAAAATGCTTAAACATTTCAGAAAGGAGATAATTTGAGTTATTTATGTCAACACGAGTTTTTGGTTTCTTAACGGAAGCTTTAGAGCTTAATGCAAGCTATTTGCAAATAGTTTTTAAATTAATGTGAAATTTATTACAAGAAAAAATTTCAACTAATTCTGCAACTTAATTTCCTTAAACCTTAAAGTTCAACATAGAAACATTATTCTATGGATAAATTGAATAAATTGTAACCATCATTTCAAGAGGATTAAAGGTCTGTCAACTAAAGCTGCAAGAACTAAATTCTCCTAAAGGTCTCATTTACATCCTCAATTAATTAAATTCCATTAAAAATTCCAAGCTGCATTATCTAGTTAATCTTTGGATCTTTTTTAGCACATCAAATGCTTCTAACAAGCAAAATATTCTCAAGTACTTATATGACTCTAGCAAAACACAACTGTAGTAAGTCCTCTTATGCATTCCAAAACGGTTTAGAACCTGAGTCAAAGAGTTTTTAAAGGTGTCTTTTATGTTTCAACTAAAAATTACAAATTACACTTTTTAAATTGGGATCATAATTCTCTAACAGGTCCAATCCTCCCTTACAAATATTTGAAATACCACACAACATACATCATTCTCGAGATTATAAAAATCTCTTCCTGAACTTACATGAAAATACTAACCCTGTGGATCTGATTTACTTTACCACCTCTATCTAACTCTAAATCTTAATAGGATTAAAAATTCCATTAAGAAAACAGTTACATCATCCCAAACAAGTGGAAGCCATCACTTTAGTGCAATGAGCATTTATATTGGCCAGAGGTTTGGGGCCAGGTATAAGATTTTATTCTCCCATGACAATAAACAACAACATAGTGAACTCTTTTGAGGGTGTTGGTCTCTCGTAGTTTCAAGTTACATCATTACCTGGGATATATACAATCCATCCCACCTGCTTGCTTACCACTTAAATGGCTAGCATAATTTCTGTATGCCTGGTTCTATTCTGAAGGTTCTTCTTATTCTTCCAGTCTGGCCAGGCCACAACTCTTACAAATATCTACATGAAATATTATAAAATTCTGCATATCTCCCTTCCCTTTGTCTGGCTTTGCCTATTACTTGATGTCCCCAAACCAAACCTTTCCCCTTTATGTGATCCACATCTCACAAGATGAGAGAAGATTGGCATGTGCTCTCTTCCTTTTCCCATCAGGTCCATGGCAAATATCAGTAGTTTTGCTTGTTGCCAAAGACCTCCACCCAAGTTCAGACACAGCAGACCAAGTCAGTGGAAAGTGTCTCTATTTTAAGTAATGTTGCCTCTAAACCTTCGGTGTCATGTGCATCACCAAGGATTTCATTCAGGTGCAGAGTCTAAGGCAGTAGGTCTGGGCTGAGGACCAAGATTCTTCATTTCTAACAACTTCTGGTGATGCTGATGCTGCTGGTCCTCAGACACACATTGTATAAAAAGGGTTTGACTAGTTGATGGTATTAGAGCTGTAGGGTCAATCTCACCCCCAATTTCTGTAACTCATGCCCAGCAAACATCTAGTTATTCCTCACTTATGTTTTTTGTCTCTCTTATCAATTATCAGTCCGCAGCTCATTGTCTCTCTCTCTCTCTCTCTCTCTCTCTCTCTCTCTCTCTCTCTCTCTCACACACACACACACACACACACACACACACACACACACACGTGTCTTTTCTCTGCTCCTTTTCAAGCCTGCAAGCGAAGGGACTGGTGCTCCTATGAGAATCTAATGCCTGATGATCTGAGGTGGAGCTGAGGTGGTGATACTAGCACTGGGAAGAAGCTGCAAATACAGATGAAGCTTCACTTGATTGCCAGCTGCTTGCCTCCTGCTGTGAGGCCTGGTTCCTAACAGGCCATGGACCAGTACTTGTCCATGCCCAAGGGTTGGGGATGTCTTCTGTATTGAAGCGACTGAGATCTTGCTTCCTGGCAGTTGTCAGTTTTAGCTCTAATAAATTCTGACAAAAAAGTTTTTTTAAAAAAATAAATAAATAAAAGTGCTCTCTGTGCAGAGTCGGAAAGAAGGCTATGTATTAATATTAATAATAATAGTTGTAGTTACCATGTATTGTGTGCTAATTACATGCCAGTCACAAGACCTTTTTGTCATATAATCCTATGAGAAAGATATCATTATTTACATTTAAAGGAAAAGGAAACTGAGGCTCAGTAGGTCAAAGGGCTAGTATGTGGCAGAATATGTTAACTGGTCAGATATTCCTTGAAACTCCAGCCAACTGGCTGGCCTTGCAACTAACTTTGACTGATAGAACGTAGCAGAAGTGACTTTCAAGCTCTGACCTCAAGAGGTTCTTGTAGCTTCTGCTCTAGCCTTTTTGAAACACTATACTGCTTTGAAACTTCTTGGAGAGAGAGGCCCAGTTATCCCAGCTTTTCCAGCCAAACGAGATATATGACTCCAGTGAAGCCATCTGGGACCAGCCACCCACCCCAGAAGATCTGCCACAATGGGGCATGAAGGAGCCCAGCCAACACCACATGGGGCAGAGATGAGCTACCCCAGCTGAGCCCTGCCTATACTGCCAACACATAGAATCATGGGTAAATAAACAGTTGCTGTTTTAAACCACTAAAACATGGGATGGTTTGTTATACATCAATAGATAACTGAACCAAATTTGAATTCCAAGAATGCCTGCTTCTAAAACTTTACTGAGCCCAAAGTCAGGCCCTACCAAACCCTAACTTGATGCTTCATAACTGGTTTTGGTCCTATGTGTTCCTCTCTGAGTTCTAGCTCTAAGCCCAGTGTAACCCATACGCCACTTCTGACTTTCTGCTGCTCCCCTCCCACCCTTGGACTGAATGCCTTAACTTCTTTCTCTCTGGGTTCCAGTTCCCCTGCAAGACTGCCCTTTCTGCTCTTCGTGGAACTATCTTCTTAGTAATACTAATGTGGGGTTCAAGTTTCGGTTCTCCTTTGACTTTCTAGGACAGTGTTTTAGTGTGCTTAAATTTTAGTGTGCTTAAAAATCTGAGGATTTAAAAAATATCTAGAATTTTGTTAAAATATAGATTCTGCCCTAGGTGCTCTAGGGTAGGGTAGCACCTGAAATTCTGCATTTCAAATAAACTCCCAGGTGATGCTTATGCTAGTTGCCCAGGAATTGCATTTCCAGTAGCAAAGCTCTAGTCTATTTTGTGAAGCAACTATCCCCCTGCTCCCTCATTCACATAAATAATGATCACAGCTGATGGGCTCTTCAGCCAAATAGCCTCAGCTGTGCACTTATTAATGACTTCATTCCTGCATACAGAGAAATCTAAAGTCATGTGTTACTATGAACTCATCATGCTTAACCTAAGGAACAATGTGAAAAAAGGAAAGGATAAAGGATAAAGCTTCAGTTTTCAAGGCATTTATTCAGTAATATAATGAGTATTTGCCAAGCACCTATGCCAAATACTATGTGATAGTATCCAGATATGGAATCACAGACATGTACTTCGGGGGCCTAGGTCCCCTAAGCAAATACCATCAAACAGTTCTCTGAATTTGTTGAAGCCTGTGAGCTTTAAATATAATGCAGATTGATGCAATTTGATTGTAATATAGCAATTTGAGTTCAGGAGCCAATGTTATGTTTAAAATGTAAGAATGTGGTTAGCATTTAGTGTTTAGTATTTAGAGGGATGACATGTCTTTAAAAGTGTGTGCCTGGCAAAACCAACCCGTCTTAACAAGAATCAGCAATGCACATAGGTGACCCCTTAAATGAGGCCGAATAGTTTATTTGTTCTGAGCCCCTGCAGTATTTGCTTAGGGAGCTCCAGCCCCCCAAAGAGGATGTCCTGGGGCTCCCTAGATAGTACTACCACACATCATTGTTTGGCGTAGGTACTTGGAAAGTATTCATTGTATTACGAATGACTGCCTTGAAATGGAATCTCTATCTTTTATTCCTTTTCCTCTTTCACCTGCTGAGGTCTCCTAAAACAAGTGCTATCTCTCCCTTGACTAGATGAAGGAAGCTGTTTCCCTAGGGACTAATCAGTGGCAAGAACAACCACACCTTCCTCTGACATCAACATGCAGGCCCCTGCCTGGAGTGCTGAGGAACTATAATTCTTAACGTTTCTCTCCAGCCAGGATTCACCTCCTGTTTTTTCATCTATGCATCAAGAAGAGTAGAGTGGGATTAAAGCTTGCTTTGTTTTATCCATCCCTGGGTTTGCAATGCACAGGCCTACCTCTGGAACTATAAACTCAACCTTTAGCTAGCCTAACACAGGTAGGCTCTGAAGAAGAAATGTAATGTGGAAACAGTCTCCTCCCCTCCCAATAGATGAGTGAGAAAATGAGACAGGAGTTTGGGCATTAAAGAGATACACACTGGGTGGCAAATGTAGCATTACCATAGGACCACTGAGGAAGAACACCCCCTAGTCTGGGGAATGAGGGTGGAGGTGGGGCCAGGAAAGACTTCCCTAAAAGTTATCACCAAAGATGCCTATTAAAGAATGGGTAACATTGAGCTAAGCAAAAAGGAAGAGAAGGGTGGTGAAAGCACCTTGAAGGACAAAAGCCATGTGTCAAACAAGTTTGAACAAATTGTTGAATCAAACCCAAATCCAAGTGGCAATGCAACTGGATTTGCAGATGGAAGCTTCAATAAAATCCCCAGGGCCTTTTTAGATTAAAACAAGTGTAGCTTATCATTATTTATAGAAAAGAACTAGAATAAAAAATTCCATTCCTTAGTTTTGGAGTTTTGCTCCATTCTTTACAATTGTGCTTACTTCCAGAAAGTGAATTCCATATTAGAAAGCTTCCCTAGGGAATATGTAATAATTGGACAAAGCTGGGCTGATATTTAACTACAAAGAAAGGATTTGCTAAGATAATGAATAGAGCAACTTAAGCAGGGAATGTGCCTAATCTACTGCAAGGACACACTTTTTTCGGTATTTTGAAAGTGTACTATATGACAATGATATTATGCATTGAATTAAAAATCAACCTCATTCAGTCAACAAAGCATTTTGCTTAACATCCACTGGGAAATACTTAGCCATTATAAAAATGAACTTGAATCACACAATTCAGTGTTTCATAAATTTTTACTTTTATTAAAATTTTGTATTAATTCAACCTGAACTCCTAATTTATCTGACCTGAGAGCTTTCACCAAATTTGATAGATGCTCAATTGCCTGTGATTGACTTCTGTTCTTCTTAGCCTTGCACATGGAAAGTTTCTAAATTCTTCTAATGTTATCAGTTTAAACAGAACTATAATATTCAAACAAAATAAGCTCTTTTACTACTATAAAATTTAGGCTCAGGCTCTTTACCCAATTATCTTATTTATTAGTAAAAAAAAAAAATTATTTTTAATGTTCAGAAAAAGGTATCAAGGAATCACAAAATGTTCACCTTGAAAGTAGCTTATAATTTTTCAAACTTAAAGTCCTCTTTTTATATTGAAATAACTGTCTAGAAAAATGAAACAATTTCCCTTAAATTCACAACTCTTTGTCAAAATATCAATAAAGGTGTACCTTCCATTGTCTGAAATTCTGAAATTTCAAAGTCTCCTAAAAACAAAAGTTGTTTGTTTTTAAGTTTAGTGCCAAAACTTATTAAACATCAAAACCTGACCTAAGCCTACATGAAACTGTGTATATCACTTAATATAATTATTCATACATTTTGCTGAAGCAATACCTATGTGTTTGATTATGAAAGCTTTCCAAGACCTCAGTGGAGATGTGAATGTACCACATAGCATTTCTAAAATCTGAAGAACTCTAGGTGATAAAACATACCTAGCATCAAATGTTTTAGATAAGGTATTACAAACTCCTAAAAACAGCTATCCGTTATTGGGCATTTGCTTTGAACCAGACTGTGTCCTGATTTTAAATGCATTTCCATAATCTTAATTTGACACAGTGCACTGACTCCACCTCCTGTCTCTCTAGCCCATTGTGTTTAGCACCCCAATTCCTCCAATCCTAAACCATGGGAATCTCAATCCATTGGTCCTTCTCCCCATTTTACTTGAGGTCCTATCTTCTTTCCTTACACAGTTTAAATTTTGTGATGAATTATCATGTTGTAATTACTGACTTCGGAACCCCTGAAATTCCTTGTCCCTTTCGCTTTGTGTCACATTCAGTTAGCGAAAACACAACCCTGACAAACCCCAACTCTCTGCTTATGTAAGAATGGTTGAATACCTCTGGTGAAAAACTCAACCATGCTGACTGGACTCATTTTGAATTCAGGATCGTTAACCCTTAAATGGGCTCTTAATGCTGCCTGATTCATAGTATGCTCCCCCAGCCCATTCATTCACTCTTTTGTTCTCTGACAAAACAAGTTCATACTTTCTTTTCTCTCCTTCCTCTTCGCTGATTACTTTACTTCCTACTTCTCTAAGAAATTTGAGAGAACCAGAAAAAGACTCCACAGGTTCCCATGTCTACCAACCAGCGAGTCCACTCACATTCTCTGCTGTTTTGCCCATTGCCATAGTCCATCTAGAGCTGATCCATCACCTACTCGAGTGCATCCCTCTAGCAAATTTTTCTCCTCTTTCCTGAATCATCAGTATTCACCAAACTGTATCATTCACACAACTGGATCATCAACACACAAATCTGCTATTATTTCTTCCGTAGCCACACTCCTCCCCTCACTGCCATCAGTGACCTGGTCAGACAGGCTCTCCATTTCACTCCAGGTTCTGGCAATAGCCTCAAGATCCTATACAGCCTACTCTGCAGTTGCTTCCCCACTCCAAGCCACACAAGCTTCTTTGTTCTTTGCTCTCAAACGTACTCCTACCCTCTGGCCTTTGTAGTGGCTGTTCCTTTTGCCTAGAACATTACGTCTCTGGATATGGCTTACTCTTTCACCAAGTTCAAATCCTTGCTCAAGCATCACCTTCTCAGTGAGGCCTACCCTGTCCAGTCCTGTCCGCCCTATAATCGAACTGTGACCCACTCTCACTCTCACTCTCCCATGCCACCCAACTCTGCCTCTGGAACACTAGTAGTACCCTACACTGTTTCCTTAGCAGATAGAACTTCTAACATATCATACACTTAATTATGTGTATGGGGTTCTTTTTGTTTGCCTCCTATCCCTCAACCCTTGCTAGACTACGAACATTACAAAGACAAGGATCTTTATTCTGTTCACTGATATGTCCCAAACACCTAGGACAAATGCCTGGTACACAAAATATGCCCATTGAGCATATAAAATATTTTACTTAAACTTCACAATAACCTCATTAGATTTTATATTATCCTTATTTTACATATGAATAAATGAAGCTGAGAGAGGTTTAAAAATGTACCCATGGTCAACAACTAGGAACAACTAGGAACCCAGTCTTTCTGACTCCATAATCTGCTTGCTAAATGGCCATATCATGCGGTCTCTTATATTGTGCCTGTCTCAGGGTTTGGAATAAACATGTTGAATTATCCATCACAAAAACAAAACAAAACAAAACAAAACAAAAACACCGCCATCCAGTGCCACACAGTGTCTTATTATATATCCCCTTGTAGCACATGACAATTTTGTAGTTTGGATCTAAGACCAAATGCTATTCAATTTACTTCCTTAATCTAGAAGACAACAGACTGAAAAGCCAACCAAAGGAATTGGTTTTCATTCATTTATCCACTCATTTAGTCAATGTGTTTTTATTGAACACCAGTGTCCTGAGGCTATACTGAGGACTGTTGGTTTGGATGAGGGCAGTAAGCCAAATTTCTCTCTTAAATCACCAGGAAGGGAAAAATGCCCCAATCATTTTTGGAACTAAATCTACAGATTAAAGATGATCTTTTCTTTGACTCCATCAGAACTAATAGCCCTCTCCTCAGTCAAGGAAGAGCCTCCAGCCTAGCCCCCGTCATGGGGCCTCCATGCCAAGAGAAGTAAAAAAGCAAGTCCAAGGGGGCCAGGTCCAATGCATCTGCTGTGACATGGCTGATGGCTTGCTAGTTCTGCATAACCTTGTGCCGGAATTTGGAAGTAATGTGTATAGTGCTCAATATGAAGCTCAGTTTGGCTTCAGGGACCATTTTAATTAAATTAATTATCTCTAGAAGAAACACTTAGAGCTGTTTAAGCCTAAACAATAGGTGCTTGTTCTCCTTTCTAATAGGAGTCCCATTGTGCACAGTTCTCTTGATGAGCTGAGGACAATACCACCAACAGATATGTAAGAAAGGCCTTCCCCTCATGCTTCCTCTCCCCTTCGTTTTTGCTCTCTTCACACATAGTGAACGGGTTTTCAGAGAAGAGGGATGCAGAGTCTGTGAGGCGAGATGAGACAAAAACATCTGGAATCTATGTAAATGTTCTACTGCTTCATTGACTTCCTAACTCATCCATGTCATTTGCTTCATTTGTGCATGCTGAATTATAGTGCTTTGCTCTGTCTGCATTTCCAGAAAAAAGGTTCCCATCTTTAGTGGCCCTTGTTGTCGCCCTATAGGAATAAGTGTCACCACTTTTCCATTATGTTCTCCCCTGCTCCATTTCATAGTTTCATTATTTTCAAGAATTCTAGATTGATTTTTTAAAAATAAATAATGTACACCTGTCTCATTGCAAAAAAAAAAAAAACAACAACAACAACAACAGCAACAAAAAACAATATTTGATCTGGCTCATTAGTTCCATTCTATCTGTTCTTTTTTTAAATTGCAGTGAAAGGAAGTTAGTCATACCTCCCCTACTTCAGTCTCATCCCCTGCTCCTCCCTGCCAGCCATCCCCCACCACCCTGTCACTAGAAAGAGGAGAGTTGGGGAAGGTGTCCCTTTACCTTCAAAATTCACTCTTCAGACCTATGTATGTCTATCAGGGTGTATCACTCCATAGTGGGAAGGCCTTGCTACCATGGGCTTTTATTTTCCTTTTCATTATAATTAAGAGAGAGAATGTTTAGCGCCTTTCTGTGCTGTGCTAAGCCCTCCTTCCGGAGCCTTTCCTCTGTGTTTGATTTACCATTAGCAGAACCATAAGATGCTTTTATTCTTTGGTGGCTCTCCGAGTGCCTGGTGAACATGGTACACAGCAGAGAACTCTAAAAGCAGTCACTACTGTACAGTGACTGATGTGGCAGCATTAAGTGCCATAGGGACTGGGTTTGCTGGAATGAGTGCAAAATAAGGATCAGAGCTTATCAGATTAGCTGCACAACATAATAGCGTGCAACTGGGGTTGGAAGGGATGGCTAAAGTGCAAGCTGCAGGCTAATCCGGTCCCAACCAGTTCTGACTAACTAGAGTTATTATTTAGCAAGTAGGACTTGGTTCGAGTAGAAGTGGCAACTCCACTATTCTTGCACTAAAGTGATAAGTAATAATGACACTCAGGATTACTTTAAATTTACTTTCGGTGTATTCTAATTCATTAATAATGGGCAAGTAATAGAGAAAAGAAGAAAAACGGGTTTATCTTCCATAGTTAAAAAAAAAAGTTTTGGAATTAAAATCTCATGACTTAAAATGTGTATCTTTTCTCTTTTTCTTTCTTTTCTTTTTTTTTTTTTTTTTCTAGAATGACCCTGTTCCCAACCTATTTGGCAAAATTTGTTCCATTGTTTGGAACACAGAGTAAAATTCCAAATCTTTTCAGCTTCAGTTGTTTACAAGTGGGAATCAAGTGCAAATAAATATTTTTAAAAGATTTTCTACTCTGCCTGGGCACCATTTTATTTTGTACCCTAATGACATTGACTAGAACATTATCCCCTTCTACAGGTAAGGAACAAGCAGAGACCTAGTAAAAATTAACAGCACAAGTGAGCATGGTAAAGATTAGATTACGACAACCCTTAATTCATGAATTGCTAAACTTTAATTTAGCCCATTAGCAACCTGTTCCCTAAGATTTAACTATCTTAGGATACAGAAGAGTTTCTGCATTTAAAAACAAATTTTGAATAAGGAAAAAAAAAAGATGAGTAAATAGTAGTCATACTCTGCACTTTTAAATGCTTAGTAAAGTTCACTCAGCATGCACGCATTCTTACATTAGGAAATACGTTTGGATTAAGACTTTCATTGTTTCAGTCACTTGAGAAAAAAACACCATTTCAAGAAAGTATTTTGTGGTTGGAAAAGAGTATTACTCTCCTGAGACTATTTTCTAAACTCTATTTTGGACAAACACAAAAAGGCAGGAATGTTTATGCTACTATTCTTTTCTGTGTTTTTCCTCACTGGACAGTCTGTGTGTGGTCTCAAATCATGACCTACCAGAGATTTACATATTTTCAAAGAAGACTCAAGCCTCTGTCTTATTTCTCTTCACATCACACGATATTGTATTACCTTTTATAAGCCACATCAGTACACTTGTTTATTTAAATTAAGGGTCAACCCAAATACTCAAGTGTAGGAGAGATTTTTATGAGTATCTCTATTGTTTGGTTTTGGCCTATATTGATAATTTACTGATGCGCTTCCTCACTAATGTTTATTCAAAAATACTATTATCCTTCTTTTCATTCTGAAGGGGATTAGAGACTAAAATTTTAACAGTGGCTGATGTAGGTGAACAGAGTTGCAAAGCTTCTCAAAGTGAGAAATGAGGTAATAAAGCCAAGGACACAAGGTCATGAGAAAAATAAGGCACGTTTTTCCTAGAGTCAAAGTTGTGGAGTAACACAACAAATATTTATTGAGGACTTATTATGTGTCAGGCAATGTTCTTGGTGCCAGGAATACAGTGTTCAGAATTAAATGGCCAGGAAAGGTCCACAACTTCATGGGGCTGATACTCTAATAGAACACATACCAAATGACAAAAATATGAATAAGATAAATACGGAGAGTGAAAAGTATAATTAAGAAAATAAAGGGGGGTGGGCGTGGAGAGGCTGGGTGAAAAAGGTGAAGGGATTAAGAAGTACAAATCGGTAGTTACAAAATAGTCACAGGGATGTGAAGTACAACATAGTAAGAGGCTATGCAATAATTCAGGTAAGAACTGACAGAAGATATTAGAAGCTTAGACAAAAGTGAAAGCAATGATATGAAGAAAAATTAATGTTCTGAGGATATATTTCTGGTAAGAGTATGGCGAGTATGGAAAATTGAGGGGATATGACAACTCCTGGTTTTTTGTCTTAAATAAATATCTGAGTGAAGTGAGGTGTGATATACTTTTGTGAGAAAGAATGAAGAAAGAACAGGGAGCAAACCAAGATTCCTGCTTTCAGTCAATTTAAGTGGAAATGCCTATTTGTTACTCAAGTAGATAAGTGTAAAGCTGGCATTTAGACAGCTAAATGTATAGCTCAGTGCAAAGGTCAGAGTTGACAACATGAAATTGAATATGAACTTGCATATGGAAAGTATCTAAACCATGGGATTAGAGGAACTAGGGTAGACAAAAAGAGCTGAAGTTAAGTCCTAGACCTGAGCCCTGGAGCACTCTAACATTTAAGAATTAAGGGAAAAAAGGAGTAAGAAGTTGGGAGAACATTCTGTTAGAGAAACTAAGAAAAAAGGGGTATGAAGAGGATGGAGTGGTCAATGGAGTAAATACTTTAGAATAACACAGAAGAGTGACTACTGATTTGGCAAAGTGAAGGTGTTTGGTAATCTTGACAAGAGCAGTTTCAGGGGAGGGGATAACCAAAACCTAGTAAGTGTCAACAGAGGAAAGTTGGAATGTGAGAAAGCTTTTAAGAAGCTTTCTCTGAAGTGCGAGGGGCATGGCAGAAGGGGATATGAGGTCCAGGGAGAGTTTTGTTTAAAGATAGGGGAAAAAAAATGTTTGTATGCTAATGGAAAGATCCAGTAATTAAAGAAGGTGCTAGACATTTGGAGAAGTGAAGGTATGACGAAGAATTGTGAAGAGTAAGAGAACAAACGTGTTTGTGAAATGCAGTAAGATATTTGGGTAGTACCTATTTGACATGAGTGGTAATGAACTAAAAATGAAATTAGCACTGGTTGGAGGTTTTTTTCCAGCCCCATTCAGCTGTTAGGTGCAAGCATAGAGTAGGGTGTAACTGTGTTCAAAACAAGTTGAGGTTCCCAGGTGACTAACAGGGAGAGTGGATGAGGGAGCTGATGAAATTCCGAAGCAGCAAGTGCTAATGACAGGCTTTGATATGTTGAATTCCCACTGCAATACAAGACGAGTGTTTATTAAACATTTGATGAATGACACAGATCCGGAATTAAGCTTTCTCATTTCCTAGAAGAGAAAGTTGCTTAACTTCAGCTTAAGTCAAAGCTTCCTTTGCAGGATGGAACTACCCTTTAAGTCCAGGATTTCATTATGACTTTTGTAAAGTGACAAAAATAGTACCTGGCATTGAGTTTCCACTTGATATATGTTAGTTTCAATTCTGCTTTCCAAGAACAATTTCTTTTTTCTTCCTTCTTCAGTTATTCAACAATCATTTCTTCAAAACTTAGGCTGTGCCAGGCACCAAGTACTAGGGATGAAGTAACCAGGCTAACGGAGACGTGCTTTCATGGTGTGTCAGGGCATACAGGTATTACGCAAATAACAAATATTTACACTTATAATAAACATTTAAGTTCGGTCTTGATAAATACTATAAAGATGGGCCAGTGTTATACTTACATAAAATGAAGATGTTAGAATGATTAGATTTTTAAACTGTCCTTCAATTAAATTTTTGTAAAAGTGTTCAAAAAAATCTGTTGTTAGAGGTTTAACATTCTAACATCCATTTTGAATATGAAAAATATTAACTCAAAGTAAAAGTAATAGATAAGAAAAATCTATTCACATAGAAAAAGAGTGAGAAGGTGCTGGCCAATAAGGTAGGAACAACACTGTTATAATTAATCTCAAAAGCAGACCAAACTGTCCACTATGCTGGGGCTAGAATGTACTTGAGAGTTGGGTTCAATATTATAATTCCTTAGAAAATATTTTTTTTTATGCTTTAACTTTAAATTAGGCATTGTGCTAAGTGATGAGAAAGAGAAAAGCAACCACTGGCATTTTGGAGCTGGCTTGTCACTACCAGCTAGGCCTTGGTGTTCTCCGGTTGAACATAAACTTAATCTCATAGAATAATAGCAGGCAAAGTCGCTCTGTGGCCCTGATAAAATGAGACAAACAGACAAGACCTTTTCATAATTTTGTCTAAGTACAAAAACAAAATCATGATGCAAAGCACAAAATACCAAATGTCTCCCTCTCCCATATAATACTGACTGCTGCTTCTTTACCAATTATAGCTTTTACTTTGCTTCATTCATTTCTCTCACCCAAAGACACCCTTCAATGTTACCCTACTTCCTGAGAAACTAAATTCAGAGCAAACTCTTGCTTCCTTGAATTCTTCCAAATCACCTGAGCCCAAAACCTACATTAAGGCCTTTTCGGGACCCTCTGATTTAAACACCCCCACATTCATGCCCCATTGTGTATGCTCTGATATCATCAAGCAATAAATCCGATTTTGTTCAGCTCCTTATCTGTTCCTAGTGGTCTATGGTTCTGTGGCATTGCCAGTGGAATGTATATATTGTTATTTAATCGTAATAGTACCTGAAACAGGTACTATTATAAATCTATTTTACAAATGAGGAAACAGAGGCACAGAGCTGTTAAGAAACATTTCCAAAGTCACATGGCTAGAAGTGGCAGGACCAGAATTAAATTTCAGTCAAATTAAATTGGACTGAGATTACCTGATAACGTCCCAGATAATTACCCAGAATTGTTAGGCTATTCTTTCAGTTGAACAAAAGGCAAAAACATTTTTCTACACCTCCATTCCTTCCACCTTACCTATTATTTGGTCTTATTGCAAAAAATAGTGAGTTCTTCAGTTAAGAAATTATGACTTGTTACTTTATAGGTTAAAACAAACTAACATTGGAGTTTATTTTGGCTTATTTTAGGGTCAGAATAAGCTTTATCAATGACATATCTGATCAGGTCCACTCACCTTCTAAAAATCCTTCAATAGCTTCAGGTTAAAATATCATCATAATACATGTCTCTTCTTTTTCTGGCTTTATGTATAATTTTTTAATTTAATAATTACTGTGTACCAGGCAATCTTCCCCTATTTTCCAGTCATGCGGAACACATTTTTGAATGCAACATTTTTAGCTCTGCCTTTGCACATGTCCATTGTTTCAACTAATCCTTCAAAATAACCTTAACTATCTCTTCATTGACCTTTCTACCTAATATAAAATTTATTGCTCCTTTGTAGCTCCACTGCACCAAGTGAGTCCCTTGATTATTGGCACTTATCGTGCCATGTTACATGCTTATTCCTCCAGCCTCAACTCTCTGGAAGAGAGATGTTATTTTCCTTAATAGCCTTTGCACTTGGCACAATGCCTAGAAATGGGCCATGCTAACACATATTCTTTGAATGCTTCCCTTCACCAAACCAGTTTAAAGTATGACTCTATTATAAAGTACAATTCGAACACCTCCAATTTCATTGGTAACATATTTCTAGCTGTTACCTAGCACTCAAATCTACATTAATCACTTAGTAAACTCAGCATTAGCTATGATGGTGGACAAGTGGTTTTCAGACTGATTTCCTAAGATCTATTGTGGATTGAAAGATAATTTATTAACTGGATTTTTTTTCTCACCCAGGAATAGAAGTTCAACAGGTATTTAGGTTACAACAGTAGTCTCTTGAAAGTAAACTGATATATTTTTTTAAGAAGACTTTATCTGTTGTTCCAGGTCACTATTTATCTTATTTGGGGGCACACTGTAAAAACAAATCTGTTTGATAACTAGTAGGAAAATAAATACTAATAACAAAACCCAAACCAAAGATATCTCACAACAGAATGATTACTTTGTTGAAGCAAACGGAAGAGGTTGGAAAACTAGCAACTATTCTCTTCTGTACCTTTTGAATTTTGCATTTATGAAAAAAAAAATTGACGAAGTATTCTTTCAAGCTAAAAATGTAGTTGTTGGAAGTAACAGAAAGTCATATAGCTAGTGTGAGATAATTAAGAGGCAACTTCTTTTATCTACTAAAATGTAATAGGTAATCCTATGAATAAAAGTATATTAACAGGGCAGCTTTTAAAAATACATTTTAAAAATTGAGCTGGATTCCTTTTTGTTTCAAGAAAAAGAATTAGCTAATCATCTATTTTAAAACTGTTAAGAATAAAAGTCAGGTCAGAGAAAACACATGCTTCAAGTGGCAGTAAAATGACAGTACAATTTCAGAATCTGTTTTCTTCTATTGAGAGATATCTTTGAAAGGCAATTTTGAAAGTAAACAGATTTGCTATAGTAGTAAACTCTGTCTTGTTTGAATTATATTTAGCATTCTCTTTATTTCTATGGGAATTGTTTTTAAAACTTTAACAATTATATCTAGCAATTTCAAAAAGTTCAAAGCCTTAAACCTTCACTTGTTAAAAAAAGTAAGATAACCATTTTTGTCAAAACAAACAAAAATACAACTGAAATTCTGAAATCTAAATGGTATTCCAAAGCAGGACTACTACTAACTTTCTATCTCTGGCCAATATTCTGAATTATTTAAAAACAAAAATAGTTTTTTATTCTTCTGCTTTAAGCTATTTAAATATTATGCAATTGATTTTAAACATTACCCAAAAGCACACTTTAAACAGATTTTAACATACTATTTAAGTACCTAGTTTACAACATTGCCAGCTCCAGTACAAGTTCTTAAATGAGAGAGAGATTCTGGTCCAAAGGCTTTTTAGTCAGTATAAAACAATTTTGGACATAACTTTCTGCAATTAAATAGTTAACATACTTTAAATTCATAAGGTACATAATTTTACTCCCAGAAAACATATTCAATTGTGGCCTAAAGCCATGTCATTATTTCTGATGCCAATAACCAAACTAGGGCCTTCCCTGTCATTTCTCAGGCACCTGCTTGTCAATTACTCTCAGCCTGCTGGACAGCCACCTCCCTTGAGCATAGAGTTCTTAGTTCCAACATTTCAATTCATTACATTAGTCCGCCACTATTTCCTCCACAACCCTTTCAAATTCTTTGTAACTTCACAGAACTTCCCAAAGTGTAACATGTTTGAAAGAACAGCAAGCTTGAGTTGAATGATTCTATCCTAATCTCGTGAATGTTAATCATCAAATATTACATTTTCATATTCCCAGTATCAAGATAGTTAATTTCTATCCATGTGGATGCAGAACTAGACTGACATAGCTGAGCAATGATGCTCAGAGTACTCTTCACTATCCCTAAAAATTTGTTATATAAGGGAACATTACATGGAGTGTATGTGTATGGATCTATAATGTAAAGCAGTTTACTGAAATATTACACATTACGGTTAGCTTATGCTTTAAAATAAAAAAGAGAAATTAATAATAAGGAAACAGGATATAGTTAGCATTACATTATTCACTGCTTGGAAAATGCAATGAGAACACACACACACAAATCTGTATTTGTAGACCTGCCTTTGTAATTTAAAATGTTAATGAAATGTAAATTTTTTCAGTACAAAATTCATGAATGTTCATCTCTAGGCTGCATTGTGTCCAACCTTGTTGGAGTCCTTTTTTAATTTTATTAGTACCAAAAGTCCCTCATTGTCCATTTTTCTTCCATCTCACCACTACCGAAGAAAATACATTTGGCAATCACAATAAGAATGGTGCCAGTAAAACGTAAAATAATTTTAATCTAGTAAACAACATACCCCTTGCATTTCTTTGTAATAAAATTAAGTTTTTGGGTTCCAAGCTATTCATCACGAAGAGAATGTGTTTAATCTGATGTGAAGTTGGCTACCCAGCAGTCTAGTCAGGCTGTAGAATGTTTAACTCAGGGTCTGGTAGGCTGCCAACCATTCTAAATGTTTTCACACGGACCAGCAATAATTTAATGTCTAAGTCACCGTTCTCAGGTTGGGCAGCAGATAAGAGCTAAAATTTCATTACTTCTGAAGATAACCATTTTGAGATTTTTTTGGGGGGAGGGGTCTAATAATTTACCTTTAGGTGTTTTAAGCATAGGCAACAGTCTTTCAGTGTATCAATTTTAATAATGGATTTCAAATAATCACTCTTAGGATATTTTTTTTCCAAATTGCTAAGTTTATGAAAAGGAAAGTTCTGTTTATAGTATTTATTGCAGGAAAGGCCCCACATTTTTGAACTAGAGGTCATATGCCTGGAGTTTCAGTCCTGGCACTGTCACTAACCATCTATGAGATTAGGCAAATGACAAACTTACTAGGTCATTTTAAAGTTAGAGTGGAAAGGGAAGATGTCTTATCATAATTGAGAATTTTTTTTTCAAAATACACATGGTCTCCTTCCCTCTCCTCCCAATTTTAGTGGTAGGGGTTTGGAGAGTACAGCCATGAGTCTCTGAAGAAGAAAAAAAAAAAAACTCTCCAGTCGATTCTAATGCACATCCCCACTGGACACCTCTAGGGTTTTTTCCGGCTCCTAGATTCCACCTTTTTTAAGTGGATGTGGACTATGGCTAAAGAACAAGATCCAGTGTTGACAGAACTGGGAAAGATCATGCTTTCTTATATACATACTTTCTTCAAAGCTCTTTTTCCCGGTGCAGCCTAATTGTTGATGGTTTTGACAGCAGTTAAAAATGTGGCATGCACTTATAAATTAATTACCTAACTCGTCTTTGCTCTAAGATATCTATCTTTGGAAAATAATTTTATGAGTGTTACGTTTGATGCTCAGAGTAAAACTATACTGCTTGTTTTATGCACATGAACAAAACAGGTTTGCCTACCCCTTCAAGAAAAAGGCTTTCCAAGTGTAAAAATTTTAAAGTTTAACATAACTTAAAAGTCAGCTTCAACAGATTAATTCAAATTTGGAGGGGGAATAAAAAGCTCTCAAAATATAGTATAAAAATATTTGTGTTTCCTACTACTTTTCACTTACTTCAAGCAGTAATGGCATTTTTCTTTAGCTGTTCTCTTCATTTGTACAATTCTTAACTTTAGGATTAAACCATCGAAGAATAGTATCATTAATATAGAAACCATTGCCAAACACGGCCAGAAATACCAGATTGAAAATATAAATTCAAACAGAGGAATGTAAAGTACAGAATGGGGAATACAGTTCATGATATTTTAATAACAATGTATAGTATCGGATGGATACTAGACTTAAAAGGGTGATCACTTTGTAAGTTGTATAAATGTCTAATCACAATGTTGTACACCTGAAACTAATATTATGTCAACTATAATTGAAAAATTAAAAAAAATTAAATATATATTTACATAAATACACCCCTGCATTTTTTGACTTTAGTTTTTAAGCTATAGATTATTAGTTTTAAAAGCTTTAAAAATATTACAGGAAAATAAAACACCCACAAGTACATGTAAACTAAAATTGGGGATATAAGACAAAAACTATTATCACATTTAGTTTGGAAACTGGGATTTTACCCATGAAGCACAGTGTTGACAAGTACAGATTTGGGGTGGGGAGCGCGGGGGATGATAATCTACTGAAAAGACACTTTAATTATATGAATTAAGAATTTTCTTTCCAGATTTTTAAATCCATTTCATATTTCCCACTGACAGTAGAATGCCTCTATTTATGCTTCTTGCCCAGATCGCTCAACATGAAGACCTGATAATTTAGACTTTATTTTGCTGAATTCATTAACAGAAAGTCATTTTTCATCTCCAAATAATAAAACTTTGAGATGTTACCCCAGTGATCCATTTTTAACTTCCTCAGACTTGTCTGGCAATTTTTCTTCATAGTTTCTATATTGACATTTCTATTTTAAAATGTCTAAAATTTCTTCAAGTTATATCTGTGTAGTATTTGTCTTCTGATTAGAAAGAAAACCCTATGCATCAACACAAGGCTATCTGAACAATGTAAATCACTAAAGGGGCATTACTGTGTCACAAAGGTATTCCCTAGCACCTTCCAGTAGTGTAACCTAAGCCAATCACTTTAGTTTAAACATGTCTACTCTCCAGTCTCTGGAGTCTAGAATATGATACAAAGTAAGGAACATAAAACTAAAATCTTCAAGTTAATCTAGTTAACATCCTTCTCACCTAGAGGAATACCAACAAAAATATTTGAATATGCTAGTCCTCACAACCAAAAGAACCAGTTCATCCATAGGGCTTCCTTTAAAGGACAACTTATGGTCGTAAGGTATAGAAAATCTAGCTAGCCTCAGTCATGCTAGGAAGGAAATTTCAAAAAGAGATTTAGGGGTAAGAGAGAACCATTTCCTTGGTACCTCAGAAAAAGTTTCTCGCTTTTTAAATGATCCTATATTACTCAATGAGGTAATCTATGGTGTGCTAGCCTAGGCTCCAAAAAGTGGGTGGTCTTTGCAGAGGGAGGTGCTCACTCACTCTACCTCTGGCCAGAGCCAGTTCCTGCAGCTGGACCAAAGGCAGCCCACAGACTACACTAGGCACATTTCTTCATTTCTCACTTGAGTGCCCTTTCTTTAGTTCCCTTTCAACTGCCCACTTTATATCGGCTTCATTACACCACCGCTCCATTTGTAATGTAAATTGGGAAACTCAGGGAAGTTTTTCTTTTGGCCTTGTCTACGGAAGAATACGGAGAGGTATTCAAAACGTATTAACACAAATCAATGGCACCAATAAAAGCAAAATCTCCTTAGCAACATAATCTTGATTGCAAAAGGAGAACTGAGAGCATTTAGCAGAACAGTGGCCCACATGGAATACGCATTTGTCTGGAAGAATCCAGCACAAAGCCTAAAAGAGAGATTTTGAAAAAATCCAAAATTAACTCACAGAGAACAGTTACTCTTTTTTTCAAAAGTACACAATTGGCTACATTAAATCTATCGTGTGCTTTTGGCTCAGCAACATTGTATCACACCGCTTTGCAAACTGAAATTACAACACCCTGCATGCTTCACATGAGTTACAGGGTGTTTTTTGTTTGTTTTGTTTTTTTGAGGTTTTTTTTCCTTCACTGATTTCTTTAGTAAAGCAAACAAAAAAGTCTCAAAAAATATTCATCTCACATACAATGCAAAGAAAATTGAATGGCTACCTAACAATATCTAAGGCTGTAGGTACAAAGGTTGGGCTATCTTTTAGGCTTTCTGTGGTGGATTCTAAGATAGTAACTACTTCAAGCAGTAATAGCATTTTTTGCTCAGGTCTTCATTTGTGAAAAAGGAAACTTAACACTGTTGAGAACTCCCGCTTTTTTCTTGTTAAGATGAAAAAAAGTGAAAAGAATAGAAATTTAGAAAATAAGGAATCAATTCTTTTAAAATTACAACATTGAGATGACTCAAAGAAACACACAATCCATAAAATTTCCCTTAGGTTTTAAATGTTCCAAATAGAGTCAATTGTCATTTTGTACTTTAACTAAAACAATCCAGGTAATGGAGGTAAAAGAATCTTTATCACTTACTACAAAGAGATGCCTTAGTGAACTGAGTTACAATTACTTTTATCTTAGAATTATGAGTGTGTGTGCACATGCACATATATTTTTCCCATAAATATGAAACTATTTTTTAAAGGTCTGCACTAGAATCTGGATCAAATAACAAAAACATAAAAATGTGTGTGTAACAAAGTCATTCAATAAAATGCAACGGATAAACTTTAAGTACTGCTAAATATGTGTATTTACAGGGGTAGTAATTAGAATTATTTCTAAAATCGATGCTATACTTAAACAGGATAATCAAGAACCGTATTTAAAAGCTGTACTGGCTTTTAAATTTTAGGGGTAGTATAAATAAGATCTTTGGAGGAAAAAAGGTAATTATGTAAGTTGTATTTTTTTCCTATTCTTTTTTTGCAGCTATAATGAAAGTTCATAAATGCATAAAATTTTCTCTAAACTTATTGCACATAGTTCCTAAATCCATATTCATAATGTCAATTCTTTTATTTCCAGGTATCTGTACAGTTCATGTCTATAGAAGAATATGTATGTGTATTGATTAATATGGTCATTTTAACAGACATTATTAGTTTGGTCAATTTCCTTTTAAGTGATTTGACCACTAAGTTCCTGACTCCCTTTTCCAACTTCACCAAAAAAATGGCTTATATTTTATTTAATATATTATAGTCTTTAAAGACCAAATGCTGTGAATTAGCTCATATTTTAGTTTTGAGCATGATGTTACAAAAGACTCTCTTAAAAACAACAAAAACTCAACTAGCAAACAAAGTTAAAAAAAAAAAATCTACTTCAAATTAGGTCTCTGTTCACTAGAAAAATCCTATCAATGAAGACTTAATTTTACAATACTAAATATATTACAATCAACACAGGACCAGAAACCAAGCCACTTTAAAAATAACCCATATTTCTTCATATTTATGAAGGCCAAATTTTTATCTAACAAAAAAATCTCATTTCAACAAAAACAGATATTTGGCAATAGCTTTAATTTCTTAATAATGAAAGAAAAATGTAATACATACGTTTAAAATTCAACTGCATATTTTACCAAAGTTTTTATTTTTTTTTAATGTTACTTGACATTACGTGGCTGAATGTAACTTGAATTATCTGAAAGTATAATTAACAGAGATCCTGATCTTGGAGCTATATAAGTGCTCATCAATTTTTATTTACTCATTTAATTTTGTTTTTGTTTTTTAATCAGAAGTTTCTGATGAATTATTTTATTTGAAAGCTCTTCCATTTTCATTAAGGACATAGGAACAAATTCCTATAATCTTTTATTTAGTATTTTTTGTCACAAACTATAAAAGATAAATGGAATACTTTATTCAAGGTAGCCTCCCACTATCTTCTCAAAAGACAATGATAGAAGAGGAAAACTCTAGAACATTTTAATTTTTCATTTAAAAAAATAATTTCCACTGTAATACGTAAAAATGTATATTTTAAAAAAAAGAGGAAAAAAAGCATAAAACTGTGTGCAATTCCTGGCCACTGAGTAACTTTCCTCCTGTAAAGCAAAGTGTAGGTAGGGTAACAATGCACTCATTTTTATTAGTCAGTAGATTTCAGCATACTGCTTTCCAATCATATCTACCTTGCTTCCACTGCCACTTTCATAATGCTAAACTCTTTTGAGAGGACAAAATGTCATTAGCCCCAACAAATGTAAAAAGAAACAGAGATTTTTAAGAGGGCTTTGATAACTTCAGTTAGAACAGATTCCTGTTTATAAAAACTTCATGGCAATATTGTAGTTGTAGTTACATAAATAAAAGCTGCTACTAGAAGAGAAAGGAGGTGGTCTCTTATTTACTACAAAAAGTTTCTTGAGGAAATAATCTTTTCTTCTAGAACATTTTAAGTCTATACAATATTTATGTCATGAAAGAATTGGAACCAGTCTTATTAAATTAAGAATCAGCAGGAGAGATAATAGGAAAGAAAAATCTGCACTTTAAAGGTACCCTCTGGTCCATTGAAGGAGGAGCCAAAATACTGGCACTTATGTTCTTCCGAAGACTGGCTGACATTACATTTAAAAAGACAAAAAAGGGATAGCTTCTCTGCCAAAATTCAGAATGCCTGGGGGCTGTGGTTAGTTTATTGAAATATTTCCTGAGATAAAGAGCTAAGAAAGCAATATACTATTCTTCATAAAGAGAAAAAAACAGTCAAGTCGCAAATTCAGATAGAGGACCATGTTTATGAAGTAGGGAAAATGTTAATTAAAAAAAGGCATGATTTTACTTATGTATCTGACATGAAACTATTTTAAAAGGTCTCATTAGAAAAAAACTTCTCAAGTATTACATTTAAAGTTTACCTGATTTTTAAACATGCAAAGCACTATTACAAGTACACAGAGGAAGTAGTCATCCTAACTTTAATTTTAAATGCAAAATTTGATAATAACTCATTTTTGCTGACATTGTAAAGTCAGAAAAGCTACTAAATTGTTACTACTAAACATCTAGCTACTTACTTTTATATAGGATGTAATAAATAACAGCAAAATGATTGAGAAATATGAGGTAGTCATAGTATCTTCCTTTTGTGGAAATGAAAAAGCAGAAGCCAAGTAACTTGATAATGTTGCAAAACATAGAAATTAATTCAAAATCAGTATTTTCTTTCTGAATTTGTTTTCAGTATTGTCTATTAAGGCTATGAACAATCTCTGTTGTTTCCACTTACCATTATGGAAGGTGGGGATATTGCTCCTTATTACAGAAACAAGTACAAAGAAACATGACTAATAATGTAAACAATATTTTGTGCTTGCTTCAGCAGCACATATACTAAAATTGGAACAATACAGACAATATTTAGGCTTCTCTTAAATTACTCAATTTAAAAACTAATCTCCTTCAAATCTCAAATTATATAAAAGGTATGTTCCTAAAAATAAAAAAGTTAGCTATTCTGTCTATGGAAAATTAAGTTTTTTAATGGGGTATTTAAACACAAACTATTATATAATAATTAATAGTTTGGTTTAGGATTGACCTTCAGCCTATTCTTTCCACCCTAATACTAGATGTAAATCAGC
Organism: Rousettus aegyptiacus; assembly: GCF_014176215.1. NCBI lineage: Eukaryota > Metazoa > Chordata > Mammalia > Chiroptera > Pteropodidae > Rousettus > Rousettus aegyptiacus. Next base: position 64,654,781 of record NW_023416285.1, on the reverse strand, counting down.
TTTCTTAAGAAATGGTGGTTTGAGAAGTCTCATACATAATTATGTAACTATGTAACTTTCGCTCACTGGAAAGTTTGGACTGATAGGGTCTGTTGAAAAGGAAAACACCAATTATACCAGTGCATAAACTAGAAATTTAAGAAACTCTCTTTTAAAAATGCAAGTGCCACTTTAGCAGAATTGAATGTCAACTATTTATCATGTAATGTAATCGACTCTCTTTAACTGGCCTAAACACCTACCTAAGAATGCGAAAGAATTAACATTATTAACTGTGAGCTTTGAGGAAGGAAGACAGAAAGGCAATTGTGTACTATGTCCATACCTGGAGAAGCCACTGGACATCGGGGGGGGGGGGGGGGCAGAAAAGGACCCACAGTGCTTCAGTATGATAAGAGAAGAAAAGAGGGTCCAGGACTAGATGGTGGATTCCGTTAAAGACCATTTTAAACACATTGTACTTCTGATTTAGTACTACTGAACAACAGTTAAATCAAAACAAATATTTACAGTGAAAATCTAGCATGCAGCTAAAGGTTATAATTGTGAAGCAGAATACCATAAAAGCTGAAACAGTGTGTGTACATAATGTTATATAAAACTAGTGTAGCACTCATGCAATTGTGGGTCCAACTGTACATACTACTATTTAATATTATTCTTTTATAACCAAAGGTTGACATAAAATGCTGCCAAAGTTTCATACAGTTGACCTGAGTCTACTAATATAAAGAAGCAATCGGAAGTTCTGTATAAGTAATACTGAAAACATACCATGGAGAAAGTTGTGGTTATTCTTGATTTAAAATTATTCAATTATAAAACTAGTTTTTATAATAAGAAAATCACAGCTTACTATTATTTAAGGTTTGAACACTTCTTGATTTTAGGCCTAAATTACATTTTTATATTTTAAATGAAATTTAGTCATTAAAGAGTCTTAATAAAGCATTTGATGACTAATATATAGGTAAGGTGACCCTCTTGTGAGGGCAGGGAAATACCTACCTTAGAAACTAAATGTGTCACTTAAGTTTTAATTTAATCATTAGGTTTTGGAGTATGTATTTTAACCCAGATATATAAAAAGTCACATAAAACATATAATAGGGTTTGCAATGTACATTATTTGATAAAAGAATGTTTCTACAAAGGAATGGTGGATTGATTGCAAAAAGTCAGTAATGTATACACAAAGATCATAAGTTATGTAAAATCTGTATGTTAGATATTCTGCCAATAACACTTTTTCTTGGATAGTTTTAAAAGTACCTATGGTTCATGTCTCACAAACTTTAAATCAGAAAACAGAAACTGAAAAACAATCGTGTTAAATATTTCCTTTAGACTAATGTTCACATAGCATAGGCATCTTTGACATTTCTAACATGGGCACTTAAAATTCATGATTCAAGAAAGGATAAGCCAGAGAGTATGTTATACTGGGGACTACTAATGAAAACCCAAACATAGACATCTCACCGTTCAAGGCATAGCTGGCTTAGGGTAATGCCACATATTAAGCATTCACAGTTCTTTTCTATATATATATTAGAAATAGAAGAGTGAACATTTCAAGAGAATCTTTAAGCAACTGACACACCTCTCAAAAAAATTAGAAAAGCTTGTAAAAACCCTGTACTTAATACTATCAATCATGAAAACATTCTGTTAAAATAGTCTTAAGGGAATAATTAAAAACTATAATTTACAGAAGACTAAAAACAAGAAAAAAATATGTCTGCATAGGTACAATTCTTCCTATAAAGCTAATCGTATGGTGCTCTAATTTATAAAATTTTAGATATGGAACACTTGTGTTGCATAGTCTACAGAGTCATATTTTTCTGCTCTTTCTGAATACTGAGGCAAATTTAGCATTCTCCATAGAATAATTTTCCACACTGAAACCACAGAGGAATACTAGATAGAGTTTTTGAACAGTATTACCTTTTAATTGCACTACTTTAAGGTGGTAGTCCACACCCTAAACACAAGGTAAATAAAGTGAGAGAAGTGTTTGAATTCTTTGTATTTTGAGCTCTTCGGAGGAAATGTTTTATAAATTCAAGTTGTTAAATGTTTGGGGTCAGGAAGCAATGGAAACAAATAATTCTCATACAAAAAAAAAAATCCTAGTTTTTAAGATAGCTCCTAATGTCCAATATAGGATATAAAATACTAGCATTCAACTGCTCAAATTTATATAGAATTACAGTACTTTGGAAAGTACAAAGAAATACTTTTAAAAAATACAGTTATATAAATTAATGAAACTGTTATTTAAAAGATTTAATACAAGGAAAAAAGGTAATGTATAGTGGTACCAATTCTTAATACAAATTAAGCATAGTTTATATCATTTCAAAAGTTATTCACATTATTGCTCGATACCACAGCTGTATGGAACAAGTTCTTGACACACATTGAAACTTGTATAATTTCAGGTTCATAAAAACAAAAATTTACACATAGGCCATTCAGAAATTTAGAAAGTTTTAAAATTCATGGAGATATGTACAACCAAAAGAAGAAGAAAAAATATGTATGTTTGCATATACTTAAACAAGCTGTTCTGATTTTAAACTTATGTCATACTCTCAATTAAAAAAGTACACCTAACTAACTGAAAGCAAACTAATAGATAAAAACAGTACTAAATAAGTCTGCCCTTTCTTAGTAACAATCTGATCCAAATATCAATGGAGTATTAAACATCAGCTTACTTTCAATTCTAGAACTTTTGCTTTCTTTCAAAAACTTTTAGCAACATATATCCGTCCTACAACTGTGTTAGATTGGGAGAAATATTTTCCTTAGAAATTTTTAAAGGATTATTTCCATACTTTGTATATAAGATTTGATAAACAATAAAAAATAACCCAAGTAAGGCCATTATCATCATCTTGATCAAAAATATACACCAATTGTAATGCTACTATATTTTATCATCCTGAGCTCTAGTAACCATTAGATGCATGCATACCATTCACTGATTTGTCTATTCTAAAAAAAAATAATTTAATCTTGCCTTGCTACCTTTGAAGACAGAAACACTTTCAAAACTTTATAGGTCTTCATAATGTTACAGATATTTCTGCTGTAAACAGAGTGTTAGAAATTGAATGAGAAAGAATATGTTAAATTCCAAAAAGCTAGTAAAGAAAACTTACTATTTTAAAATAACTGTTAAATTTAAAAAGGAAGAAAAATAATACAAAGAGTGTGCTTGCTAGAATAGATAAATACAGCCTTACAAAGGTGTTTCTCTATATTAAGGAATTAATAAATAAAGAAGTGTGCGTACTTTGGTGATAAAATAAAAAAGGCTAGCCAATTTTTATGCTAAGTTCAAATGTATTTTTTTGATAATACAAAAAAGTAATACTTGAAAATCAGAATACATAACAGAAAAGAGCACAATAACTTAAGTATTTAAACATTTGTATGAAATAACTGTTGCAGAGTTTGACAAAAATGCACACTTAGAACATGCGGTTATTTAAAAAAACAAAAACAAAAACAGGAAAAATAAAAACACCACACAATTCTGTAGAACCAATGTTATGTCACCACCAGAAGAGCACCAAGCAAGGCACCATTGGAAAGACAACATACTTGGAAAGTCTCTATAAATAAGTAAATGCTAATCCGGTCGAAAAATCGGTGTCTTTGGTAAAAATTCTATGAGGATGACCTGCAGAAGGAGAAAAAAACATTTTATAAAGATTTAAACAGATGTTTATCTTAACAAAACTTCAGTTATATTCCATTGCTAAAATAATTTTGATACTGTCTCTGATACACAGAAAGAATGCATGCATGAATGAATAGGAAAACGGAACTAACATTTACCAAGAAGTAACTACATACGGAGTGTTTCATACTATATGGATCTAACTAATACCGACAACTTCTGTGAGGTAAGTATTATCATCCTCATTTTACACATAAGAAAACTGATAATCCAAGGATTTTGGAGTCGCTATTTGAACAAAGAACTATCTTAACTCCAAAGCTTTACCCTTTCAACTGCATTATGTGGCTGCAGCTGATCCAATTATTTATTTTTTCAAGCTTCCTCCCTGTTTTCTAACTCAATTCCATGGGTCTTTAAGTTCTAGAATTGCTCTCATTTTACTGTACCAGGATCTCTAGATAAAGGGTATTGGTCATTTATTTCTTAATTTTTTAAAAGTTCTTTTCTTCTTAGGTTAGCAAAATTAAAGGTTAAAATTTATTCCAAAGAACCTTTTATCAAAAACTAAAGGAAAACCAACAAAGATAAAATATAGTAACAGAAAGACACAAGTTGACCAAAGCTAATTTTTATTCCAAACTTAAACTGTCTTAAATCACAATCAATTCTTTCCCTTATTCCAATTCTTTATAGAACAGATGCTAACCAAAAAAATTATTGGATTTGAATAGTTTCCAAGTTTGGTGAACTCTTCATTCTTTTTCAGAAACTGTCTGGATATGATCTCCAGGTTTGAATACTATTCTTTTAAATCATTTAGACCAGACATCTTCATTTTCACTCTTCATTTTTCTTGGCTTTTGATCTGCTTCAATAAACAAGGTAGCTGACCTAAAAATAGTCCTCTCCTAGTTTAGTTATACTGCACCAAGTTTTAGGTGCCACCTTTGCCACTCTCCTGACCTGTTATTTGCCTACAAAATATTCACTAGCTTTCTGTCTAGCTTCTTTATTTGAGCTAAAAACTGTTTCTCCACCCCCTCACCTATAAAATACAGAGATTGGATAAGTTGACAAGATTCTTTGCAGCTCTAAAAATTGATGATCAAATGTTTAAATTACTGAGTCAACATTCAATAAACACTTCTATATTTCAAACATGTCCTTAAGCAGTCTTTAGTTTCAGCTCTAGAGTGTAGAAATTACATTTTACGGCGTATACCGCATAATGCAAAATAAAGGCTACCTTTGCTCATATTTGTATTATTATTTGTTTTTAAAGAATATATCCCATGAACTCTTTTCCTTCAGAAGCCACACACAGAAACTGGCCATCTGTCTCATTTCCTCTAAATGATACTGCTCTACTACATTTGAATAAAAGAAAAGTTGGCATCAAGCTGGTATTTTTCTAGAGTGTCTCCAATATTCAAAATGTAATCAAGGAGAATTATTTTCCCTTAACAAATGAAATATCTGTATGTTAAAGAAAAAGTTTAGGTCAAAGAGAAATACATGGTAAAAATTCCCCAATTCATTAGGTAAAGAAGCATTCACTATATGATTCGCTATCTTAACTTTTTGAAAGTATTCTTTAGGAAGTTTTTAAAATTATATTATTTTCCCATTCAACTATCATAAAAATACATACTAAGAAATTTTAGAAAAAATACTTCTAGCAATTAAAAAATATTTTTACTACTCTTCTAAATATCTTCTATGATTGAATGAAAAATATAATGGCTTCAGTAGTAGTGCTTATCTAAAATTTCGTGATAAATGAAAGGAAACCTTTTTACAAACAAAGCATACAGTTCACAAGGTTTTCAAAGATTAGTAAGTTATTTTTAGTTAAAAAAACAATATCATAAGATAAAGATAAATATAATGAGCATTTTTATGAATAAATGACATTCATATAGTTCTATCTGAAAATAATAGTATTGGGAATAACATTTGTTTTCCTTTCCAATGTAAATTTAGAAATGTGCAAAAATAAATAAAACCTGTTTTAAGCTTCGTATTTGGGTTTCTAAATATAGCAAATATTTTTTCCACAAAATTCTTTAAGCCTCCTACATACCCATCACTCATGCCAAAATACATAAACTCTTATCACCTATGAGGAAAATAAGAGACTATCTTTTCATAGGTCAATCTCAAAACAAGTTATCTGAATGTATTTTCTAATTAGTATTTAAAAAAATATCTTCTCATCATAAATTAACATGTTGAATATAACAGAGAATGATAAATTTTACATTATTTGGGGTTCACTGAATAGACCTATTCTATGAGAAAAAAAGACATTTTTAAGATGACTTTTATATTCAAAGCTAGAAATGGGACTTGACTGTATGATAATGAAAGAGAAAATAGTACAGAGAAAAATGATTTTATGACAATTCCTAATCATTTAAGCACTATTTTAATCAATCTTTTACACACGCACACAGTCTATGATGACTAAATTGTTTCAAAGAATAGAATTTGTCAGAAATAGTGTGCATGGTACTTCACAAAGACTATGACTAACTTTCAACAAGTAATTCTTCCTTAGATCTTTTTCTTTTAACATACCCTTTCCTTATTGAAAATAAAACACTCAAGCTCAAGAGAGAATAAAAATTCATAATTTTCTATAGTATTCTGAATTTTCAAAAGGAGAAAAATTATTGAAGTAAATTAAGGAGTCAGTAAATTAAATACCATACTAAATAAGTTCTAAAATTCATTGTATACATGGGCCAACTTAGATACCTTTTAAAGAATAAACACACAGGATATGCAACATCTCATCTCCTGCTTATTTTTAAGATAATGTTTACAAAACAATATTCTAATAACACTTTTGATTAAAAATTCTTTAAGGACCACTGAGGTATGGGTAGCTAAAATTTATAAAGGCTAAAGGTTTCTTAAGCTCCAATGGCTTGGCTGAAAGGTTTTCTTCCATACTTGGAAGCTTGATTAGCATTATATAAAAAAGCCATATCTGACTTGCTGCGTAACCAAAGTTGTGGTTATTCTTTATACAGCATCTAAAATTTCACACTCCATCAACACATGTTCAGGCTATTTTATCTTGGCAATTAATTTATTATTTTTCAGAACACAGTGAAGCCTTGTTTTCAAGTCATTCATAACTTTATAAATCAGTCTTGCACATGAAACCATGCATCTGTGAACCGTAGAAAATCCTTGCACTCAGGAGATTAAGCTCCTGACACCTTTGCTGATTAATAATCATGGAAAGAATAAGATCAGAAGCAAAATAAATGATCATTTAATAGAGAAACTCACAAAACAGCCCTTTAACTTACATATTCCATCATGTTATTCGTTTCACATTTCCTTTTGCTCAGTCTCCAGTGCAAGCACAGCTAGACACGTAGGAGAGTAAAAGAAGAAAAATGAGCTCTATTTTACTGCAGCACACAGACTAACCCATTGGTCCACCTTTCATATTTTTAGTTCAACAAAAGCATCTGTTTCCATACTGTGCAATTCAGACCTCAACAGTACGAAGCTGCTCCCTGTGGTACTCACCTTGTGGTATAACCTATTGTTTTCCCATTCTAATAACTTCTCAATCGATCTCCGTGTCTGGAAGACAAATGAGAAAAAAGTTTATTCTTGACTGGTTTTAGAAAAACTTTGTTTTGCAGCTGCTTTTTGTATGAAAAGGAGAGAGGTATAAGACAGTGACAGAGTGCAGAGTGGTCTATAACACTATCAACAGTCTAGCACTAAACAGTAACCCAAAAAGAAATAGCCCTTTATTTTAATAATGATATGGTTTTGTTTTTTGCACTGTATTTTTTTAACTTTCAAACTTATTAGCCTCTGATTTAAAACTATCAACGTCTAAAAAGGTAATGCTATCTACCAAATGATAGAAATTTAAATTCCCATCTCTTTCAAAAATATTTTTGTAACACTTTAGTATGTCAGTATTAAATGCTAAACCAGAGGCAAAACTGCATTTAAACCAACAGAAATAATAGTAAAATCAAGCTTCAATACTGCTAATAAAGGAATCAACTGAGAAATGTATGTTTAAGGTCACTAGATTTTTGCAACATGAACTATGCGGCATAAAATGTTTCCTGCTTGGGAGGGAAAAATAAAGAGGAGGATAATTCATGATGCCAGGTGTTAGGATGAGACTGACACAGTTGCAGGTGCAAAAAGGAGAGTATTGCCACAAGAATCAACTGCAACTTGGTACAGCTGCAGCTTCCTTGCAAGGGAAGGAAAACAGCATCTAGCACTATTAATATGGCACAACTAAATAAGAATGAATATGAAAATCTGCATGTCAAGCAAGGAAGAGCTAGGTGAAAAATTGTTAGGATCAAACTTGTTTTGAATAGTTTGATGTTACATAATAAAATAGTATCTACTATAATATAATTACCTTTCAGCATGTTGAACATGCTAAAGACACACCACAATCAATGCAGATGCCAATTATAATTCATAACTACCCATGAATTGCCACTACTGCTTTATATTTTCCAAGTACATGTCATAAAAATCAAAACCAACTAACTCTCTGGATAATAACATGCCAATAACTAATTTACTATATTATTTTTTAAACAGATTTTTGGGCAAGAATTTTAAAGAAAAAAGTGCCCTTGTTAACAATGATCAGCAGACCTCACTTGTTTCTTTGTAAAGATAGCCTTTTAGAGGCAGCTCTCTTTTTAAATGAAAATAGGGCAGCAGTTATGGTCACACTTTTTGTTAATTTAGTTGCCAGTCAGCCCCAAATCAAAAGAAAATAAGGCTGCAGAGTGTAATTAACATTCAGTTCAGTCGTTTTGTCCCTTGTCTAGCCCCCAAGCTTTGTTAAAATTGCCATCTGAATGCTGAAGGCTGTAGAGAAATCGATTTGATTCTAATCGCACCATGAAAAGAACATGATCTAACTGCTTTCAGCCCTCCGTAAATCTGTACTAGGTCTTTAGCACAATGCAACTTCCAATTTAAAAAGCACTGAATGTCTCGTCAATGACTTTGTGAAGAAAAAAGAACAAGGAGCAGACATAAAAATTCCAATAGTTGTTTAAGCATTAAAGTTCATTTGCATCACAGCGAACCTGAAAAGGGCTGACCTCTCAAACCGCCTCTCAGGTCTATGAAGTTGTAGCCTTGACAAGCTCACATTGACAGAGCTCATTGACTCTGAAAGGCTACTCTATCAATGGTGAAAAATGGCAATAGGTTCTACTCTGAGCAGGCATCTGCCTGCCCACCCGCTGCTAAACCAATGGCAAAACCGATTCAAAACCTGAATCTACCTTGTAATCTTCCTTTCTAGGACCTTTTAATAATAGATTAAGATTACTATACAATTTGAGGTTTTATTTTTACTGACGGTTTATAAGTTGGGGGATGACGGTGAAAGAACTAAGGTGAGTAGAACAAGCTTTCCAAGTCTGTTGTTTTATATTAAAGTATAAAAACTAAAAGCTTAATATTACATTTCACATATATTCATTACTCAAAGAAACAAGTGTAGTTACCACCATCATCATTTCATCACAAATTTAAACCCATGCAATTATTATAACGAGAATGGATTTCATGAATGGATCTCGTGGTGTATATGCCACAAACACACAACTTAAAAACTTAAAATATTTACTTTAAAAATAAAGTAAATATTCAAATATATTTGAATAAAAGATAATTATAAAGTATGAACCTTAAACTCCAAAATATTTATGTAGAAATTCCGAACTTACTCATGGCCTCTAATTAGGAGTTTAATGATAGGTTTGGTATAATTGTATCTTACAATATTTAAGAATTCTAAGCCAAACAAACCCTGGTATGCCATATTCTGAATAAGCATCAAAATATAAAATATTTCTACACACTTGATAGTCTGGAATAAAAGCTGTAAATTAGCACAATCTAATCTTGCTATAAGACCTCTTTCCTGCTTGACAGGTGAAAAAAAAGCACTTGCACGTGCAGCTTAATTAATCATTGCACTTGACATCTCAATGATTTACAGTGAGGAGCAGGTGAGAACATACAAAACCAGAAAGAAACCCTTGATCTGAGTGGAACATTTCTAGCACACTAAGGTGACAAGTATATAGATTCTAGCGGTCATTAAAAAAAAAGAAAGAGAGAAAAAGAAAGAAAGAGATTGCGCCACAAATTATTTGTTAGTAACAACAAAAGCTCAAATTAAATGGAAAAAAAGCTTCAGCTACTAATACTCTGCAATTATTCTTAGTTAACAAAATCAAAATATATTTTCAAGATTAAATACAATACCAATTTGGCAGATACTGAAAAAAATATGACACTTCAGCACTTATAAAAGCTATTTAAAAGCCTTTAAACATAAGAAAGCACTTTATATTGGCAGTATTCTAAAAATAAAAGTTAAGAGTTTATATTCGCAAGTTTGTTAAGATAACTACTTCTAATGAAATATAAGATTCAACACTGCCAAACTCAATAATTACTACTGGGCAAGCAAACCTAAACCTATAGCTTTTTTAAAGTTTATATTGACCACCAGATTTACCATAAATTAAAGCAAACTAATATTCATCACAAAAAAATAACATGTACATAGAAAATATGAATTATCAAAAAAAAAAAAAAATCACTTTCAGTATTCCAGACCAGTGGATTTCTAAAAATAAGTCATCTTAATTTTCTTAAAAGAATTTGGTCCTTGTGAAAAGCACCAGATTGATAGTCATGGGAACTAAAAATCTTCTATTTAACTGAAAGAACAGGGGAAAGGGCAGTGCAGGCTTCAGTGCAAGCTTCCCTACAGTGGGCCTTAATCCTTTTCAGTGCTCACACCCTAGGGGTGAGAAAGCACAGGTTAGTGGTTCTTATGAATCCTCACTCCTTCTGCATAACATGATCAACAAGAAATCTAATTTTATCATGGATTCTTATCCTTAATCAAAAGGACCAAGACCACCAACTTATATCATGCAAGAAAAACAAGTTTTTATGACATGTCACTAACTTGGTCTAGAAGAGGACAGCGACCACTCACCATCCTGATCACAAAACTCATTTTAATTTTTTCCCACATATTTCCTCATTTCAACAGTTTGCTAATTATATTTTTCTCACTGGACTAGTTTTAACATAGCCATTATACAATGGTAAAGTAAAAAATAACAGATCAAAACATCATTTCAATTACTAAATAGACTTTTTAAATGGAATTAACTTGAAATAACTAGTAGTAACAGAAAAGACAGTAATTTTGGTATCAATTTCTATTGCCTTTGGTTCCTTTTAAATTTTTGGTAATACTGGAAATAACTCAAAACAGGAAAAATGCAAGAGAAGTAAAATGGCCTGGATAATTAATAAAATAGCTAATAATAATTAATCAATAATTAACATTAGGTAAGGCATACCCCTTATCAACTTCCAAAGAAGCATCTGAAGTAAGCTTAACATTAGTAAAATACATCCAAAAAAACCAAGAAATAGTTGTTACTGTAACTTAAAATAAGGGTTTTCCAAAAATGCAAATTTGACTTACTATGAAGAAGCATTTTTGTAATTGTTTATAAATCTTGTAACTTTCTAAGAAATAAGTTATTATTCCCTATAAACGAATTATGTGCCATGAGATACAAGTAAGTCTTTCTGGGAAATGAAGAATTTCAGAAAATATTGAATGTATTACTCCCTTATTTTGTTACTGCTCTTATGTACAGTATAGTCATTACCAATGAGTCAGTTATTCACAATCGTTTGAAAAAGTGGTTTTTCAAAGAAGTGGTTTTCTAAAGTTGCTAATAAAATAAATGGAAATCTCATGGATTTCAAAGTACTTAACGCCAAAGAAAAAATGTTAAATGCAGAAGCTATAAAAAATTCCTCTGAAATTTTCCCAGATATAGCATTCTTAAAAGACACTAAAATATATTAACAAAATGTATAAACAGAATATCTAAATAATAACTATAAAAGTTAAGCTATTTAAACTTACACCTAAAATTTATTTGAATAGGTTTTATTCATAACATCACAATGTCAAAGTGCAATTTCAAATGTTCTATTTATTATTTGAAACGTTTTAAGTTTAAACTCCAAAATTTATAATACAATCAGCTTTAACAAGAATAATGCTGTGAATGTATTTATAATCTTTTTAACTGTTTAGTATTTTTTAAATAAAAACTATACTTATCTTTTGACATCTGTGCAAATATAAATTACTAAAATAAACAAAAATGTTCCTGTCATTAGAAGAAATTCATGTAAAATTTTAAATAATTTTAACAAGAGAAAATTACTTGATTCACCTCTGTTCTAGACTCTTATGTTGCTGCAATTTGCAGAAAATTAAATGGCATATCTCAGTATTATGATACATAAAAAATTCGGATTCATCAAAAAGATAAACTAGAATATGATTAAATTCCCCTAAACAAACTTCCACATACTTAAAAGCTCCTTTTAAAATTGTCCTGTGAAGGATAACTTTAAGCAACATAAACTAAAACATCCACCATTAATAAACTAAAACATCCACCAAAGTTATCATCAGAACCTTTAAATACTGTTTGTTAAAAGTAATAGTTTTAGATGAAGATAAGCTAAAAACTGCAAACATTTTGTGTTATCAAAAAATTCTCTTAGTACAGAGCCATGATTTACTTATGGGTACTAATCTTAAATAAAGTGTGCTTAAGTACAATTTCATAAAGAGTTTACGACCTACAGTAGTGGTTCTTAACTTTGTTACTCTGAGTACTTTATGAATGATGAGAAAGGCACATATGCACAAATATATAAAATGTTGTACACAATTTTAAGGGGCTTATCTACTAATCTGATAAAATTTCAGAAAATACTGGTAACATCTCAAAAAACAAACTGAGTTCAACTGACAACAAAAAATCAGAAAAACTGTTCATAAGACAAATGAATTTCACTCAGCTAATAAAATCGAAAGTATTACTATCAAGGATTTTTTTTAAAACTACATAATTAAACAAAGAATAATCATCACTGGTTAGGACAGGGAAGGGCAGGGGGAAATTACCTACTGATTGATTATAATGGACAACTGGAGAAACAAAAATGGATAAGGAATAGCTAGCTATCTGTTGGATTCTCACTTTTGGTCTGACCCAGGTGTCTTCACTTGGTTACTTTATTTAATCTTCGCAATAAACCTATAAGGCAGCTGGTATTACTTTCATTCTATATATGAAAACTACAGCTTAAAGTGGTTAAGAAACTTAAAGTTACACTAGGAAATGGTGGAGCTAGTATTTGAAACTAAGATTGTACAGCTTTCAACATAATGTTCATTTCATTAAACTACAGAGCTATGAATTTGTAAAAAATCTGTAACTTGTTGAATGACATGTCTATGACATGCAAGCTATCTTAAGCCACCATGCTGTAGGACCTGAGCAACCAAATTTACTCTAATATTTGAGAAACAAAATTTACTCTAAAATTAAATTTTTCCAGCTCTAATATTCTGTGGTTCTGAGGCCTGGAAATATCCATTCTACCTTATTCTACAGTTTCAATAAGATTTATCCAAAATGTATTTTGTTTATACCTTGCCTTGTTCAATAACACATGACTTGAGATGTATTACTATTTTATAGATAAAGCACACGGGCTTCCATAAGTTAAATGGTTTGCCCAAAGTCACACAACCAGTTTGGGTTATGATAGGATTCAAGCTCAGATCTCCAAACTTTAAATGCAATGCTCTTTCCACTTCGATCAGCAAGTAAACTTTACTTGCATCTTAATTGACATCAATTTATAAATCCTTCCATCAAGGCACAAACATAAAATGAATACAATGTCTTTATAAAAGCTAACAATTTCAAATGTGAAATTTCAAACATTAAAAAACAAAATAAAAACAATCACATCATTCTTTCCCTCCAAAGATACAAAAAAACGGCATAATTCTTTACATAAAGTAAGGTAACTAGAGACTTCCATTTCTGGGTAGGATGTAGTAGCTAGTGTCAAGCCAACATTCTGATCACCACAAACAAATGGATAAATTGAAGAAAAAAAATTTACATTATTTTAAAAACATCACTAAACTCTGGAAGCAACAAGGACTAGATGAAATAAAATCCAGATAAGAGCCCGTCCTAAATTATTTGATTATTATTGGCCACTTTCTTTCTTTGCTGATTCTAAAAGTGGGCTGAGGATCAGACTGCACAACCAGTGGGACTCTACTGCGGAAAAGGAAAATCAATAGAATTTCTGCAGGTTGTGCAGGCTGGTTCAGTGGACTGGAAATTAGTTGTGCCCTAAAAGGCAAAGCCAGTTTTCCCTAGAGACATTACTGAGTTCTAGGACAACACAGAAGGGTGGGGACCAAGCCAGAAAAGCAGAGAAAAATTATTCAGTCTACCAGTGCTTAGGAGACAAAATTCTGCTAGGAGGAGGAGGATCTGAAGAAAACACAAAACTGGTCTCCCCTTCAAGGAATTTGAACCTGCATGAGATGGAAGATTAAAAAGCCAAACTCGAAATATGTTAAGGGTACAAATTTTAAGGTAGAGAAGATAAAAGACCAGAGGTAGACTGAATCTTAGTAAACCTGCATCCCAGCTCACCCCAGCTCAATCTCTTGTTACACCAAAGTAACCATTTCCCTCACACGACCTGCCTATTCGATAGGACCCAAGATTGTGGTATATTTCATCTGGAGCTTCTATCTCATGTTGTGTGTGATATCTAGTACAAAATAAAAAAAATTTAGGGGACAGGAAAATGTGACCAAGTGAAAAGGAAACAAACAAAAAAAAACACACAGAAACAGAACCACAGATATGTACATGTTAACTGAAAGGACATTAACTATGATTAATATGTTCAATAAAATAGAGGGAAAAGATGGGGAAAAAATCAGTGAAAAGAATTTCAGAAGAGAAACAGACTATAAAAATATCAAGTGGATATTCTAGAAACGAAAAATGTAATATCTGAAATTAATAACTCATTGGATGGGTTAACAGGAGACTGGAGACAAAAAAATAGGCAAATCTTTCTTACAAACCACAGGAATACTATGTTCCAAATATTCAGAGAGAACTGAATTTCAGCTAGCTCTTTGCAAAACAAGATTTCAAAAGAGTCTAACGCAGTGCTACTGCGCATACTTAAGGCTCAAAGTTTACACTTTGAGTATCATTTTATGATGAGAATTTAGTAACATTTTTTATTCCTATTAAAACCATACTGTCAGTGTCATTCACACTAATTACTAATTTATTTAGTTTATAAACGAATCAGTTTTCTAAGTTTCAAGCCTAAAGTATTCTTTAAAACAAAATAGCAAGAAATATATTTCTCTGGGTATAAAAAAACTTTTACATGAGATCCCTTTTACAGAGCACTTGAAATGAGATTTCAAGGAGGTTAACCCTAATTCTTTACCCTGCATTTGATAATATGAGAGATGCTCAGGAAGGGGCAAGAAACCACAAACTGAACACTCAAGGTTAGATATAGAAAATCCAACTCTACCTTCACTGAGAGTCTCAGTCCCCCCTACACTGTATTAACTCATAATATGGTATTCTCAGTCTCTTGTAAAAGGAAATACACAAGTTTCAAGGAATCATGTTTTGAATAGTAAGGTCCGTATCTTCTGAAATGTTATGAACTTACTATTCAAATACTGCAAAAGCCAAAGAATACACTTATTCAACAAGTATTTATTGAATGCAAAGCAGATGTGAGGCACTGTGAGAGGCACTGGGGATACAGTACTTAGCAAAACAGATAGATACAGAGAGATAATACTAAAATAATAATAATAATAGTAACTGCGATTAACTAAGAACCTACTATAGGAAAAATACTGTACTAAGTACTCTACACAGACTTGCTCTAATTCTTAAAACAACACTGCAAGGAAGAGATTAACTCCATCTTAGGTAAAAAGTGAGGTTTGGAGAGTGAATTCGTCAGTCACTGAAAGTGCTACTTTCCAAATCAGTTCTTTGCATCAAAGTGCAGCTACCACATACTGCAGCCTATTTCTTATACCTAAGTGAATGAGTCCCTGATATAGGACCAGATACAAATAAGAGTATAAAGGGAATGGAAATATATAGTATTTATAGCAAATCCATATAGAGAACACTCTATATGGAAAGCCGCACAATTCTGGTCATCATATATAAGATTAAAGCACTAAAAAAGGAGGTAAAACTAATAAGATTTAGAAGCTGATACATAAAAAATCTAAAATTTAGAGTTCTTCAGTCAGAAGAAATAACGACTGAGAGCACACATAAACAAAGTCTATAAAGTCACTAATGTTGGAATATGATATATATATGCAAAATCTCAGAAGACTGAAAACTAATAGTCACTACAGGATAGAAAACAACCCAAAACAAAATACTACAATACAACATACAGTAAAATTATAAAATTTGTTTCCTCAAAAAGTGAGCCAGGCTGAAAGCACATACAAATAAGTCATAGAGAGTTTACTTACTTGGACATCAATTTTCTAAACTAGAATACTATAATTAAGGTATAATCAAGACACAAAGTATGAACAAAAAATAAGCTTTTTGCAAAGTTAAATGTCATAAAATCTATTCAATGAATCTGAAGCATTTTATTCACTTGTAAGCTCCTCAGACTTTTACAATAACTTACTAAAAGACCATAGTTTATTTTAATTAGTTTCAAGTATACAGTACATTGGTTAGACATCTATATAGTTCATAAAATGATACCAATTGCTCCCTCCCTCCCCTGACCCTCTACCTAGCAAACATATTAATAGTAATTGCTCCCCATCCAGTGACCATCCATCAGCTACTGATTTGTACTTCTTTAACCGTTCACCCTATTTTCACAATCCCCCAACCGCCGCCCCCGTCCATCACCAAATTCTCCACTATATTTGTGAGCCTGTTTTTAATTCGTTTGTTCTTTTTATTCCTTAGATTCCATATATAAGAGAAATCATATACTGTTTATCTTTCTCTGTCTGAGTTAAATACCGACTAGGTCCGTCAGAGCAATATGTTTTTTCATCCCCTTCCTTTTAGTCTGTATCTTTTAATCTGAAGTGAATCTCTTGTAAGCAGCATGTAAAGTTCTTGTTTTTATCCCTTCATCCACTCCATCTTTTAGTTGGACCACTTAATTCTTTTCCATTTGAGGTACTTGTCAATAGGAAGGTAGTTACCTTTCTTTCTTCATGTTTTCAATACATTTCTTCTTAAAGAAGTCCCTCCAACATTTCCTGTAATACTGGCTTGGTAGTGATAAATTCCTTTAGCATATTTGTCTGGGAAGCTCTTTACCTGTCCTTCAACTCTAAATGACAGCTTTGAAGTATTCTTGGTTGTAGATCCTGGGTCTTCATTACATTGAATATTTTGTGCCACGCCCTTCTGTCCTGCATAGTTTCTTTTGAGAAATCAGCTGCCAGTCTTATGGGTGCTCCCTTGTAGGTAACTAACTGCTTTTCTCTTGCTGCTTTTAAGATTCTCTCTTTATATTTAAACTTTAGCATTTTAATTATGATGTGTGTTGGTGTGGGCCTCTTTGGGTTCCCGGTTTTGGGGACTCTCTCAGCTTCCTGGGGTTTTATGTCTATTTCCTTCACCAGGTTAGGGAAGTTTTGCATCATTATTTCTTCAAATAGTTCTTCAACATCTTGTTTCTCTTCAGGTAACCCTATGACATGGATATTTTTACCTGTAAGAGTATTCCATAAGCTCCTTAAATTATTATAGTTTTGGTATCTTTTTTCTTGTCAATCTAATTGAGTGTCTTTCTCATCCTCTGGATAGATCGTTTGTTCCTCTTCTTTATTCACTTTGTTTATTCCTTTGTTTGTTCCCCTTAATATACGTCTCATCCCAGATAATGTGTTCATTTTAGACTGGTTCCCTTTTATAATTTCCATTTCCAATTTTATGTTTTTTATCTCTTTGTTGAAGTTCTCTACACTTTCCAAAAGTTTATTGAGCATCTTTATAACCAGTGTTTTGAACTATGCAAAGATTACTTGACTCCATTATATCTGGATCTCTGTTCTGTTCTCTCCTAGAGCTTCTACTTCTCTGTCTTTCCATTTTAGCTGCCTTTCTGTGTCTGTTTCTATGTACTAAGCAAAATTCCTAAGTCTCTCGATCTTATTAGTGTGGATTTGTGAAGTAGGTGTCCAGTGGCACAGTACTGAGAGGGGTTCAGCTGCAGGCCAAATTTAGCCCAAATTTAGCCCAAGGCTCTGCCTCTCTGGGGCAACCTGTTAAGATTCAGTTAGCAATCCACAGATGCTGTGCTTATAGTTTCCTCAAAAGGCCACACCAGAGACCAAGGCCAGCTGCTTCCAGTATGAGTCTAGGTGCTTCTCAGCAAGGAACACCTGACTCACTGAGGATATACCTGGTTATGGCTTGAGTGGGGCCACAAGTGGAATCCTCTGGGCAGAGCGACTTGTTATCCAGTTTGATGAAGTCTGGGCTATGGCAGCTCTGAGTCCACGCACTGGGAGGGGGGAAACGTATTCTAACACTGTCTCTCTATAAGTCCCTGGTGCCCCCTTCATGCAGCTGAATAGGCACTGGTGCTCAGCGTGAGCAGGTCTGTTACCACAAATATCCGGTCCCAGATGTGGCCCCTTAATGAAGGGTCTGCTGCTGCAGCCTCCATCTCACTCAGCCACTTAAGACCAGGCAGCCCGGCGTCCTCGCCCTGTCCTACCTTCTGCCATTGCACGGTGTTTTCTTGGACTTCTCCCTAGTTGTGTGGCTTGTTCATCTAGACCCCAGGTGAATTTTCCTTGATGCTTGCTCTTTATTTCCATCACAACATTGATTTGGTGGCCAGAGAGATAAACAGAGCCTCTATCATCTGCGCCATTTTTTTTCACTCCTCTAGAGTTTCCTGTTCTATTGTTTTCCAAGCATTTCTCACTATTTCTAATTATCTCATTGCTTTTTATCTTTTAATGTCCACAAGAGGAACCACATAACCTTTAAATGGCATTTAAAAGAGTACCAAGTCCACAGTGTGGCTTCAGAAATATTGAATCAATAAATAACTTCCAGCAAACAGCACACTAGCAGCATAAAGAAATGGCAGCTAAACAAGCATTTCATTAGACAAATATGCTTATCTTCCAAAAGTATCAACTTTATTGATTTCCAAGTTTCCATTAAAACAAATATGTAATAAAATAAAAAATTCAAATGGGTATTTGAGATATAAGACTCCAAATATATTTTGTGATTGTAGGTGGCCACTTCATATTTCTAGACCATAAAGGCACATATTTATTATTTTCAGATATGAAAGCTACTCCATGAAAAATATGACAAGCACTTACAAACTACCTCTGCACTCAACTAGCCAATTCTCCAAATAGACTACATGCTCTTTGAGTAATGCATTAATATACATCTTTCTATCCCTAGCACCTACCATGTTACTTATGTCAAGAATACTTCTAAAAAAAGAGGACATTCAGACTTTAATTTTAAGCAAAGATGAAGTAAAATGTACCAGGTTTACCTCTGAGCTGAAACACACAAAAGAAAAAAAAAGAGAAAGAGAGACAGACAGACAGACAAAAACATATGAAACTGTTTTCAAGACAACATAAAGGGAAATGAAAGACAATGACTTCCTTCTTTCCTTCCTTCCTTCCTTCCTTCCTTCCTTCCTATGTTTTAGTCTGACTTTTACTATTTCCTTTGTTCTTACTTAGGTTTAATACATCTTCTACACAAACTCTTCTGAAAAACTGAACAGGAGCAAATACTTCCCAATTCATTTTATGAAGCTACCATTACCCTGAAACCAAAATCAGGCATTACAAGAAAAGGCTACAGAAAAATGAACAGATGTAAAACTCTAAACAAACTTTTAGTTTATCAAAATTCAACAAAAATATAAAAATAAAAATAGACAAGATCAAGTGGGCTCATCCCTGGAATGCAAGGTTGGTTTAACAACCAAAAATTCAATAATGTAATTCGACATATCTCTAAACTAAAAAGAAAAACCATACAACTAATGCTGCTGAAGCAGAAAAGGCATTTGACAAAATCCAGTATCTTTTACTGATTAAAAAAACAAAAAACTCCACAAATGAGGAGACTAAAACTTCCTCAAGCTGATGAAGAACAAATACAAAATCCCTACAATTAACGATACAGAATGATGAAAGTATGAATGCATCCACAAGATCGGGAGCAAGACAAGGATATCTGTTCTCACTACCTCTAATCAATGCTGTCTGGAGATCCTAGTCAGTGCAAAGAAAGCATCCAGATTAAAACAAAAGAAATAATGTCTTCACTTCAGATGATATGATTGTCTATGAAGAATTTTAATATTCTACAAAAAAAGTTAATGAAACTAACAGGTGGGCTGAGCAAAGCTATATCCTAACAAGTAAAAAATAATTGAAAATTTAAAAGTATATACCATTTAAAATAGCATAAAAAGAACACATGAATAAATCTAACAAAAGACATGTATATGTAAGACATGTATACTAAAAACTACAAACGTTGCTCAAAAAAATTTTTAAAGACAAGAAAATGGAGAGAGACTCTTTCATGGGTCAGAAGATTAAGTATTTTTAAGATGCCAATTTCCCCAAATTAATTCATAGGTCAATGCCATCCAAACTGAAATCTCAACAGGGCATTTTTTTAAAAATAGTAATTGACAAGCTAATTCTAAAATTCATATCGCATACAAATAACCTAGAAAAGCAAATCAACTTTGAAAAATGAGTACAACATTGGAGAACACTACTAAATTTTAAGATAATTATAATGCTATAATATTCAAGATGGTGTGGTACTGGCATCAAGATACACTAATAGATCAATGGAACAAAACAGAGCCAAGAAATAGATGTACACATTTATTGACAACTGATCTCCAACGAAGGTACAAAGGCAATTCAGTGAAGAAACACAGAAAAACATCTTTGTACGTAGGTTTCCTAAGCCTAGAGTTACTAGGTTAACACTAACAGCATAATCCATAAAAGAACAAATGGAAAAGTTGGACTTTATTAAATTTAAAAGCTTCTGCTCTTAAAAAGACTGTTAGGGGATGAAAAGACAAATTACTAATTGGGAGAAATCTCTGCAAAGCATATATTTATCCAGACTATATAAAAAGAATTCTCAAAACTCAGTAAGAAACAACTGCATAAAAAAGCAGGTAAAAGTTAGAAAAGACACTTCGCCAAAGATATATAAATGGTAAATAAGCATGAAAAGATGCTCGACATCATTAATTATTAGGCAAATGCAAACTAAAGCCATAATGATAATATTACACACGTATCAGAATGACTAAAACAAGAAATACTAACCATACTAAATGCTGACAAGGATGTAGAAGGCAGAACAAACTCTATTATACACTGCTGTTGGGAATGTAAAATAGTATCATCTTTTAAAAAAAGTTAAACATGTGTACCATACGATCAAGCCACTGCTTTGTTAGAAATTTTTAATCAAAAGAGAATGTAAGTCTATAACTAGACTTGAACAAGAATATTCATAGCAGCTTTATTTATACAGACCAAAACTGGAAACAACACAAATGTCTATCAACAGTTGAATGTATAAACAAATGTTGTATTGCTATATAACAGAACATATTCATCATTACAAGGAAATAAACTATTGATCTAACAAGATAGATAAACCTCAAAATAATGAGTAAAAGAACACACAAAAAAATACATACTGTATGATTCCATTTATACAAAACTCCAGAAAATGCAAACTAACCTACAGTACCAGAAAGTAGATGTGCAGTTGCCTGGAAGGGGTGAAGGAATTACAAAGGGACACAAGGAAATTTATGGGTGTGATGAACATGTTCACTATGTTGATGTATATATGCATTACATGTGACAAAGCTCATCAAATAATACACTTTAAATATGTGCAATTTACTGGATGTCAATTACATCTCAATAAAGTTGCTAAAATATAAATAAAAATTTTAAAGATGTTATTAGCAAGATATACTTTATTCAAGGACATAAAACTTAACATATAAAAAGGTATTTTTACACCATACCTCTCCATTTGTCTTCTGATTTTTTTTATCAGTGTTTTGTAGTTTTTGCACAGCATACAGATCATGCATGTATTTCGTTAGCTTTATATGTATGTATTCCTTTGTGTTTATTAACAGTATTTTACGTTTTTGATGTCCAATTATTCAAACTCACTTATTAAATCCCAGGAATGTTTCTGTAGATTCCATGGGATTTTCTATGTAAACAACTACGTTGTCTGAGAAGAAAGGCGGTTTTATTTCTTGGTTTCTAATCTGCATACCTTTTATTTTTTTCTTTTTCACTGAATAGAATTTCCAGTAAAATGTTAATAGGAGTGATGAGGGTAAACTCTTTGCTTTAGCCCTGATTTTCTCTATTGTTTTTCTGTTTTATTTCATATGCATTAATAAAGAAATATTTATAAGTCATGTATTTGAGGGATTTTACTATTTTGATAACTGATTTCTTTTATAATCTAGTATTTTATTTTACATATTTAAAATTTTATACATTAAATCTTTTAAAATACAAATAAAACATTATTCCAAGAAATGGTTCATAGGCTTCCCCATCCTACCAAAGGGGTCCATGACAAATAAAAGGTTAAAAATTCCTGCTACAAATTATCTTGCCCCCATCTTACAAAGTACCCTTTTCAGGACCTCAAATACCCTTCATACATGCATGAAGTGTCACTCTCTCCATAATTATATAATAGTTTACATCCAAGACAGGCAAATGCACAGCTTTTTTTTTAAGGCAGTAATTACACTGGTTTACACTCATTAAATAGTACAGTTCATATAAAATTAAATATATCAAATAACCATTCCATCTAGTCATACATACACTTGCACACACTCCCCACAAAGAGAGACCTTAAACTGAATACCAATACACAATGTTAAATAAAATGTACTATTTAAAACTACAGAAGGGAAAAGGCTAAAAGAATAAATCTACCTTATGTCTCAAATTTTAAAAAATTAATGAAAGCATCTGAAAAATGATCTTAAGTTACTAAATATGTGCAAAGAAGTTTACTTTGTTTTCTAAATACTACCCTGTATACACATTGTAATATCTTGTTTACTCACTTAAAAAGGAAAAAACAGAGGACCTCAAAACCTCAACAATGAAAAAACTAGATCTCAAAGAACAGGATAATAATAGAAAACTCCTAGATTAACAAAATTTTATAAATTTGGATTAAAAATCAATAAATTACTAACAAAGTGAGAATAAGCAATCATTTAAACAATGGAAACACCCAAAAAATAAGGAGTGAGGGGATCTAAAGTACAAGAGCTACAAATTCAACTATGGGTCCAGGAACAGATCGTAATTTAAAAATAAAACAAAAATTCTGTGAGCTGAAAATGACCTGATGAGAACTATGAAGGAAAAAAATATTTTTGGAGAAAAGTAAATGTTACAGCTATTACAGTAAATATTAAAAAGTAATTCTATTACAAAGGCATTATCTCCCTCCTATCAATAAAATGTACTAGTCACAAATTATTTCAGTAGAGATATACCTCTTATTTTATATAAAACAGAAATCAAAGGACAAACGGTATTTGCTTTTCTATATTTCCTTTCATTATTTGATGACAAAAAGAAATGTAGCCAGACAAAACCATTCATTCAATTTTAACTTAACAGTATTTCACTTATATATACATAATTACCATAATTTTAAAAACATTAACAAAAATGTAATACATTCATCAATTTATACTAACTTGTCATATCTCTACCAACATCTTGAGAATTTTTTTATTTAAGCAGTCAAAATTACAACTCTTTAGATCATTTTTTCTGATTACAGAATCACTATGTACTCATCACAGGAAACATGTAAAATACAAATAAAGAAAAGAAAAAAGAAAGAAAACAGAATTCCCCACAATCTTACCAATTAGAAATGTGTTCTTTATTTCTTCTATGGGTACTACCTTACATATTAGTAATATTGCTATTAATCAATATTTATTAAAAACTTACTTTGAGCTAATTAAGAGCTTTATAAACACTATTTCATTTTATCCTTATAATCCAATTAAAGTAAGTAAGTGAATATTGCCAGTGTCATTTCACAAATATGTCAAGAGTTTAAAGAGCTTAGGAAACATGCCTAGGGTTATAAAGATAAGTGGTACAATTGACCTAGTATTCTAGATCACTATACTATGTCACCATCAATGTGTATATGTAGAGAATGCTGTATTCTACTCTATTGTAATTTCCTATGATATAAAAATTATAAATATATTTTTAAATAGCTATTTAATATAACCATTCCAGCATGTGGAATACCATAATTTATTTAATCACTCACCTACTGGATCAGATTATTTTTGTATAGTATTCAGATAGCGTGACTCATTCAATACAAAATATAAAAACTAGCTAAATGTAAGACTTGCTTATCTACCTCTAAATTTAAATTAAAATATATAATTCAACTTACTCTTTTACTGAGGCAAATAACTGGCCACATACTGCAACCTAATGTGCAGCAGCAACAAAGGCAGCCACAAAGAAGCCAACGTACATTAACAGGAAGATTCTTCTTAAGACAACTGTTAACTCTGTTGATGCTGGCTTTAAATTCTTCAGGAGCTACCTAAAGAAAAATTTTAAAAATTATAACACTGCAATATTAATGTCAATAAACATGTACCATTAGTATAAACATTTTTCTAATTTGTTAGGAAAAGACTTAAGTTTTGAGGCATATACAAAGTACCTAAATAATTAATAGATACTCACTTTTCCAGTTAATGAAGAAGGAAATTCTGATTCAAATTTGTTGCTCAGTCCAAATCTATTTTAAAAAAAGAGAAATGTATTATATGTCATTATTGGGGAAAAAAATAGACCATTTAACGTAATCGAAGATAACAACTAGAGTGCAACTTCATATATAGAATAACAATGGAAGTCTGAGGCACAAAAATATAATTAACAATTTATGAAATGTAACAAGCAATTTTAGCAGGTGAATCAAAGTTTTCATATAATAAGAGAGTGAGAATGTTTTCTTTGGGGAAGACTTTATGAGCCAAGTATTAATGTAATGGAAAATAATGCAATGTCCAATTTTGTCATCGTCAGCATTAATAAGGTTCTTCCAACTAATGGAAAGTTAAAACAACCTATTTTATTTTTCCCTCTTACAAGTTTACAAGTCTATCAGTATTTTCAGAAAAGTCATTTAAATCACAAATTTGAGTACCTTCTGTGTGTCACTTCATGATCACAAGGTCCTATAACAGAACGTTTACATAACTTTAAAAACATTAAAGAAAGCATGTACAAGGCAAATTTTTACTTTTATCTAACTTGAAGTAATTTTGAAAGTTTGTATCATATACCTGGTAAAGCTCTGCAGAGGAACTGTAACTTTACACCTAAATCTAAATGGCATCGTGAAATAGGCTTATTTTATTCATATCCTACCTACTCCTGTATCACTGTCACCTCATTCCTACAATCTATAGCCAAAACTCTCAAAATGTAAGCCACCCCAATCTTTTATCCTGAACTCTCATCTTCATCCAATTCATAATCTCCTTTTCCTGATAGATCCTTTCCTTTCCATACTCTTTTTAATATTAAACTTTGGACCCTTTAATCTGTTTATCTAATACCTAGATAACACCTTATATCTCTCTTAAAAAAATTTTTTTTTCTTCATTTTAACCAAAAAACCTGTTTATATTATACTCTTTCCCTAGAAATCTCTAGCCACAGCTCATTCCTTAGAGTCCCTCTTCCGGACTCCTAATTTCCTGCATTTCCATAATACTTGACTACATTTTCTCTTGTACAGTCCTTATGATACTATATCCTACCTAATTATTTTAACAAGCCTAACTCCATACCCTAATAAACAATGAATTGTTCATGAGTAGGTATGGTATCTTAAATCTTTATACCCCAAATATGTGGCCCAATGCCTGATATTTAGTAAATATTTACTGAATAAATTAATCAATTTCCTAACCAATAAAAAACTGTCTAATTTCACTAAATTCTCATTGCAAACCTCTACACCATTGTTTCCTCTTCTTCTGATGTCCATGACTTCTGGTTATACCACATTGTCATTTTCAGATCTCTCCCTCTATGTTGGAGGTTCACAAAACCAACCTCAGGTCAATGATTCACTAGGACTCCCAGAATTCAGCACATAGTTGTACTCACAGCTAAATATATTACAGGAAAAGGATACAAAGCAGAAGCAGCAAAGGGAAAAGGCACATGGCACGAAGTCCAGAAGCAGCAAAGGGAAAAGGCACATGGCACGAAGTCCAGAGGAAACCAGGAGCAAGCTTGCAAGAGTCTCTTCTCAGTAAGACATACAGGATGTGCTTAATTCCCTCGGTAACTAGTTTTGACAACACAGATAGTGTTGCCTACCAGGAAAGCACAAGAAAGCTCATTACTCAGTGCCCCAGACTTTGGTCATGTGAGCACCCTCTACCTTAGCATGTTCTAAAATTCCAGACTCCCGTAAGGAAAGCAGGTGTTCAGTATTAACCACACTGTTTGTACAGTTTAGGCACAGTGAGACATTCTTATCACTTCTGGGAATACTGGGAACTGTCCCAAATTCCAAATTCCCAGATACCAGCCAAGAGCCAACACTGCAAGCAAGGCTTTCTAAGGATAGCAGTCTCAAGCATGCTTTAACTCTTTTCTGCACACCCTGACACTCTCTAAGGACACAGCCGTCCATGTCACAGTTTTTTCCTCTACCATGACTCATCTTCATCCCAGTTAGTTCAATATTCAGCCCCTATCTGGTTACCTGACCTCATCAATTCTGAGAAAATTCACCTTTGTTGAATTCACCAATCCATTCACTGTAATATAGTCTGGATATTTTCATCACTTGGAACTATATCACCTCTTAAATTCTGAACTATAAAATTCACCTCTTACCACTACCAACAATCATTTCATTTTACCTACCCTAACCAAATTTGTTTTTTCATTCTGGTTGTAACTTACTACTTATCATTCCTCCTTGCTTTTCCACTCGGTTATCAGCTCCCTATGACTCCACTTCCTTATTTGCCAGAACTACAGTCAATTGTCCTGACCACACTCCAACACCTTTTATTTTCTGCACATCTAGAGTGTCTCTTGTCAATCGAATTCAATTGAAATGTTACTTTCTTCATTTCAATTCCCACTACCTGGAGCTATAGGAGAAAAATCATAGAACTATTATAAACTATTATCTAACTTCAGTTATATTATTATAATAAGCTTTACTCATTCTCAATCAGCTCCCTTTTTCATACTCCATAGTTGTTTCTCCTCTGTGTTCAACTTTACCCTCAGAACCCACATTTTTCGCAGATAACCATATTAACTCCAACCGGAGAAAAAAGAGCATTGAACATAACCTGCTTTGCCTTCTCTCCCTTTCATGTTTAGATATACCTATGTCATGAGTATCTGTACCATCTATCTCAATGGAGGCATGCTTCCCAAAGCTAATCATTTACTTTTAGTTGCATCTCCTTCAGTCTCCTCTGCAATCTATTGTACTTCTCTCTCTCTTCTGGCTCCTTATGCATAGCCAACAAACCTGCATAAGTCCACCAAACCTGAGAATCTGAACACCTATATTCTTTTCTCTCAAATATATGATGGCATTCAATTCTTTTCCTTCCTCATCCAATGTTTTGAAAGAGTCTTCTACAGTCACTACCTTTCTCTCACCTCCCATGTATGATTCGAACTACTACAGTCCATGCTTTAATATACATTTCTTTACTGATGAGACCACTCTCAACAATAGCTGAAAATAGTTCTTTTCTGCAAGTTCTCATTTGTATGGCATGCTTTCTCCTAGCAGAGCTTAAGAATGTCTTATTTGACACAGGCTACAGCACATACCTCCTTTTCTATGCCTTTCATTTCTGCTCAAGCCTTTTTGTAATTCTAGACCAACCAAAGTAATACTGTCAGATAGTTTTACCAAGACCATCTTATGGATAAGAAAAACCACACTTCGTGTTTGTTAATATTAACTGCAAAATATTACCTTTAATGGTTTTGATGTGACATAAGTTACTTAGTTTTGATACTATAGTTCTGTTTGGAGTAGGGGGTGTATGTTTGTATTTTTAAGTCTTGGCAGGAGGTGAAGTTTGTTAGCAATGAAAATAGATATATTTTCAGCTTAACAGCATTATAAATTACTTTTATCTATGATACTCCTTCAAGTTTAAAGTTTTTAAATATGGTAAAAATAATTCACTTTATTTAAAGTTGAAGTACAATTGGCCTTGAACAGTATTGGAAAGGCCAAATTTCATCTTATAAAATGATGATTTGATACATCTGAAAGAAGCACAATAGGTAAGAAACTGAACTCCCTTCTAACCTAACAACCTAACATTAATAATCCAAAAGACTGGAAGTAGCACTTAATTTTAAAAGGTATGATTCACGTTTGGTGGCATCTTATTTTGGTTATCTACAAATACAAGTAAAACTAAAAAAGTATATATGTTGTTAACAAGGTCTTAAAATGGAAAATATCATGCACTGTCAGTGAAACTATAAATTATTATAAAAATTCCCAAAATCAATTTGGCACTTAAAATATTTATACCTTTGTCACAGTAATTTCTCTTTTAAGAATCTAGCCTAAAAAATAATCTGAAATGTGGGTAAAAACATGTGTCGACAAGTTCCCTGAAACTATAGAAAAATAAAATTGCATTATATGAATGTTAAGTAAATTATACTCTGTATAACAGAATATTAAACAACTATTAAAAATGAAGTTTTCAAACTAGTAACATGGGAAGTACATATATTAAAAAGAAAATGCAAAACAGTACATATGCCATAATCTCAACTGTAAAGAAAAAAGCTTCCAAAATAATAGTCTTCAAGAGCACAATTTGATAGTATATAAAGTCTTAAAAAAAATTAATACCCTTAAACCCAGTAAGTCTACTTCTTAGAAATATATAACAGTGGCACAGATATATTAATGACTAATCAAATATTCTGCAGTGTTATTTTCATAAGGGAGTATTAAAGACATTTATTGTTCCTTAAAATAGGATCTATTTTTCAGTACGTGTGTAGCAAGTAGTTGATAATAGAAGTATTTTATAATGTACATCGTATATTTTTTTCTATTTGAATCTTTTCTTTGGTATTACCTAGGTATTTTATTCTAAGTACATAGGAAGTTTTGGGTTCACTAATCGGTAGTTTTCCTGCACGCATTTCAACTTTTTCTATAGTTCAAGTGCATATAATTCTGTCCTTTTTACTTCCATTTTTAATTCTTCTATGTTCCTTGTATTACCTCATATTAATGTAATACCTCTTAGAATTCACTAATGCATTGCTATTTTAAGTTAAAATGTATTTTGAACTCATGGTAAATTTTGCCTTTTAGATATTAGATACAAAATTGCAAGAATCTGTTTCACCTTGTGTCCTTATGTGATTATTTCCCTTGCTTCTGAGTTGTAGTGCTATTTTTAACAGTGAAAGTTTTCAAACAGAAATATCCTACAGTTACATTACTCACAATACATCAATTTGAAAGGATACTACACAGCTCAAAACCGTGTGTATTACAGAATAGTAGTTACTCTGAGTACTTGACTAGCAGCTCCCTTTGCTCTGGCAAATTAGACCAAAGATAGGCATCTGCTTTAAGAACAGCTAATCCCCAGGCTGGTTTAGCAACATATGGTAGAGCAGGGCCCAACAGCCCTACTCAACTTGTACATTAACTAACTCAATACGATCCTCTTTCTTGAGGTATCTGAAAATAAGAGACAATAGCTGGTAGCATGAAGCTTAAGCTGGAGCCAAGATACAGTAAAATAAGTAGAAGTCAAGGATAAACTGAAGCCAAGAGTAAGCAGAAACTATAAGCTAAAGGGAAAAAGTGATTGCCAGTTCCAGCAGAAGGTGGAACTAAAAGTAGGCAAGTCACTATGACAGACCACTAGATCAGGAAGCAAAGGACACATGCTGCTGAGAAAAATGACAGAATAATTTCATCACCAGAAATGCACTATATTATTCCAGTCTTCTTGAACACAGGCCATACAATGGCAAAGTTTCCTGTCTTCCTTAATCTCCATGCATTCTTACAATGAACTCCCACTGCTCAAGGACGCCTAAGTGGTTCTGTTCCATGAAATCTAATAGAGCCTAATATATCATACATTTTAAGAACCCACATATGGAGAAAAACAGAAAAAGTTAATCCATCAAAATATTAATAGTGGTTAACCCTAGGCAATAAGATTATGGGTGACATTTCATTTTGTATATTTTGTTTTCCAAAATTTCTGCAACGACTTATATTACTATATTACACTAAAGATTTCTAGAAAAAAATTAATAAGGATTAGAAATAATTGCACCAAAATATTAAATAACCTTTGCTTCTTGATGATTATATATAGTTTATTTTCTGTTTCACTTGATAGTACTATTTCCTGATTTTTAATCATCTTTACATTTTTCATTATAATTAGGAAAAGGAGTAAACCTGAAGAAAAACTGGATAAAGGGGTTTTGTTTTGACTTAAATCACACTAAGGAAATATATGTGCAATTATATGTCTAGGTTTCAAGATAATTCTACTAGTTTTAGAGTATATTTTAAAGTATTTACAAGGATATTAAAAAAATGTTTAAGTATATATTAAGTGTACTTTAAAAAATTTAGAAATTCAAAAGGAAAAATTCTAATTTCACAGCAGTAAAATCTCAGAATCTGAGCTAGAAATGGTCCTTAGTCCAAACATTTCATTTTACAGATGCAGAAACGGATGCATTAGAGGTAAGTAACTTGTGTCTCATAGCTAATTACAATGTAGGTACAAAGCTAGAGCCTAACTTTCTTGAACTCAAGCCCAGGACAATTTCTACTACAGGACAATGCTTCCAATAACTTTCTTTATAAGCATAGAAACCATTTATGTCCTTGAATGAGAAACTTCTAAATAGAGAAATTATTTCAGAACTGAAAAGAAAAAATTCTTTCCATCAAATAGAAATTATAGAATTAAAATACATATGAAATGTTAACATTTTCAGATGGAACTAGAAAAAAATGTTTTTAAGCTTCTCACCTTTGTAACTAAAATCCCAAAATATGTAGGGTTTTGTTACAAATGTCTGTGTTGATGAACAATAAGTTTGTTGCTTTGGTTCAGTAAAAGAATCAATTAGGCAAACGGATTCTGAAGCCAGACTGCCTGAGATGTAATCTCAACACTGCCATTTACTAGATGGGTCACTTACACACCAAGGATAACAATTGGCCTAACTCACTGAGTTCATATACATAAAGCACAAATAGTGCATGGCAAAAATCCTGTATATTTTAACTGCTTTTATTATTATAAAACAACATAAATGTCTGCTGTGTTTTTATTATGGTGATCTAATAAAGTAGGCATTATCATCCTTTAATATCCTCTATGAACAATTTAATCAATTAGAGAATGTCTAGATCTCAATGACTTCATGAATATCATCTTCAAACAGCTTGGCAAATTGAACAGCCAATGATCAAATTGGCTAATGTTAACTGTGAAAAAATTTTCCAACTTTTTGCCAACCTCTTCAAGGTCAGGGGGTGGTACAGAGGAAATGGTACAGACAGAGGTGCTAGATTCAGAAAAGCCAGGCAATATTAGAGTTTGTAGCTAACACGGGCAAGCATTAGGCTAGGCAAGTGAGACAAAGGTTGAAAAGCACAAAGGTGTTACTGTGGTGAAGACGTAAGAGCAACACAATAGAAAGAATGCTTGAATTATAATCCTGGTTCAGATCTGCCATCGACTGAGAAGGGGAAGGCTGCAGTTGAAGCTGGTTTAGGGGGAAGATTATAAATTCAGTTGTGGATATTTTGGATTCCGAGACACTCGACCGGTACACATCTATAGACTCATAAAATTTAATCTTCCTATAGATATAAGACCTATAAACATATGAACTAGCAATTTCAGATTCACATTGAACACATGGGTTAATACAGATGGCAACAGCACATTTCCTATACTGAACTCTGAGCTCAATGAAATCAGCTTTTTAGCTATTTTAGGCGATAAAGTTATAATTACAGAATTTAAATTTTTTAATGCATAAAAATCACATTTGAAATGAATCTGGCTGCCTTAATATACATCTGAATATCAGTGTGGTTCAAGGAGAAAGAGCTAGAACTGCAAGCATACTGTTGACCCAGGAGATACAGAACCCCTGGAGTTGGGAGACATATATATATATATATATATATATATATATATATATCGGTCTCAGAATAAGTCTAAAAATTTTAACTATGTGACAAAATCTGAACCTTTGGGTTTATCTGGCTCTATGAAAGTACAATCTCATTCACAAACCAGTGAAATCAAAGGCTTAATTATTTAAATCATGTATTACCATCCACACTACCATAAACCTCATCACTATACATATTCTAGCATTAGAATTTTACTAATTTTCAGTTTTTAAAATTATATTTTTAAGTCTTCAGAGATAATGACATATGTTGTTAAACAGTGAAGTTATATAAATGTACTGATTAAACTTCATGGCATTAACTTCTGATGACAGAGATTCAAATGATCTAATTCAAGTACTTTCTATTATCTGTACCATACTAAAAGCAAAAAAACTTTGTGTATCTAATTTATACATATTTTAGAATGTCCTTCAACCTTATATTTATTATGAGCAATATAATGATGATAAGTTATGTTCATTTAAGAATACATGGTAAACTAGTGTATGATACAGATTACCAAAAATATTAATTTCAAGTAATATTTATAATTGAATAGTTTAGGAAGGTAGGGGAAAAAAAGGCTAGGTACATAGGAACTCCTTCGCTGAACTAACAACTAAGGATTCCACTGTAACTATAATGCATGATTAAAGACAACAAGAAGCTCTTGCAGGAAGCACATGTGTTAAATACACACATTCACTAACCAACTAATAATAACAAAGGTAGGTTACCCCAAAGTCCAACCAACTCTACCCATAAGTAAACTTAATTTAGTAGATAGTAGGATGGAAAAAAGCTTAAGAAAAAAATCATTTTTCCAGGATTTTGTGAGAAAATTTTAGCTCTTGTGTGCCTAATTCAGTTTAAAATGTAAAGATGTAAAAAAACATAATCTTTTCCTCAAATTTAATGAACAGATCATTGTGAAACCCCACACATCTTTTGGCTAAACGATACCACTTTACAAAGGTCTTCACTTCAAAATCTATCTCATGGGAAAGCCCTTCTTCACTTCCAGCACATGTAGTTCTCTTGGCATACCAGTCACCCGGTGGCAAAACAGGAAACGCAGGTATGTCATCAAGACAGTCTCCAGTCAACAGTAAGGGCAGCCATACTTCTTTGACCTCACCTTCCACAAAGCCAAAACAAAACAACACTAAAATGACAACGACAACAAAAAAAACACAACTGAGTAATGAGGTGGCAAAAGTGGCCACTACTATTTTTCCATATCATAGGAAAGTTGTGAAACTTGATGGCTTATAGCCAGAACTGTAATATCTTCTTTATCTAAAGACCATCACCCTAGATCACACCACTATAATCTCTCATCTAGACTGTTCCAACAGCTTCCTAACTACTTTTCCCAGTTTCAGTCTATTCCTCTATAAGCTTTTCTGGGCCCTACTAAGCTCACCAACCTCCTTTCAAGGCACTATCCCCTTTGTTCATTATATTCTAGCCACAATACAGAAGTAGCCTTTGTTTCTCAGGCAAGGCACACTTATTGTGCTGTTCTCCAGATCCGGGGTGCTCTTTACAGGACTCTCATCCTTTCTAAATGTTACCCTCCTCAGAG
Organism: Rousettus aegyptiacus; assembly: GCF_014176215.1. Classification (NCBI taxonomy): domain Eukaryota; kingdom Metazoa; phylum Chordata; class Mammalia; order Chiroptera; family Pteropodidae; genus Rousettus; species Rousettus aegyptiacus. The sequence continues at coordinate 64,621,105 of NW_023416285.1, read as the reverse complement.
AGGTTCTTCCTAATGACATTATTTTCAATCACAGCTCTCTATTGGTCTCCTTCAAAGACATTTTCTCAGACATAATTTGTCTATTAGCTATAAGCTCCATGAGAGCAGAGGAACTGTGAGTTTCATTCATTACTATATAGTCATAGCCTCGCATAATACCTATCATAAGATTCAATACTTACTTATTAAATTACTTATCAGGTAACCTCAATAAGACAGCTAAAAATAAAGGATTAAGCAAAAAGTATTCTGAGAAAACAAATATCTTAAAATCCAACGGTTAAAATTTAAGCATCTAAATTCAACAGTCAGAACCAACTTCTATTACTTTATAAACAGTTCAAATAAGGTTAGTTGCCTCATTTCCTAAAGTTGATCCATTAGAAAGAAAAGAAGATAAACAGAAAGCAAAAACCCACACATGTGAAATTCAAAAGTGACTTTTAGAGAAGACCTTCAAACCCTAAAATACCTTAACAGCTTTCAAGAATATCACTGTGTAACTACTTGGTAATATCTGTTTCTGATTAAATGTTTCCTCTATTTAATCAGATAATTCTGATGTATGTTCAGGATCTTGTTTTAAAGTAGAAAAACGTATATCATCTTTTAGACTGATTTCCAAGAAAACAGTAAAGATTAACCAAAAAATGTGTATGGATAAACATCAAAATATGTGATAATAATCTGCTGAATACTTTCTGTGTCCAGATCATTAGATAAATTACTTATGACGTTCACACCTAATCTCTTAGGTAGATATTATCCCTTTTGCAAATGAGAAAACTAAAGTTCAGAAAAGCTAATGGTTAGTTAGGAAGTATGTAAGAATTGAAACCAATTCTGCTTGACATCAAAGACCACGCTCTTTTTACAGTACCATACGCTGCTTTCCAAATGTGTCTGATATGAGAATCACTTAAGCTCTTATCAATAAAAGTTCCTAGGCTCTTCCTCTAAATATTCTGGTTGGGGATGTCTGGGGTAAGAACCTAAAATGTATATATTTTTAAATGCCCTAGTGATTCTCATAATTAGGCAAGTTTAAGAAATCTTACATTGGGATGAGGCTAGATGGCATGAACATGAAAACACTGGTGTAAGATCTGATTTTACAAATAAATTCTGAAAAGAAATTATGAAAACTCACGCACAAAAAAATCTTACACAGAAGATACTAGAGTAAGGATATACTAAGAGAATCTGTGGCTACATGTTAGACTTTAAGCTTAATTTTACTGAGAATAAAATCTTAGTTTTAGAGATTAGAATGCTAAACCAAACATAGATACTAAATAAACTTAAAAGATTCCCCTCCGAGTATATAGTAGGTTTAATATCCCGGCCTTTAACCTGTTAGGAATATAAACTCAAGCTGGAATTTAAGAGCAGATCTCATATTAAAAATATTATTCTTCTTTGGGTGGTAAACAGATGTCAAATTACAATGTACACCTGAAAATTATATATTTTATTAACCAATGTTACCCCAATAAACTTTTAAAATAATAAAAAATAAAAAATATTATTTAGACTATTATTTAAATATTATTTTGAATAATCGTATTTGGTTATTTACCATTATAAACAATTTCATATAATTTACTTTTCACCATTTAGCCCCTGTATTCCATTTAGTCGGGCATATAAAATTTTAAGTACTAGTCAATTTCACATCTGTTGGTAGGCAGAAATCCAACACTGAACTGTCTGGACCGAAACACCATGCAAATTTCAAATCTAAATATGGTAAAATTCTAAAACTTCAGTTTATTACCATATTTCTCATTTTATCAAGAGAGTTTTCCTATTGAGAAGTTTTGGTAGTTGGCCCAATTAAAAGGGTTAGTATTTTATTCTTTGTATTGTCAAAGATATATTCAATGCTATACTATAAATCAAACTAATTTCCTTTCAAATTACAAGGAATAACAAAAATCTCTGGGGGAAAAAACTGTCTACCTTAATTTGACAATTTCCTCACAGTTATCAAATTTTGTTTAAAAATAAAGAGGAGCCATTTATCTTTTGAATGTTATTTTATAAGAGTTCTACTGTAAAATATTATTTGCCTTCATTATTAGGAGGTACAGAAAGAGAAGAAACAGTTATTCCTTTGGCAATTCTGACATCCAATGATGTATGCAATAACTTCATCTATTTAGACTCTAAATCGTAGAGGACATTTCAGGATCTATAATATTCCAGGCAGCGTATTATGTAGTGAAGAAATGAAGACCAATAAGCACAATCCTAAAGAACTCCACAGCCTCGTGGAGAAATATCAATGAGGTCTACAAGAATTTCAAAACAAAAAGGTTGAGCTTTTAAAATGGAATGTCATATTTTATGCTGGGTGAAAGGCATGACGTTAAAAACTGTTTAACTGAAGTGACTCTGTTAATTGAGCAAATCATGTTCAGGTCTCTTTGCTGCAAACTACACCTAATAGCAGTCTTGAAATACCGATACACTTTAAAACAGACAATTTGTTATTGAATCTACCATTAGAAAGGTCAGTAAAAACTAAGGTGTTCTTGTGATGTCTCCTATGCAAAGATCCTATTGTACTATAAAGTAGTTGCCAAATATTTTTTTCAAGTCACATTTCTAAACCTTTCAATTTTCCACAGCATATCTGAGACGAAGACAAGCAAAGAGGGTGATGTCCCACAGCCAGTGATAAAAACTGGTGAAGAATGAGGAATTATTTGTGTCAAGATTATACTTTAGAAGAGAGTACATGAAGACATAATTTAATGAATTAGAAAAAGAATAATATTAGAAACAAACCTCAGCAAAATAACTTGGCTCTATGACAAGGCTTAAGTTATAAGCCAAAGATTATACGTGCCCTAGGAAAGTCCCAAGTTTGATTCTGATATAGGAGGGCATGAAGTGAGACAGGAGTAAATATTGTCAGTTATAATTATCAATTAGCTAGGAAATACTGGCCTAAAACTAGTTTTAAATTCTAATTTGAGATGAATACATCCTTTAGCGCTATCATCACTGTGAAAAATCAGACTTCAACAAATCATTATATTTTGTACAAATTTGAGAGTTAAAAATTCCATAATCTTAAAATATTAACCAATCTGGCCAATACTACCTAATAAGTTAATTATCTTTTTCCTCAGCTTCATTACATAATAAAATGTGAAACACCCCCTTCCCACCACCATGCACAAACAGGAAATCTTTTAACTGAAGTGTGAGCTCTAGAGCCTTTTAAATTAGATGTACATAAATATTTTGTAGTAATAGGAACATATCCTCTCCCTCTCTTCCTTCAAATACCACTTTTTCTCAAAATATGCTTCTGCACCAGATTTCTCTCCCTATTGCACCTGCCATCTTGTTCCATGTCACTACATGCAAATCTAACAATGAAAAAAATTATTATATACTCATCCAAAAGAATATCAGGAAAGAATTATGGAAGTACAAAGTATAAGTCTGATTTGGAGTCAGTATTAAAATTTTTGTATTAAAAACCCCAATAAAATAGACTTTGCTTAGGCAAACTATAACTTTTACATCCTTATGTTCCAAAAATCTGATTATGCCCCCAAACTAATCAAGTCCTGACTATGTAGTAGAAAATGGAAAGTAACGTACTTTTTCACATCACTAAAATTATATGCCAAATTATATCATGTGAGAATATAGTGACTTCTAAAGTAAGAATACTATAATATGATATATTAAAGTAGAGGGAAAAAGGAGAAATATTATAAAGGTCTACTCAAAAGTGAAATCTGAAAAATACAAATGGATAAATCTATATCCATAAATTCAGACTGATCTGGATTACAGATGATTCAGTTTACACCATCACTTACTTTCAAATTGGTAAGGGAAGACTGCTCTGAACAGCTCCTTAGCTAAAAAAAGAAAAAAAGTGGGGGTGCAGAGGTAGTGATTAGCTTAACCAGTCTTACTATAACTGTTTTAACAGCTCTTCTGATTTATATTTAAAGGCAAGAAAAACTGACCATGCTCAACAGTTACAGTAACTGGTAAGCACTAATTTCAAAAACCTTTATAGGTGCTAACTGGACTACCTATTAGCATGGTATGCCTGTGAATCATGTGTGACAGTCGTATCAAAAATAAAAAAAAAGGTTTGTATTACTATTACTATACTTATTTATGTCACCACAAAACAAGCGTAGGTTTTCAATGCAGTCTTATAATTCTCACTGAAATACTTCACATAGTAATTTAACCTACATAAAGTTTAAAAATAGAAAAGAAAAAAAAAAAAAAGACTAAAGTGAATCACTGCCAGGTTTGAAAATGGCAGTTCCTATTTCTTAGTACTGTGCTTTACACCTATGTCTCTCAAAGTGGAATAGTGTATGTGTGGAGGATAATTAACAAAGGCTAATATTTACTGAGCGGAGTAACACACAGTGTGATGAATTCTTTGCATGTACGGTCTCATTTAATCCTCATTAAACTTAAATTAGGGACTATAACTATCCCTATCTTAACTAAAGAGGCACAGATTAATAATTTACCCAAGAAATGGCAGACTACATTTCAACCTAGAACCTAATGTCAAGGTTAACAGGAAGAGAGGGAAGTGTTTGAGGGAAATCATAGAAATATTAACTCTCAATGTGGAAAGGAATACTGTTTACTGGTGGCATATAGTTAGTTCCTCTTTATATTACTCTGGAATAGTAGTTTGTAATCCTAGCTACAAGAAAGAATCACCACTGGGACTTTTTAAAAATATCATCTACACCTGAGACCCTCACTCAGCTACTTGGCCTTCAATTGGACTGGCCTGAGCCCAAGGCAGGGGTATTTTTTTTAAAGCTCCCCAGGTAATTCTAATGGGGAGCTAAAACTGAGAACCACTAATAATTCTCTCCCACCCTGCAAACCTGTCTAAGTAGCCAACTACACTCAAATTCACTGATCACCTATTTAGTTCTGAGCACTATTTGCCTATTATATTTTCAATTTAACCCAACAAAGTACTTACCTTTTCTTTTCCTTAAACAGCAGAAACATTACAACTATAGCTGCACCTTTTCAAATAAAATTTTGCCTGCTTCTCTTTGACATGAATATTGTAGGGGAAATTTGGGCAGATAACATGAAAAAGTTTGAAAATCCCTTCTTTAAGCACCCATATACCCCTTAGGTTTAAAACAATGTGAAAAGTTCCTAAGTCAAACTGAAAATTAAAGGGCAGGCTATGAGACTAAAATAGTTATGTGATACGTTAAAAGATTTAATATCTATGATATTTATAATTCTTAATTCTGCTGATAACTGGTATGGTGGTGATAAATTCCATTGTCTTTTCATGGCGCTGTGACAGCTATTATGCAGTGTTTTTACCCTGTTAAGTCATCTGAATATAAACTAATAGATGCTAAAGAAATCCAAGCATTATATAAGCATACCCAAATAACAATATGTCTCGTCACATCACATCAAGTATTGAGTAATGTAAGGATCCTGTTGACAATCTCACATGAAAAGTCTTGCTGTTTCAGTAAGTTATTCATTGCACATCCCACTCACCCTATACCAAAATATAATAAAAACTGTTAGTCACAGACTTGCTGGCCCTTTTATTTTACTAAAAAGGTGAAGTGTGGAGTTATCTGACAAGAATTAAAGTTTGATTTATGATTTAAACAGGAGCTCTAAAATGAAAAAGTGTATAAATGGTTCAAGTTGTACGAAATTTTGCACTTCTCAGAGAAACTTTACAAAACTTCCTGCTTCCGGACAGCTCATTATTTGGTTCAAGTCTTCACATTCCTCTATTAGTCATGACCTTTCAGAAGGCTCTTCTTCCTTATTGTTTGAATATCGTACTTTTAAATGTTGCTAAATGGACTTACAGGATCACTTATCAAATGAAGAAGCCACCCCACAGTTCATGCCCAAAGGAGGGGCTTAGAGAACCCTCAGTGACCTGAGCAGTGTGTCCATCATGAAGATTAAAAATGTATGTTCATCTATATTTTTATCGTATACAATTACAGGAATTTGCATTTGTTCTGCAGAAACTGACTCTGCAAGAAACTAAGACCTGTGAGTATGTGTGAAACACATACACAACTGCAGTGAACTACCCATTTCCGATTGTCATTGGAGTCTCACAAGGCCCAGGTCTGACTTCTAAGCCATATGTCACTAGGCTCAAAAGCCCAGACGAGGAGAAAGAACCAAAGCGTAACTGGATGATAAAACAAGGGGGAGGGACCTCATAAATACGTGTACTTCCACCCGAAGCTTGAAAGGCAGACACTGAAGAAAAACCTTCGCTCTGGGATCCCTCATATCGCCCCAGGCCTGCAGGGCTTGCTAAAAGGGGTGTGTGGGGAAGGAGAGCAAAGAGTCTGTCCCCGTTTTCAAGACCTAAACAAATGAAAATAAAGCAAGTTCTCACTTCCTGTTCGTCTACTTTTCCCGAAGGCCCCCAACACAACACGGACAGCGAGGAAAGAGGGCTCTCGAGGAGTAACGGGTGCCCACCCAGCCCTGAACCTCCCGTCCTCGCCCTCGCCCTCCTCCGGGCCTTACACGGTGACGTGACCGGAGCCGCGGACCACCACCGGGTCCGGCGAGTACTTGAGCAGCTGCTCCTCCAGGGCCCGCTCCTCGTCCTCCTCCTCCTCATAGATCTCGTCGAAATCCGCCATCCTGAGCCTCCGAGGCCCCCTGCCCAAAGGGGCCTGACTCCAGGGGCTTGGGCCGCGCGCAGTACGGTGTGGCGAGGCGGCGGAGGCTGAGGGGAGTCGCTGCCGCGGGCTAGAGGCCGCGGAGTTGGTTCTTGGCTGTCTTGGCTCCGGCTACAGAGGAGATGGGGTCCGGACCGTCTCCGCCATTACCGTCAGCAATAACAACAACACAACGTCAACATCCGCCCAAGGGCCGACACCTTCACCAGCACCTCCGCCGCCGCCGCAACTCAGGCAACCACAGCAACAGCCAGAGCCACCCGCAGCGGGAGCAGCCGGCTAGAGCATCGCGAGACTTCCCGGGAGTGCGGGCGGGTGCGTGGGCGCGTGGGCGCGCATACGTGAGGCCTTGCGCGCTCCCAGGCTGCCTTCCTTCCTCCACTTCCACCCGCCGCGCCCGAAGCGCGGCCCCGCCCTCCAGCTGGTGAGCCGCGGACCAGCCAGGGGGTGGCTCTGGGGTCTAGGTGCGCTAACCTCCACTCTGCGAACAGAGCTCGAAATGTTCAGTGGGGCACATAGTTAAAGTATTCTCTAACCCAAACAACTGAAAATGAAAAGTCAGGTTAGAATAGAGAATTTATTGTTCGTTTGATTGCCAATTTACCTAATAATCGAATCTCGCTTTTTCTCAGTATTTTAGTCTGTGATCAGAACCAGAGGCTGTACTTCCCCAATTTCAGGAACCTCACAGACACTCTCCAAATAGTTTTGTCCACTATAATACAGATTTTTTCAAAATATATCCAAATTCAAGCATGTTGTCCCATCATCCTTTTAAATATAGTCCAATATATGAGGCCAGCTATGCTGATGCCTTTCTTTTCCTCACAAGAAAACTCACGGTAGTCATGCCATGAATCAAAGCTGACAAATTCTCTGGTTTTCAAATTGGAAGATGCACTTTCCTCCACCAACTCCCTCATCAACCATAACCTCTTCCATTAAGACCTTAGGAAATCTCTTTCTTCCTCTCACAAGAAAAGGGAAGAGAAGGGAAGGGTAGGGAAAGGGAGAGGAGGGAAGGAAGAGTTTAATAGATTACTCTTACCTGCCTAGACCACTGGTAAAGGTCTAAGGGTCACCTTGGGTATTGGTTTCATAGTCAAGAAGCTGCCCAGGCATACAAATATTTCAGGGGCAAGAGTGGGCTCCCAAGAGTCCTAAATATTGAGCATATATTGTGCGGGTAGAAAAGGTTAGTCATGCTGGACCCAGCACTGGTTAGACTATTCTCACACCCTAGTAAATCACTTTAGATGGGTCATTGTGGAAGTCGAGAAAGTACAAAGGAGGGCAATGAGGACATTGAGAAATTCCAAACAATCACCTACCAGAAATGGTTGAAGAAAATGAGCATAGTTAGCTAAGAAAAGATAATAGAAGAACATAGTAAATGTATTAGACTTACAGACTTACAGATGTCCCCAGAGGACATCTATTCATTTATTCATTTAACAAATGTTTACTGAGCTCCAATTATGTGGCAGGCACTGTGCAAGTGTGTGTGTGCGTGCGCACACACGTGCATGTGCATGCACATATTTGTATGTGTAAATGAGATACAGTCCCTGCCTTCCAATAGCTTATTTATCACAAAGGCAAGCACTTGTAATTCTGTCCAGTGCTCCCAGAAAAGTATACAGAGGCTACTAATGAAGCCCACAGAGGGCAGCTTGGTTTGGTAGCTAACAATGAGATCTGGAGACTGACCGCCTTTATTCTCAGGTCTATGTGTAAAATGAGGATATAGTAGTGCCTACCCCACTGGGCTATTCTGCAGATTAAATGGATTAATACATGCAAAATGCTTAGGAGAGCCTGGCACACAGTAAATATAGGGTGGTAATAGGGGATCTCTAAGGCCTCATCCAGCTAATCAATTCTATGAAGATCAGCACAGGTTTTTTTTGTTTTGTTTTTGTTTTTGTTTTTGTTTTTGTTTTTGCATTATGTGATGATTAAGCATATACAGATCATTTAATATTCCCCAAGAACCTTGTGAGGTAATCAAGAAGGATGTAATTTATTCCTTAGTTTTAGAGATCCTATGTGACTTTACCATGGCCAAATGGCTATTGAATACTCAAACTCAAAGCTTTAAACTCCAGTGTACCAAGTAAGCCAAACTCCTGAATTTTCTCTTGGCAGGAACCAGGAGACCAGTGACTACACTCAGTTGAAGGAGCAGCTGCAAATGGCAGGGTGAGAAAAGGGAACAAGAGGACAGAAGGCCAGTCTGTTCCAGGCAAGCCCGCACACCTTTCTGTAGTAACAGTGGCCAAGATAAGGGACTGGTGCTCCAAAGTATCTAAATTATCACATAACTAACAATTTCTCAGGGGCAGAGGAAGTCACTCATAGCTCCTTAAATCTCCAGCATCTTTCACAATTCGTGCTTCAGAGAAGACACTCAGTAAATGTTAACTGAATTGAGTTGTATTGTTACTAGTGCTATTTCCAGGACATCATGAGTTAATTAGGCTTCGAGGACTGCAAGAATCTTAGCCTTATCTTAACACTGGTTTTGTATGGGGGAAATGTTCTACTCTAAGATATATTCAACAGAGAGATCTTTGTAACTCCCACTTTGTAATTCTCAATGTAAGGTGGGGGCTGCTTTATTTTTGCTCTTCCTCTTTTGCTCTTTTCTTCTGTTCTAAAAAAGACTGTCAGAGCCAGCAAAGGGTGTGGGACCTGGGAACATGGCCCAGAGGGTGAGGGAAGATGTTGACATCAGAATTCCAAACTCCACCCCAACCCTCCAGACTCCAGTTTCCTGTCAAACTCCTTCCCCTAGTTTCCTAGGGATGAACCCCCGCTCTCAGTATCTTTCTCCTCAGTGTTCAGGTTCTCAACTACTCTCTGCAGAATGGACTGCTGTCCATTTCAGTTTCCCTCTACATTCCTGCTTCACACTCTTACATATATACATTCAGACCAAATGACTCCAAACCAAACAGGATAATGTTTGGGGTCTCCTGAGGCAGCAACTCTTCAGTTGTTTTTAAGGCAAATATTCCTAGGTTTGAAAACATCCAAGTTCTGTCACTACCTGAGAGGCCTAGAGCAGATTCAACTTTCTAAGCTTCTTTTTCTTCATCCTGAATTGAAACCTATGTCATAGGGTTATCAAGGGTCAAATGAGGTAATGTGTGTGCTATGCGTGTGCTGAATCAAGATTTCCCCAAATTCATACATGGAAACCCTACACCCTAATGTGATAATATTCAGATATAGGGCTTTTGGGAGGTAATCAGGTTCAGATGAGATCATGAAGGTGTGGTCCTCAGGATGGGTTTAGTTGCCTTATAAAAAGAGACCAGAGAGTTTGCTCTCCCCACCTTCCTCCCTTTGGTGTGAGGGCACAGGAAGAAGACTGTCACCTGCAAGCCAGGGAGCTAACTCTTACCAGGAACCAAATTAGGCAGCACTTTGATCTTGGACTTGCAATCTCCAGAGCTGTGAGAAATAAATTTCCATTGTTTAAGCCACCCAGTCTACGGTATTTTGTTATGGCAGCCTGAGCTGACTAAGACAGCATGTAAACCCTCATTTTTTCACTCATTCATTCATAAAAAAAAAAAAAAGTGCATTGAATTTTCCCATGTTCCATATTTTGTGCTTTAGTAAATAAAACACAATCCCTGCCTTCATGAACCATAAAATCCATTAGGGAGGGCTAGCAGATAATTATAGACATAATTAACTATTAGAATTGTGATCAGTCCTGTGGAGAAGTACAGGGGACCATGAGAGCAGTTAACTGATCTAACTCACTCTGAGAAATCAGGAATCTTTTTCTAAAGAAATTACATTCAAGTTGATGAGCTAAGCAAAAGTAGGAGGGTGGAGAAATATAAGAGATGAGAGAATTCTAGGCGCTGGGAACAGCATGTTTATTTTAGTTCGTTCGGGCTGCTATACCAGAATACCATAGACTGTGTGGCTGATAAACAACAGAAATTTATTTCTCTGCCCTCATGACCTAATCATCTACCAAAGCACCCACTTTCTAATACCATCACACTGAGGGTTAAGATTTCAACATACGAATTTTGGGGGAACATAAACAACAATGTTTAAAGATCCAGAGGGAGAAAAAAGCATGGCCCAAATCAGATACAAACCAAAGCCAATGTGGTTGGACTGCAGTGAGGAAGGCAGAGCCAAACTTTGATGCAGTCAAAGAGGTTGGTGGAAACTTAAAGGCTTGGTAAGGAGTTTGAAGTTCATCCTAAAAATAAAAAAGATACACTGAGGATGTGAATCTCAACAGTAACATTATCAGATGTGCATTTAAAACCCCCCAAATAGGAGACCAATAGTCCAACCTATCCACTGCTTCTGAGAGGCACACATCCCACCCGCCTTCGAGGATTTGTGATAAATCATATTTCCCCCACTCTCAGCACATGTGATTAGGTTAAGCTGATGACATCCCCAATGCCAAGAGTGGGTATATGACCAAGGACTGGAAATCAGAGAGAATGGAATATCCTGGGGCACAGCAACTAGTTTAAATGGATACATGATTGAGACAGAGCCAAAGAGATTCAATAACAGGACTTTTAATGGAACTATTGGGGGGTGTGGAATCTATGTTTCTGTGAATCTACAAGGCACCATATTGCTCTTGTAGTGGTAGAAACTGACTGAGAATGATGCCAACACTGAGGAAGGCAGGGACAAGGGATAAAGCAAACATGACTTCATCCTGATGATCATGTTTGAGTCTCCTGAGTTCAGCCACACTAAAGATCTCCCAGGAAAGGGTAACATATTCAGTTTGTGGAACGTGAGACACCCAGTGAAGATGCCAAGTAGAACACAGATGGATAGAGATATTAGATAGATAGATGGAGAGATATGTGGTGGGTCGATGGATAGATAAGACAAGGAGAAAGGGGTAAAGGGGACAGATTCAAAAGAGAAGGCTTGGCAGAAAATAAATACATTTGAGATTCATCAGCTCACAGATGGTAAAGGTAGCCATAGAAGTGACCAAGATGGCTCAAAAGCTAAGAGTGAGAAGATAGAAGGATCTAGGATGAAGGAATTTCAGTGACTAGAGATGAGGGAAGAATGAGAGAATGACAAAAGAAACTGAGAGGGAGTAACCAGTGATGAGAGGCAAACTAAGAGAGTGTATTGTTACTACAAGAAGGAGATAGTAATCGTCCATGTGAAATGCTGCAGAGATGCTATAAGGTAGCAATCAACCAGTGCCCACTCTATGTAGAAGAATAACAAATCCTGGGGAGGGACTCCATTTCTACAATCAGCAATTTGGCAGACAGAGCCAACCCAGAACTTCTTGACTCTGGAAACTCATAGAAATCCTAGATCAAATATAACCATTTAAAAATACAGAAATAAAGGGGAACATAACTCCCCACTTATGTGTGAACTATAGAGAATTCCTTCCAAAGAATACAACATGGAAAAGGTAGGACAACTAACTTTACCACCCAACAACACCTGACAAACACTACTGCAGCCAGGTAATCAAGCTGAACAGCAACAACCATAAATCATGTTGATAGTGTATACCTTTGTTATGCTAGGATGAAATGGCACTTAACATTTCTGATCTTCCTACCCAAAATCCATAACCCGCTCTAATCATGAGAAAAACATTACACAAATTCCAATGATGAGACATCCTACAAAATACCTGAATAGTATTTCTGAAAACTGTCAATGTCATTGAAAATAAGGAAAGTCTGAGAAATTGTCACAGCCAAGAAAAGCCTAAGAAGACATGACAATTAAGTGTAATGTGGTATCCTGGATGGGATTCTGGAACAGAAAAAAGAAATTAGTTAAAAAAATTTTTTTTTAAAATCTAAGGAAATCTGAATAAACTATGGACTAGTTAATAATAAATCATCAACAGTGGCTCATTAATTTTAGCAAATACTCTAAGAGATTAATAGAGAAAATTGTGTGTGGGAGTATAGGGAATTCTCTGTATGATCTTCTCAATTTTTATTAAAGTTAAAACTTCTCTAAAAATAATAAACTCTATTTTAAAAAAATAGTAATATAGTAAGTACTAAATTCAAAAGAGAGGAGAAACTTTTTAGTGCCAGAAGTAAAGTTTGAATGATAGACTCATAGACTACACCCTGGAGCTAGGAAGACTATTGCATCAGAAGTAGGTCCCAATAGCTAAAGGCAGGAGTTTTAACACTCATGCTGTGATAGGAAAGTTGTTCATGGGTAGGTTCAAGGCAGGATCACAGCGTCCAACCAGGAAGGGCTGCAAGACAGAAATCAGGAAAAACTCTGCCCATGGGCCCAAGGAAGCAATATGGCCGTATTTTCTCCTGGAATTCTAAGTTGGGGAAATTAAAGTCTTTGGTGAAAAATTAAAGCCTCGGGTCTGTACCTGCTAGACTTTCATGTCTAAATTTACACCAAACTCGTAATATAGGAATGGCCAACCTAAAAAATTAGTTGAGAGAAGGATCATATCTAGCATATGATTTCTGAAAAAGGTAAATGGGATGGAATCACACAGAACTTGATAATCAATCACACAGAATGTGTTACACTATTCTATTCTCTAAGAAGAGTGACAGGGACAATAATATTAATAATAATAAAGTATGGTTTTTTATGTTCTTGAACCTAATTTATCTGTATGGGGTAGATGTAGTTTTAGAAAACGTGGCCTCAGTAGCAGAAATATTCAGTGCCAGCCATGAGAACCATCTTCTTAGATGTGAGGACGAATTTTAAATTGCATCAGGAACATTTTAAATTGTCTTAAGAAATTCAAACTTCTTAGTCCTCTGGGAAAACAAATAAAATATCTTATTTGGTCTTTACTCCTGGGTATAGTTTCAAAAAATAAATTAACCCCTTGACTACCATTGATCATTTTAAAAACCTTTTTTAACCTAAAATTTACACGATGTGTCCCAACCTTAGACTTCACCATGTTCACCAGATAAGTAATGGACTAGCACTGCTGCCCCAGTGCCATAGGATTAAGGAAAGATTGTGTGCAATACAAGGCTTTTGAGGGGCAACAGAGATCATATTCTGCTTCTACAGTCATCTCAGCAACTGTGGTGACTGAGGAAATGAGAAAGAAGGTGATCCAAACTAGACTGGGAACTTCCTGAGAGTAGAATCTACTTTACTTGGGAAAAGAAACAAATGTTTGTGTTAATGTATATAAACATTTGGGCTCCATTCTAAGCACTTTGCACATATCAACCTATTTAGCTTCACAAATATCCCTATAACATAGGTACTATTTTCATCCCTATTTTACACATACGCAGACAGAGGCAAAAAGAAAGTAGGTAACTTGGCCTGAAGCCACACAAATAGCAAACAGTAGAACAAGGATTTGCGCCTGAACAGCATATTTCCTCACCCATGATCCTACCACTGTGATCTACAAACTTAAACACCAGCTGAGAAAGATTCAGATTACTTCCTCTATCTTAGTACCTACAGCAGTCCCTGGCATGTAGTTTGTGCTTTATAAATATTAAATAGATGGCTACATGTATGAAAACATCCTGTTTTCATTTTTTCCATGATCATTTTACACTGTATATATATATTTAGTTCAATGTTTATCTCCAAGCATTTTTATAATAAATTTGTAAAATCCATGTTGATTCTCTTAGATTACCCTAGAATATTATCTATGGCAGCTCAACCAATTTAAACCAATGCTGTAAATATGGCATATAAGTTGCACTGGGTTTTCCCCACTGCCATCTTTTAAATTCGCAAATGTCTGGAGACTACTAAAATCATAGGCTCATAAAACCAGAATGGAGCCCAGAAGTCATCTAGCCCACACTGGCTTCCAAAACAATGCTTCTGTCTAAATCATGTGGTGCTTCTTTATCTACCGAACATCTCCAATAATTACATTAAATATCCATGGTATATTGAGAATACACAAAAATATTATGTTCTTCCATAAATCCTAAAGACTATATTCTTTAAGCTCTAAGACTGTATCTTGGCTATTTTTTTTTTTTTAATTCCAAGCCCTTAAATGTTGCCTGGAATTCAAGAGTCATTTAATACATCTTCGTCTGTTAATTCTTATTCCAAACTTTGAGGAGACACAAAACAAGTTTACTATTTCTTCTATGTAGCAGTCCTTCAAATAAGTGAAGGTACTTCACCTGAAATCTTTTTTCCTTCATTAAACAAAGCCATTTATATCCATCATTTGTCATCCAAGAAGGTAGTTTCAAGTTTCTGACTTTGCAGAGGCTGTATCTGACTCCTATCGGCTTTGTTTGGTCAATAGCCTTTTTATTCTTTGGGACTCAGATTCAGAGATAGTATGATTTGGCTAGTGTGATAGCCAGCCTCCAAGATGACCCCCTAATGAGCCCCATCATCTGCTATTCATGCCCTTTATAATTCCCTTTTGCACTGAATACAGCTGATCTGTATGACCAATAGGATTTGTGAAAGTGACAGTATGTGACTTCTGAGGCTAGGTTACATAGCATCCACATTATTCTCTTACATCACTCACCCTGGCGGAATTCAGCTGTCATGTTATGAGGATGCTCAAAGAAAGGAACTGAGGTCTCTTGCTATTTATGTGAGCAAGCCATCCAAAAAGCAGGTTCTCTATTCCCAGTCAAGCCTTCAAATGACTCCAGCCCCAACTAACACCTTAACTGGAATGTTCTGAGAAACCTTGTGCCAGACCATCCAGCTAAGCCACTCACCAAATTCTAATCCACAGAAACTGTGATGAATAGTATGTTTATTGTTGTTTTAATCCACTAAGTTTTAAGATAATTGGTTATATAGCAATAGATGACTATTATAGATAGGTCAGAAGAAAAAGAGACTAGCACTTCCTTCCTGACCCCAAGTATCATAAGAAACAGTAGAAAGACAAAGAAAGATATATTGATCAAACTATTAATTTTTAGTTTTCCGTGTGGAGTATGTGTGTGTATGAATATGTAAAAGTTTCTTTAATATCTTTTTTAGTTGTTTTATGTCTCTATAGCACTATAATAGTGCTATACTTATATAGACATTTAATACATCGCTTATAAAATATTGGGCTTCACCAATATTTGAAGGGCACAACCAATTTTTGTTCCTGAATGGATGTGGTGAAAATCTATACTTTATTCTTTTGGAATTCTCACTGGGAGTCAATGCCCTTCTTATTCACCAATGCTAAGATTTTCCTATACTTCTTCGAACATGGTATAAAAATGAGCTCGATTTAATAATTATAATCATGCTGGACTTTCACACAATTAAGTTTAGGCAGTACCTGGCTTCAATGGGAACTTGGAAGAGAACTTTCCCTCTGCTCTCTCTCTTACTGATCAATCTTATACCAACACCAATACACTGGCCTTGCTATGGTGTGTTTTTACTCATATTTATTTTTTTAATATTTTCTTTCTTAATATCTGCTTTTTATAGTCATACTTTTGAAATTTCTTTTCTACTTTCATCACCTCATAAGTTGCAACCTCTTCTTAAAACCTGAGTTACTTTTATAGAGAACTAAAAATTTTAAAGAACAAATTCTCTCAAGTAAGTTAACTTTAGGACTTCAATATCCAGGGTATTATGTTTCTCCTAGTGACATTAAGCACTTCGGGAGATGCATGAATAATTTCAAGCTTTGGAGATCACCTAATAACTCTGTATTTGATATATTTAAAGATACCAATGTGTCCTTTGAAGATGTAATACACTGTGATATAATCTGGAGGGTCAGAAAATTAAGTATACCGGAAGAATAATTTAGGCCTGGAGGAATGAAACAGTTTTAAGTGAACTTCTTCAGAAATCTTGCTATTATCTTTTTTGTTGTAGTTAATTGCACCATTTGGAAGACATTTAGATATGATAATATGTAAAAGAATGCAATGTCTTTATTCAGAAAAATAAGGGGGAAATGAGGCAAAGAAGACCATCTATAAGTAGAAATAATATTTATTATCAGTGTTTACATAGTGCTTAACATTTTACAAAATATTTTCATTTATAATATCTCATCTCACCCTCACGAACACTTCAATGAAATAAACGGAGGGCTATTATTCCCATTCTATAAACTTCAGAGGAAACTGAAATAAAATGTCTTACTCAAGTTCAAATGGCTCCTAGAAGGAGATACAATGAAGATCTAAGACTCTTTTTATTTCTGTGAGTAAGTTTCTAGTACAAGGAAGAGAAGACAAATAAAAAGGGAAAAAAATATAAACTTAATGAGAAAATGAGGCTGTTTTTGCACAGTATGATGAGAAATTGCTGAGTCTTTATAAAAAGAGCTCATTTACTTCCTCCAACACCTAATCTCAGGATGATATTTAAGAAATGGGAAACTGGGTTGGCTTAATACTTGTTATCCTCATCTGTGCAGTAGAGCTAATTATAGTACTCATTGGGTAGAGCTTTTGGGAGGATTAAATGAGATAATATATGTAAAGAATGATAAGTACTCAGTAAGTGTTAGTTGTTATTATTGATGATAATGTTGTTATTTCCATCAGGGTGGATTAGAATACTAGAATAAAGAGTAGTAGATATGCATTTGCATGCTGCATTGTAATCAACCTACTCCAATTATCTTCCTTCAATTCTCTTATCTAGAGAATGGAGACAATATTCCTTTCTAACTACCTTTTTCACAGAAATAACTCATCATGTTGGATCACATTCTGAGCACCTACAAAATCCTTTAGAAGTACAAGAAGATGCTACTACCATTTCTCTCTTCCAGTCTTTCTCTCTCCTTAACATTTTAAGCAAAGCCACACTGTGGGGCAGTGGGAAGGGTTTATGAGTAGTCATGCATTCAGACCCACACAATTCTTTGAAACTTAAGAATTCAGTGGCTGAACAGTCAACTTGACCTTATTGTTTTCTAAAATTCAAACAAACAGCTCACATTATCTACAGGAGGTTCATTGAGGTGGCTATGCATATATCACCTAAGGAATGGACAGATTGTTTTGCCATGGATTAGCATAGTGACTAGCCTGTAAGAGATTTGTTCATGGGAGATGCTTCCTCCAAATGTCCTTGCAGAGCTGCTGTGGCTGCTGCTCACCTTAGAAGTGGTCCTACCTTGGACCAGAGATCCCACTCTGCCCATGGTTTGTTAGGTCCCTGTAACTTCATTCACATAGCAGCCCTTCTGCCACCCCACTGCCAACCATGAAGACTTGTTGTTTAAGGGCATGTCTTGTGAGCAGGTGACCATTCTTGTTAGCATCACAGAGCAGCTGATCATTCATGGTTAGAGCATGACTACTGACTAAATCGGGGTCAGTTTGGACCCATCTACACCCTGTGACATCAGCATGTGTTTCCATCCTGTCCTGCCTGATTTGAGATGCTTTAAGAAGGATATAACTTGGCAAATAAATCCCACATTTAAACCTCTTTAGATAATAATCTCAGATTATCTACGAGTGATGCCAATCAACCCATGAATACAATGTTTCTCGCATGTTTATCCTATAATTAGTGCCCATGAATAAAGATTTTTTCAGGCTATTGAAATGAGTTTACAAACTTTAGGTAGTTCAGGACCCTATTGGTACATACATATCGTGTCATTTTTATAAATTCCATTGCCAAATGGTCAGATATTACCTTTTGTTCTATTCCTAAGATGATCAAAACAACATTTTGATGGTCCTGTTGAATAGAGTAGTTCACTCAAATTTTATTAAGTTAGATTAGGCTCAGACCATTAGCAAATAGTCCTACAATCTTTTTTAATCCTACTTTTGTTTCTAGATCATAATTTTAAAAATACAAAAATAACTGATTAATATAGTTTAAATTCTATTTGCCTATATTGGATTCAAACTGCCTCAATAAATAAAGACATTTAGGTTTCACCTATGGTTGAAGTCTAGAGGTAGGGCAGACAAGGAGCAATTTAATCAGGCTTCCAGCTTCATTTCTGGACTCTGTTTATATTTGTGTATTAGATTCCCTCTTCTCTGCAAAACGACTGCAGCAGGTCCAACCCTCGCATTTACATATCAAACTCTCCAGAGCATGAGAGAGGATCAGCATTCTTGTAATTTTCTCAAAAGTTCTGCTATTTTCTCTTATTGAACTTGCCAAACCAATCATTGTGGAAGGGGTAACTGATTGGTTTAGCCCAGATCACATGTTCCTCTTTAGAGCTAGAGATAATTTAATTTCTCCAGAATACCAAGGCTGAAACCAAACACTACGTATATTGTAGAAGCAACTAAATATTTACTTATACCCACTTCTTAATTCAAGCACAATCTTAAAAATGGGGAAGACTTCCAACCTGGAAAATAAGAATTAAGAAGAGACCAGTCTAGTGAAATTAATTATAGCTAAAACTTAAAGGAACTGTTAGCACATAAGTCCCATTAGGAGAAAACTCCTGTTATATTCACTACTTCCCCTAGCACCTTGAAGAGTGTTTGACATACAGTAAGCATTCAATAAACATTTTCTGAATTAATGAAAGAACTGCTTTCTAATAAAATACCTTTTATTTGAACATTAGCAAACTTTATTTTCAAAAGTGGGAAGAATCTGTAAACTCTAAGTTAGCCCCTTCTGAGGAAATGGGCGTGAGAAGGAGAGATTTTTCCAGTTCTCTTTGGGGTCTGTCTTTGCAGTTACTGAAGTGGATTCTCCTTTCCTTTACTTCCCTGTTTACCCTTTACTAAAACACTCAGCAAAATGCTTAGTACAGTGTTTGCCATAGCAGGCACTCAATGAATGACAGCTGTTATCGTTATTATTCTCATCATCTAAGAAACTTCAAATTGATTTAGTCAAATAGTCCCGTTCAACTCAATATCTCTCTAGACTATGTTAAGGGCTAGTCTGTAAGATATTGTACTGGAAAGGTTAAGGGCATGCACAAATAAGTCCTGAGAAAGTATACCTCAAGATATACTATGTAGAGATACGACTTGTAGTTCCCATGTATTTACATTTGAATTAAGGAATTTGGAATGATTTGAGTTTTTATGTAATGTTCTGTAAAAATGCTACAGTTTTGAGGAACATTTTAAAGATTAAAAATAGATGATTGAGAAAAGGTTAGAAACGCTTTAAGTAGGGAAAGGTGTCAGGAGGAAGCCCGCGATAAGGAGCTGGATGTGCTATGGACCCCAAACAGGCTTGCCTGGTTGAAACAGAGAGGTTGAGAAATAATGTAACAGGATGAAGGCAGTTAGATAGGTGATGAGGTGACTAATGAAAAATAACAAGGACCAATAACAAGTTACAGCCGATGATAAATGGTGATACCATATATGATTTTGTATATTGCCTTACCATTTTCTATCTACATGGAATCTCAAAGATGAGCAATTTTCTTTCTGGAGGTGGATATGACAGACCGTTTTTGCAAGTCCTTCAGGAAACACAAACATCTCGTGACCTGAAGCAGTCACTTAGGATTCTGACTCAGACTGGGAATCTGAGTAATGCTGTGATAATAAGTTAGGACCAGGCCATAAACATCTAGCTGCCCTACTTGATGGGTCTGTGGCATGTTAAGTTGTCAACAGACCTGATGGAAAAAAAAAAAATGAATCAATCAGAAAAAGTCTAAGGTTTGCATAAAAAAGAACATCTTTTGGAAAAACAAAACAAAACAAAACAAAAAAAAACAAGACAGAGTATCTAAACACTATATTGGGATTTCCCTATGTTTCTCTATTTCCGAGGTGGGATGGGATGAGGAAAGAGTGATTCAGGCCAACTTTCTCAGGCACCTGGTTGGCTAAAGGATGCTGTTTTTAACTCTATTCACATATTCACACCAAGCCACCTTACGACCCTGATTCGGTTTCCAAATCTACTATATTCCAGTCCCACTACCAAGCAGTAAGTTCTTGATCGGCCCTAGATAAACTGACCTAGAAATTCTACAGTTTCAGGTTCAGCATTCAGCAAATACGTTAAATACTATTTGTCAAATACTTTGATAAGTACCATGCCAAAACAATGATTTTGAGGCCTTTCCTAACAACTGTCCTAACTGTCACCGCAACCCTTAGTCAATTCATCTAATATTAATGCTGCAACTAGTATATATAGTTTAAATACTATAGGTCGTGCCATCTTGTTTCCAACCCCAATTTCTCTGGAGTTCAGATTCACATTCCCAAGGGCTATATACATCAGGAATTTCTTCTTGGTTGTTCTGACACTACTTACAACTCAAAATGTTTAAAACCAAATACTTTTATCCTCTTCTTCCACCCATTCTATTCACAAGCCCATATGAAACAACAAAAAACTGCTTATCTTCCATTCATAACCACTGTATTTGTTAACAACATCAGCGTTCACACAGGTGCTTGAGCTTGAAATCCAAATCCCTACCGACTCATTTCTCTTTCTGTACCTACATCCCATCTAATTAGTAACCAATGACTTTTGGTGCTCCCTTCTAAATGACTCTTGAATTTATCTGCTCCTCTTCATTCCCACAATCACTGATTAATGTGACCCTCATCATCTCTCTCGTGTAGACTTTAAGATTTTAACTTCTTTCTCTTTCAATCCATCCTTTATGATTGTAATATAGTTACTTCAATTTTCTGCTTAGCATCCTTCAAAGACTGTTCATGTAACATAGAGATAGCTCATCCTTCTTCACTTGCCACGTAGACCCTTTGCTTTCTGCCACTAAGCAGCCGTTGTTGCTTCTCCCTCCTGCACGCAGCAACTCCACCTCCACATAATGCATATCCATCTTCTAGGCCATGTGGTCATTAATGGACCATTAGCTTAGAAGTTTTTTTCCTCACTGTTATTGTTGTTTTGTTGTTTTTAACCTAGTATATCCTGTAAATAGTTCAAGGCCCAATCTCAGAGTCTCTTACCCCAGCTGGAAGAAAGAACGACTTTTCTCCACCATGGTTCCATAGATTGTTGCATTCCACTGTCACTTACCCATTGAAATTCATTGAGGGCTGTAGTCAGGGTCTAGTCATCTTTGTAGCCCGAGAACCCAGCTTACACTGGCAATTGGTTAATTATACTGAATTGAATTTCAATAGCCACTGTAGATCTATCCAGAAGTTCCTCTCACAATATAACCTGGGCCTTACATTTTAAAGTGCCTATTATTCTTATATACTTGATCTTCTGTTGACAACTAAATACACTGAGAGTCACGTCTGGGGGTCATTCTCTGGCCAATATAAATATTTTGTGATCATTATTAGGTACATTGTTTGAGCTCCATAATTTGCCTAACTTCAAAAAATAAAAAATAAAAGTTGACAGCTACAGTGCTGTCAACTTTGGCTGCCATTGCTCCTTTCTCAACTATGCCTTCTGCATTCGTAATTAACATTTCTGTTGCTTTAGAGTACCTGAAACCTAAAAGTACTGTATAACTGAGACATGTATTAAAGTCTAAATGAAGAGGGCATGGAGATAATCTGTGAATAACTAAACACTGAATTAATATTTCAATAAATAATTAAATCATTCCTTTCATTTTCTTGTCTCAAATGTTTAAATTTACCCCATTCACATAAAAACATGATGATTTATGCCATTTAAGGGATAACAAAGAAGTAACTGTCACTCATTTTACTACACGTGACCATTCTTGAGGAAAAAGTATTATCTTTAAAAACTTGTTTGGAATTGGCAATTTTATGTCTATTTTTTAATATTACTTTTTTTTTTACTACTTGTGTAGTTTAATATAATAAATTCTTGCTCCACCAACAGTTATTGATTAATTACTACTGGGATATCAATGCTCTAGTAAAGGGAAATCAATTGTTACTAGTATTTGTGAAAGACAATGGTGCTATGTGTGCCTACAGAATGAAGGATATTGTCTTGCTTAGTCAGTTTGCAGTCAATGAGGTCATCAGCTAAATCGGATGGACTGACAGAGAACCCAAACATGAGGAAGAGACTGTAATACACTGACTAAGACAGTATATTGATTTGCCCAGAGCAGTCAAATGAGAGAGGGCATCCAGCCAAATCCAGAGATTCGGGCCAGACTCCAAATGAGCTTCAGCTAACAAGACAATATCTCTTGTTTTCAACCCCGTGCAAATGATAGAAACTAAAAGATGTGGCTACTGTGGTGTGTTTCCCCAAGCACCACTCATTTATCTGGGGCTTGGGAAGCTACATAATACCGAAGGCAGAGCGCAGAGTGAAGACCCCAGCCCTCATCCCTGAGCCAAGATTTAAAAGGATCCACAGTGTATCCAGGAACTTGTTAGTTTCCTCATTCAGTCAAGAGGTCTAGAATGAAGACTTGTCTCCCACCCAAAGTGATATTCTGATTTAGGATCTAGTTCTGGATCTGATTTGGGCAAGTCTTTTAACTTCAGAATACCCCACTGTGGAAATAACGGTCGAAAAAAAAAGTCTTAACTTGCTTATATAATTGTGCGGATTCAATGATACAACATGTTTAAGAGTCTTTGGAAACTTTGAAGTCCTATGTAGAGGTAGGATAGAGTTGTAGTTAGGCATCTACCAAGAATACTGGCATTCCTTTGATCCCTCATCAAAAATTGATTGACACCTACTGTGCCAGACACCGTTGTTAGTGACCCCAATAGACATAAATATCCTCCAAGAGTTCTCGTTCTGACAGGGAGGGAGATTCAGACAATAAACACATAAACTCAGTTCATTATATAGTACATTGGAAAGTGATCAGTGCTATGGGAGAACAAAATAGAGCATGGTAAGGGGGTTGGCAGTACAGAGGGCACAGTTGGGGCTTTGGTATTTTAAAAATTGTGAGAAAGTAGCATTTGAGGGAAGACCGGAAGGTGAGGAAGTGGGCTTGTAGGGAAGAGTTCTTGGCAGAGGGAAAGGCTGGTGAAGAGAAGGGTCAGAAAGCAGAGTGAGGGTTTAGGCCGACAGAAGGAGAGGTCTAAGAGAGTGCCAGACCAGGTCAGGAAGGGCCTTTCTGGCCACTGTAAGCTCTTCAGTTCTTGTTCTGACCTGATCTAACCTTTTTTTCTTTTTTTCTTTTTTTTTTTAATTGCGGTAACATTGGTTTATAACATTGTATAAATTTCAGTGCTATAATTCAAAATCTGTATACATTACAGCTGCTCACCACCAAAAAGTCTAGTTTCCATCCATCACCATACATTTGACCCCCTTTATCCATTTTGCCCTTCCTCTTCCCCCTTCCCCTCTAGTAACCACTAATCTGTTATCCATATCTACGAGTCTGTTTTTGCTTTCTTTTTTAAAAAATTTCTTTTTGTGTTTTATATTCCACATGAGTGAAGGCAAATGATTTTCAAAGGATCTTTCTGGCTGCTGGGTTGAGAATAGGCTGTAGAGACAAATATAGGAGGAGGAGGCAGCAGTCAGGAGGCTAGACTGTGATATAAACCAGTGTGATAGGGGAGGGGAGTACGGAGAGTGGTCAGTTTCTGAATATGTTTAAAGGTAGAGCCGTCAGCACTTCCCAAAATATTAAATGTACAGAGAGAGAGCAAGGAGTCAAGATTGCAACAGTTTGAGTCTGAGACATCAGAAGTAGAGTCGCCAACAACAGAGATGTGCCCATGTAGAGGGGAGGTAGATCTCCCCTTTTTTTCCTCCTAGTTGCCAGGACATCTTCCAATAATTGCAAAACAGTGGATGGAGGAACAAAATTGGGATGGCCCTACTTGGTGACTGCTAGAGAGACTGACCACTTACACTACTTCATCTCTCTGGACCACAGTTTCTTTGGTTCAAACATGAGATGTGTCAGCTGGATAATGGCAAAATTCCTTTTCAGCTCCTAAATTCAATAAACCTAGATGCTGCAACTAGTTCTTACACTTTCTAAGATTTCTTTTTGATGTTTTTTTTTTTCGGAAAAAAAAAACTCAATAATGAAATTCAACCTTTAAAAATGTCTTTTTGGTTTAAAATAAAATTATTTTGCAATCCTAGTTAGAACATCAAAAAAAATTAATAAGATAGCTTTCTTAAAAAAAAAAAGAAAAAGAAAAGGTATGTCCTGCAATTATTTACAGTACCTTGTTCCAGGGAAGTACATAGCTAATCAGGAAATGTATTTCCCATGTTATATTCCCTCAGAAGTTTTACTCACAAGGTTAAGTTACAGCACACATTTTGTGTCTGTGAAAATATTTTTTCACTTTAATGGTACGTGGATGGACTAGAAAGACCTCTAAGGCTGCGTGAGAGAACATTCAGCCCTGTGAGTTCTCACTGTCTTCTCTCAATACTTTTCCAGTTTCCCTTGACAACAGCACTATTGGTAACATTGGCCCAGGAGAGGAAGAAGTCACTGGAGAAGAATGAGAACCAAGCATCGGAAACTCACATACTGATGCTAGAGAGGAATGTAATATAATTATACACAATATAATTTAATTTAATTTAAATCCATGGATAATCTCTTAAACTCTGTAGCCTACAAACACGACATCTCCCCTTCTCCAAAACATTCTGGAGGACATCATCTCACTATCATCATTGCTTGTATATGTTGACTGCTAAGCATATGCCAGGCTGTGCCAAGGGTTTTCATGACTTAATCCATTTAACACTCACAGCCACCTATGAGAAAGGTTATTATTATTTCCATTGTCAAAGGAGAGGGGAGTCACACTCAGAGATTCCTAACTCCAAGCCCAGTCTTAACAGTGCAGTGAAAGCAAGGGTTGAGGTTGGGATGGAGCCAGGAAGCATATGCACTTATTTCAATGTTATCATTGTCCGTCTTATATGCCCTCCATGTTCCTTTGCTGATGGCAGAGGCCCAATTTTGTGTTTGTATCGCCAGCATTTTGCAAAGTAGTTGCACATGAACAGAAAGCCCTGTGGACGCTCCATGATGAGTGAGACCTAAGCTATCTTATTCTCCTGGTTTCTCCAGCTGCTAACGTGGAGCCTGGCATACTGTAGGTGCTTCATAAATGCTCATTGAGTAAATGGACACAGAGGTGATCCAGAGGGCCAGTGAAGAAAACTACAAGCGAGTAAAAGAGGGGACCCCAGGTGATGCTCCAAGAGCCCTTGTTGCTTAGTTTGTGGAGATTTCCATATGAGGGGCCCTTCTTCCTATCCTCATCCCCCTTCTTCCCACCCAACCCCTCTCTTTCCTACCCCCACCTCTCTCCTTTCTATCCCCACTACTCTCTTTCCTACCCAACACCCCATACCCACTGCCCAGTGACATCACAGTTTCCAAGGCTCCAGGCAGCTCAGGAGCCCCCCCACACATGCAAATTTCACGCACTCACTCCCACATCTACATTCATACTCACACGCTCATACACCACTCATACTCTTCACACCCACCCTAGCAGGCACACACGCTCTTATATATAAGCACACACCCTCGCAAGTACTCACAGGAGCACACATTTTCTCACATACATTCACACACCCACTCACACACACCCCCAGCACATACATCCTCACACACTTAGTCTTGCTTATTCTCCCATTTATATATTCACACAGATCTATATTCACATGCACTTAGGCTACAAACCCCGAAATTCTCAAACACCTACACTCTTCACTTCTACACTTACACACATATATGCACATGCTACTACTCATATTCACACTCCGCCTCTTCACACACTTGCAGACATATACATTCACCTCACACACACCGTGTCATACTCTCACACACTCATTCTCACACAGTCTCGCCCCCACTCACCCCTCACACCCTCACATGCTCTTGCGCACATGCAGACTCACTTTCAATTCTCTCCCCCTTGCATCCAAGCTCTGCATGCGCACTTGTTTTGGTGAGGACCCTGTGCAAAGCATAGGTGCCAGTGTGTTTGGAATTTGGTGTTTGTTGCCGAAAGAGGTGTTTTCAGGCTATTGGTTCAATGTGATCCTTTAGAGTCGCTTTGTTTCCCAGTGAGAAATAAGTTAGTTAGATCCAAAGAAAGAGAGAGAGAGAGAGAGACAGAGACAGAGACAGAGACAGAGACAGAGAGACAGAGACAGAGATAAAGACAGAGACAGGATGGGGAAGAGGGAAGGGGCACAAGCACCAGGAAAGCATTGGCTGTGGCTCTCACGTGGTGGGATTTAGAGCCTGGGGAGCAGCAGCAGACACACACAGTCTTAGAGCTTAATTACCCCCATCTGGGGAGCGGCCTCTGGAGCCTCTGACAGTTTTTGTGTCCTTTAGCTTTACCCAGACAAGGCCAGCTGAAGTGGGGGTGGGGAGTGAGAACTGACTTTGAGGCTGCCCCCTGCCACACAGCCCCAGTTCCTGCTCTCAGACTCTGTGGCCAGGGGACAGTGGGCTAGGGTGAAAAGAAGAGCGGGATCTTAGGGTTGGAAAGTCCTCAGTTTAAATCCTCTCTCCGCCATTTCCAAGCTGTGTGGCCTTGGAGAACTTGCATAGCTTCTTTGAGCCTGTTTTCCTATCCAAAACATGAGGACTCAGACATTCAACAAATCTTTATTTCACTCTGATACACGTTTGATACACACTGGTGAATAAAACAAAACAGACCCAATTTCTGCCCAGGTGCAGCATGTAGTCAACTGAGGGAGGTACCCAACCAGCTATGAAATAAACCAACAGACACATGTATTAATTATGATGAAGTCTTTTGAAGTTAAAGAATATGATGTTGTTTTCATCAAGGATGGGGGAGACCAAGTCCAAATGTCTTTCAGCACCTACTATATTCTGGGCGCAAGAGAATACAAATGATCATATTCCCTACCCTCAATACCAATTCCATTCTGTGCCTTTTCTGTCATTATAGGCCACATTAGATTGACCTTGTAATTTTTAATATGCAGAAAAAAACACACAGGGAGTGGAAAATAACTTAGAAATAATAAAAGTACCTACCTCACAGGGTCATTGTGAGAAATGATGCATTAAAGGCTTAACGCATAGCCAGCACATAGCAGGTGCTCAATATATGCTGGGTATTATTAGGAGATAGTATTGCCTAGTTCATAAGTCTCCAGGCCCCTACATTCTACAGAGTCTGAATCCTGGCTTTGCCATCTTTGGCCGTGTGACCTTGAGTAAGTCTTTGAACTTCAAAAAGACTCAGGATTGCCATCTGAGAAACAGTCATAATAAAGGTGCTTTATCTGTTAGGGCAGTTGTGCAGATTAAATGAATTCATGCAGGCAAGACTCCTGATTCAGGGCCTGGCATACAGTGAGAGCTAGGGAAATGGTGGCTGGGAAGATTGTCGTAGGCTGGAATGGTACCTGCTTTCTCCTTTGCAAAATGAATCTGCAAAGCTGCAAGATACCTCCAGGTCAAAGGAGCCTTGAAATTTACAACGTGAGGCCTCTGACTGGGGTGGAGAGTGGGAGGTGGCGAGGTTCGCCTGGCAGGCCCAGGTTGATGGGGCTGATGAACCGAGACAGATACGCCCAGAAACCGAAGGCTAGGGAAACCGGGGGCTGGGCGCCTTGAGGGTGCGGGCAGTAGGCTACGGAGGAGCTTGGAGGGCGAAACGCAGTCGAGAAAAGGCGCGCGGAGTGGAAGAGATAATTGCGGAGGGACTCCAGCTCCTCGATTACTCACTACGAAACCCAGAGCTCTCGTACCTCCTTCCCAAGCCTCAGGGCCCACGGAGCTGCAGATCCCAGATAAAAACAAGAAGCGCTACACGCTCTTACCAGGGACCAGGCCCAGGGCTTGGCCGTCCTTAATTCCTCACAAGGACTCGAAGGCGTTCCACATTTTTTCTATTTCAAATGTGCAGAAACTGAGATTCTTCTACCAATCTGCCTAGCCTTCTTTCAGTTCTTGCAACTAGCCAAGAGAAACTCTTCCGGCTTTTGCGTGTGCTCTTCGGTGGCCCGACAAGTTCCCCATTTCCCTGTCCCAGACCAACGCACCGCTCACTTCAGGCTTCGGGTTTTATCCACTCCCAGAATCCAGTGGGTTGTTTTTTTGTTTTGTTTTGTTTTTCCCTTTCCCTTTTTTTCCCCCAATATTCACGCGACCTATTGTAATTCACCAGCTTCGAGCTGATTTGTTGATTCGTTTACCATACTGGAAACCCCTAGGGGACCGATCTTGTGCAACGGAATTCCCTGGCACCGAGCCTGGCATTTAGTAGGCTCTGGATATACACTTTCTGACTAACGATTGCTGAATGAGGCTCAGTGAGGTTACTTCTTCTCTTGAGGTTCCAGGATAAATTGGGGTGGGATTCACCCGTTATTTCTCAACTCTCACTTGTGTCAGAATCACGGAGGGAGTTGGAGGTTTTGATTTTTATTCTGATGTTCTGGCCCCACTTATCAAACCAAAATCTCTAGGGTGACCGTACTTTTTATAACACTCTCCAGGTGACTTTTATAGATGTCCAAGCTTAAACACCAGAAAGACCAGATTGCTAAAAATAATAAAGATTCACTCTCTTTTTGGTAACATAAAAAAAAAAAAAAACTGTCTTGACTCTCAGTACTAAGTAGCTATTTCCACCTAGGGCTTTCAACAAATTTAAGCCAAGGAAAAGAAGGAAATTGTTATGCGTCTGGGTACATAATTTAGCCCTCCCCCTCCACTCCCGGATCCCTCCTCTCAACCAAAAACTAGCAACTCCGAAAAGAAAAAAAGGTAGTTAAGAAAAAAAAAAAAAAAAAAAAAAAAAAAAAGGCAAGCGCCAAGGGAACTGGAGGGGGACGACGAGAGGTGGAGCATTTGCTTCAATTATCTGGATAATTGTTCCCCACCTCAGGCCATTGTTACTGAAATGAAACAATATTCTATTGGATACAGTCTTGGCCTTTTCAGGCGTGCTCCCCGCGGCGCCTAGCACACGCTGGACACTAAGTAGGCACTCAATAAATTTTATTCTGATGACAGAGGACAGTTTTAAGGGTGGGGAAGGGATGCTTTGTTAGGTTTAAGGATTAGAGGATGGGCGAATATTAATTAAAGTGAAGTGGTGAGCCGAAGGGCTTTGTGGCGGGAATTCGGTGCCATCAAAACCCTGTTCCGAGGGCCCGGAGCCTGGGCCGTTGTTCTGCAATTCTGAGTCAAACTCCTCACTCCTTTACTAGAAGCTTCCTCACACCCTCCTTTCGAAGGCCGAATCGAACTCTTGGCGCCTGTGCTGAGCACAAAGACGAATTCAGCTTTCTCAAAGGCCCACCAGCTTTGAATAAAAACTAGGGAAAAGCAAAATTATTTTTTGGTGGTGAGCTCAAGGCCCACTGCTTGCCCTTTCTGCGGAATGGCCTCGCGGGGCCTCGCATTCAAAGTAACAATATTGGGACAGCTGAAGGGACAGCCAGACCCCCTAGCCCCTCATCGACTCAGCCAGCGGAGGAATCTGGGGACTGATTCCCAATCGCCCCTCTTTCATTCCGACTCACGGCTTTTCAAGAGGGTCTTGGATTCTCTATGAGTGTTTATTTGCTAACTGCAGCCGCGGCTTTAATGAGATTCTTTTAACTGCCTCATGCCGGTTTGCAGGTTATAGCCTATCTGGAGACCCTCCTTTTGCACCCTGGCTACAGGTCCTGTGAACAATCACCTCTCGGGTGCCTGAAAGGAGAACGAGCGAGCGCCCCATTTCTGCTGAATGCAAGTCTCAGTTCATCGAAGGCCGGCGGGCTTTTGATGGCCACAATGCAAGTTACGCCCAAAGAGTGTCTCTTTGGTCAGATCGACAACGCTTGGCTTCACGTTTGCAAGTTAAACGGGCAGAAACCCGGCTGAAACTCCCACGCCAGACGCCGGGGACACTTTCCCTCCGCCCTGCTCAGAGCAGAACTAGGGAATGGGTCTGGACATGGAGAGAAAAGAAGGAGGAGGAGTTTTTTGAGGGGGTGCTGAAAAAGAGCCCTGATTCTCAGCTGCCCTTTAGAAGAAGGAGGGCGCACCATTTTCTGTGGTATTTTTTTTTCATTTTGCTTTGTTGGCAGCTTTACCCAAACAAACAAAAAATAAAATGAGAGCGTTTTCTCTCTGTCTCCACCTAGGTAACTGCTTTCCTCTAGCCCCCGAAAATGTGACTCCTTCATAAAAATCAAAA
The DNA here is from genome assembly GCF_014176215.1 of Rousettus aegyptiacus. NCBI lineage: Eukaryota > Metazoa > Chordata > Mammalia > Chiroptera > Pteropodidae > Rousettus > Rousettus aegyptiacus. The sequence goes on along the minus strand of NW_023416285.1, from coordinate 64,590,372 downwards.
TTTATGATTATTCAAATGTTGGGGACTGTGAAAAGAGAGGAAGAAAGAGAGAAAATTAATATTGCAGCTGTTCTTCTGATTAATGAGAGATAATTGCTCATGAAAAGTCACCCCTGTGGCATTTTGTTGTCTCCTGGATCTTTGTTCTTTTCCACTATTATTGAGGACTTTCTTGAAGACTAAGCGGTTCTTTTCAATTTTTGGGTATTCAGAAAGGGTTGCCTGGTTACAGAGAATGGGGAAATCTCGGGCTATATCGGGTAAGATGTGCCACAGACAGCAATATCACAATGCCACTCGGAGAAAAGGATGGATACAAGTTAACGATGCGCTTTCAATAAAACATTCATAGACTTGTTCACGCTTTGATAATGACCTCATTAAAGGGAGCTGGGGGCAAGTAAGTCCTGTCTCCTGTTTGTATTCGGCTAACAAAACCCAGCTTTGAGATCATTCATCGCTTTGGAAACTAATATGAAATCAATGTAAGAGGAGCAAATAAATCCGAGGCGGCCCCGCCAACTCCCCGGCTGTCCCGCCCTGCTCTCCGCCTCCGTTTGGAGCAGGAGAACCTTGTGGGCAAACGCTGAAACTGAGAGAAAGAAAAGGGACTAGGGGTAGAGGAGGGTGCGCTTTGCAGGGCGCAGAGGGAGGGGCAAAGTGGGAGTTACAGCCAGAAAACCTCTCAGCGCTTCAACGAGTCAGAACTCTGGGGCCTGTTGAGTAGTAAGCAACACTAAGTCCCCACCATTTACTTTCTCTGACTTGAAGGAAAAAGGAAGAGGGAGAAAGAAGAGAGGAATGTGGGGTTCAGGTCAGGTGTGACCCAGGATTAGGGGAAAGTACTGGAAGACTTTTTGAAAGCTACAACCAAGAATTTAAATCTCAAGTTTGAGCTGGAAGGAAACTGCTCATCCAGGCTCAAGTTGGAGAGCCCTGGGGCAGAAGGCGGCACCTTTGAACTGCTTCCGTATTTTTTCTCCTTTGAGGGTAAGGGTAGGGTGTCCTGACTGCGCAGTGTTTGGAGGATGGAGAGAGACAATTTTGTTACTTTCAAATTTCTGACACTGTCTGGCACTCAGGGAGGACAAAGCCATCCTCTACCATCCGCAGAAAGTAGAAAAATCAAAGGATTCTCCCCCCCACCACCACCTTAAAAGAACTAATTTTCTCCTTGAATTATGAAAGTAATGGCTTAGGTAACAGCCTGTACTCTGTACCCAACTGCTTAATACCGAATAAATCCTTCCACGTGGCTCCCCGAGTCGTGGCAATTAGAGCTCATTATAGGCTCATAAGAGCTCTCATTTCAGGGATTACTTAATGGACGATGAAATTTTATCGGACAGAATCACTGAGAAATAAAATTGTGCAGCAGTGGGGGCACAATGGGGACACGCTGATGTCTGCTCGGGGTCCCCTTCTGCTCTGAGCTGGTTCGAGGTACTGCTGTCCTGGGGAAGGGTCCAGCTGAGCGGTACCAGCTGCAAAGCTGCCCAGGGCCATGGAGGGTAGGCTTCAATTGGGGGAAGGATGTCAAGGCACAGTGAGGCCGCTTCTGAAGATGGGGCTGAAATTGAAGAAAGGTGGCAAGGAGGGAGAGAGAGAGAGACCCAAAGAGAACTAAATAGAAGTCTAAGGAGAGACCCCAATGTGGAACGTGACCCCCAAGTACTTGCTCTTGGTGGGCTCAAGCAATTAACCAACTACCCTAATAGGTAAGTTTCTGAGACATAGTCTGCTTCCAGTCTCAGTCTGTCCCCACGCTGCTCCTCCTCTTACAGCACTAAGCAACACAAAAGCCTCTCACTTTTTTCAAAATTCCCTAGCACTCAAACTGGGTGTTTCAGTAGTCAGGCAGAGATTGAGTTAGATATTCTAGCTTGGTAATTAGGATTCTTTAAAATAAAATGGTCCTCACGTAACAGCAACTTCCAGCACATTAGCAAAGGAGTTTCTCATGAGCATACCCAGAACCACTGGGAACATTGTGACCCATACTGTCAGCCCAAAACAAATCTTGGATAACTTCTACCTAATCCAGAGGAAGGAAAAAGAGGAGGCAAACATAAAGTGAATAAATAAATACATATAAAATATATTTTATTTATATTTAAAATATTTTATAATATATTATTTAAAGTAAGTATATAGTACTTGCAAAGTGAATGGGGATATCATGTCATGTATTTAGAAATTTTAGGCCTGTAAAAAACACACTGTCATTAAGGCTCTCGTAGTGATGATGCTCCCAGTCTTCTTCCTGGGGCTGGAGTGATTCTGAGGATTGCTCACATTTTCCAGATGCAGGTGAGGGCTGGCTGGACCAGGCAAGCTGGGTTGAGGCTGAGCTTCTGTGATGGCTGCACCAGCAAACCTTGTGGCACAAAAGTAGTTACAGCTGAGCTGCCCTGAGTTAAGCCCTGAGACTCCTTAATTGTTGTCACAAGATGTTGGATTAGCACATTTCTGGAATAGCTGTCTGTTTACACTCTGGAGACCCACCGTCCACTAACCGCTTTCTAATTGAATTCTAATCACATTCAAATAGCTCAATAACCAGCCTCAGCTGCAATTCATAAAACTTTAATTGCCATCCATAAATCCTGAGCTCCCCAGAGCGGGGCATCCCTACAACCCAATTATACTTCTCTAGCTTGCAAAAGAGACTGTCACAGAGATGAAAAGGGAAAAGGAGAGGCAGAAAGACAGAGGACAGAGAGACAAACATGCCTCCAGCTAAGAAGCTGATGCTCCCCTAGGATTGAGGCACTTGGTTCTCACAGGTGGAAGAAGTCCTGTCCCCAAATTTCTTAGCACTTCTGTGAACTCAGGCTTGAAGTTAGCTGTTTGGTGGGAAAAATCAAATTTGTAGCTCACCCTCTCTACTCTAGCCAGATTTTCTATAAGGGTAAAGAAGAGAAAGCTGTCATCCCTGCCACCTTGCCTTCCCCAAAGATCGATAGCCCCCATGGTGGCAGCTCCCCTCTCTCACATAACCACTGGTACACAAGTCTTCCACTGGACCCTGTGCCACTCAGAGATTTCTTTTATCAAGCCACCTTTCCCATCTCAAGCCAGGATTCCTTGAATGGCTCAATTCTCTTCAACTTTTGGGGCTTTTAAATGGACATAGAGAGAAGAGTGCTTCCTGGTTAGCCTGCCATCTGTAAAATGCAAAGGGGCAGGAGATGGATGGACCCAAAGTAAAGGCCTCCCCCAACCCCTGCCTGGTCTCCAGGAGGGCTGGGGTTTGGGTCCTCTCTCCAAAATCCTTGGGATGTAGTTTGTAAGATTGACATGGAAATGTAGTGGTGGAACCATTTGGAGACAGAAAAGAGTGACTCTTCATCTTTTTCTGCCAAAGAGGGAGCTGCCAGTTAGAAAGGGACACAAGGGAGGATCGTTGATCTGAATGGCCCCACGTGCAAAGGGATTTTAGAGCTTCTCAAGCATCATAATGAAAAGCTTCTCAGCTTCTTAGCTGTGAGGCCTCACTGTTACTCCGTGAATCTGTCACGAACTAGCCACCTGAATGACCTTGGCTAAGTCCGAAAGCTGGAGGACTATGTGTGTGTCCGTCTATGGTCCAAGCCGCGCCCAGGCTCTGGGCTGCTGCCAGTCCGCCGCCAGAATGATCCTGCTTCAGACTTCAGGCCTCACAACTTTACCACGCCTCAGCCGCAGCTTGCACAGGGGAGCAGGGAACAATGGGCGTCTCGGTCAAAAAGGCCTCAAAGTGCCCACCTGGTGCACTCTGCGGCCCAGCGCAGGGAAGAGTTGGGCTGCGCCCCAGGCTAGAGAGAGGGGTGGGATGGAGGATGCAGCTCTGTGATTTCACGCGAAAGCGTGGAGAAAGAGGGGGAGGAGGCTGGCCTCCCCTCGAAATTAACAAAACCTACACTTTGCAAAGTCTTCCCCATCCCCCTCCTCCGAGTTCTTCCCTACCGCGCGCCCGCCCCTCCTCGCCGCTTCTGTTGTGACTCGGGCAGCCTATCCCGAGGGTGGGGAGCTGCCGTGGAGCCTGAGCGGAGCGGTACTTCGCAGCATCACGTGCCGGGGTGGGGGCTATAAATTCCCAGAGCCGGGGCCCCGGGCGGGGGACGTGTGGACCAGCCCTCTCCAGGGACCCCTTTGTTCGCCGCCCAGACGCCGACACCTCCCCGTCCCCAAGGGCTTGACCGCCTGCATCCGTGCCGCGCCCGGGGCAGAGCTCGGAACAGGAGGGGGAGGAGGCGCCACCGCGGGCCGGGCCCTCCAGCCACCTATCCCTCCAGATATGTCGCGTTCCTTCTATGTCGACTCGCTCATCATCAAGGATTCCTCACGGCCCGCGCCCTCGCTGCCTGAGCCGCACCCCGGGCCAGATTTCTTCATTCCGCTGGGCATGCCGTCCCCGTTGGTGATGTCGGTGTCCGGGCCCGGCTGCCCGTCCCGCAAGAGCGGCGCGTTCTGCGTTTGCCCTCTCTGCGTCACTTCGCACCTGCACTCCTCTCGGGGGCCGGCAGGCTCCGGCGGCGGGGGTGCAGGGTCGGGGAGTGCGGGGACCGGGGCTGGCGGGGTGGCGGGGGGCGCCGGGGCCTTGCCCTTGCTCAAGAGTCAGTTCTCTTCGGGTCCTGGGGGCGCGCAGTTTTGCCCGCGCGTGAGCCACGCGCACCATCACCACCACCCGCCGCAGCACCATCACCACCACCACCAGCCCCAGCAACCCGGCCCAGCTGCTGCAGCGGCGGCCGCGGCTGCAGCGGCGGCGGCGGCGGCTGCCTTGGGGCACCCACAGCACCACGCACCTGTCTGCGCCGCCACCACCTACAACGTGGCGGACCCGCGGAGATTCCACTGCCTCACGATGGGTAGGGCGGGGTCTCCGGTTACCTGCGCGCCGCGCCTTCTTGGCTCCCGGGAACAAACTTTACGCCTCCAGTGGAGGAAGTGGGAGCCCGGCGGGCGGGGTGGGGAGGGAGGAAGTGCTTTCAGTGTAACTGTGGCGTGTTCCCCAGAAGTTCTACGAACGTGAAAGTTAGCTTGCCAACCTCTCCAAGCAGCCTGGTGCGCTTCATTCTAGGTACCAGGTGCCGGAGGGTTGCGTAATATGGGGCCTTCGGGACCTCGAACTTGAGGGCTGAGAAACGGGATATTAACTGGCTGAGGTTCGGAGTGGATGTGTTTGAACAAAAGTGTAACATTCCAGTGTCGGGGCTGGCTAAAGCCTTTCAACGCTTTTGACTAAGCCCGACTGCCTCTCTGCTAGGCCTGGAGGGAGACGACCCGACAATGCAAGCCCCTATTCCCCTTTTAATCCTCTGACTTTATGTCCCGCACATCAAAAGCCTTCACTTGCTTTGGGCGTCTCTGTTCTTCCCAGCTAAGTAACGACGTGCCAGGAAATGAGAAAGAGTGAGGGATGGATACAGGTATTTTGTTGTGCTTCGCGGGTGGGTCCTTGAGAGGCGTCCTTCAAAAGGGATGACACGTGGGGTAGGAGCGCGTCGCTCGAGAATGATCTCTCTGCCCTCTCTTGGCCGGTATGCAGGGGGCTCGGACGCCAGCCAGGTACCCAATGGCAAGAGAATGAGGACCGCGTTCACCAGCACGCAGCTACTGGAGCTGGAGCGGGAATTCTCTTCCAACATGTACCTGTCTCGACTCCGGAGGATCGAAATCGCCACGTACCTGAACCTGTCGGAGAAGCAGGTGAAAATCTGGTTTCAGAACCGCCGCGTAAAGCATAAGAAAGAAGGGAAGGGCACGCAGAGGAACAGTCACGCGGGCTGCAAGTGCATCGGCAGCCAAGCGCACTACGCGCGCTCCGAGGATGAGGACTCCTTGTCACCGGCCTCTGCCAATGATGACAAGGAGATTTCCCCTTTGTGAGGGAGGGCCGTCCGCCTTTCGCCAGATGCTCCCAGGAACCCCCATAACGCCAACGAGGAGGGCACCCAGGGGCCAAAGTCCTTGCCCATTCCGTGATCCCATCTGGAGATGGACCGAGCTGAGCGTTTACAGGGTGCACAGGCCAGGCCTGACCCTTCATGTCGTTTTCTTTACCTATTTGTGTAGGGTTCCACTCTCAGTAGTAGATCTTTTTTTAAAAAAATGTAAATAATTAGATTCAACTCAGTCTTGTCAAATAACAAAAAGATCGTGATGGTTTAACACTCTATGAGGTTTTTTGAAAGTGCATGTCATTTTCCCTTCCCTACTGTCTTTCAGAACCTGATAAGAATTCAGGGTTTCTTGATTATTTTCTGTCATTTTTAAATAAAAGTATTGAATTGCTCATAATTTAGAAAATTAAACCCTGTAGGTCCTTCTGAAAATTATCCTGGGGAGAGTTTAAAATCCAAGTTGCTGAAGTCCCTTTTTATGTGAATAGTTTTATATGAAATTTATATTTATATTTATTTAAATAAATGAAACAAAATCAAGGTTTTGAATTCTTGGTGTTCGTGGTCACCATCTTCCCCTGTCTCCCTCTCCCAAACGAACAGGAAAAAGTGTCTGTGAATTTAGAGAGAAATGTTGAATAAAACTTGGTAATGTGGGACTCTTGGTTAAGACAGTTTTGGCTCTGTAGGATTTCTCTGTAACAGAAACCTCTGGCAAGGAGGCACCTTCAGTCATGATGACACCTACCAGTAGTACTACCAGTCTTCAAAATAGCTAATCTCCTCCCAGTTGACAGGACAAATCACTCCATTTAGAGTGACGCTGACAATTAATGACAGGCAAACCTTTTATTTAATGGAAAAGGTAAACATTCCTTACCAAGTATTTATTTTTTTGTGGCAATCTCCCCCCCTTTCTTCTTATTCATCTCTCAGTACTAAACACTGAATTATGTGGAGGAATTTGAATAATCAGAGTAGTTTAGGAAGAGCAACAATCCATTAAAGTAGATTAGAAGCAAACACATGGAAACTTACAAATGATGCTGGAAGTGACTAAGAAATATTAATATTACCGGTTGTTCCTCTAGCTAAGAAATTAGCTGGCTTCCATCAATGCCGAGAAAACAAAAGATCAGGGAGAGGGAATTATTCCGTCTAAAGATTTGTATCTCACTTCCAAAGGAGCTCAGAGGGGCCTTTTAATGCTTTACCCCCTGGTCTTTCTACCTTTAACCTACATAGACTCTCTTCTAGTTCCTCTCTTCCCATCACCTTGCAGGGTTAAATCCCACAAGTCTGGTCCTAGAGGGGACTGACTCTGGCTGTGTCCTCAGCAAAGCTGGCTCTCTCCTCAGGGCAGCAGGGGCCTGTCATCTAAAAGAGAAGTGAAACTGGAAACATGGAAACTAGGAGATCTTATTTTCTGCAAGCTGAGTCCCACTAACACCCACTGGTGTTATTTCTGATTTTCTATAAAGATGCTACCCAAAGAGGTTCAAGCCAAAGAAACTGTTTACAACACACATACACGGACTTCTAGGTCTGATTTACTTTAGGTCTGTAGGAGCTGAAAACTTCAGGTGCAGTAACGGCTCTAAAACTGAGGTCGGAAAGCTAGTTTGGGAAGGAGAAAAGAAAAGAGAAATGTAGCCATGGTTTTTCCTGCTCAGAGCTTCGCTCCCCCCCCCCCCCCCGCGCCCCCTACCTTCCTCCTTCCCTCCCTCCGTCCCTCCCTCTCTCTCTGCTTAGGAGAAGGAAAATTCCCCTTTCAGACTCCGAGGCCTGTTATCAACTCCCATTAGGGAATGGTCGCGACAGGCAAGAGGAAGGAGAGACCCCCCGGTGTAGTACCGCGAATCCAGAGCTGTCTGGCAGCTTTGTGCAGCGAAGTGAGCCTGGTCCTACGCATTGGTCACAGGCAACTGGCTCGCCTCTGTCCGAGTATGAGAAGCTCAGTCTCTGGGTCTCTCTGTCGCACGCAGAGTCTGGGGCTCCTCACCCTGCCCACCACTATGGGTAGGAGGCACCGGCCTTTCCGGAAGATTTCGTCTTCTTCCTTCTCAATAAACGGGCCTCTCCGGGCCAAGTACAGAGGTGGAAGGGAGTGTCGAGGTTAGCAAAGAGCAGATGTTTAAAGAGAATTTCTTCTCAGGAAATAACAAGAAGAATAAAGAGGCCCTGCTGCCGCTCTCCGTGCTCCTTCTCGAAGCAAAGCCTCTCTGGGCAGAGGGCATTTACCTCTGTCCCCTTCCTATTCACGCCTACCTACCCGTTCAGGGCTTGGCCGTTCTCAAGTCCGTGCTGAGTCCAGACCAGAGCCTCTGCTTTGAGCAGCCTTCTCCTTTCCAGCCCTGCACGGGGCATGACTAGCCACCCACTTGCCACACCCCGACGCTGTGCCGCTTGCCCAGCTCTACTGCTCCGCCCAGGAGCAGTGGCACCAGCCCTCCTGGCCCGGCTTTGGGCTTTTGCATGGTCTCAGCCTCTCTCCCTCCTGTTTTGGGGAAAATTCCTCAGAGAAGGGAGAACTAACAATGGATCTCCCACCAGAGGCAAAAAAGATCCAGACAAAGGTATCTATCTATCTGGACGTTTGTACATTCTCCAAAGAAAGGTTCTCCGGGGTTCAATAGAAGGGGTCCTCCTCGTTCTAGGACATTCGGTGCCCAGAGGACCTTTTAGTCACTTTCAGAGTGAACCATGAGGTCTCCTCGTCTACTAGGGTGGATTTTTCATTCCCCCATCCCCCAAATTAGTTACTGTTTTTGAAGTTTGAAAACCAAAATAAGCCTTTGAGAATCTGTCTGATTTTAAAGGCCTACTGTTTTGCCTTAGATTAAGAACACCTATGCTAACACTCAGACACACAGACTCAGACACATGAATACTCTGTTAACCAATCTTGACATCAAACGCTCTAAGTGAAAGGCCCCTGGATTTATTAAAGAGGAATGTTTAAGATGTGTGGGCTCACCCTTGACAATTTTCCTATGTTGTAAGCTCTAGATGCTAGCTTTTCACTATGCCCCCATTTGAGAAAGAGAACTCTGTTCCTGCAAAACATGGCCTCTTAGGAGGCCTATAGATACATAATAGAAAGAGAGAAGAGAATGAAAATGAGAGTTAGAAATCAAGACTTTGCTCCACTAAAAGAAAAGTGAGCAGCAGAGCCATTAGTGTGGTTGAATCCACCTTTGAGAACAAGCCTGTGGTAGCTTTAAACAAAGAAAGAGCTGGGGGCAGGGAATGGAGAACAGGAAGGATAACCCCCTGTCCTTGTGTCTTGCCCCTGTCTAGACATTCTAAACAAAGAGCAAGACCAGAGACCTTTCCCCTTTTCCCTTTTACCCTCCCACTCAGTGACCAATACACATCCAAGGCCAAGGGCCCAACAGTGATAGTGGCAAGCATCAAGCCTTCTTGATTGCAAATCATGCCCAGGGCAGAAGGGATCCAGCAGCCTGTATCTAGGATGTCCATAAGCCCAGGTGATAAGAGACACTGGTGAGGGTAGAACGCACTCCCCGCTTATTCTGAAGTGGTCATCAAAGCTTACCTCCTATCCTCCTCCACTCCATCCCTCTAAGGATATCCAAGGATGTTTTAGGAGAAAGAAAACTTAGGGATGTGAAGGTTTTGAAGTTTTGATTGTTCTCTCCTCATCTGGATTCCCCATCAGTTCTGCCTTTTGTATACCTGAACAGGATTAGAAATGCAATTTGCTTGGCCAACCCAGACTGGTCAGGGAATTGTCAGAAAAGTGGTCGTTCCAATTAAAAGTGGTCACATAGGGCAAGAAGGTCTGTGAGTATATACGTATGTATGTGCATGCATGTGTATGTGAATAAATGTGTGTTTGTGAGACAGAGTCATGTAAAAAGAGAAGAGTTCACCTGTGTGTGTGTGTGTGTGTGTGTGTGTGTGTGTGTGCGCGCGCACGCATGCGCAGTTCCCACTTCTATCTTTCTTGCAGGTTCCTTTGAGAGATTTCTTTGAGAGAGGTGGGAAGGTGCTCAGAGTTGGGTTGGGGGTAAAGAGAAAGAAGCTAAACATTGAGGGGAGACTGGAAGGAACTTTGGGTTAGATCTCAGGCCCAGTCTTAAGGGTGTGAGAGAAGGAAGGAGAACTGACACCTCCAATAAAATCCATTTGCTAGAGGAAATTGGGTTTAAAGGAGCAATCACTACTTTAAAAGGAGCGCCTCCCATCCTCTCAAACACAGTCTAAAGATGCCCTAGACATGAATACAGCTCAGTGCATCAAAGCAATTGTTCCTATTTTCATTATTCACAGGGAATCTTTGAATATACCTGTTAAGGTGACAGACCTCTTAAAAAGGAACATTTATCCATGCAATTAAATGGTGCACTTACTAGGCTTCTATTAACATAATTTAATATAAATCTATTTTATGAATCTGTAGTTTCACATTACTGAAAATTGAGCTTCTCTGAAAAAAAAAATGCCCACATCTCTTCCCTAAATTAAATGGAATAGAATCCAAAAACTCGCTATATTAAACTTACTGGAAATATTAAAAGTGAAGGAATCTTTTGTATCATCTTATGTTAGTGGAAGTATGAAGAAAAGAGGCATCTTGTCTCATAGAAGATGAGAATTCCACAAGGACACCCACAGTGGCACTTGGAGTGGGTAACACAGACTGGAACTGAAGAGGGGCCAACAAGAACAGGAATTTAAAGAGATCTTTTTAGGAACCAAGTAAAATCAGAGCTCAGATTAAACAACAACAACAACAAAAACAAAAGCAACATATTTGGAAGCAAATTTCTTCAGTTTGGAAAGAAAATTAAAAGCCTGAGACCTCGTAGTCCTGAAAGCTGCTCCATGTAGAGGTAGATATCCTTCTCTGTTCCCATAGCTGGACTTCTTTTTCTCAAATGCACTCTCCAAAATTCTGGGCATCCCATTGTCTCTGAAAATAGTGTTTTGTGTGTCCTTTTATTGATGTCAATGCCTGACCTTCTGCACTGGGCATTGCTTTTCTTCAACCTGAGCCCTATGTTTTCCTGAACCCTTGTGGTACCTTTGTTGAGACTTCCAAATCCCAAACCCAGGAAGGCCCCAGGGGCTCCTCTGAGTGAATCCCAACAGATCGGAAGTGTGTGCTGTGTGCTTAGGAAAGTAACTAGTTTCAGATTAATGAAGCAGTGACAATTTCAATCTGCTTAAAGGCGGAGGTTGGCACTGCCCAGGCCTGAGCGTGGGGAGCTCGCCAGGCTGGGCTTTATATTGTCCGCTTTTCTGAAGAGCAGACAAAGATGGATAGAGAGACATTGAAAAGCAGGGGGCGTATTTCAAACAGCCCCATAAAGAGGGCTGTCACTTTAAGACAAGAACCATAGTGCTTTGATGACTTTGTATTAGCTGTACCATTTCAAATAAGGAGCTCAAGTCTCTAGTGAGAGGAAGGAAAAAGGAGACAGAGAAGGAGAGGGAGAGAGGAGGCAGAGAGAACAGAGAATGTAGCAATATTTAGCCTATGTGAGCACTGCAGTGGGACTAATTCTTAGGCAACTACTTGATTTCCGAAGTTCACAGAGAAACAACCACAGCAGGTGCAGAGAAAAAAGGCAGGTGGGAGCTGCCCCTGATGGGAAAGAGATCCCTTCCGTTGGGCAGCAGCCGGCTCTGAGGAGCTGAAGCCAGCTCGGCCTCAGTTTGCTGGGAAGGGCTCAAGCAGGACAGGCAGCCCTACCGGCCCCAGACCGCTGAGGATTATAATGGAAATTTTTGAGAGCTTGGAAGAGAAAGAATAGGAAGGAGGGGGAGGGCAGGCTTTTGGAGGCCACCTTCACAAAGCCTAATTTAAATGTTTGAGGTCAAGCAGCAGCAAGCTACCTCCCCCCTTTGCTTCTTAATTAATTAATGACCACAATTAATTATTAGGGTCTTGCATCTCAAGACTTCGAAACACATTCAAGGAGAGTTGATGAGTTGCTTGAGCCAAACGCGTGGTTTTAATTTGGAAAAAAGGTGTTGAGAGTTGGAGGTGTGCTTGTCTGTCCCCCTCCTTCCTTTGTCTGTGTCTGCTTTTTTCTAGGTCTCTCCCTACCTGTCTGTCTCTGTCTCTTTCTACCTGGGTTTCTCTTTCCCCCTTCCCTCCTTTGTTCTCCAAGACCAACTCCCTATCTTCCTCCAACCTCCACTGGCCCTGGCTCAACCCTCCCAACTCAGGACTCCAGCTGTCTCGTTAGAGGGGAGGATGCCCAAGCTTTGGCCCCCACCCAGGGTACCCGCATCTTGAAATCTCACGCCAGGTCGGTGGCAGGAAGTGAGTGGGCAGCAGTATAATTTCACCTGCTGAATCAAGAATTTTTAATAGCTTTTTTCCCCCCCAGCCAAAGAAACTTTTTTTTTTTTTAAGGAAACCGGAACCGGACCGGGAGATCGCGCCGGCTTTGAAGACCAACGAAAGGGCTCCCCAGACAGTGGCGCTGCAGAGAGAAGTGTTTAGTCACTGTTTCATTAGGCACTATTTGAACCTTGCAACATGTGGTAATTTCTGGGGCAAGCTGAAAAGGGGGGATTACGTAGGAGGGACACAAGGAAATTAGCGAACGGTTAATTTAACTCGTTTTCTGCTAGACTTTTCGATACATTCCTAATTGACTGAGGGGCAGGTGAAGCTCCCGCCCCATGCAGGCTCATTCACGGTGGGAATAAATGGTTCTTTTTCAACTCACACTGTTCACAATATACCATCAGGGAAAAGACATGCAATGAATATGTTGATTTTTTTATTAATGGAATTACACCCTGCCACGCAGGTGTGAGAGTAAAAACCTATACTGCAATGAAATAAGATTAACAATGAAATTAGAATTTTATTAGCTTTATATGTCACATAGACCTGGATTTGAACTGTCAAAACAAGCAACAAGAAAAGATATTCTGAAGGCAGCTCTGCCAATCAACCAGGAGAAACGGAAAAGCGTCTATCCAAATCACTGTCAGCTTCCAGTTTCTTCAGCACCTTCGTTGTTAGGGACTTACGCAGGAGGAAGTGAGCAGAGGTCCCGTGTGGGTAACTGCCTGGCGTCTGGTCCCGCAGGTAGTAACTGAAAACACTGCTTTGACTCCGGAGGCCTGGCTTACCGAAGGCCCCAGGCGAGGGTAGATTGGCCAGGATGGCCTGAGGCCGCGAAGAGGTCAGCAGGAGAGGCCTGGCTACAGCGGCCTGTAGGCCTCGGGCCTTTTAAATCAGCTTTCCAGGCTGGCAGTGACCCAAGGGAATGGAGAGAAAAGTCGGGATGCGGGCCTGGAGGCTGGGTAGCGCGTCCCTGGGAAACCACACTGAATTTTGTTACCAAGGGCCCCGGGAGCTTCGGCGCTGCTACCTGGGTCTGGCAGGCGCAGAGGTGCCCTATGCAAATGGCTCACTATTAGGCGAGAAAGAAATACTTCAAATGGCCCTTTGTAACCTTCTATAGAAAATCGAGGTATTCTGCATGACAAAGCACAATTAAGCTTTCTATTCAGGAGTTCTGCAGCTGGTAGCCCATTGGGAAAGTGGGAGGAAACGCGAATATATTAATAGTGTGTCGAAAGTTTTTGTGTGTGTGCCCCTTTCCGAGTCGGGGTAGGGAAGGGGCGGTAGGTGGACCCAGAAGGAAAGAAGGCTCCGCCTTGGATCTTTGCCCCTGAATGACATCTCTTCTGCCCAGGTGGCAATCCTCGTTAGTCTGGCAACCAGGGCATCCTGAATGGTCGCGGTGACCGCGGAGCCCAAACAGGGCCGGGCGGACCCTGCGGCACCAGCGCACCCGCAGGGCTTGACGCGTGCCCCAGTCTAGCCTCCTCGATCCGGGAAAGCTGGACCGAGACTCGGCTCCCGGCGGCGCTTCTTCCCGGCGGTGCTTCTCCCAGACTCTTTGGCAGGTGGTGCGCGCAGCAGAGCTGGAGAGGGATGTTGCGATGGGAAAGATGTGGGAAGGGCAGAGCCAGATTTTCCGTTCGCCTCCAATTTTCTCCACCTCTCCTCTCCCACAGGTGAGTTTCACGTCCTAGTCGTTCACTTTTACACTCCCTAGGGAGAATTTTTTGCTTTTTAGCCAACTGTCCTGGTTATTCTCCTTTTGCTCCTCTAGATTCGTTTCCACCCTCTATCCTCTTCTGCCCATAGACGCTGACCACTATGCATTGTCTTGTCCTCTATCAACCGCATCACCTGCAGCTCCTTGCCTCTGGCTTCCCTTTGCGTTTGGTGAATGAGTGGCACTGCAAGCAACAAAACAACCTGACGGGAGAGAAGCTGAGATATATTAGTTATTTCTGGGTACGCGCTCTAAAAATTCCTTTTCTCTTTGAGGGCCTCTTTTTCAAGTCTCCAGCTCTTAATCAGGCTCCCCTCCTTGTGCCTGAACAGGGCGGAAATGCCTTCCAGCTTCAAATAGTCCCTACGTGCATCAAAATTCTTGTCAGTTCCTTCAGCCTTACACACATCTTTGTAAACAGTCACTTTGTTGAAAAGCTTCTTCAAAAATTCCAGCTCAAAGTATTTGGCTGGTGGCTGACCAGCCATGTTGTATATGAACCAGTCTCTTCTACAACAGCAGGTTAATTGTCTCCTCACTTTTGCTGGGACAACTCCTGTGAGAGGACCTCCACACTCTAGTCCATTCCATTTCAGACAGCTCTGACCATTAGGAGCATGTCCTTGTGTTGAATCAGAATCTTCATTTGTCATTTCTATGATGAAAGCTTTCCTCATGGGGCTTCTACATGTCTATCTTCTTCTCTACTCCCAACCACGAGGTCCTTGATGACCATAACTGCATCTGTCATCTCTACATCCTCATCATTTATCGCAATGTCCAGCATATAGTAGAGGCCCAGTAAACACTAGTGGAATCAATGCATCATTCTGCTCCCAGGTCTCCGCCAGTTTCTTCTATCATGGAGGTTAGAAACAGCCATATTTATAATAGTCATAGATACATATATAATAAATACATATACTTATGGGATAAATAGCCTATATATAAGATAAATACAGATAGGATATAGAGAAAATTCTGGAATCAGTCTGCGCACTTACAATTTACTAGCAGTGTAGCCTTGGGCAATTCATTTAAAATTTAGTTTTCCCCATTTCACAAATGAGGATAATTAATAGTATCTTCCTCATAAGGATGCTGAGGATTAAATGAGGAAATGCATGTGAAAATATATAGATATTTAGATAAGTTAAAGAAGTTCTATCTGGAAAGTAACTGTTGGATAAAGATCTGAAGGGATGGTGGAGAACTGACCATGTGGCTAGCTGGGACAAGAGAATTCCAAATCGAGGTAGCAATGAGCGCAAAGGCCTAGGTGGGAACTGCCTGAAATAGTTGAGAAACAATAAAGACACAGAGTGACTAGAGGAGAGAGAGAGAAGGAGAGAGAGAGTGTCAGTCTGTGGGTGAGTGAGGGGGAGCTCAGAGTGGTGATGGAGGGAGTCCTTAAGTCATATAGTAAGGATTGGGCTTTGATTTTGAGCTAACTGGGAAGCCTTCGGAGGATTTGGGGCAGAAGAGTGATATACTATAACTTATGACTAATCGGGATGAATTTGACTGCTGTGTTCAAAGAAGCAGGGAAGTTAAGATGCTGTTAAATTAAACCAGCTAAGAAATGATGGTGGCTTGGACCAGAGTGGGGATAATGGGAGTGGGGAGAAGTGCTGAATTCTAGGATTTGACTTGGTGGAATGGCCAGGATTTGCTGGCAAACTGAATATGAGGGGTAAAAGAAAGAAAAGGATCAAGGATGATACCAAGGTCTTTACTCCAAACATTTAGAAGAAAATAAGTTGCTGTTAAGAAGAAAATAGGAGGAACAGATTTTAGGCTCTGTTACGTTTGAGATGACAATTAGACATCAAAATGAGGACATCATGAGGGCAATTGGAAAAAGATATCTGAGGTTCTAAAGTGAGATCCGGACTGGAGAAGTGAATAAGGGGTCATGAATATGATGATGGAATTAAAGCCACGTGACAAAGTGAGCTATAAGGGAGTGAGCATAGAGTGAAAAGGGAAGAAACTCAAGGACCGAACTCTGGAGAACTCTTAAGATTTAGAAGCATGGAAAAAAAGCAAAGTCATGGAGATGAGAAAGAGCTAGCTGAGAGGGAAAACAATTTGATGAGTTGTATGATTGGTGCAGCTTACAGCCTGGAGAGAATTTCCAGGACACAGTGTAGGGAGGGTAACTCAAACAAAGGCCAGCAATCTCCCTGAGTTGAGACAAAAATCAGAAGCAGAGGAGACCAAAGTGGCTAGAATTCATAAAACACAATACTTATGCAGCAACAAACTGCTCAGAAAGAAAGATCTAGAAATATGTAGAAGTTTCCCCTCACATTTTCAGCTGGGTACTTGTACATGAAGAACCTACCTGAGGCCAGAGAAATAACATCAGAAAGAAGTAGGCTGAACAATTTACCATCTCACACGTGTCTGGTAATAATTTTGTTCCCTCGGGAGTGAATAAAAAGACCTTCTAACATACAGGTTTTTAAAAATATGTATATTTTTATTTTTTAAATTTAACTAGACTAAAGTACTCAGTAAGGTATTGCCTCAGTAGTAGACATGAGTTATCACTTCTTCTCATCTGTTTTCCTCTATCTAAAACATTTTCTTAATCTAAAAACCAGAAAGGTTATGTCTTCAGATGTGCTTATAGAATCTGTCTAAAGCCAGAAGAAGGGTAGGTGGCATTTG
Organism: Rousettus aegyptiacus; assembly: GCF_014176215.1. Lineage (NCBI taxonomy): Eukaryota > Metazoa > Chordata > Mammalia > Chiroptera > Pteropodidae > Rousettus > Rousettus aegyptiacus. The sequence continues at coordinate 64,573,748 of NW_023416285.1, read as the reverse complement.
TAGTCTCAAACAAAAGTCCACATGCATATATTGTGAGAAATCTGAAAAAAATGGATATGGAAGACAAAAGTTTAAACTTTGAGGCACTTATGGACTGGAAGGTATTGAATCACAGATCTGGATGCCCTTGGGAATTCACAGAAGAGGATGGCTCTTGACAAGATGAGTGGGGAGCTGATGCCCAATTAGAAAATTGCTTAGGAATGCACAGATTAAGACTGATGATTGAAAGTACAATTTCCATACTTTCTATTGTTTCTAATCACAAGTCTATCTTTCTACCTCTTTTTATTCAATCAACTAAACACAGAGTTTAATGAGTTTTGATTTTTCTCAGTCAGGAAGACCTGTCAATATTTCATAGGCAAGCAGAAAGAGGCACTAAAAGAGCCCTATTAAAATATTTTAGTCACTTTTGAAGATCCAAAGACAGATTCTTTTTTGAAAAGCTTTATTCTCTTTTTATGAATTCCTCTTTGCTGATTTGTCTTTTGTAATTACTCAAAGATCAAGCAGCTCATACAATGTATCTGAGTCAGTTTTATGGATCCAGCGGGGTAGCCTATTGCTTGCCTTCATAGTTGTCAAGCTGCAATTATTAAATTGTCAAAATGTTACAGCCAGCTACCTATTTACAATGTAAACAAATGGTTGCTGGTATCAAATTATTTTTCAATAGAAGATTTCTGCACATTTCTTTGGTTTAAACCACATCCTTAAAAAAGGATGCAAAGTAGTTGAAGATTTATCAGAGACATGAATATTTAATTTGAGTTGTGATTGGTATAATAAACAGTGAAGCAAGATTTTTGAGAGATCTGAGCTATTGCATTGTGTTAATCAATAGATACATGTATGATTATAATAACGCTATCTCCACGGATGTGGCTTTACTAGATAGAAAATCATACACCTACTTTATATAATTAGAAGTTTGCTTTTCTGAGCATTTCTTTAAAAATATTTTAATTTTAATTTTAATTTTTCCAGCTTTATTGAAATATAATTGATCAATAAATTTGTGTATATTTAAAGACCATAGCAGACATTAAATCTGTAAACTTGTTTCCTAACCAACTGACATAAGCAAACATAGAGATAATAAACCAAACCATATTAGTGGGTATCCTGTGTTTGTCTTCTCAGCATCTATTGGGGTTCTTCCCTCATCCTGACAGCACCTAGACTTTGGGCAAACCACTGTTTCCTGTTGGAGTGGTCAGGTGCTTTTGGTAGTGTGGACCCTCCCTCTAGCCCCAAGGGTAGGCTCCAGTTGTCCTAATGTTTTGGGGGGTACTTCAAGGAGGTCTCTAGTAATGTCACTTCTTCCCTGCCTAGGTTCCGAATAACTTGAAAGTTAAAGCGAAGAGTAAATAGGAAGGTGCCAAACAGCACTTTAATTGTCATCAAGGCCAGGATAGAACTTGTGGTCCAAGTCTGTTAAACACGTGGACTTACTTATACTTAACTACAAATTACACATGTTTAGGCACCCATCACAAGGCCATGATGGCAGGTTCTGTTACAGAAAGTAACAGAAGAGAGTTCCCAAAAGGAAGGCCAGAGCTGAGTAGAGTGTTCTGTTTGTCTTTACAAAATTACCATGTCACATGAGTTGATTCATCTTCCTAGGAGCAGAGAGAAGCTGGAGTTACAGTAACTGAAGCAACATCAGGAGTGAGAAAGAAGCATTCTCCATAAACACTATCTCATTTCTCTTTCCACAGTAACTGGTTCAGGAATAGCTATTAACCTGGCCTAAGCCAATCAGTTATTGGAAAATTTCATAGACTTAGAGATTCGTTAGGATTGCATTAATCAGATGTACGAGTGTCTCACATTAAGAAAGGGGTCTTTAGAGAGGAGGCTTCTTATAATCACTTAGCTTCCATGAGGGAAGTCAGTCTGAGAATGAAACTAACATGGAGAAGACCAGAGCTGTGAAAATCAGGGAAACAGAGTTGGAGCCCTGATCAAAATTAGCCAAAAGTGGAGATCGGATTAAACATGGAGGAGTGAGAGGCATCCCCAGATCTCTCCCCTTGAAACAATAGTAACATCTAAAACTCAACCAAAAAAAAAAAACCACCCAAACTGCACACCAGCACGTCTGAGCGTGGGACCTGCTCATAAGAGCTACCACAGGTCAGAACCCAAGGTGTTGGGTGGTGGACTGGGAGAAACAAAGAAACTGCCTCTCACAGCCTCTGGAGCTCCCTGTAGGAGGAGGGGGAGGGAAAAATGTGTGGCAACTTCCCTGGACAGCCCTGCCTGGGAGTGCTGTGAGCTACACGTGGCTGGTGGCAGTGCTCAGTCATCGGGGCAGAAGGCAAAGAAATGGGAACAACAGAAAAGCAGGGATGGCAGAGAAACAACAGCCGATTTTAACCAGCCATGGATGCAAAACTGAGGCAGAGCTGTAGCTCGCATCTCCCAACTCAGAGGGCTCCTCTCCCCATACTCTCTGAGACCGATTCACTACAGAGCCCCAGGGGAATCTGAGCAAACACTACCAGAACTATCGCTAACACTGACAGGAACTAAGACTGAGAGTAGCAAGCTTGATTAAAAACTATAAGGAAAAAAAAAAGACATTATTAAGACTTTGTATAAAGCAGAGATCCAAGAGGCTTAGACGCCACCTAATGGAAACCAAAAGAATATCATCTTCTTTGCAACAGGCTAGGGACCATTATATAATAAATCTTCTTTCAGGGGGGTGGGAAGCAGAACACACTTCCATTAATGCCCAAGCAGAGAAACAGTCCATTAAACACCATGAACAACTAAGGTGACAAGGCATCTGAGAAAGAAAGTGAAAAATTTCCAGAAAATAAGCTTACAGACATAGAAATATGTGACTTAAGTGACAGAGAATTCAAGATGGTACTTATGAAAAAATTCAGTGAGATCTGAAATGAATCATATCAACCATTTCAAGAACTGAAAAAAATAGTTAGATGAGCAGAATGAGTTCTCTGGCAAGGAGATTGAAACCCTCAAAAAGAACTGCATAGACCTTCTGGAGATAAAGAACACTGCAAGAGTTGAAAAATGAAATTACAAGCTTGGGAAATAGTTGACCAAATGGAGGAAAGGATCAGTGATATTGAAGACAGAAATCTAGAAATAAATTAGAAGGAAGAAGAGAAAAATTAAAGAATCAAAATTAATGAAAGAGAAATTCAAGAACTAGCTGATACCATCAGGAGAGGAAACATAAGAATAATGGGAATTCTCAAAGAAGAGAAAAAGGAGCAGAGATTAGAAAGCATGTTCAGACATATAGTTGATGAGAATTTCCCAAATCTAAGGAATGAGCTGGACCTTGGAATTCAAGAAGTCAACAGAACACCCAATTATCTCAACACAAAAAAGCCTTACTAAGACACATTGTATTAAAATGATCAAAAATCAATAGCAAAGACAGATTTCTCAGGGTAGCCAGGGAAAAGAAGACAGTAACCTATAAAGGAAAACCCATTAGATTATCGTCAGACTTCTCAGCATGAACCTCACAAGCCAGAAAGAAGTAGAATCAAATATTCAAACTATTAAATGAAAGGAACTACCAGCCAAAAATAATGTATCCAGCTAAGCTCTCCTTTAGATATGAAGGAGAAATTAAGACTTTTCCAGACATACAAAAACTGAGGGAATTCTCTACTATGTAGCCTGCACTACAGGAAATACTGAAAGGGGTCAGCTCACCTAAAACAAAATGAAAAAAAAAAATCTTAATTGGGAGTAAGGTGACTAGCAAGCTGTTAAAAACAGAGGAGTGCAAACCTCACTGGGAACATGGCATTATAAGCTTAAAATAAGAAGAGATTTGCTATAGCAAGATGATAATGAACATCCGGCATACAAAGGAACAAATTGAGACAACAATGACTAAGAAGGAGAAGATTCAAAGATCCAAATTCACAAAGGGGAATAGAGATAAGGCACACACAGAAGAAAATGGACTACCGTATATATATAACTATCCTTTACATATTTGTAATGGTAACCACATACCAAAGATTCAGAACTTAATTATATAACATAAAACAAAAGGAATAGAGAGAAAACCCACAAAAGCCAACCAAAATAAAGAAAACAGAAACATAAGGACAAAGAAGCAATGGAAAGCTACTAGAAAGCAAAAGATAAAATGGCTATAAGGAGACCTCTAATTTCAATAATCGCTCTAAATGTAAGAGGACTAAACTCACCAATAAAAAGGCACAGAGCTGTGGATTGGATCAAAAAACAAAATCCAACCATATGCTGCCTCCAGGAGACACATCTCAGCTCCAAAGACAAATATAGACTCAAAGTGAAAGGGTGGAAAATGATATTTCAAGAAAATGGCATTCAGACAAAAACAGGAGTAGTGGTACGAATATCAGAAGAAATAGACATCAAAATAAAAAAGGTAAAGAAAGATCCTGAGGAAGATTTCATAATGATAAAGGGAATCATGCACCAAGAAGACATAACGCTTATTAACATCTTGCTCCCCATCAGGGAGCCCCAAAATATATAAAGCAATTACTAACAGAACTAAAGGGAGAAACAGACCAAAACACTATCATATTAGGGGACCTAAATACCCCACTGTCAGATGTGAACATATCATCCAAAAAGAAAATCAATATGGAAATAACAACCTTAAATGATACATTAGACCAAGTGGACATAATTGACATTTACAGAGCCTTTCATCCCCAAACAGCTGCTTATTCATTCTTCTCTAGTGCACATGGAACATTCTTAAGAATCAACCACATATTGGGACACAGAAATAGCCTCAACAAATATAAGAGGGTTGAGATAATACCAACCATATTCTCTGATCATAATGCTTTGAAACTAGAGATTAACTGTAAAAAGAAAGTGAAAAGAACCACAAATACATGGAGATTAAACAACATGTTACTGAAGAATAACTGGATCAGGGAAGAAACAAAAAGAGAAATCAAGAAATACATAGAAACGAATAATTATGATAGTACAACATATCAAAACTTTTGGGACATGGCAAAAGTGATAATAAGAGGAAAGTTCGTGTCATTACAGGCCTACTTCCAAAAACAAGAATGAGCCAAAATAAATAACCTAACACTTCATCTTAAAAGACTAGAAAAGAACAAATGAAGCCTAAAGTCGGCAGAAATAAATGAAATTGAGAACAAAAAAACAATAGAAAAAACTTTGAGGTTAATAAAATTGACAAACTTCTGGCTAAAGAAAAAAGAGTAAGGACTCAAATAAACAAAATCAGGGAAGAAAGGGGAAATTATGACAGACAGTGCAGAAATACAAAGGATCATACAAGAGTACTATGAAAAAGTATATAACACCAAATTTAATAACCTAGAAGAAAAGGACCAGTACTTAGAAAAATACAATCTTCCTAGACTGAATGAAGATCTGGAAAATCTAAAAAGACTGATCAGCAGTATGGAAATTGAAACAGTCATCAAAAACCTACGAAAAAATAAAAGTCCAGGACTAGGTTTCACCAGTGTATTCTACCAAACATTCAAAGAAGATTTAATACTTATTCTCCTCAAACTCTTCCGAAAAATTGAAGAGGAGGCAATACTTCTCAACACATTTTATGAGGCCAATGTTACCCTGATGTCAAAACCAGGTAAAGATAACACAAAAAAATAAAACTATAGGTCAATATCTCTCATGAACACAGATGCAAAAACCCTAAATAAGATACTAGCGAACCGAATACAGCAACATAGTAACAATGTTATATATTGTGATCGAGTGGGCTTCATCTCAGAGGCACAGGGATGGTTCGGCATATGCAAATTGATTAATATGATACACCACATAAACATTAAAAAATAAGAATTATATCATATCAATAGATGCAGAAAAAGCCTTTGACAAGACGCGGCATCCATTTATGATCAAAACACTTAACAAAATCGATATAGAAGGAAAATATTTTCATATAATAAAAGACATATATGACAAGCTCTCAGCCAACATTATACTTAATGGTGAAAACCTAAAAACCTTCCCTCTAAGATTAGGGACCAAGGCAAGGCTGTCTACTAGCACCACTGTTTTTCAATATAACATTGGAAGTCGTAGTGAGTGCGATCAGACAAGAGAAAGATAAAAAAGACATTCGAATAGGAAACGAAGAAGTCAAACTGTCACTATTTGCGAATGACATGATTCTCTATATAGAAAACCCTAAAGACCCCACAAGAACACTACTAGAAACAATAAGCAAATACAGTAAAAGTTTCTGGATACAAAATCAATGTTCAAAAATCCATAGCGTTCCTATACTCTAATAATAAAGTGTTAGAAAAAGAAGCAGAAGAAATAATTCCTATTACATTGCAAAAAAAGAAAGAAAGAAAGAAAGAAAAATAAAAGAAAAAAAGAATAAAATACCTAGAAATATTTAACGAAACAAGTGAAGGACCTATATAATGAAAACTATAAGACCCTATTAAAAGAAATCAAAGAAAATACAAAGAAATGGAAAGCTATTCCGTGTTCTTGGATTGGAAGAATCAACATAGTTAAAATGACCTTATTACCTAAAATATTATACAGATTTAATGTAACCCCCATCAAAATCCCATGGGCTTTTTTTTTTTTTTTTAAAGAAATAGAACAAAAAAATCAGCAGATGTGTATGGAAAGACAAAAGACCCCAAATTGCCAAAGCCATCCTGAGAAAAAAGAACGAGGCCGAAAGCATCAATCTGCCTGACTTCAAGTTATACTACAAAGCGACAGTAATCAAAATGGCATGGTATTGGCAGAAAAACAGACACACGGACCAGTAGAACAGAATCGAGAGTCCAAAAGTAAACCTATATTTATATGGGCAAATAATTTTTGACAAAAAAGCCAAAAACATACAGTAGTGAAAGGAAAGCCTCTTCAATAAATGGGAAAACTGGAAAACCATCTGCTAAAGAATGAAACTAGACTGTTGTCTATCACCACACACCAGAATTAACTCAAAATGGATTAAGGACCTGAATGTAAGACCTGAAACAATAAAATGCATAGAAGAAAACATAGGAGCTAAACTCAAGGACTTTGGACTTCAAGAGGATTTTGTAAATTTAACCACAAAGGCAAGGGAAGGAAAAGCTAAAACAAATGAATGAGACTACATCAAACTAAAAAGCCTCTGCTCAGCAATAGAATCGTCAACATGGTGAAGAGAGAACCATCTGAATGAAAAAAATCTATTTGCAAGGCCCAATACTCGAAATATACAAAGAACTCATACAACTCAATAACAACAAAGAAAAGATCCAATCAAAAAATCTGCAGAGGTCCTGAACAGACACTTCTCCCTAGAGGACGTACAAATGGCCAACAAATATATGAAAAGATGCTCATCATCGCTAACTATTAGGGAAATGCAAATCGAAGCTACAATGAGATACTATCTCACACCTGTTAGAATGCTATAATCAACAGAACAAATAATAACAAATGTTGGAGGGGATGCAGAGAAAAAGGAACCCTCATACACTACTGGTGGGACTGCGAATTGGTATAGCCACTAATGGAAAACAGATTGGAGGTTCCTCAAAAAACTAAGAATTGATCTACCATATGATTCCGCAATCTCTCTAGTGGGTATTTACCCTAAAGACTTGAAAACCCATATCTGAAAAGATATTTGCACACCGATGTTCATAGCAACATTATTCACAGTGGCCAGGACATGGAAGCAAGCAAAGCGTCCTACCATAGATGATTGGCTAAAGAAACTGTGATACATATATCCAATGAAATATTACTCAGCCATAAGAAAAGATGAAATACTGACATTTGCAACAATATGAATGGACCTCGAGAAAATTATGCTAAGTGAAATAAGCCAGACAGAAAAAGTTGAAAATCACATGATATCATTTATATGTGGGATATAAACCTAAAAACAACAAACAAACAGGACAAGCAAACAGAGATTCAGGGACATGGACAGTGGACTAGTGGTTGCCAGAAAGGAGTAGAAAGCAGGGAGGGAGAAAAAAAGAAAATGTTAAATAAATAAATAAATAAATAAATAAATAAATAAATAAACTAACTAACTTAAAAAAAAAAAAAGATCAGGTCAGTATAGTAAAAAATTAAGAGGAAAATCACAGATACTTAACTTTCTTGGAAGAACTATAATAATTTCAGTTAAACAATTTTACCAAAAAAAAAAAAAATTACCCAAAAATGTTCCCTGAGCTTTTTCAGTTAAATGAGCCAACAAAGGCTCTTTATTTTTTAAGCCAGTTTGAAGCATATTTTCTGTTACTATAACCAAAATTATCCTAATGGATACATGTATATTTTATTTCTTTTAAAATTGGACTCACCACTAAGTTTTGTATAATTTACCCTCTCTATCCTTATATGACATTTGGCTGCTGACAGTTCCGTATTACTGTATACTATAAATTTTATGTACTAAATTTTATATAATTTTCCATATACCATAAATTTTGTACTTAATTATAACTTACTAGTGTTTTCATAGGATATTTTTTCATTTTTTTCTTTCAATCTATGTTCTAATGTTTGCAATGTGTTTCTTATAAATAGTATATAGTTGAGTCTAGTTTTTGTTAAAATCTAGCCCAATAATTATTATTAGAGTGTTGGCCGTTTATATTAAATTAGCTACTGATATGGTAGGTTCAATGGTTGCTATTTTTAAAAATCTATTCTGTTTTTTGTTTTTCTGTTCTTTTCTTCCCTGACTTTTTAATAAAATTAACTAAGCATTTTTAGTATGCCTATTGGCTTTCTAGTAATACCTCTTGGTATTTGTTTAGTGTTTATAGTCTAAAAATTGCAATATGAATTTTAATTTACCTTCATTGTACCATTTTAAAAGTAGTGTGAGAAACTTACTACAGCGTAGTTCCATTTATTACCCTTCTGCTAATGTGCTATTTTTACCATATATTTTGTCTCATCCATTATAATACATTGCCATCACATTTGCTTTAAACAGTCAATAGTCTTCAAAGGAAAATTTTTAAAATGAGTATTTTATACTTGTTCACATCTGTGCACTTTCTGATTGCTTTAAAGTGTTCCTGCAGATCCAGGCCTCCATTTGGAGTAATTTTCCTTAAGCCTAAAAAACTTCCTTCAGTGTTTCTCTGTAGTACAAGTTTTTGAGGGACAAATTCTCTGTTTCTGTTTTTATTCTACTTTCATTTTTAAAGGATATTTTCACAGGGTTTGGAATTCTAGCTGGATAGGTTTTTTTTCCTTCCAAATGTCATTCTATTGTTTCCAGACTTACATATTTTTTCCAATTAGAATTTAACCAACATTTTTATTTTTGTCCTCCTCAACATAATTGTTCTTTCACCCCAATCTGGCTATTTTTAAGATGTCTCTAGGTGTAAGTTTTATTTTATTTTATTTTATTTTATTTTATTTTATTTTATTTTATTTTATTTTATTTTATTTTATTTTATATATAATTGTTTAACTAGCTTAGTGTTTACTGGGAGTCTTGGATGTATGGGTGTGACTTCTTTAATAAATTTTGGAGAATTCTTGGCCATCATCTCTTCAAACATTTCTTTTGCCCCAGTCTGTCCTCTGTTCCTATATTCCAGCTATGTATATGATAGATTACTTAGTATCATCCTATAGATCTGTGAATCTTTGTTCCATTTCTTTTTTTCTTCTTAACTATAATATTCTTTCTTCAGTTTGGATACTTTCTATTGACCTATTTTGGGTTCACTGTTTTTTTCCTCTGTGATATCTGTGTGCTATTAAGTTCATCCAATGAATTCTTCATTTCAGATATTATACATTTTTCGAGTTCTTGTTTTCAAGTTTCCATTTTTCTGCTGAAATTCATCATCTCTTTGCTCATTTTGTCCATCTTTTAATCTAAATTCTTTAACATATTTGTAATAGTTATTTTAAAATTTTTGTCTGCTAATTCTACACCTAGGTTTCCCTGGGTCATATTTTCCCCACTTTTCCACATATCTTGTCATTTCTTATTTTAGACATTGTAGGTGTGTTTGCTTATCAATCATATTTACCCCAAGAAAAGACATTTAACTTTTCTCTATCAGGAAGCTAGGTTGTGGGGAGCTGATCTCTTCAGTCTAATCAGAATTTAGGGTTTCTATTTTAATTAGTGTAAATTCAGTTTACCCCTGGTATCATATGTCTTGAGCATGATCAGGTCCTTCCCTTCAGCAGGGATTTTGAAATCTAAGCACCACAAAGTAATGAAATCTCTATCCTTTCTAGTCTAGCCATCAGTTTCTTATTTCAGAGGAGTCAGACAGGAAATTTAAACACATGAAGTCATCCAGATAGTGACTATTGTGATCTGGAGGACAGGGGGAGCCACAGATTGACTCTGTCCTATCAATACCATGCAAAGATGTGAGTCCAGCTTGTTAGATCTTCTCCTCCTCCTCCTCCTTCTCTTTCTAATAGAATCCTAATATGTAGATGCATTTGTAAAGTTTCCCAATATTTCATGTTGGCAAATAAATCAAAATTATTTTAAAGCATAGTGCAGCCCTAACAAAATTTATCTGTTAGCTTAGTTCAGTTCATTGACAAGTTCTCAGTCTCCAACGTGGTCCAAATTTTTTTCTTTTTCTTTTTTTTTTAATAATTAAAAACAGTTTTCAATTACAGTTGCAATACGATATTATATTAGTTTCAGGTGTACAACATAGTAATTAGACATTTATATAACTTATGAAGTGATTACCCAATAAATATAGTATCCACCTGACACCATTCACAGTTATTACAATATTTTTAACTATATTCCTTATGCTTTACTTTACATCCCCAGGACTATTTTGTAACTACCACTCTATACTTTTAAATCCCTTCCCCTTTTGTTTTTTTAATCAAATCCCCAACACCCTCCTCTCTGGCAACCACCAAATGTTCTCTGTATCTAAGAATTTTTTCTGTTTTGTTTGTTTATTTTGTTCTTTAGATTCTGCTCATAAGTGAAATCATATGGCATTTATCTTTCTCTGTCTTACTTACTCCACTCAGCACAATACCATCTAGGTCCATCCATGTTGCTGTAGATGGCAAGATTTCATTCTCATTTTTAATGGCCAAGTAACATTCCATTGTATATATGTACCACTTCTTCTTTATCCATTCATCCATTGATGGACACCAGGTTACCTCCATATCTTGGCGATTGAAAACAACACAGCAATGAACATATGGATTCAGATGTCCCTTTGAAGTAGTGTTTTGAATTTGTTCAGATAAATACCCAAAAATGAGACAACTGGGTTCTTCTTTGTCTCGTTATAACCTTAGTTTTAAAGTCTATTTTATCTAGTATAAGTATTGCTACCCCAGCCTTTTTTTAAAAATTTCATTTCATGAAATATTTTTTTCCAACCCCTCGTCTCCAGTCTGTGTGTATCATTCGATATGAAGTGAGTCTCTTGTAGACAGTGTATGTCTGGGTCTTGTTTCCTTATCCATTCAGCCACTCTATCTTTTGATTGACACATTTGATCCATCTACATTTAGAGTATTATTTGATAGATATGTAGTTATCGTCATTTTATTATTCATGTTTTTAATCTTTTTTCTTCTCCTCTTAAAGAAGTCCCTTAACATTTCTTGTATTACTGGTTTAGTGTTGGTTAACTCTTTCAGCTTTTTCTTGTCTGGGAAGCTCTTCATCTGTCCTTTGATTCTAAATGATAGTTTTGCGAGGTAGAATAGTCTTGGCTGTAGATCCTTGCTTTTCATTACTTTGACTATTTCACATTAATCCCTTCTGGCCTGCAAAGTTTCTGTGGAAAAAGCAGCTGTCAGTCTTATGGGAACTCCCTTGTAGGTAACTAATTGATTTTCTCTTACTGCTTTTAAGATTCTCTCTTTGTCTTTAACCCTTGGCATTTTAATTATGATGTGTTTTGGTGTGAGCCTGTTTGAGTTCATCTTGTTTGGGACTCTTCTTGCTTCTTGTACTTGTATGCCTATTTTCTTCACTGTAATTGGAAACATTTCTGCCATTATTTCTTCAAACAGGTTTCAATTCCTTGTTCTCTCTTTTTCTTCTGGTACTCTTATGATGCTAATGTTGGTAGGCTTGATGTTGTCTTGGAGGCCTCTTAAATCATTCTCATTTTTTTGGTACTCTTTTTTCTTTTTGCTGTTCTGGTTGGATGTTTTCTGCTATCTTGTCTTCTAAATTGCTGTTTTCTAATATATTCTTTATTTTAGTTATCGTATTCTTCATTTCTGACTTTTTTTTTTATGTTTTCTCTCTCTTTGTTAAAGTTCTCACTGAGTTCATCTACTCTTCCCCTAAGTTCACTGAGCATTCTTATAACCAGTGTTTTGAATTCTACATCTGGTAGATTGCTTGTCTCCATTTTGTTTAGTTTTTTTGTTTGTTTGTTTGTTTGTTTGTTTTCTGAAGTTTTGTTCTGTTCTTTCACTTTGGACACTTTTTTTGGTCTTTTTATTTTGGCTGCCTTCCTGTACTTGTTTCTATATATTAGGTAGGTCTGCTATGTCTCCCAGTCTTAGGAGAGTGACCTTATGTAGTAGGTGTCATGTGGGGCCCAGTGGTGCAGTCTTCCCTGGTCACATGAGACAGATGTTCCAGATATGGCTTGTATGTGCCCTCCTATTGTAGTTGAGACTTGGTTGCTGTTTGCATGTCACTGGTAGGGACTGACCCTCGGGCTAATTGGGCATAGGACTGGCTAGTGAGGGGCTGACCCCTGTGGAGCAGGATTGGCTTTAGTGGGGCTGTGGTGCCTGCCCAGTCTGCCCTTTGGGTGTGTCATTCTCAGATGCAGCCCACAGTAGCGTTCCAGCTCAGTCAGAAGCTGGCCATGAGGGATACCAACCCCAGAGCCTCCTAGAAGGCACCCTGCTGCAGGCCAAGTTGCAGCCCATGCATTGCATAGGGCCACCTGATGAGAGTCACCACACAATCCAGAGATGACTGTCACCCGTGCTGGCCTTAGAAATGCTTTGAGAAGCCAAGCTGCAAACCGAGGTGAGTTGCAGTTAATGCCAGGCTTGGGGCTTCTCAACAAGAAATATGGGGCATACCAAGGCCAGATGCTGCTTGTTCGAGGTTGGTGAACTTTGAGAGATTTTATGAAAGTTCGCAGCGTGAGCCAAGACAGACCATTTGTATAGAAAATCCACTGGAGGCAGCTTTGGTGGGCTTGTAAGTTGTAGGGGCAGGGTCTCAGGGAATCACCAGGTTAGGGCGATCAGTGTTAGCCAGGTTGATGGAGACTTATATAGGGCAGCTCCCTGGGTCTGCAAACTGGATGGGGAAGGGTCAACAAAGGAACGATGGCTTCTGCCAGCACCTCTGTCTGGGAGAACGCTGCTCCTCTAGTCCTTTCTCTGAAGCCAGACAATTCAGTTCCTCCCAGTACGTCCCTGATGCCTTTCGAGATGCTGCTCCAGCACTGGAGCTCAGAGCGAGTGAGTCCATGAGTGAGTAAGTTCATATGTGGACCCTTTAAGAGGAGTTCCAGCTGCCCTCTGTCTCACTCAGCCACAATCTCCACTAGTTTTCACAGCCAGAGGTTGTGGGGACTTCTTTTCTTGGCACTGGAACCCTGGACTGGGAAGCCTGGTGTGGGACTGGAACCCTTGCTCCTCCATGGGGACCTCTGTAGCTGAGATATCCTTTCCAGTTCTCAACTGGCACACGTGGTGTGGGATCAGCCTCTTTTGCGACTTTTCCCCTCCTGCCAGTCGGGGTCGGGGAGCTCCTCTGGATGTCCCCAGTTGTCAGACTTCTGTTCAGCCAGACCTCAGGAAGCTCCTTATGATGGTTGTTCTGTAGTTTAATTGTAATTTTGATGTGGTTGTGAGAGAAGGCAAGCACAGTGTCTACCCACTATACCATCTTGATCAGAAGGGCCACAATTCCACTTTTTGATGAATACATATAACTTCCCTTCCCTCAAGACAGTGCTCTAGAGGCAGGGAAAAGTCCGGGTTACATTCCAGAAGACTGGATTATTGATGGAGGAAGAGTGACTTAGAACATACAGGTGATAGCACTCAGGTGATACTCATTTCTTAAGAGAAAGCATGGTTTCTCATGTCATTTTTGATGGGGGTGGGAAACTTATAAAGACCTATCCTCACTTTTCATATGAGGCCTATACCAAAGCCTGCTCAGTAAGGCTGATTTCATGGGTTAAAGAAGGAAACCTTTTGTTGTCCCTGAGCGAAAATCTTCCCCTACTGGGGTGCCATCCCAGCTTATTAAAGCTATGTCTATGGATGTTCCTCACCTGTGAGTTCAATTAAATGTGAGGCTGTTCCTTCCTTCCTTCCTTCCTTCCTTCCTTCCTTCCTTCCTTCCTTCCTTCCTTCCTTCCTTCCATCTTTCAATAATTACTTGTGGAGGGCCTATTTGAGGGGCTCAGGACAAATCACACAAAAGGTGTTTACCTTCATGAAGTTGATAATCTAGTGGAAGATACAGACAAAATAAAGTCACAGACGAGAATAAATTAGAAACTGTGATACACCCAATGAAGAGAATACAGATCCCAGTGATACAGAAAAAGGATCCTCTGAGTTTGTTCAGAGAAGGGCTTTCTAATGAGGTGACATTTAAGGTGATGGAAAGATGAGAAAGAGACAGGCACCCTTCGAGTATAGGGAAGAGTGCCCCCAGGATAACAGAGCAGTGTGTGTGACCGCCCTGGGGTGGAGGAGCAGGTAGAGAGAGGAGCAAGAGATCACAAACCTCACCTAAGGTGGGGGCATGACATGGTAGTTAAACAGTACAGACAAGGATACCAGATTGCCTGGTTCAAACCCCAATTTGATCTCCTACTAATGCTGTGACCTCATGTACATTGCAAGTTCCATGTCTCAGTTTCCTAATCTATAAAATGCAGATTAAAAATACTTGTATTACATAGCTTCAAGAGACACCATAAGCCCAGATTTTTATATAAAATTTCCCAATTCTCAAAATTTGGCCACTAACTTAGAAATAATTTTTAAAAGCTGTGCAAGTTAAGCTCATCTGTGAACTCATTATGACTTGGGGCAGGGGGTATAGGAAGCACCGGTTTGCAGCCTTTTGTTGAAGAACTCATGTACCATACCACATAGATAGGAATTTTTACCTAAGTGTAGAATTTACTTGAGGCGACATTGTCTGATTTATGTTTTAAAGATGATGTGACCGCCTACTAGAAAATGGATTAGAAAGGGCAACATTAAAGCAGTAAGACCTGCTAGGACTTTAACACAGTTTCTGGGAGGACTCCAGAACATTTCAATGGCCCAGCTTACCTAATCAATTACTTCCATTTCCATCCCACCTAACAAACTCCCATTAGTCCAGAATCAATTTTAGATTGTCCTAGGTCTTCATTCATTTACTTAAAAAACAAACAAACAAAACAAAAAACATAGACTTTATTTTTTAAAGCAGTTTTAGGTTCACGACAAAATTGAGTGGAAGGTACAGAGATTCCCCAAATACTCCCTGCCCCCACACATGCATAACCTCCTCTATTATCAATTTCCTCACCATTATATAGTATCATAAAGAGTAGTTTCACTCTCCTGAAAATCCTCCGTGCTCCATCTATTCATCCCTCCCTCTCCCCTAATCCCTGGCAACCACTGATCTTTTTTACTGTCTCTATAGTTTCACATTTTTTAGAATGTCATATGGCTGAAACTTGAGGGCAACCGAGTCAGGGGCTCTTACTGCCTGTGCTGCTCAGGCAGTAGACTGACACAAGAGTTGGGATATTTAAAATATGCATTTACGGTTAGAGCACCGGTGATCTGAGAAAGCAGCAGGTTAACACTTTCAGAAACTTACTTTCTCAGTCCAGCTTAGGGCATTTAAGAGAAAGTCTTGGCATTATTCCAGAGGCTGTGACAGTTCCAGGGGGTCTGCTGTGCTTCATGTTCCTCTGGCAACATGGTTCTCCAGTGACATTAGCAACGCAGGAACAAAGATGAGATTAATCTGGAAAGAATGCTGGACCAGAAGGATTGTGATCAGTAAGAATACGGGCATTAATCATAAGTTTCAGGGCAACTTTCTATTGGTAGGGGACATTCCAAGCCTCTGGGAACAATCTACTGTTAAGCTATAGGGCAAGAAAAAGTGAAGCCCAGGATGCTGTGAGGCCTCTACTCTGGGGGTCCTGACTGGGCCCTTTTTCATAGTTGAAATCATACAGTATGCAATCTTTTCAGATTAGCTTCTTTCACTTAGTTATATGTATTTGTTTCCACCATGTCTTTTCTTTGTTTGATAGCTCATTTCTTTTTAGTGCTAAGTAATATTCCATTGTCAGAATGTACTACAGTTTATTTATCAATTTACCTACTGAGGGACGTCTTGATTGCTTTCAAGTTTTTGCAATTATGAATAAAGTTGTTACAGATATCTGTGTACAGGTTTTTATGTGGACATATGCTTTTGACTCTGAGTAAATACTAAGGAGCACAATTGCTGGATAATATGGTAAGAGTATGTAAAGTCATAAAAAAGCACAAGTCTTCGAAAGTGGCTGAACCATTATGCATTCTCACCAACAATGAATGAGAGTTCCTATTGCTCCACATCTTCACCAGCATTTGGTGTTGTTGGTGTTCTGGATTTTGGCCATTCTAATAGGTGTGCAGTGGTATCTTGCTGTTGTTTCAATGTGAGTTTCCCTAATGACATACGATGTGAAGGATATTTTCATGTGCTTATTTTTCATCACTATATCTTCTTTGGTGAAGTGTCTCTTCAGGTATTTGGCCTATTTTTCAATCAGGTTTTTTTTTTCTTCTTGTTAAGTTTTAAAAGTATTTTTGTATATTTTGGCTCCGTTTACTTTTGGAAGTCCCTCCTCACATTATCTATTTATTTGTTCATTCACTCATTAATTTAACAGATACTTGTTTAGTATTTTCCTCCATATCAGATACTGTTATAAACTCTTTACATTTAGTTCTCACTGCTTTCTAGAGGTGGGTAAGATTATTATCTCATTCTACAAATGTCTTACTCAAGGTCGAACTTCTAGAACAGTGAGGAATTTTAATCTGGGGATCTGGCTCAGCATGTATTTGTGAGATAAATGAATGATACTGAGGTGCTTTTTCTATACCCTTTCTGTCTTGTTCTCTTTTTGTCTCTTCCCTTCTCAATTATCTTCCAGTTCCTGTCTTTCCTATCTCTCTTAATCTCTTTTTCTGACAAGAGATATTTTCCTTTGTTAATGTGTTTTGAAGCAAAAGGCTGCTATTTTTTCCCTCCGAACTTTCATCCTCATTTTCAAGTGTGGTCGTAAAATGCTGTTTCAAAAATATATATGGCATCTTTGGTAAATAGAATGAGTTAGTTGTATAATACTTCCAAACACAATAAAGTAGTTGGAAGAGAAAGAGAAGAACTCTACTTTGCACTGGAAAAAAAGACAGTGGGTAATATTTTTCAAATGTCTTGATATTCTAAGTCTTTTGATAATAAATAAATATTGTAGAGTTCTAAGAGCTTTTTGTATATTTTGGATTTATTTACTTTTGGAAGCCTCTCCCCACATTATCTATTAATTTGTTCATTAATTCATTAATTTCATTTGGGAATTGAAATATTTTCAGGCTTTAAATTTGTTTTGGTTATTAAGCTTATAAACCTATTGAAGCAGAAATTAAGTTAGAAAATTCTTGTTAAGGTTAAAAGTGGCCATCTCATTAATCTAGACCTATTTAAAAGGAGACTATTTCTTGCAATAAATGTTTTAATTCTTAAAATGCTTATTACCTGAGACCCTCTATTACAAACAAAGAAAAATGGTCCTTTTTTTTTTTCCTGTGGACACATGCATTTAAATAACATTTTGTATTGTAGGTGGTATTTTTTCCGAGAGCTGCAGCCAAGCTCACTGTCAGCCCTGCGAGGCAGGGAGTAAAGTATGCACTTAGATCAAAAGACTTTCTATGTTTTAAGAGAAGAAGAAATGGACACTAAGAGGTCAAGTGACCTGACAACATTTCCTAAAGGAACAAATGAAGCTACAGAGATCTCTAAGAAAGCCTAGATTTTCCTTCTGGGGATCATTAGCTCTAAAGAGTTAAAGGAAAGGTGAAAGCTTGCTTTGCTCAACATAGGACAAAACTTGTCAACATAAACAAGGTTTTTAACCCTTTAACTCATGCATAATACTGGACCATCCCCCACTCTTATATACTATTAGGGTATGGTTTTCTGCTACTTTGTGTCTGTAAGGATAAGGAGAAAGCCGAGTGCAGCAGAAACCATAATCAGTTGAGTTCTGGAGTCCTGGCTCACCAACGACTGCACTCTTGGGCATGCCACCCACTGCTCCAGCCTTAGTTCCTCAACCAGCAAGAAAAAAAGGTGAAACAGAATGATCGTGAATCTTTTTTTAAGTTGTAATAGTCAATACCATGATTTTTTTTCTTTATTTTCTTTTTTGTTTTGTTCTTTACAACATGTTCACCTCACAAGAGAAAATGTGACATCACAATTGATACATGTGACTTTCTCCCTTTTGGTTTTGGTGGGGCACCTAATGATTCCTCAGTTTTAAAACATTCGTTGCCTTGTGTCTTGTCATACACAGAAAAATGAGCCATTAACAACCAGTCTTGGTCTCAGGAGAGCACCCATCCTGCTCAGTGGAGGAAAATCCTCCGTCCAGAAGAGGCAGAATTGCTGGGTGACAGGTAAAGATGCTGCAGGGAACGCCCGGCCTTGCTTTGTCTGATTTTATTCTTGCACCTTGCCTTTAAGTAGCCAGCTACCTAGACCTTTACTGCATACTACATGGCTGCCTTTCACTCTGCTTTGCTGTTAAATAATACCTATATATGTACCAAATTTCTAGAAAATGATGTGTTGAATATGGGGAATATAGTGGTGTCAAAGGCACTATTTTTGTCCCTACTCTATTGAGATTTGGATAGGCAAAGAGAAATGTGCTTTCTCATTGGGGGATGCAGTTTGCCCTCCCATTTTTTTCCCTTGATCTGGATCCTTTTAGTTGCAAAGATCATAAAATCTAACTAAAATTACCCTTTAGCAAAATGAACTGTATTGGCTTTTAATTCAATAGTTCAAGCACAGCTGGATTTCAGGTCTCAATGATTTAACCAGAGTCAAGTCCATCTCTGGGAAAGACTTTTCCCCATGTTGGCCTTGCCATCAAGCAGGGCCCTATCAGAAAGGTGAAACCCAGAAGAGAGGTCATGCTAATCTTTACAGTTCACCTTCAGCAGCATAGAAAGTACCTGTTGATTAGTCTTTGCAGCAAAAATGGTGGGTTGGCTCAGAGTCGATCTGATTGGGTGGAGTCCATCCTTGAATCAGTCACAGTGGCTGTGGAGATGGGGTTGCAGAGATGTAGGGTTGCTCTGACAGGCCGGTCTTAGTTAATGGTCAACACAGGAGCTGAGAATGTGGTCAGCCCCACCCATCTCAGCTGCAGGGACTGAGAGTAATGGGGGAGGGGTAATACTGCCAAAGAAAAGTGAGGGACGTCATCACTCCAAGAAGGGTGAATGAATGCTGGGGAGGCTAAGAGAACCAATATTGACATTACCCACAACATAAACCTTTTCATTAAGAATAATAAGTGATGAGGGAATGGCAGGCAGAGGGGAACCAGGAGATCTGCCAAGTATAGGTTGGATACTCAACCAACCCAGCATTGTCTTATTCTAAAGATTGATTGGAGCAAGTACGAAATCTACTGTCCACTTCTTTGGTTATCTTCATCATATCACAAGTCAGAATTCTTACGAAACCTTAGAAAAGCTGTTTGTTATAGAGTACACTATCGTTTAAATGTTGAAAGGATTTCTTTTTTTCTCCCTCATTGCATTTTGCCTTTTCATAGTGTGCAATTTTGCTGCATTTATAATCATTATGTATTTTGTTTTGGGAGAATGCATTTTGTCATAAAAGCTTTTTACACAACTGGAGGAATGATCAGCTTCACCATCAATATCTCAGCACAACCTGCTTCCCCCACGCCCCCGAGAATATTTAAAATAGGTTGCAAAACTCAGATGTATAGCAATTGAAAGAGAAAATTGAAACCAATTTGACTCTCTTAATCGAGAAATAATTAATTTGTGCATAACAATATTAAAATATTATAAAAAAGACTCCATGTATTCCTCTTACTTTCTCTTTCACAAAGTTACCATTTAAATCTCGCTTTGTTTGTGATATAATAATGTAGAGTTTGTGCATGAAGTGAGAGTAAACTAATGCAAAGACTTCTTATGAATAGGAAAAAATGAATGTTTTTTTAATTTTAGGGGAACTGTATTTAAAATGCAATTTTTGGGAAATATAATAAAGTCAGATATAAATATTGTGAACAGATGTTTCTTAAGAAGCTTCTGAAATGAATAGTCACCATCTGGAACTATTTACAATGAGAAGAAGGTAAGCATGCACCTGTTCCTTTCTCTAAAAAGATGTAATAATCTCTTTACCAAATTATAAACAAGTATAGCAGTTTCCATAAAAATGCAATATTCAATTTGCCAAACTGTTTTAAAAAATATTGGTAAGAATGTAGATGGTTTATAAAAATGTGCTTCTAAAAGGCTTAGTCTGTTTTTAGATTTCTTTGCTTTATTGTAACTTTTTAAAGATCAAACCCTTCAAAGTGGGTACATGTTCTACATTTTTATAGACAGGTACAAAACCTGAATGGACACTACCACTGCCACTGCCACCACCATCACCCAAGGTGTTTGTTTGCTCTTTCCTACATTTTAAACATTCCACAATATGAACCTTTGAATCTTGCACCCAGATAAGCTGATTGCATCAGTGGACCCAGCTAATAGTCTCCATATCCGCACCCTTTGCAATGTGGTATTGCAGCAACTTACACCAAGAGATGGAGTCTTTTTCTCCATCTTTTGAATCAGGATTGAACTTGTGACTTGCTTTGACCAACAGAATGCATGATAAGGGACAGCATGCCAGTTCTTAGCCTAAACTTCCAGAGGCTTTGTACACTTTCATTCTCTCTTGTGGAGCCCTGCCACAACCATGTAAATAAGCCTGGGCTACATTGCTGGAGGATGAGAGACCACCATGGAGGAAAGCCCAATTATCTTTTGTGAAGGCCTCCTAGAGCAGCTTGCAGCCAACCAACTCTCCACCACGTGACAGCCAGCCAAGATCAGCAGAGTTGTCTATATAGTAAGTTCTTAGCTTTTTGCCTGTAGTAAGAGGGTTTTGATTTCTCAATGACTAATGACCGACACTGGGTAAGTTATTAAAGGATTTGGAACTTCTGGCTACTGTCTATTTATCTCCTTGAACTATAGGGCAGTGAGTATAATTGCAGGTATAATATAGTTCAAAAGAGAAGACGGTGGGATTTACACGTAGATCTCCATATGCAGGTTGGAGGCTCTAAATAAATGAAACAGGAAAAACACACTGAATGGGGTGTAGGAATATGCTTCTCTTACTGAAGAACATGATCTACTTTTAATAATTTCAAATATTTTTGAATATAATTACAAATGAGGTTAATCTCTTTGTTGAAACCCATCCTTATAAGTGAATCGTTTTTGTTTCAACAGCCACTTCCACATACTATGTTCTTTTAAAATATTCAATTAATTAATTTGTAAATTAATTCTACTTACTTCCTGGCTAATTAATCTTAATTAGAGTAGTTTTACTGCAACTGAATTAATTGGACTGTATTAACTCTGTTAGCAGATTGACCTGATAGATCTTGACACTTGATTTCAAAGAATAAAGCAATCAAAGATGTTTCATATTTGTGATGATCATTTATTGGTGACCTCTTTGGCATCTATCTTCTGCTTTCCCTCTATACTTACTCCAAAATTTATTTCCTCCAGTCATGTAATTTGGGTAGGAATAACCTTACTCCAAGTTCCAGGGGTGGCCTTTGACTGGCTTTTGTCCCATAGCCACTTGTGTTGGTTTTGGGGTGAAGCGTAGCACAACCAAAGCCAATAGGATTCAAGGGGATGTTTGCTGGACTTCTGATGTTGAGAAGCACGGCCTCCATGATGTGAAATCTGGAATTGCAGAAGTCATTTTTCTCTAAAGAGAGGAAATTATAGAGTTGCCATAGGGCCACAAATTGGAGCTCAAGGGTGAAGTGAAACCATAGAAAGCAGATAAGAGATATATTTAGAAAAAATTGGGTCTTTGGAAACATCATTTGAGCTGCTGGAGACAGCCTTGCCTGAAGCGGACTTCGCCTCTGGAGTTTTCACTGATTAGACTAATAAATTCCTGTTATGTAAACCGTAAACCATGTAGAGTTGTCTCTAATTGCAACTGAAAGATCACTGACTGATGTAACCTCTATTTCTTATTTTTTAGCTTTACTTCAAGCACCCTAGTTCAGGCCCTCTTTCTTCTTGACCGGATTATTGCAATAGTCTCTCAACTACCTTCCTCCTTTCAGTTGGTGCTACTCTCAGTTAACATCTCTTAGTTAGAGCTATGATCATACACCTCTGTTCAAAAACCTTCAGTGATTCCCTTGTGCCTACTGCATTAAAAACAAACATCACCTTTTGACATTCCAGGCCCACCTCAGTGTGCCTCTGCTGTTCTCCTTAAGAATTCCCGTGCCCTCCATTCCATGTTGGTAAGTACAGAAGATAATTTCTGATCTTTTTATTATTTGACAGGTCAGTAGTGTCTAACATTGTTGATTGCTCTCTTTCAAGACATTCTCTTCTCTGGTTTGCGTGATACAAGTCTCCTTTCTTAGGCAGATCTTTCTTTGGGTAAATGTTGGAGTTTTTCATTAAATGGTGGAGTTTTTCTGGGCTATTGTCTAGAGTTGTTGCTTTTCTCAGTCCATATACATGTGCTGGCATCTTGTCAACTCTCATGACTTAAAGTCTCTTTTAAAATGCCAGCGAATCTGAAATCTAAGCCTCCAACTGAGATTTCTCCTCTAAGTTTCAGACCCCAATATCCACTTGCCCATTGGACATCATCATCTCAGACTTGTCACTTGATCCTCAAGGGTTCTCACCTGCAGGAATAGTTAGCGCCATTTCTCAAGATGCTCAATCCAGAAGTTTGGAAGTTATGCTTGGCTCTTTCATCTCCCCAATGTTTCACATCTAATCCAACAACAAATCCTGCCAATTTGATGTGGTAAACATCTCTTGACTTTGTGACTTCTCTCCATTCTCTACTGTCACCCTCTAGTACCAGCCAAATTCACCTGTCTCCTGCCTACTATAATAGTCTCCTAACTGGTTTCCCTGTTTCCACTCTAGTTTCCTTTCTTTTCCCTCTCCAACTGAATATTATCTTTTTAAAATACAAAATATAATCATGCCTCTCTCTTCATACAACGTTTCATTGACTTCCCAATGCTTGAGAATCAAGTCCAAAATTTTGCCATGGCCCATGAGGCCTTGAGGAGCCAGCGACTGCCTACTTCATTTTGGGGCCATTCTCCCTTTTGCTCTGCTCACCATACTCTTCTTTGTCCTTTGACTGCATCTGGACTTTTTTCTGTATCAGCAATATTCTCAGTCACCTTACTGCTGCCCAAAACCAAAGGCCCCAGTTTACCTACCCTTCTCCGATGTTTCCAGACTGTCAGAAAACCTCTCCCTACCTTGTGTCCCTTTTTTTTTTAAGGATCATCAGAATTATGACGACCCATTCAATGTTTGTCTACTCGCCTGGACCTTAAGCTCCATGTGGGTGGGGACTGTGTCTGTTTTGTAACCTTTGATACTAAACTTTATTTTCCACTGGGGGGGGGGGAGGGGAGGGGCAGAATTTGGAGAAAGAAAATAAAATCCAAAAAGCACCTGTTTGAGTGTTTACCTAAAAATAAATATAAATTAATTTTTTAAAATTGGTGTTTGCATAAACATAAAGAATTAGAAATAAGTGTGAATGGAAAGTAAATGTTTTATAGAAAATAAGTGTCTTAAAATGTATTTTTAGCTTGTAAAATAAAGAAGTATATACAGATGCCCTTTTTAAAAGAATATTTAAAACCCATTATTTAATTAAGTCTCTTACAAGGTACTAAATTTGGGAAAGCAAAGAAATAAAAATTCTCAGACCTCTCAAACATTTCTATTTTTGTACTCATTGGTTACAGTGGAGGGAATTGCTGACAAAAAAAAAGTTACATAGGTGATGTAAATACAGAGGCAATTGCTAACTACAATGTTGTAAGCTAAAAATTTGAATTATAAACGTTGACTAATTGTCATTACATGAGATTTCTTTTGATAAGATCCTTTTAAAAGTAGTCTAAATTTTAGTTTAATGCACTTAAAAATAAAATTTATGCCACTTATCAAAAGAAAATGTGGGCTGATTGTTAGTTCAGCCTTTGTATTTGGGGTAAGTGAATCAGAACCTTCCAGCACCTAAGCTTTTCTTAGGTGATAAACCAAGATTCTTAGAAATCTTAATTAACTCTTTCTAGCCACGTGAGCA
Organism: Rousettus aegyptiacus; assembly: GCF_014176215.1. Classification (NCBI taxonomy): domain Eukaryota; kingdom Metazoa; phylum Chordata; class Mammalia; order Chiroptera; family Pteropodidae; genus Rousettus; species Rousettus aegyptiacus. The sequence goes on along the minus strand of NW_023416285.1, from coordinate 64,549,240 downwards.
TTATTCAAAAAGCTGCAGTTCAAAAGCTGTGTTAATAGAGAGAAGGTGGAGAGCACAGAATATGAACTGATTTTATTCTCCTGATCCACTAGGTAGTTATTCCCCACGTCCATCAGGTAGCAGGGATTTAGGATCTACATCAAGTAGGTTTTTTAAAATTAACATATTACAACTGCATTTAGGGCCAAAAATATACTAAAAATAATTTTTGGTATTTCGTGATCCTAATGATAATAATTGATACTATTCATAGCTCTATGCTAAGTGCCTTATATGCATTACCTTGTTTAATTCTCACAACAATCCTATGTGGTAGGTACTTTTATTCTCTATTTCCTTTATACAGTAGAGGCAATTGAGGATGAGGGAGGTTAAGCAACTTGTCCATGGTCACACAGTTAGGGAGAACTAGAATTATACATTATGTTTTCTGATTCCAAAGTGGTAGATTTAGCCACAGTGGTGTACTGCTACTTGTCAGGTTACACATTTGAATGTTCCTGTTCTGGTAAGGCATGTGGCAATGAGTTTCACTTCCTCTATAACCAATTTTTGATTATGCAATAAGGAAAAGTTTAATCTGACATTATATTTAATTTTTCTAATTTTTAAGCATACGGCTCAGTGGTGTTAGATATGTTCATGATGTCAGTCATCACCACCATGCATCTAATTTCCCACAGCAAATATTTTTCCTCACTAAGAGTTTTAGCAATTAAAAACATTTTATTCTTCCAGAAAATGAAAAGACTTCTCTTATCTCAGGACAATTGATGGCTATCAGTATTGGTTTGATTTCCAAATATTTCTGTTTTAAAATAATTTAAATTCTATTTAAATTCTAATTATGTAGATAAGCCCTGCCCATCTTCCTATCAGTCAAGAAGTAGGATATCCTGGAAGTCTAGAAATAGGTCTGATGGGAAGAGTTGCATAGAGCATAGCATGGGGGGAGGAGATCTGCCCTGCAGAAGATGAACTAGACACATACTTTGAATAAAAGAAAATTTTCCAAAAGAATAAACACAGTTTAAGCATAAAATTGGAAAGCCTGGAGTCCAACTCTCTGTAACAATTGTTGAGAACCTATCATGTGCCAGGAGCTGTGCTCCTTACTTTTGCCTGGTCTCCATCTTCTTGCTACACCTCGCCCCCATTCCCAGCCTCCTGTGCTGATCTGAGTCTGGACTTCTAAAGAACCATACATGAATCTCACTTTTACCTTGCTTATACCCAAGGACACATTAGGCTCCTACTGGCAGTGGAAAGGAAAGCGGACAGGCCATCCCTAAGCCCAGCTCTCTGTAGCAGGGCCATTAAGTGGGTTTACATTACCTCACCTCACCTCTACATCTGGCTGTGTTATCACCCAGGATTAGGCCTCAGGACAGAAGTGGTTGGAGTGAGTGAAGGCATTCAGAGATTATAGAGGCCCTGAAAGAAGATTCCTAAACAATAGATAGGAGAAATAATAAAAAATAATGAGTGCATGGGGATATATGACCTGCCAGTAGCTACCATCCTAAGCAAGGGCTGGATGAGGAAACAGAAACTCAGGGAGGTTGTGACATCCATGGTCACAAAGGTAATGCAGAACTGGGATTTAAAGCCTAAAATGCCTGACTTTAATCCAACGATTTTTCTCTTGCAGAACTGTGAAGGTGTGTATGAAGGCTGGAATCCAGGAACTCCTTGGATGCTCGAGTCCTAGTATGAGGCAGCTCCAAGCCAGCACTGTAAGGGCTTTACAAGCATGGGACATCACCCTCTGATTTTCAAGAGAAGAGTTTCACTTCCTCTAGAGCTTGCGTCCAGCAAGTATACCGGCTCTTGGTTGCATTTTTCGATCTCTTCTCCTTGCTTAATAGGCTTAAATTGATTTTATCTTGGGAAAAAAAAAAAAAAACACCAAAAATCTCAAAAACCTTTTCTTGACCTTGCTATACCTTCAAGCTCTCATCTTATCTTGCTGTTCTTTGCTGTCCAACCTCTTATAAGTGGTCTATATCAGGGAGGGAGGAATGGGGAGTTATCATTAAATGGGTATAGAGTTTTAGTTTTTACAAGGTGAAAAGAGTTACGGAGATGCATGGTGGTGTTGACTGACATCATGAACATATTTAACACCACTGAGCCGTATGCTTAAAAATGATTAAAAGAGTAAATTTTATGTTATGTGTATTTTACCACAATAAAAAAAAATTTGAGAAAAAAAGGGTTTATCCACTGTCACTGCTAGAATGACTAGCTACCCTAGACACCAGGACAGAGGAGTTTTCTGGAAGACTGGACTTTTAGTGCTAACACTGAAGTAGTCCTTGACAAACCACAACTGCTGGCGACTATAGCACCACCCTCGTTCATCCTCTACCATGGCATGTATTCACATTTTATGTTAGGATTCTGCCTTTCTCCTTCTCCATCTACTCAAATGAATATAATCACTAAACCTAGTAGTCTTTTTTTTTTTTCCAGTTCTGCAGCATTTGTCTACTGAATTTTGTCTTCTTGATATTCCTCTCCTCCCCACTTTCTTTGCCCTCAGTAGACAACAATTTTGTGATTTCCTTTCTTATAACAACTTCTTCTCCATCACCTTCACTGATTCCTTCTTCAACCACCAAATTCTGGTCTTAGACCACATGAGGTCAGGAGAATATGGATTCAATTTCCAGTCCTTTATTTGTGAGCTCTGTGAGCAAAAAAGTTATTTAATCCCCCTAACTCTTAGTTTATTTAACCCCCTTAATCTGTAATACAGAGTTAATGATACCTATTTGGAGTGTACGTAGGTTAGAAAATGGATATTTAGAATATTTATAGTAGGGTTTGGCAGAAAGTAAGCCCTCAATAAAAGGAAGTTATTGTTATCACATCATTGTCTTTTAGAGGTTCAACTTTTATTTCTATGCAGCCTCAAGTTCTCTTTCTAGTCACATGATCATATTCTAATTGCCACCTTTACCAGGCTGTCTTCTAGCTATAACCATTCAAAATATTTAAGACCAAAACCATTCTCTTCCCCTCAAATCAGATCTAAGACAGTGTTTCTTCCTGATTCTAGGATTTTCAGGCATCTAAGTTCAAACACTCCTGGCCGTCTTTGATTCTCTCTTCTCTCTCCTCACTCACATTGAGTCAGTTCCAAATCTAATTGATTCTATCTGAGGCAAATTTCTTAAGTGTCCCTCCTCTCCTTTTGATCCTCATTGTCACAGCTGTCACCCCTGCCTCCCTTCTCATCTTTGCATTTAGTTGTCATGTCTCTTTAATCTACTGTTATGAAACAGTTCCTCAGTCTTTTGTTGACTTTTATGACCCTGTGGCTTTTGAAGATTGCAAGTCAGTTATTTTGTAGAATGTCCTTCAATTTTTTTTTTTTTTGAAGTTTCCTTGTGATTAGACTCACACTGTACATCTTTGGCAGGAAAATCACAAAAGTGATATTGCACTTTTCTTATTGTATATAAGATGGTGATGATTTCAATTTGTCCCATTATTAATGATTTTGATCATGTACTTACAGTGGTGTCTGCCAGGCTTCCCTGTAGAGGTACTCTCTTCTCCTTTATAATTGATAACTATGTATATATCTCATTCCTATTTGAACTCTCAGTTTATTCATTTATTTATTTATATTTGTATGGGCTTATGATTTCTATTTTATTAAATAGGTTATAATTTGTTACTAGTGTTATTTAATTTGATGTTCAAATCCTGTCCTTATTGGCCAGTGAGAACCCCTTCACGCTCACTTCTGTGTCCTTTGACAGGTCCTTATCACTGTTTGAGCACTTACTTGTTTTCTGGCATAAGACATTCCAGGTTCATCTTGTACTTTCTTGGGTATAGCTCTAGAATCAGCCAGTTCTCCAAGGAACCCTCACTTCTTTTAGTGGAAAATAATATTTAGAAAAGTCTGAGCACTAGTGTGCACATTGTTATTGGGTGTTACTGCTCCCAGTGGACAGAGCTAGGGAATATACATATATGTATACATGTATAAATGCATGCTTACATCTATAGTTTTTGTTGATATAATTGCAGTCCAACACCACCAAATTTATTCTAGTTTTCTCCCTTTCCATAAAAACTTGGCTCCTATTATCCTTATTATATTTATTAATTTGATCAGTTTCCTGGATTATAACTAATCTTCCATTTCTTCATCGCCCTTTCCTCCACAAGGAAACCTTCTTCTCCTGTTTGGGCTCTGACTCCCCATTCCAGAGCTGCTCCTCTGCGTGGACACCCACCTTACCGGTCCTGGGCTCTGACTCTCCATACTCTTCCCTTTACATGGGTGTCCCATGTATCTATTGTGCCCCAGCGTTGCTTCCCCATGCTGGGCCACTGTGGCTCCCTCTCTTTCCAGTCACGAAGGCCTACAATGCTCTATCCACCTGAAAGGAAAGAGAAAGGGAGGGGGATGAATGGAAGAAGAGAAAAGGAAGAAAAGAGGAGGAGCACTGTGTAATGTTTTCTCTTTAAAAAAAAGGCAAAGGCAAATATGGTGAAATGTTCAGATTTGAAAAAGTTTGTGTAATTAATAGATATATGAGTGTAAAGTGTCTTCTGTGGTTTGCTTCTGAAGCTATACATGATAAAACTTTTTATCTTTTTAAGTTTCCAATCTATTATAGTTTAATATCTTTGTAAATACAATAAAAATGAATATCTAGAAAAAATAAAATAGAAAACAGTGACAAGCCCCTTAATATTTATTATTAGATTCAATGGTCATAAGGTACTTCTGTGAGGCTGTGATGAAAGTTTCTAAATGCGTTCTCTCAATTCCTGCCCTCGGCTCACCTCTGACCAGAGCAATGGGGGTGTGAACCACCAGTGTTCCTGGCCCACAGTTTGAGTAGCACTGCATTCTAAACTTTTTCATGATTGAACCATGACATTAAAAAGTAAGATTAAAAAGTAAAACCAAGAGCCTGGCTTCTACTTGGAAAAGTCACAGGTGTGCTCTTGAATTTGTGAGTGTCCTGGCGAAACCTCCAGATCACCTTTTGCAGGCCTTCATTCCACCGTCAAAATATCTTGCTAAAATAATGGTGTTTGGGGACTGGTAAGGTTTCTCTGACCTTGGCTTCCTGGAATCTAGAGAGAAAAAGAGGGAGGGAAGGAAAGAGAAGCCCAGAGAATAAAATGGCAGAATGGCTGCAGATAGAGCCAGTAGAAAGCCTCTTACTAAACAGGAGAACTTCTCTGTGGGAAGGAAGTGGGCAAGCACTTGTAAAGAGATGACATTAGGAGAACTGCCTCTGTGTTTCTGGTGGTACCCTAGACAAGGCCATATTCTTTCCAGTCGTGTTCCCGGTTCCTGGGCCTGAGTCACTTGGTCAGTGCTGGCGGCCACCCTAAAAACCTCCCCTTTGGCTCTGAGCTTTGCAGACAGGCCAGATCCCTGAGGCATCTTGTCTTTGGTCATCTGTGTGGAGATTGACAGTTCTTGTTGCTCCTGGGACCCTTGTGAAAAAAATCCCTGTGGAAGAGGAAAGATAAGGAACAGATGTAATCACCACAATATGAAAAGTAAAACAAAACCAAAAAAGGGTACTGCATTGTTTTCTCCACTGGCCAATATGGATAGGGCTCAAACCAGGTTTCCATGTAGTCTGTCTTCTCGTTGGCATGGGCACTCTGAATGGGCAGTGAGTATCCTAGCACAGAAAGAATTGGACTCTCTTCAGTGTTTCCTATGAAGGTATATGTTTTCAGAGCAGCCATTTTGATTTGAAAATATGTCAGGTTAATGCCCTCTCCCCAAGAGCCTCAAAGACCATTTCTTTAAGTGTGAATTCCTAGTGAGATATTTACCAGATTTTTAAAAAGGTATATTTAACTTGGAATTTTCCATAATAGTTGCACGCTTTATTTTTGAATGAAATCTTTAGTGCATCCATGTGGAAAATATTATTCTTCATATTTCTTCTGTTAGAAGGCTTCAAATTGCATTTCCCTCTAGGCTAATGATGTTAGTATCCATGACTGACAAGCCACTTTGAGAGGTGGCCCTGAGAATTTTCTAGAGGCCAGAGTGAGGCCTAAACACCAGTCCCAGGCGGTCTGAGAACAGGGTGTTCAGAAACCAACCCTTAGCATTCTGGGTCTGGAATCGCTGCTCAATCTGATCCTCAGAGCAGTGCTGCTTATCCTATGAGACTGTTTTCCTTCCAAGGTATAAACCGGGGGTTTTGGCTGCATATATGCTTATTAAGAAAGCCCATGCCACTTGTCACAGGTGTAAAAAGAATGTTTCAAATGTTCCTGGAAATCTTTCAGTTGGTTCAAATTCATGCCTAGGTTCTCACTGCAATTTTCCCTATTCTTCCTCTCCCCTCAAGATATTGGGCAGAGTGATTTCTGATGCAGAATGATTGCAATGTTCCAGCCAGACAGGCTGGCTGGGCGTAGGTAATGGATGAAGTCATCGATGTGGATGACTAACTGACATTGTAAAGTTCTTTAGAGATGGAGTGAGGGTGGGGGGGGGGGTGGTCCTGGGCTGCGTTTCTGGTAGTGTGGCCAAGAAATAAGATTTATAACAACCCATCAAGGATTTAATACCCTTTTGCAGACATGCTCCCTAAGGTGCTTATTAAATACGGAGGCTTATTCTAAAACAAAGAAACTCACTGGGTGTGAAAGTAGAGGAGGAGGGAAACCTAGCCTTTATTTCCAAACATTTATTCAGGACAGGATTTTTCCTAATGAAACTTCATTTATATGTAATTTTCCCCTGATGCTGTTTGAGCCTATTTATTCTAATTTCTAATTACAGCAGAAGATGTCTGATGAGATCCTTCTGCATTTATAGCCAACATGACTATAAATGCCCCCAGCTAAGGACTTGAAATTGTTCCATGGTCCTTAGGGTATTTTTATCTGTTTTCGTCTCTTCCTTTTACATTTACTTTGTGAAAGAAGCCAGTGATACTAAAGCAATGGTATAGTGGAATACTAATCCCAGCAGATCAAAATAATATAACTCTTAAGAGAATGAAAAGATAAGCCGCAGACTGGGAGGAATGCTTTGCAAAACATATATTTGATAAAGTACTTGTATCCAAAATACACAAAGAAATCCTAAAACTCAGCAATAAAAAAAGCAACAATCCAATTTAAAAAATGGGCACAGTCTCTGAACACACACCCACAAAGGAAGATAAGCAGATGGAATAAACATATGAAAAGGTGCTTAACAACCATGCTGTTAAGGAATTACAAATTAAAACAACAATCAGATGCTACTATACACTTAGAACAATGAAAATCCAAATACTGACAACACCACATACTGACAAGGATGTGGAGCTAGGGGAACTCTCATTCTTTGCTGGTGGGAATGAGAAATGGTACAGACACTTCGAAGATAAGTTAAGCAGCTTCTTACAAAACTAAACATAGTCACAACATATGACCCAGCAATCCTGCTCCTAGGGTATTTACCCAAATGAAAACTTATGTCCACACAAAAATGTGCACACGAATGTTTATAACCACTTAACTTTATTCACAATTGCCCTCAACTAGGAAGATGTCTTTTGATAGGTGGATGGATAAACTGTGATACATCAAACAATGAAATATTACTCAACAATAAAAACAAATGACCTTTCAACTCATAAAGACATGGAGGAAACTTAAATGTGTATTTCTAAATGAAAGCTAGGCTATAAATTATAAAGGCTGCATACTTTATAATTTCAACTACATAACATTCTGGAAAGGTGAAACTAGAGACAGTAAAAAGATCAGTGGTTGCTAGGGGTTGGAGAGGAAGGGAGAGATGAAGAGATGAAGCACAGAAAACTTTTAAGGTTATGAAACTATTCTATGCGATACTGTAATGGAAGATACACGACAGTGCACATCTGTCAAAGCCCATAGAACTGTATGACACAAGACTTTATTAATAGTAATATACGGATATTGGTTCATCAAGTGTACCACGGTAATGCAAGGTGTTAATGATAGGGGAAACTGTGTGTGTGTGTGTGTGTGAGAGAGAGAGAGACAGACAGAGAGAGAGAGAGAGAGAGAGAGAGAGAGAGGGGAACTCTGTACTATCTGCTCAGTTGTTCTGTAAACCTAAAACTGTTCTAAAAAGTAAAGTCTATTAATTAAAAAATTATGTGACTCAAAACAGTCAGTTTTATCATAAAGAAAAATTCTGTCTTCTATTACACCTTGTTTCTGTGCTGGTTCCTTGAGGGCCCTTATTTATTTTGTTTACTACTATATACCCATGGCACATAGTAGTGCTCAATAAAGATTGTTGAATGACTATGCTCACAAAAGTTTAGCCATTACGACTCTGCTCTTATGTCTTTATGCTCTATTTGAACAGATAAACTTCGATCAAATGAAAACCACTGTAATAACAGTTAATACGCATGGAATATTTAATGTGTGTCAGGCATTTTTCTAGACCTTTGACATGTAGTAATTCATTTACCCCTCCTAATAACCCTATGCAACAGGTACTTGTTTACAGATGAGGAAACTGGGCCACAGAAAGTTTAAGAAATTTGTCCAAGGTTATAGAACCAATAAATGATAAAGCCAGGATTTGAATTCTTAAAGTCTAGCTCTAGAGGCCACACTCTTTTGACAATCCTGTTTAAACAGAAGCTGTGAGAATAAAGAGATGTACCAACAAATAATCTCCTCCCTTAAGGAGATGTCAACTCATTAGGGCAGCTAGACGTGAAGACTATAAACAATGATAGACGGCTGAGCTCTTTGGTTTGGAATGCTCACTCAGGCCCAGCCCTAACTAGCACATCAGGCCCATGGTTTGTTCATCTATGTCCTGGACTCATTTTTCCCCTTACACACCATCAGAGTCAACATTCAAGAGCTATTAACATTGCTTATTAATTGTTCCTCTCTGTTTGTCTCCCTTCAATTAGATTCAAACTTTTTGAGGTCAGAGATAACTTCTTATACTTCACTCTCCACCAACCTGGCAGATAGTTAATAAATACTTTTGGATTTATAAATTTCTGGAAGACTGACCACTCAGTTAAAGAATAAATTTAAATTCAAGTTTCAATAAAAATAAAGTTCAAACGTTATTGTGTATATTTGCTTGTTTTCAAGACACTGATAACAAACTTCTTCTTTATTTAGATTTCATTAACTGTGATAATCATAACGTGGTATGATTATCAAATATGGTATTAGCCATATTTCTGATGCCCCATTAACATACAGGTGGAGAGGAGCTCATTCTTGGACCTCAGAGTTCAGAGGTCAGGGTTCAGAAATTACCGGATCTGAAGGTAGGAAGATTGCATTCTAGCCTGAAACTGTCACAGACTGTGTGACTGGGGCAGATCACTTAACTTCTCTGAGCCTCAGTTTTTCCATCTGTTACATGAAGTTAATCTACCTGCCCTGCTTACTTGTCAGGGTATTTTTATCAACTGAGGCGTCAATGAGTGAAAGATCAAGATATTATATAACATGAAAGAAAGAAGGTGGGAAGAGAGAATGAAATTTTTGTGATTCTTTTTATTGTATTCTTCATCAGAGCCTTAATGTTTGGAACAGGGTAGCATAAAAACACTTCTGTTTGCTGTTTTAGGATGTATAAGAGCTTCTAGAAGAGAGCTTCGATCATCTGGGTCAAGGACTGCAGAAGGACATCAAGTGGAGGCCCTCTTTTCTCTAATAAATTTCTAAGTAAATTTCCCTCCGATGGACCTGAAGTATTCATAATCATCCTACTGTCGTGGAATTGTACCATTGCAATGAAAACTGAGTGCAAGCTTGCTACTGAGGACAAGGATTTTAATAATATGTCTCCTCCTGGGGGAAGATGTTTAGCAAGGACTGAATCATTATTCTGCAACTCTTCTTCCAGTTCATCAGATAAAGACCAATAGCAAATAAGTGTTAAGTCACTCATTTTCTATTCTATATTGTTGAGAGCCATCAGAGCACTTTATAGTGATCGGTAGGCAGCAGAAATAATTATCAGGTTACCCCAAAAGAGGTTTCTAAGGAGGCTTAAAGTATCTCTTGCAGAATTTTAAAGGTACACCATGATGCCATCCTAACTGCCTTTATCATTGGAGCCAGAAATCAGCATACAAGGGAAGGGTTTGAAAGGTAGAATTAGGATTAATTAGGAGGTGAGAGAATGGTGAAACAACAGTATAAGTGCCTTGCCACCTCATGTTCTTCTCTTCCCTTATTTCCCATGGATAGGCCACTGGATCCTATCTGAAGGTGTGAACAACAATGAGGCAATGAGGTCCAACCATCACCATTCCCGCCTCTGGTGCCCAAGAACTGAGGAAACAGAACAGCTTTTATGGAAGTGCCTTAGGCAAGATCCACCAGTGTGTGGATTGCTGGGAACTCTAAGGCTCAAGGGAGACTTGGCCACTTTCCCCACTGCCTCCTATGCAAAGAGGAGTGGCACCAAAGGTCACCAGAGAAGGAAGCCTCACATTGAGGAATCATTTCGATGTTCATATCTGCTCACTGTCATGAAATACTCTGGAGCAGAAGCCCAGATGGAGATTGTGTGTGTGTGTGTGGGGGGAGGGGGTGTTTTCAGTCTTAGGAGAACTTCAGAAAACCACTTTGAAGTTTTGAAGAGATACTTTGGACTTTGGAAGACAGTTTGTTAGAGACAATTGTTTGAGAGTGTTGACTTAAAGTAAAATATGGAAGGTGAGAGAGTAGGAAGTGGGAAGAAAATGTTTTTTGGGGAAAGGTGCATTTCCTTGAGGTTGCAACTGCCTGAATTCACACTAACACCGAGCTCTGGGATCATTCTGCAGCCAGGATCATAGAGAGAGAAAAGTACTGCATTGGGGACAGTGTTCAAGGGCAGTAACTGGAATAGGGTACCTATCCAGGACCAAGGTTTGGGTCTCCTCTCCAGGTAAGGTGCCACTACAGATTAGGCCCTCATCCATTTTTGAGGGGTTAATTTCTTCAAGGCAACCCAGATACATTCCTGAACACTTACATGGTTAATGGTAAGATCTAGAGGGCCGGGAAGGGTAGAGGCTGTTTGAGACTAGGTTGCCTAATCTTTCCAGGCTTCATTCTCATCATTTATAAAATTGAATAATAATGATAATTTCTACCTAATAATCTGTTGGGGGATGGAAATTAAATAAAATGACATGTGTAAAACATCTAGCACAATGTCTTTCACATGTAGTAAGAGTTCCAGAAATGTCAGTTGTTATTTCCCATGATGTTTACACTAGAATTGTTTGCATATATGCAAATGACTTTCATTTAATTATGAGTCACTTGGGATCAGACTCTGAGTGTATTCATCTTTGCCTTTTTTCAGGAACTGAGAGCTCTGTGAAGGTAGGAACCTTTTCTTATTCTTCTAGATAGTATTTCTAGCAAAAGGCCTGGCACACGGTAAACAATGTAGATGGTTACTATAGTAAATGATAAACTGTTGAATGAATGAGTGAATGAATGAATGAATGACAACCACACTAAAGTGAAGAGAATGAAAATCTGAGAATGAAGAATGATATCATGTGCCTGTTATTTTGTTTTTTGTTTTTTGCTTGAAATTAATTCTTAAATCTGCTCTGCTGGAATCTTGGCTGACGTACATTTGCTGGGGCTGACTGGATTATTTAATTGCTGTTTTCTGTCTCTAACTACAGTGATTATGACTCAAGTAATAGATACATTTATGGTACTATGTAAATAGCAATTATTTTAATTACAGATTGACCTGTACAGTATATTCTAACAATATAGCTGACTGTGCATTTGTCTATGTGCACTTTTGAGAGTGGTGAGGAAATCTATTAAGAAGGTACAAAAGAATCTCCCCTCTATGCACATGGTAATTTTAGAATTATAACATCGAGAAGTACAATACCACTGTAATTATACAAGTTTGCAGAAAGAAATAGCTTTGGAATGGTATATAACCTAAGTGTATTGTATTTACATAATATAAAATCTAATTTTTTGACAATATATTGTTTTTGGTGCCAGGAAAATGGGTAATGACAAAATTCCAGGCTTCCTATAAGTGTCTGAAAGTGCCTTGGAGATTTAAGTGTGAATGAGACAAGATAATTTGTGTAACATGCATAGCAAAGTACCTGGCATGTAGTAAATGCTCAGTAAGTATTAGGTATTATCATTTGGCAAAGGCATTTATATAAGTAAGCATTTGATGTAAATGATGCACTGTATGCATTTTTAAAATGACCTGCACAGGGGACTCAAATTTGATCCATATAGCACCTGGTAGACCTATTTTTTCCCTGTAGACATTTCTGAATCACAGAAAATGTTATTTTTCTCACTTGAAATGCACAAGAGATCATTTTAGAGACTGGAGTGGTAGAGAACGGTTGGGGCTATGGGTAAGACACAAAGATGAATACCATAGTACATGCTTCTAAGGAACTTACAATGAAATGAAAGAGATAAGACACTCATGAAACAATGAGAGCACTCTTAGTGAGACTTATTCCATGCTAGGCACTGTTCTAAGTGCTTACTCATGCTAACTCATTTAATCTCCACACAGAGGAGGAGACTGAGACACAGGAAAGTTAAGTAAATTGCCACAGCTAGCAAATAGCAGATGAGATTCTGATCTAGGCTATCTGACCACAGAGTCTACTTCCTAACCCCTACTTTAAATTGTCCCCAAAGGGTATACAAATAGCAGTAATTCAAGTACGATCTTCAGAGGGGTGTAAAAAACCACTGTGGGAACATCCTAGCCACGAGGTTGGGAAGGCTCCTTGGAGGACTAACATTTGAGATGAATTTGGAAAAATTGGGAGAAAGAAATGTCAAGCAAGAGAGAACAGATTCCTAGACCTTTGACAGTCCCCCTCTCTCCCCAGCTCTGGAGTAAATTCCTCCTCTGGGCTCCTACATCAGCTCTAGTCCCCTGTTGTACTTTGTGTACATATACTGCAATTGCCTGTTTTTCTGTGTCTTCCCCAGTAAATAAAAGGTCTTTGAGAACAGAGACCTGCCTAGACATTTCTGTATCCTCAGCAACTAGGAGACCTTCAAGAGTTTACTGATATGATCCATCATCCATTTTCCTCCCCTGAAACTAGACCTTTTACACAATAAAATGACTACGTTTAATTTAAAATACCATGTGCCCTACAGAAATGCACATTTATATAGTGGTAAGATATGTTGAACATGCAGTTCATTATTTGAAACATACTTTTGCGGCTAAATCAGTAGGATTATTGGAGCCAAAGTAAACCTTTTAAATGCATATGCCTTGGAAGATGAATGCCTTCCAATTATCTGGAAAGTTAATATGGCATGTTAAGTGAAAATGACAATAACTGCTGCTCTTGTTCTCATTTGAATATGCTATACTTTTCTATTCTACTCACACATTGAGGATGCTTAGCTTCTCTAGTCCAGTAGGAAATCTATAGCAGTGGTTGTCAGATAGGTGTTATTTGATGGCATAGACAATAGAAGGAAATCAGGTTATACAAGAAAGGCTGAACAAATTTAAGAATGCACAAAATTACCAACTTATAATAATTAATGCATTCTCAAAATTCTTGCCAGGAACACTTTTTCACATTATCGAATTCTGTCTCTATTGTTATTGAAATTGTAGAATATTTGAAGCATATTCTTTCTTACAGGAAAGTTGCTGGTTTTAGGATTTCAGCCAACTGATCCCTAAAGCTTACACCACTCCCTAGAAATAACTTAACCCTTAGAAAAGCCCATTCCTTCTTGGAATACATCAAGGTGCTTCTTAGAGATATAAAAGACTATTGAATTTTTTTAAAGATTCATTTCCTAGGATTCCCAGGATATCCAAACCTTCCCTCAGGAACTAAGTCATTTAATTCTTCTCTAGGATTAACCTGAACTCTGTCTTTTTCCAGGGACTTTCCCCTTATGGACAAGCTTGATGCTGCTTGTCTAACTGTTGCTGGTTTATCCCTCAGGCCCTCTTCATGTCTGCTTCTGGCCATATATATTTTTTTCCATGTACCCAAGCAAAGACTTCTTCCTTCAGTGGATGTCAAAATTCCACACTTAAAGATGATATTAAACATTATTTTACTCATAGTCGAAAGAAATGGATTCATTCACTAGTTCTTTCAATAAACATTTGATGAATATCTAGTATATGCCAAGCACTATCTACAAAGTCTGCAAAGTGCACTGTCTGCCCAGAGTGGTTTGTGAAGCAGCCAGGCTCCCAGTCTTCAAGGACTTTATAGTCTAATGAGAAAGACAAAAAGAGGGAGGAGGGACAGATAAATATGCAACTACAAACTGTGATAAGTTCTGTAACTTATCATTGCACTACAATCAGTTCTGTGAAGGGAAGAACAGGAGGAAGTGCTCAAGGACCTCTTAAGGACAAACTTTATCTGAGACATAAAGGGTGAGAAGGAAGGCTAGCGAAGACTGTGGGAGAGAGGGCAGGATGGAGTGAAGTTTTCCTTGCTGAAGGAGAGCAGTGTGCAATGCAGGTCCATAGGTGAGAAAGAGCTTGATAGCTTTTAAGAAGGGAAAGACCAGTGTAGAAAGGAAAGGGAGTGATATAGGCAACATTGAAAGGGTATGACAGAACCACATATAAGAGTCTGGGTTTTGTTTTAAATGCTGTGAGAAACCATTGAAGATCATTAAGTAGGAAGTGACTTTGGTCAGATTTATGAACAAGCATACTACCTATGAGAATGGCTAATATTAAAAAGACAGATAAACATCAGGAATTGGCAAGGATACAAAGCAAATGGAAATCTTATACATTGCTAATGAGAGCATAAATTGGTACAACTACTTGGAAAATTGGCAGTATCTATTAGAGTACATATACCCCATGACCCAGCAATTATACTCCCAATAAAAATGCAAGCATAAGCTCACCAAAAGTTAGGCATGAGAATGTTTATAGCAGTATTATTCTTGATAGCTAAAAACTGGAAAATACTCAATTATTTATCAACACTAAAATGGGTAAGTAAATTGTGATAAATTCATACAATGGAATACTTCCCAGAAATGAGAATAAACAAACTACAACTACAAGCAACAACATGGATGAATTTCATTAACAAAATGTTGAGTGAAAGGAGCCAGATACAGAATAGTACACGTCGTATGATTCTATCTGCATAAAGTTTTAAAGCAGGCGAAACCAATCTATGGTGTTGGAAAGTGGGATAGTGGGTATCCTGGAAGGGGATAGATTGGGAGGGGCATGTTCAGATTTCTGATATACTGGTTATGAGTGCGTTGAATTTATGTGAAAACACTTAATTATATATTTTATATAAAATCAATGAGTTATGCACTATGATTTGTGTTCTTTTTGTATACATATATTTCAACAACATATATTTAACTTATGTAAAGAAATAAGAGTTTACATTTAAAAAAAGCATCTCGAATGTTATATAGAGAATGGACTGACTATAAGCAAGAATAGATGTAGAAAGCAATTAAAAGGTGATTCCTGGTGAGAGCTGTCTCTTGGAACTAGGTGGATGCAAGGAGATAGAGGGAATGGGACAGATTTACGGGAAGGTAAAACCAGTAAAACTCACTAATGGCCCATGTATGAGGCGAGGGTGGAGTGAGCGGTAAAGGAGAAGGAAGAACAAGGTAAACTCATAGATTTGGGACTTTGGGATGGTTGCCTGAGATGGGAAAAACAGTAGAGAAGAATTAAGTTTGGGTGAAAATCTATAGTTTGTCAATAAAGACTTCCTACCACCTCTGTTGGTGTGAGGCTGATTCCAGAGGAAGTAGAGAAGGTCACAATGACTCTGAATACTTATAGCCTTGCCAGTCCTGACATGGACTCTAGACAGAAAAAGAGGGGGACATCTCATTCAAAATGAGATATTCTCTTCCTGAGATTCCATAGTCTCTACAATTTCTCATCGCTCCCTTAGTTCTGGATCTAACAAGCAAACTCCTGCCACCAGGAAAGCACAAGATATCCATACATTCCTCTCCTGGCCAGTAAATAGAAAATTCCCATCATAAGTAGTTACTATTAAAGAAAAGACTTTTACTAGGAAAAAAAGGAAAGGAACCCAAATACCAGCTAGAGACATGGGGGAAGGATAAGCAAAATGTTTTCTGAACTGCCTAGGCTCTGACTCAACAACAGGATGTTGACAGAGGTGCAATGCAGGAAGACATGTCCAGGGCAGGTTGGAGAGACTGTCAGGCACCCTTTATGGTTGGCTTTGTAGGCTGTGCCAAGAATTCTGCAACTAGATCTTATAGTCATTGGGGGTCCACTGAAGAACTCTGAGTAGCTCAGTCAGGTTTGCATTTTAGATGGAATACTAACAGTATTTAGATGGAATATTGACAGTATTGTGAAGATTAGAGTTGAGAAAAGCAGTTAGGAGGCCACGATTAGTCTGGAGGGGAGATGCTGAGGATTTGAAATAGGGCCCCGGGGGCAAGCAGGAAGGAAAGGAAAATATGCTTCCCAGAAAGATTTGAGAGGTAAGTTTGGAGGTCTTGGGGACTGAACAGATTCAGATGGGGAGGGAGAAGGGCTAGCCAAGTGCAATGCCATGGCTGGAGGGACCCTTGGAATTGTGATATTAACAATTAAGAGACTATTAGACTAGAAGCAGATTTAGAGGAATAGCTTAAATTGAACCAGTTGAATCCTGACCTGGGTAGAACCTAAATACTACTTCCCATAAGAATCCTCATTCTTCTGGTCATATACTGCCCTATCCTCAGGCATCAAATCACTGACTACCCAAATTTGGTCATATGCTAATGGTTTGTTTCTTAGTGATTAGATTTTAAACTTTCAGGAAATAGCTCTCTATTTCTTATAATTTCTTGTGGCTTCCTGGTCACCTAGCACCAAGCCTTTTACATGTAAGGTATATAGATAGGATGCGTTTTGAATTTAGTGGCATTTATATAATGTGAACCATAATAATAGAAAAAAATGGCACAGGAACATGAAAACCTACCCCACTCAGATTAGAGGAGGAAAAATGCATTTTACTTCTGAGTTTTTTGATTAGCAACTCCATCCCCATTATGCCCACAAAAATTATTTCTAACTGCAAAGAGCATGATGACTGTGGGGAGAGGACTGCTAGAAGCCAGAGGGGTCCCTGTTCTTTCCTTACCTGGGAATGACAGCTTGGATAAGTCATCAAACTCTCCTATTCAGTTTTTGTGTGGTCAAGTGGTGATGAATTGCTGCCCTCTCAGCCCATGGCCGTGAGGGGCATCAGATAAGCTAGCATATTCAGAACCACTTTTGGAAAATGACATGGGAGTATAAGATCATCTAAAATGGAATAGAAAAGCTGAAATTAAAAAAAAAAGTGACCCATACTGTCAATAGTCTGTTCGAATTGGAAGATTTCAGGGTAATTGACATATTTTTTTCTTTATTCACCCTTCAGGTAATATGTAGATTCAACTGGCATTTGTCCTCTGAATGGTATGCATGATTGTGATATAAGGATGAGCTATTTGTCACACAGCTTTAGAATGAAACTATACATTTTAATAAGTCATCTTGGTAAGTCCTTGTGCTCAAAGACCCAGTATTAAGCAGCACCCATGAGATGAACTCTTCCTCTATCATCAAGTGGAGTGGAGGCAGGGAATTCTCGAATGAACGATTCCACTTTCTCAGGTTTTATTGGTGGCTTGAGGAAAAGCAAACAGCACTCAGACAGGCAGATAAGATAACCACTATCTGAAGTGTGAGCCTGCAGTTTTAAACTGTCTTCTATTTGGAAATACTCCCAATCTCATTAAATGCCAGACCAAAACTTAAATATTCAAGCACATAGCTATAGATAATTCATTTATTAAGTGTGCAGAATAGATATATAATTCAAATTCTACATACAATAATAGACTAGTTTTGTAGGCTAGGTATTAGGTTAAACCATGTGAATTGTTGATGTTCATCTGGTTTCAGACCTATGGAAACAGTAGTTATATATGCCAGAGTCATCAAATCTAATTCAGATTTGGTCACTGGCAAATTCAGGTGACCCATAGAAAACTTAGACAGAATTTATATTAGTCATTCCTAATTTTTTGCATGTGTGATAGTCTGGTATGTTTCTGATTATCTCAAGGAGTATTGAAATGTATCTTAAATCAAATTTGCTTTCATGTGTTCGTACAAATAAAATCATGTCATTACACCTTTATTTAGTAGAAGATGGGTTAGCGGTAGTGAATTAAATGCAAAGATTAGAAGTCATCACAATTATGCCTGAACTAGACCAGAATAGAAAGAGGTATTGGATCTGAATTATCAAGATCCTTCTTAAAGATGGATGTATGTCTGTCAAGTGTTACTTATTTCTGTAGTAACATGACTTAACCATTAAAACATGTCTTTTAGTTGGAGAAATCACTTTGGTTCACTTGGCCTTAATGTTCCCAAGTAGACATAATGGGGCTAACACATAGTAATAATATCAGGTTTTTCACAGGGCTGCCATAGAAAATTATTTGATAAGAAATATATCCCATAATTCCTGCTGACTTTACACTGCTATTTCCAACGGGAGAGCCTTAGAAAGTTAAATTCATTTAGCTCTACAATGCAGGACAGTCTGTCAAAATACTGTTTTTGTGTAATAAATGCAAAACTTATCATTACATTTCTTACCAGCTGCTGAGATTTTTGTTTTGATGTTTGAGAATTCCAGCAATCTATGTAGCCTGAACATTATGAGGCACTGATATTTGTTACAGGGACCAATTTTGGACATTTTAATTTGAGTTGAACTTAAGTTCAAGTCCTGAGTTATCTCTTTGAAGTCCCTGGGGGCCTGTTGGATTTCAAATCAGCTAACAGAGTGGCCTACAGGCCGTCACTCCCTGCCTGCTAGGGAGTATGTGGCCTCTCCTCTCCCCACTCTGGTCTCGATGCCTTTGCTCAAGCTGTTCCCTCTACAAGGAACACCTCTCTCACCTTTCTTCCCTGGTTATTTCTATACACTCTTCAAGCTCAGACACTGTCCCAGGAAGCCTTCCCCAACCTCTGAAGTTCAGTAAGGCACCCCAATTCTGTGCTTTCATGGCTTTACATTTGTACCTCTGTTATCATCGTCTTTTTTTCTGTTGAAGTTGCCTGAGACCTAGCACAGAGGCTGACACATGGCAGGAGATGGAAACTGGCCCTAGTTTTTAATTGCATCACACACTCCCCTCCCCCTTGCACTGACACACAAACCTTAGTGTTCTGAGGATGACTACAGACAGGGTTAGACTTTCAAGTTGAACCTCAGGTTTGTTGAGGATTGGACTGGCACTGAACTAGTTTCCAGGAGTGACTCGGGAGTCTTAGGGAAGGGAGAAGTGTTGACCTGTTTCCTCTCCAGAACATTTGGGAAGATTTCGCTTCCATTTGGGCACTAATTGTGGACTCGCCCAGAGTGGACCTAGATTCTGAGTTGGCCTTGTTCGCCCTCTAGTGGTTTAAAATTACAGTTAGGCAGAGCTAGAACTCAACAGACAAGTCAAAGGAGGAATCCACCTTAACCACTGAGACAGATCTACTATGCAGTGAAGTCATTTCATAAATATACTTAAGGAGCAATAAAATAATTCACAAAATGCACACACAGCAAGAAACTTGGACTATCTTATAGGATTTTTGAGAGGCCTTAGCTTCTTCATTTTGTAGTGCAATCTCTAATGGGGTGTATGTATCCAGTGACTAATCTAACAAATGCTTTATCAAAGGCGATCACTCGGTCATTGTCAGCCTATGAAACATTAGCTCAGGGAGCAGGACGACAGGGTGTGTTCTTCTTATCTCCTCAAGACAACTCTGCCTCCAGGATGACAGAGAAATAAGATTTGGTGATGTCACGAATCTCAGTTACATTCAAATTTTGTGATAGCCTATCCCAGGGGAATGAAATTGTCTTTTTTGAACAAGGACAGTTCTTTAGTTGAGTGTGTTCAATCATTTGTGATTAAATATCAGAAAATTACAGTTCCTTTGGGGCAACTGTCATTTCAGAAACAGGAGAATATAGTTTGCTATCTTTATAACTGCCCCAATCATACACTTGAAGAACTTCTTTGAATCACTAAAAAATAAATAATGGAAGAATATAGCTACTTCTCTCAGAATTGCACACAGCTTTAAATATCACCTCCTCAGGGAAGACTCTTTGAGGTACCAGACCAGCTCTGACTTCCCATGATAGTTTCCCCAGCACCAAATGACAGCAGAGTACTTGTCACACCTACCCTTTAATCAGGACCTGGTTTGTTTAACATCTGTTGTCGGTGTCCCCTACCAGAAGAGAAGTCTCATAGTACAGAGGTCTTGTTTACTCCTCTACTACAGGACCCCGGAGTCTAGCACAATGCTTGGCCCAGGGGATGCTGAATAAACATTTGTCAACTGCCTGATACAATCCAGCAGGTTACATGCTGAGGAGAAAGCCTACAGAGGAAAGCTGATTTTGATTCTTATTTTAGGGCTAAGAGGAACTCCTTTACTCAAATTATGAGCAGAAAGAGTATATGATTAAAGACAGCAATAACTGGGTGGGATGTTTGAGATTGTCACCCAAAGGCCAATGCATATCTGTAGAGAAAGGAGAAACTCAGAGTTCTCTCATCCAATTCCCGAATCAAGGAGGAATCATCATCTTCTTGCCTCGTATGTGGGGTTGCATTTCTTTGTCTGGTGGATGTTGCCTAAACTCTGTGGCTGGTTGACCTGCAGATAGTTTTCTTACCTCAAAATGGGAGAATGAAGTTTACCTTTCTGAAGATGTACTTTCAAAGCACTAAATATCAAACGAGAATGTAAATATGTTGAGGATCTGAAGTGGCAAAGAGAGAAGGCTGGAAGTGTTTAGACTGTAACAATACAACAAAAAGTAAAAACAAAATTATAATGGAGAATGAAAATATTAGGCCAGGAGAAAGCATATGGAGACGAGAACTAATATGTCCTTTTTTTGTCTTCTTGAAATTTCCTTTTGTGTCACTGATTAGCCAAAGACAAATTGAGTTGAACAAACAGCATGTCTGAATTGAGTGTTTTAAACACACACACCACACACACACACATACTCTCACAGGAAGATTGTAAATGTGAGCATGTCAGCAGGGAGACATCCAAGTCTTGGTAGGCTTAATGGGGGATATCACACAACTGTGTATGTGTATTTAGCCCTTCTTTCCGCAGACAATTTTCACTTTTGAGTGGGGGTGGTTGTGTTTGTAGTTAGAATGCACAAATCCTTTCTGGCTTTATTAGTTAGGATCAAACTTGGCTGTAAATCATAGAAAAATTCAAAATAAGAGGCTCAAAAAGATAGAATTTTGTTTCTCTTTCATTTCAATAAGACAGTAGATAGTTTATAAGGGTTTGTTTGGAGCCTCACTGGTCAGAGACCTTCCATTTTATTGCATCATAGTGCATGGTTTCCATTTTCAAGGTTGCCACATAGTCTAAAATGGCTGCTGAAGCTCCAGTCATACATCTGCTTTCTATCCAGCAAAAAGATTGGATGGATTGAGGAAGATGTACCCTTTATTAGTATGGACACATCTTGGCAGTTGCACCCACAACTTCTGCTTACATCCCAGAGGCCATAACTTTTGTTCATAACCACATCTAGCTGCAGGAGAGACTATGAAAGATTTTGTTCCAGGAAGCAAAAAACTCAGAGGCTCAATTACTGATAAGGAAAAAAGATTACTGGAGGATAATAAGCAATCTTTGTCATTGCAATCGTGTGTGTGTGTGTGTGTGTGTGTGTGTGTGTGTGTGTGTGTGTTGTCCCTGAAAGTAAGCCCTGCCTCAATCTCAGTGCAAGGCCAAGTTGGGAGTGGGGGATAGAGAGTTGGTACTAGATATCCTTAGGACAAGAATCTGGCTTCAACTCTGCTTAGGTCTTTGACTGATCTGAAATCTAAGTATGGATACAAACATATATATAAGAGTATGAATGAGGGGAAAATACTCTAGTATTGTCAGTCACATAATAATTAAAGTTCTCATGTTTTCATAGAATGTTCATAATCACTCATAAACAAAATCACCAGTTATGTCTGCTCTTTAAATTCAACCAACTCCCATAGTATGAATTCAGAGGCAAGAGCTGAATATTCAGGAGGTAAAGATTTCTGGGTGTTCTTTCTCAGCATATCCTCTGCCCACTAGAAAATGCTGGAGTTACTCAAGAATCTGTTCTAGATTTTCTCCTCACAGTAATCCTTTCCATCCTAAACTTTCCCAAATGTATCATGTTTAAGAGTAGACTCATCCTTTGCCTTCCCAAATTTGTGTTCCTTTTATTCTCAATCTGAGTAAACTGCACTAGCTATGGCCTAAGGCAGGGACTTGATGCTCCCTCACAGCTCTTTTGAGAGCGCTGTGCATTCTACTTCATTCTCTCTGATTCACTTTCTCCAAAACCCCTGCCATCAGGCCTGGGGCCAGGGAAGCATCCTATCTTGCTAGATTACAGTGGGAGTCTCCCTGCCTCCTGGCATCATCTATGCTGATCTTGCCTAAAATGCAACTCCGCCCCAGTTCTGCCTCCCCTTAAATCAACTCTGATACTTCAGTAGAATTAAATCCAGACTCTTAACATGACCTGGAAGTCTCCAGGATCTGACCTTTCTTGCTCTTCTCCATCTGGACCTTTACAAGTTCCAGCTATTCCAAACTTCTTTTACTCCTGATCACCTTGTGCTGTCTTTCACCTTTAAGCCCATGCACATGAGATTCCTCCCCAGCTAAATTCTATTCTTCTTAGGTTCACAGAGATGATGTCTCTTCCCTCTAAGATGTTCTCTTTGCCTCCCGAATTGGGAGTAGGCTCCTCCTATGTGCTCCGACATCACTCTGCCTCTCTAACATTTGCTTACAGCACTATAGTGCAACTTTAATGTTTAACTGGTTGTTTGCTTAGCTAGTCTATAAACTCTATGGCAGGCAAATCTGTGTCCTTAGCATTTGGCAAGAGTCGTGGTCATCTTAGGCTAAGTATTTATTGCATTGAATTGGATTCAGACAGTCTCCTCCCAGGCCAGGCTAGAGATCCCAGTCATACACTTTCTGGAGAGTTTGGGGAGGTTCTGTGGCCCACGATTCAAGATTTAGCCTGCTCTGCTTTCTCTAGCCATTTTCTTTATAACAGTTTCACAAAGAAATGAGTGTTGTTTCAATGGATGCTCTCTCAACACTCAGAAGTGGAACTGCAATGCAGGGAAACCCTAGTGGCTAGATAAGAGTATCTAGTAAACTCCATGAAGGCAGCTACCATAGTCATTCTGCTTACTCATATATCCCTAATGCCTAGTACAGAGCCAAACACAAGGCAGATAGATGCTCAGTGAACGTTTCTTGAATTGATGAATGTTTTTTTAATCAATGAATCAACTCTCTAAATATGATAAGATATACTGATTGGGACAAGTCATATGTTTTTGATGAATTAAAAAAATGGAAAAAGAAACTTCCAGAACCAAGTTTAGAGGGAAGTCTGGACGGTGAGGGTGGCTGTGTGTGAGGTGCATGCAGAGGCTACCACCTGCATCCTCTCAAAGTCAGAACATCTAGTGCATAATCCTACAAGACATCCAAGGGGTTCCCTCACTGATCCTCACCCCAAGTTCCCCCAAGCTGAGACCTCAGCTTTCCTTTTTCCTGGTTTTCTTATAGATGCTGCCGCTGGTGAAGCCAGGCCTATCGTCTTGATTTCAGTTGCTTTCTCCTTCCTGGCTCCATTTCCTTCTGCCATCCTGTCTGCGGTCCATTTTTTGAGATG
Source organism: Rousettus aegyptiacus (assembly GCF_014176215.1). Taxonomy (NCBI): domain Eukaryota; kingdom Metazoa; phylum Chordata; class Mammalia; order Chiroptera; family Pteropodidae; genus Rousettus; species Rousettus aegyptiacus. The sequence continues at coordinate 64,525,430 of NW_023416285.1, read as the reverse complement.
GCCTGAAAAATTAGTGAGTAATAGTTGGGAACCAAGATGTCCCCCGCCCCACCCTTAATTGAGAATATGAACTAGAAAGCCAGACTGGTCTCACCCAACTCTTGAGGCCAATCTAAGGGAACTGAATGTGAGTGTGACAGTGACTATGCCTGCGGAAAGCCTGAAAAAGGAAGAGAAAGATAATATTAGCTTTTCTCTGGGTTTCATATACACCATTTTATTTAATCTTCACTATAATCCAGAAACATCATGCAGACATGCCCATTCATACATACGAGACTGCGGCTCAGAGACATGACTTTTCTTGACCAGATCATACAGTAACTGCAACCAGGCAGATCTTGGCACTGCTGTATGCAAATTGCTTAACCCCTCTGACTTTGTTTTGCTTATCTATTAAATGGGGACAATCATGTACAACCCAGACAGTTATCTGGGATATTAAATAAAACAATATCCTGATTAAATAATGTGGCTCATACTCAAACTTATGCACTATAATTAATGTAAGCATGAAACCCACGGTTCCACTGGTTTTCCACTTCATAACATTGCTCTGCTGGGAGATCCGCCCCCCCCCCCAAAAAAAAAAAAAATTCACAGTGTACTCCTGGGACTTCTAGAGGACAAGGCCTTTTCTTCAGTCAGGCTGACCTAAACAGAGCCAGCCCTCCTTCCCCTCCCAAGCCACAGCTGTGTGTTGGAAAGCTGGATGGCTGAGGCCCCTAATAGAGAGCAGACCTCCCAATCTCCTCAGTCCCTCCCCTACCCCTCGCGGGGGTTTTCAAATTAAAAGTAAGTAAAAACCAAGGCCTAAAGAGAAGGAGAGGGGCGTAGGAGGCACTAAAGTATTGCAAAAGTTGGGGCTCTCTCACTAGGAAAAGGGTATAAAAAAATTCAGATCCAGATCTACATCTTTCCCACCTCTGAGGAGTGCAGGCGCACCTGGGCTGGGCGGGTCACACACAGAGCTGGCAATCTTTGGTCCTAAGCGAGGTCCCTAAGCAGGCCGCGGTGTTAGGAACCCTAGGAGAGGGTGCAGCTACTCACTAGCCAAAGGGAACTGCTTTCCACTTCTCTCTGGAGACAGGTCTCTAGAGAGAAAGCCCCAAGGAACGCAGTTAGATCCAACCGGCAACTGGAAGAAGAGGACGTGTGCGAGGAGGCCTTCAAAGAGACCTGTCACCCAAAGTTACACATGCCAGTGGGGACCCTTTTGGAGAATTCTTTCAACTTTCCCCCCCCAAGAGTTGGGCTATAAAGGGGTACGGAGCAAGCTTTCAGGCCTCAGCTGGTTCAGATTCGAGGCAAAAGTGGAGTTCTTGCCGGTATCCCCGCAGGGACCCCACATCTGTGCGCCATTTCCACAAGCCTCCTCCGAGTCTTCCCCACGAAGTTCCCTTCGCTGGGCCCAGAGAGGCGGCTCTCAGTTAGGAATTGAAGCGTGGGGGAAGGGGCAGTTAACGCCATTTTCTTTGGCAAACCACCAAACGGCCCTTCATTTTCAAGAAAACTAGAACTGTGTCCCAGCCCCATCAAAAAATCACAAGTTGGTTTGCACGTGATTTTCACGACTAGCGGCTTTTATAACTGTTACAGCCCAAGGTTTTCTGAGGCAAAAAGATCTGAATTCTCAGAGGAAAGTAGAATTGGGGGGTGGAGCTGACAGCAGAGGAGGAGTAGAGAAGAAACAAAAAGCCAACTCAGTGGGAAACGCCCACGAAAGCCGAAGGTGTGACTCTCCGGGCCGCAGGCGCGGTCCCCGAGGGGCGGGGGCCGAAAGGAACGAGTCCGGGAGGCTGGGCAGTGGGAGACTCTTTTTGTTTTCAGTGACCATTTTAATTTGGTTGTAAAATGTTTGCGGGGGCCCTCTTTTATTTTATTTTATTTTTTTTTTTATAGCCGGTTCCACTACATCTCTTTAGACCTTTGCATCCAATTTCTTGTCGCCTGCGGGTCTAGACGCGCGACGCCGCGCCAGGACCGCCGCTTTCCGCAAACTCTGCGGCCCAGCTTAGCTCCAGAGTTGGGCCCCCTTCCCAGAGGGTGGTGGCCGTCCAGACTCCCGTTTCGTGGACATTCTTAACCCCACGATGATCTCAGGGAAAAAAACACAAGAGGTTGAAAAACAAAACCCGGGTGCGGGTTGGGACCTTCGCACACCTATCTAGGCCGGCGAAGGTCACTCCTCAGGGCGCACAGGGCCGCCTGGTCGCCCGCGGTGGCCGGGGCAGAAGCCGAGGGAGCGGAGAAAAGACCCCATCTGTCTTGGCCCGGCGCCGCTTCTTGCCCGCTGCGGCTCCAGGACCACCCAGGACCCCGGGCGACCCGGGATCAATCTGGAAGGATCTTAGGACAACAACAGCAGAGCGCGGCCCCACCCGTCCCACCTCCCCCCAACGCTCGGGCGGACTGCTGAGCTCAGACCCGACCTCGCCGGAAGACTTGGAGCAGCAGCGGAGTGCAGACGGCAGGATTCAAACTCGCCTATGAGCTGCGGGAGGGGCGGGAGGGTGGGAACGGCAGGCAGGACTCGGTTTAAGGAACGAACCGCCTCTCTTCGTGAGCCTCCAGCCCCGAGGTTGCTCCTGACCACTGCGTTTATTTTGCTTCGGCAGGGAAGGCAGATGTTGACCTCTTCTCCATCTTTGCTCGGCCCAGACTCCGCGAAATCCTCCCCCAACCATTTGTTTCCCTGCGCCACCCCCCGCCGGTGTGCTATCCCGGGAGTCAGCTCCCCAGGCCTTTAAACCTTCTGGAATGTCACACATGGAAACCTTTAACAAATGTTTGTTAGTGATCATAACAAAGGCATCATTCAAATTAGGCAGGTAATTACTACCAGAAGGACAACTGGGTGCTCACTAGTTCATCCATTCGCTCTGCTTTAAACTCGCGTGGAGTAACGGCCTGAAGAAACCCCCTCCCGGTTGGCTTTTCGCCCCCCCCCCCCCACAAGCGTCTCTGAAATGAACTGTGAAGTTACTGTTTGTGGGCGGGGAACGCTGGGGGCCTGCATTCATGAGACCCTGGTGCGACCCGGCTGGCACCTCCCGGTAGCGGGCAGGCCCTCCTGCCTCGCTTCCTACCCTCTTGGGTATTTGGTATACAAACCTAGGTATCAACTTGTCTTTATTAATAACATAAAAGTCAGCACCCGCTTTCTCCTATTCCGCACTCGGATATTTTTGGGGTCGTTAGTCCCGGTTCGTTATCTACAAACATTACGGTATCCTGTTAGCATTCCGAACAAGGGGCTGTTCATATATTTGCCTTCAATGATTTCCTGAAGGAACATGTGGAAGTAATAGTGAGCAGTGCAGTCACCCGAATTGAAGATGCACGAGAGGCAGGCGCTCAGAAAGGGCTGGGGAATGGGGCCCCTAGCTCAGCCCCAGGCGTCTTCCCGAGCCTGCGTCCCAGGAGCCCGTCCCAGTTAGGTACAAGCACCCCTTGGAGTACTCTGTGACTCTCCTCTGCCAGCTGTCTCGTGTTCACTCTCCTGATGAGGGAGAAAGGTGCTGGCTGTCAGACATTCCTTCCAGTCTCTATCTGGCCGCCTAGGCCATTCTCAGAATGTGTGATAGGGTGGGGTAAAGGATGACCCCCCCTGAACCCAACAAGAGAATTCAAAATTAGAGAAGGCAGGGAGGAGAACGCGCTGCCCTCTCCCGCCCTCTCTTGGAAGCCCCACTCTGCCTGGGTCTGGTTCCTGGAGCGTCAGCGCCCCCTTTCCTTAGCTTGCAGGATCGTTCTCTCCCGGCACAGTCTGCCCTTGCGCCTTGGGAATAGGGTTTGGGGCTCCGCTCTCAACCACAGGGCATTGGAAGAGTCTGATTCACGCGGCGGGATGGAGAGCGGGGAGGGTCAAAATGCAACAGCCCCTGAATGTGGAGGTGGAGGGCTTGTCATAGACGATTCCCCAAACGCCCAAGCTTAAGCCTTTTTTTGTGTACGTGATAGAAACCAGGGCAACCTCGCCCAGATAACCCTGAAAACAAAGGCACGACAAGATAAGTGGCTCCAAGGGAGTAAAGGTCGTCCTGTAGGAGAACGTTCCATACCTACACAGACCCTCGATTCTTTGTACCCTCATTCAAACCCGTTTTCAAAAACAAAACCTCCACCATCTTTATATTGGACTCAACAGTTTGTCTAATGCCATTAAAGGATTATCAAGTACACGGCACTTCCCTAAAAGACCCCAGGTTCAAAACGACGCAACCCCTTCGAGACCTCTCCCCAGGGCCCTATTTCCAGTTTGGCTGGGAATTTCTACAGAAGGGACGCTTCTCGATTCTAGGTTTATATTCCCGCAGGGCATTAAATACGATTTTTACATGTTCTTTTTATTCCTTTCGATGAGAAGAATACTAAGCAATATAGCAGTAGGGAAATGATCCCCCTCACCCCCAATCAGGAGGCAAACTCATCCTTAAAATGATGGGCAGTTTGCATTTTCACGAACCTCTTTCCCGTCAGAGCATCAACACTTCCCCCTTCCACCACCCCCACCCCATCTGGTCGGCTTCTCCTCGCCCCGCCCCCCCAGTTGTCGAAGTCTGGGGGTTGAGGCCGGACCCCTGATTGCGTAAGAGCAAAATACGAAGGCGCAATCTGAAGGCTGGGAGATTGAGAGTGCAGAGTTAGAGGAAACTTTTATTTTGAAGAGGCCAAGGGGGGGGGCTTCATTTCCTGACAGCTATTTACTTAGAGCAAATGATTAGTTTTAGAAGGATGGACTATAACATTGAATCAATTACAAAACGCGGTTTTTGAGCCGATTACAGTTGGAACTAGAAGGAGACAAACAGAGGAGGGGACTGACTACAGGGGAGGACCGGAGGCCGCGGACACACTCTTTACTCCATATGTAGGATTTTCATTGCGAATTGACATAGGAGAAGAAGGTAAGGGAGAAGAAAAAAAAAGATTTTTATTTCTGAGAGAAGCCTCTGTCAGGCCATTTGGGCTAGAAGTGAAGTAACTTCACTCAAACTTTGGGCGATGAGAAACAAAACAAAACAAAACTAACAAAATTGAAGTTGAATTCCAGTTGTGTGTCCAGAGAGTAATTTATTTTGAATACACTTCGCTTGGAGGGAAGATAGTCGTAGAGTTCGAAAGTCTAGGGATTTAAAAAAACACATTTCCAGACCTATTTTTAAAAGCAGTGTTTTCCTAACAACTCTATGGCCTCCCAAAGAAATTGTTTAGGCTTACATTTTTGAGGTTTCTTTTTGGGCTGGGGGTGGTATTACTGCATCCTGGGACGAGCACCAAGTAGTGCTGGGAGTGGAGGCAGAGGTGTTTGCCCTCTTTTTGGCAGTGGGTCCTGGAAGGCGACAGGTTTTTAATGAGTATTTTCATTCCTTGCTCGCGGTTTGGCGGGACAACGCTGCAGCGGTGGTGTGGAGTGCGGCTGGAGCCCCGGGGTAGGAGGGAGAGAAGAGCGCAGTGGGGCGCAGGAGGGGTTGCGGGGAGGGGAGGTGTGAAGGGCTCGGCTGGAGGAGGCCGGATCTTGGGTGCCGGCTGGGTGTACAAGGCGCCCGCCCAGGGCGCGTAATTACTGGACGGCGCTGAGCCGGGTGTGAGTCGGGGCCAGACTCAGCACAACCGTGTCGGCTACAAGATATGTAGAGGGGGCGCAGACTTGGGCCAGAGTTTGGAGAGCTCCCCAGCTGTTTGTAGGATCAGCGAAGTGCGAGAGAGCGGGCGCCAGCCCCGCAGTGAGCTCGGGTTGCGCGCCCTAGCGCGCGGGTGACGGCGGCGCAGGCGGGCGGGCAGGAGGTCTGGAATAATGACAAACACATTTGGCTCCGAGTGAAGAAGTCGTCGTCGCCTCGTATTCCAGCAACTGGGATTTGAGGAATTTCGAACTGCGCTCCAAGGGGCCCTCATTGTGCGCTGGATTCCTCACCCCTACTCGTCTCTGTGCGTCTCCTTCCTGGGTGGACTCGTTCCTGCAAAACCCGGGGCTCTTCTGCTGCCCGGTCTCGGCCGCTGGAAGGAAAGAGGGAAGGTCTCCAGAAAAGTGCTGAACGTCGTGTGAGGAAATTAGGAATGACTTGGAACGGGGAAACTTGGTTCCAGGTAAGACTAGAGGGAGGCCAACAACCCTCACCACCGTCCTCTGGGCCCTGAGCCCCGGACCTCCCTCGTATGCTTCCTTCTGCTCCGAAATTTGTGGCACTCGCCCCCTGCACTAGCTTGGCGTTCCTTCATCTTCTCCAGTTCCTCCAGTTTTTACTCCGCTCCCAGTGCCAGCCTCCTTGCCCCCTGCGGAGTGGTCTCCTCTCGTCCCTCCTTCCTCCGCCGTCTGTCTCCAAGGAAATCGGCAAGGGGAGCGGGCGGCGTCCACTTGGCTTACAAACAACTGGGATCAGCGGTTGTGTTCGGAAGGGGTGGTCGCGGCCAGCTCAGAGCGAGAGGGAGCGTGGCTCGATCTGAGTACAGCTGCCTGCTGGAGGGGGCCAGGAGCCCCGACTCCCTGGCCAGGTGTGGAGCTGCCAACGGCCTGGTCAAGCGTCTCAGCCGGGAACGGCTGGCTCTCTCTCCCGCAGCCAGAGCGCCCATCCCGTACTTTGCCCCCCAGACCGGCTAAGACCCCAGGATGTACAGAAATTGCCTGGAAGAACTTGCCACTCATCTCCAAGAGTGAGAGGCAAACCAGGGCTGGAGAGGGAGCGTGGACGGCCCTTATCAGGTCCGGATTGCCCCGTGCCTGGCCGAGCTGCCTGGAAAAGCCCGGGGCTGGGCGGTGTGGGAAATGGCTTTTTGGCTTCGCAGCCGAATTGCTCAACCTTTTGGACAGTCTCGCTTTGCCGCAGTCGCTCCCGACCAGAACTAGGCAGCTTTTTAGAAGAGGGAGAGGCATCCAGGGCAAACAGACATGACAGTCAGCCGCATAGCTCCCCAGACTAACACCCCAGAGCCCAGCGGGCCCCAGGGCCGCTGGAGGGGAGGAAGGGACGCCCAGGGCAGGCGCACCTCATCTGCTGCCGCGCTAGCTCTGGTTTTTACACCCCACCCCCATCGCCGCCATCTGACCCACTAGGACTCTGGTGCTGCTGATTTGCATCCTTCTCTCTCCCCCTGCCCGGTTTCCTCTTTTTCACAGCCCTCACCCTAAAGGGGACCTTCTTCAGCTCCCCGACCAGCCTTGCTTTGACGCCCTGGTCAGTCCCTGCTCCGGGGTTCCTGCACAGTCTTGGTTTTGGTTTGACCCAAGTATAGCTGGACTCCAGGATGGAAGTCCTGAGAGCGAGGGGGGAGGCAGAAGAAGGAGGTAGGGGGAGATACTGGGAAAGAATCCGTAGCTGACCTTCGGCCCTTGCACTAGCCTTAGATAGACCAAGGGGGGTCCGAAGCAGAGCTCCGGCTCCCGCCTCTCGAGCTCAAGTCCGCTTTCCTACAGGGGCGCGGGCTAAGGAGGGGTGAAGGGGGAGGGGCACCAGGCTGGGCTTTCCAGCTGCAAACGCGTCTGGCGCCGAGGCGGGCCCGTTTTGCGCCTGGGGATGGGCCATGGGCGGCGCGCGCAGCGCTGCGACGCGTCCCCGGGACGTGGTGGCCAGTGCCTTCCCGCAAACCCCAGCTAGTAGGACTCTCTCTGGCCACCGTGAAGCTGCTTCAGGATTACATGTTGCTGATGGGAACGTGACAATTCTGGGGAAAGAGCTAAAAGCCTGCTCGGTGACTGAAAGGTGCGGCTCTCAGTGTCCGCGTTTGCTTTTGCGGGGTCCACGCGCAGCATCAGCCGTCAAGGGAGTGACGGGGAGGTCTTGAGGGCTCGCCCTCCGCGTGTAATGCAAGGGTCGGGGGCAAATTGTTTTTACTCACTTCTCTCTAGTCCGGGCTCAGCCAACGCTAGTCGTTTGTTAAAGTGGCTCAGTGGCATTTCCTTTTGTTTAGAACTGAACAGTGAGCCAGGGATCGGTTAGAAAAGTAGAATGAAGAGGATAAAGACGACCTCGGGCTTGGGGCGCTTTCTTCCCTTCCTACTTCAGGCCGCCTTCCCCGCGCAAGGGAGCGAGAGGCGCAGGCGAGTGCAACTGTGCAGTGGGCTGCCGCAGCAAAGGCGAGCGTCGGGCAAAGAGGGTGATGGGGAGGTCCGCCCGCTTCTTAAAAGCGGAGGGAGCGCAGTCTCAGCTCGAGGGAGCCTTCTCCGCGAGCAGCTGGCCGCGGCCCTGTCTCTTTCGGGCCCATAGGAGGCGCTGGCGGGCGACTGTAACTCTAAACCCCTGGTCCCTCTCCCTCCACCCCGCCCAGCCCCTCTCCCTCCACCCGGCCCAGCCCCCTCTCAGGTCTTGACCGAAAACAATGCAAACGCCAAGCGTCGTGCCTGGGGCGCAGCAGCCGCTGCAGCTCTGAGGCCGGGAACGCGGAGGGTGCGGGCGCCCAACCCCGGAGCCGGAGGTCGTCGCCACCACCCCTAGGGTGACCGAGCCGCGGAGGGCGTGGAGGCGGTGGAAGGGGGAGCAGCCCGCCCCGTGTACATGTGGGTGTGGCAGAGCAGGAGGCAGGAAGGTGTCAGCGCAGACTCTCCTGGGAGAAGGTGGGCGAACCGCGGTCCCGGCCGCGCTGTCGGGGACCCGGAGCCCGAGCTGCGGACGCGAGAGCGAGCCAGCCAGCCGGTAAGATGTGCGGGGCTGCTGCGCCCTCTGGCGGGACCCCGGAGCGCAATCCCGTTTTCCGTCAGCCTCCGGCGGTCAGCGCCGCCGCAGCGTCTCAGCGCCCGGCTGAGACCAACGGGGCCCCAGAAAGACTAACCTGGTCGCCTCTCCCTCTTCTGGAGGCCTCGAATGGACATCTCGCAGGCACTGGGTGGGCCTGGGAGGCGCTGGGCAGGCAGGAGGGGGTGGAGGTCCCCGGTTTAGGGATAAGGGTGGGGCGTCGTAATAATCAAATGTGGGAGAAGCAGAGGAAGGCGGAGGTTAAAGGGTCCCGGGCACTGTAGGGGAAGTAGTTGCCGACTTTTGTTTTTCACCCCCTCACAAGTTCTCCTGCCGCGCAGGCGGCCTGTTGCTGTTTGTTTGTTTTACGACCCTGCGTCATTGTGCAACGGGAACAGTCGTTTCCAATCAGCCTGCGATCCCCGGGTACGCGGCCGTCGCGGCCCGGGCTGGGCAGGATAACTAGGGGTGATAATGGCACGCGAACAGATTGGGCAGCAGCGGGCAGCTGGTAACAGCATCGCGACCCGCACCCGGTACGGCCCAGGTGGTATACCTCCCCGAGTGGGCGGAAACTCCGAGGTGGAAAGATCGTTGCCTAAGCAAAACCCTGAACCGCCCAGCCTCCTCTCGAGTGACTTTTCCTGCTAAACCTTTGCGGCCTGGGATGGCGTCATTTTCGTTTCCCGAGGCCCTACTGCCCCCTCCTGCAGTGGTGATGGTGATGGTGCCGGTCCACTGAATTCTCCTGGGGCCCCACGCAGAGTTAACCATTTTCAGCAGAAGTTTCCCTATTCCTGCTGCCAGCCTACAGACTTTGAACTGAGGTTACCACGAAACCTAAAAGTACAATCCAAGAAAGGAAGAGATTGAAAGTTAAGATTTGGGACATTTTAGCTCAGAATTTGCAGAGGCGGCTGCGTACCCACGAACCCCTGGACGCACGTCCTTGGAACAACGCTGCCATCTGCTGGCCACATTCGAGAACTGCAGTGACCCTCTGCGGGGCGAATGGGCTTTGCGAGGATTCTAATCAAGTCGTGGCATCGGGAAGATGCATTTTTGGCCGCATAGGACCAAGTGAAAGATGATGATTGCTTTTCTTTTCCTATAAAGCTGCAAGAGTCATTGGGCAGGCAGTATTTATTTTGTAGACCTTGGAGTAATTTTTTGATTTAGTTGTTAATCTTTGGTATTTATGCCATAAGCAAAATGCTGACCTCCCACATTTGATCATCAGAGCAGAATTTGCATTTCTCTTTATAAGTGAAGCCCTAGTGTCGGGGGGCTTGGTGCTCTCCAGCTCAAGTGTACTATTACAAGTTGCTACATCTAAGGTCGTCCCACAGGTTTGGTGACAATCAAAAGGAAGTGTCATGTTAGTCTATCATGGTTAAATATCTGGTGCAGCGAGAGCAGAAAGGTTTATGAGCTCAGATTGTCCTATAAAATGCTTTGATGTAAAATACTCCAGCCCTCACCTGTCACTGTAATGTCTACAGGAGCTCAGGGAGATCCAAACAACTAAGCAAGGCTCTGGTGAGGTATAGACCCTGGTCAACACACCCTCTGTGAAGTTGCCACCAGTGTAGACCAGCACTTGGATTGCCTGGGCTGAAGTTATGAGACTGAGTAGAACATTTGTCACAGGGACAAAACAAGATATGTAATTTTCACAGTTAGAATTAACTTAGGAGAGCTGAAATTAACTAAACCTCGGAAATCTGAATCTTTAAGTCGTCAGTGGCTTTTGGGACTGTGAGAGAGTCTCCTGTGGCCTTTAATCATGCCAGGGTGGGGTGAAATTCAATATTCAGTGGCTCTGCAGTGGGTGCATTGTGCAGTTGGTGACCGGGAAGCTAGCTCTGTGGCTTTATGAGAATAATGCTTACTTCTGGAAATAGGACCCTTGCCTTGCTGTTTACTCTCTAGCTTAGCATGTTGCCTTTGGTTGGAGTCACACTCAATGGCTCTTTCCTTCTTTTTGCGAGGAGTAGATGGCAACCTGTTAAAGAGAAAGAATTATGACTGCGGATTTGTTTCTCTGTTTACTTGACTGTTTATTGGATTGACTTAAAATAGGCTTGATAGCTACACCAGGCTGGGCTGAGTCTGAGTTCAGATCAGCTTCTCCACTAGGCAGATGAAGTAGGCAAGGCAAGTCACATAACCTTTGGGGCCTGATTTTCTCAGGAAGGGGAAAATGAGGTAGCCACTCTGGTGTCTCCCTCACCTAAAACATCTGAGGAGTCTGCAGAAAGAGTCAGTGTGAAAACCAATAGCTGTGGTTTTCGAAGCACTTTCAATTAAACTAGTATATTTAAATCTTTATAATAATGTAGGTAATGCAAGCTGGCAAGTCAGGTGTGATTAGTTCCCGTTTACAGAAGAAGATACTGAGGTTCAGAGAGGTGAACTAAGTGTCATATGGAATTAGAGCTTAGTCCAATGCAATTTCCATCATGTCTTCTGAGAGAAGGAATGAGAAGGAAAGAGAATGGGGGTGGCATGGGAGGATCGCAAGTCACTTGCCTGAAATTGAACATGTCAGGGATCTCTTGTTTGTTTCTCACTCATGGCAAATGTTTTTGGGTTGTGATTAGAGAGTATTTGGATAAAGTCCAACACATAGTTGGCATGAGAGAAATGATTATGATTTTTTAAAAAAGCTTTGGATGAAATCTATTGTTCCTCCTTGCATAATGATTTGTTCTTGCTGACTCATAATGTGCCATGTTTCTCTGAATATGTAATGTTATATATGTGCACATCTGACTTTTGGGTGAGCTTCAGGAGAGGGGTTGCTGATTAAGGATGGGTGTTTTAACCAGGGTAGAAAAGTGCAGGAAGTAGCAAGACATCTAGAGTCTCACTACAGGGCCACTAGGCAGAGGAGCCTCCATTCTCCCCAGCTGGTCATTTTTCATTACCTACCATTATGGCAAACACTCTGAAATTATTCACGGGTAAATTGTCTGAGTTATAAATGAGTAATGACAGGAAACTTCACAAATCTGCCTGAATTTCTAACCAGGGAACCACTCTTATCAGAGGAGTTTGAAATGTTAAGCAAACACATGTTGATTCTCAGTATGCACATCATAATCACTCCCTCCTAGGCTCTGTTTTCATTGCCCACTTTGTATGTTGGTGAGTATCCTACCTGGCAGAGGATCCACAGTATCTGGACACACAGAAGGAAATCTGGTGGGGCCTGGCGGGGGCAAAACGTTGCTCAGAGCCTGCCCTGTAAAAACGGCAAGTCCCTCCCTCTCTTAAGCTGGGGAATGCTTTAAAGATGCTTCGTTGGCAAGCCCTGCTACAGAAATACAGGATATAAATGTGATAAAACCCAAGACAGCAAGCTGGCTCTGGAGAGCTCCTTTGAAGCTCGCTAAGTGGATTATCAGTGGGAGGCTGATATTTATATGTACAAACACACAAGCCCTTACTGCTAATTGAGGTAAATCAGGCTGGCCATCATGGCTCTGGGGCCTGCTGTGCCCGTCACCACAGCAGAGTGGAAATCCTACATCCCCGGGCACATGCCAGGATCCTCAGAAGCCATCAGTCAGCCAGCATCGTGCAAATTGCATTTGGGTTCACAGCACTGTAATTGTGCTTCTCTCAGGGTGGTGAGCAGAGAGGAAAAGCAGGGCCCTAATTTGCATTAGGAAATAGTTGGGGGTGGGGGAGGGGGTGGAGGTGGGGAGTGGAGACACATAAGGCTGAAACTGTGACCTTCCCTTGAGAGAGACCCATATGGTGGATTGGAGAGAGCATGGTTTTTGCATCACACAGACTTTATGTTAGAATCCTGGCTTTGTCACCAAACCTCTGAGCCTCAACTGCCACTTCTTAAAATCGAGTATGTCACAGGGTTATAAATAAGTACAGCATATGTGTGAAAACTTTGGCTTAGTAAAAACTGGTTTCTTATTTCTGCTTTGCAGAAAACAATGAACATTTTTTTTTCTGTCCAATTTACACCGTTCTGCATTACCAGCATTTCATCTTCCTCCATTTTTCTGTTAGAATTAGTGAAGCAGAAATCTGATTTCTGCACGTAGATCACCTTGCCACTTTAAAGCAAAAATTCATCAAGCACCAACAAAAATTACTAAGCTATTACCTATTGGGTATTTTCTAACAACAAACCCCCACAGCAAACCAAAAACAAACAATTAGAGCTAAAGAGACATAGATTGAATTTCTCCTTTATTCAGGAATCATGTGCATGCATCTTAGTGATGGAACAAATCAAGTTCTGCGACGTCACGGGCCTGTCTACAGTTTCTTTTCATTGCCTTTGGTGACCTCATGTGGGAAGTGCAGGGGGAGATAAAATAAAGTGAGTGGGGGTGCACATGAAGAGAAAGATCAAGAAAATGGGTCTTTTTTAGAGAGTTGGCCAAAATAGACTATTCACTGCTTTTATCACAGGGTGACCTGGGCCCCTCTCTATTTTTGTCTGTTCCTTAATTTTCTTCCCTCCTTTTTGCCCACTGCTTTCCTTGCTTGTGTATTATGGACATTCACTTTCAATCTCTCTACTTCTCTTACATTCCTCAGATTTTGTTGCAGCAAATCAGAGTCTAGAGCTTGGTTTCTGTAGGTACTGTTATTATCTTAATGTGAAAACGAATCGTCAGTCTCTATGGAATTTTATCCTGTGGTCTACTGCATCCCTCAAGACCGGGAATTTAGTCACACATTTCTTTATTTCCTCTCCTTTATTCACTTTCTTTACACTTTTCTCTCCTATTTCCTCTTCCTTCTTCACTTTCTTCACTGCTCCTCCTTCCACACCTGTGCTCTGGGCTTTTGTCCTTTTATTAGCTTGGTCATGAGTGCAGTAGGTCCTATGAGGATGAGAGCTGGGAGCTCAGGTACAGCCTCTGTATCACAGAGTGACATTATCCTCTACAGGATGTTGGTTAGTGAAACTTTCAAAAAGTTTAGAATTGAATGACTCTTAAAGAATGAGATATTTGTTCTAGCCAAACATCTTTTCCAAAGGTTGCAGAGGAAGTGACGTTCATGTGCTTTCTGTAATGACACAAAACAACTGGGAACTCATTTTGAGTGAAAACAGTTCAAGTTTGAAAGTTGAGCAAATACAGCTGTTTACTTTTTTGTTTTTCATGGTTTTAATTGAAATAGTTTAAAAGGAATGGTTCTCCTGTCTTGTTAGACACATTCCAAGGCAATAAAGCGAGACAGTTCGGAATTTGAAAACTGCACGCAATCAAGGGTTTCAGATTCAGATGGCTCCTGCCATGATCTTGGGGCCCTGTCAGGGTATTTGATTCTTTTTTTTCTTAGACATCTTATCATTTCAATTGTGAATCTTCAACAGGATGTTTTTGACTAAAATGATGTTATTGGCATTTTCCATAGCTCAAAGCACAAAGAGAACTAGGCTCATGAGTTATTTCTACTGGCTAACACCGTTTTTTGTTTGACTTTTGACTTTTTCAGTTTTCCAGAGCTATGGGGACTTCCCATCCTGCATTCCTGGTCTTAGGCTGTCTCCTTGCAGGTATGGACACCTGTCCCAAGTTCGTTATCCCTGGGGGAAGCCTTGTTACGTGTTCCGGGGCACATTAGCTGTACTTTGTACAAACAGTCCAAAAGAGTGAAGAGAAGCAGAAAATTATAGAACATTATCTAAAGTGGCCACAGACCTTCAGTTCCCTTTGCACGAGTTCTATTTCAAAAAGAATGTTCTCCGGGGGCAATTTAGTATGCGTCAATCCTAGCGTTGAAATGTTGTTAGTCTAAATTTACCCACTGTCCTCCTTCTTCTTCTGGGACATGGGTTTCCAGTCAAGGTGATTCAGAGAAATTTAGGAATGTTCAAAAAAATTAATAATGGAAAATTCGTGTCCAGAAAATCATACCCGTCTTAAGTGGAAGGTGCTTAAATTGCCAGAAACTCTTAGCACCACCTTTTCCCTTAGAATCTAATAGAATATTTGACTTTTGGGAATCTTGTTAACTTTCTGGCCAGGAGGATGCCGTTGGAGCCATTTGTTGAAATATTTATTGGACTTTTCTAAGTTATCATCCAGATATTTATGCATTGCAGATGTTTACCAAGAAACCAATGTTTTTCTAGTCTGAGGAATTAATGTAAGCTTATTGATGTCTTTAGGTCTTAAATATATGGATAAAGTAGAATTGAGCAAGATCAGTGTTATAGTAGTTCTAAATTCCACTAACTGATGCCATCTACGGGGCGATTGGTGACCCGGATGTGCTTCCAATGCCCATCCTCACGAGCTGCAGGAATCACAGTGGGCACATATTGAAGATGGGTGGGACCCCACATTGGGCTCCGTGGGCAGTTAACAGTCCATTAATAAATAATTTATTAAGTCGTTATATCTCTGCCGTTAGTCTTATAGGCAGGTGACATGAGACTGAAAATTTAAGCTCTAAAATAAACTTAGACTTTTCACTTTTGGGTTTTACTTATTCTTATTTTTGAATGAAAATCCACATCGCCCTGCTTTGGTTTCTGGGACTCATTAGAGAAGGCGTGTCAGAATGTAAGAAAGAGAAGAAATGCAATTCTTGAGCGAAGACCTGCTGTGTGCTTGTTCAGTCGGTCTCCCTGCTCCGTGCTCATCTTCTCTCTTACCAAGGGAAACCTCTGCTGGGAGTGTGGGCGATAAAGAACCCACATGTGCTTGAGCATATGCCATCTCGGGATATTTTATGGTAACACATAAGAATCTGAAATATGGAATTGGAGTGAGATGTCCTCTATCCATCTGAGTGTCTGGGGGGTGAGTGTGGGGAGCTTGGTGCAGCTATTGAAGCCTTTGGAGCATTTGCTGCTCTCAGCAGATGCGGTGGCTGTCATAATGGGGGGCCTTTCATGGGCATCCAGGCTAACGGATTTTTGTGTAGAAATGGTCATTGTTCATATAAGCAGCTACTGTTGCTTCTCTCGGTTCTCTGAGTGAGGCCGTCCCTTCTGACTGCATCCTATTCAGAGCCTGTTCCCTTTCACAGGGCCGAGCCTAATCCTCTGCCAGCTTTCATTACCCTCTATCCTCCCAAACGAAAATGAAAAGGTTGTGCAGCTGAATTCATCCTTTTCTCTGAGATGCTTTGGGGAGAGCGAAGTGAGCTGGCAGTACCCCTTGTCTGACGAGAACTCCAACGTGGAAATCAGAAATGAGGAGAATAACAGTGGCCTTTTTGTGGCCGTGCTGGAAGTGGTCAATGCCTCGGCAGCCCACACGGGGCTGTACACTTGCTATTACAACCACACGCAGACAGAAGAAAATGAGATCGAAGGCCGACGCATTTACATCTACGTGCCAGGTGAGCTGCATCGGTCCCCCGGACCAGCCTTGCTGTTGTCCTGACTCCCCCGTGTGCTGCATTAGAGATTTAAAAAAATATAAAAGTAATAAATGTTTATTGCAGAAAATTAGGAAAATTCAGGAGAAGGCACAGAACGAAGTCAAGATCATTTGTAGTTATCATTGTCAAGAAATATTCATTTTTAACTTTTGGAACTATATCGTTTTGAAAATCATTTTTATTGTGGCATATTCTTTATTGGTATTATGCAAAAAAAAAAATCTGAAATGTA
The DNA here is from genome assembly GCF_014176215.1 of Rousettus aegyptiacus. Taxonomy (NCBI): domain Eukaryota; kingdom Metazoa; phylum Chordata; class Mammalia; order Chiroptera; family Pteropodidae; genus Rousettus; species Rousettus aegyptiacus. The sequence goes on along the minus strand of NW_023416285.1, from coordinate 64,509,146 downwards.
TTTATTTATATTTAGTTCAGTCAAGTTCCATGAATACTTACTGTGCATTTCCCGTGTGTCAGGCATCGTGCTAAGTGTTTGGTAGGCCTAATTGCTTATAGTTCAAAAGCTGACACATAACTGCTATTTTTTCAAATTCGATAAAACATATATCTACTCTCGATGAATTCGAAGGGATTTTTTTTTTTTCTTTTAAATTAGAATTTAGGGGCAAAACCCACAGCAATGATGTTATTTCTTGTCCTCTGAGAAGCAGATACCAAGACAGGAGTAAGATAGGATTAAGCATGCAAGTGAGGGTTTTATTATGGGAGAGGCCTCTGAGAAAAAGTGGGGAGGGATCCAGCAGAGGCCGGGAGAGCTGTCCGGCTGCATGGTAAGTGTGCCCCTAAGTGAAGGATTGAAGGAAGGAAGGTGGAATCTTAGGCCTCTAAGGAAGGTCCAGGAGTCCTCCAGCCTACAGACCCCTGGTTTGACACAGTCACTGGCTGAAAGAGTGTGGCCTTGGGCTGTGTGATTCAGAGGTGGCCCCTGCAGCTGGAGGAATGTGTGGTGCTTTCTCAGAGCAACCATCCTGACTGACTAGGCTTAGCCATGAGCTGACTACACGGGATAGGAATTTTAAAAAGCATTTCCTAATTTAAAAACTAAGAATATTTTTTCTTATTTTGAACAGATTTGATTGTTTTCCATTTTTTGTTTTTAGTAGTTGTTTAAATTTTAATTTTAATTCCTGGCTAATATTTATATGCATCATCAGTATATTTTATTAGGGTATGGACATATTGACATTGTTCATAGTTTAAAATCATCTTGTAGCTATTATAATGACTAAGGCCAGTGGGGTGACAGCTTCTGGACAAGGTAAAATTCATACCTAATGAGATTAATGCCAATGGGATACATTTTTTTTTGCATATATGTGTAAAGGTGACCTCAATACCTAATATGCCTGCCTTTCATTTTTAAAACACAGACCCGGATGTAGCCTTTGTACCTCTGGGAATGACAGATTATTTAGTCATCGTGGAAGACGATGACTCTGCCATCATACCTTGTCGAACAACTGACCCCGATACTCCAGTAACCTTACTCAACAGTGATGGGGTGGTCCTCGCCTCCTATAACAGCAGACAGGGCTTTAATGGAACCTTCACCGTTGGGCTCTATATCTGCGAGGCCACCGTCAGAGGGAGGAAGTTCCGGACCATTCCATTTAATGTTTATGCTTTAAAAGGTATGTGTACCCTCTACCTTCATTTTTAAATAAGAGATCCAGGCCAAGTCATCAGATGCATATAGAATTTTAAAACAAAATCATCATCCCCAGTGATGGAGAGCCCGGATTCTGCTGTGGGGATTTAGGGCCCCACGTTTCCCATGCAATGTCAGGCTGACCTCTGCGGCTATAATAATACGAAGCTTAGCCTTCCTGAAGGTAAAAAGCTTTCTTACCCCTTTGAGATTTCGTGTTTCATCAGTTCACTTCGAAATACTGTAAGGAATTCTTTTATTGTATAAGCCTCTTACTGTTTTACCCACATTCCTGGCTACAGAGGCCCTAAAAACAAACACACACCTGGGGGGTGGGGTGGATGACTACGTTAATTTTAGTAACTAAAGAAAAGTGACTTTGATTTTGAGAAAAGCTTATTGTCACAGACTTCATCCCTTTGATGTGAGTGGTTAATGAGAGTAGGAAAGTGTAATGCGTGTTCGGGTCAATGATTTCTTGCACACTTATCTGTAAGTATGGCAGCAGCAAGAATGTGCCATTTAACTCTTATCAAGGGCTTGTTTTATGCCCGGCACTGTGATAGGTTCTGGAAAAGTGCTGAGAATATTTAGGGAGCAGAGTGGGAAAGAAGAGGAGAATGAATGATGGGTAGGAGCTAAGTGCCTAGAGGAGTCTGGTCAGTAAAGGTTAATTGGTTAAATGAATAAATATGTCAGGAAAAGTGATTGCAAAAGTCTACCATCACAAATGTTCAGGAATGGAGTGTTCTGTTCAATTGGAATTTATTTTCACTATTATTTCACTATTATTTTCACTATTTGTACCCTGTCTAAATAGGTGTGTATGTTATTTTGTATTATAGCTATATGCCATATTATGTATGCCAACTCAAAATCAGAGCTTTGGAGACTTTCAAAAAACATTTTTTTTGAGGAGGATTGTGTTGTTGTTTTTTAAAATTGGGTTTTCAATGGAGAAATATATCATCTGTTTACAAAATAGCTCTTGAAAAGTACACAGAGTACAGAAAATTTTGTTTTGATCAAAGTGATTTTCAAATTACTTTTCAAAGTTTTCTTAAAAAACAAACAAAACAAACACCCAAACCTTATAGGATCCCAATTATACTATGGATATTTAGGTCCTTGTGTTTGTTCTTTTTTCAAATAGCAACATCAGAACTTGATCTAGAAATGGAAGCCCCTAAAACTGTATATAAGTCAGGAGAAACGGTTGTGGTCACCTGTGCCGTCTTTAACAACGAGGTGGTTGACCTTCAGTGGACTTATCCCGGAGAAATGGTAGGTACCCTCAAGGCTCCTGGCAGTACGGAGTAGGGCACAGCAGAGTGCAGGAGACCTGTCACCTCAGCTTCCCATCTCCACAATGGGCACATTTGGCTAGATGACTTTATGGCTCTTTGAGTAGTGGGAGAGTTTGAGATGACAATAGCTGGACCAGGACATTCAGCATGTATCAAGAGGGTACACTGAGACTTCGTGTTCATAAGTCAGAAAGAAATAGGAGGAGTCTATGGTTACAAGATAACAACCAAAAAATTAGAAAAGCAAAAAATGAACGCTAATTGCTGAGACAGTCATTCATTCTTATTTCTTGGTTCCCAGGCCTTTGGGGTTTGAGGCATCTGATAATGTTGGTTACCTGCCTCCCTTTCATTTCTGCTTTGTCGCCTGCGCCCCAGGACACTGTTCTGCCTTCTACCAGCCTGGCCTGTCTTTGCATGGCTCACTTTCAGTGAACAGGTGTCACTTGACTCACTCAGCAAAGATTTAGTGATATTTGCTAAATCCCTAGCAGTCTGCTAGAAGCCAGCCCATGCACAAAAGGAAGAGGAAGGGAGGGGTGGAGTTGGAAGTGGGGAAAGGGGACCACCGTGCCACTTCTGGTCACTGGGAATTTATACACAGTGTTTCGCTTATTCTAGTGCATTGTGGTTAAGTGTATGAGAGAAATGAAGACACACGGTGGTGACAGTCCAATGCGGAAGTGATTAACAGTGCTTAGCGCAGCAGCCTCAGAGAGGACAAAAACCATCTACATATTTTTCCTGTTACTACTGATACACAAATTTCTGCTTTCTGCTCTTTTTGGCATTTGATAGCTTTGCTGATGCTCCTCCTTTCTCTCTGGGGCATCTGACTGGGAGGTGGGCACTTTGACATGTTACCTTATAAGCCTCATGCATAGTCCAGTAGGTGTACATCTTCCCTGAAATATGGAGCTGGTTGTTTTTCTGTTCGTAGTTGATTGCCTTTAATCCTTAAAACAAAATTTATTTTTATTTATTATAGAAAGACATTTTCCCCCTAAACCAAAGTACTTGTTATTTGGTCCAAAAATATAAAAGTATATAATCAGTTTTTTGTCTGGTAATAAAAGTAATGCAGGTGTATTATTAAAACTTTATAAAATACACAGAAACAGGAAAAGCCACTTCCCAGAGCATTACTGTTAATATTTTAGGGAGACAAATCCTTTAGGTACTTTGAATACATATATCATTGTTCAATAATTAATAGGTATTATACTTTAAATAGTACTTTATGTCCTTTTTCCTTTGGCAATATAGCACAAACACCTTACTATGTCATTAAATGTCTTTTTAAAACACGATTTTCTAAGGAGCTAGCTTAATTTTTTTTTATCACATTCTATTTTTTAGAGCAGTTTAGGTTTGCAGCAAAATTGGGTGGCAGGTGCCGAGATTTCCATGCCGCCCCCATGCCCACACGCGCACAGCCTCCCCATTATCACCACCCCCACAGGGTAGCACAGTTGTTACAGCTGATGAACCTGCATTGTCACAGCATTGGCACTCACAGTCCATAGTTTACGTGCGGGTTTGTTCCCAGGAGCCAGCTTGTTAAAGTCCGTTTTCTCCCTCTGCTGCTGTAGAGGGGCAAAGGTGTCACGACGCTGGAGGAAACCAAGGTCCCCTTCATCAAGCTGGTGTACACGCTGAAGGTCCCTGGGGCCACGGTGAAAGACAGTGGAGAGTATGGATGTGCCGCCCGCCAGGCCACCAAGGAGGTCAAAGAAATGAAGAAAGTCACCATTTCTGTCCATGGTACATTCTACTTTCTAAAATGTCAGCCATCCGATCTGCGTGGGATCCACCATGTGGTAATCATTATTTAATGAAAACTCTTCCCTGTGCAGAGAAAGGGTTCATTGAAATCAAACCCAACTTCAGCCAGTTGGAAGCTGTCAACCTGCATGAAGTAAAACATTTCGTGGTGGATGTGCAGGCCTACCCTCCTCCCAGGATATCCTGGCTGAAAGATAACCTGACTCTGATCGAAAACCTCACCGAGATCACCACTGACATAGAAAAGATTCAGGAAATAAGGTAAAAAAACACCCTTCCCAAGCCTGCTTTTTTTTTTTTCTTGTGCGTCCCTAGACAGACTGAGGTTTGTGCATGTCTTACAACCCAAACCTGGAGTCAATCTAGAAAATTTAGTAATCTGAGTTAGGAGATACTTAAAATCAAGTACCCTTAATGATAATATTGCAACGTGGTAATAGTATGTTGATAAGTATTTAATGATAAAATAATAAGAAGGAAGAACTGAAAAGCTCTGCCCCCAATGAAAGATAGGTTCCTGGATCCAGTGAGGAGTGAAGGAAAAGAAGTAAAATTGGACCCACTTGGACTGAATATATTTCTTGATGCCCATCATTCATATTGCAAGCAGACATGTATGATGATTCTGGCTGAGCTGGGCGCGGTGGTGGGTGCCCATAGTCCCAGCGACTCGGGAGGTTGAGGCAAGAGGATCGCTGGAGCCCAGGAGTTCTGGGCCGCAGTGCGCTATGCCGATTGATCAGCATCAATATGGTGACCTCCCAGAAACCTCCAGGGGGCCGCCAGGTTGCCTAAGGTGGATTGAACCAGTCAGGTTGGAAATAGCGCAGGTCAAAACGCCCATGCTGATCCATTGGAAGACAGTTATCACATAAGCTGACATGAAACAAATCATCATTGACTTAATTTGAAACACATTTGTCTCAATAAGGAAATAAGAATAGAGCCTGGTTAAATTTGGTTAGGAGAAAATGAACAATGAGGGGTTTGGAGAACTGCCCTCTGGTGAGAGAGGATCACTCTCATCTATTCACTGATGGTGGAGTTTTGGGTAAGTCATCTCACAGCTTCAGTTTCCTCATCTACAATGTAAGGTAATGATATCTGTGTTCTTCAAAGCAGGGGATCAGATCAGATGATATTTGAGGTCTCTTGCAATTTTAAGCTCTGATTAGAATTCAGGAGCAGAAGGTGCACCTCGAAGGGCCCAGCTAATCCAGCCCTGCCCCCTCGTCAGAAGCCATCTCAGAGACAAAAGTCAGTTCTCTGCTTCAAGCCACCAGGGAGGAGACAGAACCTCTCTCATCAGTTCACTTAATCTCAGGATTTGCTTTCTTCTTTCTGAACCTAAATTCCATGTGTAATTGAGAAATAGCATCTTAGAAAATGAAATTTATGACCTCTGTAGCTGGCGATGGAAAAAGAAGTGGAATACTGAGTTGTGATGACATGAAATAAAGGGGCACAAAGAGATGGGAAGTACTGACCCTTCTACCAGATTATGAAGCCAGGAGGAATAGGGTAATCCTGGCAGGGCCAATGCTTCAAACACGTGTGCCAGCACTATCTGCAAGAGATGATCAATAGCAAGTCAAGACAAAGCTCGCCAGCCGAGTGGTTCAGGAAAGCTGCCCGTCCGAGGGATTCCAGAGTTCCTTTAGCACATACTCTTCACCTTCCCATTATGGGCCAGAGAACACATGATGCACGTGATGGATGGGGTATCTGGCTTCCTGGAGCTCAGAACTAGTGGATCCATTAGCTTTCTTGGCTGAACAAGTATAGAAGATGAAGGACAGAAGACCGTTTGGTAATCAGCAGCCAGATGTGCCTTAGGATTCTCTCTGTGGAAACCCAGTCCTGGAGCACGTCCTGCTCACATCACGGGTCCTAGTGACTGGCATCTGGGGCTAGAAGGCTCTACGTTTGCAGGGAACTTTTGAGCTTATGAAATGCTTTCACACATGTAATTGTATTTAATTTATTCTCTCAATGACGCTATGTTATGCATACAATTATCCTATGCTGCACATGAGGAAACTGAGGCATGAAGAATTTCAGTAATGCCCAAGGTCTGCTCACTCCACGACCAGTGCTCTTCTCCACTCTGGTTGCTTTTCCAACCTGTGATGTTCTATGAAGAAGGACAATCAAATGGGCAAATACTATACTGATGTGCACACACACACATGTGTACATGTACACACACGGCCAAATGTCATTTGTAATATGTGTAAGAAATTTGGGGGAGAAACTTCTGTTTCATAAAACATGAAGAAATATATTTTTCTAAATATTTTTTTAAATTATTTTTTTAAATCTTGTCTTTAAAAACATTCAAACATAAAGAAGGTGCATTGTAAGAAGCTTCATTCTGTCCCTGTCTCCATCTGCCCAGTACCCCTCCTCCCCACCGCCGGGGAAATATTTTCATTAGTTTCATTAGATTCTTGTGAAACCTCCAGAGTTTCTTTAAGCAAATCAAGCAAGTGGAATGTTATATCCTGGCGACCTCTTCATATCAATACGTAAAGAGTGCCTCATTCTTCCAACAGTATGCCATTGTTTGGCTCAGCTACCTAAATGATGGCTATCTAGGGGAAGCAGGTATTTTTCAAAGAGGTAAAAATCAAAGTTTTTTTTTTTTTTTTTTAAAGAAACATTGTTTAAATGTATTTATTCTCATTCAGAAGTTAGGCCTTACCAGAGCTAATTGCTCTTGGAGCCACATAAGTCATTGCTCCTCTCAAAATGTCTGGCCCTCTGCTTAAGAATTAAGCACCTACATATATGAAAAGATGCTCAACTTCTCTAGTTATTAGAGAAATGCAAATCAAATAATGGATGGAGATTTAACCACAATGAGATACCACCTCACTTGTAAGAATGGCTGTTATCAACAAGACAAGTAATAAGTGTTGGAGAGGTTGCGGGAGAAAAGGAACCCTCATACACTGCTGGTGGGAATGTAATCACTGCAGCCACTATGGAAAACAATATGGAGGTTTCTCAAAAATTAAGAACAGAATTACCATGTGACCCAGCAATTCCACTTCCGGGTATCTACTCCCCAAATTTGAAAACATTTATCTGTAAAGATATATGCATTCTGATGTTCACTGCAGTATTATTCATGGCAGCCAAGAGACATGGCAACAACTGAAGTATCTTTTGATAGATGATTGGATAAAGAAGCTGTGATACATATATACAATAGAAATTACTCAGCCATAAGAAAAGATGAAATATTGTCATTTGCAACAACATGGATGGATCTTGAGATTTCACTCATGTGAGATACAAAACTAAAAGCAACAAATGAACAAGACAAACAAAAACTCAGACACAGACAACAGTTCAGAAGTTACCAGAGGGATAGGGGGGAGGAGAGGGAGAAGTAGATAAGGCTAAAGGGAGTCCAATATATGATAATGGATGGAGATTTAACTTTGGATAGTGAATATACAATGCAAAATACAGGTGATATGTAATTGAATTGTATACTTGAAACCTATATAATTTTATTAACCAATGTCACCACCATACATTTAATTTTAAAAAAAGTATTAAGCATTTACAACTCAGATCTTCAACATGTAGAAAGTGTACCAAAAAATTTCAGAAAATCAATGATCCAGACAAGAAAAGCTATTTTTGTTTTTTATAAAAATAAAATTTAAATTGAACATGGTAATTGCTGAAGTGATTGAAATTTTTTTGGCTTCTACTTGCTGAAACAAAGTCCTTTTCTTTTAAGGTATCGAAGCAAATTAAAGCTGATTCGTGCTAAGGAAGAAGACAGTGGCCATTATACTATTATAGTTCAAAATGAAGATGATGTGAAGAGCTATACTTTTGAACTCTTAACTCAAGGTATGTAAGGGCAGGCAGTCTAATGATAATGCTCGCTCCATGAATGAGTGAATGAGCATCTCCCAAGGAGAGCCTGGCACTTTTCTCTGAGGTTGTGGAGGGAAAAGCAGCACTTTTAGAGGAGAAGCGGGGACTGTAGATGTCACGTATCAGGGATAGCTTCGTTGGACTTAATTCACGTAATTCTGGGAGGTCCCAGGTTACTCTGGAACAGTTTGACTGGGAATTCCTAAGCTCCAACAGCTTCCTTACCACTTGCTTCTCAATCTGGCACCTGTAGTTCTGGGAAGAGTAAAATGATACTTTTTGGTCCAGATGACCTTAGAGTGTTCCAGAGTTTTGGCCTTTTTTGCTTAGCTTCCCTTGTAGCCATTGTGCAGTGTGGCCTTTAAGAAGTCTGCTCAAGTCCGTTTATATTCAGATTCAGCACCTATTCATTAAGTACTTATCGTGAGCCAGGTACTGTCTTAGGTGGGTTCATTTGACCCTCACAATAAACCTATGATACGGCATTAGCATATTTCTAAATCGTTTGATCACAGATTAAAAAAACTTTAAAAACTAATGATATGCCACAGATGCACTTTGGTAAATGCTGCTTTAGATTATACTTTAGTTGAATCCATTAGTTGAATCCCAAGCCATATTAATTTTAAGAGCCTCTTTGCCTTTTGAGCCAAATAACCATGGGGACTTTTTGCTTTCCTAACTCCAGATTTAAAATACCATAGGACACAAATCCCCAAACAATGAAACCGTGAAAATGCTCTTAACCAAGTGCATCTGTGCAAACTGGGATGTTATTATGCTAGCAACTAGTTCCAGCTCCGTCTCAGATGGTTCCTCGATTTGTAGGTTCGAATGCCCTGCGTGCAAGTTCTGAACTCATGTTCCACTTTGTAGTTCCCAGAAGTTCTGGGTCACAAACCATTCAGTTATGATTTCTTTCTACCTCTTACAGTTCCCTCATCTATTCTGGACTTGGTCGATGATCACCATGGTGCTACAGGGGGACAGACTGTGAGATGCACAGCCGTAGGGACACCTCTTCCTGATATTGAATGGATGATTTGCAAGGATATTAAGAAGTATGGAAAACAGATGTTCTTTTTTCATTTGTGGTCAGAATTTTTCTTTCTTGATGCAAAGGATCTTCAATATATTTTATTTGTTTGGCTGGTCCGTTTTTGTATTTGTGATTCTTATTCAGCCTGTCTCATAAACTACAAGTTAGGATTCTGAACATGGACCTTTTATGTGTGCATGTGTGTGTGTGTGTGTGTGTGTGTGTGTGTGTGTGTGTTCATGAATAGCTATAAGGAGAAGGTCCATGGCTTACATCAGATTCTCGAAGAGTCTATAATCTGAGAAGAAGATGAATTTTAAGAACTATTGCTATAAGAGGATTTTTACTAGCTTGGCCTACATTTTCACCTCACAATTCTTATATGGTAAACTTTATTTGGTAGCTAGACTGGCATGTGAACATAAATAAAAGTACTGCCCATGTGACTGCTCACTACTTAATTTGCCTACCTGCTGTTTGGTGGGAGTTCGCTCACCGGTTCCTCCTTCACTCCCCACCCCTGTTCCTCAGCCTTCTCAAATGGGTGAATGAGTGACATGGTCACACTTCCGCCTGTGGCGACTGGCTGTGTTCAGAAGTCTCAGTTGCTTCTCCTTAAGGCGGAGACTCCTAGATCTATGCTTTCTTAGGGCCAAGGGACTGGTCTTGGACCTTACCCGGAGCTGGAATGTAGGTTCCATAACTCAGCCAGGAGGTCAGTCCTACCCCAGGGACACCTTAGGGGCTCTTCGCAATGTGGATGGAGAGAAGGGAGGCTGCTAGGCCTTTTTGAAGGAGGGTGAAGTTGGGACATTCTGAACTCTAATTGTTCAGTTTACTCTTGGGTTCAAGGCTTGGGATTGGCAGTTATATTTCATTAATCGTGTTTATTTCTGTCTTGCCTTCATGAATAGTTAACTTTCAATTATCCACATGTAAGTTATTTTCTATTGGATGTGTGCAAATCAATGTTAATGTTAATATGTTTATAAAATAAAAATATCAACCTATTGCCCCACCTCCAAATGTAGTTAAGAATAGCATGTTATCTTAGATAATTCTCACTGCTCCGCTCACCTCTATTACTCCTGATAATTGGCTTTGTATTTATGTACTTTTTCTCCCTTCAGATGTAACAATGAGACTTCATGGACGATTTTGGCCAACAACATCTCAAACATTGTCACAGAGGTCCACCTCCGGGACAGGAGCACAGTGGAGGGCCGGGTGACATTCGCCAAAGTGGAGGAGACTATTGCAGTTCGATGTCTGGCTAGGAATCTTCTTGGGGCTGAGAACCGAGAGCTGAAGCTGGTGGCTCCCAGTGAGTTGTTCATAAGTCAGGACAACTCTAAATCATCAGCCGATATATGACATATCATTGAAGTGTACACTTGAAACTTATTTGATTTTATTAACCAATGTAACCCCAATAATTTTAATAAAAAATGGCTAAAAATGCCAATCAATCAATCAATCAATAAAATAAAATGCAAACCCTCAAAAAAAAAAAAATCATCAGCCGAGCCCTTTCTCCTTCAGGTGGAACTTTGAATCCCCAGTGGGGTCCTATAGGAATGAAGGTTTCAAGGCAGAAATTCAGGTCTGAACGCTCTTACAGGGCCTTCTCTGGGCATCTGTGTGGGAGCCCTTTCTTTCAGATTCAGATACAGGACTGAACCTTGCAGAGCCACCCTCGGCATTTCGCTTATCTGACAATATCACTACGCAGTCTCTTGAGTCTGAGTGTGGAATGCAAGGAGGAAGTATCATTTGCCCTGTTGCTCCTCACAACAGTTGAGACAGGTTGAATCGTTTAAAAAAATTAATGAAGCCAAAAGCAACATAAACAAAATGCAACCTTTCAAAATAAACTGAACTTAAATTTCTGAAATTATACCTCATTATACCTCAACCTCATTTTATCAGTCTTTGTATTCCAATTCACATTCTGTTCAGGAGGTTAATGTTGGAGCACCTTTTGAGAGAGTATTGCATTCCCCTGACTGAATTTTGTCCCATTCTCTTCAAAGGGAGGAACTGGAGTAGTCTCATGTATAGATAATTGCCCATCCATAAAATGATCCACGCAGCCCTCATGCTTCTCCATCAGCAGCGAGAGATTTCTGGCCCAGAAACAGGCGCACTGCCTTTCTGCCCTCTGCATGTTCATGCAAATTCTCCATCATGCCTTTCTCTTTCTCTTCCAGCTCTGCGTTCTGAACTTACAGTGGCGGCCGCAGTCCTGGTGCTCTTGGTGATTGTGATCATCTCACTGATTGTCCTGGTTGTCATTTGGAAACAGGTAGATATTTTTCTCAACTAAAAATTTCAAAGCTGGTAAGAACAGGAAGAATAGCAATCTAGTTCAGTGCTTGGCACGTACAAGGAGCTCAGGAGTTATGTGTTGAATGAATGTGTTGAATCCTACTGTGTCCAGTCACTTTGCTGCTGCAGTTAAGCTTTGGTGCCTTTGGACTTGGTAATTCACCAGTTACCTGTCCTGGTCATTTATAGAAACCGAGGTATGAAATTCGCTGGAGGGTCATTGAATCAATCAGCCCCGATGGACATGAATATATTTATGTGGACCCGATGCAGCTGCCTTATGACTCGAGATGGGAGTTTCCAAGAGATGGACTAGTGCTGGGTAAGCTCCTACTGGGGTGACCTCCCAAGACTCCCTTTCGATTTGTATATAACTGGACTCTTTACAGGCCCATGGAAGAATGAGGGGTCTGAGCTTGTGCTTTAAGAGTTAGGCAATAGAAATTGGCTTTCAGAAATATATATATTTTTGTCTTGAAAATGAGTTAATTAGATCACTGATGATTTTTTGAAATAGCAAATTATGGTTAAAGAGCATTTTATAAAAAGAGAAGAGAATATGAGGAGATGTGCCAAAGATACCCATCAAAATGGCTTTGCTTTGGATATGACACAAGTTGAAAATGAGCTGAATTTCTGTGACTAAAAGGGAACAGATGAGAAATCAATGAGGACAACCACAAAATACATTTTGATCTAGTACATTCTGAGGTTGTAGTAAATACTTCTTTAGAATATATGTATTTAGGATATAAAACTCTAGGTACATTTTTAAAAGCAAAACATGTAAGAATAATCAAGTCAATTTATCACAAACTTTTTCAAATATTTCATTCTTTGGCTGAGACCAAATACATGAAGCTTTAGTCCAGGGCATTTAAAAAAAAATCATATTCTGAATGGATGAAAACAGGACAAAGGAATGAAAGTTAGACCTAGAGATTGTGTCACCATGTTTTTTTCTAATGGTATGTACTTTGGAGGATGCCAAAGGTAGTTTTTAATTATCAACTTGTCTGATTCCACAATACAATGAGACTGGGACTTAGAGAGTTACTTAACTTGAATTCAAACAAGACATTCCAGATACTCTCAATTTCAAGTACTTATACCTGAGAACTAAACTTTCTTTATTATATATCCCCACCCTCTTTACAAAAAAGGACAAAGACCTGAGGGAAGTTAAAAAGCAATAAAACATGGGGAAAAGGGCAACATCCTTAACTGCCAGGGCGCTTCTGGGCTCTGTCTGCTCTGGTGTATTCCCAGTTGCTGGGGAAGCAGTGCCTCTCCAGGCGCAGCTTCCAGCAGTGCAGACGTGCAGTCAGAGGCAGTGCTAGCTCTTAGTGTCCTTTAGGAGCTGTCCTTCCCCAACTTGACTCTACGTGGTGAGATTGACTACTCTGGTAAAGGTCCCTTTTTAGACCATGAGCTTTTTAAGAGGAGAGATGACAGCTTGCATTCCTTTTTGTACCACTCAATATGCAGCCAAATATGTTCCCTTGGCAGCTTTAGCCTGTGCAGTTTTTGGTCTTCAAGAGAAACAGGCAGCAAAGGAACTAGCCTGAAATTTACTTCATCACTCACTAGGGTCAAGGACATCTTGAATACTTAAGTATTTTCAGTGGATAAGGACTTATTGATGCAAAAGATGCCCATGTTTGCATATGGAAAACAGAAGGGCGGAGGACCAGGGTGTTTGGGCGAGGGCCACAGAAAGCAAGTGCTGTGGGAGCCTGAGGTAGTCTGGCCCAGCATGGGAGCTGGTAGACGAAATGCTCCCACCAATGAGGGCTGCACCCTCCTTTCTCCCGTCTGTGTTTTCCTTTCCTTTGCAAATGTTATTTGACAAAGGCAATTATACTAATTTCCTTCTGTGTGGCCTCAATTCTGGCTTTGACATGATGTTTTGGAGGAATCATTATGCTTACAGGAAAAACACCACCCAACTGTGCACCCACGAGCGCTGTCTGTGGTAAATAAAGCCGATGAGACACCTGATGTCTCTGTGTGTTAAAGGTTCTGGTTGTCCACAGGTCGTATCCTGGGATCTGGTGCGTTTGGGAAAGTGGTTGAAGGAACCGCCTATGGATTAAGCAGGTCCCAGCCTGTCATGAAGGTGGCAGTAAAGATGCTTAAACGTAAGTTTCCCTTCCTGGGGATTTTTGGAGCATGGAGATATTAACTGAATTGCTCAAAATCACAGAGCTAGTAAATGCCAAAACTAGGACTAAATTTCCGTTCTTTCAACTTTAGGTTTTATATGTATTTAGACTCTTTTGTCAATTAGATATATTTAGATTGTTTTTGTTGCCTGTATGTTGGAAAATCGAGTGATTTTTAGTGACTTTTTTTTTTTTTTAACCCTAAAGACTAAGGATGTTAATAGGGTCTAAATCGAACCACTATCTATTTCTCTTTTAGACTCTTGGTAAATAAAATAATATCTGATCACAGGATTAGCTATGTTTTTAGCTTTTTGGGGGAAGTCGGTAGCTCAGTTGAAATGATAGGTGATTTATTTTTTCAACAGCCACAGCCAGATCCAGCGAAAAACAAGCTCTCATGTCTGAACTGAAGATAATGACTCACCTGGGGCCACATTTAAACATTGTAAACTTGCTGGGAGCCTGTACCAAGTCGGGTAGGCTTACTGACCTGGGAGGGAGGATTTTCATAGAACACATACCTTTCTAAAAACTGTCAAACCGGCTTTTTAATTCTCCATTCTGTAAACATGCCAGCGAATATAAGTCCCTTGAATGGAGTTGGCTGGATTCCATTGAACTAATGAAAGCTTGTTGTTTTTGAGCAACATCTCTTGCCAGTGCAAACAGTAATTCATGGCTTCTCTGTTTGTCATTTTCATACTCATCTCCTAACCCATTTTGGTCCCTACAGGCCCCATTTACATCATCACTGAGTACTGTTTCTATGGGGATTTGGTCAACTATTTGCATAAGAATAGGGACAGCTTCCTGAGCCGCCACCCAGAGAAGCCAAAGAAAGAGCTGGACATCTTCGGATTGAACCCCGCTGATGAAAGCACTCGGAGGTGGGTGTGGAGAGAGAGAGACATTGCTTTGATCATTGTCTATGAGCCTCACCAGTAGAGAAACCCCATGTCCTGACAGAATTCATGTCTGTAGATTCCGTGCCAGGAGGTAGCAAGACTTAGAGTCCGGCTGCTTGCCCCATCGTCCCACGTCATGGTGGCGATTGTTACATGATATGTGCAGGTGTTCAGACCAGGATATCATGTGGGGGACCTTGCTGATGGGTTTGAATGAGATCAAGAGTTGGAATTGTTCGGGGAGCCATATTCCTATTTATATGTGGTCCACTTAAGATCTATCGAATGCAGCTCTGGCTAGGGATGCCTCAGTGAAAGAAACTGTTTGAGGATCTTCAAACTTGAGATACTGGTTCTTGCTGAACCTAGGCCTATAAATCAAGCCAATGATAGTGATCCCCACTGCAGAAACCTGTAAGTAGCTGTAGAGATCTCTGCAGATATGAAGTTCTGTAACATTGGAAAGTACAATGAGTTCACTTTACATTAAATTACTTGATGGACACCAAATTGGTGCTAAAATTATTGAGTAGCAGGAATTGTCTGTCTAAGGCACATGGGTCATGTGGCATGGGTTTGTGACCTGTACATTGAAAAACAGAATTAAGACAGGCACACCTGAATTGAGATGATCTGTATACTTGTGTGGTTATTGATTCATGCTCATCTTCCCGACCGGGTCATCCCATTTGAAGGGTGTGGGTTGGTTTTACTTTCACTCCCTCTGCCACCCCCCTGACCACCATACTACCCCGCAGATGGTAGGCACCTGCTCGTCACTGCCTGAATGTTGTTGATCACTACAGAAGGACACCTGGATAAGGTGTATTTTTCTGTTTTTACAGTTATGTTATTTTATCTTTTGAAAACAATGGTGACTACATGGACATGAAGCAAGCCGATACCACACAGTATGTCCCCATGCTGGAAAGGAAAGAGGTTTCTAAATATTCAGACATCCAGAGATCTCTGTATGATCGCCCAGCCTCATATAAGAAGAAATCTATGTTAGGTAAAAATGTCTATGCTCACCTCACTCTTTGAGTGTTGTGATCTTCTGGTGGTTTAATGTGATACTTAAAATACTCAGAGGGAGGTGAGCAGGCATGGTAAGTAGAACTACCAGGCCACATGGTCCCTAAATGCAGTTCTGCATTTCGACGGGGTCTGTGCCATGTTTTCATCGGTTTGTGGCCTGTGAATTGAAAAGAAGAAGAAGAATAAAGACAGACCTTATGTAATAATTTTTTTTCAGATTTTAAATGTAATCATTTAAAAGAATTGTTTATTCTGATATAACCTTTATTTTTTGATGTTAATGTCTTTTTTTTTTTTAATGATAGTTTGATGATAATTGATCTTTTTTCTCAGTGCCCTTACTTGGCAAAATTAAAAGTTGGCAATCTTATTTTGGTTCCTAACACTATTTTTTAAAATTTAAATGTGTAAGTCCCTGATATCTATGAGTTCAATAGCCTTTCTTTTAGCTTTGCTAAATCCAATTTGTGATAGAAACTGGAAAGTGGACAACGAGGTTATATTTTCTAAAACTGAATGTTATTTGAAGGAAGGGTCCCTCTGTTTTCAAAGCAGATGAGCATGTGTCAGGGTTGAATTGATTCATAAACTCCAGGAAGTCCAGCTGATGCCTGGACTAGATGGACCACCACACATCTGCAGTGGGGGTGGCCTCTCCAGGGTTCTAGTCTAATCACAGGCTTGGAGTGGGGAGGAGGCTTCTAAATGGGTCTGACGTTGACTTGTCCCGTCATCTTTTGCTGTTGGGTCTGAACCTGCCCATTGATCGATGCAAGAAAACGTTGAGCAGCTGTGGAAATTGTTTTGAAAATTACTGGTGTGCTCTGAATGCTTTCAGGGTTCTTAAGTGAAAGGTACAATCCATTACAAAAAGAATGTGCTCATTTTGCAAAGCTCAGTACACAATATTTTCCATCACTGCAGTTCCAAGTTCCATTCATTTCCCACTGCCAAGTGGGTAAACTTCCAAGCTCTTTTTAAAGATTAGCCAGTGAGGGTTGTCGGAATCAGTGCTTCCTCTCCCCTCCTGTATTGCTAAAAATAGTTTACATTGCTTCCTAGGCTGGACCTGGCTCAGGATGTCAGGGGAACCTGATTCATGCACAGCCCAGGACCCGTTGGCAGGCAGACTGCTGTTTTCTGGCCTGCTCCTGGCTGGCTGGAAAAATGTGAATGGCTGCAGCTACTCTGCACTTGCCCGAAAATTTTCAAAAAAGAACTGAGAACTGCTGGCCTAGATTGCCTCCTTCCTCGAAAACTCTGGGACCCTTCCAGATGAGACTAACACGGGAAAGTGGACAAGTTACAAAGGGACCTAAATGCAAAGTCATTGGCACTGATCTTTAGATTACTACCTCTTCTAGTCTGGCTGGTGATTGCTCTCATTTACCGAATAAGCCAAGAACTATGAAGGTGGCTTTAAAAAGAAAAAGAAAAAAAAAAGCAATTCCTAGAAGCTACTTTTTCAAAGGGCCCTCATGTATATTTATGATGGAAGATTTTAGTAGGTATGTGTTTTTTAATGGTAGCTGAGGTGATTTGCTAACTAAAATTGAAAAAGAAATTTGGGAGGCAAACCACGAAATGTGAGAATCCATTAAATTGGTTCTTATGGATATATATATATATTCTAAACCAGATATATGTTTCCGTTGATATATTTCTTTTTAAAAATAGAGGCTTTGCAAAGTATTTTTTTACTTTTCAATTTTTATTTACTTATTTTCTGTTTTATAATATAGTTAGATTTTTTTAGTCTTTAGCCTTAAATATGTAATATGTATATTTTTAACAAAGTCTGATTTTATTCATGTCTTTAGTCCTGAATAAGGCAAGTTACTAACAGATTTTCACTTCCATCTGAAAAGGTCATTTCTAAATTCCAAGGTATTTTGTCCAGAACTTGCATAGTTTAGATACTAACTAGTCACATAGAAACTCTATATAAGAAAAAATTTTAGATGTAGTTTTTTGGCTTCTCCGTGGGAGTGGCGCAGTGGGTGATGTTTCATGCCATCCGCCAGCACCAACACACTTAATTCCTTTTCTACAGATTCGGAAGTCAAAAACCTTCTTTCAGACGATAACTCGGAAGGCCTTACTTTGTTGGATTTGTTGAGCTTTACCTATCAGGTTGCCCGAGGAATGGAATTTTTGGCTTCGAAAAATGTAAGTGTGTTCAAAGATCAGACAACTCTTTAGACCCAGGCTGTAGGTCTGAGTGTGGTGAGAATGGAAGATAGGTCTTGGAGAGGCCAGTAGCAATGGCTACTTCTCTCTATCTCTTTCCCAAAGCAGAGCAGGGAGTCTGACACTATCGGGTGTCTACTTTTCTCTAGAGCTTTCTCATTCTTGGGAGTGAGAATGAGAGCCTGGGAAAGGTGAGCTCTTTATGCCCTATTGGCCTCCTTGAGAAGTGCTGGGTGGCTCCACATGCCACCATAAGGTGTTTGGTCTCACAGGGGCAATACTCTCTAACAGCAGATGGATTGACTGACATTGGTTCTTCCCTTTCTGTGCAGTGTGTCCACCGGGACCTGGCCGCTCGCAACGTCCTCCTGGCACAAGGGAAAATTGTGAAGATCTGTGACTTTGGCCTGGCCAGAGATATTATGCATGATTCCAACTATGTGTCGAAAGGCAGCGTATGTGCTCTCCTCTGTCATTTGGCATGCTTGCCCTCCCTCACTTGATTTTCTGAATCCAGGTGTCGCTTCTAGCTATTTGGGTGCCTGTATTTTCAACATGGAGTCCATGAGACTCATGAAGGGCTCCAGGGAGTCGAGAAGAAAAGCACGGCTCTGCAGCATGCTGCCTGGGTGTGAGCACCAGCTCCTAGTGTGGGGTTTGGGATGAGTTACTTGACCATTCTGTGTCTTAGTTTCCCTGTCTGTGGCAGGAACACAATAATAGTAGCTAACTCTTGCATTACTGTGGAAGATTAAGTCAGTGAATTCATGTAAAATGCTTAGGACAGTGCCCGACACGTACAAGCACCCAGTAAGTATTAGCTGTTAACGTGTGAGTTGTGCACACCTGTGTATATGCATTCATTTCCAAGGAAAGCGTCACTAACTTTCATCAAATTTTCAAGTGGCGTCTATGACCTCGAAAATGTTAAAACCGTTTACGTTCATGTATCTTAGAGGCACATTTTCCTTAAAGATAGTAATCCTATCTCACATTTGACCTTTCTCTCCACCCTTTCCACCTTGAAGCAGATGGAGTAGCTGGTGATACATGTGCCATGTGTAGGTACAGTTTCAAATCACCCTGCTGTACTGGTTGTGAGACAGCTCACGGGGCTGCTGCATCCACCTAGAGGACTCTGGGCTGTGTCCATGCTCTGTGTGTTTCATGTACTTTGTGGTCATGACTTTTAGTTTTAGGTACCTCGAACAAATCAGTGGACTTGGCGCCCATTTCTTAGCTGTTCAAAAAGGTTATATTCCCAGCAATCTCAGGTGGTGGAAGGATAGTCATGGGGCTGCTGAAGGTATCTGCCTTAGTTTAGTGTGTCCATGGAAGGTTGTAAGGCCTCACAAAAGAGGCTGTAGAATTATAATTATGTCAGACTCTTTGTAGTAGCAAATGACTATTTCTCAAAGTTCAAAAATGTAATTTGCTTTTAGATCATTGGATCTATTCTTAATTTTGTTCCTAGGCACACCTGAAAATAGGGGAAGATCCATTCAGGATTCACAGATTTTGGGTAAAAATTCAGGATTGAATATTTTGGGATGTTATTTGTTGGGAGGACATAAGAGGCAACACTGACCGTCAGCTATTTATTGAGCACCCACTAGGTGTCAGGCATTCTTTGGAGTGCTGAGAGTACAGCAGTGAACACACATACAAGAGATACTCATGCAGGGCAAGGCTGTTAGTACAAGTTATTAGGAGCCCAAAGAGAACCCCTTTCTGCTTCTGCTGCTGCAGACCATCGGTGTGTACACTGGGGTTCATTTCCTGCCTTCTTCCCTGCAGACCTTCCTCCCTGTGAAGTGGATGGCTCCTGAGAGCATCTTCGACAACCTCTACACCACACTGAGTGACGTCTGGTCTTACGGCATTCTTCTGTGGGAGATCTTTTCCCTTGGTATGGGCCTGACATCTCTGCTAGTCTGGGTTGTTCTGGAACAACAGTGGAAGGGAAATACTGTGTTTTTCAAGCTTCAGGATGTAATCAAAGTAAGATGCCTAATGCGAGTCAAACACCCTGCAGCCAGTTTATATCACACATTGTGCATGTACAGCATCTGTTGTGTGCCCATGCAGAATGAGATGGGGGTCTTGGGGAACTGTACTCTTATCCCTGACCTTTGCTGTCACCCTTGGCCTTTGCCCTCCCCTCATTTGGGCTATCCCAGAGTGACTTTATTCTACTGGAAATGTTCCCGATGACATTCACTCACTGACTGGTTTTTCATGTTGGACTTGAAGTTAAGTGGGTTCACCAGAGGAGAGTAACTGCTTCCTCACCTCATGGTGATAGATGCTCAGGTGAAAGGTAGTGTGGCAAGGAAAAGGGTGGGACCCCCTTCCTGGTCGTCATTCCAGAGGAGAGAAAACTCCTAGTCATTTAGTCAGTCATTGGGTACTGAAAAACACAGGTGCTCCGTGTTGCCAAGTGAGGGCCCTAAGAGAGGAGTGATTCATGACTCTGACCTTAGTGATAAACTCTGTGGTCCTGATTTAAAATTGTAATGGAAGTTTGGAGAAAGGAGAGAGGAGTCCTGGAGTAATTTTGGAAGGCTTTGGTGAGGAAATTAAACTGGACCTGGCCTTGGCCATAAACATTTGAAATGTCTCATGAATTAATGTTCTCCCGATGTGATAGTAAAGCATATCTTCCCTGCCTGCTATCCTTTTTCTATCTCAATTCTTCCTTCTTGGATATCACTGCGGACCATCCCAGCTTGCAGCTTAACCGAGTCTCATAGTCCGTTAAATCTAGAGAATTATCTAAACATTTCAAGCCCCAACTTTGACTTTTGCTTTAATTATTTGAACACTTCTGGCGAAAATGACTTTTTTGCCATCAATGATTTAGAATTTCTCTTGGTTTTCTATTTTACTTTGTGTATGTAGGTTCAGTAGTCAGAAACATTAAAAACTCTTTTGTGCTTTTTCTAGAGATGTAAAATTTTTGCTTTGAGTGTCTGGGCTTGAGCAACCTAGAATCCTGTTTAAATTTAAGATTTAAGCAGAGAAATGATAACATTCTGTTTCCTTGAAAGAATCGTACTCGAAGCTGGGGATCCCCAAACCTTTCCTAAGGGTGCTGTATCACCCCAATGCTTCAATGTACCACACCCTCATTAATTCTGGTGGCTTTCCCTTTTGGCTTTCAGGTGGTACACCCTACCCGGGCATGATGGTGGATTCTACTTTCTACAACAAGATCAAGAGTGGGTACCGGATGGCCAAGCCTGACCACGCCACCAGTGAAGTGTGAGCCTCTCCCCATCCCACGGGCCTTGTATTCATGTTACAAGTGGGTCTGTGGGGCGGGGGTGCCCTGCAGCTCCTCCCTGTGCCCACTTTGAGTTCTGTGCTCCTCCAGCTATGAGATCATGGTGAAGTGCTGGAACAGTGAGCCGGAGAAGAGACCTTCCTTTTACCACCTGAGTGAAATTGTGGAGAACCTGTTGCCTGGACAATATAAAAAGGTTCGTCTGGGCCTCTTCAGATGGGCAAAAAGGGATGAGCAAAGGGAGAAGATAGTAGCAGATAGTTATGTGAGCAAGGAGTACTATTCACTGTTTTTTAGGAACATTTTCAAAGGAGGAAAAAGATGGAGTGGTATAGTGGTTGGGCTTCATAGAGTGCTCCCCAGGCTCTGGTAACAATGGAGAATGAAAACCCTCCCCTTCTCCCAGGGCTCCCCTTTCATCTTCAGGGTGCAACACCTGTAAGCACTTTGTTCTCCAGATGTTTTGAATATCTGAAGCCACTGTGCAGTCAGAAGTCTCAGGGCATCCACAGCCATTAAATTGCTAATTTGAATGCACTTAAATCCATGCAAAATTGGCTTTTACCAGCTGACTGGAAGGAACAAGCTCAGCTGTTATCTGTGGCTCCAGCTGGTTTTTTTGTGGAATGAGAAGCATTGTTCAAAAGAACAAATGTAATTTCATGGAACCAAGTAGGATATGTTAATGAACGAAAGAACTTTCTGCTGAGATGCTGAGAAGGAAACCTAGACACACTTGTGTAATAAACTCAATTTCTTAGATTCAGATTAGTCACCATGTAGAATGTTTGTGGGGGAGGGGCACGGTCATTGCTACTGACTTGGAGGAGGGGCTCTTGGTATCTTAAGACTTGCCAGCAGGAGATCTGTGCCATTGGTGGCCCTTTCTTTATGTCCTGTATCACTGGGGATAGTTGACATCTGACTCTCAGTTGTCTAAACTCCATATCTGTGAGGTAGTTTGAGCGTCTGTATTCTTTTTTGGCAGTTTGGTCAATAGTATTTCATTAACTATGTGAAATGAACGTTTATAGAGTTATGAAAAGATTCACCTGGACTTCCTGAAGAGTGACCATCCCGCAGTGGCACGCATGCGCGTGGATGCTGACAATGCTTATATTGGTGTCACCTATAAAAATGAAGAGGACAAGCTGAAGGACTGGGAGGGCGGCCTTGATGAGCAGAGGCTGAGTGCAGACAGCGGCTATATCATCCCTCTGCCGGACATCGACCCCGTGCCTGAGGAAGAAGACCTGGGCAAGAGAAACAGACACAGGTAGACATAGGCACACCTCAGCTTCTGGCAGAGCTCCTCTGCACCTGTGCACTTGAAGGAACAAAACTATTGTCAGGATGATGAGGCTCCTGGTGGTGAATCTGTTCTCGGGGAGTGAGGAGCGGAATCTTGAAGGGATCTGTTTAGTTTTAAAAATGTTTCCCAAATGATTCTAATATGTGCTTCCTGGAGATGGAGGCGATTTAGGGCAAGGAAAGATGTGCTTCCCTGCTGGAGAATCTTAGACCTAAGTCCTCAGGTAATTAGATGAAACTGACACAGCACCTGAGACTATTGAGATACTGTAAGCATCTCTTGTTTCCTTGGTCATTCCACTGAGGAGGCTGGACTGAGCTAT
Organism: Rousettus aegyptiacus; assembly: GCF_014176215.1. Classification (NCBI taxonomy): domain Eukaryota; kingdom Metazoa; phylum Chordata; class Mammalia; order Chiroptera; family Pteropodidae; genus Rousettus; species Rousettus aegyptiacus. The sequence continues at coordinate 64,486,312 of NW_023416285.1, read as the reverse complement.
AATGATGCTCCATCACAGTTCGTAACTTTAACTGCAAGTTGGAATTACTTGGGGGTTTTGAAACATACTGATGTACAAGCCTCATCCAGACCAACAAAGCAAAATCTCTGGGAGTAGGGCCCAAGCGTGCCCTGGCTGATTCGTTCTTTCTTTTTAACTTTGTATTATGGGAGATTTCTAACATGCACAATTCAAAGAGTATAGTGAAATTGTCAGGTATCCATCTTTCACTTTCAATGTTTATGAACTCATGGCCAGTCTGCAGGCATAGCCATACCTATTCCTCCTCCTCTCTCTCCTCTGGATTATTTTGAAGCAGATCCTAGACATCATAGCATTTCATCCATGACGATCTCAGTATGTACCTCTAAAAGAAAAGTGCTCTAATTAATTAATTTGAAAAATTTTTTATTTTTCTATTACAATTGCCATACAACATTAGTTTCAGGTGAAAATATAGTGATTTGAAATTTGTATAACTTATGAAGTAATCATCCCGATAAAGTGATCTAGTCCCCATTTGACACTATATAACTATATATAGTTATTATGTTATTGACCATATTCCTTATGCTGTACTTTACTCTCTTATGACTGTTCTGTAACTACCAATTTGGATGTCTTAATCCCTTCCGCTTTTCAACCACTCCCAACCTCTCCTTCCATCTGGCAATTGTCATAATGTTCTCTAAGTTTGTTTCTGTTTGGTTTGTTCTTTTATTTTGTTTTTTAAATTCCACATATAAGTGAAATTGTATGACATTTATCTCTACTCAGTACAATATCCTCTAGGTCCATCCATGTTGTTGCAAATGGCAAGATTTCGTTCATTTTTTTTTTTTTTTGTGGCTGAGTACTATTCCACTGCATACATGTACCACCTCTTCTTTATACATTCCTCTATGGATGGACAGCCAGCTTGCCTGAATTTCTTGGCTATTGTAAATAATGTTGCAATGTGGGTTCACATGTTCCCTCAAAGTAGCGTTTTGAGTTTCTTCAGATAAATACCCAGAAGCGGGCTTACTGGGTCCTTCTTTGTCTCTTTTGTAGCCATTTTTTTTTTTAAGCCTATTTTATCTGGAATAAGTATTGCTACCCCAGCTGATTTTTGTTTGTTTCCATTTTCATGAAGTATCTTTTTTTTTTTTTTTTTATCTTTTAGTCTGTGTGTGTCTTTGGATCGGAAGTGAATCTCTTGCAGGCAGCATATGTAAGAGTCTGGTTTTCTTAACCATTCAACCATTCTATCTTTTGATTGGAGTATTTAATCTACTTACATTTAAAGTAATTATTGCTAGATATGTACTTATTGACATTTTATTATTACTGTTTTTGATCTTTTCTTTTTCATCTTTCTAAAGAAATCCCTCTTAACATTTCTTATAATACTGGTTTGGTGTTGATGAACTCCTTTACCTTTTTCTGGTCTAGGAAGCTCTTTATCTGTCTTTTGATTCTAAATAATAGCTTTACTGGGTAGAGTAATCCTGGTTGTAGGTCTTTGCTTTTCATCACTTTGAATATTTCATACCAATCCCTCTGGCCTGCAAAGTTTCTGTTGAGAAAGCTGCTGACAGTCTATGGGTGCTCTCTTATAGGTAACTAATTGCTTTCCTCTTGATGCTTTTAAGATTCTCTTTTTGTCTTTAAGCTTTGGCGTTTTAATTGTGATGTATCCAAATGTGGGCCTCTTTGGGTTTATATTGTTTGGTATTCTCTGCGCTTTCTGGACTTGTGTGTTCATTTCTTTTGCCAAGTTATGGAAGTTTTCCATCATTATTTCTTCAAATAGGTTTCTGATTCCTTGCTCTCTTTCTTCTCCTTCTGGAACCCCTATAATGGGAATGTTGGTATGCTTGATGTTGTCACAGAGGCCCCTTAAACTATCATCATTTTTTGGATTCTTTTTTCTTGTTGCTGAATCGTCTGCTTTATCTAATTTACTCTTGATTCCCTCTAATGTATTCTTCATTTCAATTATTGTATTCTTCATTTCTGACTGGTTCTCTTTTATGTTTTCTATCTGTATTTTTACATTTTATATCTTTTTGTTAAAGTTCTCACTGAGTTCATCTACTCTTCCCCTAAGTTCTTTGTGCATTCTTATAAGCAGTGTTTTGAACTTTTCACTTAGTAGATTTTTTGTCTCCATTTCGTTTAGTTCTTTTCTGGAGCTTTGTTCTGTTCTTTCGTTTGGGACATGTTTCTTTGACTCCCCATTTTGGCTACTTCCCTGTGTTTATTCCTATGTATTAGGTAGGGCTGCTACGTCTTCTGGTCTTTGTTGAGGGGCTTTTTGTAGTAGGTGTCCTGTGAGGCACAGTGGCACAGTCTTCCCTGGTCACCTGAGCTGGGTGCTCCAGGTGTGTCCCTTGTATGGGTTGTGTGTGCCCTCCTGTTGTAGTTGAGCCTTGGTTGCTGTTTGCACTTCAATGGGAGGGGTTGATTCTCAGGCTGATTGTGTGAGGACTGGCTGGTGAGGGGCTGACCCCTATAGAGCAGGATTGGCTTTAGTAGGGCTCTGGTGCTTGCCAAATCTGCCCTTTGAGTGTGTCATTTGTGAAGGCAGCTGGGTGGTGCTCTGGCTCAGAAGCAACCACCAGGCATGCCGACTCCAGGGCCTCCTAGGAGGGGCCTTGCCACAGGCCAGGTTCAGCTGCTGCCTGTGTCCTGCCTGGGGCCACCTGTCATGAGCCACAAAGTGATCCACAGATATCTTTACGCTGTACTGGGCTTTGAGGTGCCTCAGAGGGGCTAGACTGTGAACTGAGGATGGCTGCTGCTAGTGCCAGGCTTGGGACTGCTCAGCAAGAGGTACAGGGAGTGCCAAGGCCAGATGCTGCTTGTTTGGGTTTTGTGAACCTTTGAGAAATTTTAGGAAAATCTACAGCACAAACCTACATAGACTGTTTGCATGGAGGAGAAGCCCCTGGAAGCGATTTGGGTGGGCCCGTAAATTGGGTGGAGTGGGGCCTCATGATCACCAGGATCGGGTGACCAGTGTTAGCCAGGTTGATGGAGACTCAGATATGCCACCCACATAAGTCTGCATGTGGAGGGATCAACAAAGGAGCAATGGCTCTGCCAGTACTTCCGTCTGAGAGAAAGCTGTCCCTCTAGCAGTATCCCTCAAGCCAGACAATTCAGTTTTTCCTCATGTGTTCCTGGCACCTTTTGAGCTATTGCACCCCAGAGCTGGAGCTCAGAGCAAATGAGTCTATCAGCAAATAAGTCTGATGTGGGCCCTTTAAGAGGAATGCCTGGGACTCTCACAGCTCTTGGACTCACTGAGCCACAATCTCTGCTGGTTTTTAAAACCAGAAGTTGTGGGGACTTCTTTTCCTGGCACTGATGCTCCAGGTTGGGGAACCTGGTGTGGGCCAGGACCCCTTACTCCTCCAGGGAGACCTCCATAGCTGAGCTATCCCTCCCGATTTTTAACTGCCATATGTGGGTGTGGGACCAGTTTGTTCCATATCTCTGCCCCTCCTTCCAGTCTCGAGGTGGCTTCTTCTGAATGTTCTTAGTTGTAAGACTTCTGTTCATCTAGATTTCAGGTGATTCTCAGTGATGGTTGTTCTGTAGTTTAATTGTAATTTTGATGTAATCGTGAGTGAGGAAGGAGGCGAGTGCAGCCTTTACCTACTCTGCCATTTGTCTGGAAATTCCTGATAAGTGCTCTATTTTAAAAAATAACTATAGTTATTTGAATTAACCATGATCTCACTCCACAAATTGACAATAAATCGTTAAGAGCATCAGATGTCCAGTCGGTGTTCCAGTTTCCTTGATCTTCTCAGAAATACCATTTTACATTTGTTTTTTTTTCTAGACCTACATAAGAGTCACACATTTGGTTGGTGTGTCTCTATAAGTTTGTCTTGCCTCTTTTTGCCCCCTTGCATATTGTTTGTGAAGAAACCACAAGAGCATTTGCCTATAGAGTTCTCACATTCAAAATTTTGCTGATTGCATCCTGTACTATGTTTTCTTATGTGCTTCTGTCTCCTATATTTGTTATATAAACTAGTAGTTCCTTTTGAGACTTGATCTGACTCAGGTTAGATTTTTAGTAAGCTTGTTTTAAAGATGGTGCTGTATACTTCTGTCAGGAGGTACCTACTCTCCAGTTATCTCTCTTTTGGTGACACTAGCAGCTGTTGATGTTCATTACCTAGATCCATTAATTTACTACAAAATGATGCTAATGCACAGCCATAACTATAACCATTGGCATACACAGTCCAGATGGAATGCCCCAGTTTCCCACTCTCTTTGCTTAGCGCTTGAACAGAGTTAGGAGAAGGTGATAGTGACCCTTGGTTCAAAATCTAAGTTGCTGTGAATCTCTCTCTCTCTTTTTCCCCTCTTCATTGAGGATATTGTTTTCCCTTCTGCCTCAGTCATTCAGTTGACAACATACAATTGTTTAGGTAGAAACACACGGCATTATTATTTTGGAGGCTCGTGATTGTGACCGCTCTCAGACAACTGAGGCAGAAAGTGTAGACAGCTCTTATTTATCCTTTCCTTAGGACAATTTTAAAAATGTGTTTATATTCCTCTAACAAATACTGTTTGTCCAGGTTTTGGGGATCTGTGTGAGAACTTTATATGGGCGGGGAAGGCAGAGCAGTGGGTCTCAGTATGCTCCACCACATCTGTCATCTCCTTGGTTAATTTGTGTTTGAGGACTCTGAATAACATTTCAGTTCAAAAAAGGATTATGCTTCAAAATAAAATTAGAAGGTCACATTGGGATAAATAACATAAGAAAGGTACCCAGAACTTTTCTAGGGGTATAAGAGGCCAGACTGAAGAATTTGACACATATTCCACAGAGAGAACAATTCTAGTTGATAAGTAGTTGTTGTATTAGATAATTAGAACTTCTGCTGGGGTGATACATTTGATTTTTGAATCACAGAAATTGTCTCCTACATGATTAAACAAGGTCCAGTGAGACTGTGGCCCTGACAGGTAGGCTGAACATAATACATGTCTTAGCTTAGTTTGTCATAACACAATACCACAGACTGGGGGCCTTAAACACAGAAATTTACTTCTTCACAGTTCTGGAGGCTAGAAGTTTAAGATCAAGGTGTTGACAGATTCAGTTTCTCCTGGGGCCTCTCTCCTTGGCTTGTCGGTGGCCACCTTCTCACTGCGTCCTCACATGGCCTTTTCCTGTGTGCAGGTATTCCTGGTGTCTTGCCCTCTTATAAGGACACCAGTCCTGTTGGATTAAACCTCCATTTTCATGACCTTAACCGTAATTACTTCTCTTAAAGGTACTATCTCTAAATATAGTCATAATGTGGTTTCAAATTCAGTTTATGAATTTAGGGGAGCAAAATTTAGCCTTACCTTCCTCTTGCCCACTCCCCTCCCAAGGCCACCCTGAGCTTGAGGAGAGGGCTGAACCTCCATGGTGATTCCTGACTGCTAGACCCAGAGCATCCTAGCTCTAGGATTCCCTCTCACTTTTACAGGCTGGATTGAGTAGGGAAAGTAGGAATGGTTGCAGCTTATTAGCAACTTCAATGAAAGATTTGGCAGAAGAGAAGGAAAGCTGAAGTATGGAGAGGACCTATGGATCTTTGTTTTCCATGTGGCCCCTTGCAGTGTGACAAGTGATGAGTAGCTGTTTGGCTTGGTTGCAGAATCTTGCCTGACTGGGTAGCCTGAGTTTGAATGCCAAGGATCTTGCAGAAAGACCTCCTTTGCCTTTGGGGGGTACCCTAGAAACACCACCATGGTCTAGTTGGTCTGTACATGGTTGTAACCTTTCCTATTCTTCCCTTCCTCCAGCTCACAGACCTCTGAAGAGAGTGCTATTGAGACGGGTTCCAGCAGTTCTACCTTCATCAAGAGAGAGGATGAGACCATTGAAGACATCGACATGATGGATGACATTGGTATAGACTCCTCAGACCTGGTGGAGGACAGCTTCCTGTAACTGGCAGATTTGAAGGGTACCTTCCACTCCTGAACCCATCTTGGATCCTTTTAAGAAAACCACTTTATTGCAATGCAAAGTTTGAGAGGAGGACTTGGATGATGTGTAAAGAGAAGTTCCCAGCCAAGGGCCTCAGGGAGCCTTCTAAATATGAGTGAATGGTATATTTTGAAATAAACTTTTTTAGCATTGCTTCTTGCAATGCTTCAGTAGCATCTCAACATGTGGAGTTTGGAGGTAGATGGACAGGAAATAACGGGCCACAGAAGACGACTTTGTGTTTCAAGGGCATTGGTGAGATTCCAATGTGCACAATTTTTGTTTCGACAAAACTCTAGAATTGTAATTATGTAAATAACTCTAACCAAGGATGTGTTTAGATTTGTATTAACTATCTTCTCTGGACCTCTGAAGAGACCGACCACTCAACCCATCCATGTGCTTCCCACCTGAAACCTGGTATCAGCTGCTGTTGAACTTTCTTGTGAAGTACGTGCAAAACCACTTTTGAACCTTAAAAGGTACTAGTACTATAGCATTTTACTTTCTTTTAGTGTTAAAGAGATAAAGGCTAATGATTAACCAACCTCGTTTTATAGATTTGGGTCATTTAGAAGTCCAACAACTCATTTTTATATTGTAATCTACACTTATAATAATACTACTGTTATCAGTAACACTAAATGTGTGATATGTAACATGTTTTCCCCACAGAAAAAGCACAATTTAAAAACAATTCTTACTAAGTAGGTCACAAGTTTGACAGTTTTTGACATTTATTAAATAACATATGTTTCTCTATAAAATATGGTAATAGTTTTAGTGGATTAAGTTTAGTTGAACATAGAGAACAAAGTAAAAGTAGTCTTTCAGGAAGTCAGAGTTTTTAACTGCGTACTGAATAGGTTCCCTAATCTGTTGTACTAAAAACAATAAACTGCCCTCAGAAGTATTGGGATTCGAAATAAATAAGCAAAACCCCTAAATCCTAAATGTTCTCAATATAAAGGTATAAGCTTATGCCTAACATGACTTCTCATGTTACCCAGTGGAAAAGATAATCATCAGCAAAAAGATGGGATTTGCAGAGGTTTTGTCTTGCCTCGTAATAACTTTGGTGGATCTCAACTTTCATGGATCTCAACATATATATTTTTAAAATTCTACAAATCCTAAAAGAGTCAGAAGAATGCCTTGAACATGAGCCCTCTCCCTTCATCTCATCCCAAAGAGAAAAAGATTGGAACTCTGAGAGCATAACAACGTTGCTGAGTGAAGGCTGTGTGTGCCTTAGCCTGGATCCTTGGTTCCCAAATGGAGCTGGCAACTAGTATCTCCAGATTCTAGGACCCCATCCTAGAGATTCTAAATTATTAAGTCTGGGGGCAGTAGAAACCTGTATTTTTATAAACACCCTGGCTGTTCTGATCAGCCAGCTTTGTGAAACACTGACTTAGGTTATAGAAAAGTGCCATGGGAAAAAGCCAATTTGAAATTAGGAACTGAGCTGGAAGTCAACCATGCAGGAAGCCTACTATTTAACTCGTTGGCTTTGGGTCAGTGCCATTTAATGCCATATATCTAGCAATTGCTACCCTTAATTTAACTTTTTACTCTTAGCTGGGGCTGAGCAAGCTAAATCTTGGTTTGGCAGGTCTTCTAAAAGTAAAGACACTGCTTTCCACCACATAGGGGAACTGAACTCCCTTCTCTCCGCCCCGCAAAATGCATATACAAAAATGATGCAATTCAGTGTGCCAGATCTCTATAACCAGGTCAATTTTTTGTTGAAAAATAAATAAATAAATAAAAAAGTTTTACTGATGTTTAGATGGGAAGACAAATTGTCACATCCCTCCAAACTATCACACTGGTTAGTGTGGGTTCATTGGCATTCTTTGCAATAACGCTTAATCGCTGACACCACATGAATGAAACATGGGCTGTGATTACTGCAATCACTGTATGTGCTCCTGGCAGGTGATGCTTTGCAAGATGTTGAAGCAATAACAAGGTACTTGACTACCTAGTGGTGTAATCTTAGTGCAAGCTCCAACTTTTTTATATCCACCTTTTTCATAGTCTGAAGACTAAGCCAGATTGGCCAATTAAAAAAGAAAACCTGACTAGGTTCTGTAGAGTCAATTAGACTTGAAATACATTTGTGTTTCTAGAATCACAGCTCAAGCATTCTGTTTATCACTCACTCACCCTTGTGTAGCCTTCTTTTGTTGGTACTTTGCATTTTGATGTTCCTTTGAGGCTTGGGTGACATCATGAGACTGGATTAAAATTCTTAGACCAGCAGATTCCAGTGCTAATGAATGCTCCCACCTGAATGTGTGTGTAACTGCATTTTTTAAAAACAGTGTTTTCTGTATATCACAGATTTGTTCCTTTATGGCCTCCTGCAAAGTCCCCAGGTGAAAATTTACCAATCCTTTCTGCTTTCTATTTTTATGAAGACAATCAAAGCTAGCCTGAGAAACACAATTTGTGACTTTTTAAATGATCAATGATGTCCTTAAAATGTGGTCTGCCAATCTGTAACAAAACGGTCCTATTTTTGTGAAGAGGGACGTAAGATAAAATGATGTTATACATCAATATGTATATATGTATTTCTATATAGACTTGGAGAATATTGCCAAACATTTATGACAAGCTGTATCACTGCCTTTGTTTATATTTTTTTAACTGTGATATTCCCCACAGGCACATTAACTGTTGCACTTTTGAATGTCCAAAATTTATATTTTAGAAATAATAAAGAGAAAAATACGTAAGTGTTCCCAAAACAGTGGTGTGGTGAATGTGTGAGAAGGACAACTCGATAGGAAGGGTCTAACGGTGCAAAATGTATTACAAATACTCCTGTTCATGTTTTTGTTTTTAAACGTGTAAATGAAGATCTTTATATTTCAATAAATGAGATATATATATATATATATAAATATATAATTTAAAGTTATGCTAAGGTTCCAGCACTTTTGTTTTTAGTTTAATCATGTAAATTAAATCAATCCTGTTCAATTTACTTTTTTGGCAACAAACCAATTTTCTATTGGTTTCATCAAACCCATTCTGTTATGGGTTTGATGAAACCAATAGAAAATTTAAGATTTAAACATTATTTTAACTAGTTAGTTCTCAGAACCAGCATTTGACTTAGAGATGACTGTCACTTGGCTCATCTTTGATCTTATCTTTGTTTGTTTGTTTGTCATAATAGCATATTGTTGTGTGGTGTTTTTCTTGCCTACAAAGGGGGTACAGGACTACATTTATTCTGGACAGAATTCAAATGTTGTAGAAGAGTGAAAAGTACAGGTTAAAGTCCTTTTTCACCATGTCTTCTTCCTGTTTCCCAAAGGTAGAACTGCGTCATTCAGTGTGCGTTCTTTATTCTTCCAGCCCCCTTTCTGTGTATCCGCTTATATACATATACAGGCATACCTAGGAGATATTGTGGGTTCAATTCCGGACCACTGCAATAAAGGGAGTATCATGATGAAGCAATTCGTAATCTTTTTGCTGGTGGAAAGTCTTGCCTTCAATTTGTAAAAAATACAACATCTGTGAAGCATAATAAAGCGAAGTGCAATAAAACAAGGTATGCCTGTATACATATCTCTGTTTTTGCTTCGTAGGTTACCCAAATGGGATTGTACTTTATGTAATGCTTTGTTATTTGTTTTTCTCTTTTCTTCTTTTTAAAAATAGACTTGATGTTTTTAGAGCAGTTTTAGGTGCACAGCAAAATTGAGGAGAAAGTATAGCGATATCTCATATACCTTCTGCTCCCACACATGCATAGCCTCCCTCATTATCACCATCTCTCACACAGTGGTACATTTATTACAACTGATGATTTACGCTGACACACCATTATCACCAGAGTCCACAGTGCTTTTCTTTTTAAAGCTATGTTTTAGAGATCTCTGTGAGAAGTATATATAGGTAGACTTCCCTCATTTATCAGCTGCGTAGTACCCCATTATGTAAATGTACTATAGTTTATGCCTTTGTGTTCCTATGTATGCATTTAGAGTTTCCAGTTCTTTGCTATGACAATGACTTCATGAACATCCCGACTCAGAGTAGTGTCCTGTTAGGATAGGTGTCTAGAAATAAAATTACTAGGCCAAAGAATGTGCAGAAATGAATTAATGTTGAGCTCAAGTCTTCACATATGATCATAGCAGTAAATTCTTGAACATCTGCATGCGAATCACCTGCTTTGTAGATTATGTGCAGTTTTCTAGGCTTTCCTCTGCCTCACGTCGCACTGTAATGTGATACATGTGGAAGTATGTGGATTTTTGTATTCTGAACCATGCCATATCAAATGACTTTAGAAAATTAAAAAACATGATAGTCTTCACCTTCTTTTCAACATCTGAATAATGGAAATTCATTATGTTGTTCGTAATTAGAATGTAGCACCTTATTCCAACCCAACTCCTTGTTATCCAAGTTCAAGTAGCCTGCAGATTAAAGTTCACCTTGTTGGAATTAGAGCTGGGAGGAGCTCCGAGCTCCATGAAATTAAATATTAGCTCAACCTCACTTCCAGCCCCAGGAAGGAGACAGATCTTTGGGAATAATAATCCCACTGATTAAACAATAGCTGCATAATTTAACATCAAATCCATACTTCAAGCCTGTGGAGAGATTGTTTTGTTCTCCTTTTTAATGTATAATTTTACCTCTTAATATAATGCAGACAATTCTGCCTCCTTTATCTTATCATGATAGTAAAAATGACTTTTACTACCAGAGGGTTTTTAAGACCTTTTGAAGATTCTTTTCATATTTACTTATTTTGATTCTTTTAATAGCGCTTCGAGGCAGGGAAGACATTTCATAGATGAGGAAACCAAGTGACTTCTAAAAAGCATGTGACTGAGTAATGAGAGAAGTGGGATCAGAAATTCGAATTACATGAATTCCAGTGCTGTTTACACTACAACAAACCATGGAAAAGCAAGAGATAGTGGGAAATGTCTGCGTTCAGAGTCGGTTGCTTTGCTTCTTGAGATATTTCAAAAGACAAATGATGGACTAGTTGGCCTGTAGAACTATTTTGCGCGTTTGTAATAAGAGCAATTTCTTTTCAGGCTCTACTACAACAGTTCTAATAACGGACATTATGATTTTAATAGTTACGTGCTTTATAAAATGCAGTTCAGGAAAATGGCTTAGAATATCTGAATCCATCAAAAACTAGGCAAATTTCCCTAGGATAACAGAGCGATAGAAATACTTCATTATCTCTGGCTCCAGATCTATATAAGGATTAAACCCAACCACATTGTTACAGCATAATTAATATATTGTGTTTTTAGAACAGACACACTCTTTTTACCTCCACAATTAAAATCTATATGAAGATACGTATGTGGTCTTAATTAGCAGATTCTAACGTTCTGTTCCACCTGGTTACACAAATAGCACCCGTGTCCTAAAAGATAATGAATGCGCCCTCTAAAATATATGCATAGATGGGTAATGTTTCCATCACTCACATTTTGGTCTACATATAAAGCAATGGAGACATCAAGGACACACGGTCTCACATGGCAGGGGGAGCATATTTGTTCGCTGTTTCTGGTTTATAGGCTAATTGGAATTTTAAAAAGATTTGCCACATTATCCTGGCAGATGGTATTTTGCTATATCATTATTCATGGGTATTAATGACTTCCCTCTGGAGCATGTGTATCCTGTCTATTTTGAATTTCATTACATTTCATGCTGACTGCTCCAAACAGAATTGGATCCAGTATTTTCTGTGTGGCGCTTGAGCTGCAGATCATTTAGTTGGTTGAAGTTGGAGGCTTGATTAGGAATTAAGTAACTCTTTCAAATGAAGAAAATCTTTTCTTCTCTGTTTGGAGTAGGCCATTACATTTCTCATTTTCTTTCTTACTATCTCACCAGGTTGCATGTAATATCTGGTGCCCAAAGATAATTACAAAGTGATGCATCTTTCATTAGTCCGAGATTATTAGACATCCTTTCTTTCTCCCTTGTAGGGTGGGGATTTGGTTTCCTAAGTGGAGAAAATGCTTGAGAACATGATGCAATGATCCTGCTGCAGAAAATCATTTTTTAATTAATTCCTTCAACAAATATTTATTAGAGAACAGTCTCTTCTTTGTTTACTTGATCTCTAGAATGCTTAAGCCTAAACGAGGCAGCTGGCCGAGTTGACTGCAACCAGCTAATTACCTGAGGGGAATATTATGTCACAGAGCAGAAAATTGTGCGAAGGTGGAGGCCTCAGTTGTTCTTGGGAGTGACAAATAGCCAGATGAGTGGGATATAGAGAATAGCTTACTGGAGACTTCGATAAAACTAAAGCTTTTCTGCAACCAGAGGACACAAAGTGTTGGAACATTTGACAATGAGAAGCCTGGGGTGGCCCAACCTGGCGGCCTTGCTTCCAGACACTTCCATGGCCACCTTCATATCCATTCTCCCCAACTTTTATACCTTTGTTTTTCCATGTTATTAAGCTAGGGACTGTTTCAGGCCTTGAAATTCAGAAATTAATGCAACAGACAAAATCTCTATGTCATGGAAGATATAGTCTCTCTCTAGAGCAGAGGACAGATTTGGTTGGTGGCTGATATAATAAGGACAATATCTCCTTCTGGGACAAAGGTCGGTAGGTGCGGTCTCTCTTATCTCCTTACTTCTCCAAATGATTCTCCTCTTAACCTTGGGGGGACCAGTGGCAACAAAGTGAATAGGAAAGTAGTGGAATAAAAAAAATTAGTCGAGAAAGAAATTGACCATATTCATCTCTTTTTGCCATTACAGTCTTTTTTTCTTCAATAAATCAAAGGCGAAGAAGTAGAAATTAAAGCTTCACATAAAGTTCAGAGTTCATGGTTACATACTGGAGGAAATAGTGAACATTTTATTATTTAAGCAAACAAAAAATATCAAAGGGCATATTCTTAATTTTATCCAAAGGGACAGGAAGAATGAACTCTACAGAACAGGTATGTAGGAGAAGTTATGAGATAACAATTAATTAAGGTTATTTTCTATTGTATACGTGTTCGACTTACCATTACACCTCAACTCGATAAAAATAGGACGAAAAAAATGGCAATTTCTCATTCCTAGCAAGAGTGATGTGAGTATTTTGATGCTGCCACTCAACTCCTGTCATAACTCTTTTTGCTCCCAGCGTGAGACTGTAGTGATGAGAGTCTCAGAGATATGGTTAGTGAGGTAACATCATCATAGGGTAAGGTTGTGTTAGTCTAGGTACAATTTTTGAAACTAAAGATCCAAATTGAAACATGAAGTGATATTTTGACATACTTTTCTAAAAGACATTTAGTTATCATTTGACAACCATTTCCCATATGTTAAGTTCTAAGGATATTAGTATCATGGATGTTCAGTGAACACTGTGGTAAATTGAATTATACTTCAGAACTATATTCCTCTTCCTCTCTTTCATAGGAGAAACAGATATTCTCTCTTCATTGATATTGAACTTGACTAACAGGTACAAGACACGATACAATAGAAACTTAAAATTTGCTTGTGTTAAAGGACTTATGCACTTGACATTGTAACAATATCTAGTCTTCCAATTCATGGATGTGGTATATCCATTGCTTAGGTCTTCTTTATTTTATCTAAATAATAGTAGGTTTTTGTGTACTTAATTTTGTTAATTTACTTCTAAATATTTCATTTTTAATGCCATTGTAAATGGCATTTTTTTTTCATTTATATTTGTTGCTAGTATATATAAATGCAATTGGCCTTATATTCTGCAACCTTGTAGATTCCTTAGGATTTTTTTTTTTTATTCAGACAATGATGTTATCTGTACAAAAAGACAAGTCTACATCTTCCTTCCCAATTTGGATGCCTATTATCTCTTCTAGATGCCTTATGGCACTGAGTAAGAATTTTAGTAGAGTAGAAATGGTGAAAGTCACATCCTTGCTTTGTTCCTGATCTTAGGGGGAAAATACTCAGTTTTTCACCATTAAGTATGTTAGTTATAAATTTTTCATGGTTAAGGAAATTTTCTTCTATTCCTAGTTTGGTGAGAGTTTTTAACTGGCATGGATGTTGTGTTTTATAAAAGGCCTTTTCTGTATCTACTGAGATTATCATATAGTTTTTCTTTCTTTATTTGTTAATATGGTTAATTAAATTGGCTTATTTGCAAAAGCTAAGTAGTCTTGTATTCTTGGGTTAAAACCCTCTTAGTTATTATTTATTCTCTCTCTCTCTCTCTCTCTCTCTCTCTCTCTCTCTCTCTATATATATATATATATATATATATATATATATATATATTACTGGATTCAATTAGCTTTTTTTTCTCTTTTGTTAAGCATTTTTAAATCTATATTCGTGATGGATACTGGCCTGTAGTTTTCTACTCTTGTCATGTCTTTGCCTCGGTTTGATATCAAAGTAATAAAATGGCCTCACAGAATTAGTTTGGGTGTGTTTCCACCTCTTCTATTTTCTGGAAGAGTTTGTGTAGAATTGGTATTATATCCTCCTTCAGTGTTTCTTATAATTTGCCCAATTGAAGCCAACTGGGCCTGGAAAGTTATAAATTATAAATTCTATTTCCTATAAGTTACCTAGTTATTCTTGAGTAAGTTGGGTAATTTGTATTTTTGAATGATTTGTCTATACCAGTTATGAATTTCTTAGTATAAAGTTATTGACTTCATTAGCATAAAGTTCTTGACAACACTTCTTATTGTTTAATATTGTAAGATTTAAAGTGTTGTCTCCTCCTTCATGATATTGATAATTTGCGTGTCCTCTCTCTCTCTCTCTCTCTCTTTTTGTGATAATTTTGACTACAGGTCTATCAATATTAGTGATAGTTTCAAAGGATCAACTTGGTTTCACTGTCTATTCTCTATTGTTTTTCCCATTTTTATTTCATTGATTTCTACTTTTGCCTCTTCTTTTATTCTGCTTACTTTAGGTTTAATTTTGTTTTTTCTACTTTCTTAAGGTAGAAGCTTAAATAATCCATTTGAGACCCTAATACTTGCTAATATAAAGATTTAATACTATAAGTTTCCCTCTAAGCATTATTTTAGCTGCATCGCACAAATGTAGGTAAAATGTAGTATGACATATAATTCAAAGTATTATATAGTACAGAAAAAAGAGCCTTTAATCAAGCTAGGGGACACTGGAGAGAAGCATTTGAGCTGGGCCTTGAAGGACTTTTTTTTCTAGCTGAGAAGAATATGGAACAATCTAAACCAAAAGAACAATACACCAGGATTCATGAATTGACCTCTCCCTTAAAAACCATGCTAATGAATATTTAATAAATATAGTCTATAGATAGGACATCTCTTTGAAAGGCAGGGACAGAGACAGTCATTTCCATAAACCAAAATGATGGTGGGGCTGAAAGATTGTTTGGCTCTCGAGGTTATCCATTTAGCTGATACCATTTCAAAGGAGAATGGTATTGGTTCAATAGAGAGTCAAAAAAGGATTGTCATGTTTGAAATTCTTGGCTATTGATCAGAATAAAGACAAAATGAGATTCAAATGGAAGCAATAGGGCAGTGGTCTGATTATAACTCAGGTATAGGTACAAAGTCATAATGATTCAGTCATTTATTAAAAGATATTACTGGGAAGTTCTGACTTCTCATCTACTTATACAGTATGAGATATTTATCTTTATATTATTTCTTATTCTGTAGCAGATATTATAGATTGGCTTACTCAACATCCTTTCTCAATATCATTTTATTGCTTTTTGTAATACAAATGTTGGAAAGCAAAATACTCAAATTCTCTTGCAGCTAAAATTTAGCCATGTGACATGATTCTGGCTGATAAAGATGTAGGTATAATTTCTGGGGAGGGCTTCTCTATTGCATTAAAAAGGCAAAGCCTTGAGAAAGTTTTTGTATCTCTCAATTGTCCACCCTACTTCTTCCTACCTGGAACTTTAAGTCACTGCCTGGAGTTGTAACGGCTACCTTTTGACCATGAAATTAAAAACTATACACTAAAAATGGCAGTCAATAGACAAAGTCAGGCTCCCTGACGACTTTCTTGCATAAGTGCATCAGTCTTATCTCTAGTTTATTTTTTTTTGCATGGAAAAATACATGTCTAAGTGGCTATTTTCATGTGTGTGCGTGTGTGTGTGTTTTTTTTTGGTTACTTGCAACAAATGCATTCATAAGTGATGCAGCCCTTTGCAACAAACTAAAAAGTTTCATAGAGAGTCTGTGATTTCAGCTTTTAATATTCGTCACTAGGCTTCTAGCAACCTCTCTTGGTTTTCCGCCTGCACTACTGGTTTTTCTCAGTCTCCTTGCTCATCCTTCTCTTGGCTTCTATTTAAGTTGGAGTGTCCCAGGGCTGAGTCTTTGAACCTCAATTTTTTTTTTGTTCTTATCTAATCTCATGGTTTTAAATACTATCTATATGCTGGCAACTCCTAAACGTATATTTCCAACTCAGTCTTCTCTCCTGAACTACAGATTCATGTGGCTGACTACCTATTCATTATCTTCATTTGGATGTCAATAGTGACCTCTTAACATTAAAACTTGATACTTACTTCTTTCCCTCAAGCTTTATCCACACTCAGTCACCCTCATCTCAGCTGATGGCAAGTCTTATGCTCCAAATATTGGAGTCATCTTTGACAATTCTTCTTCCTCTCTCACACTGCACCTAATCTGTCAAGCCTTTGGTTTGACCTTAAGCATACCCAAAATGTATTCAGAAAATGACCACTCCACACTGTTTTCATTGCTACCACCCTGGGCCAGGCCACCATCACCTTTTACCTGAATTACTGTAGTAGTTTCTTTAAGTCTATCCTGATGTATTCTTTCCCCTCCCCAAAACAAACTATTTTTAATACAGTAACCAGGGTCATCCTTTTAAAATGAATTTGAGGTTGTCCCTTTGCTCAAAACCCTGCAATGGCTCTCTGTTTTACCCAGAGTAAAACATAAAGTGTTTAAAATAGTTGTCCCCTTCAAGATCCAGCCTCCATCACATCTCACATTTTCCCTTTTGCTCACTCCCTTTCAGCCTCACTAGCCTCATTACTGTCTCTGGAACACAACAAGGATATACCCATGTTATGGCCTTTGAACTGGTTGTTCTCTTTGCCCAGAATGCTTTCCCCCTAGCTATGTCTGGAGAATTTTCCCACTTCCTTCACACATCTGCTCAATTTCACCTTTTCCATGAGGCTGACCCTGACTGCCCGATTTGATATTGACATTGGTACCATGACACCTCATCCCATGCCAGACCCTACCTTCTGTACTTCCTTTCTCATTTGTCCTACTCTACTTTCTCTTTATTCCCTCACTTACAATCTTCTAATTTATTGTACAGTTTATCAATGTGTTCACTGTTTTCTATGTCCTCTGCTAGAATGTAAGCTACGTAATGACAGGATCTGTGTTTGGTTTCTTCACTGATATATCCCTGCTATCTAGAATAGTGCCTTGTAAGTGCTCAAGAAATATTTGTTGCAGAATTGAATGAATCACCCATCCACAGGGGGAGGAGTTATGGGGGCTCCAGGGCAGCAGATGAACTGAGAAAGCAACATGAAATCTTGGATAACTCCTGAGGTGAGACTCAATGTTGTTCCCAGGCTCCTGTCCACATGTGTCAATCCGAAATGTCTCTGATGTAATGGCTGTGCTCTGCTCTAGTGAAAGAAGGGACAACTATCATAATAGTGAATTTACAAAAGGTTTTAGCAGGGACACATCTGAAAATTGCTGAAAAGTGTTTAAATAGAGCCACTGAATCTAGAAAAATCAAACACTTTGTCAAATGCACTCATTTGCCATGATAACATCTCTTTTAGACTTGTGGGAAGAATTATACTCCTTATTTTAAATAAAACCCGGAGTTTTGCTAGCAAACTGTCCAATCCCGGAGTGAGGCAACAGAATGAGAGGCAGAGACAGAGACATTTCTGATCCTGAGCACCACTGGAATTAACTACATGGGTGGTCTTGGTTTTGGCTATTTTTATAAGAAACACACAAGTGTATTTGTAGAACTTGAGGTGAATTTCTCAGAATTACTGACTTTTACCTCACTAAGAGTGAGCATTTGTTCCACTTCTGGTATGAATAAGCAAACATTGTTTAGTCTCAATTCCTCTTTAAATTCAGGACTCTGGTTAGGTTTGGATGGGGGCTACTTGGCAAAGAACCCGGTCTATCCATAGAAGCATGCTTCAGCGTGGAGTGCAACTTACAATAGTCTGTATTATGATTATGCTACAGCTGAGGGCTAGCACTTGATAGAGCTCTTCTATGTTAAAGACACTAGAATGGAAATTCTCTCTCCCTATAGCCACATGTAGAGTGGGGACCAGGGGCACTCACAGAGCTGGGAATCCTGAATGCTTCTTTAAACTTAGTGCCCTAGGCATCTCACTCGCCTCACCCTGATCATGGTCCTGCTGTAATCTGTTCTCATTCTGAGCCAAGTGGATTTAGCATTAAATGCTTCAGGAAATCTAGAATTTCCTCAGGATGAGTTCCTTTTAATAGAGTGACCATCTTTATTCTGATACTCTCTGACTGGTTTCGGACAAGGCTTTTCTTGTTAGCATCTTGAAACTATGGAGAGCTCTCTGTGGAAACCCTGTTAATTCTTGGAATAACAAATACCATTTTGCTGCTGGAAAAGTCAGATTTTTTTTTCTATTTTCCCCCACCCCCATTGTCTTCCTTTCCTTCTCAAAACATCATTTATCTCATTTTTTTGTTGCCAAATCATAGTGTTTCGAACAACAATAATTAAGAATCCGGTGGGAAGTTTTTTTTATAAACTAACGATTGGGCTCAAGCAAAGGCTTAATGGTCAAGCTTTGTTTACCTGAACTCCTGAAAAGTTCTGACTAGAACGCTCATAAATCTAGTCTTTATATATATATATATATATATATATATATAAAATGGGTTCCTTTTTACTGATGTTTTCTTTTTCAAATGCAAACTTTTGTATATAATATTACATTAGGTAAGACCAACCAATCCAGCTAATTGTAACTCTGTATCTATTGCTTTAGGCAGATCGCACAAATTTACCTGGCTTATGATAAGAACCCCAGACCTGAACAGTAATGAGCCTACATGAATATGATTTATTGACTATATTGTCAGAAAAATAATCAGAAGTTGATTTTGTTGGGAAAAGGCACTAGCAGATTAGATTCTTCAGAGCTAATGATAATAAACATCTTTATAATGTGCAAATACTGTTATCACGTATCTTAAATAAGCCTCATGATAATCACATGAAGTAACTCTTATTGTTATTTCTATATTTTAGATAAGCTAAAGAAAGTTCAAAGAAAGAAGTAACATGTCTAAAATTGTAAAGGAAGAGGTGTAGTTTGTGTCCAGGTCTTACTTAATAAGGGGAATGAGTGACAACATGAAGAGTTTAACGCCATTGAAAGAAGATTTTTTATTACTTATATTTCCTGAGAGGATGGGGCACACCATGCCATGTAAGCCACATGAAGAAGTCTCATATTCCTTCAGGAGGCAAAGGAAAAGTATAGGTACACCCTTATTGGGTTTCTGTTAGAAAGGCAAGGCAAAGTAAACAACTTAGGACTCGCTGGTTTGAATAATTTCAGCAGGCATTGGGGCTTAAGGGCTGTCCCTAGTTGTCTGGTTGGTATCTAGCCCTGGGTTGACTTGGACAGAGGAAATATTGACTTGATGTGTGAGAGTTAGATAAAGTAGCTGGTTGGAAGTACAGACTTGAGATTGGTAGGAAGGTTTGTAACGTGATTTTCTTTTGCACCTGAGAAAGCTGGGTTGCATGGGAGATGTAAACAACTTTGGACATTAGTTTGGCCCTGTGATTACTGAATGTCAAATAGACAAACGCAGTCTAAGAAAATACAGTTAGAACAAAGTGCCATCAGAGCAAGAGCCTGATTCCAGATACAAAGATCTTTCCATGAAACCATTTAACTTCCTCATCAAATTCTCCTTCCCATCTCTATACCTTTTACACTACTCCAAGCCTTCTAAGTTTGACACATAAGTTATCGACACCACCAGTCACTTGGCTGCTTTAGTTAGAACCCTGACCCATTTGCTACGTACTTCAATTCTACTCCCAAATATCTCTTCAGGTTGTCTTCTTCTTTTTTTTTTTTTATGCCTACTCCTTTGCCTTGAGTCAGATTATCCTAACTTGACTTCTCAGTCTCATAATCCATCATTCTCCTTTATACCCACACCCGACCCTGCTTCACCCTGTTTCCAGAGTGATATTTTGTAAATGGCAGATTTGAAAACATCACTTCCTTGTTTACATCTTTCATGCTTCCTTATCTCTTTCAATTTTTCAGCAGAATGTAAACTGTATTTTATGATCCGACCCTTGCCTATCTCCTAGCTCTTTGTCTTAGAACACTGTGATACTGTGTCCATCTATTTACCTGAGCAACAGTTGTAAGACTGGTACATTAAATTTATTAAATTTGGGGGGAATGGGGCAGGCTGGGGAGAGAGAAAGATTCTTAACCACATTGATTGTCTTAAAGAATTAAGTTTCAGTGGTGTGCAGACGCTTGATTCATTGCTGGTTGTATTTTGGTTACTGTTATTTTTTTCTTGGAAGATCTATAAGATTCTTGTGCCTAGGACAGGTATTCTAATGCATTCAAGGTATCAGTTTCTTGTGGTTCAAATCCTTGCAGGTAAGAGTGAGGCTTAGAATAGAATAGAGGCACTGGGTTGCAGATTGTTTCAGGTACCACAAGGGGTTGCTAGAGAGCAACAGAAACTCTAAAGGAACTTTAAAATTTCCCCTTTTGGCCACATCCTCAATTTCGTAGTCTTATTAAGAATTAAGAAGTTTTCTTCCATTGGGGGTTTTATTTACTTAGTAGATATGGTTCTTCTGTGGATTACCGATATTTGTCTGCTTGTAATCATTTTCTTTATTACCTCCCCCTCAAAGTACTTTGTCTGTCTTTGCTGTTTGGAGAGAGACACCTAATATGCTTTCCTATTTCTCAGCTTCTTGAATACAATCTAAATCAATGTGGCTTTCAGAGGAAAGAATAAAGTGGGCTCATGTATCCACCAGGAAACCAGGAGCACATCAAGCATCTTTGTATTAAGTGCTAAAGGGTGCCTCTTGTGGATGAACAAATTGCAAAAAGTGCCATTGCTTCCATGCTGGCCTGGCCGGATCCCAGGGTACTCTTTGGGAGCTACGCTCAGGCTGGATTTCAGTCCTCATTCATGCTCTTGGTCAGGCAAACTAGAGACAGAATTCTAGAAGCATTAGTGGACTAAAGGGAACTGAGAATAATTATATGTATGTGTATATGTATATGTATATGTATATGTATATGTATATGTATATATATGTAATATTTGGGAAACTTTTATAAAATGGGTGTGCACCCCATGTAGCTAAGACACTTGTGCTTTCTAAATTGTCTGAAACATTGTAAACTTTGCAACTATTCAATTATAGTTATTAGATCTTAATCACAATGAGCACTATTTTTATATTTCGTTTTAGTATGTAGATTAACATTCCCTTGTGATTTAAAGATGATCAATTGCTAACAGACTCCCAAGTGGAAAAATCTAAGATGACACACTTTAGCTGCTGCTGCACTGCCAATTCAAGCATTGCAAGAAACATGGAAATTTTCTCTGATAATACATGAAAGAGTATTTTGTTCCTTCATGCATCAGCTTAACCTGCTTTATCCTTTCCTGTGCATTCCTATATAGTCTCTTTCTTGAATTTGCTGTATTGTCTGATTATGACATAAATGATCTGTCAATTAGATTATGTTTGATTGCATAAGTCACAAAATCTAAATATGAGTAATTTATATGATATGGAGGTTAATATTTTATTTCACATCAAAGAAACTTACAAGTCACCTAGGCTGGTATGGTAGCTCCATAGTCATCAGAGACCCAGAAACTATCTTTCTGTCCATTCCCCAACCCTTTATGTACAGCTCATATCTTGAAGATTACCTCATGGTGTACTATGGCCACTGGAGCGCCAGCCATCAGGCCCAAGTTCCAGGGAGGACATAAAAGAGCGTAAAAACAAAAGGGTACATGGCTTCTTGATGAGTCAACCTCCTTGAAGGGCTTTTTTAGAAGTCTCTTTCAACAACTTCCATTTGTACTTATTAGCTATTTTTATCTGCAAAAGATGCTGGGAAATGTGGTTTTCTAGATTTGTACTTTTGAGAATATGATAATCTGTTATTAAAGCAGAAGGGAGAATGGATATGGGTAGGTAACTAGCAGCCTCTACAACATATGAAAATTCAATTGACTCCCAGGAGAATACAGAGATTAGGAAAAAAAAAATGCAAGAGGAGCGATAAATAGAGTTGGTACATTGTCTTCATACAGTCACTTGATACCTACCTACTCAGGGGTTGCAAGGTAGAGTCTCTTAGCCTATCTTATCAAACTCATCTAGCTTCCTTTATCATCTACATGCTCTCTATTTCCAGTGCTGTCTTCTCTCCTGAGCTCAAGACTCGTGTAGCCAATTACTGACTTGATAGCTGCTACTGGAGACACATAGGACTCAAATTCAAGAGGACCCCAAATGAACTCAGAGATTTGCTCCTCCTCTTGCACCAGCTGCTTAAGCATCAGACCTAAAGGTTATCTCTGACTCCTTCTACTGGCTCCTACACTCTCCAAGTTCTGCTTCCTAAGTCACTCCTGAATCCTTCCCCTAATTCCACTGACCACTGCCAAGGTCAAGCCTGCATCACTTCTTACCTGGACAGTCGTCGCAGCCTCTCAACTGGTTTAACCTTGTCCATTCTTCCCTCCTTTCAATCCATGCTCCACACAGCAGCCAGAGAAATTACTTTTTAAAAAACATAAACCCAATTATGGCACTCCATAGCTTCCCACCAATCAATGTCTTCTTACTGCCCTGAGGGAAAAGTCCAGCTCAATAACAAGGACTAAAAAGCCCTGAGTGATCTGGCCCCTGCCCACATCACTTTGTATCACCCTCCTCTTCATTCTGGCCCAGCCTTGATGGTCTCGCTAATGAGCTCAGTTCTTTTCTGTCTCAGGCCTTGGCACATATAGTTCTTACTGCTTGGAATGATCTTTCCTTGGATCCCCACCACTTCATTTAGCGAATCACCATGAATTCTTCAAGATATCAGATCCGCACACCCCAAACCATGCCAGGTTGCTGTCGGCTCCCATAGCTCACTGTACTTTTCCTTTGAGGCATTCATCAGCCGTTGAATTATTTGCTCAATTATAATTTCCTTAAAGTCAGGCCCTCTTGTTTCTTTCTTTATCCCCCATGCTACACAGAGCTCAGCACATATTCATTAAATGACACAATCCTTCATTCATTTACTTATTAATTCAAAACACTTGTTGACATTCCTGTCCCCTCTTATGGGTCAATGGTGGGGAAAGACTTAGTAAAATAAATACTCACTGGTTACTGCGTAACGGTTCTGATCAAGGCTATAAATAGAAAGATAGAGTGTGATGCATGTGCATAAATGGAAGATCCGATCTTATCTTGGAGGGATGAGAAGAATGGAAGGTGAGTTTTCTATCAAGGATACAAACAAGAATGTTTTTGCCATCTCAACTCTAACCTTTCTCTGTGCTGCCACCCCTGGCCTCACACTGGACCAGCAAATATAAACTCATTGTGAGACGAGTTCAGCTGAAACATTTTTTAACCCATTAATTACCACAGTGCTGTCCTTTTTGAGCTTCTAATTTAAGAAAGATAATCCAGGAATTTGTCTGTCACCAATTGCACTGCCTCTCCTTCTACCATTTTTCTGCTCATCTTTAAAAATATCCTCAGACTCTCTCTCTCTGACATCTTAGGCTGGTTCTGCTCTTGGTGGAACCTATGCAGAACGAGGTTCCATATATCTGGCCAAACCTGTCTGCTATTCATCATCTCCAGGCTCCCAAATTGGGTCAACATGAATGAGTGAAGTTGTGGCCCTTATGATCTTCCAGCCTGTTATGGCCCTAGGATAACGAACAGGAGGGCTTAGAGATGGCAAGGGAACTGGAAAGGGGTCCCAGGAGACTAATCCTAAAGCTCTCTTTGCTTGTTAACGTAAATAAAAATAGTTTCTAAAAATGCTTTGATTCAAGTTTATGTAAAATTGAAGGAATATATTCATAAAAAAAGAAAAACACCCAGGAGGGCTTAAGAGCAGCTCTGATGAAGGCGATAGGTAGTTAACCACCATCTAACTCTCCTCCTTACCAGCTGTCCTTTGACATTGGCTGTTGCTTAAAAAGTACTGACGTCCTCAAATGTGTACTGGCAGCCAAACACTGCTCTGTCTTAGAGAGTCTATGTGCAATGGTGAAGTTCCCGGCTGGAATTAGGAAGTCAGAGACTCCATTTTGTGGGCCTTAACCTTTGAAACCCAGATTTCTCGAGGGCAAAACTCCACTTTCCTTACCCACAAAGTAAGGATTTTGTGTGAAATCTTTGGGAGGGGTCCTGGGAAAGCCCATCCAGACTTAGGCCCAGGCTTCTTACCCGAGTAGGTGGGTAATCAATCCCCAAGCCAGGAAGACCTTTGAGAATTCTTTACTTCCTGTCCGAAGCAGCAAGTTGGCCACAAGGGGGAAGCATTGCACAGAGCTAGTGTTCTGGCTGGACCTGCTCTTTGTTCTGGCTTTTCTATTGTCATCCACAAAAGAAAGGTAGGTGAGACCCCAGCGCAGGTGGCTGTTGTTCAGCTGTGACCATGCCTACGAGTGGTCTTAACACGGCCATGCGGTCAAGGGACACTCAATAAACAGCAGTTGACACTGGCGGATAGTCAGAATTTAATTTACTAATGAAATTAAGCAAATCACTGAAAAAGATAAGTATAAGCAGCAAATTCTTAGATTTAGAAGATATGCCGAAAACTGGAAATTAGAAAATCTGGTTTCAATGCTGGTCCTGCAATGCACTCACTAGTTGTGTGTTTTTAAGCAAGTCTCTTAGCCTCATTTTTCATATGGTCACCTTAATCTCTTGTCTACATGACAAGGCTGGTTTGAGCATGAAGCCAGAAACAGAATTAGAGATTTACTGCAACTGAGGGGAGCAAAGAAAATATACCTGGTTGTTTCTCTATACTGATGTGATCTTTCTGAGGTGGGCTGTGTGTGTGTGTGTGTGTGTGTGTGTGTGTGAGAGAGAGAGAGAGAGAGAGAGAGAGAGAGAGAGAGAGAGAGAGAGAGAGAGAGACTCAATGTGGTACAATTTAGTTTAAATCCTAGATCAATTTGGTGATTTACACCATCCTCTCCTCAGGCTAGAGTGCCAGCTGTCTCGGTTAGCCAGGACTTCCCCAGTTTTCGAACTGTAAGTCACGTGCTCAGGACCCCCCTCAGGTTCTTTGGGACTGTTGCTCAGGCTTTCCAGTTCCCCCTTCTCCCATCTCTTTTCCATGTTTTCCATGAGAGCACTGGTGTAACGGGGGAAAGGTACGGGTCATCTGACTCAGCAGTGAAGAGGAGCCGTGGTCTTCAGATCTTTGTGGAGTTCTCTGGATCTCACTTGCCTCTCTCGAGGTTAGCCTCTCATCTGCCTCTCTGAAGGGTAGCCTCAGATGCCGGGCAAGGAGGACTGGGCAGCTTCGGAGACTGCTGGGGCATCACTCTGGGGGCACAGTGCTGGAGGATCTGCCTCTAATTTGAGGTCTTTGATATTAGAGTCTCTACCTCCTTTATCCCGTTAGCTTTGCCCTCAGGACATGTTACCAGGCTTCAATGCTCTTTCAGGATCTCTCTGTAGGATTGAGCACTTCTGAGTCACCTACTCACCATGAGGACTACTCATGAACTGGCAAGGCTGCCTTGGGCTCATTTGATTATCTACCTCTACCACAACAGCCATCACTGTCCTTGTCATATTAGGAGTGAGAGCATCAGGTGTGGGCTTTTCTCAGACATTTAAAACCTCCCTCAAAGATGCCAGAGGAAGTGTGGGTTAGTACAGATGTTTTCAGGCTTCTTCATTCACATCTGGATGTTTATGTTTTAAAAGGCTATTGACAAATGGAAAGGGGAAGGAGCTAGGAGGAAGAGGTGCTACCTAGGAGTGTAGGGGAAGAATGGAGGATTGAGGATGGTGGGGTCCACTGCCACAGAAGGAGCACTGGAAACGCAGGGCTGGTTGGGTTCAAGCCATAGAATCATGGAATGTTTGAATAGAAAGCTTTAGTTATCAACTAGTTTTTAAATGTGTAAATGGTACTGTGCTTTTTCTGGTGGGGGTTACATTATTCCAAATGTTCCACCAGAGGCACATTCCTTCAGGGAGGATCAGGATTTTTATAGTTGGAATGCAAAGAGAAATAAGGAGTCAAAGTGGAGGTTTTAACGGCTAAAATAGACTCTCTGTGCTCATTTCAGCAATAGTAGTTGGGAAAGCCACATATTGAATTGCAAGAGTAAGGCAATTGAGAGAAAAATAACGTTTTTTTCCAAATTCAAAAACCTTTTCTTTAAATATTTAGTATCAGATCTTGGAAGCATAAATTTCCCTATAAACTAAAGAGTTAGAAGAATGTAGGTTATGACAAATTCAATTTCCTGCCACACAGGAAGGTAATTTCAAACTTTCTGAACTAGGAGGAGGAATTTAGGGGGAGAGGAGAGAATAAAGTAGGACAAAGCAAAAGTCCCTGGGAGAAGGTGGGCAATGGACATTCTGTAGGCGGGTTTAGGGGTGAGAGGATAAAGTTTCTACTCCATATCTTGTGGGGAGGGAGCTCATCAAAGAGCTATCACCAATACAATGAAAGGATTAAATTAAATCTTTAAATTTTGTGAGATTTTTCAGGTCTGAAATCCTATGATTTGAAATCTTCTTATGCAGATTAGGTGGATATTTTAAAAATCCAGATTATTAGTTTTGCTGAGATTTTCTGAGCTTCTTCTGGTTGTGAAATATTTGTCCTATTGGGATTATAGGAACTACTGGGAGGTGTGAGGTAGGGATCAGGATTCCTCTGCTCACAACTACCTTCTCTATTGTGAGTTGAGGTGTGGATTGTCAGCCACAGAAGATAACCTCTGTGGACCTCTTTGAGAACTCTGAGTCTCAGAAGCTTTTAAATTTTCTTCTTTGCACTTGGAGAGTAATTAAAGGAAGCAAAACAGTGACCGGAGGGGAAAAAAGCTCAGCGAGGAGACCCACAGGGACTGTTGATCAACTCCTCATGTTATACATCCAGTTTTTTTAAAAAAGTTGAGATATAATTTACATATCGTATAATTCACCTATTTAAAGTATATAATTTAATGATTGTTAGGTATTCACAATTATGTGTAGCTATCACTGTAGTCAATTTTAGAACACTTTTGTCACCCCAAAAAGAAGTTCCTATGCCTTAACTGTCATCCTCCTTTCTCTCCAGAACCACCTTTCTCAACCTTGGCAACTACTGATCTGTTTTCTGTCTCTATCAATTTCCCTGTTCTTGAAATTTTGTATTTTTAGAAACATAAAATATGTGGCCTTTCGTGACTGTTTTTTTTTTTTCACTTATCATAACATTTGCAAGGTTCATCCATGTTGTAGCAGGTACCAGAACTTCGTTAATTTTTATGACCAAATAATATTCTATTATATTGATATGCCACATCTTGTTTATCCATTTGTCAGATGATGGACATTTGGACTGTTTCCATCTATGCTCCATTTTGCATGTTCTGTAGTATGTGGCATTCAGCTACTGGGCACCTACTTCCCTTTCCTGAAAACATAGGTGGACTAAGAAAATCTAGTCTATCTGGGATTTAGACGCATCAAGTTCTATGTGTGTTGAAGTGATGCCACTGAGAGAGGCCTGTGGCTAGGAGAGGTCCTTGTAGTGACAGACCAAGATGGTGTCCAAGACAGAACTTCAGAGAAGTCCAGGGTCTCACGTTCTCTCAGAGGTGTTCAGGCTCAGGAGACCTGATTTGCTTTTACCTAACTTATTAGAAATCCTAACCCAAACCACCAAACTGCCTGATACGTCAGGAAGCTAATTTATGAATTTTTAATGTCTCTAAACAGACCTAGAGTCAGGAGTTGGCTGGTTTAGAAATGATTCACCTGTAAAATTTACATGAGAAGTCAGATTACTATTGAAGGTTGCCTTGCAAGTGCTACTACAGGCATAGGAGAAGAGATAACTTTAAGGAATTAACATTTAAGCCATAATAGCTGGATTTTGATATGTGTCTGGGAAGCATTCTTCTGGTCAGGACACCCTGTTTCTCAATATGTAGCTCTGAATAAACACTAACCAACGCCTGCTATTTTTACCATTTTCTTTTAATGCCAAATCGACCACTGGCTTTCTATGTACACTGAGATTTTATGATCTAATAACTTAGAACAGTAGTATCCAAACTTTTAAAAAATTGCGCACTCCATGCTAAAACTTTTTAAGTGCTAACCCCACGTTTATTTATTCATGAATTATATACATGTACTACTATTAATTTGTATATTAAAATGAAGATTTATTTATTTCTCTGAATTAAATCGAATAGAATCTTTATTTTTATTTATACCTCAGATTGTTTGTCATGCCCCCCCATTTAAAGAACATGGTTTTAGAATTTTTATTTTCATCTTTGCATTAAATCCATTTCAGATCTAAAATTACACTTTAATCATCCGATCTTTTATTTGGGTTTACTCCTATTTGGGTTTACCAACCTCACAAACTCATCCTCTAAAGTAGGTTATTTAGATGAGATCAGAAGGGTTCATTCATCTGTTTTTTATTGACTCTCTTACTTTCCATTTTAGCTAAGGTGGCATTTTCTGTTCATTTTGCAAGATTCCGGCAGGCAGCTTACTGCAGCCTTCTAAACATGGACTAAAATCTCGTGGGGGAGCCAATGTTCTGCACTTAGGTTTCTCTGAAAAGAGAAATGGGGGGAGTTAGTGTCTGAGGGAGTCACTCCTAGCAGGAATGTGGATTGATAGTCCCAAGATGGTGAGATTGGGGTTGGTCATAGGACCTGGGAATTGGCTAGAATCATTGAGAGGCAATGATTAGCCTTTTGAAGCAAGCTCTGTGCTCTGCCTGCCTGACTGCGTTCCCCATGTTCTGATTGGACTGTAGACATGCTCAGAGGAGCTGAAGTGAAGCTAGATCCCCAGCTTCTACAACAATGGTTCCAGAAAACTTTTCAGTCATAAGTGAGAGATACCAGTATGTTAGGATTTGGGTGTCCTAGAGAGAATACTTTGGGCTCCAAATAAAGAATTGGCTGGGTTTCAGATGAAAAAGAACCTGCTTCCTGAGAGACTAGACTCGCTTAAAGAGAGGATTCTGTCCTTGAACCGTGTCAGTGGTTCTTAACATTCGTTGCAAAATTGTAGTCACCCGAGAAGCTGTTAAAATGACCGCTTGGAGATTCTGATTTCATTTGTCTGGGCTGAGGCTTGGCCATTGATATATTTTTTAAAAAACTTCAGATGATTCTGATGTGAAGCCAAGGTTGGGAACTATTGAACCTGAGTGTAGAAGAATGGAATGACCTCAAAAGTTATATGAGGAAACTTAGAAGAAATAGGAAGGACCTGGAATAGCCTAAAAGGGCCTTCCATGACCTTGTTCTTCAGGCTCCTGTGGACACTGAAAAGGATATTCAGAAAGAGAAGGAAATAGGGGGAAGGCTGGGATTTCTGTAGTACTTTAGGAAGGTGGCCACGGATCTGGGTTGTGGAACCTTCTGTTTGGGGCTGCCATCAGTCTTGGTTGCAACTGTAGCTGTGATTCAGTAGCTTCCTGCAAATATAGTACAGGAAGCAGAGAAGGTGCTCCGTAAATGATGTCTCTTGTTGGATCTTTTTCCTTCCCACTCCCCTCTGGCTTCTCTACACGTGATTGATCCATTTGTTTATCCATTAGTACTTTAACCTAACATCTTATTTCCCTTCAAATCTGCCATTTTCTAGGCATGGGAAAGAAGGCAAGGGGATGGCTTCCTCTGACCTAGAAATATCTGGGACAATCTGATGTATGATCTTTGGGTAAGTATGACAGTGAATATTTTGTAGCTGCATTTTTCAAAGTGTGTTCCTTAGATGCTGGTTCTTTTTTGTGTCTACATACACTTGGGAAAGGCAGTGAGCTGAGCACCGTTGAGATTCACACTGCCCCTTAGTAGAGAAAATGCTCTGAGGTCTCTCACAGAAAGAAACCCAATTGTTTTTCTGTAACCTTCATGCCCCAACTCATCTGGCCATGGAATCGTTTTTTCCTGCTTAGCACATTAACATCTTGCCTCTTTCTCATGACACACTTTTGGGAAACTGCCCCAGAAACTGCAATCAGTGGCTTCATTCACAAAGGATAAAGAAGGCAGCTGCATTCTGCACACACGAAAAGGGTGCAAGAACCCCAATTGGGCCCTCGCCTCTCGCTGTAATTGTGCCCTTTTTCTACCCCCTCTGTCACCATCCTTCTTGTTGTCATGACAATGTCCCTGGAGAGTTGAGACCAAGCCTTCTATTTCATTGCTACACCCCTCCTTCCAATCTTGTATTGTGTCTAGAAGAGCACTGAACACACAGTAGGTGATGTTTTGAAACCCTGATTGATTGAGAGTTTGGGGGGGTTTATTTGAGCCATCTGCAGGTGGGCTGGGGAAGAGGAGAAAGCATCTCATGGTTTGCTTCTATATATCCAGTAGAAGAGCCGGGCAAGAGGGTGGGAGAGTGCAGGTCTGGGAGCTCACACGGCCTTGGCATTGCCTGTGTGTGTGTGTGTGTGTGTGTGTGTGTGTGTGTGTTTTAATGTTATGATCACAAATATTTCACAAATTAAGAATGGTGAAGGGCACATCAAAGAAACCCCAACATTTTGATTTCCTGGTATGTTTGGTTCAGAGGTGAATTTTTCTTTCTTTTTTATTTCTTTTCTTTTTTTTTTAAATATTATGATCACAAATATATCATAAATTAAGAATGGCAAGGGCACATCAAAAAAAACCCATTTTCATTTCCTAGTAAGTTTGATTCAGAGGTGAATTTCTCTTTCAGTAAAATTTCCGGTCATGTTGCTTTCGATGATGTTGTTTTTATAATAAATAATTTTCTTTTAAGTTTGAGAAAAAAAGGATGTCCTACTTTCTCTTCTGTCTCTAACTGGTAATCATATTTTCAAAGCCCCAAACCAGGACACATAGCCTGATACATGGCCTGACAGGGTATTTGAAATAGGCGGGTCCAATGGGACAGAGTATTCGAAATGGAGGTGCTTGTCCCAGATAATCTGGCCTCCTAGCTGCCATGCCCAGATGCCCATGAGTAGTGCCATTTATAAATTAGAGACAGTGAGAGCAATTTTGATATCCATTGGTGAAACCTGGGTACACATATATTTTCTAAATTGATATCTACCTTTAAAAAAATGTATTTATTTCTGCAAAGTCAAAAGCATACTTCCAAGAGTGGGGAAACACACACACAGACTCACACACACACCGCACAGAAGTTGTATTCACTGTCTAAGTGCATGAAAGACACGGTTATTTCCAGTTTGCTCTGCTATCCCAGCTCTGGGCTCAGGCACTAAATGAATGAAAGGTTTGTAGGCATCTGCTTCATGCAAACCAAGTGCCTGGGAAAGCGTCACACTGCTGGTTCTGTCCTCACCAGCTGAGAAGGATTCCTGAGGTCTGAAAGCACCAATTCTTAAGGCGTGAGCACTAGAGAAGGATTATAATTTAAATCAGCCGGTTCTCATTTTCTTAAGTGTGAAAAAAGGCGGGTGATTAGGAATGTTTGTGCTTGTGTGTTTCTGATGGACTGGCATTTGTGAAGTATCTGCTGTGTAGTGAAAACCTGATATCTGTAATGTATAAAAACTAACATATATCTATATATAGATATATAGCTGAAATCAATATATAGTAATATATCTGGTATTTTTATGTTTAGCATATATAACGGTATATGTAAATTGATGTCTATATGTAGAAATGGATATATAAAATTGATACATATCTACAGAGATGCAAATAAATCTATGTCTAGATCTATATCAACTTAATATCAGTGTAAATATATACATTAAGGACATATCAATTTTATATATACGTATTTTATATATGTACATATAAATAGTTGATATATATCTATTTCAGATATACATCTGAATGTACATCAACATATACCTGAATATATAACAATATGTGTCAGTATGTATCAATATATTGATATCTAGCTATATATTACTTTATTTTTACAGCTTTGTTTTCATACCAATAAGGAGAAAAAGAAATAGAAGCTAAAAATGGGTAAGTAAAAAACCTCGCCTAGGTCACAGTGGGCGAGCAGGGGGCCTAATCACCATGTCAGGTCTGTCTGACTCTAAAGTGTTCTTCTGACTGCCCCCTGTTTTCTACCAGATCGACCTTTAGAATCACTAGAAATTTATGGATTAAGGCAGGAATGAAGCTGTGAATAATGGATATTACAGTGATCACAATCCTCACCTGAAATTCTCCATTTCAATCCCACTTTCCTGCCACAACCTCCTGTCGACATTTTTAGGCCTTGTGCATCGGGCATTAAAACTGTTCCTTGACTCCAGCTGTGGCCTCCAGTCCTTCAGCCCCTCTCCTATCCCATCGGGTTTCCTTTGTCTTTCTCTTGTTCCACTTTGACAGCTCTTCTCTTGCACATACCGCCAACTCCTTCTGTCACCCCTCTGTCCTTCCTGTCTCGCAGTTCTGGAAAACTCAGCCCCAGCCACCTGCCTTGTCCATGCCTGCTCCCAAACTGTTGAGGAATTCAAGAGAAAATCTCACAGATTTGTACCATTTCAAATATGTTCATTTTGATAATGTGTAATAATCTCAATGCTGCCCAATAATCTTATTATGTCTTTCTAATCAGCTTACTCTCCCTCACTCCACAAACACCTGACCTCCCCATTCCTCCATCCCCACCTGCCACCCCCCTCCCCAGACTAATAACCTAGCTTTATACTTCTCAGAGAAAAGAGGTTGTATCCAAGGGGAAACCTAGCCTTTTCCGACTCAAATCCACACACCTCCCTGAAACTGTACTTCTGCCACACACTGGCAGTCTGCTGCCGTCCCTTCAGCCAGGGCTGAGGACTGGGGGCCTCAGTTCTCTATGGGCGGGGGACGGGGAGCTCCATCCGTCTACTTTCCAAGGGCAGGTCCCAAGAGGGAAGGCTAATTGGCGGCTGCCTTGCCTTTTATGACCTACCTCAAAAGTCACAGGGCATAGTTTCTAATGTGCTCAATTAGTTAAGGTAGTCACGAAGACCTCCCCAGGGCAAAGGGAGGGGATAGGGCCTCCACTAACGATGAGGAGTAGGAGGTTCTGGAATAGCATGTAGGGCAGGTGGAACATCCTAACCATTCTAGGAAAATACATCTACCACAATTTATTTTTTTCTTACCCATCGTCATTCAGGGTCTGGTTTAAGTTTCGTCTACCTTCCTAGATTCAGTGCCCCTGATAACAGTCAAGGCACCACCTCTCCTCTTTAGCAGCTCTTACCATAATTTTACATTATACGAATATACATCTGGATTTTCATTTACCATCTATTCTTCATTATCTGTCTTCGTAAGCTTCTTGAGGACAGGACAATGTTTTCCTTACTCATCACTGATCTGCAGCAGCTCTCTCAGTACCTGACAAGCAGCAAGTGCTAAATGAACACTCACCAACTGGATACTCTAATGAATGCTGAATAAAATCTGCCTCCTCCAGCCTCCCCTTCCTTCAAAAAATCCCCATGAATTCAAGTGATATTTGGTTATGAGTTCATCTTGAATGCATACATTAAATGACTGCAAATAGAAAGGAATGGAATACACACTGCGATGACTTTGTAAATGACTAAAAACTTCCTGGCATTGATTCCACTCCTGTTGGTAGATATTTAACACTGAAAACCACAGAGTCACGTAGGCATTTCTCCAAAGGAGGCTCTTTCTAAACCAAAGACAAGTTTCATTTGAGAGGCTGTTGGCCCAAACAGCCTGGTTATCACTCACAGGGCTGAAGTAGTAACTGTCAGCCTGAGGGGATCTGATAATATAATAAAAAGGTGAAATCTTTTCCCTGATTTTTTAAACTGTCCACCTTCGGTCAGAGACCTTGGACATCAAATCACATAAAAGAGTTAGAGTAATTCATTCAAACTCAGAATCCTAAACTGTTAGAGAACCAACTGGTGTATTTTGGGGGAGATGAGATGAAATCCCTAATGGAGTGGAGAATCTGGTAGGGTGGGGGAGGGTGGACTAAT
The DNA here is from genome assembly GCF_014176215.1 of Rousettus aegyptiacus. NCBI lineage: Eukaryota > Metazoa > Chordata > Mammalia > Chiroptera > Pteropodidae > Rousettus > Rousettus aegyptiacus. The sequence goes on along the minus strand of NW_023416285.1, from coordinate 64,451,981 downwards.
ATTGATTAAGGACAAGCTTTTTGCCAGGTCCTTTACACACATGATTTCATCTAAACCTTGCCACAGTCCTGTGAGCTGAGTGCTGACATCCCCATGTGAAAGACAAGGAGACAGAGATATTAAATACCTTGGCCAAGGTGATGCAGCTGACAAGTGGCAGTGTTAGGATACCTTCCCTGTCCACAGGGGGTCACAAGCCTGCACATTTTCTACTGCACCAAACATGCAGGGTCAGTCTGGACATCTCAATGAGCTTTTATGTAGGTTCATGTATGCTCAGCACTGAGCAAATGGTGGCCCAAAAGGGACCATAAAATTTCTTCCACTTGTTGATATGGATGTAGAATAGGCCCAATTCATCCAAATCTTGAAATCTCAACAATCTAGGGAGACCAGTGGAAGAATAAGTTAGTATATTTCTAAATGTCAATTTTCCAAAATGTAGCAAAAGTCTCAACAATTTTCTTACCCTATGACTCTGCAATTCTCCAAGGAGACTACCAGAATTATGCATGAGGATCATTATAATGTTATTTACAAGGGAGGGAAGGAAGGAAGGAAGGAAGGAAGGAAGGAAGGAAGGAAGGAAGGAAGGAAGGAAGGAAAGAAGAGGAGAGGAAGGGGGGAAGGAGGACTCATTCAATTATATGGTATATGACATGATAAATTTGACCATTCATTTGTTTAATTCCTGTCTCCCCCAGAAGACAGAAAGTCTATTGTGTGTAAAACACAATTCTAGGTCCTGGGTATAAAAAATACCGAACCGAATTTAAAATAGATTTCTCCTTCTCTGAGGCTTAATTTTTAGTGCAGGGTGACTGAAAATAAACAAATAAATGAGCAGATATGCCATATTATATATCACATCCTTCCATATTCTATCATTTTATAAATCATTTAATGAGAAAAGCAAAGAATGTAGAAAAATAGAAGACGTAAAAGAAGAGAGGACAGTAAAGAAGAGGTGAGGTATTCCGTTTTAAATAGGGTGCTGAGGGAGGATTTCGCTGCTGATGCTTGAACAGAGATTTGAAGGAACAAGCCACACAGGTATCTGAGAGAAGAGAATTCCAGGTACAGGGAACAGCAAACACAGAGGCATTTACTGAAATGGAGAAGTACTTGAGAGGACCAAGAACTAGGTGGCAGGAATCAAGATTTCACATTACTCATTTAAAAGTAGCAGGCATGATATTAAAAAGTGTCAACTGGTGTAAACAGACACTGGCAAGTTAGAAAGGATTCTCAACTATTCAGAGTTGATATCACTTATAAACAAATGGTAAGACCATACTGGGAGCATGCTGGTGAGTGTCAGCTCTGCCTATTAGATGTCCAAGTAGAGATATGTGACTCTGGTGTTCAGGAATGGGTCGGGGCTGGAGATGAGATGTGGGAATTATCCCCATACAGATGGTAATTTAGAGTTGTGGCTTCGAGGAGATCACCAAGGGAATGGAGAGATGGATAAGTGAAAAGGTTGGGATCTGAGCCAACATTATGGCTGGAGAGAGAAAGAGCCTACAAAAGTGAGAAGCAGCCATTGAAATAGGGGTAAAACCAAGAGAGGTGGGTGTCCTAGAAGCCAGAGGAAGAATGTATTTCAAGGAGCTGATGATTTCTAATGCTTCAGGGTCAAGAAGAGCCCTAGAGTGGTCATTGGATTGGAAATGTGGAGGTCATTTGCTTTGACAAGAACAGTTTTATGAAGTGACAGGGGTGCAAGCCTGCTTGGAGTGTGTTCAAGAGACAATGGGAGTCAGTCGCTACAAAGCGGAATATAGAAATGGGCCTGCAGAATAGAGAAATGGGCCTAAGAGGGGAGAGGGATGTGGGGGCAAAACGGGTTTGTTCATTACTTATTTCTTTGTTCTGGATAAAGGAAATTATAGTATGTTTGCTTACTGAAGGAGGTGAACAATTGATAATGAGCTAATTGCAGGGCAAATCTTCAAGTAGGGAGAGGAAATTAGATGGAGTACAGAATGAGGGCAGTGGTGGTAGGAACACAGACAGACAAACTTTGCACCAGAGAAAGCAGACCATGTGGGCACAGATGCGGGGTTGGTGGACTTGGTGGAGGAGAATGTAGAAATTCTCTTCTTAATGCTTTAACTTGCCCAGTAAATTATAAAGCAAGATCATTATATTTAAAAGGAGCTACTCTCAGATGCTAAAAGTGTTTGATAAATGGAATTACGGACATTTTAAGTTATCTTCTTTTGCTTTCGTAGTTTTAATTTCTCTCTAGTAAATATGTAATATGACACGTTTTTTCCTAGTAATGAATGTCCTCCTTTTCTGCTGCTTATAAAGGTGATCCTAACCAGTCCTGCCAGTTGTCTGTCCTTGAACTAGTTACTTACATTTTTGAGGGGTCTTAGTTGCTTTATTAGTAAAATGGGAATGATAATGTCTGTGCTATTTGATCCCCTGGGTTGGAAAGGTATTACATGAGAAAATGCATGCCAAAATAATTTGAAAAGAATCAGCATGGCATAGATATGTGTTACTTGTGTTTTTTTCTGGTCTTAGTAGGGATGTGTGAGGCATAGGCGGGATCTAAGAATAGGCTGGAAGCATCAGTTCACCTCTTGCAAATACTAAATAGTCTGAAGAGCAAAAACCACTTTTTTGATTCAGATGGTGCTACATCCTTTTATCAAGCTTCTGATTAAGATTAAAAGCTTTGTGCTCAACTCTGGAAAACAAAGTACGAAACACGTTTCCTTTGCCGTTATATAAAGTTAACTTTATTATTTGATAATCTAAGTTAAAATGTTTCCTACTGAGCTAGGTTTTCTTTTTTGGCTTCAGATACATTAATTGTGACATTTCCCAAAGTTTTTGCATTTGTATTCAAAAACCACCCAGAGAATATATAGCCATAATTATTCTTTTGTTATTTTTTTCAAAATACTGTGATTGCGTTGTTAGATATGCTTTAGCGCATGGGCCTTGCTGGCTTGTCATCATAGACACATTCATAGAAATCTACTAAATAAAAAAAGATCACAAAATGAGGGTAACACCACTTATTTAAGGCACTTTGTATGAATTAACTAATGATAGTGGAATCATATAACTCTTCCTCAAGTATAATTCTGAACGGCTTTTGTGTTTCTTGGCATTTGAATATTCATTGTCAGCCTCGAGGATTATAAAATGAAAAGACAATACAGAGTTTTCGCTGTTGAGCAATGTGTGTATTACTGAAGATAAATGCTCATTAATCTTTGCTTTCAACTTATTTACATCCCCTCCTTTTTATTGTATGATGGTATAACCCCAGTATTAAAGGACATTTTGAAAACTGAAAAACTACAACTATCTCACCATCTGAATATAATTCCTTTCCCTTGTTTGTATGCTAGGTCCATCTTTGTCCTTTGCATGGTTGTAATTATGGTATGTATACAATTATGAATATGAATTTTTGGCATTGTATTTAAAGGTGGGTGTTTTTCAGATAAATAATAATTGCCCAAATTATGTTTCTATTTTTTATCAAAATTTGATTGTGTTAGAGAAACCCTGAGGTCAGGAGACCTTTTGAGCAGGAAAATTCTGTTTGTGGGGAGTCAGCCCCAAGATCTGATGTGGTGGTGGCTGATGTCTTCTCAGATGGTCCTTGATTAAAATTTTGATTATTTTTTGCTTCTATTTTGATAAAAATTCTGATTTACATTGTCTCAGGACAACTTCAACGATGAAATATATTTTATAGTTTCTGTTGCTTATTTCATATACCATCATGTTTCAAGTTTGTGGTAGGTTGATTGCAAATGTGGCCCCGATTTTTCATCCCTTTTTATATCCATGTCTGTTGCAACATGACTGCAGGTACTTCCATCAACAGGTTGAATCTGTTTCTCATTCCCAGGATCTGGTTCAGGCTCCTCTTATGCTTTGGCCAATGGAATCCAGAAGAAGCAATGGCATCTCAGTCCTGAGCTTGGGCCTCAGAGGTTGTGAGCACATCCACACTAGCCTGGGCTAGCCTGCTGAAGGATGAGAGACTGTGTTGATCAAGACAAGTCAGCCCGATGGAAATCTAGCCCCCAACCATCTACCAGCTGACCATAGATGCACAGGTTAGCCTAGTCCAGGTGACCTGAGCTGGCGTAGGTGAGCAGAACCACACAAGTGAAAAATCATGCATGACTATTATTTTAAGTCACTGAGTTGTGGATAATTTATTATATAGCATTATTTTGGTAATATGTAACCGATATAAGGTTGTATCACTTTTTGCCATTTCGGATAACTCTAAGTTTGCCCCTGAGTTTCTACTGTAAAAATAAATTGCAGCTTTGGAGAGGAGGAAGCCTATGCCTTATTCCCATTGTCATCACCCATCTTCCATGAAAGGCCAAAAATTTATGGAGACTATAGACTGACTGAGGAGTATTTCGAATGCTTGCTCTCATCCAATCTTCCTTAAAGCTTTCATGCTGCTTTCTTCGATGAGGTAGGACTGCCTTTACTTTATTTTTTTCCCCTTTTTTATTCAATCTATCAAGCCTATAATCTCTTTTCAACAGATTTTCAAGTGAGCAGGAAGCTGAAAAAAAATAAATGAAAGTTCAAGTGGTATTGTTAAAGGAGAAATGGTCTCTATAGCTACCAGGTAACATCTAATTAACCTCAGAATCAGGCCAGGACCCTGATAAAAAGAGTGCCCAATTCACAAGAAACTAATAAAACCACCAGGAACTTAAGCAATTCATCCTTTTTTAGGAAAGGTGCTGCTGTTGTTGTTACTGATTTTTATTCAAATTTTAAATGATTTAGGATATATATACACCTTTATTTTAGATGTAGTATTTCTCAGTAAGGCATACATATAACAAATTTCTCATATGAAATTATGTTATTGCATGGGTTCAGGTATCTCACAGGTCAAGTGAGTTTCCAGACAGAGCAATGGCCCTTCAGCAAGCAGTAAGAATAGCATTAGCCAATCTTATCCTTTATATGGCATCAAATTCCTGATTTCTTATTAATATCTTATGACAAGGCAGTTGATTAAGTTATTTTATGAAAGAGAGAGAATGGATTATATCTACCTTTCCTCCATTTTTACACATTCATCCTATATGTTCCACGGTAAACACACAATTGTTCTTTTTAAAAATTGCAAAATAATGATTCAATAGAAGAAAAAAAAGTAGATCTTCATAATCCTATCACCCAAAGATAACCACTATGAATAGTTTGAAGTATATGTTGTGAAATTTGTGAATTTTTTTCTATATGTACTTAAAAATGCAAATAAATAAACAAATAGAAGACACTCATATAAAACCTAAAAAAAATATAATGGCAAAGTCAGAAATTCAGGTGGCTTTGGAATACATGAGCATAGCCATTCCATCCTCTAAAGAACGAGGACAATCATGGTGTCATTGGGTGGGTGGTATTGAGAGCAAAGGGAAGCTGTGGACAGACAGGCTTAGGTCAGAACCTGGCAGAGAGCAAAATTCGCTATTAATAACAACCGAGTAGACATCAATCTAGAGTTTCATAAATGCCAGACACTGTTCTAATCATTTGCTCTATATTAACTCATTTGAACTTCCCAACAACCCTGGAGTAAGGTGTTACCATTATCCTCGTTTACGCAAGAAGAAATGTTAACTAACTTGTCCAAGGATGGAGCTGGGATTCAAGTTCACGCTGTCTGTTTTTTGGTGTTCTTGCTCTTAAATGCTGTGAGATTATCTTATTATTTTCTTTATTATAATTATTAATCTGGACTCCCCACAGGACTTCAACAGGTGCCTTGGCAATTTAGAAGGAGCCCATTTGGCACAGCTGTGGAGATTTCACCTCACCATTGCAATCATTTATTGGTTTGAAAGCATGTTCCTTTGAAACTGAACTCTATGTGCCTTTTGTCACCATTCATTTGTATTATCACCTATCAGTACATTTTCTTCTCTTTTGTTTCAGAACGCAATAAATTATATTCAAATGGCAGTCATGGAGGAAACTTTCCTTTCCTTCCTCATCAACAAAGCTGATCAATGGGCGCTAAAGCCCTGGGGAAGCAGCATCTGCTGTAATTCAAGGATCCCCGCTCAAGTTGAGGATGAAATTAACAGGCGAAGAGCAGTTTGCTGCTCAACATTTGTTCAAGTCTGGCACATGCATACATCATTAGCAACTATATTTGAGAAGCAAGATCATGGGGGTGAGGAGGAGAGTGGATCTGATTAAAGGGATATTCAAAGAAGAAATTCAGAGCATTTAGGTAAAGCTTTGTAGCTAAAATAAATAAATCAGGGAGCAGAGCAAATAGCCAGGTGTATGTGGAAGGTGTTGACAGACAATTTGGATAATTTTGCCTCTGCAACTTTCAAAACAGTCATTTCATGCAGCGAATTCTCTAGAATGGCTGCCTCTTTGGCTTAGCTGTTTCCTCCACTACAATGAAACCTTTATGAGGGCAAAGATTTTACTGTCCTGTTCACTGCTCTAATCTGGGCTCATAGTAGATAAAATTAAATATTCATGGAATAAGTTAATGTAATTCTTTTCAGAGCTTACCTTGACCTGAGCTAGGCAGAGAAACTCAGAAATGTTCAGCAGGAATCAGAAGCAATATGCATGCCGAAAGAATAGTATCTTCTAACTAAAACTGATTGTTAATTAAAATGTATGAAATCATTGGTGAAATATTATTGTAAAGCCTCTTGAGTGCCCACCATTACTCTAAGCAATGGAGAAGATACAATAGAAGAAGCAGCTAGCAATGAAATTGGTACTATGAAAGTGTTCTTTGGGTAAATTCTCACATTTCTTGGCCACTCTCTAGTTTATAAAGCAGATTCACACATATCAATAGACCTATAAGATAACTCAGAATTGGGCCTGAGTTTTATTTCCCTTCATAGTCACTGCAGTGTCTTGCACGTTGTAGGTGTATTCTGAATGTTCATGGCATAGATGGTCTTATTTGGTCCTCAGGACAGCTCATGAGGGTAAGCAGGACAGATGATCTCCCCAAAGAATAGGCCAGGACACTGAGGCTTTAGGAAGTTCAGTGACAGGCTGCATGTCACAAAGCTAAGAAGCAGTACAGTAGAGTGGGACAATTGTTTCCAGGTTCCCTGCCCTAGTGTTTTTCGCATCATCCCAAACCCTGCTCAGCTCTTCAGCTACTTTATCTCTGAGTCCAAAGCACTCACTCAGAGGCACTCCAAAGGTTCACGTAAGTATCATTTTTCTCTCTGAAGAAGCTTAAGTCTTTTCTTCAGGGAATAAATTTGAACTTGAGACAACTGGTCTGGTTTTCGCTCTCTTTCGGTAAACGTGGAAATGCATCCTTTAAAAAAAAAATGCAATTCCTGTTCTTGAAAATACAAGTGTATTTTCCCCCTGCATCCTTGCTACAGAGAATTTGATCAAAGGTCTATTTTATCACTCAGTTTTCTGAAAAATGAACAGGACCAGAAAAACTACCTTCAGAGTCCTCAAAGTCTGATCTTGCTTTTTGTCCCTGAAACCCAAGTCCTTCTTTCCACAGTTGGACCGAGGTAAATTTCAAGCTCTTCTGGGAGTTTAGAGCCTCTTATTCTGATTCCCATTGACCCTATGATTCACTACCTCACTCTTTGTCCCTCAAACCTGATCCTCTTGTTCTTCAATTCCCTGCCTGATAAATGGCATCATTTATAAGTAAAAATCTTAAGAGTCATCACCTCCCTCTTCCTCCAGTGGCAGGAACGGTATCCCAATGCCCCCCACCTCCTAGTTTTCACCCTCTGGTATAATCCCCACCCTTGAATGTGCGCAGGACCTGTAACTTGCTTCTAACCAACAGAATATGGAAAAGGTGATGGATGTCTCTGCTGTGATAAAGGTATAGAAGAGGGTGACTTCTGTCTTGCTAGAAGGTTTTCTCGCTAACTTTCATAAAGCAAGCTGCCGTGTTGGGGAAGTTCACATGGCAAGGAGCTGAAAACAGACTCTGACCAATAGCCAGCAAGGAACTGAGGACCTCAATGCCGTTGAATTCTGCCAATAACCATGTGAAATTGGAAGTGGATCTTTCTCTGGTTGAGCTTTCAGATAAGGTCCCAGCCCTGGCTGATAACCTGAGAACTCTTGAATCTCTATATTCTTGTATACTCAGATTGCTCTGCTTTGTCAGTCCTCATTAGTCCTTATTTGGATAAAACAATTGCCTCCTGTATCAGTCAGGGTCCCTTCAGGAGCCAAAGGCACTATCAAAGATTTTAACTAAAGAGTGATGTGGACATAGTTAAAGGCACAGGGACTAGTAACAGCAGGAAGCCTTGATCATCCCAGGCATGAAAGGGCAAGGGGAGTGAGTGGTGATAGTAAACTTGATGAAAACTGGGATAGAAAAGGGGATGTCTGTCCAGAGTTGTGGTTTTAGGTAAGAAAAGGACAAAGCTGAGACCAGAACTGTGGGAAGGCAAGAAAAAACAGGCAAACAAGTACACTGACCTCTCTCTTTCTGTCCTCCAATCTCTTGCTTTGTTCCTCATTGGGCAAATTTATTCAGAAGCCAGATTGGTCTTCTGTCCTTGAACTGAGATTTACACCATAGGCTTCCCTGATTCTCAGACATTCTGACTTGGACTGGAATTATGCTACTGGCTTTCTTGAGTCTGCAGCTTGGAGATGGCCAATTGTGGGAACTCTCAGTCTCCATATTGTGTAAGCCAATTCCTAACAATAAATTAATATACCTATATCTATATCTGTATCTACTCTATCTCTTTATCTTTCTCTCTCTCTCTCTCTCTCTCTCTCTCTCTCTCTCTCTCTCTCTCTCTCTATCTCTATCTCTATCTCTATCTCTATCTCTATCATCATCTATATATATCTTTGGGAGACCAAGCCTTGATGAGTTGCTTTCAGTGCCTATGTTGCTTCAACTACCTTCTTTTTTCTCAAAAGCAGGGACTTTGGTTTATTTACCTCTTTATCCTCAGGATCAAGCACAAATAGAACCTCAGTAAATGTAGGTTTGACTGAGGTTTCCTTTGCTACTCAGCATCTTAGCTTGGATTCTTCTCAAAGCAGACCTTGAGGGAAGACTTGGATACAGGTATTTTATTTGGAGTGGAGGTGATCTAAGGAAGTTGAAGTGAGGAAGTAGAGAAAGTTAGAGAGGGAAGAGAGAAAAGTCGATGAGTTACTGCTATGGGCAAGTGGATTCGGTCCTGTCAAGAGTCCCTGAGAATGCACATGGAACCATCACAGGGCCATCTACCAGAACATGGGGAAGCAGGGGTGAATCTGTTATGGGTGGACAATTTTCCAGTAAGTTAGTATTAAATATTTACTTCTGATACTGTTAACCAGGGTGTGGTAATCTGATCAAGGAGATGCTGTTAACCAGGGTAATCTGATCAAGGATATGCTAACAGCCAACTGTTAACCAGGGTGTGGTGATCTGCTCAGGGATATGCTGGTGGCTATATAAACTGCCTCTTCTGGGAGCTCGGGGCTGATTCTCTAGTGGGGAGAGTCAGTAGCCGGCCGGCTAATAAAGGCTCACAATTCATCCCAATTGGCTCTGTGGGTCTTGGATTCGATCGCACCACAACAAATCTGCCAACTTCTGTTTCTTATTGGGCGAAGGTTGCCCCTACGAGAGTTAACTTCCCGCACTTCTGGGTTGATTTTTCATCGGATCAAATTCTGTGGTGTGAGAAAACCCTCAGGTGGAGCAGTAAAGAATGGCAGGCACATGAAGTGAGAAACTGACAGTAGGCTGAAACTGTCCACCCAGCTGCAGGTCAATGCAGGTGGCATGAGCAGGGAGGGTGGGACTGCAGTAGGGACTGTCACATCTAGCCCCCGGGATCGAGAGAGGAGGGCATTTGTTTCCTGGGTCAGCCTGCTTCTTTGAGTCAATCTCAACATATATTTTTTTGGAAATTCATGAGAACGGTCAGTATTTTTAGTCATTAGTTTTAATAAATATTAATGACATCTTCACTTTAAAAAGAGACCTGCTTTGGATAACAAATTAATTGGTTTACTACCGTTAGAAAATAACTGTGATCTCACCCACCCCCACTACCATCATTAAGAGCATGTGGGTTCTGTGTCCACCTCTGTCCTAAGCCAACATCCTGGACAATGTCCAGGGTTGTGGTGTGTCTGGAGCACCCCTTTCCCCTTTGGCACAGGAGAGTTGGACACTCAGAGGGCCAGGGAGGGGCTTCCTCTTCCCACTTGTCTATCTGCAGCCTGCCTCCCTCCCTGCCCTTGAAGTGTGTTTGTTTTGTCCACTTGTCTAGCCTTCGGTCCATCTTCACTTTCCTAGTTCAATTCCAAATTTTTCTGAGACTAGAGGATGCCCCAGATCCCCAGTCAGCTGGGACCTTGACTTTCCTAGGTCCTGATCCTTCTCTGACCTATGCCAGATACGACACATTCAAATATTTGCCAAAAAGTCCACGCCATGTCCCACACACTTAGCTCAGACCCCTGAGTCCCAGCATAACGCAGCATTTGAGCTTAACATGGCCCTGGCCTTGGAGATGGACTGCTGAGCCTTTTTTGTAGAGGTTTGCCCTCTACTGTCTCAGTTCTTTTTCTCTCATTTACATCTTAAACAGGTTCTGGAATTCCTAATGTACTCTGTGACCAGGGCTGTCTGGATTAGAATAAGATTTGGTACAGAATGTGCTGAAATAAATGAGAAAAAACCGAAGGGATAAAAATAATGAGTTCCATAAAATTCATTCTTCTGTTCATTTACTCATAAATTTACTCAAGTAGTACTGAAATATCTAGCAACACAATTCCAGATTCATGGGGGATATTTAGTGTTTGCAGGATCGCACCGATAGTATACTGATACAGAAGTATGTCTCCCAGGGCTTCTGACAACCAGGTGAGTGAAAGTGGGGGTGCAGCAACCCTACTTCTCCCACTCAACTCACCGTGCAGATTCTCCCCATGGCTCAGAAAAAATAGAGTGTGCATTGTAATTAGTGTGTCACCTGCACACTAGAAATAATAGAAATGATATCTTTTTTGCTTTGGCTTCTGGTTTCCATGAACCGGTAATCCTGTTCTCTTTCTGCTCTCTATTGCTCTCTCCTCCATCCACTCTATATCTGGATGTTTATAGAGAGGACACATTGAGCTCTACCCGAAGTTTTATGGGACAAGGCCTCTGGACATGATTCTGCAATGATTTGGGGCTGTTTGGGAGTGGGTGGTGAGTCTAATTCTGGGGTGCAGCATTTGGAGGACTAAGCCCTAAGTCACATTATCCCTTTTGGCTATATTATAATAAAGAACATTTTGAGCCCCATTTTCAAGATACGTATGTCTATTTATCAATTGATTCTCAACTCTAGTGGGAAGCAGGGAAGTTGGTTATTGGGACTCTTCAAAACCCACTACATAGTTTCAATTTTAGAGGATTGTTGTGAAGACTAAATGAATCTTTAAGGTAGAGACTGGCATTTAGCGAGAGGTCAAAAATATTAGCTGTTGGTATTATTAGTGATAACAACAGTAACAGTAACTAAATTCCTCACTACACCTAGTTGAAAAAAAAGGAACACAGTTAAGTATGTGTGTTAAGCATTGGCAAATAATGTTTTGGACAAGAGAAGGAGAAGTGGGTGGAAATGCACACAGCAAAGCGAGATTTGGGAGAAAAAAAGCAGGCCTTGTGGGATCTGTCACACTAAAATCTAGAGAAGCCCAGACAATTTACTTGAGAGAAGGCTCAGAGCTGGCCTCCAGGTGGAATCCTGGGCAGCTTCAGACAGCTCATGGGCTCCTCCAGTAGCAAGTCCTGAAATAAAAGCGTTCTACCAGGGGTAGTGCCTCGCCCACTGTCGTCTGGAAGACCAGGAGCAGGGAGGCATTTGGTTTCTTGCCCTTTTTCCATTTCTTTCTCCTGGAGGGAAAATGAAGAGAAAGAGAATGCAGGCCAGAGATCCCAAACCATAAGTCCAGGGCTTCCTGATACTAAGGGGAAGGCCATCAATGCAGACTCCTCCTTTGTTTGTTCATTCAAAGTTCTGTTGATGGGTGGATTAATCTAGTCTCATTATAATTAAACCATTGATTGAGTAGCTATTGTTATCTACTTCAGCTCACTCTGTTTTATTTGGTTGTTAACTTGCTCAGGGAGTATTTCTAAGAAAGATGCCAATAATTCCTTAGCAGTTTATAGAAGATCCTTTTTCTTCTCTTCCAAGTTATTTTAAAATGCAGCAGTTGAGAGAGTTATCAAGCATTTAAACGAGATTATTGGATGTAACTTGTAACTTGCCTGAGGGTGACAACAATAATGGGGTTCTTCTCAATTTCCCAATGGCTCCCCAAATGCACACTAAGACTTCTATTGTCATTTTGAAGGAACACAAAGAAATACAATGGTCTTAAGAGGGGGTACAGATAGTGGCGAGATAGCTACTATGAAAATGCAAATGTTCCATTTTACATTATTAATGAAGATGCCTAAAGAGCTGTGCTGGCAGCACACACACTTTTTCAAGTGTCTTTAGTATGTCTATGCTAAAAGATTGAGTGAAGAGGAAAGCGGGTACCCCTGCCCCTCTATTAGTCCATTCCCAGGGCATTTCAGCCTCACATGTGGTCCCCAGTGATCCAGGATGGAGCAACATTAAAGGGGGTCCCCTTCTTGATTCCCTTTAGTTTCTCTGACTGTCTGACTTTCCCCTCTTCTGAGCACGATGGTCAAGGTAGTGTCGGCAGTATCCATTGTTCTTTTTTGACATCCTCCCCACTCTCAGCATATAGACGCAGGCATCACCATATCTGAGTCTCCTTCAAACTGGATCACACAAGTCACCCTTCTCTGGTGATTGACTGAAACTCCACCTCTCCCAATTTGTGGGCCCTTCCAACCTGTTTTCAGTATTTTATTCCTTACAAACAGCCTGTCTTGGCTTTTGATGAGGACTTTCCTAAATTCTCTCAAAGGCTCATAAAAACCAAAGAAGCAGCATGTGGCTTCTGAGTGTCCCGTACCTATTGCTGAGCAGCACCAAGCCCCTCACTAGTGGCGGCTGGCTTCTGTTTCTGGCTTAGCCTCTTGAGGCACCTATAAGCCTAGCATGGGTGGCAGTCATATGTGGATTGCTTGGTGACTCTTACCGGAACTGTGCCTGACTCTGGAGGTGCACAGGCTGTGATTGAACTTGGCCTGCAGCAGGACACTTCCCAGGACTGTGCCATTGGGCCCCACAAGACACCTACTACATAAAGGCACTCTACTAAGACTGGGAGACTTAGGAGCCATACCTAATACATAGAAACAGATACAGGGAGGCAGCTGAAATGGTGAGACAAAGAAACATGTCACACTGAAAGAACAGAACAAAGTTCCAGAAAAAGAACTTGCCAAAATGGAGACAAGCAATCTTCCAGGTGCAGAGTTCAAAACAATGCTTATAAGGACACTCGATGAACTTAGAGGAAGAGTAAATAGACTTAGTGAGAACTTTAACAAAGATAAAAAAAACAAACAAACAAACATAAAAATGGAGATAGAAAACTTAAAAGGGAACGGGTCAGAAATGAAGACTACAATATCTGAGATAAAGAGTACATTAGCGCAGTAGAATGCAACCTTTTTGGTACCAGAGACTGATGCTTCTGTGAGAATCTAATGCCTCATGATCTGAGGTGGAGCTTAGGCAGTGATGCTAGCACTGGGGAGCAGCTTCAAATTCAGATGAAACTTTACTTGTTTGTCTGCCATTCACCTCTTGGTTTGTGACCTGGTTCCTAAGAGGTCACAGACTGGCATCAATCCACAGCCCAGAGGCTGAGAAACTCTACATTAGAAGGAATCAATTGAGTGGATGAAGTGGTGGACTGAATCACCAATATAGGGGATGGGGGTAATGGAGGACACCTATTCAGAACAGCAACAACAACAACAAAAATCCAAAAAAATGAAGATAGTTTAAGGAGCCTCTGGGACAACTCCAAGCATACCAGCATTCACATCATAGAGGTACCAAAAGGAGAGAGAGAGAGCAGGAAATTGAAAACCGACTTGAAGAAATAATGATGGAAAACTTCCCTAACCTGGTGAAGGAAATAGACATACAACCCCCCACCTCCAGGAAGTTCAGAGAGTTCCAAACAACATGAACCCAAAGTGGTGACACTAAGACACATTATAATTAAAATGCCAAAGGTTAAATACAAAGAGGGAATCTTAAAAGAAGCAAGAAAAATGCAATTAGTTACCTACAAGAAAGCACTCATAAGACTGTCAGCCAATTTATCAACAGAAACTTTGAAGGCCAGAAGAGATTGGTACAAAATATTCGACATGATGAAAACCTAGGACCTACAACCAAGATTATTCTGCTCAGTAGAGCTATCATTTAGAATCGAAGGACAGATAAAGATTTTTCCAGACAAGAAACAACTAAAGGAGTTCATCACCATCAAGTCAGTATTAAAGAAAATGTTGAAGGGACTTCGTTAAGAAGAAAAAATATGTAGCAAGAATATGAATAAAGAATGTCAGTAACTACATATCTATCAACAAGTGCTTCAAATAAAAAAGATTTAAATGTTCCAATCAAAAGATAGAGTGGCCGAATGGATAAGAAAACAAGATGCTTACATAGGCTGTCTACAGAGATTCACTTCAGATTAAAAGACACACAGAGACAATAAATAAAGAATGGAAAAAGATATTTCATGATGGACCTAAAGGATATTGTGCCGAGTGGAGTAAGTCAGACAGAGAAAGACAAATATCATATGATTTCACATACATGTGGAATCTAAAGAACAAAACAAACAGAAAAAACAGAAACAAACTCATAAATACAGAAAACATTTTGAGGGTTACCAGATGGGAGGAGAGGCAGGCTATGAAAAACAGGGAAGGGTTTCAGAAGTACAAATTGGTAGTTTCAAAATAGATATGGAGATATAAAATATAACATGAGGAATATAGTCAACAATATTATAATAACTATGTATGGTGTCAGAGGGGTACTGCATTTATTGAGTTGATCACTTTGTGAATTATATAGCTGTCTAATCAGTATGTTGTACACCTGAAGCTAATATAATATTGTATGCCAACTATAATTGAAAAATAAAAAATATTTTAAAAAGTAGAAAAAAATTGCATAGGATTATATTTATGAACATAAAAATATGTTTAGAAATACTAAGTGAAAAAAAGCAAGATGCAAAACAGCATTTACAATATGATAATAGTAAAACCACCATTTATCAAGTGCTTACCATGTGCCAAGTAATGTGTTATGTGCTTTTCCTGCGTTATCCTGAATAATTCTTACGATACTTCAATGAGGTAGGAGGTATAGTTCTCATTTTCTAGATGAGAAAATCGAGGCTTGAAGGAATTAAATTACTTGCTGTAGACTGAATGCTTTCGTCTCCTGAAAGTTACATGTTGAAACCTAATTTTCAAGGTGATGGTATTTGGAGATGGGACCTTTGGGAGGTAATTACATTATGAGGGCAGAACCCTTATAAAAGAGAGTCTGTGGTGCCCTTATAAGAGACTCCAGAGAACTACCTTGTCTCTTCCACCATGTGAGGACATAGCAAAAAGACATATATGGATCAGAAAGGGGCCTCTCATCAGACACTGAATTTGCCAGAGCTTTGATCTTGGACTTCCTTCCTTCCAGAACTGTAAGGAATAAATGCCTGTTGTTCAAACCACCCAGTCTGTGGTATTCTGTTATCACAGCCTGAATGGACTAAGTTGCTTACTCAAAGTCACATGCAAACCTAGGATTCAAGCTCTGATTGACAATCTGTGTTTTTTGGCTTAAAGTGCACACATGCTCAAAGAGAAAGAGGGACATCCGAAAAGATATATAACACAATGTTCATGGCAGTTGATTCAGGATGATAATATCACAGATGATTTTAATTTTCTTAGTTTTGCCTATCTGTATATTCTAATTTATCTTCAGTGAATAACTATTCTTTCCTTCCCTCCTTTCTTTCTTCTTTTTTTCTCCTTCCTTCCTTCCTTCCTTCCTTCCTTCCTTCCTTCCTTCCTTCCTTCCTTCCTTTCTTCCTTCCTTCCTTCCTTCCTTTTTCTCTTTCTTTTGCTTTCTCTCTTTTCCTCTTTCTTTCCTTCATTTATTTATTCAACAAAGAGTTATGGAAAGCTTTTTGCATTCCACGTGCTGTTCTAGCCCTGGAATTAGAGTGGGAACAAAACAAACAAAAATCCTTCTTTTCATGGAGCTTACATACTAACTGAGAGGAGGCAGGCAATTAACCAAATAAAAAAGTGAAATACATAACAAATTAGAATGTTATAAGTGAAATGGGAAGAATAAAACAAGGAAGGGACATAGGAATGCTGGGGCAGAAAGTCACAACTATGATGTTGAATAAAGTGAGTCATTGTTGACCTCCCTGAAAATGTAACATTTGAACAAACTCTTGAGAGAAGTGAAGAAGCCGGCCATGCAGAAAGTGGGGAGAGTTGTTGGAGGCGTCATGGAGAGGACACGATTCCTGGTTGACCTGTGAGCTGGACCCAGGTAATTGATGGCTCCCCACGTCCTCCATTGTCCTTAAAAAGTATGTTTGGCACACTGTTCCCACATCCAGAGCCATTTCCAAGGACATAGCCTTGAGAGAGCAAGGTGCTGTTGAAACCATCTAGACTGAATATGTGACTGAACTTGGTTAAGGCCTCCACATAAACTTTTAACATTCTGGCTGGCAGGTGTGGAGAGCTACTCGTCTTGCAATTAGCCACCTGAGACAAGCCTCAAATATAAGTTCCCTCATTTATTAACTCTTGCCAATCTCCAGGGATTGCTTCCATATCTTGGCTATTTTAAGTAATACTATAATGAACATAGCAGTGCATATATCTTTTTGAATCAATGCTTTTATTTTCTTCTGATAAACATTTGGAAGTGGAATTTTTATGTCAGACGGCAATTCTGTTTTCAATTTTTAAGGACCTTCCATACTGTTTTCTATGGTGGCTTCACCAACAGTGCAAACCCACCATCAGTTCATGAGGGCTCCCTTTCCTCCACATCTTTGCCAGCACTTGTTATTTGTTGATGTTTTGATAATAGCCATTCTGACAGATGTGAGACAATAGCTTACCATGGTTTTGCTTTGCATTCCTCTAATGATTAGTGATTTGAGCATTTTTTCATTTATCTGTTGGCCATCTGTATGTCCTCTCAAGAAAAGTCTATTCAAGTCCTCTGCCCATTTTTTTTAATTGGATTGTTTGTTTTCTTTGGTGTTATGTGAGTTCCTTTTATATTTTGGATATTAACTTTATCAAATGTATCATTTGTGAATATCTTCTCTCATTCAATAGGTTGTCTTATTGTGTCATTATGGTTTCCTTCACTATAAAAAAACTTTCTAGTTTGTTGTAGTCCCATTATAACTCCAAGTGTTTGACCTGAGCAATGGGAAGGATGGAGCTGCCAATGACTGAGATGGGGAAGAATATGGGTGAAACAAGTTTGAGAGCAGGTTTGTTGAGTTCACATGAGAGGTCTGGACTGAAGTCAAGTATAGGTATTACTAATTACTTATATAATGATGAAGATGATTGAGATATTAATGGTGTGATAACGACTATAGGGAAAGGAAACATTGCCAAGAGGTCTGAGGACCTTGAGGTCGGATTTATTCTAGGAAGTCAGATATTCTTAGATTTGAGACTCGAAGACAAGTGCATCTTATCTCAGTGAGGTTACTTAGTGGTTACATGGATTCTCTTTGTTAAGCAAGGATATCTCTGGACCTTTAGAACCAAAATGATGGCCTCGAGCTAAGCCTCTGATCTTCACAGCCTTGATTCAATATTGAATTATTTATTATTATCCATTAACTTTAATTATGGAACGTTTGGTTTTATCCCACCAAAGAGACAGCAGGGTTTGGAGAAGAATCTGGCACCCGAATACCTTGCATAGCTTATTATCAAAATGAAAAAAAATTCCTTCCAGTTGCAAAAATTCCATTGTGCTTTATGTATAACTCTTGGCTATAACTCGAGCTGCAGAGTATTTTGCTAAAGCACAGCTATATATAGAAACTTCTCATCTGTCTGAAGATATAAACAACCGCAGGAAGTTTGGAATATGTTACTAAGACTGTTTTCTTGATTTCCTTGTCACAGATTTTCTCATCGTTCTGCAGGGGATGTGTTGCTTTTTATTTGGTATGTGGTTTCCGTTGCTCCCCTCTTCCTAAACTTCCAGCACAAGGTCCTCTTACTTTACTGTTGAAGAAATTGACTAAAAGAAAATGGTGTTGTTTTCCAATTGAGTGAGCAAATCTTGCAATTGGGAAGACAGTTAAAATATCTGTTTTAGAATGGAGGTGGCAGGAGAGAGGTGTCAGGAAGAAGAGAGAGAAGTCCAAACTTTAATGAAAATTATGAGCTAAAGAATTTCGTTTTTATCTATTTCTTTTAAGTAAATATAATAACAAGAACTAAGTTAATCTTTAAGCAGAAGCCCTACTGGAATACACTTTAATAAGTGTAAAATATATATGTGTGCACATTGTCGCTGAAGTACTTTTTAAGAATAACCTGAAAAGAGACTTTCCTTAAGAGTTTCCATATTATTGACTAAATTGTTACATTTAAAAAATGCAATTTCACAAAGTCTGTGTTAGTAGACTATAATCAATGATGATGATGTTTTTCTGGTGTTATAGGACTTACCCACTTGCCTAACTGATGTGATCTCTATGGCATGGTGGTGATGTTTAAACATAAGTTCTGGTTAAGAATAACAAAAATAATTTTAAAGGAGTTTTTCGTTATTTTTTTCAGATCTATTCTATAAGTTCAACAAATCACACGATTATTTTACTTTCTTAAATTCAGATAAACTAAGCACCTCTCTGTTTTTTTTTTTTTTTTTCATCTAATCTTCTCAAGGAAACACAAGTAGAATTGCCTACATTAGATTCAGGGTCTAAGAACTGGAGTTGTCACTTTCTCACCACATCCTTAGCAAAACCACCACCAAATGTCCCCTTATTTTCCCCAAACAAAAGTTCATGAATATTTAGGAAGTTTCTAGAATCTGTCCAATAAAATTTTTGACAATGATGAAAATGTTCTATATCTGCTTTGTCCATCGTGATAGCCATTAGCCATATGTGGCTTTTGAGTACTTGAAATATGACTAGTGATGATGAACTAAATTTGAAATTTCAATTAATTTTAAATTTTAATAGCTACATGTGGCTAGTGGCTACTGTGCCAGACAACTTAGTATCTAGCTAATGTACTAAGGAAATAGAATTCTGTATAAACTTCAGACCATCCCTTTCTTCTCTCTTGTCCAGCTCTCCCACACTTCCATCCTTCTATCTTTTCTGCTCTGAGTACTTACCGTATACAGGCTGCGTGTGTGCTTGGTACCAGGAACGCAGATTAAAGATATACTTCTTCCCTCAAAGAACCAACAAAGATTGAAATGACAGTGACAGAATATAGGAAGAACAGGTGTGCAGTTAAGGCCCGATGAACATGCAGGTATGGGTCTCTTTCCCAAATATAGCCATATCACAGCTACCCATTTTTTGCTAAATCTTATCTTTTTAATGTCGAATATTCATAAAAATATTCATTAAAAGTGGCTCAGTTAGGTTTATTAAAAAACTAAATTAAAGATGGATGACTTTAGGAATCTAGAGTTGTGGGGTAAGAGAAGATACAAAGAAACAGAAATGAAAACAGGAGGAACAGGGGATTGATTAGTCAAGGAGGGAAGGGGATGGGGAGGCTCCAGCAAGAGGCATAATGTGGTAGCTTTAAATGAGTAAGGATGGCAAAGGCAAGAGAAGAGCTGGCGCAGGAAGTCTTCAGAGCATGAGGATCAGGGAGTCTGAAGGGAGACGTGAGTGCCTGAGTCACAGTTTATCTTGGCCTAGAATTATGCTTGGAAAAGCATAGGTTTCCAAGGACATTCCCGGTAAGTATACAAGTTGCAAGAGAGGGTTCCGGCAGACCCAGAATAGCTAGAGAATAAAACAGAGGCTAACAACACGTTGACCAGCCAGGCAGTAGGAAGCCTGGGTCATGTTTGTTATTGTCCCTGGAATGTACTATGGGCTCCAACTGTGATTAACTATATATATAGTCCTTGCCTTAGGACTTTTAGTTCTATCCTTGTTCCTTATACTCCAATGGCTGTGTGAGTGTGACATTTCCAATGAGTCATCTCTGAAGAAGATAAGTGAACTGTTCTGCCTTGGGCACTTATTTATGGGATGTGGGAACAACAACAACAAAAAAGGGCCTAGATTCTTTGACTAAGTTAAAGAAGACATAATCCATCACTTGAACGATGATGGTGAAAGAGGTGGGAGACCTAGCCAACAGATGTCATATTGAAGGTTTGCTGAACACCTAAGGTTTTAGTCATCATTCATTTATTCTATTCATACATTCATTTATTCATTCTTTAATATGCCAGTAACATGAGAACAGTAGGGAAGAAAACTTATGATGCTTTGGGAGAGATAGATTTTAAACAAATAATTATAAAAATGTAAAATAATTGATTTAAATTTCTGATGTAAACACTGAATGAAAGTTACATGGTGCATTATAGAGGAATTTAATCTAACCTGGGAATCCTGGAAAGATTCTCCGAGGAGGTGACATATTAGCTGATTAGTTGTTTTGGCCAGGTTGGAGAATAATATTTTTTAATCAGAGAAAACAATGCACCGTAATCTTCCTTCCTGGCCCCTTTTGCACCTGGCATTGTGTAGCCATTTATTTAATTACTTATTTACAACTTTGTCTCCCCATCTAGACTGTCTGCCTCAAGAGATCAGGAGTTGTACTGGTCTTGGTCACTGTAGCGCATTCATTGTCCAGCCCAGTGTCTGGCATATGTCAGGTGTTCAGTAAAAACCTAGTGGATGTATAACATGTGTAGAAGCTCAGACGTGAGAAGGAATTTGGAGCATTTGAGAATCTGAAAGGAGGCTTATGTGGGATTGTACAGAGTGAGAGATGGGGAAGTTCAAAATAGGGATGTAGAAGTCAACCTGGACTCTGTGGGATATGTAAAGGACTTGGGGAGCTATCCTAAGAGCAATGGTAAACTATTAAAAGTTATTAAGTAAAAAAGTGAGATCAATTTAAAAATATTCTGAATCATCAGATTTGTATGGAAGCACAAAAGACTCAGAATTGCCATAGCCATCCTCAGAAAAAAGAATGAGGCTGGAGGCATCACTCTGCCTGACTTCAGATTATACTGCAAAGTGACAGTAATCAAAACAGCATGGCATTGGTAGAAAAACAGAGACACGGACCAATGGAACAGAATTGAGAGTCCAGAAGTAAACCCATATTTATATGGGCAAATAATTTTTGACAAAAAAGCCAAAAATATACCGCGGAGAAAGGAAAGCCTCTTCAGTAAACGGTGCTGGGAAAACTGGAAAGCCACTTGCAAAAAAAAAAAAAAAAAAAGAAAATGAAAATAGACTGTTGGCTATCACCACACACCAAAATTAACTCAAAATGGATTAAGGATCTGAATATAAGACCTGAAACAATAAAATGCATAGAGGAAAACATAGGAATTAAACTCAAGGACCTTGGGCTTAAACAGAATTTATGAACTTGACCTCAAATACAAGGGAAATAAAAGCTAAAATAAATTAATGAGACTATATCAAACTAAAAAACTTCTATTCAGCAAAAAAAAAAAAATCATCAACAAAGGAAGGAGACAACCATCTGAATGAGAAAATATATTTGTAAGCAACAATTTTGATAAGGGCCTAATATCCAAAATATATAAAGAACTCATATGACTCAGTAACAACAAAAACAACAAATTATCCAATCAAAAAATGGGCAGAGGACCTGAACAGACACTTCTCCATAGAGGCTATACAAATAGCCAATGAATATTTTAAAAAATGCTTAGCATCACTAGCTATTAGGGAAATGCAAATCAAAATCACAATGAGATACCACCTCACACATGTTAGAATGGCTATAATAAATAGGACAAGTAATAACAAATGTAGGAGAGGATGCAGAGAAAAAGGAACCCTCATACACTGCTGGTGGGACTGCAAATTGGTACAGCCACAATGGAAAACAGCATGAAGATTCCTCAAAAAACTAAGAATTAATCTACCATGTGATCCAGCAATCCGTCTAATGACTATTTACCCCAAAGACTTGAAAACCCGTATCAGAAAAAATATTTACACACCGATGTTCATAACAGCACTATTCATGGTGGCCAGGACATGGAAGCAAGCAAAGTGTCCTACGATAGATGATTGGCTAAAAATGCTGTGGTACATATATACAATGGAATATCATTCAGCCCTTAGAAGAGATGAAATACTGCCATTTGTGACAAAATGAATGAACCGTGAGATAAGCATACTAAGCAAAATAAGCCAGACAAAAAAAGTTGAAAATTACATGATATCACTTAATATGTGGGATATAAACCTAAAAGCAACAAATGAACCGGACACACAAACAGAGACTCATGGATGTGGACTATAGACTAGTGGTTACCAGAGGGTAGAGGGAGGAGGGGAGAGGTAGACAGGGTAAAGGGGGTCAAATATGTGGTGACAGAAAGAAATCTAACTATGGGAGGTGAACACACAGAGTAAATATATATATCACTTACTGTTAAAGTATACAGCTGAAACTTATTGGATTTCGTTCACCAATTTCACCATAAAAAATAAATTATAAAAAATATTTGAAAAATTCAACATCATTTCATGTTTAAAACCTCTCATGGTGACTAAAGTTAATAATACGTATCTGAAAGTTTCTATAAGAGTAGATCTTAAATGTTCTGATCACAATAAGTAAACTGTAACTGTGTAGTAGACTTATTGTGATGATCACTTTGCAATATGTCACTATATCAAATCATTATGTTGTACACATGAAACTAATATGATGTCATATGTCAACTATAACTCAATAAAAAAAAACCCTGAAAAATCGGATATGGAAGCATACCTTCATGTAATAAAGGCCATATATGACAAACTCACATCTAATATCATACTTAGCAGTGAAATGTTGAAAGCCTTTTCTTTAAAATCAGGAACAAGACAAGAGACTCCACTCTCACCACTCTTATTCAACATAGTATTGAAAGTCCTAACCAAAGTAATTAAGCAAGGGGACAAAAAAAAAGACATCAAAATCAAAAAGGAAAATGTAAAACTGTCTGTTCACGGATGATGTGATCTTATATATAGAAAATTCTATAGATTCCACCCAAAAAGCCTAATCAACATATTTTTAATTAGACTAAAAGAACTAATCAACAAATTCAATAAAGTTGCAGGATATAAAAATCAACGTAGGAAAATCGGTTGTATACACTAACAATGAAATGTTGAAAAGAAGTAATTAATCTCATTTATAATAACACAAAGAAAAATAAAATACTTAGGAATAAATTTAACCAAAGAGGCGAAAGTTCTCTGCACTGAAAACCATAAGACTTTGATTTAAAAAAATTGAAAAAGACACAAATGGCAAGATATCTATGTTCATGGATTGGGAGAAGCAATCTGTTCAGACTACCCAAAGCAATCTATAGATTAATCTAATCCTTGTCAAAATTCCAATGGCATTTTTCACAGAAATAGAAAAGAATCTTAAAATTGATATAAAACCACAAAAGACCCCAAAGAGCTAAAGAAATCCCGTGCAAGGAAAACAAACCTGGAGACAATATATTTCCTTCAAGCTATATTACAAAGCTATAGTAATCAAAACAATACAGTACTGGCATAAAAATAGTCAATAGACCAAACAAACAGAATCAAGAGCCCAGAAGTAAACCTTTGCATATATGGTCAAATATTTGACAAGGAAGCCAAGAATCCTCAGTGGGGAAAATAGAGTCTCTTTCATAAACAGTGTTGAGAAAGCTGGAGACCAACAGGGAAAAGAATGAAACTGGAACCCTACATTACACCACTCACAAAAAAATAACTCAAAATGAATTAAAGTTTTAGGTGCAAGAACTGAAACTGTAAAATTCCTAGATGAAAACAGGGGGTAAAACCCATTGTCATTGGTCTTGACAATAATGTTTTGGATATGACACCAACAGCACAAGCAACAAAAGAAAAAATCAGCAAGTGGAACTACATCAAGGTCAAAAGCTTCTATACAGCAAAAGGAACATTCAACACAATGAAAGGCAACCTGAAAAACAGGAGAAAATATTTGCAAACAACCTATCTGATAAGGGGTTAGTAACCAAAATATTTTCAACAATGTGGATGCATTTTGATGGCATTATGCTAAGTGAAATAAGTCAGATGGAGGACAAGTACCATATGATCTCACTTATATGTGGAATCTGAACAAAGAAAATGACAACGGGAGAGAAGGGCACAAGAAGCAGAGATAGGGATGCATAGAAGAGAAAATGAAAGTAATAAATCTGAACGTTTTGAAAATTTGTCTCTAAGAGCTCCACCAAAGTGGTTCCTTACATGGAGCCTCTAGTTTGGGCACAGAACATCTAGGCTGTGAGAAGATTCCCTTAATAACTACAGCTTATTGTATTCATTTATTTAAACCACCATTCACTGAGATGAATAATTTCAAGCTTGCCTGGAAGCACTTCATCTTTAAAGACCTTATATCTGCCATGTCATTAGGGGACCAGCATTGTAGCCATTAGATTAATTTAATAGACTTTTATACAACATTTATCAACATTCGTATAGCAGTGATACCATACAGAAATGTCAGCAGGGGAGGTATAGAGCATGCAACTAGTGAGACTGAGATCAGTGAGAAGCATCATGTATTGAAGTCTCCTGATACATGTGAAATAATAATAACTTCCCATAGGGTCTCAATGACATGGCAGATGAGAGGGTCTTAAAGTTTAACTGCCCCACAAGAGAAACTAGACAGTTTTATCCCCAGGGCAAACAATCAGAGAAGGGACAAAGCACTCTTAGGCAGGCTCATGGATTAAAGAGAGAAGTCTTTCTATGAAGGGTATATGTGATAAGTTTGTGTTGATTCATCCTTTTTTCTATCCTGAAGCCTGGGGATGCTCTGTGATGTTTATATGACTTGGAAGAGGGGGTGGGGAAGAGTTAAGGGCTCCTTGAGTGGAGCATCAGAAACTGAGATTAATGAGACTTAAGTTTAAGGGGCAACTAGGACCAGGGGTCCAGAGGTGCCTGGGCAGTCATTAATTGGTGAAAGGAAAAGAAAAATGGGAATCTGCCAAAGGAGAGTGAGGGGATGATTTATAGAAGGTGTTGGAGCTGGGACGCTCTGTGAATGGAAGCCAGTTGGGTGGGCCCTTCAGAGTTTTAGGACCTGTCTGGTAAGAAGTTGAGAATGGAAAATAGTTCAGGCCTGGAGAGCAATAGAGAAAAGATCTATTTCCTCAGCAGCCACAGAATCATTGGTTCTTGAAGATCTCGCAGAGATCTGGTTAAACCTGAGGTCCGTGGAGGTGAAACGTCCCAGAACTATCAGGGGCAAGAACCCTAGGTCTAGGTCCCATCTTTTGTTGTTCTCTGTACTGGGACTGGAGAGGCTCTTGTTGTCCAACTCAGTCCATATTCTCGTGGGTAAGTGTTGGACTTCAGGGTGACTTATCAGCAGGCCCGATCGACTATAGACCCAGGCCACACTCGCTGACAACTTTTTGTTGATTAGGAGAACATTCTGATCTTCATCTGAACGTGAATGGGAAAGATGGATGTTATTTCTTGGGCTCCCTAAAACCCTTTTATCTGTTCCAGGGACCCAGAACCATGAGATACTGACAAGGATAAGCATTTGGAGAACAAATAACAGGGGTAAGTGAGGTTTCTAAAGCAGTCTTGCTTTTGGGTAGTTGTAAGCCTTAGGCTCAATAAGTGTGGGGCATTTGGGATTTCTACCTGGGTGGAATTTCTACCTGGGAAACCATTTATGGGTAGTGGCTGGTTTGTTCTGGCAGGAGTCTTAGGGCACCCATGCTCTTTAGTTTCTGTCTGCTGAGTGCTGCCACTTGATGTGAAATCTCACAGGCACTGCTTGGCATAGGCACTGGTTTGCCAGCAAGGCTGTGCCAGAGATTAGATCATTTTAGGCATGAGCAAGCAAAACAATATTTGCTGCTTTTATTGTGTTTCTCAGCTGTGCCTGCAGGCAGAGACTTCAAAATGAAAAAAATAAGAAAGAGAACAGCTAAGTTTCATGTATGCTACCGATGATGTTACCCACAATCACCTGGCTTGTCTATTAGCTCCTAACATGTGGTTTCATATTGACTCCGGATTTGTGTCATATTTATTCATATGTCTTTAGATGGCTTCACCCACACAAGGGTGGTGGATTTTGTTGGTAAATGGACCAAAGAAAATAAAAAGAAGGAAAAAAGGAATAAGAAAACTTATTATAAAGAGAATGTGTCATTTTCTTGAGATGAAGCAGAGAAATGATTAAATAACATTGTTACGCACGTGAAGTCCAAGAGATCAATTACAAGGGTTGATACCTTTCTGTCTCTAGAAATTAGATTGCTCTGAAAATCAAAGAGGAACTGGGTAGCATGAAAAATATATTTCATTCTTACCACCAGGACAGGAGTACAGGAAGAATGAAAGTGAAATTCAGGAGAGCAGGCTGATAAAGATGAAGGAAGAGAAAATTTTCCTTAGGAGAAGGGTTGATATCTTTCACATACAGAAAGGAAGAAAATCTAGAACCCTAAGATAGAGAAATGGGAAAATTAGGTATATACGAGTGTCATGACTGTTAACAAGGGAGTTAGGAGAGGGGGAGATTTTTTAGTTGTCCTAAGATCTGAAAGCATGGCTTGGGAGCAATAAAACCTAACCAATGAAGAGAGACAAGAGAAGTGATCGGAATGGCTTTTCCAAAAGGAGCTAAGATCCAGAAAAGCAGGGAGAAGCAGCCTTTTCATGATGTTAATAGAGTTCACAGTAAGAGCTATCAAGGAGCCACCCCTGAAGTCTGAAACCAGTGGTCCGAGGTCCTTACATAATATGGGGATAGATTTGAGATGGACTAATTAGAAAGATCAAAATAAAACACTATAATGTTATTTGTGTGCATCAATGATTATGCAAAGAAACATGCAGGTTTTACATGTTACCTGAGCACTCTTGACCAATAAATTTATAAATTATGACATTCAAGGAAGACTTAGGAGAGTTGTCATCTACCAAAGGGAGGCAGGCAGGCCTGGGTTAGATGTTGGTCTGATGGGAGACACCTTCTGGGTCTCCTCCTACTCAGGGAGTGACATTGGACAACATTTGAACAATATGGTTTTTGTCAATCTTACAACTTATTGACTTTATGTCTCTCTGTGGAAGACTAAATGCGAGGAATATCGTAGAAAACACCACAGGGGCCAAATGCAAGAGAAAGGAAAGAGGACTTGAATCCTATAAATGTGTTAGGCCTTTGCAGGAGAAAGGAAAAGGGATCAGCCCCAGAAGTAGGTTAAATTGTTATAAACTCACTTTTCTGGGAGAGGAGAAGGGGGAGAGGGGAAGGAAATGGAACAATGGAACATGTCTCTTCACTGCAAGTGAAGACAGAGCCGGGAGCGATGGTACCTGCAGCTTGGAACCAGCAAAACCTGAGCAAAACCACATCCTGAAAAGCATGTGGCACAGGTATGGATCCTCAGCAGCTATCCCAGGGCACAAGTTCTGAACTCAGAACCTGCCTGTTCAAGGATCTGCCAACATCGGTTCTCTACTGGAAGCAAACGTGAAGGCAAAAGGGACAGAGCCCCAGAAGCAGGTTTTACAGGTCCAGCTAGTCTACAGTGAGAGACAATCGAAGCACCATGTGGCTCAGTACTAACTGCCTACTCCACTTCCAAGAAAATCTGGGGCTGGTGTCTCTATGAGCTTACACTCTGTTCACATCTAAAATGTCAGACACACAGGACTCAGAGAGAAATGGACACTCAGAGGTGCTGAATATATTGCAAGGAAAAGAAAGGCCTTATAAGACCCAGCATCTGAGATTACCATCGCCACACTAAGAAGGTCTTTTTCAGAGCAGAGACCTTTCACACCAAAGATGATAAATAGTGTCACAATCAAGGCCTTCATGGAGGAGTCTGTCAGATGACTTAAGTTCCAGGCATCTAGGAAGGCTCCTGGGAAGACTGATTCCACAGTTTTCTGCTTTCTCCTCCAGCACCAACTCTCTGCTATGGTCTTCGGGAACATTACACATTAATTCTAGAAATCTAATTTTTCCTGCAATAGCCCAGAGTGTTTTTGTTTCTTAAATTTTGTGGATATAAAGCTTGTACTAGAATTATATGTGCCATACTAAATCTTTAAATTCTCTAAAACGATGACATTCATGGCAAACTTTGAAACTTGAAGAAATTATATACATCTCAATGAGAGGAAGATATGAAGACAGGGGATAGTGTAGATATAACCCAAATCTCCACTCTCTCGCACCCGTTATTTATTTATTTATTTATTTATTTATTTATTTATTTATTTATTTATTTTTGCATCAAGAACTCTCTGACTTCAACTTAAGAATTTTGGACTTTAAACTCATAAAGGTTTTGCTTTAGAAGCTTGGTTCCTTTGGACTTTAATATATAAGAGGATTTAGGTCTTGAACTTAAATTTTCTTCTAAGAATTTGACAATAAAGACACATTTTTAAAAATTGGAATCTCTTTAAGTTGTCAATGCATCTAATTTCAAAAACTCTGACAAACTACATTGGATGACACATATTGGCATTGAAAATAGAAGAGAGAGTGAATTTTCAGCCTTGGATTAATGCACTATTTGATCCTTGGTTCATGTACTGGTTAGATTCATTTGTGAACCATCTGGTGGCTAAATCTACAGTTCTACCTGTAGACCCGGGGGGATCCATAAAGAAGCAGTGGTGGTGAGTACTGGGGGAAACTTCATAGAAATAGAATCAGGACTTCCTACAAGGAAGAATTTCCTGCATTTCTTTTCCCACGTGTCTGTAATGGGAACTTTCACTGGAGTAATGGTATTAGCTCCTCTCTGCCCTATGTGAGTGGTGAATTTGGGAGGAGGCTCAGCTCCCTCCAGGTGCTCTCTCTCAGACTGTCTATCTGCAGAGAAGGCACATTCTGGACTGGATATCCAGCCACAAACTAAGTGTAGTGGGGCAGGTCCTTATGCAGGGGATGCTGTGTCGTCCGGCACTACCTATGACTGAGGGGTTAGTTGAAGTTAAGGGAGCAGAATTAGCAGGTCCATTTGGCCAGACATTGGGGCCACTTTCTCCAGCATAGTTTTTAATCAGTGAATTCCATCTGTCTGACTTGTGTCTATCTCTTAGTTCTTTTCTCTACAGAAAAGTCACAGCATGGCTGACTCTCATGTATTTGGCTCTGATTCACCATAAGTAGAGGAACATGGAAATTAGGGTAAAGGAGACATTCCCAAAATTAGCCAGAGTAGTGCTCAGTGAGATGACCCCAATGATAACAAGAAATCCAAAACTCTCGTTTTAGGACCTGTAAACATAAGACAGGCATCACAGAGAAGCTGCAAATTACCAAAGGTAATTCTTGATCCTTGACCTCAGAATAATTTGAATGATTGAAGTATATGCACTTACTTTCCTCTCTGCCTCATTGCACTTAGGCTGGGGAGAGACTCCCCTTTTTTCCATTTTCTATTGTAATGTTCCTTCCCAAACTTTCCATACAGAAATTCTTCTTTGGCTGTCCTTGCCCCATTATACATCTCTCTCTCTCTCTCTCTCTCTCTCTCTCTCTCTCTCTCTCTCTCTCTCTCTCTCTCTCTCTTTTCCTGATGAAACTCTCTCAGTATAATTTTCAGATTCCTAATAGATCTATGATTTAAACATAGACAATGTCTAGATTGATTTTCTTATAGTTTTACATACAACAACTTTAACAAAGTGTGGTATAGTTTCCTTATATTTTATTCCTACAAGTGAAAATGTGGAAAGCCATTTATTTTCATTTCAACATTGATTTCCTACTGTGTACATTTCAGTGTCTCTGGTACTGTATTAGGTATCAGAGATACTGAAATGGAAGTCACAGGTCCTCTTGTCATTGAGCTTGGGGGGGCGGGGAAGAGTAAATAAAAACGATTAGAGACCAATATAATAAGTGGTAGAATGGAGATATAAACAGGGTGTAATTTGTGTTCATCAGGTTCAGGGGGTATATAATGGACCCTAACTGGTCCAGTTGGTTGAATCACATGCAAATGAGCAAGCTTCACCCGTATATTTAATGTGCATGTATGTCACAATTTTACACTTACCACAGTATTCAGGACCCAATATCTTATAGCTGAATTTGCTTAAGCTGTGACAAAAGCCTGCACGGAGCAGATGTTCTTGGAATAGCTCCCTTGGCCTTCTGGGCTTCTCTTCACAGACACAGTGGCCAGTGACTGCAGGTCTCAGGAGCTCTCATCAGCTTCCCTCCATGAATTCCTTCAGTTTCCCTCCATGACCCCCTTTAGGAGTGGTGGTACCGTGGTTCTTGTCAACTTAAGAGGCAAGATCTAAACCAGGGCTACTCAAACTTGTGCAAGCGAATGACCCAAGGACTCGTTCAAAAGCCAATTCTGATTCCAGTGAGTCCGACATTTGGCGCTTCTGACAAGCTTTCGGGTGAAGCTGCTGCTGCCAGTCTTCGGAACACATTTTGAGTAGCATGATTACATATGTTTAAACTAACAGGAGATATGCAACAGTTTATCTATATCTTTAGATAACTGCCCTTGTGGAGCTTTATGGTCTGGCTATCAAGACTCTTTTCTGTACCCTAGAAAGCTTGCAGGAGCAGGCATTATGCTCACTGAGTCTTTACAGGGAATAACTTATGCTCACTGAGTCTTTATAAGGAATAACTAAGGACAGCCTGTTTACCACCCTTCCCTTCTCCTGGGGTACCATTTTCCTCATGTCATCTATAGGGTGCCTAAAGGAGCTGCCACACTCTAAAATACCACTAATGCTGTTTCTTACACAGATGAAAAACTGGAGGCACAGACTGCAAGTACTTGTTCAAGGTCATACAGTATGGGGCCAGGCCAGGCTCTGAACCCAGGAAGTCTGGCTCAGTAGCCAAACACTGTACTTTTCTATTTCTCAACTATAATACTCTGGTCACAGATGACTCACCCAAGAGTTGATCCCTTAAGGAAAGAAGAAAAATTAAATTAAGCCCTTTGGGAAATGCTATGCACTTCCTCTGAAACCTGTGTTATTTCACTTTTTCATTTTTCTTTCTTTCTTTTTTTCCAAAATCTAGAACTAAGCCTGTTAAAATAAGAATTCTCACAACCTAACGTGAACTCAATTCAATATTACATTCATTTTCTCCCACCCTCAAAGAACTTTTTAATCCTTCAAAAAGAAGGGTGGGAGGAGAAAAAGCAACAACAGCAACAATAATTGTATTAGTCTGCTCAAGCTACCATAGCAACAAAACACAGACTGAAGGGCTTAAACAGCAAAAATGTATTTTCTTACAGTTCTGGAGGCTAAATGTTGGCGATCAGAGTGCCAATATTGTCAGTCTCTGGTGAGAGCTCTCTTCCTGGCTTGTAGATAACAAGGGAGAAAACAAGCTCTGGTGTTTCTTCTTCTTCTGGTAAGGGCACTAATCCTAACACAGGGGAACATCCTCAAAACCTCATCTGAACCCAGTTATCTCCCAAAAGCCTCATCTCCTAACATCATCACATTGGGGGATAGGGCATTTATACATAAATTTGGGGGGGATACAGTTGAGCCAATAGAAATGACCTACTGCTTGTATGTAATGGCTTTGGAAATGCTTCCCCCCCCACACCCCAATCACCCTATCATGGAGCAGGGGACAAACAGCATACAATGTGGACCTGGCACATGTGACAAAGAGCATTTTTTCAGGACCCGACTAAAATGTTCTACCTACTCACCTACTCTAAGACTGAATTTGTGTGTGTGTGTGTGTGTGTGTGTGTGTGTGTGTGTGTGTGTGAGAGAGAGAGAGAGAGAGAGAGAGAGAGAGAGAGAGAGAGAGAGAGAGAAGCATTTATGTATATTGGGAGAGAGAATAGACTTTCTGCTAGTTTTACAAATGAATAACAATTATTTGGAGTGGGCACCTGAAGGCATATCTTCCTCATTCCCAGATTCTAATCTTCTCGGCTTAGTCAAAATGAAAATAACCTAGCCTGAGGGAACATACATGCTGCAAGACAGCCTCCTCAAGAAATGAATGTTCTCTCAGTCAATTTTGCTGAAAGGAAGGATGAAGATTGGCACGAAAAGTGGACTTTGTAGGATAATTGGACAATAAAGAATTTGTTTCCCCCCCCCCACAAGCATTTTGTGCACAATTGGGGGATGATGATGGGAGCCATTTCATTGTGTTTCTCTGGAAAATCAGAGTCTGAGGATACCACCATGACAGCTCTGACCTCACCTGGGCCAACGGGTCTCTTTTCTCGGACTTTCTGGCCTTGGGATGAGAAAGCTGGGATAGCTTTTCTAGTGACTGAAGCCATAAGATGGAAAAGTCAGAGAGGTTGTCTGCTAGTCTACAAATAAATAGAGTTGAATAGAGACACAAGGTTAGAGTCAAAGGATCGGACAGGCTGAATTTTGTCTTCCTCAAATTCATATGTTGAAATCATGATCCCCAGTACCTCAGAATGTGATTATCTATGAAGATAGGGTATTCAGAGAGGAATCAATGTTAAATGAGGTCGTTAGAGTGGGCACTCATTCTATATGACTGGTGTCCTTATAAGAAGAAATTAGGAAGCAGACATCCACAGTGGGAAGGCTGTGTGATGACAGAAAAGATGGCATCTATAAACAAAGGAGAAAAGCTCTCAGAAGAAATTAATGTTGCTGACACCTTGACTTCAAACTTCCAGCCTCTAGAACTG
Organism: Rousettus aegyptiacus; assembly: GCF_014176215.1. Classification (NCBI taxonomy): domain Eukaryota; kingdom Metazoa; phylum Chordata; class Mammalia; order Chiroptera; family Pteropodidae; genus Rousettus; species Rousettus aegyptiacus. The sequence continues at coordinate 64,419,006 of NW_023416285.1, read as the reverse complement.
TGGGAAAATGAATTTCTGTTGTTTAAGCCGCCAAAATCTATGGTACTTTGCTATGGCAGTCCTAGAAAACTATTATAGCCTTTAATCCAAGTACTTCTGAAGCCCGAGCACATCCATGTTCTTGGAAGCCAATGTATTATTCTGATGATAAATTCCTGTTTTATGCCAAGCCATTTCGAGTTGGGTTTTTATCACTTAAAACCAAAGGAGTCCTGCTCGATATAGTTTTAATAAACAAGTAGGAGTCAGTCAGTAAAGGAAGGAGAAAAAGCACATTTGAAAAGTGCAGAGGCACAGAACACTGAGAATGGCTAGAGTGTGGTGCTTGAGGAGCAGGTGAGGGCCAGGTCACAGAGGGCCTTTTATGCTGTAGCATGAGAGCTCTGGGAGCGGGAGAGTATTGGAGCAATTCAAGCAAGGAAATGAGATGATCAGATTCAGAGTTTTGAAAAATAACTGACCACTGGAAGATATGGTTTGGGAAAAATTAAATTAGAAGGCCAGTGAAAGATTCTACATGAAAAATGATGATGTCTGGACTAAGGGGATGGTCATATTCAAGGGTGCTTTTTAGAAGGTAAAGTCAACAGATCTCGGTGACCAATCGGTGCTCAAAGGTGAGATGGAGGGAGAAATTGTGGGTGACTCCCAGGTGTCTTGCTTAGGAGACTGAATGACTGTTGTTGCCTGTTGTAGGGGCAAAGATGCAGATAGAGGTTAGGTTTGAAAGGTAAACAAGATAGACTTAGCTTTGCACATGTAAATTTGGGAGGGTTTTAGAACTTTTGCTGAGAAGGAATACAATATGACATATGGAGCTTCAGTTGAGGAAAGAAGTCTAGGCTGTAGGGTAACTGTGGGTACAGATGAAACTGTCCAGAAGGATGAGGGAGGGAGTTAGAGAGGAGGGAGAAGAAGAGAAATGAGAAAGAGGAACCTTAGATAGGACTAAGAAGAAGTAGTCAGAGGAAGGAGTAAAAACAAAATATATAGGTGTGAGTGGGGAGTTGATGTTAAGAATTATCAAGAATAGCAAGAGAGCAAACCAGATGAGAATGAAAGAGTTTCCAGTGGCTGACACAGGACCACTGGTGACCTTGGAGAGATAGACCCCTTTCAAGGAGAGTACAGGAGTGAGACAGTGAAGGGTGATATTGTCATGAGTTGCGGAATAAACAGGTGAGTGTTATTTGGGGAGAGAGAGTGGCAAAAGTGAATGTGGACAGCTCCTTTAAGAAATTTGGTTATCAAGGGAAGGAAAGAGTTAGGGTCTGGGGAAAGTCATAAGTTGAAAAACGGTTTTCTATTTGTTTTTTCTTTCAGCATGTTTTTTGTGCCAAGGAGATTAAATTTGTATAGAGATTAAGGATGCAAGAGAAAGGATGATTGATATATTTATTGATAAATAATTATTGAGCACTTACTAAGTGCCAGGAAGTTGGTGAATACAACAGACAGGGTCTTGAGACACCTATATTCTAGCAGTTCAGGGTCACAGAGGTAAAGGAGTAAATGGCAGAAGACATAGGAGGAAAGAAGAGCCTTTACAAGCGGAGGAATTCCAAGTTTACTGAGGCAGAAGGGAAGAAGGAAATGATGGATAGGGATGCAGGTAACTTTGTCTGGATAAGAGCAGAAAGCAGATGATGCCTCCACTCTTTGCAAGGCATGTGATGAAACTCTGTTGCCTAGAGAGGAGAAACATGGGGGAAAGTTTGAGAAAGGCAGAATTTGGAACTCTTGGTGGGTGTGGGGTAAGTTGACTGAAGAGACATAGTGACTAAAGAGACATATGCAGCATCAAGGGCCTGACTGAAACTGAAGACCATAAACCCGTCATCTCTCAAATCCATGAAGTCATTTGATTTTCTCCAGCAGAGCCTATCTATGTAGTACAGGCTCAGAGAAGGTGGACCAGTGACTGCTTACGTTACTAAATTTACTCACTTTAATCACCACCTTTGGTGGTCTAATGGTAGACGCCTGGAACTTTGCATTGACTATTTGGAGATCAAGACCAGGCTGCAGGGAAAAGAGTGCTCTAATGGCTTAGGAATGCCTCCAGTGATGCCGGACTAGGAAGTAGAGGTATAAATGCCACATTTATGCTGACTCTGACCCCATAGCTCACCAAGCTGAAACACTATAACGTGTGTGTTAGGGCCACTGAAGACTTTGATGCTCTGTGAGGTTACTATTACCATGTGGATTGGATTTTTGGGGGGGGGGATATTAATTCATTGGTTGGTTTTTCTCTCTCTATCATCTCCTTTATCTTTCTCCCTATTCAAGCAGGTATCAGGCCCAGCACTCACTGTCTTGTAGGGCAAGTGTGTTCTAGAAGAATAGGTAGCCAGGAGGTCTTTCTGTCATTGTTTTCTAAAAGCCCAAACCCTTGATGGAAGTGGATAGGCCTGAAGAGGCAAAGTGTCTTGGCCATAAGAAGCAGAAAAACTTGATGTATTAGTTTCCTATGGCTGCCAGAACAAAGTTCTAAAACCTGAGTGGTTTAAAACAGCAGAAACTTATTGTCTCATAATTTTGGAGGCTAGAAAGAGTCCAAAATCAAGTGTCAGCAGGGCCATGCTCTTTCTGATGGCTCTAGGGGAGAATCCTCCCGTACGTCTTTCAGCTTCTGTGTTTGCTGTCCTTGGCGTTCCTTGGCATTCCTTAGCTTGTCGATTCATCATTTCAGTTACATGACTGTTTTTTCCCTGTGTATCTTCACATGGTATTTCCTTTGTGCATGCCTATCATTGTGTCTGAATGTCCCCTTTTCATAAGAATACCAATCGTATTGGAGTAGGGACCACCCTAATGACCTAATTTTAATTTGATGACATCTATAAAGATTCTATTTCCAAGTAAGGTAACATTCTGAGGTACTTGAGGTTAGAACTTCCACATATCTTTTTTGGGGAACACAATTCAACTCATAACACTGGACTTTCCCCTGCCCCATCCCCATGCTTACTGGCTTCCTGGGATAGTGGAAAAAAATGGCGATAAGACCCAAGAGAAAAAGGCCTAGATGATGAGGTATATGTTTTAAACAACTGTAGGCTGCGCAGGACCTGCGTGGCCATGTCTACAGTGCCGCCCTAACACCAATCTGTGTAGACTGAGCTTTCTTCTTCATACACCCCCAGATGCCCTGATACCCTAAAGATTTAGGACAGTGGCACACACATAGTAAGGTGGGTGCTTATCTTGCAAAGAAATGAGGTTTATCTTTTGAGAGATAATAAAAAAAACATTACGTTTCTTGTATATTTAAGCATGTGAACCAAGATTTATGCCCACTGCACCTGTGATCGGCTTTCGCCCCATCAGAGCTGTCATTACTGTCTGTATCTCTCTTTTCACCCAGGCTGTCAACAGCCAGATACTGATCATGCCAGCAGTTATGTTTTCTAGAACATGTTTATCACCCACTGCTTGCTTTTTTCCCCTCTCCTATCGATTTTTCTGTTCAATACAACCAGAATTGATATTGGTAAGTGTTATATGAAAAAAAGCCTATTGTGTTTTTGAAAGGAGCAGATAGTGAACCCTGGAGAAACTTCGGCCTGGTCACTTTATCTTGTTATTTCTTTTCTTCTTCCTCTTAAAAAAATCTTTTATTTTATCTATTTCTAAATCTATATCTATATCTATATCTATATCTATATCGATATCGATATCTATGTCTATGTCTATGTCTATGTCTATGTCTATGTCTATATCTATATCAATAGCTATATCTATATCTATATCATCTATCCCTATCTCTATCTCTATCTCTATCTCTATCTCTATCTCTATCTCTATCTCTATCTCTATCTCTATCTCTATCATCTATCTAATAGGCAAAAGCAAAAGAAAAAATGATATATGGAAAAGAATATGAGTTCATAATCAGAGAAAGAATTGTGTTCAGTGATGAAAACCACATAGTAATTTTCTATAGTAAAAAGTAATTTTCTTCTAACATGAGTCATAACATTTTATCTTGATCACAATGTTGCAGTTTCCACATTTCCTCAGAAAAATAACCCCCAATTTCCTGACCCTGCTTAAAAAGTTTGATTTGGGAAACCTGCCAGTCAGCTTGCCCAGAATCATCGATTTACAGAAGGGAGCCTCATCCTGTAGCAAGCAGACAGCTGGAGGTTCCCCAGGCCCTGGTCTCAACCCCTTTTACATCTAATTGGCTGCGCAATCTCTGAGGGAAAATAAACTTAGTTTTGCTGATCTCATCAGAAAACCAAATTAAAAACAAACAAACAAACAAGTATGCAGTCTTCTTTAGTCATCCCTTTGTCAAATATTGGGTACCTACTATGTGACAGGCACAGGGCTAGGCACTGGGGATATAGTGAAGAAGATAGAGTTCTCCATCTGGGAAGACGGGCATAAATGTTAAATCACAATCTAGATAAATGTTAAGAAAGGAGATACCTGGTGTAGTATGATTGTATAAAAGGGAAATTTAAGCTCCTCTGGGATTCTGGGAAGGCTTCTGACCCATCATTCTGTGATCTGAAAGACAAATAGGAGTTAACCAAGCACGGGCATGAAAAGTGAGCATTCTAGACAGAGGGCCCAGTGCATACACATAAGGCTGTGAGTTTGGAGGGAGCATAGTATATATATGAAAGACTGAAAGATGAGATGAGGAGTGGTGTAATGCGACTGAAAGGCAGACAGCCAATATTCACAACAGGGCATGGTAAATTCTTGGTCTTTATCCTAAAGCAATGAATGGGAAGTGGGGTGTATGTATGTGTGTGTGTGTGTGTGTGTGTGTGTGTGATCAGCCATCCACATCAACCCTCTGGCAATAGGTGTCATGATAAAAGGTGAATCTCCGAAATTCTTTGAGATTCTAATTTTAAGCTCAGTTTTTGGTTTATGAGACTCTTGGGTGTACTGCTTGGTTCTCGTTGATCCACAGAGAACAGAAACTGAACTGTAATCGGTATAGATGAGCCCTCTGCAGCAACAAGATTGCCTCTACAGAATGATATTGTTTTTATTAAAAATATAGACAAATAGATAGTTATGTATATCAGCCAGAAATATGGACATAAGATGTTATTTTTGGGTTATATGACTTTCGATTTTGGGGGGAGGGGTACATTTTATGTGTTCCAAAGTGTGCAGAGTTATTTTTTTAAGAGCTTGCTAAAAATACAGCTGAGGGTAGGTGAGTGTCAGAGTCATGTACAAGTCACCAGGAGTGCAGGGCTTTTCTATTTGGAAATAGGATTTGGTTACCATGAGGGCATGTGCTCCAAAGGAATACAAGGGTACAAAGGAGGGAGAGTGCTAGGGACTAAATTGTGTCCCCCTCCCCAGTTCATATGCCGAAACTCTAACCTCCAGTAAGTGTATTTGGAGTAAGAAAAAAATCAAGTTTAAATGAGGTCACAAGGGTGGGTCCCTGATCCTGTAGGATTAGTGTCCCTATAAACACAGATTCTAGGGAGTGCGATCTCGCTTTGTCAAAAAAGGTGGCCAACTACAAGTTAGGAAGCTCGAAACTGAATCAGCTGGCACCTTGATCTTGGACTTCCCAGCCTCCAGAGCTGTGGGAAATAAATGTCTGTTTTTAAGCCACTCAGTCTATGGTATTTTGTTCTGGCAGCCTGAGCTGACTGAGACATGGTGGCAGCCTTTCTGGGAAGACTTCACAGAAAAGGAGAAACGTAGGTTGCACCTTTTCAATTTTATTACATTTCAAGTTTCTATATTCCTTCGATGAGGTAAAATCATATGTTACCATCTAACACCTATCAAAAAGTTAATAGATTCTAATAAAGAGTACTTAAAACATGTCCAAATGTATATCTATATGCATGTAATACTTGGAGAGACAGAAACACTGACCTCCAAATAAGATTTGAGCTAAGTTCTATCCATTAAGAATGAAATAAACAGGAATTTTATAGCATGCTCTATGCTGAAGGGTTCTTGACACCCAAACTCTGAAAGGCAAAGAACTTCATTTTGTCAGATGGGCAACATGTAGGGATAATACCAACATGGGGCGGGGAGCTCTTTCTCAGGCTGAAGCAGAGAGTATCCCAGAGAAAGTCGTGTCAAAACCAAATTTTGAAGAATGGATAGGGGTTTACCAAGTAGATGGGGAGAGAGAGAAGGAGGGATAGAGAAGGAACGGGGAGCTCTTACAAGCTCATGAGGGCAGGAACTGTCCCTTTTGTCCCCTGTGCCTGGTACCTAGCTGATGCTCGAAAACAGTTTGCAGAGTGGCTGGGTGTAGAGGACCAAAGAAGTAGCATGTGCAAAGGAACTGGAGACGTTTGAAAACTCCCAGTTGTCTGATGTTGGAGTTGACGGTGTGTGTGTGTGTGTGTGTGTGAGAGAGAGAGAGAGAGAGAGAGAGAGAGAGAGAGAGAGAGAGAGAGAGAGAGAGAAAGCGTGCAGGGCTGGGTGGTGTGGTGTGGAAGGGCAGGAGGGTGGCCGGGATAGAGGAGTGGGGAACAGAAAGAAGATGAAGTTACAGAGGGAAACAGCAGCTAGGTCATGCTGGGCCTTGTACGCTGCTCCCGGAAGCCTGGACTTTGTTCTGTGGACAATGGCATCACAGATTTGTTGTCTGTGGCAGGTGGTAACCCAGGTCTCTGGATTGTAGCCTATGTCTGGATTGTTAGATTTCCATCTAACACCTCTCCCTTTATCCATCTTTACCTGTGGCTTTGCAGGGAGGTGCCTGGCCTTGGAGGCCTGAGGGCGGAACCAGACATAGAGATGCACCTGGGCAGGTTTTTCAGTGCCTGGTTGTCAGGCAGAGCTGTAAAGGAGCAAGCTATTTTTTCCGTTTTTTCCCCTCTGTCACTCTTCCTTCCTCACTGCCCCTGACACCGTGCAGCTACTCTCTGAGGGACACACACTAGTTAGGGATTCAATGGGTAGGAAACTGAAGAAGTTATGAGGTAGGTCGGAGGCAGGGAGGTGAGCCCTGAGCGATACTACCTTGTCACTGTAGGGAGGTCGTGTAGAGCAATACCCAGGAGGGAAGCTGGTGTTCCTGTCTCTCTTGAGCCGGTGGTAGATGCTGGAGAACAGCATGGAAGCCTGGCTGAGAATGTAGGGGAATCATGAAAGTTTTGAGAGTTCCACAGAGCAACATAAAAGGTGGGCTTTTGTATGTTGGGTGATGAGGACTAGGGGTGAGGGGAGGGGAGATGTTCCGAAGAAGGACCGTACCACCCAGACTTGTTAAGTCCTTTGGCCATCTTACCTCTCTGGCTCTGTGTCCCCCAGCTCTGACACCCTCCAATATACCAGCTATCAGCGGTAACCAGCTCTGTCTTCACCTTCTGATCCCAGACTGGCAGAAACAGTAATAGGAGGCTTCCCACTGTAAGTGCCCCACAGAGTATGAAAATCCCAGCCCCCCACTGCTGGGCCATAAGGTACCTTGTGCAAACTAGATAAAGACACTCCTTCTATAGACATTCTATAGCCACCTCCTGTAAACAACCTTCATAACTATATTTTTCTGTCCCCCAATACTTCCCAACTGTGTCAGTCTTACTTTGTAAGTCCCTTATCCAAAAGAGACACTCTCAGAGAATTCTGCAGCCAGTAAGGTCTAAGATTAAAACATGGGCAGGTGCATTTTTAAAGTGTAGTTTCAAGCTGCATGGGGAGAAATTGCTTGTGAAACAGAAAAAGCCCAAATCAAAGGTGCCATTGCCACTCTCTTCATTTCTGTCGTGAGTTACTCAGGTCTCCGAGCCTCAGGATGAGGCCCTCGACGCTTTTGTGGGACTCACTCTGCTGGCTACAGATGGTTCTCGCTTCATACATATTTCATCTGTTTGAGTGTATGTGGTTTGGGGTGAATAAAAGCAAAGTGATTTTTGTGTCTCCTACTTTCCTTTCACTATTTAGAGATTGTATTCCAAAGCTTCTGAGATGTAACTAAATGCAGACAATCCCTGACGACATGCGTGGAAGCTCTCTGCAGAGGGCCTCAAGGTTGTAGACTTCCATTAGCAAACTGGTGTCTCATCCTCTCTTCTCCCCAGTGGGCCCTTCTATGAAGCCAAAATGCCAAGTTATTTCCCCAAAGAAATACTTCCCTCAAATAGTACATTTCAATCAGACAGGTCACACGTCCCCAACTGTAACCAACTATCTCTCAACCAGTCTCCGTGCATGGTAACTGACATCAGATGAGCTCGTCACATGCAGAAGTGCCAGGGCCATAAATCTTTCAAAAGATTAAACGAAAACACAAAATCAAGCACCAAAGTGAGGATTAGAAAATATGGTCAATGACAAAGACAAAGGTTGTTCAGATTCCCTGTAAGATTAAGGAACTATCAGAAATGCCCAGAAGTCCTGTAATCAGGTGGGGCCTGTCTCATTCAGATCTTCTGACAGTGTTTATCAGGCCCTTTTGGTCTCCCAAGGAGATTTAAAAAAAAGAGTAGTTGAATAGAAATAGTCATTTCAAATATCTTTATTTCTATATATTTCCTCTGAAGAAGTCAGATCTGATCACATCACCATACTGCTTAAAATCTGATGGCTCCCGGGCTCACAGGAAAAAGCGCATATTTCTAAGCATGCAAGTCTCTTATAAAATGATCTCATCATACTTTCCTGGTCTACTCGCTGGCTCCTTTCTTGTGCTTAAATTATATTTAACTAGTGGGGACACTCATACCTTTTAACACCATGTCTTCACTTGTGCTGTTCATCTGCTGGAAGGCTATTCTGCCAGTTGCGTGCTTGGTCTAACTCATCCTACATGTCCAGCTCCCTTCAGGAGAAACTCCCATGACAGGATAATTAGTGCTGCATTCCAGAAGTCTTTCTAAATCAGATGGCATTTTTACAATTTACTTACACGTCTGCTCCTTTGCTGGACCTTGAGCTCCATTCTTAATATCTGAGCATATTCTTCTTTGAAACCCTGGCATATAGTAGGGGCTCAATGAACATTTGTTGAATTGAATAGAATGGAATTACAGTTTAAAGAGGAGATGAAATACCAAATTCTTATTTGACTGATTGGGCTCAATGGTATGTTCAGAAAGGGGTTAGAGTAGTTTACATACCTGTAAGTAACCCTGAAGGAGAAATTAACTGTTGAATTCTTAAGAGACCAAAACTACAATCATTTACTTGAATATTTACTAGTGTTATTCATTCATTCAACAATTGCTCATTTAAAGCCCGCCGCGGTGTTCTAGATACCTGGGATTTAGCAGTAAGCAAAAATAAAAAAAAAATCCTGGCTTCATGGCACTTATATTTTAGAACTCAGAGCACAGTGGTTAGGGTAAGCTCTGGGTTCAGTTCCAAGCTTCATAACTTCCTAGGTGTGTGACCTTGGGAAGTTACTTAGCCTTCCTGTACTTCAATTTCCTCGTATGTCAAACGGAGATAAATAATAGTGCGTATCTCACAGGGTTCTTGCAAAGATATATAAGTGAAAGGCGTGAAGCACTTAGAATAATTGGCATATAGTACATACTCAACAAACATTAGTTATAGTTCATTCTATAGCTGAGAAATTCACATTAGGCTTTTGCTCTAATCTCTCACTCAGGTGCCCCCAAAACAAATTAGCCCTGTAAACACCTGTGTGTGTTCTGTCACTTTCCTTGTATGTCTTACACGAGGAACTCTACCCTCCATCCCACTCCGCCTTTTATCTCCTTCTGTTCCTTGATTAACACTTACTTGTCCTTAAGGTCTTAGCTTAGAATGTTCTGTCTGTAAGCTCATGAATATAGAAATCAGAGTTCTTGGAATGAAATGAAGTCAGGGTTTACTGCAGGTTGTTCATCTAGATAAACATACTGACATTATATTTAGAGGTAAATTATTCATATGAGCTCTCTACCTTGCATCGATCTCATTGTTCAACTCATGTTCTCTGAATATAGTCAGAGGTAAAGTCTTGGCAGTTTTAGTAGGAGTAGAGACTATCTCTCTTGAGTACCCAGCTCAGGGTCCTGTCACTTACTGCTGGTGTGTCCTTGAGTTATCTAGTTTCTCCCTATCTTAATTTTATCATCTTCAGAACAAGAGCTGGTTGCACAAATAACTGCCTTATTAAGTCATAGTGAGAATTAAATGAGACAATTATGCAAAGCCTTCAGTACGATGCCTGCGATATAGTAAGCATTCGATAAATGACAATTCAATGACAAAACATCGTGCTAGCCCTGTTGTCCTCCTTATTTGCAGTTCTGCTTTCCACAGTTTCAGTTATCCTTGATCAACCATGGTCCAAAAATATTAAATGGGAAATTCCAGATATAAAGAATTCAGAAGTTTTAAATTGTGCACTATTCTGAATAGAGTGCTGAAATCTCATGCTGTCCCACTCCACTCCACCCCACCCGGGACATGAATCGTCCCTTTGTCTAGTGTATCTGCACGGTGTACACTACCTACCCATTAATCCTTCAGCAGCTGTCTTGGTTATCAGATCAGCTGTTGTGGTATTGCAATGCTCTGTTCGAGTATCCCTTATTTTACTTATAATGACCCAAAAGCCATTTACACAACTAATTATAGTATATTGCTTTAATCATTTTATTTTATTATCAGTTATTGCTGTTAATCTTACTGTGCCTAATTTATAAATTAAATTCTATCATAGGTATGAATGCATAGGAAAATCCAGTATATATAAGGTTCTGTGCTATCTTCAGTTTCAGGCATTCACTGGGGGTCTTGTAATGTATCCCCCAACAGACAAGAGTGAACTTCTGTGTTATGTTTTTTATGAGTTCAGTTGCTGCCTTGTCTATTCGTTTGACTTGATGGTATGGAATTTCAATGCCAACTCTGGAAAGAAGCAGGCACTGCAGTGAATATCCTTTGTAACATGAATTCCTTCCATAACTGTTATAAAAGACTTTACATTCTACTCCAAGGTACTACATTCTACCCCAAATTTCTTTTCTTCCCTCCAATAAACACTTCCTGAGAGTATTGAAGAGATCAACCAGGTTTACTGCAATAACAATCTCTAAATCTCACTAGTTTAAAACACCAAAGGTTTATTTCTTGTTCATTTGTTTGTACCCACTGAGGGTTGGCAATGGGGCTCTGGTCACTGAAGTCACTTGACCTGGGAGACGGCGCAGCCAATCACCTGAAATGTTGTTGTATCCGTGGCCAGAGGGAAAAGAGAGCTGTAGATGGTTTCACAGCAGCAAATAAGCGCTTCGGTACTGTAAGTGGCACTCATCACTGTGTCCACCAATCACAGAGCACACCGTTCACCCGCCCCACCCATGCCCTACGGAGCTGGCAGTGCATTTCTAGGAGGGGGCAGAATTTCAGTGCAATTTCAGGAAGGCCATATTTGACTAGGATGACAACCACAGGATACTAACTACATGCAAAGCACTGTACTAACCCTGGTAGAAGATAGGATGACATATAAACTGTGACCTTGGTGCTCAGGTGACATATAATATGGCAGGAGAGATAAGGGATAGGAAAAGAATAAAACAGATACTACTTCTGAGCTTCCAGCAGCGTTTCACTGAGAATAGAGGATAAGCAGAGTGATTAATTCCTATAGTACTGCTTTGAACACTGAAGAAATTCATTACCAGGGGCCTGCCAGGGACTGTAAAGATGTTATTTGAGAGATGAGAACCAGGGTAGCAATAACTCATCATTTTTTAAGTTCTAGTGAAGGCTATCATCATCAACCCACTATTTATTTCAACTTCTATCTGTGTGATAGGTCAAGCAAACAGCAGACAGGGTCTTTCCCTTGGGAAGAGCTCAAGAACTCGGGTGCCACAGGCAGGTCCAGCATAGCAAAGGGCGAGTGGAACACACCTGGACACACTCACACTCCATAAGATCCATCTCACACATGATTTAGGCCTTTCAACCAGTAATTGACACTGCTTCAGTGCAAGAAGACAAGAAAGGCAGCATGGGAAACAGAGAAAGATATGGAAGCCTGGCCCCTGCCCTCAAGGTGCTCGTAATATATTTAGAGAGATAATACAGAGATGCGGGGAAAATATCATACATAAATTCAAATATGTAAGCGTTAGTGCCTAAATGAAGGATTCAAACCTGTTCTGTAGCATCTGAGAAGAGCGCCCCCTGGAGAGAAAAGTCCGGCAGCGCAGACGGAGGAGGCAGCCTCCCTATTGCCCTGAGTGTGGGGAAAATGGACTGCGTGAGAAATGGCATGTGCAAAGGTGGTGGTGGCGAAAGAAAGTGAAAGGTTCGGGTAGAGTTTAGCTGAACCAGGCTTTGTGTAGGTGAACAGTAGTCAACAATGAAAGGAGGGGGAAAGCATATTGTAGTTTCTGGGATCAAATTTATTTACAGGGCAAGGAAGACTCTTCGAAAGGATGTGAAGTAATATTTATGAAGCACTAAACATTTAAGGTCAAGGCCTATGTCAGACCCCTTACATATATTAATATATAGGTGACCCTTAACACGGGGCTTAGGGACACTGACCTCCTTGGGCAGTTGAAAATCTGCATATAACTTTGACTTCCTAAAATCTTAAATTGTCCCTTGGTATTGTGAGGGATTGGTTCCAGGAAACCCTGTAGATACCAAAATCCACAGATGTTCAAGTCTCCTATATAAAATGGAGTGGATCGATGCATGCAGGACCTCCAGATCTGTGGACTCTCGACTATGGAGCAAAAATAGTACAGGTATTTATTGAAAACAATCCACACATAAGTAGACGCATGTAGTTCAAACCCTTAAGAGTCAACTGTGTTTTATCTTCACACCAACCCTCAGAGATTAGCAGGCCTATAGTGAGGAAAGCGAGGCTCAGAGGTCATCTGGTAATAAAAGGCAGAGCTGAGGGTTACACCCAGGACTGTCTGGTGTTAGACCTCATGCCTCTTCTGTCACACTATACTGACTGTCCATGAAGAAAATGGGGCAAGGCCATCGCACAGTTACACAATGCATTAAGGTCAAGCAAAGTGAGGTACAGGAGATGGATGAGAGATTGTTGACATACTGAGTTTGAAAAAGACCAATAACCGGGTTGTTATTTGGTATTATGAGACCATATTAATGACATGTTAGTGGTTGAAAGCACAAACACTGTGTGGTCTTAAGCAGCCTCAGTTTCCCATTCTGACAGGACTGCTGTAAGTTTTAGATGAGGGAGTGCTTACAATGCATTAAACACAGTGTCCGGGATTTAGCCAGGGCACCCGAGTAGTGGTAGCTGAGATTTTACTACAGAGAGGGGTCAGGCTTTGGAATGCGCCTTCTCTGGGGGCCATCTGCCCTTGCTGGGAATTCTGCCAGCGAGATGCTTGGTGGGCCCTTGAAAACCTGCCTACAGCTTCCATCATGACAGTCAATCTGACTGATGTTCTCGGGTTTGCCCATTTGGACAGTTTACTTGCTCTTCTGCACCCACCTCCTCCATGGGGTGCTGCATGGTTCAGGAGGAGGCAGGCCTGCCATGTGGTGTAGTGAGCATGGGATGCCTGGATTTCTTGAAAGAGAAAGACATGGTACCCACCTTCCCAGTAAACCGTGCTTATGGAGCTGATACGCCTCTTCTGTATCAAATTACACTGCCTTCATGTGGAGCCATTGCATGTTCTATGCCAAGCAAATGTTTGAGAGAAGAGACCCCCGAACCTTACCACCATCATCACAAGGTCACATAAACACTCCCTGTTTTATATAGCAGTATTATCAGGTGCTAGAGAATTTCGTAAACAAACTTGGATGTGCAATAAAAACGTCCCCACATTAGGCAGGCAATCAAATTTCTACATCTTAAAAGCTCCAATGAATTACATACATAGTAACCAGGTTTGGCCTCATAAAATCACACTCTGCCACCTTCAAACTCATCATAAAAAGATCTATATTAAAAATCGGCATCATGATGTCCATAAAAAATTGAAGTGAAAAAATGTAATGTTGAGCCTGATTCTCACAGGGCCTAAGGCAACCCTGACCTGAGACAGGGCTCCTTTGAATGACAGGGTAGCCAGAGGGTCCCAGCCAGCTAGTTATTTAATAAAGCTGGGGAGTACCTAAAATTGTACACTATATGTAACACTTTGAAAACTGAAAGATCATCAGAAAAATATAGCTGAAGTTTTTACTGTTCTATTAACACCCTCTTTACCCGCCATTCCAGCCCAAAACAAGTCTTATAGAATCTAAGTACTACCAGCCCCAATATTTATTTTACCTGTACATGCCTGCATCATTTCTTCAAAATCAGATATTAGTTGCCTGCTATGTCTCCTGTGGCCACAGTCACCTGACTTTCTCTCTTTCTCTGCTTGTTCCCTTCATTAAAGCTAGTTTGAATTTCTGTCCCAGGGTCTAAAGGAGGTCTAGTAAAGCGGTAAATAGACACTGAGTATGTTGGTAACTTCCGTCATGGAGGTTACCTTCTTGACCTCTGAGCAGGCCCACCTTGAGAAGCGCCTTCTGGGAAACCTGCTCTGGGGCCCATCTATCACTGGCAGAGGCAGAAGGCATGACCTCAAGAATATGATATCCAGGATTGTGCACACAAGTATGGTAGAAATGATGGCATGACATGGTCTCTAGAAAGGTCTCAGCATCATGGAATACAAAAGCTAGGATATACTAGAGACCTATTTAGTGACTGGGGAAGAAACTGGGGCCTAAATGCTCACAGTGCCCTGTCAAACATTAATATTCAACTTCTAAAAGCCTTAATCCCCTAGTCAATGAAATGGGCGTAACAACATAAGAATGAAATGAGATTATTTGTGAATGACAAATATAAGGACTTCTCTTACCTTTTGAGCTTCACCTGGGCCTGCTTGCCTTCCAGGGTGGTGGTGCCAGCACATTTCTACCCCAGTCTCTGTCACCTCCTCTTCTGGGTCATTTAGGGCTGCTAGCGGCCTCTCTCACACCTCCTTTCCCTCCTCCTCTGTGAAGTAAAGACATCTATGTGGTAGAGTTTGGGTTCCATCTCACTGCACTGAGGGCCAATAAGCCTGGACTGAACCTACTTGCCCACCTCTGGGGCCATGGAAATGCTGGGCTGGCTGCTTTTTGAGAACAACGTGGGCAGAAAGGAAGCATGGCAATACCTTGAGGGACACTCTCGGAGTTCCGTTGGAAGGGAGGGCCTCCTCCACGCTCCCCTCCCACCATTACTGCCTTTGTTGCACACTCTCCCCTAAAACAATCAGACATCCCCTTTCTTCTTCAAGCAAGGAGAGTGGGCTTGGCCAGGGTAGGAATGAGTTTATAAGTTGGGGAAGGCTGAAGGCTGATGAGACAAGATTAGTATTTTATTCTTTCCATGTTGGGGCTGACTATTTTAGAAAAGAGGGGCTCTATCTCAGAGCCATTGGTAAGGTCACATTTCCAGAGTGGCTCAAGTGGGCTACAGATCAGAGCTCACACCAATTACCCCAACCTGCTGGTTGACCTTTGGAACCCCAGTTCATGAGGCGAGGGCTGATTGTACCTTGCCTTCCAGCCTGATGGCAGGCAGGGACAAAGCCATTCCCTGAGGTCTAGTGCCTCCGTTCTGGCTCCAGCCTCATTTCTAGCCTGTAGGAGCATGGGAAAGTGGAGGAGACCTCTCTCTTAAGCTCCATCTTAGTTTGTAGGCATTACTTAGATCAAGAGGTAAAAAACAGACCCTGGTCCCCTCATCCTTACCTTTGTCCTAGCACAGGGAACCACAGTCCACAGTACCCAACCATTGTGCCACAGGCACTCCTTGGCCTGTGGTCCCTCATCCTTGTCCCAGTTATGTGGACCCACACACTCCACCTTGGATTATTAACTGGAAGCCCCTCCCTCTGAGCCTGTCTGTCTGGTACTGCAACCAACCCTCACATAGACAAATGGTAAAGAGTAACTCTGCCCTCCAACTTGTTCGTGGGACCATGGGAAATTTCATAACGTTAGAATAAAATGCTGGGTTACAGTGAGTAAAAACAGAACAAAATATTTTGATTTGAGATTACCACAGAAAATCTATGACCTGGAAATTTTCCCAGAGGGCCTTTCTAAGTTGTTGGTGGGTCTTGGACTTCCAGAACTAGGACGGGGGAGCTCACATTTTTTCCTTGTCATTTTTTCTCATAGTTATTGTCACCCTAGCCAGACAAGAAAGTGGAGAGAAGCCAAGGCAAACGGAGAAGATTAATGTGGGCCGAGAGGCAGGCGTACAGTTTTTCTTAGGGCATCAGATGGGATCACCTTCTGTCTCTGAGATGCCCTCTACCCTTTTCATCTCCATCTTTCTGACTTTTGATCATCACAACCTTCCAAGATGTACTCTAAAGTTTAGAAAACAATGACAGAGAGAAGAAAAGAAAACTTTACACCAACCTTGAAAGAACTATAATTCTGAGATTTAGAGAGAGTGTGCTAAGATACCCCCTGTTAATTAAATTAATTTTGATTAGGATGTATTTATTCCTTATTCACTTCCTAAGGTGTTATAGGCAGATTCCAACAAAAGATGCAGATATGAGAACAAAAATGTGTTTGATTCGAATTTAGTGAAACCCTAATATGAGCAAATTCCCAGGAATGGGGGCAGTTAAGTCTGTGCAGAGAGCAGAGGTGCTTTAGAATAGCTAATAGCTGTGTAACATGGGCAAGTTATTTAATATCTTCGAGAGTCAGTTTCTTCTTCTGTAAAACAGAGTTAATAATCATGCTACCTACCTCACAGCATTGTCGTATGGATATAAGTGCAAGTAAAGTGTTTAACACTGTTTCTGGCAGTTAATACACAGTAACTATTTTTGTGATTATTTACTTCTGTGTTAGGAAAGGAAATGGTGATGGGACATTGTCCCTGCTCCAAAAGAGACACAGAAGTGGGGAAAGATTTGATATGTTTGCGAAATAGTATACAAGGTGCCATGTAAGTTGGATATGAGTGATGAGAAGAGAGGCTGCACAAGGCTAACTTCAGATTTACCCTGTAGACAATAAAAAGCCTCTGATGTTCTGTGCCACTTGGTAATTTAGAACGAGAGTGAAGTAGGAGGAGACAGGAGGCTGTTATGGGCCTGTGGTAAGACATAAGGAAGAGATGAAAATAACCTTCATAAGACAGGGGCACTGGAGAGGGAATATCAGGGACAGATTCCAAGGCTTTTGGCTGTGTTACTTGGGGTACTCCACTAGCGTATCAGCTCCATGAGGGCAAGGGTCTTGCTTTGTACACTGATGTATCCCAAGTACCTAGAACAATACCTAGCACATAGTAGGAGCTTAATATGTATTTGTCGAATGAGCGAGTGGATGGTGGTGATATTAACCAAGGTAGGAAGTACCACAGAAATCGCAAATTTAAGGGTGAAGATAATGGGTTTATTCTAAATGTGTTGAATTTGAGTGGCTTATGGTTTCATTGAGTGACATAAGGTCTCATGTGGAAAATGAATATTTAGGCCTGATTTTTAGGAGAGAAAGTTGGCTGGAGTAGAATTTTGGAAATCTTGACCTATAAGTGATGATTAAAATCATGAACTAGTTAAAATTAACCTTGGGAAGTATATAGAATGAGAAGAGAAAAGGATCACAAATGGAAACTTAGATGAAGACTACCATCTGAGAGGAGAAGGAAGGACATAGGAAGAAGAGCTAAGGGGTGGAGAAAGATAAAGACTGGATAAAAAAGTAGGAGACAGTAAAGAGTATTATGTACATTGCAGACTCTGAACAGTAGATTTGAGAAGTAGTGCCAGTTGCTACAGAAGTTTTGGGTAGAAAGAGAATGGCAAAAACCTACTTGATCTAGCAGTTGGGACATCATCATTGAGCTACTGAATAGCAAGAATGAATCAGTTGGTGACCAACAGAAGTGTTTTTTGACCATTTTCTACTTCCTTTTCCCAAATAATTAGTAAACGATTTCAAATAATTTCAGTTAAATGCAAAACCAAGTAGGGACATTTATGCAGTAGTTAGGAGCCTCATTTTCCAATTTGTAATGTCCTTGTTCAGCAATAATGTCACCCATTTAAAAATCGGATTAAAAAAATAAAGAAGTTCAAGTTCTAATAATAATGTTCACTTTCTCACTTTGCTTCCACATGATATTTTGAGTTATTTCTGTAGCTATTAAGGGTGCCTTTAGCCCGCACAATTTGGGACCAAGTTGTCACCTCAGAGAAATTTAAATTGGGTGTGTTCTTGCCTTTATGTCTATGAAAACTTCATGCTTCTTAAATGTCATTTTATGAACTTTAGCTATGTAAACTTAGAGTAAAACTCCAAAATGCAATGATTTTTTACAACCATGATTAGATTTGTCTAAATCATTTGGTCAGCCCAGACAGTTGTATTAAAATCTTTATAAAAAATGATGGAAACCAGATCATGCTATCTAAAGTATACATCCTTTCCTGTTGTTTTGGAAAGCCAGTGGCACGTACTTCATGTGCAAGACCTTCATTCTCATGATGGTTACATAGAGATAATCAAGTGCTGGTTACTCATTTTTATATAAACTCGTCTTTCCATAGCTCAGCTGCTTGGCCAAGGCACAGCCCCGAGGAAGATTGCCCAGATTTGCAGCCTTGCATAGCATTTGATTGATATAGTACAGTATTCCTGTTCACATAAATATTTTAAGTTTGAAAAAAGCCTTTTGTTATTTTTCTCCCTGCCTAAGAAATACTTTCATGAACTCTTCCCATAACAGAGCCATTCTCCAACTTGAGTAACTTTGCTCAGGGTGACAAAGAAATAGCTTCTTGACACTGTTGCTTTTCCACAACATTTAAAAAACGGCGAGAGAATAGGCAGAACCACACCAGTTTTGGCAAGTGGAAAAGTTCCTCCTTTCCTATAAACTGTTTATCATTTCTCCTTGCCAGTTCCGGATGTGGGAAAATTTAACACTGGCATTGATAAGGAAGCAAACATACTCATGGTACCATTAACCCCAGAGAGTCCAACTTCTTTGAAAGTTTCTAATTTCCTTCCCATTGTGGCCTGATGTAGTCTGTAATTTGGATTTTTATCCAACAATTGCTTCTTCTGGGAAGCTCTTCTATGATTAATTCCAGCCCACAAAGTGTCTTCCTTTAAGTAGTGTGTGGGCATGTGTGTGTACACATGTGTGCACACACAGGTGCACGTGCACCTCTGGGTATGTGTGTGTTACTTGCCTTTTTCTCTTTTTACCCTTCTGTGTTATTTTCCATTTGCTTGTTCAGATAGTTTCCTTTCCCATCGGCCTCATTGATCTACAAAATCCTCCAGAACAAGGATTATATCTCCTTTTTCAATTGTATTCCATTTCAAAGCATTAGCCAGAGATTAGGCATCGAAGAATATTGAATCAGCACTCATAGATGAAGTGACATTAGGACAGAAAACTAGATGCCAGGATCTGGGGTCGTAGCCTTTCCTTCTGTCTCATACATTTTGCACTGTGATTCTTACCCTGGGCTTCAATGGGGGGTCCATGAATTCTCTGAAACTGTAACAAAAGTTTAGTGAAATTGTGCTCATGTGTGTATGCATGTGCAGTTTTCTAGGGACAAAGTTTTCAGCAATCTTCAGATTCGAAGGGGTCCAAGATCCTCAATGGCTGGAGGAATGAGGCTCCTCGATCCTCTTGGTGGTGGCAAATGGACAGTGCAAGGACTAGGTGCTTATCCAGAACCAGTCCAGGGTCTTCCTGACATAAGGCAGTTTACCATTAAAAGCCTTACAGCTGAGATGGAGTCAGGGGAGAAAAGTTCTGAGTTGGCTAGAGATCAAAGGCTAATTTGGCTGGGAGACCCTGGGGTTCTAGTATGCATGGATCCCCCTCCATGGTTATCAGACATAACCCAAACATCTAGTATGACTGGCATTGGGCTTCCCACTCTCCCCACTCCAAACTTTTGCCTCCATTAGTTTTTTTTTTTTCTGGCTATATCTCTTATGAATCCTGATAACAATGATTTCCTCAATATATTTTGGATGTTACTTGCTGATGTAGAAGCAAATCCTTAGAAAGAAGAGGAATTTGAAGAAGTAGAGAAGGAAGGAAGATGCAGAATGTAAAGAAAGAATATAAAACTGGCCCCCAAATATATAACAGATAATGACAATATGTGGAGAGCTTTCTCTGTTGCTTAAAAGGAAAACAATTAACTAATCTGGAAACAGAAAGAAGAGTGATTTTTAAGGGCATGTTTTAAATAAATTATCTTAGTTCATTAGTACCAATATTTCTAATGAACACTTAGAGCTGGTATATGAATCACTTCTCTGCTGACTTCATTAGGAAATCTATTGCATGTGCGGTTTGAGCAGGATTACAGAGAAAGAAGGGAAAGATCTGTGATTTAGAAGGTGCGCAGCTTTTTTTTTGATAGGTTTGAGTGTCCTCTAGCTTCGTGAAAATAGGGCTTCACAAGCTCAGCTGCAGAGGCGGCCTCTGGTTAAGAGATGCAGACTTGGGTCCTTCACCGAGTGGCTGGCTCATAGGAAATGTATACTGGTGGTTCACTCATTGCCATGGCAACCACTCGACTGCAGAGGAGTACATTTGTTCATTTTTACAATTATTCTATTATTTATACCGAGGTATCTTTGAGAGGATAATGCATTTCTGGGGAGGAGCCAGAAAAAGCTGTCCCTGAGACAAAAAAAAAAAAATGCAATTAACCACTGGTGCCCTAAATTGGAAATGCGTGTTTGCTAACCGCTAGGGGCACCGTCTCTCCCCACCTGCCTGGAGGGAGATCTTCAGTACCCAATGGGATTTTATGCTATTCATGAAATAGCGAAATTGGCAGGTCTCACTTATCAAACCCAGTTCCCAGGAACCTGCAGACATTTCTTCTTCGCCAATTTTTTTTTTTTTTTGACTCAGGGTTTTCTCACAGTGCATGATTCATTATATCTAATAACCTAGAATATATCACTACATGCAAAAAAAAGTAAGGTGGCTTTTAAAAAACTTACCTGAGAAAAAACTTCTTGTTTGACTCTGAAACATAATGTAAAATCTAGGCTTAAAAATGTAATGAATTTTGTTTTTCACAAATCTAGCAAAATAAATGAATAAATAAATAAGCAAACACATAAGCAAGCAAATAAACAAATCCCAAGACCTTTAATATTTAATGTAGATAATTTGCTATCCTTCTAATTTTTGCTGCTTCAATTTCAGAGATTTAAAGTACAAGATGTAGGAATGGGGGCAGTTTATGTGGCAAAATAGAGAGTGAGAGAAGGTTCTAATCAAGTGAGTAGATAAATATAGTGAAAGATAGTCCTTTAAGAGCATTGATTATTACATAATTGTACATAATATATATACCTGCATATATAATAATTTAATATATAAAATGTATGTTTAATATATAAACTGTATACAAAATGCATATGTTGATACGAACTAACTTAAAAATCCAAAAATGGGAAATTAATTTATTATAGCTTGTTCAAACAATAGAATACTTTAATCATTAGCTAATAAGAATGATAATGTGTGTAAAACTTGACATGGAATAATGCCTATGATATATTGAGTTTTTAAAAAGTAAGAAAGAAAAACAGTAGTTTAAAAACAATAAGTATTTCATAATCAAATTTTGCTTTAAAAATCTTCTTTCTTTATCTATATATTTATAAAGAAAACAATTTAGTGGTTGAGTTGATGAAGGTTTATCAGTCGTTATCTCTGGTGATGGGATTGTGTGCAATTTTTTTTTTCTTCGTAAAGACTGTGAGCAAAATAGCAATATAATTGTAGTTGCATTCTATGATTTATTATTCACCTATTATGTGTCAAGCACTGTGTCATATGCTGTGGATTAAATGACAAATGAGAGATTTGGCTCCTTTTCTCATGGACTTTATGTTTTATGACTAGATGTATCAGTCAGAGTTCTTTAGCTGCAAAAAACAGAAAGCATTTTGCTTAGTTTATGTGGAAATGTGATTTATTAGAGGATATTGGTCACTACCCAGAATTGTTAGAAGACATGGGAAACAGATTCAAGTCTAAGTTTTTATGAGTAAATGCCCCAAACCTTTCCATGGAACTGACCTGATAAGGCAGCTACCTTTGCCATTATTGCTGCTGCCAAATAGGAAATGAAAGGAACTTTTTTCTTCACTGCAGCTGGTTCTACTTCCCCAGCACCCAGGCTACGTTTGCATCAAGAACTTGTCTTTGTAACTCTGTTACTCTTGAAAGCTGCCATTTACACCAACAAAGGTGGAATCCTGTGTGTAGACAGTCAGACAACTGCCAGAAACTGGGTCATGTTTCCATCCTAGTTGCCAAGAAAGTGTAAATGTGGGTTCTGAATTTTGGGTTCTGAATTTGTATGAATGACAATGGGGAAAATTTGCACATTGACAAGGCTGAATTGATAATGTGGGAATTTCTCTCATTAGAAAAAAGATCTTTAAATGATGATAGTAGCTAGGAATTTGACAAAAGTACTTGTAGGCCATAAAACTAAAATATCCAGGTCCATAATAGCTTCTGTTATGCTTGGGTAAGGGACTCAAATGGTGTCATCAGGTATCAACCACTTTCTTCCTTGCCAGATTCTTTTATGTGGAGAACATGATGGCCCCCAGTATCTACACAAACTATCTTAAAATGATTAGCAGAAATAGAACATTTTCCCAGGCGTGAAAGACTTTGGTCCAGTTTGGATTACATAGTCCAGTTTGGATGCCCATTCCTGCAGAAATCATGTACCAGAGTCTGGGGGTACACTAACTCCACTCCCTAATACATCAAATAGGATCCCCACAGATAAAAGGTACATTCCAGCTCCACAACCTACTAGTCATATCATCTTGGGCAAGTCACTTAATTCTCTGAACTTCCGTTTTCTCATCTATAAAATGAGAATAATAAAATTGTCTAACTCATAGGGTTATTATAAGGCTTAAGAGAATTCTTGTTCAGAAAAAAGTTGGTAATTAGTTTTTGCCATTAGAATTCTATTCTGTTTGTTAGAAGAAAGAAGAAATGACAGGCAGATGAAACTCACACATTTATATGTCACCCAAATCAGGGTTGAAAATGTGAGCTGGAAATTTAAAAAGAGATCTTGGCTAGAGTCTCCTAAATGCAGGAGTTCTCTAAATTATAGTGCTTAGAGAAGAGAGTGGAGCATATGACCTCTCAAAGGAGAAAGTGTGGAGGGGAAGGAAGATGAGCAGGTGCAGAACACAGCTCCATAAATGGAAGAAACATGCAACACTGATGTTTTCACATCGCGCTCCATTCTACGGAAATGCAATCTGCCAGTGTTAAGCATGCTCATTTTTTTGTGTGTCGTATTCCTACCGTCTGTCTAAATCCTTTCTTAAGAGTTTTCTCATCTCTATACACTTTAAGAATTTTTAAAATACAACAGATCACTCGACCACATTAAAATGAAAG
Organism: Rousettus aegyptiacus; assembly: GCF_014176215.1. NCBI lineage: Eukaryota > Metazoa > Chordata > Mammalia > Chiroptera > Pteropodidae > Rousettus > Rousettus aegyptiacus. The sequence goes on along the minus strand of NW_023416285.1, from coordinate 64,395,620 downwards.
GTTTTAGTTTAAATAAAGCTAACTATAGATAAAGTTAACATATGGGCGACTGTCTGGAAATAAATGCAATGTTTTAAACAGACAGAGATTAGTATTCGAATTATGAGGAACTCCTAAAATCAAAAAAATAAAGGATGTGAATAGGAAACTAAAATTATCTTGTCACTGAGATACCCACAAAGAGGTCCATAATATAATCTATATAAGAATATTCTTGCTCGCTCTGCCTCCTGATCAACTCTGATACTGACCTTGAGTGTTGTGCCCCTTCCTCTTGGGAACTGAGGTTTGGAGAAACATGTTGGAGTGAGAGATGTCCCCAGATCTCTCCCCTTGAAACAACAATAAGCTGAACATCTAAAACTCAACAAAAAAATACACACTGTACACTAGGATGTCTGAGTGTGAGATCTGTGCATAAGAGCTACCACAGGTCAGAGCCCCAGGTCTAGGGTGGTGGACTGTTAGAAATAAAGAAGCTGCCTCTCGCAGCCTCCGGAGGGGAAGAGGAGAAGTGCGGCGGGTTCCCTGAATAGCCCTGTCTGGGAGGGTTGTGAATTCCACTCAGCCTGCAGCAGGGCCCTATAATCAGAGCAGAAAGCAGAGAAGTGGATGGCAGAGAAACAACAGTTGATTTTTATAGGCCACAGTTGCAAAACCGAGGCTGAGCCACAGCCCCAAACCCTCCTCCCAGAGGGCTCTTCCCCCTATACTCTCTAAGACCAATCACTGTGGAGCCCCAGGGGAATCTAAGCAAATGCTATCAAAACTGTTGCTAATACTGACAGGGACTGAAACAGGGTAATGAGCATGGTTAAATATCTACAAGAAAATAAAAAGGCATTATTAAGGCTTAATATAAAGCAGGGATCCAAGAGGCTTGGATGCCATGTACTGGAAACCAAAAGAAAAGTGCCTTCTTTGCAGCAGGCTAAAGAGAGATCATTATATAATAAATATTAGTTCTGGAAAACAAGTAGAATACATTTCCATTAATTCCCAGGCAGAGAAATAGTCCATTAAACACTATGAACAACCAAGGTGACAAGGCATCTCAGAAAGAAAGAGAAAAATCTCCAGAAAATAAGCTTACAGAAATGGAAATATGTGACTTAAATGACAGAGAATTCAGGATAGTACTTCTGAAAAACTCAGTGAGTTCTGAAACGAGTCATATCAACAATTTCGGGAGTTGAAAAAACACAGAGATGAGCAGAGCAAGGAGATTGAAACCCTCAAAAAGAACAGAATAGATCTGCTGGAGATAAAAAAAATAAAAAGCACACTGCAAGAGTTGAAAAATGAAAAAGCAAGCTTTGGAAATAGAGTCGACAAATGGAGGAAAGGATCAGTGATATTGAAGACAAAAATTTAGAAATAAGTCAGAAGGAGGAAGAGAGAAACTGAAGAATGAAAAATAATAAAAGAAAAATACAAGAACTAGCTGATACCATCAGGAGAGGAAACATAAGAATAATGGGCATTATCGAAGGCAAAGAAAAGGAGCAGGGGCTAGAAAGCATTTTCAGACAAATAGTTGAGAAGAATTTCTCAGATCTAAGGAATGAGCTGGAGCTTGGAATTTAAAAAGTCAGCAGAACACCCAATTATCTCAACCCAAAAAGGCATTCACTAAGACACATTGTATTAAAATTATCAAAAATCAATGACAAAGACAGAGTTCTCAGGGCAGCGAAGGAAAGAAAATGGTAACTTATAAAGGACTTCTCAGAGCAAACCTTATAAGCCAGAAAAGAATGGAATCGAATATTTAAACTATTAAGCGAAAAGAGCCTAGAATAATGTATCCAGCTAAGCTCTCCTTTAGGTATGAAAAAGAAATTAAGACCTTTCCAGACATACAAAAATTGAGGGAATTCTCTACTATAAGGCCTGCACTACGGGAAATATGGAAAGGGATCAGCTCACTTAAAACAAAATGACAAAAAAAAAAAAAAAAAAAAAACCAACCAAAAAACCCCACCATAATTAGGAGTAAAGTGACTATCAGGCAAATAGAAGCAGAGGAATGCAACCCTTACTAAGAACAGGGCACTGTGAGCTATGACAAGATAGTAATGACTGTTCAGCATACATACAGACAAATTGAGATAATAATGACTGAAAAGGGGAGGATTCAACGATCCAAATTTGCAAAGGGGAATGGAGATAAGGCATGTGCAGAAGAAAATGAACGACTTTATATATATAACTATCCTTTATATATTCGTAATGGTAACCACATAGCAAAGATTCAGAACTGAAGTTCTGAATATATAACATAAAGCAAGAAGGACCAGAGGGAAAACCCACAAAAGCCAACCAAAATAAAGAAAACACAAACACAAAGACAAGGAAGCAATGGAAACACCGAACTACAGAAAGTAAAAGATAAAATGGCTATAAGAAGACCTCATATTTCAATAGTCACTCTAAATGTAAATAGACTGAACTCACCAATAAGAAGATACGGAGTTACAGAATGGATCAAAAAACAAAGCCCAACCATATGCTGCCTCCAGGAGACATATCTCGGCAATGAAGACAAATATAGACTCAAAGTGAAAGGGTGGAAAATGATATTTCAAGCAAATGGCATTCAGAGAAAAGCAGGAGTAGCAGTACTATCAGACAAAATAGACTTCAAAATAAAAAAGGTAAAGACAGATACTGAGGGACACTTCATAGTAATAAAGGAAATCATGCACCAAGAAGACATAACACTTATTAATATTTATGCTCCCAATCAGGGAGACCTGAAATCTGTAAAGCAATTACTAACAGAACTAAAGGGAGAAACAGACCAAAACACTATCATAGTAGGGGACCTAAATACCCTACTGTCAGATATGGATAGATCATCCAAAAGGAAAATCAATACGGAAATGACATCTTTAAATGACACATTAGATCAACCGGACATAGTTGACATTTACAGAACCTTTCATCCCCAAACAGCTGCTTATTTTTTCTTCTCTAGTGCACTTGGAACATTCTCAAGGATTGACTCACAGAGATAGCCTTAACAAATATAAGAGAGTTGAAATTATATCAACCATATTCTCTGATCATAGTGCTCTGAAACTAGAGATCAACTGTAAGAAGAAACCAGGAATAACCACAAATACGTGGAGATTAAACAACATGCTACTAAAAAATAACTGGGTCAGAGAAGAAATTAAAAGAGAGATCAAGAGATACATAAAAACAAATGATAATGATAGTACAACATATCAAAACTTTGGGACATGGCAAAAGCAGTCCTAAGAGAAATGTGCATATCATTATATGCCTAACTCCAAAAACAAGAATGAGCCCAAATAAACAATCTAACACTTCATCTTAAAAAACTAGAAAAGGAAGAAAAAGTGAAGCTTAAAGTCAGCAGAAAGAAAGAAATAATCAAAATTAAAGCAGAGATAAATGAAATTGAAACAAAAAAGAATAGAAAAAAAAACAACAATTCAACAAAGAACTGGTTCTTTGAGAAGTTTAATAAAATTGGCAAACCCCTGGCTAGACTCACTAAAGAAAAAAGAGGAAGGACACAAACAAACAAATCAGGGATGAAAGAAGGGAAATTACCACTGATATTGCAGAAATACAAAGGATCATACAAGAATACTATGAACAAGTATATAACACCAAATTTAATAACCCAGAAGAAATAGACAAGTTTTAGAAATATACAACCTTCCTAGACTGAATCAAGAAGAAATGGAAAATTTAAATAGACTGATTAACAGTATGGAAATTGAAATAATTATCGAAAACCTCCCAAAAGGTAAAACCAGGACCCGATGATTCACCAGTGAATTCTACTAAACATTCAAAAAAGATTTAATACTTATTCTCCTTAAACTCTCCCAAAATATTAAAAAGGAGGCAATACTTCCTAAATCATTTTATGAGGCCAGTATTAGTCTGAAACCAAAACCTGGTAAAGATAATGAAAAGAAGAGAAAACTACAGACCAATATCTCTCATGAAAACAGATACCAAAATCCTAAATAAGATACTAGCAAACCACATACGGCAACATATTAAAATGATTATACACCACAATCAAGTGGGCTTCATCCCAGGGGCACAAGGATGGTTCAACATATGCAAATAGATTAATGTGATACACCACATAAACAAATTAAAAAATAAAAATCATGTGATCATATCAATAGATGCACAAAAAGCCTTCGACAGGATACAGCATCCATTTATGATCAAAACACTTCACAAAATTTCTATGGAAGGAAAGTACCTTAACATAATAAAGGCCATATATGACAAACCATCAGCCAACATTATGCTTAATGATGAAAAACTAAAAACCTTCCCTCTAAGATCAGGAAAAAAGCAAGGCTGTCCAGTATCATCACTGTTATTCAATACAACATTGGAGGTCCTAGTGAGTGCAAATAGACAAGAGAAAGATATGAAAGCCATCTAAATTAGGAAACAAAGAAGTCAAACTGTCAGTATTTGCAGATGACATGATTCTTTATATAGAAAACACTAAAGACTCCATAAGGACACTAATAGAAACAATAAGCAAATACAGTAAAGTTTCTGGATACAAAATCAATGTTCAAAAATCCATAGTGTTCCTACACTCTAATAATGAAGTATCAGAAAAAGAAGTGGAAAAAAAATAATTCCTTTTGCAATTGCAACAAAAAGAATAAAATACCTAGGAAATTATTTAATGAAACATGTGAAGAACCTATATAATGAAAACTACAAGACCTTATTAAAAGAAATTGAAGAAGATAAAAAGAAATGGAAAGATGTTCTGTGTTCCTGGATTGGAAGAATCCACATAGTTAATATGCCTATATTACTTTAAGCATTATACAGATTGAATGCAATCTCCATCAAAATCCCATCGGGATGTTTTTAAAGAAATGGAACAGAACATCATCAGGTTTGTATGGAAGCACAAAAGACCCAGAATTGGCAAAGCCATCCTCAGAAAAAAGAATGAGGCTGGAGGCATCACTCTACCTGACTTCAAATTATACTACAAAGTGATAATAATCAAAATGGCATGGTATTGGCAGAAAAACAGACACACGGACCAGTGGAACAGAATCGAGAGTCCAGAAGTAAACCCATAGTTATATGGGCAAATAATTTTTGACAAAAAAGCCAAAAACATACAGTAGAGGAAGGAAAGCCTCTTCAATAAATGGTACTGGGAAAACTGGAAAGCCACCTGCAAAAGAATGAAACTAGACTGTTGGCTATCACCACATACCAAAATTAACCCAAAATGGATTAAGGACCTGAATATAAGACCTGAAACAATAAAATGCATAGAAGAAAACATAGGGACTAAACTCAAGGATCTTGGACTTAAAGAGAAAATTATGAGTTTGACCTCAAAAGCAAGGGAAGTAAAAGCTAAAATAAATAAGTGGGACCACATCAAACTGAAAAGCTTCTGCTCAGTCTATGGCTATACCACCATGAATGCGCCCGACCTTGTCTGATCCTGGAAGCTGAGCAGGATTGGGCCTGGTTACTACTTGGATGGGAGACTGCTGGGGGCGACTGGATGCTGTAAGCTTAAAAATAAAAAGCTCCCACTCTGCAAAAGAAATCGTCAATAAGGTAAAGAGACAACTATCGAATGGGAAAATATATTTGCAAGCAACAATTCCGATAAGGGCCTAATATCCAAAATATACAAAGAACTCATATGATTCAATAACAATAACAAAAAACCCCCCAAATAATCCAACCAAAAAATGGGTAGAGAACCTGAACAGACACTTCTATATTTGAAAAGACGCCCAACATCGCAGCTATTAGGGAAATGCAAATCAAAACCACAATGAGATACCTTCTCATATCTATTTCAATGGCTATAATCAGCAGCACAAATATGAACAAATATTGGAAAGGATGCGCAAAAAAAGGAACCTTCAAACACTGCTGGTAGGACTGCAAATTGGTACAGCCACTATGGAAAACAGTATGGAGGTTCCTCAAAAAACTAAGAATTGATCTACCATATGATCCAGCAATCCTTCTACTGGATATTTACCCCAAAGACTTGAAAACCCACATCTGAAAAGATATTTACACACGGATGTTCATAACAGCACTATTCACGGTGGCCAGGACATGGAAGCAACCGAAGTGTCCTACAATAGATAATTGGCTAAAGAAGCTGTGGTGTATATATATATATATATATATACACACACACACACACACACACACAATGGAATATTACTCAGCTATAGGGAGAGATGAAATACTGCTATTTGCAACAACATGAATGGACCTCAAGATAATCATGCTAAGCTAAGTAAGCCAGACAGAAAAAGTTAAAATTCACATGATATCACTTACATGTGGTATATAAACCTAAAAGCAACAAATGAACAGGACAAACAAACAGAGACTCATGAACACAGACTACAGATTAGTGATTACCAGAGGGTAGGGAGTGGGAGAGGAGGGGGTAGGGAGATGGTTAAAGAGGGTCAAATGTAGGGGTTTAGGGGGAAAGTGAAGTGGGTAAAGGGTATCGAATATATGGTAGCTGAAAGAAACTGGATGTTGGGTGGTAAACACACAATAGACTATACAGATGTCAAATTATAATGTACACCTGAAAACTATATAATTGTATTTACCAATGTTACCCCAATAAACTTAATTTTTAAAAAGTTATTAATAAAAGAATATATGAGTTCATGTTGATCTCATAAGTAATCGAATAAATAAAAGGGAAAGAAGAGGAGGAAAAAGAATATTCTTAGAATTGATGTTATAATTGCACAAACTTGTAGGCAACCTAATATTCATCATTAATATTATAAATACTATAGAATATTAATAAATAAAAGCTGTGAACTAGATGTACAAACAACAACATGAATAGATACTAAAAATACAGTATTGAGTAAAAACAGTAAGAAACAAAATGAGATCTCTAAGTTAATACCTCTTCTTGGTAAATTAGAAATCCAAATTTACATAAAATAACACTATGAATTAAGCAAGGATATAGCATGTTTAAACACAATATATGGCTCTTGGGAAAGAAGAATTGGAGAGAGAATTGAAAAATAGTATTTAAAGCTTTCTTTTTTTTTTTCCATTATCTCTTTAAAGAGAGAGTATATATATATGAGAATTTGTCAAATCTCCACTAATTCAAACGCTGAAAACTTGAGTGAAGTTTTTTGTTTTTTGTTTTGGTTTTGGTGGGTTATTTATTTATTTATTGCTACGAAATAGTTTCATATGCATGTGTGTGAAACCTGGAAATTCTCTCATGTCTCATATTCAATAAATTGGTATGTCCCTTTGTCTGTTCCTTCAAATTATACCTGGAATCTACCTACTTCTTTTTGTGTCCACTGCTACCACCTTATTCTAATTCATCATCTCTTCTTGCCATAACTAATGCAATGGTATCTCAACAAATATTTCCGCCTTATGCCCCACTTTAGCTCTCCACCCCCAGTCACATCTCTAAGCAGAGGCCAGAGTGATTTTTAAAATACCTAGTTCAGATTATGTCACTGTTCAACTGAAAACCCACCAATGGTTTCCCATCTAACAGAATAAAACCCTTGGATAGATAGGTCTACAAGGCTCTACAAGACCTGGCACTAACATCACCCCAGTATACCTCAAATCTGGACCTGGTTCCATAGTGTAGCAGTTAGCATATCTGCTTTACATGCAGAAGGTCCTCGGTTTGTGCCCCAGTGGAGCCACAGGCCATGGTCTATGGCTATGCCACCCTGAATGCGCCTGATCTCCTCTGATCTCGAAAGGTAAGCAGGGTGGGCCTGGTTAGTATTTGGATGGGAGACCACCTAGGAAGACTAGGTGCTGTAGGCATTAAATGATTTAAAAAAAAAAAAAAAGACCTTATATTTTATCCGAGGGCCTTTGCACTGCCATTTTTGCCATTTTCTGTTTGGATCTCAAATTCCTGCTCAAGGTCATCATCAGAGAGGCTTCCCCTGACCACCCTCTCTAAAATAGCAAATCTTCTTTTCTCCTTCCAGTTCTAGCCATTTTTTATTTTTCTTCATGGCATTTATCACCACCTAACAAAATATTTGTTTTCAGATGCCCCTACCCCACTAGAAAGCAAGTGCCTTGGGAATAGGATGTCTTTTGATGTCCTTCTCAATTTCAGTGCATTCAAGAAACAAACCAATGAATGAATGAAAAATAGGAGGAAGAGAGAGAGTGAAACAGAGACAGGCAGATGCAGAGAGAAAGACAGAGAAGGGAAACCTGCCCTCCTTTGGAGCCTACACTCTTGAAATAAGAATAACTCTTTTGGACTAATTCTTCATCTTCATCTTCCCCTTCTAGACTTCCTCTCTTGCTGTCTTTCAAGAGTAAGGATTGACCAAGAAACTGTCATAATATGAAGTAATGACTTACTCTGACTATCCTCCCTGTGATATGGGAGACCTTCAAGTACTTCCTTATTTTTACCACCCTAGGAAGAGCTTATATATCTCAGGAAGCTAAGTACTTTTTCAGACAAGTGTAGACAACTCCAAAAACAGATGTAAAACATTTTTTTCTAATTTAAAAGTACATTTAGAAAAGCAAAAAGTAGAAAGTACACATATCCAATAACTACTGTATCCTGAGATAACTTCTTATAATATTTTTATTTATTCCTTTGAAATTTATTTTTGTACATATTGTTTCCTTCATGTTTACATCCACCTTAAAAAAAGAAAAATGGAATTTAATAAATGATATTTTATCAGAATAGCATTTTACCTCTGCATTTTTCTTTCTCTAAACAAACAAACAAATAAATAACAAAAAAAACCCCAACCCTAATCTAAGCATGAGAAACACACCAATTTTTTTTTGAGGGACAGTCTACAAAATATCTGCCCAGTAATCCTCCAAATTTTCAAGATCATCAAAAAGAAGGAAAATTTGAGAAAGTGAGAGACAAAATGAGCCTACGGAGGTATAATGACAACGTTATGCAGGATTCTGGATGAGATCCTTAAACAGAAAAAAGACATTAGGGGGAATACAAAGAAATCTGAATAAAACATGAATTAGTTAATAATAGCATGTTAAAATTAGCTAATTTGTTGTGACAAATGTATCATAGAAATGTAAGATGTAAATAAGGGTAAATTGTGTGTGTGTGTGTTGGCGGGGGGGAGGGGTGCGGGGATTGCATGAGAATTCTCTGTACTATCTTCACAATTTTTCTGTAAATCTAAAACTTCTAAAATTAAAAATTAATTTTAAAAATGGCACTTGAAATACTATACCTCAAATATATTAGTACCTTACATTGGAAACAAAAAACGATTGTTTCTGGAAATATTTCATGCTTAGTAGAATTTTTCATCACAATTCAGCATAGCGCACTCCCTTGCATTCAGTTTAGTGAAGCAGGTAGATAGCATTTATTGTTTCTGGTGAAGGAAAACGCTGAGCTACAGGATTAGTTCTCTATCAAAGATAGCCAGAGGATTTGTTTTGCCCCATTTAGGTGTCAACATGGAGCTCAGATGTGTTATTTTAAGATTCTCGGCCTTTACAAGAAAAGGAAAGGATGGAAAACACACAAATTTTTATAAAACTTCATGTCTAATGAAAATGATTTACATGGAAGTGAGCAATTGGACAAGACTTGGAAGTTAGCAGTCCTGTTCAGAGAAAAGTCTGCATAAGCTTTTCACTGTTTTAAGAAAAATCTTTTCACATATTTGCCTATTCATGAGTTCAATAAGTGTTTATTCTTGTATGCAGTGGGAGTTTTATAGTATTTTGCTATGGAAAATTATTGTGACAATAGATAATTGATATATCTATTAGGTGATCTTAGTTAATAATGTTTATAATAATAATTGTCAGAAAATATGCAACAATTTTTCAAAGACCACTTCATTAGGTAATTTAAAAAACACACTTTTCATCTTTATGTTTCACATTACATTGGGTGTTACATAAGGGCTTTTACTTAAGAAAGGGGCTTATTTAACTGCTATAAGAAAAGGTGAGTTGACAGAGGAAGCATTCTTACTCAAGGTTACTCAACAAAGTTTTGTTAGTTGGATCCAGCCACCCAAGAATCCTCTTTATCAGAACTAGCTACAGGTTCTTGACCTCTCCTGTTTTCCAAAATAAAAACCCTAGTTCCTGTCCTTTATTCTGGATTTACCTCAATTTTCATAAAAGGGCCTGCGGGATATCAGTTTGAATAATTAGAATTGACATTTTTCTTGCAAGCAAAATAGAGGCTCTTTCCTCAGGAAACCGCAGTGACATGAATATCCCCTGAGTGCTATTGTCCTCCAAAAAACCCTATTTGTTTTCCCTAAATTTGCATTTTTATTCTATCATTAAAAATGAGTTTGCCTTTGTAATCGGAAACCCATGATTCTCTTGACTAGGTTTGTCCAGTTGGTTACCACAGCAAGATCCTGGGGCCATTTGCTCATTGAACATTCAGTTTCCAAGGGCTACCAGTTACTTAACAAAAGTTTGTCCCTAAGAATGAGTGCTCACTCCAACCATCAGTGAGGGGAGAGGGAGTGACAAAGTGATAGTGAGGGTTGGAGAGAAGGAGTTTGAGGTTCTTTTACAGAGCCAGACCAATGGGTTAAAAAGTATCAGTTGTTCACATTAAAGAATTATATGTATGTATATTGAGGGAGAGAATAGAACACAGGGCAAAATACTTCAAAGCCACGCGTTAGCACCAGCAAACCTCCAACAATTACACAGACATAATAATTTTTGGATGAAAAACAACCCTAGTAGTACCCTATGCCCTACTATGATGGGGTTAGTAAGCAACGACTTCACTCACAGGTCTCAACTATATTTAAGTGTCCTGCAACGGTTAATGACACTGAAAGAGGGCAAATTTTTCTGGGCATCTTCTACGTGCTGGGCAGTATGCTGGGTGCTGGAGGGCTACATACAAATAAGATCCAATCCCTGCCATCAGGGAAGACCTATTCCATAATTGTTCGATGCGTCAATCTCTTTGACCCCAGGAAACTGTTCATATTTTGGCTCTCTGATGACTTATGTTTAATAACACAATAGGGCTTTACCCATTCCTTATTAATTTCTCTCTCTGATTCCTTGATAGCTTGATTGTCCTTTTTGTCTTCTTTTGTTTTTACTTTGAATTGTTGCGGGGTTTGCTTTTGGCACAAATAGATTAGATATTCAATACAAAATGTTTATTAATTGAATGTATAAATAATTGTATTTTTAAAAAATTCCCTCAGAATGAGTGGTTAGCTGATTTAACAGAATTCACAGGAGAGAAGTACATGTGTTCATAAATGTGCACACCCAAATACTTAAGGAATATGATCTAATATATATATTTTAAGAACATAAGTACCTTTTCAGCTAAGGATCTTAGGATGACTTGAATCAAAATTTGACTTACATTTCCTCTAGTGCTTAAAGCTTGATTTGAAGCTTTAAATACTTGGGTTCAAAGTATTTCAGCTTTTAACGAAAACCGTTTGGGTTCCATCAAAACAGTAGATTAAGTATGCTTACTCCAATCCCTTGCCTCACAAAATAGGCTTGCAAATCTATTTTAATGAATGTTTTACATAAGCCGTTTCTTGAGACATAGTTAATAGGTAAATTTAAAATTATCTATTTTATTTAGAAAATTAAAACATTTCTGAATGTATTTAAAATAAGATTTTTTCATTTCATGATTTCACCTTGAAATTGTGTAAATTATAGGAAAATAAAATTATTTGAAAAAATAGTTTTGCCCTGCTAGTGCACTTAAATGTTTTTTTCTCTCATATGTTAGTTGTCATATGTCTTTATGTGTTATGAATTTATTATTTTCATCAAATAAGATGAACACTTATAAGAGAGCTATTTAGTGATACATTATTACATTATCACCAATATTTGTAATACTAAATGGTAAACATATGTTTTATTCACATTTTTGTTTAGAGTTAGATTTTCTTTTTTTGCTCTAAGTAACTAATGTATTCAATCTAAAATAATTTATAAAAGATTTAAAAATAATTTCTATCAATAGCTCCTAAACATAGATATAATTTGTCATGTAATCTAAGACTATCTTCTACTTTTGGGGAGACCAATGGGTTGGGTGATTAGATAGAATATTATAATTAGAATATTGGAGAATGATAATCTAAGTCCTTTATTTTACACAGATGATAACTTGGCTCATAAAGGTTAAGTGATTTGTTCATCCTTCTAAACCTTTATACAAAGATAATTTCAGAAATATTGAGCCTGGAAATGGCAATTGGGGTAACTTATATATAATTGTCCCAGAGAGTGTTTAACTAACCACTTATCCTCTTGTCAGGCTCCTGTAGGAGTCATGCATGGGTAATACGATCAGTGTGAAACTATGGTGTGTTTTCCATCACTCATGTAACTCACGTGATACTGAGAGCTCACAATAGAAACTAACCAATGGGAAGGAGGCAACAAAAGGGCATAACACATACTTTCACAGAGAATAACATGCTGGTTTTATTCTTGCACATATTGATTATTATAACAGACTGAATGTTGTGTGTCCCCTCAAAATTCATATGTTGAATCCTAGCCCCCATTGGGATGGTATTTGGAGGTGGGACTTTTGGGAGGTGATTAGGTTATGAAGGTGAAGCCTTCGTGAATAAGATAGTGCTCTTCTAAAAGAGACCCCGTGGAGCTCCCTCCTTCCTTCTGCCATGTGAAGATACAGAGAGAAGAGGTCATCTATGAGTCAGGAAGCAGATCTCACCAGATACCAAATCTGCTAGCATCTTAATCTTGGACTTTCCAACTTCCAGTGCTGTGAAAAATAAATGTTTGTCACTTAAGTCACCCAGTCTAGGATATTTTTGTTATAGCAGCCCAAATAGACTAAAATACTTATGAACCAAACTTTCTGCTAGAACTGATGAGTGATAGTTTCTCAGAGTCAGAGGGTTCACAACTATGTGCCCCCAAGATCAGATGTACAGGATAACCCAGACAAGTCTACAGCTCATGGGTCTCATTACTGAGATGCTGAAGTATGGGTTGGATAGGGTTACTGGCTCATGATCAGTTAAGAAAACATTGCAAAAGTTGCTTTTCAAGAGGCTCGAAACTGAAAAAAGCTTATTGAAGAGGAAATTTCCTATTGAAAATCGCCAGTGTTCATGTGACTAAATGAATCTGTTTCTTGGGTCTGAGGAAGCAGTGGAGGATAGTAGAAAGGATCTAGGCTTTGGAAGAAAAAAACTTGGATTTGAACTGCATGGTAGCTGTGTGGCTCATTTGTAAAATGGGTGTAAAGATACTGCTTTTGCAACATGAATTAGATGAGGATATATACATGACATATAATAGGTGGTCAGTGAGTGGTAGTTCTGATTAATTTGTTTCCATCCATATGAAGGAGGACAATAATGGTATAATAGTTTCCATTCCTGAGTTCTTTTCATATTCTAGGAAAAAATTTTACAAACTTTCTTTTCGAATCTTTGCAACCCTATGACCCAGCTATTATTGATATCATTAAAAAAAAATAAACTTAGGCTCAGTAAGATTAAGTAATATACCAAGTCCATTTGGAAAATAAGACGCAGAGGCAGGGTTCAAACGCAAGTCTGTCTGGCTTTTCGCCACTATCCCATTCTCTTTCCCCAAGTCTTTTAGGATCAGAAGGCAAATTCCACTGCATACATAGTCTTTCTTTTTATGTCTGTTAGACTGAAAGAGAAGTTGCGATTAACTAGTAAAGATGATTAAAAACCTCAGAACTAACTCTTTAAAACACATGTGCGGGGAAAAAGTTCTAAATTTCTGCAGTTTTACTTGAGACTCTCAGGAACCAAGGTGAAACTGGAAGGCAGTGAGACTGATGTTTGACTTGTAGCTTAAACAGTGGAACTTTTAGTGCTCTGTGTTTGTTTTAGAACATATTTTATAGCAGTTTCTGTTGAGATGATGAGAAGATAGAAATCTCTTTCAGTATTTAGAAATGCTTTCTTTTTTCATTTTAATTTGAGTGGCAGTATTAATATTGGCTTCAAGAGATGAAGTTTTTAAGATATTTATGCTAACTTCCGACATTAGCTGATTTCCATGAGCTCTGCTGTAGTAAAATCCTGGTAAACACAATTTTCCGTGCCTTCCGTGAACAAGGTCAAAAGATTAAAACGTACAAGACCATGTTTCTTTCGATCTAAAAAAACACTTGGCTGAGATTACACTTACTGTCTTGAGGCTTTTTTGCTCCTTGAAGACTGTCTGATTTCCTTGGTTTAGGCTATCTAATGACTCTTTGTCACCTGGACTTACAGCTGGAGATGGTGGTTAAAAAGGAGCAGGAAGTCTATCCCTCCTGTGCTGGGCTCCTGCACGTCCTGGGAAACGTGGGAAATGGCCTTATACCCCCAAATGCTTGTAGTCTGATTTGTAGAACAGAATGCCAATTTGTTACTTTATTCATTCATCTTTTGTCAATATTACTATATCTGGAAAGACAAATTACAATCAGTTAATCCATCAACAAGTATTTTAGGAATATTAAAAGGGTATCTTCTATGCTATTGATACCATGGTAGTTATAAGAGGTTGTGATATATTGAAATGAACAAGAGTTCCTGGAGAAGAAAGCGCAAGTCATGATGATGATGATGATGATGATGATGCTGACGACAGTGACGATGGTGATAATGGTGGTGTTGGTGGTGATAACTACCAATCATTGAGCACCTTTCATGTATCAGGATCAAGGATCTGTCTGTTTCTAAAACTCCTACTAGCTAGCATGCCTCACTTCCCTATAAGTGTCACGGTGCTATAGCATGAGAAACATTCTATAGGTAGTTCACTTTAATGACCCATTGTCAGAAAGTAACAAGGTCAGGGACACTAGAAACGAGACATCAGAAATGTAAATTAAGTCCCTTCACCTCTCTAAGCTTCATTTTCCTGGCAATAATCATACTTATGAGGTGTCAAAGGGTAGTTGTAAGGATCAAGTAAGAGGCTTATGAAAACTACCAGGTGCATGGAAGATGTCACATAATTAGTAGCCATTATTAATATTGTTATTATTGTTAGACATAGTCTTGTCCTTTAAGAAATCTCAGTGATGTGGAAGAGAATTTCAAGAAGAATATGGTCAACAGTGACAGATGACAGAGAAAAGCTAAATGTTAAGGAGAATAAGACTCAGGTAATATTGCTTTGTTACCGTGGAGTTATTGGAAAAGGAAAACAGGTAGGTCATGAAGCTGGACATGAGGAGCTAACTGGAAATTATACACCTTTTCCCTGTGCATTCAGTGTACTAGCCAAGGTCTAGCATCATATTCTCTTTTTTACAGTTTCACATTGAGGCTGCGCTAATACTGATTTCTGAGCCTCATCTCTCTGGTACTTAAGTGATTGTTTATGTCCTTGGGGCAGGCTCAGGTCCACTGTTTCTTTCAGCTACCCTCCTTGGCCTCTCTCTACCAGGAGAGGCTGATTAAGTTCCCAGGGAAATTACTCTGAATCTGAGTGAGCAGGATACACTAAAAAGTTATAGTCTCTCTAAGGCTGCACAAAGAGATTGAACTGATGAGAACTGTCTCCTCTGTCACTTGGTCCACCAAAGGTGTTATGAGCTTTGTTTTCTAGCTTAACAGAAGATGAAGAGGCAATAAAATGCTGGTCCATTTTACAGAGACAATTTTTAAATCAAATTTTAGTACTTGCTTTGGTTTGTGTTAGTTTGGGATAAATTTAAATTGTGTAAACAGAATCTTGCTTCAGCTTTTATGTTTTTTCCCTTGATTGTTCTAAATTTGAAAGAGAGCAACACTGTACCTCAGATGCCCTTTCATAAATACAGCTCAATTAACTTTTCATTTCAGAGGTGATTTTAATTAATTAATCAACTAATCAATTTATTATATATAGTTTTAATAGTAAAAAGTATGTCTTCTTTCCTGACTTCCTTTCCCTTGTTTTTAATAGCAAGATGGTGGCATTATATAATCCAACCTAAACACAGATGCAATTTGAGGTTTTATATCATAAAAAATGAATATTTCTTACTTTATTAATGCTGTAAATTTGCAAACTATTAATATATTTAACTTACTGACAAAGAGTGGCTCCTGCCACTAAATCCTATATCAACAACCACAAAAATACTAGACGTAAAAAAGGAGGGCAGACAGAAAAAAAGAGAGAGAGCATTAAAAGTGGCTAAAGCACAACACCCTGACTCTGACATGGCCCATTGAGATGCACTTTAACATTTCTAGGTTACCATGTGCCCAGTTTGTGGAAGAACTGTTTAGGAAACTCTGTGGTAACATGTAATGTAGAAGTCAGACTCTTCCTCCATGTAACACTTCAGAAAAACCACCTCCTATGACAACTCCATTAGAATAATTCATAAGAGCAGCTAAAGTCTTCTGTTCTAGCTCTGCAAAGTAATTTCAGAATTTATTTAGAGGAAAACATAAAATTTACATGGTCATCAAGAATTTCTTGAAATGTTTTACATTTCTTTGGCCCCATCCTGACACCATTATTACTTCCCAGCATGAAATGAAGAATGAATCTGTTTATAATACTTACCCTTCCCCTAAATACCTAGTCCCATTAAAAAAAATAAAAATAAAAACAAACAAGTAAAAACTCCAATAGTTCAAGGAAAGCCCCAAGAGTAATCTGTGCCCCCAGGCTGCTCTCAATTTTCTTTCTAAGCCTGATTTCCTCTGGTCTGCTGAATTTGGCCCAGAATAGATACAAACCATTTACTTCTCATAGTTTTTGTTTTTCATTCACCTGCACAATATGACCATTGGAAGTTCAATTAAGTACCTCTATGAAAGATACTATTTCCAAGTTAAAATATTTCACACATGGATCATAAATGATACATTTTACCTCCGTCCCAACCCTACCAGCTTCATCTTCCTTATATTTTCCAGGCTTTGAAGCTCTTCTCCAGTAGAACTAACAAACTCACACATTAGGAATGGGTTTAATATCGGGTCAACCAGAACCAGGATTGAATCATTATTATTAATTAATAATATAATTTCTATTTCAATGACTATTCTGCAATGATAAATAAGCAATGCAGTATATATTTTTCAGAAGTTAGTTTCTCCCATTCTTCTCCACTCCCTTTTTCCTAACCTAGTCCTTTTTTCCCTATTTAATTTCTAAATTTACTTAAAATTATGTACTTCTCAACTTATACACGGCAAGTGACTTATCCTAGGAGAATCTGCCTCTCTAGCAATATGTAGTTTCTGGCGCATAAATTTTATTTAAGTATTGATTCTAAGTTTCTTGAGGCCACAATCTGTGTCTTACATTATATGTTATCTGCAGCCCCTAAAGTGCTATAAATTTAGCTAAGTAAGTGACTGGGTGGATGGAGAAATAGATGGAACCAAGGATGGTTGAGTGGA
Source organism: Rousettus aegyptiacus (assembly GCF_014176215.1). Classification (NCBI taxonomy): domain Eukaryota; kingdom Metazoa; phylum Chordata; class Mammalia; order Chiroptera; family Pteropodidae; genus Rousettus; species Rousettus aegyptiacus. The sequence goes on along the minus strand of NW_023416285.1, from coordinate 64,378,170 downwards.
TGGATAAGGATGCTATGAAGTTCAACTTGACATATGAAATAAAAAGTTTGAAAACTTAAGAAGGTCAAAGGAGCATGATCTAAAAGATAATCGTAACATTTTAAAGCAGCAGCTGAAACATAATGTGTGCAGATTCCTGAGAAAAGTGAAGACCATAACAAACCATTAAAAGTTTCCAATACTTTCTTTTTTAAGTTAGAGGACTACGACCACATATGGCTTCTTTCCAAAGTTTTCAGTTGTGAAAATTAGTCTACCCTTCATACATGTTTAGAATATATGAGTTGTCATCTGCCTTCTTTGCTATTTATTGAGAAAGATTATGCTCAGAGTCATTAGAAAAGTAATTCTCTCTTGATTTTTCAAGAAAATCCCAGATGTGACCTGCACATTGATGATAGAGAATTTAGTTTGCCAGCAAGAGCTGGATTTGATTTTGGTTGTATTTTTTAAGTAGAGTTGCTAGAGTTTTTTCTTTTTTCAAGGACAAATTCAAATATCCTCTTTTTCTCCTATCCATAACTGCTACTCTGACTGGAAACTCCACTAGAATAGAAATATATTTCATGTGGCAAAGAATCCAATTGACAAATATTTTTTAGAAATCCACTGTGAGATCAAAGTATCAAATTCAGCTCTGAAACCTTATAAGTGGGAATGCAGGATCAATCCCTTAATCTCTCCTTCAATAACACTGCTTGAGAAAGGCTGAGTGATTATGCAAATCAGATGCTGTAATTTAAGTTACTTTGTTTAAAATGACCAATTCGGCAGTGGAATTTAATCACTTGAACCCTGGCATTTTAAAACACCAGATGGCATGATCCAATGGTACAAACTGTCAATCACATGCTACACTGCATCTATTAATGTTACCCGAATGATGCTTTGCCCTGAAGTAATGATAATAAATTGCAATTAGTTAATACAAACGATGGGACTTATTTGTTAAAGTAATTTGAGAATGAGAAAATGAAATTATTATGAAATATATGTTGTCACATCAATTTGCATTTTGAACAAACACTGAGTTCTGCATGGGACCCAAGGACAATATTTTTTTTAATTATTTTTTTTTATGGTTACATTGGTTAACGAAATCCAGTAAGTTTCAGCTCTATACCTTAACAGTAAAGCATATATATATTTACACTGTGTGTTCATCTCCCATAGTTAGATTCCTTTCTGCCAAGGACAATATTAATAGGTTCTCTCAAACTTGAGTACAATTTGTAATGCAAAAACTTTTGCTAGGGAGCTAAACTTTTGAAATAATTACCAAAGTAAATGTAAAATGACCACCGCAAAACAAAGAGTGCGATGGCATTTAAATTTAAAATTTTCTTTTGAAATATTTGATAGAATTAAAAAAAAAAAAACTACATCTCAGAGGCTTTAGAGAAAATATGCATATTAAGAAAAACTGGAAGAGAATTCAAAACACGGAAATAGTTATGTTAGGCTGGTAGAATCATGGATGGCTTTTGTTCTCTTTTATTCCCCCCAATTTTATAAATTGTCGCAATAAAAAGAAAATGGCTCAATTGTGTACTTAGGTCCAGGGTTTGATTGATCAAGTCAGAGTGCTCTGGGCATCTGTTTTGTTCCCCAGAGTAGTCTACTATTTGCAGAAGCTATTTTTTGTTTTTTATTAAGACCTGGTGGAAAAGACGAAGCTGTGTGTGTGTGTGTGTGTGTGTGTGTGTGTGTGTGTGTGTGTATTATTTCTTATAATGCTGTCCTTTTTTTGTTGTGCGAAAGAGGGTAATTTCTTTGTACACATTCTCTTTCATTCCATAGGTTAACTTGCTGGAAAAAAAATCTCTAGTCAATAAAAAAAATCCCCTGGTTACGAGTAGTTATGTTTTCCTGTTCTATGTCATTGTCTCTACATTTGTAAAATTAATATTCTGTTCTGCAAAAATACACATGATTGCTACACCCTTCAGCAAACTTTTTAAAGCATATGAATAGGTCGAGATAATTTTCAAGTCATTTGCAAAACATTAAAATATAGCACTTTGTGTTTGTATAATAAGTTCTCTACCATCATCCCAAGATAATAAATTGTGGCCTTAAACTGAAAAATAAAATTGAGAGAGAAGATAATATTGAGTAGTGAATGAAGTAGGGAAATATGACTCAAGTTCTGACTTTCCTTCTTTTAGTCTCCTGGCAGGTTTTAGACTCAGTTTCCCCATCTGTATAATGGCCAAAATGTTTTGACCTTGTCTGTCTAAAAGAACCGATGTAAAAATGCTCTATAAGATTGGCTGTTATCGCTAGTTTCGTGCAGAGTTTTGTTTTGTTTTGTTTTTGTCTCTGCAGACACAAAGAAGAATTTTTAGTTCTTCTCTCCAAGGATGGTGCCTGCTCATCCTAACTCACTCTAGCACATATCCTACACTAGAAGAGAAAAGGTTTCATCCTTAGCAGTACTGGCATTCACTGACATGGGCCTACATGCAATCAGAGACCCCTTAAGCTGCTGAAAGAACTGTTTTTATTGAATCATGATGCTTGTTGAGGACAAAGAACCATCTAAAGTCACCGTCTCAGGCTCTAAGTCTTTCCAAACAAGAGCTTTTTCCTGGCAATAGGCTGAATCACTCTCTTGCAATAATATTCCATCTACCAAAATGTCTCTAGAGGACATTTAGTTTATTGTCATCTGTGGAAAATAGGAAGCCTGCATGAAGCTTTCTAAATTCTGAATTCATTTGGCAGCATCTTGAAACAAGTCATAGCTAAGGGCAGAAAGAATAGAAAATGAACCCTGGGCTGACTTAGGAAATGCATGAGCTAGCAGTTATCTTGATGTCAGGCTTCTTTATGGTCTGTCTTTTTGATTTGCCAATATTTCCCCTTAAGCATTTTGATGTTGTGGTTCACAATTAAAGGTAGAGATTTCAGGGTGTGGCTTCCTTCCCTTCAAGGATGCAACAATGGAAACACAGGGAGTTCTTGGTTTATCCATAGGACAGAGGAAAAGTTCTAACGGTCTCTGAAATATCAGGTGAGGAGCCAGGGGCAGCAGGCATTTAGTGGTGGGAGGCCTGGGCACTGGATGAAGAGAAGGGAACTCAGTGCAAAAGGGGCTAGGCAGGCTAGGTGAGATACCTTCAGGGAGGTTTCATAAACAGAAGCCAGCAAGGAACTTTCCATGTCTAAAGATAAAAGAAAGAGAAGCACAACAGTGTTGCTTCTCTGGTTGAGGGTAGGACTGAGTTTTTCTAAGATTGGGACAGCATCAAATTCTTAATGACCCCATAGAGTTGTTGAGTTCCTTCAGGGGGATAACACTACATATTTTTGCCATTAAAAGTGAGCAAAACAGATTTATTTCTCTCCACATGAAATATGATGGAGAATTAGATGTTACTCTTAGAATCACCTAGATCTATAATGGTTTTAAGACAGAAGTACCATGAATGAGAAAACTGCAGGGGGCTAAAAGAATACACATGTATCTCATTATAGCTGTTCTAGTTGTGGGTAAAGATTTCCTTAAGACGGAGACCTCTGGGCTGACCTTGAAGATCTCCTCAGGTGTGTATGGGAGAATGAGAAACCTCTCCATGAGACATAGGGAAAGTCAGAGTTCTGAGGAGATAGTTTGAGAAGGATGGTTCTGTGAGGAGTAAAGTGATGAAGAGAAGTTTTTGTCATGGATTGTGGATTCCTGAGGACTGGGTGGGAACTTTTAGAAGGGAAGGAAATCGCGGGAGGCTGGGAGAAGGCCTCATTCACTCCCTGCGTCCTTCCCTTAGCCAGGGATTAATGGAGTAATTTGTTCTCTGTATTTGCTGCATTGTCTGAAATCGATTTGGGATTTTTAGCTTTTGACCCTTACCCAGCCTGACCTTTTGTCAAGAAGAGCTAGAGAGCTTAGAAGTAGCTGTGAACGCCTGGAGGAGTCTTAACACTGAACTCCTTGGGAACTTTGGAAATAGAAAGAAATCAGCCCAAAAGATCTTTCTTAGGTGCTGCTGGACAACAAGGATTTGAAATAGAATGGCTGCTGCCTCCTGCTGCCAGAAAAGAACAAGTGACTGTTCCTGGTTTGGGCCTGAAAAGCCTGTAATTTATAAAGATGAATCCCCAATTGTCCTAATCACTCAGATGGAAGGCATTTCATGGTCTGGCAATCTGGAAATTTTTTGCTTTCTTTTACTTTCAAAAAGGGTCTAGTCCTGCCCTGTCCAAAATGGTAGCCACTTGGTGCATTTGGCTATTAAATTGCAATGTGCTTTAGGTATAAAATACACTGGATTTCAAAGACTTAGTATGAAGAAAAGCATGTAAAAGATCTTACTAATTTTTTATCGATTATTCAGTAAAATGATAATGTCCATTATTAAAATTATTTTTTCCTCTTTCTTTTGTCTTTCCTTAAATGTGGTTATTTGAAAGTTTAAAATTGCATGTTCACATTTGTACCTCACACTATATTTCTAATGGACAATGCTGGTCTAGTCAGAATGTTTCTTCTCCATTTCATCTCTTCTCTTGTAGATGGCAACTTAACCATCACAGCATGACTTTGGGGATCGGGAGTGGAAGAGAAGTACCTACCACCTGATTCTGTATTCATTCAACATGCTGCATTCTCCTCACTTTAACAATCTGAGACAGAGTGAAAAAATACGTGTAGCCCATCTAAACTTCAGGCTTCAATATCTGCTACCTTGAAGTTCCTGTCAATAGAGGGAGGGATTTGCTGCTCCTCTCCTGGCTCCCCTGAGCTTTTCATCTGCCTGGCATCCCAGACACTTATACATTGAGAATTGTTCCTGCCAGTTCTGTGTTTCACAGATGTAGCTGTGGGGAAGGACCTGCAACAGTTCTCAAGGCATCAGGGAAAAAGGCGGCATTGGGCCAGGAATTTTTTCCTTCCAAATGCAGTTTACAAATGCAGCTGCGAAGCACTCACTTCCCCTCAGCACAGAGCCACACACTTGCCACTTCTGTTCTCCTTGAGACTGAAAGAGGCTTCTCCCAGGGGAATCTGTATTTTAAGATGGAATTCTTCAAAGGCCCCAAAGCCTGAAGTATGCAAAAAAAAAAAAAAAAAAAAAAAAAAAAAAAAAAAAAAAAAAGAAACTAATGAGGAATTTAAAACCTGATGGCAGAGAAGGAGGACGATTTTGTTCCTTACTTGTCAAGTTGGCTCCAAGAAATGTCTTGAGCTAATCTTAAAATGACCTATGGCAATGGATTTGAAACAAAATTCTAAAGACATAGGGCAATTTGGGTTGAGAGATCCTGACAGTAATAGCCTTAGTTTATTAAGCCCTTCCGTGAACCTAGCCCTGTTGTAAGCATTAATTCACTTATTCTTCATAAGAGCCCTTCAGGGTAAAGACAAGTGTTACTTCCATTTTACAGAAGTGTAAACTGAAGCAAGGGATTGTTACATCAGTTGCTTAAACAGCAAAGACTGTTTATAGTGCAGAGTTTGTGAGGTCAACCTAGGATTGCCTTGCCTAAAAAAGAAAGAAAGAAAGAAAGAAAGAAAGAAAGAAAGAAAGAAAGAAAGAAAGAAAGAAAGAAAGAAAGAAAGAAAGAAAGAAAATTGAAATTAAAAAACCATTAAAAACTAAATAAATAAAATATATTTCTTGAAGGAGGGTTTTAAAAAATTTGTTGTTGTGTTCTCAATTCTTGGTATGGTATCCGACATATAATTGGTGTTAACTAACTACAACTAATTCGCTCCTCCTCCAAGTCCTACTTGAGTAGAAATAAAGAAGAGTTAATACCATTCCCTTTCCAAAGAACTAAGGGGATAGCTACTCAATAGAAGATAATATTATTCATTATCTCTTATATAATCTTCTAAATTCTTTTTGGCCTAGAAACTTTAATTACCAATGGGCGAATGTTTCTCTAATTATTTGAACATAATTCTGATGTCACAGTCAAATCATTGCACTTGTAAATTTTAACAAGAATAACAACAAGCAAGTAAACAAATGAAATAATGCAAACATTCCTATTTAACAGACTTTCTTGGATAAAAAAGAAATATTTTTAGTAACTGATAATTTCACAGAACCCATTATATTCTATTCATTGCATTTATCCCTCCTCAAAAAGTATAAAACAAATGTTCATTTTTTATGAGTCAGAATTGCAACATGTATAAATAATTGGTTTTCAATGATGCATGCAAATAATATCAGAATTTGTTTTAAATGTAGAAGCAATTATGGAATATAATTACAGAGTATGCAGTTCCACACCCTCTTGCTCATTAATATATATGGACCCTCTAATGGATGTTCATTGTTTCTTGGGAATCAGATCTGGCAGGTCAGATCCAAAGATCATTTCCCCTGGTTGTCAAATAGATAATAGTCTCAAAAGCAAATCAATAACCATATCCAAATCAATTACAATGTTTAGAATAGCAAGGCCCACTCAAAATGCAAACCTCAATTTGATTAGTACTCAGAAAGAAATATTAATTATAAGGATATAAAATATGTTATAGAAACCTTACTTCTCATTCGACCTCTCCCTCCTCCCTTCTAGTGGGGAGTAGGCTAAAAGAGCATATTGGCTTTGGTTTTAGTGGTTGGGGATGGGTGAGAAAAGCTTTCTGTATTTATTTAACTTGTGTGTATGTTTGTGTGGACCTACTCATAACCATTCCTGGCATCGTGGCAAAATCCATACTGATTTCTCAATTTTGAAAATTTTGCAAACTTTGGCTTACTCACATTTTAATTCTAAACTGTAATTAAAGTTTGTGGCTTTGTGCCATTTTCTTCAGAGCATTCCCTTTGGGGTAACCTGCAAAGACAAGGGAATGAGTGAGTCCTTATAAACTTTGTTAAGCTAGCCAGATTGGCTTCAAATGTCAGCTTTAGAAGTGCAAGTGCATAGGCTCAAAAGCCTGCCATGTTTGTTATATTATCTACTGCTATGAGGATTCTTTTCCTACCCCTAACCTCATGTAATACATAAGCCGATCCTGAAATCTGTATGAGTTAGTCAGGTGGAGAAAGACAAGGAAGAGGAAGGTGTTCCAGAGAGTGTGAACGACTGTGCAAATGCCCAAAGGCCAGAGAGAGATGGCACACTCAAGGAGCTGAGTGTAGGTTGGAAACTATGGAGCATTGTTGTGTGTGAGATGAGGCTGGAACAACAGGCCAAGGTGAGATCATGGAAAGTTGGGCATAACATACACTACCATATCCATACCCATTGCGATATTTAAAGTCACAAGACCCACTCAAAAGTCAAACCCAATTGGATCAGTACTCAGAAAGAAATGTTAATTATAAGGATCTAAAATATACTATGCAAAGCTTACCTGTTTACATTTGACCCTCCCCCTTCTATTTTAGTGGGTAGAATAAACTAAAGGAGCATATTGGCTTTGGTTTAAATATATTCTGAAGGCTAAGTCTATTTGTTGAAATTTCGCAAATGTAGGAGCAACATAGTTAGATTTCGATTTAGAAAAGACAAAAATCATTCTAAAAAATTGATAGTGGAGAGTACGAGAGAGAGAGAGAGAGAGAGAGAGAGAGAGAGAGAGAGAGAGAGAGAGTGAGAGATGGATCTTTAAGATGTAGAATTAAGTCTTTGATGACTGGATGTGGGAGGTGACTTAAAGATGACAGATCAGTTAACTTAGAGGATGATAGTGTCATAGAACAAAATAGGTATTATTAAATATTATAGTTAATTAGAGAACAAATATGGGAGAGGGGATGGAGACTTGAGAAAATAAGATAATGTAGCTTTATAGAGATTTTCTTATAGCATGCAGACCTCTAATGTGCACAGCTGAAAGAGGAAAAACAACATCATCAAAAACAGCATAGGGATGTCCACCTCCCCCACTTAACCTCTGAGAATCTGATTAAATTGGTTAGACTAGGCTAAGCCTTGTTTTCGGGGTTTTGTTTGTTTATTTGTTTGTTTCATTTTGTTTGTGATGAAAGAAAATATAAAATCTACTCTCTTAGATTTTTTGATATACAGTACAGTATTGTTAACTATATGCATATTGTCATACAAGCAGATTTCTAGAACTTTTTCGTCTTGCATGATTGAAACTATATTCATTGAACAGCAACTACCCATTTCTCTGCCCGCCCCCTACCCCGAGTTCCTGGTAACCATAGTTCTACTTTCACCTTTTATTAGTTTGACTACTTCTAGATACCTCATAGTGGAATGCAGTGTTTGTCCTGTGATTGGCTTATTTTACTTAGCATAATGTCCTCAAGTGTTATTTATATTATAGCATAAGACAGGCTCTCCTTTGTTAAGGCTGAATAACGTTCCATTGTAGGTATACACCACATTTTCTGTATCCATTTGTTAATGAAAATTTAAGTTGTTTCCATATCTTAGCCATTGTGAACAATGCTACACTGACCATTAGGGTGAAGATATTCCTTTGAAATCTCGATTTCTTTTGGATAGATACCCAAAAGTGAGATTGTTGTATTATACAGTAGTTCTATTTTAAAATTTTTAAGAAACATCCTTACTGTTTTCCACAGTGGCTGCACTGTTTTACATTCCCACTAACAGTGCTCAAGGTTCCAATTTCTTTACATCCTAGCCAATACTTGTTATTTTCTGTTTTGTTTTGTTTTGTTTTGTTTTTATAATGCCCAGCCTAATAGGTGTGAGGTAATAGCTCCTTATGGTTTTGATTTGCCTTTCCCTGATTAGAGTTGCTGAGCACCTCCTCACATACCTGCTGGCCATTTATTTTGGAGAAATGTTTATTCAAGACCTTTGTGAATTACTTGGGCTTTTTTGCTATTGAGTTGTAAGAGTCCTTACATATTTTGGATATTAACCTCTTATATGATTTGCAGATGTTTTCCCCTGTCCTGTTGGTTACCTTTTCATCTTGTTGATTTTTTTCTTTGCTTTACAGAAGATTTTTAGTTTCATGTAGTCTCACTTGTTTATTATGCTTTTGTTAGCCATCATACTTTTAGTGTTATAGCCAAGATATTATAGACATTAGGTGTTTTATAAAGCACTTCAAAATGACTTTAATATATAGCCAGGAGAACCACTGGTCTAAATTATACCTTGCTATCACATAAAGCCAATGGTTTTATCTGGGCATGAAAGTTCTCTCAGTTGAATTGACAAGCAGCTAACCACACTTATTGCCCACTTGGCATGGGGACTTCTAAAGAGAGGGGTGTATCTAAATTTCTGAATTGAGTAAGATTAAAGTAGGAAAAAAGTGTAGTTTGAAAGAGCACATTCAAAATTGTTGTCCAATTTTATTTCTGAATAATACATTTTTTTTCATAATTTAAACTAGAAAAAGTCAAACTCAACTAATTTTTTTTTTTTCAGTCCTGAGATATTCAGTGATTCTAATGGGTATGGGGTGTGCATGTGGGTGTGTATTATGTGTATACGAAATTAAAATGTTAGGAGATGGCATCTACTAAGGGTGTTTTAAAGTTTAGGAAACCAGGTATAGAGTTAGTCCTTGATTCGGTAGGTGTATTAATTCATTTATGATATTTTTATTAACTGCAGTGCCTAGGTGACAGTGACTTTGCTGGGCCTCTAGTTATATTGTTTCCAATCTACTAGGCCTGTGAGGTAGGTTTTGTAATACCCATTTTACAGAGGAAAGTGTGGCAAAGAATACACATTGGAGTCGCATAGTTAAGAAGCAGCTAGAATGTCAATTCCATAAGGACAGGGATCTCTGTCCTGTCCACTGCTGTATCCCCAGTTTCAGGACAAGCAATGAACATGTTGTAAGCACCCCAAATATATTTGTGGAAGAGTCTAAACTGATGATTAGATGCGGTTCTGTCACGCATGTCTGGAAGTGCTGTTTTTCCTTCATACTAGAGACTCCCAGCCCTTCCTCTCCCTTGCCAGCTTTGTCTTCCCCCTCTTACACCAGAGGAAGCCGCGTTCCCCATCCCCTCACCCCCCTTCCTGGCGGCTTCACGCGGCTGCATCTTATCCTGCCTGGCTATGAGGGCTGCATCTGACTGGGTCCTTGTGGGGAGGACATTTATTCATCCAGGAAATATTCATTTGCATTCTAAAATCTGGTTGACCTGGAAGGTTAGATGGGTACAATTACTAGTCTGTGTTTCCACAGGCCAAGAATCTTAATATGTCAAATTCAACGGTATTTAACAGAATATTATGTCACAGTAGTAATAGAGTGGCAATCATCAAAGTGTTTAAAGTGAAAATACAGAATGTCCTATATTGACAAGACCATTTTAACTTTATCCCTTAATTGAAATTATTTTCACTTGTATTCTAACAATCTTTGTACTATTAAATGGCACTCTAAAATTTGCCTGATAAAATAAAAAACACTGACTTGTTTCTACAGCTTAAATGTGAAAGCTTCAAGGGGCGGAGGAGAAGAAATGGAATACACAATGTTTTCTATAATTTTTATTTTATCATTTTAGAGCACTCAGATGAGGATGTGGGAAATCTTCATGTCACTCTCTTAATAAAGCCACAGTGAGCACTTAAAGCTGCTTCCATTTCCCACACACAAACTTTCTAATTATAAAAGGACCTTTTCAGACTTATTCAGGGCATATAATCTTATTTGCAGCTCCTAATTGGAGGGCTGTGTTTGTTGAAAAGAACAGAAGTCTTCAGTCATTTAGAATAAAGCTGGCTCATCAACCCCTGTGAGAAGAAAAGAACTATTTATTTTATCGGTTAATCCCAAATACAAACACAGTAAAGCTGTCTTTTCTAATAGTGACCTATTTCATGTTAAATTGGGATAAAGCTAGCTTTGCTCAATAGGACTATTGTGGTAAAAAAAAAAAAAAAGTCAATCTTATTAGGATGCCCATTGAATACCTTCCAATAACATCTTTTAAAATGCTGAACCCAAATCCCAGTTGCATTCTTTATGTTGTCTGACACAAAATGCAAATCTGGAAGGGAAATAACCTCAACTAGTGAGCCCCATCTAGTGACAGGGAAGTAAGTTGCTACTCAAAAACCTGGTCTATAATTATCCCCTATCTTTAGCCTGATATTTTAATTCATCTATTTGTGCATAAGCCCTTGTGCATAAGCCCTTATGTTCTGTTGATTTATGGGGGGAGGGGGGGTTGCCTATACTTTTATTTCTAAGTTAGATAACTTTTTATGCCAAGCAATTTTTTTCTTGATACTTTAAATTTCAGTCTTTAAAAAATTAACATTGTTTAAAATTAACTAGAATTCACCATTTATAATGGAATTTCAAAATGTGGGAAGCCATATCTCTTGAACAACATTACATAGCATTTCTGGATTAAACTGTTTGATGTAAATAATATTATTCATTTATCATCTTTACATTATCAAAAGACTCCAAATGTTCTTTACTCATAAGAACTTTAGAGCAGTTGCCAATCTTTTTGGCACCAGGGACTGGTGCTCCTATGAGAATCTAATGCCTGATGATCTGAGGTGGAGCTGAGGTGGTGATGCTAGAGCTGGGGAGCGGCTGCAAATACAGAAGAAGCTTTACTCACTGGCCTGCCGCTCACTTCCTGCTGTGTGGCCATGTTGGTTAGCTCTATGGTCATTGTAATTAGAGAGCATGAGACCTGTGCAGATCAGCACAAGCTTTATGGGTCGAACAGAATTTTTGTGGGTCTAATGATTTGTACTGTTGGCTTACATTCTATTTGGGGTTGTAAACTTCTGAAGAAAATAGAATGATAGAGTTAGAAAGGAGATGGCATAATTTAGTTTCCTGATTTCATTGGGAAAAAAAACCCTAATGCCCTTTTCTCAGAGCTCTTTACACATTTGAGATTATTTAAGAATATTAAACGATTGGTGAATATTTGCCTTTGCTTTTGAACTGTAAAGCTTATGAGGATAGGAGCCACGTCTGTTTGGTCCACGCTATACCCTCAGCCATGGTTCAGTGTCCGGCACATTGTCTACATGTGGTAATTGCTGACAAGCTCAAAGATGCCACATAGCAAGGATTATGGGAGCATGGACTCTGCAGGGAGGGAAAGCTGGGTGCAAATATGACTTCTTTGGTTTACTTCCTGTGTAGCCTTGGGCAAGTTATTTAGCCTCTCTGATCCTCAGTTTCTTATCCTTAAAACAGTACTAATAATGACGACATATTTCATAAGGTTGTTTCAGAGTTTAATGAGCTAATTCATGTAAAGTTTCTGAAACAATATAACTCTGTTAATTTATCCAAATGACTAAGAGACAAAGCCAACTAGAGGGAGTTCGGGAACTAGAATCTTACCTAGCTATTGCTTTTTATTTTCATCCCTTCAATTCCTTCAACCTTTCAAACCACTTTCCAAAACCACTAAATCTAATTAGACAAAATAGTGGCACAAAATGAAGTGTTGGGTGATTCACTTAGAGGTGCTGCAAGCAGTCTGTCAAAGTATTAGTAGCAAGTTTCAGGAACTCATTTGAATGATGGTAAAGGGCTTATTGTTCCTAATATCCTCCCAGTAGCTAAAACATAGAACTGAACAGAGTATTTCATATTTTGCTCTAATGGGTGGTCCTTAAGGGTTTGACTATCAAATGCAGGCATGGCTGAATTATGAAAATGACATATTTAAAAATAGCTCTGAGACTCACTCCTAAATAACTTTCAGCAGGTGAACTAATATTAGCCTCCTGGAAGATGAGATATCAAGATAATTAGCTCCCTGCCACATGGACTATCTATTTTTCAAATCTCATTCTCCTTTCTTCCCTATGTCTCTTAGTTGACACAACTTATTATAACTTTATGTCTAAGTTCTTCAATTTCTTTTCAGTGCACTCATAAACCATCTCCTTTTCATGATTTATCATGTCTAACACTCAATTCACACTATCAACTTTGATGTTATATTTTAAAATTCAGTTTGTATCCAAATATCATAGAAAACAAAGAGCAAGTTATACAGGTAAACCAGATACAGAGTATTGCCTATGATAGATAACCTATTCTCCTGTCTCTCCTTGTGCCACAAAGGATGTGAAATCACATTTTCCCATTTCATTTCATGATGAGAGGTCTGTGAATTTCTTTTTTCATTATCTAATGTTGGAGTCTGTGAGCTTTTCTGTTTTATTATTCTGTATGACTTGGCCTTGGCCTTATGCAACTAGGGAATAACTCTTTTGTATCATAAATGCAGCCAATGGAAAGCTAGACTAAAAAAGATAAGATGGAATAACAGGAACCGTGCAATTACAGAAATTTCTGGCTGGAAGAACTTTGAAAGGCTGTCTGTCTACCTCCTTGCATTTTAGCCCTGCTCCACACCAATCCTGCGGGTAGTCATGGCCCCTATTTCAAAAGAATCCATAGGGTACCATGCCTCTGTCCTTCATTAAAGAAAGTTCTTCATTTATAAATCTTGATACCTTTCCCCCCTCTGGTTCAGATGCTTTCCCCCTTCTTCTTTTTGAAAGAAGGATTGGTTAATTTCATATAGATGTCCCCCAGGAAGAAAGGCAAGATGGCATCACCTCCCAGCTCCTTTCCCTGCTATTACCTTGGAATTTGCTCTACAGCTTCCTTGAGTAGTGCCACAATCTGATTAATTGTGGAAATTTCAGGATTTCCTGAAAATAGTCTTGAACTGAACCAGTGTTTGAGGTAGAATAAAAAAGGACAAGGAAGTTTTTCTTTATTTTTTTCTTTTCGTTGCCAGCATCATCATACCATCCTTTAGGTTCCGACTTCTTCCTCACCCCAGCCCCACCGTCACAGTCCAGGAAAGGCAGGACGAAATCAAAGGCCCTCTCCAATGGCCCTTAGCTTGATGCTTGGTTCCATTCCAAATCCAGCTTTTCTCAAGTCTCCAAGAAAGGGCCCATGTCCTATGGGTTATCTAAGATGTATTCAAATTCAGGAATCAGTACCTTGGAGGGCCAAAACTTTCAAAACTTTCAGAGAATATATCCTATCTACCCGCAATATGGCATAGAGGTCCTTAATTTTATTTTTTTTAATGCTGATCATGACTTAATAATGACTTGCTGAACTATTTTCAGGGCGTGCATTCATCTTAGTTTTTGTAACCCAGTGATCAGTCTGTTGGACTTTAAGCAGTCTGACAACATATGTAATGAAAAGAGCAGGACTTTGGGGGTCAGGCTGACCTTGGTCTGATGCTCCACTATCTCATTTACTGTGGAGTGACTTTTGTCAAGGTGTTTAACCTCTAAGCTTCAGGTATTTAATGTGTAAAATAGAGCTAATACTAACTTCGTGGTTTGATACGAAGATTACAGAGAGAGAAAACGTATGTAAAGCACCCAGAAGAATGCCTGGTATACTCTAATTGCTTCAAATACAACAGGAGAACAATATAGTAGCTTGACATTTACTGACTTCATCAGTCAAACTGAGCTGACTTAATAGCAATACTCAGTGCAACTGCTAATAGCAGAACAAGTGACTGTAATTAGGTCTCTATTCTGTACTTGCTATGTGCCCAGTATTGTGCTAGGTACTGAGGACAAAAAGTCAGTAAGACTCATGGTCCCTGGTCTCATGGAGCTTACAACATAGAAGCAGCAGCAGCTGCTGGCACATGTGAGGCCCTTTCAAGAATATCTAAGCCCAGAATCCTATCAGGATTAGATTAAGATTTTAGAGGACCTAAGCACTAAGAAGATTATAGTGCTGCCACCTTTGCATATAATTAAAAATAAAAACAGTACTAAATCATAATTAAGTGTAAAGAAACAGAACAGTGTTCTGATATTTTTCTCACTGTGAGGACAGTCTTAGTGCTTCTTTTGAAATAGCAATTTTCAAATTCTTTTCAAAGATGTTTTTTGAGTGTCTTCATTTTGTAGGCAACCAGTCTGCTTATAGGGTAACATGGCCCTGTCCCCACAGCACCACCCTGAAGCCTTTGCTAATGCTCAGTGAACACGTCAGGCCAAGAGCAGAAAAATCAGGGGTCTCAATATTTTCCGAACTACTTGATGAACCCCACAAAGAATAAAAAAGAAAGTGACTGCATATTTATGAGGTAAGATCAAATCACCTTTTAAAAAAATAAATTGATATTAATTTAAAACATATGGAATGTTTTTTTTCTGTCATGGACTTTTTAAAAATGGGACAAAGAAAGGTTATATTTAGATTAGCAAGTTGTAGAGTCAGTTATATATCGTGTCCTAAGGATGACCTTACTATAGAATTGCCCCTTCTGATTCTACTACAAGAGAGAAAAATTTCCAGGAACAAGAGTGACATGAGACATTCACCAAGATGCAAAGCCACTTGTTCTTCTTAGTTCTTTTCTTTCTTTAAATGTCCTCCAAGAAGGACACAGTCCCCCTCTAGGGCAGGGTTAGCAATACCTGGTGAGGCTTATCCAGAGAGTTAGCTAACATTACATTTGAAGACACTCATCTTTATACCACAAATCAATGAGGTAGGTACCAGGAAAGGCCCGGAAACTCTGATAGGGAACTTTTCCAAGCATGGATGAAAACAATTTACACAGCCACTGTAAATAGTTAATAAAATCCATTTTACAGTCCATCTACTTAGATTTTCATTACATCCTGTTCTGTTTCAAACATGCATTTTTCTTTTGGATTGTTAGGCAATAAAGAGTCAAGCCATTTATCAAGCAGTGTCTTAATATTCCTTTAAAATGTTTTACCATTTTCAGGAAATACTGTGGCTTCTATAATTAATCTCCCAGTAGAAGCTGTTTTCCAGTGCAACGGAAAGAAAAGACTTTTCTTCACGGGAGTTTTTTGGTTCTTGTGAGTGAAAAACGTTCAGAAACAGATGCTGGTGGTATTATCACATATTACAAACTGTTCACTTCAGATAAAGAGTGGGAAAAAAAGACAATAGCGTACAGTCTCACTCTTGCAAAACTGTCCTGTGACAAAGCTGTTGTTAAATGGGCCCTACAAACAACTCAGTGTTGTGCTAAAATTAGAGGAATTCTTCAGTGCACATCTGGGTTTCCACAATTCTCACCTGAATGAAAAACAGGAACACTTGTGACATGAAGGGTTCTCACCCCCCAACCTGCTGCCCCCGACCCCCTTGCCATTAGTAATACCAGCTACCACTTGGCACTTTCCATGTTTCAGGCATTACTCTCAACATTTTACACATATGAACTCATTTAATCCTCACAACAACTCTCCTAGTTTTCATATGAGGAAGTTGATGTGGTTGGAGGACTTTCCAAAGGCAGACTTTCCAAGAGGTGAGTCCAGGAGCCAAATCCGGCAGTCCTTCTCTCAGACTCTGTGCTCTGGGCCAGCGGAACATACCATGTTTAATTCTTGCTATCTCATTTGTGCAGGCACATGGGAGGGTCTTTCAGTCACCCCATCGTACAGAAGAGGAAATGAAGGCACATGGATATTAAATGGCCTCCCAAAAGTCACATACAAGATTGTCAGGAGCTCAGGTTTCTTGACTTTTAAGCCAATTTTTCTTACTTTCCAGCTTTGTATCCTCGTCTTCTTCCTCTTCATAAATACACACACACACACACACACACACACACACACACACACACACACACACCAAAAAACTCACAAAAATCACCAAACCTGTTGCTTTACTTTCTTCTATGACTTGTCCTCCTGGGTCATAGGAAAGGACACAAGGCTTGGTTGGCCTGTAATACTGAGCAGAGCAAACTCCACTCCAGGCCTAGATTCTGCCCAAAGCAGCCTGAACTTCATTTCTTGAAGGCAAATCTGTGGTTTGATTGGCATCTTACTTGAATTGCAGGTTTTGCAATGGTTTAATCTCATCTTCAGATTAATAGTAAATATTAGCTAGTTCTCCTATCTTTAGGGTGTATGCAAGGAAATCAAGCAAACACTTTGAATAATAAATCTGGATGATCTCCAAAATGTTTTGGTTTCCTCCAAGAAATTGATGGGATAATAGTATTTACCTCTCTAGTGTCAAGGTTACATTTCTTTTTGTTTCATTTTGATTTTTAAACAGAGTTATATTGAGGGCTCAGGTGGCTTTTCTTGGCCAATCTGACCCCCGGATTGACCTCAGTCTGAAGATATTTAGGCATCATTTCATCTGTATGACAATCTGAGGCACTTACTGGAGTATTTTCTTCCTGTATAAGGGGAAAGCTTGGTTGTGATGAAACCACAGGCAAGGCAGCACATAGGTAGGACTCAGTCCCTAATAGTGTCACTTGATCAGGCAGACAATCATCTTCATGCAAGAAAAACCTTTAGTCATGTGAATGTCTATCTGTATTCAGCAGAATACAGGAAATAGAAAGGGATGGCTCAAGCCAAATGGGTATTTAAGAGAGTTTAATAAAGGGGTCATTTATAAAGATGAGGGCAGGGTTTAGGGAGACACACAGAGATGGTCCAGTACCCCAGGGCTAGCACCAGCCTGGGCTTAGAGAGAATAGTTAAGGGAACCAGAGAGAGAGAGCTGCATGGAGAGAACCACATGACAGGAGCTGTGGCTTCTTAGAGGAACACAGAAACTCACAGTGAACTCACACGGCAAGAAATAGGAGAATAAACACTCCAGCCACAACTCCTGATGAACAAACTCAATCCTAGAGCAAGGAAGCCTATGGATGCAGGCCACAGGAGACACCCTTCCAGGCCCCTAAGCAGGGAGAAGGGGCAGAAAAAAGATACCCAGCTCACTATCTCATTAAGTTTCTGAGGTACAATAACATCAGCATGCCCTTCTGCTGTGACAGTAGTTTAATAAAGAAGTAATTAGGGAAAAAAATACCCTCCATATACATGGAATTAAGTGGCTAATTTTATGCCTACGGCAGAAATCAGTGCCGTAAATTCCTCATTGTATTTTATGAGTCAGAACTGGATGCACCCAAGGGTCTCAGGAATATGAATCTCGAAACAAGCCTTCTGATAATGAGCAAAGAAGAGCCAGTGGAAATTCACTCCTGCCAGGATGATGGAAACAGTCAAAATTAACCAGGAACATAGGTTTAAGGAAGAGGATCATGGGGGTTTCAGGTTACAGACATAAAATCTCTGGAAGTACTCATTGTAGAGAGGCCCATATTTTAATAGAATAAATAAAGCTTGGTTTTGTTTTGTCCTATATTGTTTTGTCTGGTTTCCTTCAGCAGTTAGGCAAAAAGTCAACCAAAAGGAGAGATGGAGAAATCAGAAGAGGTGTCCTGGGGCGCTTTGGAAATGTCAAGGATGCCCAAAGTCAATTAGGACATAAGAGAGCATAGTGAACCTAGTTCCCAATCACGTGGTTAGAACTCCTCTTATCCAAGATGGAGGGCCATTTGGTGCTTGGATAAGAGCATGATGTGGTGTTAGAAGCAAAGACTTTGGAGTTCAGTTATTAGCTAGGTCACCTTGAGCAAGTTAGGTAGCCTCAGTTTCCTGCTCGATGAAATGGGGACAATGCTTACCTCTCCCAGGGTGGTTTTGTAAATTAAATCAGATTAAAACAGTATCTAGCATAAAACTGGTGTTCCATAAATAATATATATGTGTCTGCAAGCATACTCATATGTAGATGCATATACTATATGCTATATACATTTATGTAGAATTAGAACCATCTGTTCTAAATGAGGGTTGGGAATTGTCACAGTTGGTCACAGGGGCCTCTGATCTTGAGAATGCAGAGTGTGACAAGAGGCTCCTTCTTTCTCTCTCTATCCACCCCTTTCAAAAAATGTATACTTAAGTTAGCCTTCTCTTTCCAACTGTGTCCCCAGTTCTTCCTGACCCTGTATCTTGGCATACATCTACCCATATATACACATTAGAGATTTTTTTCTTTAGAACATTCTGATTGAATAATTAATATACACTTATTAATTAATTATTTAATTTTCAGAATTTAGGATACTATAACAAAGTCTTGGATGCTTCATTTCTCTTCTACCCTCTTTTCTCATCTCACAAATTGCTTTATTGTGAAAGTGACATTATTTTCCAAAGGTCTGATGTGATTTGGGAGCAAAGATCAGACAATTTTGTTTGTTACACTTTAATTTGATCAGAATGGAACTAAAGATATCAATTTAGAGGATATTTTTGTTTCACTTATTACTGACTAGAGAATGCACCTTAGCCTGTTCATGAATGTTGGTTGGTTTTAAAATGTTATATGTTTTTAATATTTTTACGGGATTTTAAAATGTGTTGCCTTAAATGATTAAAGCAAATACAAAAGATTCAACAATACTGACAGCTCCTTAGAAATTTCATTCATGGGCTCATGTCCTTGAAAGGTATTGACCCCCACAAACAGCTAATAATATAAAAGTTGACAGGACAGTTTAACCTTATAATTATATTCTGTGCATCATGCATTTGACCTTCTAGAGACAACTTGATGAGTTTCTGCCATATTAATTACTCCATGCTGTTTTCTCGTGATCCTTTAACAATTCAAACCTAGTGGATAAATGCATGAAACTTTCTGGGCTCCAGGAAGGCGCCAGAATGGCAATTTAAAAGCACCTAACAGAATTTTCCACCTCTAGGCTCATTTTCTTTCCCTAAATGGTGAACAAAGGTCTCCAGAGTAGTCTTGTATTTATTGTTCTCTGTTACTTCTTGCAAATTTTTAACACTTTCTTTCTAAAATATCTTTGAAATCGGCAGGCCTTATCCAGAATACCTTCCTTTGACTTATTTGTTTTTCGTAATCAATACAATGATTACTAGGTAATAGCATCTTTGACACCTGCAACTCCTTACCTTTGTCTTGAGAATCATTAATGAGATCTAATGTACAAAGTTTCATTTAATTTTTCTCTCCTAACTATTTTTCATCTGGGTTTGAGCTTTGTCTTCCTAATGAATTAGATAATAGTCATGATTACTGAAAGATCTTCTCTTCTCCCCATTTGTTAGATTACATGAAGTTCAGGCTTTCTCTCCTCCTCTCCTTCATATGGAGCAGGAAGTCATTTGTGTGGGTCATTTTCATCTCCTTGCACTCAGGCTCCTATATGAAACATTTTCAGCTGCTTCAGAATTAGACCTGAACATGTCCTTCTAATGTCTACATGGGAAAGCTGCTTACAGCTCAGCCCATTCTCATGCACCATGTGAGGGTATTATTAACAGAAAGTTCCATGTACCAAAGCTGGATTCAAGAATCCAACTTTTTCCTGCTCTGTCTTTTGCCATATTTTCTCTCAAGCCATATTTTCTTTAATGGGAAATTATGATTTGATGATGGTCAAATAATTTGGATGGAGTCTCCATTTATGCATGTATGCTTTGGGCCAGGCATGGTGTAAAGCAAATCACAACTAATCCACACATCAATTCTCTGAGGGAAGTACTAGGATGAGAAACAGCTCAGAGGGTTTAAATAATTCATTGATTCAAGTTTAAATAGTTTACCTAAGTTAGGACTAGTGGACCTGAAATTAATATACATCTTTGCCTGACAGCAGAGTGTGTACTTAAACCACTACACTATAGCAAAAATCTTACAAACTTAATCAAGGCACCTGACTTTTGGGTGCCTATCCTGGGTACATCGGTAAGTAGTGACTGAGAACTCAAGAGTCACAAGCCAGACTGCCTAGATTTGAACTTTGTCTCACTTACTAACTGTGTGACATTTTGGACAAGTTATTTTACCTTTCAGCAACTTGGTTTCCTCATCTATAAAATGGGGTTACAAATATTAAGAACACAAAATTTCATGGGCCACAAAGAGGATTAGAGTGATGCAAAACACTTAGGTCAGGCCTGATGCATAGTAGGTGCTCTTTAAAAACAACAGTAATAAAAACAGCTCAATAAGTGTTAGCAAACGTTGTTATTATTGGTATGTGCCAAAAAAAAAAAAAAAAAAAAAAAAAAAGAAAGAGCTGATGAGATTGACTGTGTCTACTCTAAGTGATAGATGTAAGGATAGTCTTTGAGCCCTTGAAACTATGAGATTCTTTGGTTGTGTATTGTTGAAAAATCATCTTATTCTTCAGACTAAAACATAATGGTAGAAGAGGGCTTGGGCAAGCCTGTTTGGAGGTAGAGACCTTATGTGCTATCTAAACAGCAGGAGTGATATATCTTTATCCTTTTATCCTTTGCAAAAAGTGTGTGGTTATGTGGATAAGATCAGTAGACGGAATTAAGAAATTTGGCTTCTATCAACCTGTGCTTTAGGCTTGTTATCCAAAGTTGAGTAATTAACATACTCAAAGTAATTATCTAAAGTAATTAACATATCTAAAACTCAAGCTGTTATTCTTCCTATGAAGAGGATACCATATCCATGCAACTTAATTTCAGAGAAAGATTAGAAAGCAGAGAACAAAGTGAAAAATTAAGTGGACAATAATTGCTTTGTATTACCAGATGGACTCTCCTTTAGGTAGCAGAAAATGGATCAGACCAAGTCATTTAGGTAGTTACTAGGGGATGATTAAATGGCTATCTAGCAATCAGTAGGATGCTTACTATGGGCAAGGAGTTGTGCATTACATCACACAAAGGTGCATGAAAAATAAAGTCCTGCCTTAAAGGGGATGTGATTTACTTAAGGAGTAAGATATAAAGAGATAACTGATAACAGAGGAATTTAGGTACTGGTGAGGAGTAAACTAAAAGACTAGAAGGGCAAACTTTCCCATTGTAAACACCAGCTGCATCATTTAGTTATTGCAGCTTTTATATTAATAACTTGGTTGTACTAATTTGTACTCAGTCTTCACCAGCATATAAACATTTAAATAGAATTTTTAAGATTCTTAAACTCATTTTTAGAAGTTAATTTAAACACCTGGTGGTGATGTGATAGTGGTGACAGACACCTCTGAGAACCTATCCAAACTCTGAAGCATCTCCCAGGAAACCACAAAAACCCCAAAGTCAACATTTAATTGTAGAAGATTGTCAGATCCCCTAAAAATCTACCCCTGCAGTCCCAGGTTAAAAACCCCCGCTCTAAGAATATGAGAGTAACAGCATTACAGACATTAAGTTACTCAGTTTCCCAAATCTTACCAGATCTAGGTTACCAGATCTAGGTTAATGCTGTTTTAAATAATAATATAGC
Source organism: Rousettus aegyptiacus (assembly GCF_014176215.1). NCBI lineage: Eukaryota > Metazoa > Chordata > Mammalia > Chiroptera > Pteropodidae > Rousettus > Rousettus aegyptiacus. Next base: position 64,356,137 of record NW_023416285.1, on the reverse strand, counting down.
TATAATTACTGGAATTAAAATGTCTTCTAAAAAAGCAAAAACCTCAAACTATTATATATAGCAGGGCAGGACTTGCTACTTGTCCCCAATATCTATTGTCTGCTTCTTCCACAGAAATAGAATTTTTTAACTGGGTACAACAAAATGAAGACTATATTTTTCATTCTCTCTAGAATATACCCAAGTTTGAGCCGATGGATGTAAATAAAAATGTTGTAAAGCCACTTCTGGAATCCTCCTCAATAGACAGCTCAAGTGTGCTTTTGCTTCTCCTTTATCTCTTCCTCCATCCAGTGGATTGAAACATAGATATGATGGCTGAAATGCCTTATTGGGCTGTGAGACAAGGGACACATACTGGGGACCACAGATCTAAACAATGGAAAGAACCTGAATCCTTAAGGAATAGGGAGGAGAGCCGTCATAGTAGTCTTGAATATTATCTTCCAGACTTTGACATAAGAAGAAAATAAACTTTCCCCCTGTTTAAGTTACTGTTATTTTCAGTTTTTCTGTTGCTTATAGTTGAACTTAATTCTAATTGACAGATACAATCCCTACCACTTTGAAGCTGTTATTCCCCTTGCCTTCCTATATTGCTGTTAACGATAAGAATAATCTGTCTTCTCTTTCTGGTAACTTTTAAGATTACGTCTTTATGTTTTGTAGTTTCTCTTCAGTATGTATAGATGTGAAAATGTTTTCATCTGTCCTGTTATGCTCTTGGTGTTCCTGAGGTCTCATATCCTTTTTTCAGTCCTTAGAAATTCTCAGCCTTTATCTCTTTGAACATAGTACCTCCATGTTTCCTCGAGCCTCTTCTAAAACCCCTACTCAAAATAAATTAGAGCCTCCCAATCAAGACTTCATATATTTCAACTGAACTTTTAATCTTTTCAAAATCTATGCATTGCATGCTGTTCTTTAATTTTATCTTCTAAATATCTTTTTTGTATTGTGAATAAACTACAGTTTATTCCACCCATTAAATTTTTTATTGCATTTTCCCACCCTGGGATTTCTTGTAGACAACACATAGCTGAATTTTGTGTGTGTGTGTTTTTTTAAATATGCTCTGATAATCTCTACTGTTTAATTAGTATATTCAGACTATTCACACTTAAAGTGATTCTTCATTGATATAGTTGGATTAATACCAACCATGTAATTATTTTCTATTTTTTTTGTATATGTTATTTGTGTTTCTTTTCTCTATTTTCTGTCTGCTCTTGTTTTCATTGAGCAGTTTATATGATTTAATTATATCTCCTCTCTTAGTGTATCAATTATATTTCCTTTAAAAAAATTTCAGTGGATGCTGTAGAGTTCACAATATAATTTTTAAACTAATGTAAGTCCAACTTCAAATAACATTATGCTGCTTTATGTTTAGTGCAGTTACCTTATAATAGGATACTCTCAGTTCTTCTTTCCTATCTTTTATGATATTGCTATAATTAGTTTCACCTATCCATGTGCTACAATCATCCAATGCATGTTTACTATTACTTTAAATAAACTTATAGTTTAGATTAAGAATAGTAAAAATCAAATATTTTATCTTCATTTTTTCCTTCTCTGACATTTTTCATTTCTTTATATTGATATGTATTTATGACCCATATAATTTTTCTACTTTCCAAAGAACTTTTAAAATTTCTTATAGGGCAAGTCTGCTGGTGATGAATTTCTTCTGCTTTTGTTTGCCTGAGAAAGTCTTTATTTCCCCTTCACTTTTGAGGATAAGTTCACTGGATATAAAACTCTAGGTTGGTGAGTTTATGTTTTCTTTCAATGCTTTTAACTATTTCACTACTCTCTTCTTTACATGGCTTATAACAAGTTCGTTGTAATTTTGACCCTTGATCATTTATAGGTAAGATGTTATTTTCCTCTGATTTTTTCCAAGATTTTCTTTTTGCCTTTGGTTTTCCACAATTTAAAGTTTCTATGCTTAAGTGTTGACCTTATTTATCCTGCTTGATGTTCTCTGAGTTTGATATCTGTTATTAATTTCAGAAAGTTCCTGTCCATTATTACTTCAAATAGTTCTTCTCCTCCAATATTCCAATCACACATATGGAATACCTTTTGAAATTATCCCAAAGTGCTTGGATGTTCTGGTTTTGTTGTTGTTGTTTATTTGTTTGTTTGTTAATTCTCTTTTCCTCTTTGTTTTTCAGTTTGGGAAGCTTCTACTGTCCTATCTCCAGTCTCACTGTTTTTTTTTCCTCAGCCTTCTCCAAACTACTGATGCATTTTTCATTTCTATTATAATGTTTTTGATTTCTGGCATTTCTTTTTGATTCTTTCTTCAAATTTCCATCTTTCTGCTTATACCACCTATCTGTTCTTTCATGGTTTCTTTTTCCATTAGAACCTTCAACATATTAATCATAGCGATTTAAAATTCTTTCTCAGATTATTCCAATATCTGATGATTGGTTTGTCTCTTCAGACTGTGTTTTTTCTTACCTTTACCATATCCTGCATTTGTTGTTGTTGTTGTTGTTGTTGTTGTTGAAAGGTGAACACCATTTACCAGATAAACAAGAGGACTAGAAGGAGATGGAATGGAAAAAATGTCTTTTCCCCAGCTGAGATAAGACTGATATATTCTTTCTCCTGGAGAGCAAACCTTTGTTACAGAAAAAGCTCTAGGTATATTTTAATAGGATTACTCTTTTTTTCCTTCTGCCAGAACCACAAAAAAATCTTTCTTAAATCATGAATGTAAAAACCTGGTGGCACTCCTGTTGGAAAAGCCCATGAAAGTGTGGTAGTTTTCCTAAAACTGGAACCCCAGTAGTTTCTCACTTTCATGCTAGTCCATACTCAGTCACCAGCAATTCATCAAAATTACTATTTATGTTTTCTTGCCATGTTATGGCTCCAGCATCTTCTGTTCCAGAGAGGCAGATGTTGACTGTGACTCTGAATTCACCTGTTTTTCCAGGTTTCTGATAGATTCGGGAAAAGTTGTTAATTTTCAATTTGTTCAGTTTTTGTCATTGTAAGGATGGGAATGATGACTTCCAAGTTCTTTATATGTTCACAGCTGAAACCAGAAGTCATTTTTTGGATTTCTATTAATCCTTGTATTCCTTATATTTTTATTATTGTTATCATTATTATTATTTCTTCCTTTCTGTCTCATGATCTTTTGTTCATTTTAATGGATGCCAGTCTTGTCTCTGTTTCTTAGAAATTCTTAAATATACTTACTAGTTATTTTCAGATAGGACCATTTGAATAATAGGTGCCAGTAAAAAAATAGTTAACTAATTTTCAGGAGTAAATTGAACTCTTATATTTATGTTGTTGGTTAACTTACTTAGATTTAATTTTCCTTCTGTGTTTTAGAATTTTGATTTGTAGGCGCATCTTGAATAGAAGAGTTTTGTTTCATTTCTCTCTCTGATATTATCCCTCCCTATATTTTGTGAATGTCTAAATTAGACCCCTTGAATTCTTAATCCGGAACTCTGACTTCTAGTGGGACCTCAGGACCCCTGTCCTTTGGTGAGGTTGAAGATAACATTTATCCAGTCACCTAGTCTATTAGGCAGCAACAGACAGTTGGATCTGCTCTCTCCCTCTTCCCTAGGTATTAAGGTATATATATATATTTTTTTCAGGTGGCGGGAGCACATCTTCTGCTTTGTTTCCTGCTTTATGTTCTGATTCATGTAGTTTACTTTGTTTTGAGATGAGATTTGTGTCTGTTTTATTTTTCTTTTTTAAAGCTTTCTCTAGCATTTATTTGGAGTAGATCATCCTCTAAAAGTATGAATTTGTAATGCCCTCTGTTCCAGAAAACACAATTTCATGTATCTTAGCAACAATTGTATGAAATATACGAAGTCAGGCTTTATGTACCCATTTTACAAGTGCAAAGGATGCATGACAGGTGATCAGCAGCAGAACTAGGATTGGCGAGTAGTGTCCTTACTCTGTCTTGAGCAAGTGATATTCATAATATCAAACCTGTGATATACATAGCCTGGCCTCTAACATTTTCTTGTTTGCAACATCTAGAATCTGGGATGTGATGGAGAAATACTATGGTGAGTAGGCTAAATGTTCCATTTAAAAATTAATCATAAGGTCTTTACTTTAGAATTAGTGATTTCTGTCTAGATTTTGGAGCCATTGGTTAAGCTTCATAATGCTCTTTCATGATTTGGTTCCTTCATGTGCTCTATGCAAAAAAATTTATGGGGATTTCATTTCCTTCTCCTCAACCTTTGACACACAGACAACATTTCTAAGGACTTTAAATCCACTCCACTCAGGCTCTACCTCTCCCTCTAATCTTACATCTTTGTCGAATTTTGTCACCTAAGGATTGGAGCCCATGTACATTTGTGTGGGAGGGAAAATGAGGAGGGAGTATTTATGTTTATACTTTTCTTGAATTTTATGGCCTTCATTACCCAAAACTGTGTGAAATTGAGGGAAACATTTGGCCTGAACCCTGGAACCATCTGTTCAACCTGCTCAAGATATTGGTGGTTGAGTGTTTACTAAACAGACTGCCCTGAGTGGCAGCTCAAAGATGGAGGCTGGGGTTTCTGTTAATCATTAAGCATTTAACAAACAGTTGGGGCCCTTGCTAGTTTTGCTATCATTGCTTTCAGAAGCAACGTTCTGTACCCTGCTGTAAGCCACATAACAAGAGATGGACTTGTTGGTGTATTTACTGTGAGGCTTTCCAGCAAGTTTGAGCTGCCACACCCAAGCAGTGGTGGTCATGTCATTCTGCAAGAGATGTGACATGTGTGCTTTTGTTGTTGACTTATCTTTGCCAACACACCTAACTTGTTGTCTAATGTTGGCTGAGAAGCTGGGCTCTAGGGTGGAGTAAAGGTTTAATTTTGTTGACAATTTAATGCTTGAAGAGATATGTGCTTTGGTGAGGTCCCTCCCTTGAGACTTTTGCCCTTTTACTAATCCTTTGCATAAATACTGCCTTGAAAACTGTTTATGAAGCATCTTCGTAGGCAAGTGAAACTGTTTGGTAAACAGTCATTGTGAATAACATTTATTCATGGCCAGATTCCTGAGCCTGTGTTTCTTTTTGATGAAATTTACTGTCTAGTGAAAATCTTTGTGAAGCTGCAAACACAGGTCGAACTCCTCTGCCCAATTCTTGTAGCAGATTAGAGTTCATGACAGAAATGACAATTTAGACTTGGAAATGGATATAAAAAATCCCCAAATCTTTGCATTCGAAATAACAAACTCTATTAGTTGAAAGTATTAAACCAGGAAAACAATCATGAAGTTGCACAAAGTTGGACAAAGACAAGGATAGCCCATATTTTAGTTTAAGAGAAAAAAAAATATGGAGGCAGGTGTCTTTCAGATCTAACGATGTGCCAGAACCCTCTGGGCTGGCTCTCAAGAGCTCTCCATGTGTATTTATTCCCAATTCTGTTCTCAGGGAGACCAGATTGGTAACTTCAAATTGACTATGGTCAGAGTATTTACATCACATAAATTATCAAATGCTACCAATCAAGGCTTTTCCTGCTTAGAGAGCCAGTTGCTAAATGTTTATCAGTGCACCACTGGATGCAGACTAGTTCTTATTTCATTTCCAATGAGTGAGGGAGGTTAGACAGTTTCGGAAATAAAGACACATCACAGTTGAAGATATGTTCACAGAAAAGTAATAAAAGTTTGACTCCATGACATGCCAGAGTCAAGAAATAGACTCTGATTTAAACTGAGCTTTTCCCTCTGGGTAAAAACAACTTATATGTAAAATAAAATCATTTTAGAGATCTGGGGAGTTGGGAGGAACTATACAATATAAGCAATTTCCAGTTTTTAACCATTGTAGTCTGTCTGTTTGGTTTTACTAGTTTTGGCTTCTTTTATTCATTTATTTATTCATTTTACTTTATTTATTGAGTACCTCCAGTATGCCATGTTAACTTTTGGATGAGTGAAAGCAGACAAAGTGTCTTCAGGGTATTTATGGTCTAGTAGAAAAGATTGGAATTAATCAAATAGCCATAAATTAGTTTGTAAGTACAAAATATAGTGGTTTTATAAAAAGAGACTATAGAATGCTAAGATAACATATAACCTGATGATTTGACCTAGACTGAAGATGAATAGGGAAGGTTTCCACGAGAAAGTGTGGACTGAACCGAGGTCCTTAGGACTGATAGCAGTTTAACTTGGTGAATGGAAGTCAGTGATAGAAGAGGTTTAAGCAGAAAGAGTAAGTGTGTAACAGCCTTGCGATGTGTAGGAACCCGTGTACTTTAAATAAAATTAAAGATGAGCTGTATGGCTGGAAAACAAAGACTAGGGTAGTGGTGTGGGATGAGTTGTGTTAATAAATTTATATTAATCTAAAAGTAATGGAGAGCTATTGGATCTGATTTGCTTCTTTTTTAAAAAAAATTTTATTTTGGCTACAGTATGGAGAACAAATTGGAAAGGGAAGGAAGAACATGAGGATACAAGTTAGAGACTATTACTTCATATTTCAAGTGAGAGGTAATGGAATCCTGGACAAGGCTAATGACAGAAGTGATGAGGATAAGCAGATGTATTTAAGGGATATTTAGGATATAAAATCAAAGAGAATTGGTGATGCATTGGACATTGAGATGGTAACGGAGAGGGCCTTGTCAAGGATGACCCCACGATTTTTTGCTTTGGAGATTGAGTTGATCATTATTCTACTTACTGAGATGAAGAACCAGAACTGGGACAAAACCATGAAATTTGGATTTGAATATGTGGAGTTAACCTTTTCAACACCTATAAGGGAGGTGTCTAGTAGATTCTTTGAACACACAAGTCTGGAACCACATAGAGAGGTCTAGTCTGGATTGCTATATGCTTTAGTTCCTTCAAGAACAAAGCATAGAACGAGAAGAGGAGAGAGCCCAAGTGGTACCTTTAGACGTTTAAATATTTAATGACTCATTAGAGGAAAATGAGCCTGCAAAAGACTGAGGGAGAAACCAAGAAGGTAGATGGACAGCCAGGAAAGATGGGCTAGGGGTGAGAAAATAGATTAATTGTAAACAGACCTCAGAGAGCTTATTATGGGGATAAAAATGCTCTAAAACTTATTTATGGTGATGGTTGCATCACTCAGTAAAATTACTAAAAACCATTGAATTGGACACCTGAAATAGGTGAATTTTATGATATATAAAATATACCTCAATAATACTGTTAAACAAACAAACGAAAAACCAAGAAAGTATGAATGAAAGAATAGAAAGAATGAGACCTTTTCAGGAAATAAGGAAGGGTCGCTAAATGTTGATAAGTTCAGTAAGAGAAAGTCTGACGGTCACCGATAAATTGAGAACTTTAAACAGATATGTAGTGTAAAACAATGGTCCAAATATTGGATGAGACAATACTGTAAAAATGCTGATCTATATTTTAAAACGATATCTTTATAATTGGTAAAAGATGCACAAGACTTGATCCTTCCTTGTTCTCAAATAAAGAGCATAATTGAGCTGTTTGTAATGACCTCTGCATGCTACGGCAGGTAAAAAATGGATTCTGACAAGGCAATTCTACTAAAACTGAAGGCCCTGTTTATGTGTGTGTAAGAATTAGCCATGTGATCAAACAGTGTATTTACTCTAAAACTCTGAGACACTAAGAGAATATAAATAAAACTCTTCATTTTTTAAAAAAAGATCTAGAGAAAAGAGGAAGATTGTGGACTAGGTAAAAGCAGAGTTTGCCTCCTTCCAGGTCCTCATTAAAATTACAACCAAATTATAAAATAATCAATGTGGAGAATCACCTGAAGTCTAACTGATCATAACATGTATGTCTGAAAATATAAAAAGGAGCCACATCAAAGCCAGTAGGAGGTGCAAAGTCATTAATCAGGCTAGACCCACACCTGTGGGTGGTGGAAGATCACTGGGAGGGAGAGCAAAACTGCAGAGGCTCCCCTGAAGGAGAGAGGGGGCATAGCCTCATTTGGGGGCTCCCCAGCCTAGGGTCCCAGACCAGGGAAGAGACGCTCCCAAAAACTGATTATAAAAATCAGAGGGATGAGATGGAAGGAGACCAAAACCCTAGCCATCTTTTTAAAGGTCCTACACACAGGCTCTTTTACCTGTGGACATTCACCTGGCCCACTGGTGGTGGGTCAGAGGCTCGTGCAAGATTCATACTTGCATTACCTGGTGCCAGAACAAGGGCTAGACAGGCAGCCGCCATTATGCCTTAATCAAGGCCTCCTTACAGGGCAACCTACAGAAGAGTGCAGATCCTTCCCACACAGCCAATACAGAAGTGCTGGCCTGAGATCAGCCTGCCCCACCCAAACCACAGATTGCCCAGTGCTTTTGTTGCTGGGTGGTTGCCATGTTTTGCACCATTTCAGGGCCAAACATTTGCAGCAGGCAACCAGTTTTAGCAGATCACCAGTTCGCCAAAACGAATTTGGGTGGATCTCAGGATTCTGGATGCCAGTCCCAGAAAGCAGCTGGTCTTGCTGTGATCTGTGACTTTTGTGGGAACGTGCAAACAGTTATCATAGTTGCAGCAAGACTGAATGCAAGTATGAGACAGGTAATGCAAGTATGAATCTTGCAAGCCTGTATTGATCTGATGGCCATTGTCTCCCTGAGACCCTGCTCCACTCAACCCACAGATTGCCCCAGATGGCCCATTGACACTGAACTGAACACTTCCCTGCCCCTTCCATGGGTCTCACGATCCACACAGGTGACAAACTTTTGCTAGCACTGAGCGGGGAAGTCAGCTGCAGACAGACCACTGCTGCCTGAAAAAGCTGCAATAGATCTTGGGGGGATTGCAGGGGTCTGTGGGACTGCCCAAGAGAGCAGCTTGTCTCTCTGTGATCTGTGACTACTGCCAGAACATACAGACATAGAAATTGCAGAAAACTGAGGCTATTGGCCTGATGGTCCTTGGCTCCCTGAGCTCCTGCCCCATCTAATATACAAAGTGCCCATGGAATGTTGACAGGAAGCTGTCCCTGCCCTGTGGTGGCACATTCTGTGCAGTCAACAGATCTCAGTCAGTAAAGTGAACAAGGTTCAGGGAATTCAGTGAGGGAAGATCACTGCTGCCAGCATGAGATACAGTATCATTTGGGCAGATCTCGTGTTTTGTGGGTTCATCATAGATGACAGTAGGTCATGCAATGGTATCTGACTTTGGTGGGAGCCTGCAGTCCCAAAGCTGGCAGCAAATCTGGGGCTGTGTAGGCCTGATGGCCCTGTCCCTCACTGAGATGACGATCCACCTAAACCACAAATTACCTGTGGCAAGCCAGACAACCCATCTTGTACTTTCCTTGGGTCACGAATTCAACAGCAAACAACAGCACTCAGTTTGTGCGGCCCACGGAAAGCCTATTCATCCAGGAGAAGCATTTGGTGATGAGCCACAAACTCATGTCCACAAGCTTCAATAATTCTCAAACAGAGTTCGAGTGTTTGCAGGCATGAGGTGGGCAGCAGCTGGCCTTGCTACTTTAGGAAAGTTGTACAGGAAGCCACAGAGACAGCGCTGGCATATAAAATGACATTGCAGTGGCAGGGAGAAATTTACTCAATAGACTCCGGAGACCCCTGGGGTCCCTGCGCCACTCAACACTCATATCACCCAGAGGCTCTTCCATTTCCAGAGACTTGTAGGAAACTGACAGGCAGTGTCAGATCTTGAGGAACACTGGCCCCTCTGTTAAACTGCCCTAGGTCAGGGACGAGGGATAGCCGACTGCAGCCTACAGCGTTGTCTCTTCCACTTACCTTTAGATCCAGCATAGGTGAAACCATCTGTGGATTGCTTTGTAGCTTCCAAAAGGTAACCCTGAGCAATCAAAGGCAGCAGCTGACCTTGGCCTATGAGGGAGCACCTCCCAAGGGGCCACAAAACCAATGCACCCAGAGGCTGGCGCTAAACCACAACAGAGCAACTCCTGACTAGTCTCATAAGCTTTACACACAGAGGATGGTGTCAACAAGTACACAAGCCTGCTAAGGCAAATCCCACACAGCAATTCTTACCCTGTGGGCACAGCCAGTTCCCACAATTAGTCAGCCTGAGTGTTAATCCCATCCAATGATATACTGACACCTATAAAACCTTAGCTACAACAGAAAATCACCCACAAGCAACACAAAGATCACATCCAGAGCCCCCAGAATAAGAGATCAGGGAGAATGTGCCACTGGGCCACACAGGACACCTTCCACATAAGACTATTCGGCCAAGGCTGAGAGATGAAACAAATATTCCTAACATGTAGAAATGAACACAGAGAAGCTAATAAAATAAGAAAACAAAGAAACATGCCGAAAATGAAACAGCAGGAGAAAACTCCAGAAAATAAGCTAAATGAAATGGAGGCAAGCAACCTACCAGAGACAAAGTTTAAATTATACTCAATGAACTTAGGGGTAGAATAGATAAGCAGAATGAGCACCTCAACAGAGAGACAGCAAGTATAAAAAAGACATAGAAACTATAAAAAAGAACCAGAAAGAAATCAAGAATACAATAGAAGGATTTAACAGTAGATTGGATGAAGCAGAAGATTCAATCAGCAAACTGGAAGACAAGGTAGCAGAATGCATCCAGTGAGAACAGCGAAAAGAAAAAAAAATTTTTTTACATGAGGATAGTTTAAGAGACTTCTGAGACAACATGGAGCATAATAAGATCTGCTTCACAGGAATACCTGAAGAAAAAGAGAAAAAGCAAGGGATTGAGAATCTATTTGACAAAATAATGACAGAAAACTTCCCTAATTTGACGAAGGAAATAGACATATGAGTTGAGGAAACACGAACAGTCCCAAACAAGAGGAATTAAAACAGACCTATACCAAGACGCATCATAATTAAAATGCCATAAGTCAAAGACAAAGAAGGAATCTTAAAAGCAACAAGAGAGAGGCAACTAGTTACTTAAAAAGGTATCCTCATAAGTCTGCTGATTTTTCAATGAAAATTTTGCAGGCCAGCTTGGACTGGCAAAAAATATTCAAAGTTATGAAAAACAAGGATCTACAATCACAAATACTCTACCCAACAAGGTTTTCAATTAAAATGGAAGGTGAGATAGAGAGCTTCCCAGACAAGGAAAAGCTTAAGGAATTCATCATAAACACGCCAGTATTATAAAAATGTTAAAGGGACTTCAGCAAAAAAAAGGAGTAAAAAAGAAAAAACAAATATGAATAATAAAATGGCAGTAACTATGTACCTATCGGTAATCCCTTTAAATGTAAATGGATTAAATGCTCCAATCAAAAGACATAGGGTAGTCTAATGGATAATAAAATAAGACCTATGCATATGCTGTCTACAAGAGACCCACTTTAGATCAAATGACACTCACAGACTAAAATTAAAGGATGGAAAAAGATATTTCATGCAAATGGAAATGAAAAAAAAACATCAGGTAGCAATACTTATATCAGACAAAATAGACTTTTAAACAAAGACTATAATAAGAGACAAAGAAGGGCATTACATAACGATAAAGGGATTGATACAGTAAATGGACATAACCCTAGTAAACATATATGCACTCAACAAAGGAGCACCTACATACATAAAGCAATTATTGACTGACAGAAAAGGAGAGATCGACAGTAGTACACTCATAGTAGGAGACTGTAACACCCCATTGATACCAATGGACAGACCTTCCAGATAAAAAATCAACAAGGAAACAATGGGCCTAAGAGATGCACTACACCAGATGGATTTAATAGATATTTTTAGAGCATTTCACCCCAAAGCAGCAAAAATACACTCTTCTCAAGTGTACATTAAACATTTTCCAGGATAGACCAACCACATTTTAGGACACAAAACAAGTCTCAATAATTTAAGAAGATTGAAACCATATCAACCATTTTCTCCGATCACATGGCATGAAACTAAAAATCAACTACAATAAAAAAAACTGGAAAATATACACACACATGGAGGCTAAATAACCAATGAATGGGTTAACAATGATATCAAGGAAGAAATCACAAGATACCTAAAGACAAATGAAAATAAAAACACAACTCAAAATCTATGAGACACAGTGAAATTCATAGCCGTACAGGAGTACCTCAAAAAAAAAAAAAAAAAAACCCACAAGAAAAAGCTCATACAAACAATCTAACCTTACACTTAAAAGAACTAGAAAAAGAACAACAAACGAAATCCAAAATGAATAGAAGGAAGGAACTAGTAAAGATCAGTGCAGAAATAAATGAAATAAAGTCTAGAAAAACAAAACAAAAGATAAATGAAACCAAGAGCTGGTTCTTTGAAAGGATAAACAAAATTGACAAACCCTTAACCAGACTCATCAAGAAAAAGAGAGAGAGGACTCAAATAAATAAAATCAGAAATGAAGGAGGAGAAATAGCTATGGACTCCACAGAGATACAAAGAATCATAAGAAAAGAAAATACTACGAGCAATTATACTCCAACAAATTGGACAATCTGAAAGAAATGGATGTATTCCCCAAAACACACAATCTCCCAAGACTAAATCAAGAAGAAACAGAAAATCTGAACTGACCAATTACCATCATTGAAATCAAATCAGTAATCAAAATCCTCTTAAAAAACAAAAGTCCTGGACCAGATGGCTTCATGGGTGAATTTTACCAAACATTCAAAGAAGAATTATCACCTATTCTTGTCAAACTGTTCTAAAATTCAAGAAGAGGGAAGTCTCCCTAACTCCTTTTATGAGACCATCATTACCTTGATTCCAAAACCAAAGACATAAAAAAACAAAACGACAACAAAAAACCTCTTATGAACATTGATGCAAAAATCCTCAACAAAATATTAGCAAACTGAATTCAGCAATACATTAAAAATGTTATATGCCATGATCAAGTTGGATTTATTCCTAAGATGCAAGGTTGGTACAATATCCACAAATCAATTAATGTGATACATCAATCACATTAACAAGTTGAAAGATAAAAACCATATGATCATATTGATAGATGCAGGAAAAGTATTCAACAGAGTGCAGCATCCATTTACAATAAAAACTCTCACCACAGCGGGAATAGAGGGCACATACCTCAACACAATAAAGGCCATATATGGCAAACCTACAGTTAACACCATACTTAATGGGGAAAGGCTACAAGAATTACCCTTAAGATCAGGATTAAGACAAGGATGCTCGCTTTCACCACTCCTCTTCAACATTGTATCGGAAGTCTTAGCCACAGCAATAAGACAAGAAAGAGAAATAAAAAGCATCTGAATTGGAAAGGAAGAAGAAAAACTTTGATTATTTGCCAATGACATGATACTATATATTGAGAACCCTAAAGATTCCACCAAAAAACTGTTAGAACTAATCAATGAATTCAGTAAAGTAGCAGGATACGAAATTAATACTCAGAAGTCAGTGGCATTTTTATACACTAATGATGAACTTTGGGAAAGAGAAATTAAGAAAAACAATTCCATTTACAATTGCATTGAAAACAATAAAATACTTGAGAATCAAATTAACCAAGGAGGTAAAAGATTTGTTTTCAGAAAATTATGTCATTGGAAAAAGAAAATAAATAAGACACAAATAAATGGAAGCATATACCATACTCATGGGGAGGAAGACTCAACATCATTAAAATGGCCATACTACCCAAAGCAATCTATAGATTCAATGCAATCCCTATCAAAATACAAGTGGCATTTTTCAGAGAGCTAGAACAAATAATCATAAAATTTATATGGAACCATAAAAGACCCCAAATAGCCATGGCGATCTTGAGAAAGAAGAACAAAGTTGAAGGTATCATACTATCTGACATCAAACTATACTACAAGGCTATAGTAATCAAAACAACATGGCACCGGCATAAAAACAGATACATTAATTAATGAAACAGAAAAGAGAGCCCAGAAAGAAATCCACACCTACACACTACTTAATATATGATAAAGGAGGCAAGAATATACAAAGGGATAAAGACAGTCTCGTCAATAAATGGTGTCAGGAAAATTGGACAGATACATGCAAAAAAAAATAAGAAGAAAAAGAAAATAGACTACTTTCTTACACTGTATACTAGATTAGACTCAAAATGGGTTGAAGACTTAAATATAAAACCTGAAACTTCTAGAAGTAAACACAGGCAGTAAACTCCGATATTGCTAACAGTAATTTCTTTTCAGATATATGTCCTTGGGCAAGGGAAACAAAAGAAAAAATAAACAAATGAGACTATATCAAACTAAAAATTTTTGCATAGCAAAGGAAACCATCAACAAAATGAAAAGACAACAGACCGAATGGAAGAAGATATTCATTTATGATATATCAGATAAGAGGTTAATATTCACAATATATGAAGAACTCATACAACTCAACAACAAAAAAACCCAAACGATTCAATTAAAAAATGCACAGAAGACCTGAACAGATACTTCCCCAAAGAAGAAATACAGATGCCCAATTGACATATGAAAAGATGCTCAAGGTCACTAATCATCAGAAAAATACAAATTAAAACCACAATGAGATATCATGTCACACCTGTCAGAATAGTTATACTCAATAAATCAAAGAACAAGTGTTGGTGAGGATGTGGAGAAAAGTGAACTCTCATGTACTGTTGGTGGGATTGCAAATTGGTACAACTACTATGGAAAACAGTATGAAAGTTTCTCAAAAAATTAAAAATTGATATACCTTTTGATCCAACAATTGCACTTCCGGATATTTATCCAAAGAAAACCAAAACAATAACTCATAAAGCTTTATGCACCCCTATATTCATGGCAGCACAATTTAGAATAGCCAAGATATGGAAGCAACCTAAATGCCCATCAACAGATGATTGGATAAAGAAGTTATGGTTCATTTATACAATGGAATATTACTCAGCCATTAATAAATGAAATCCTACTATTTGCAATGACATGGATGGACCTAGAGGTTCTTATGCTGAGTGAAGTAAGTCAGACAGAGAAAAATAATACCATATGATTTCACTTAATGCAGAATCTAAGAAACAAAAACAACAAACTAATCAAAAAGAGACTCACAAATAGAGGACAATCTGGTACAAATTAGAAGTTAACAGATGGTCACGGGGATGGGGAGCATGGCATAGGGAATGCAATTAACATTAACGTAATGGCTAGGTGGAGAGCCAGAGGAGAGAAAGAGAAATTTGGGGGATTGTTTTATAAACTATACAAATGTCTAACCAATGTACTGTATACTTAAAACTAATAATAAAATAAAATTTAAAAAATAAATAAAATTTTAAAATGATCTAATGGTTATATAGGAATTACGTGTCAAATAATTATCTTCGTAAACATAAGATTAGTACCTTATCCAGTATATGGAATAGAATAGGTGTTTATAAATATTTGTTGATGACCCAAACTCAAAAGTTAGAAAAGTGAGAGGGCTCATTAATCATGGTTTGGATCTACAATACACGTTACTATAACAGCAAAGCTCCGAGGGGCACAGTATTACATCAAAAGAGAAGACCAAATCTATGTGAGTAATTCACAAGCTTTGTTCATTTAGAGAGTTTACTGATTTTTTACTAGTTCTTATTCATTTTTTATTTTACCCAGATCAGTCTAATTTAGCCAAAAATATGCATATAAATAATTCTTCTTTTACCTTAACTATCTTTGGAATTTATTTTTGCTATAAATATTATATATTTTTTGATTATAATCTTTTACTTGAACCATTAACCTAGCAATAATATTTTTTTCCATTTTTATTTTTTATTCTAACCAATAGAAGCCTCTGATTTCTATATGAAGTCACACTCAAGAAAACATCTATCAAGGGTTTTTTTCTACTGAAATTCTTAATTTAGGTAGTTGTAGAAGTCTATTGACATATGATTTGCAGTCCAATTTTTTAAACGAAATGTTTTAAATTAATATAAGTGACTTTTCCAAGTTGTTTTTTAGAAAATATTTAAGTCATTTGACGTTTAGTAAATTTCCTGAGTTCATCTTATACTTACAATAGCAACCCAATGTTGTTCTCTGAGAATAGGAAATCAGGGAGCAGAACTATTTGATGCAGATGTCTCTGTAAGAGGAAGTCAGTGAGAACAGAGATGACCTAGAAATAACCAGTTTTTGACAGAATTTTAGATAAGGATCAATCTGTGTAGAGTGATTGTGGTGTTCTGTTAGATATGACACTTTAATACGTCTTCCCCACTGATACTTATATTTCTCCTAGCTGGAAGTTCATAATGTTAGAATAATTGATCTGGGCTAGAAAATATTGGAGAGGTGTTTTGGGCTTTGTAACAGGTCTATAAAATTAGGACATTTGCTCTTTACCCTATGGACCAAAGCTTTCCATTCAGTAGCACTTGAGCTATTTGGTAGCTCTTTCATGAACCCATACACTTCTCCTCCCACAAGTCAAGTTGTGAGTTTACTAAGAGTCCATTGTCTCTGTAATTGTCATGACATTATGGAATTAGTTTATATATAAATATTACACAGTGTGATGCCATGTCAGAGAAAACAAGTATATCTATATTGAATGCTTTGGAAAGACTCACTTAGATGAGTTGTCCCAAAATGTTGTTAAATTAGGTAGGAACAAGACAATTAGAAAGATTGAGTGGGAGGTTATTACAAAAATATAATTTATGTTTACAGTGTTTTATAAGTGTTTTTAAGTTCTCACTTCACTTAAAAAATCAAAACTTGAAATAATGCGTGATTCAATATGGATTTATTTGTAAAAGAAATTCAGCATGGAACATTAATCAAAAACTCATACTCAAAGAAAAGTTCTGGAGCTAAAACAAAAGTTGGGGGAAGAATATCTATTTATAGGTTTTAAATCCAAATAAAGTGTCTAAGACATGTAAAGACAACTTTCTATAATTCTTCACTTTTACCAATACTTTTGATGAACCAACTACCATAATATAGCAAGACTTTAACTATTCTTGTGATTTTCCCAAGGTATCTTAGGTTATTTCCTTTGTCTAAACTATCTTTCCTCACTACCTACGTTTACTCTTTCATCGTTTTCTCTTTGTTTCTCTCTGTCTCTGTTTCTCTCTCACTAAACTCTATTTCTCCTTTAATTCCTAAGTCTCCAGCTCAAATGTTAACTCCTATGAGGAGACTTTCCTGTTTTTAGAACATTTTATTTTGAATTTTATTTTATTTTAATCTATAGGTATTGCTCTTGTTTGAATTGCTCACATAGATCCATTCCATCCAGAAAGGAAATATAAAGTGCATCTGGCAGTGCAAGTGTAGTTGGCATGACCCATCAAAAGGCTTTCCACTAGAGTCTGCAGAAAAATCTAAATGCAGTAAGATCACAGACTGGATATTTTTATTCTTTGGACCACAAGAGATTTGAAAAATTGCTTTGATTTTTGAAACCCAACAAATGTTTTTTTGCAGATTGCTCTGTACCGTGAATCACTTCTATGCTGATTACATAAATTTAGGACTATACTTAAGACACGATTTGTATTGTATTTTAATAATTTATTTAACACACTTCATTATCTTTAGGTCTCCTTGGAGTAAGTCTTCATTGATTGCCCCTTTCTCTTGAGAAGGGATCAGATTTTTCTGTTTTTTGGATCATGTTCTTGACATTGTGAATGTTACATCGTGATGACTCAGTATTATGTTATATTCCTCTAAAGAGTGTTTACTTGTTTTATCAGATAATTTTCTTAGCTGTATTCAAAATGAAAACTGTCTTTTGAGCAGGAACTCAAATCTTGGTTCAGTTTGTTCATCCTCAGAGGGTCTGTCTACAATCTACTGACATGTGCATTATTCAAAGGCCAGAGTTCATACACAGAATATGGGTGCTTTCTCTCTCTAATTTTTTTCTTTCTGTGATCCCCCTCACACTCACAAGTGAATTATTTATAGAATTTTAACTACTCCACCCTTCATGACACTCCCAAGTCTAAAAGCCACAAAAAAAGGAAACTCACCCAGTGCTGTTTCCTTCTTTCAAGTGTCAATTCCTTTCCAGAATCTTTCTGCTTGTTTAATCTCCAGTTTCCTCAAGTTTTGTTTTGTTTTGTTTTGTTGCATTTTACCCAGAGTTTTCAGTTATTTGTGGGAGATTTGGTCTGATAGGAGCTTACATATCCTACGAGAAGCAGAAACATCTTATTGTCTTTGTACTTCTGTGTCTAAAGAATGTCTGACACATTGTATAGGCCCTCAGGAAATATTTAGTTTTGGATGGAATTAAATAGAAGGGCATTGCAAAAAGAATAAATATATTAAAGAGAAGTAAAAAGGAACATTTGTTCTCATTAGCTCATATTAATTTTTTAAAATAATAATTTAGACTTTAGAAGGTATAAAGATTTTAACCTAGGGGACTTGAGGGATAGAAACAGCAAGTTCCTATGGTGGCCATAGTTAGAATGAGGCAGGAAGCCGCTAAAACAGGCTCAAGGTAGTGGTATCCATAAGGTCAAGAAGTATCTGGGAGAGTTTTAACTTGTCCAACCCTGGACACAAGCCCACCAACAAAGTGAGTTTCCCTAGACCTTGCCATTATTAGGCCTCAGAGTGAATATCTGCCTCATGAGAAATTCCCTTGAAAAATCTGTTAAAGTCAGTTTAGAGAATAACAGAGTCACAATTGGATAAAAGATGATAAACAGAGCTGCACAATAAATAGCAATTACCCATGGGGAGGTGCCTGTAGGGGTGCAAGGGGCTGGTGCTGGGCCTTTTCTCATTTACTTTGTTAATGACTTGGAAGTCATGTAAACAGCCTGCTAATGAAGTGGCAGCCAGGCCTGAGTGGGAGCCACTGTGGCTGGAAAGAGGATACAGAGCAAGCTAATATAACAAGATTAGGACACCAGGCAGAAAACCAAAGGAATGATATTCAGCAGGGAAGGAATTATGTAACAGTCAAGATGGCAGGGAGTAGAGAAAACATGAAAAGAAACAAATTCCTGAAAAGAATTTGAAAATACAAGTCCGATTGAAAGAAGACAATGGGCTGGTAGCCAGTGTAGGATGGTATTCCATAGCAATAACTTCCTTCCTCTGCCTTTGCAGGCTATAAATGTCATTGAGGTGTGAAAGGACCAAGGAGTCCCCAAGACCCCAAGATGGAGGGAAGGCTTTGCTCCCAATTTTGCATTCATGGTTTCTACCACTTCTTGGTTCTGATAGCTTCCAAATTTGAGACCGACCTGGGCCTAATTCGGTGCCTCTCCTTTACAGTCCTGGTTCACAAGGAGAGATGTCACAGTCAGGTGGACATACATAGGACCAGAATGCAGAACATTAGGACCCCTGACTATCCCATGAGAAGAATTTCCTTCCACAATAAGTGCTCACGGGTTGGGGTAGTATAGAATAGAGCCTGGAAAGGAATGTAACATGTTGGCTGGTGGAGAGTGCAGAGTTTCCCACAGGATGGCCATAGTAAGCCTCTTGAGGTGACTTTTTTTTTTCCAATTATAGTTGACATATAATATTATATTGATTTTAGGTGTACAACACAGTGACTAGACATTTATATAACTTAGAAAGTGATCACCCCAATAAATCTGGTACCCATTTAATACCATACCTAGTTATTATAACACAAATTACTGTATTCCCCATGCTATACTTTACATCCCCACGACTATTTTGTAACTACTAATTTATACCTCTTAATCCCTTCTCCACTTCACCCATCTCCCTAATCTCCAATCTGGCAACCATCGAAATGTTCTCTGTATCTATGAGCTTGTTTCTGTTTTTGTTTATTAATCCTTTTCTCTAGAGTCCACATATAAGTTAAGTCATATGACATTTGTCTTTCTCTGTTTGGCTTACTCCACTCAGCACCATACTTTCTAGGTCCATCCATGTTGTTGCGGATGACAAGATTTTATTCTTTTTTATGGCCGAGTAATATTCCATTGTATATTTGTGTTACCTCTTCTTTATCCATTCATCTACTGATGGGCAGGTAGCCTCCATATCTTGGCTATTGTAAATAATGCTACAATGAGCATACGGACATGTCACTTCAAAGCAGTTTTTTGGGTTTCTTTGGATAAATGCCCAGAAGTGTAATTACTGGGTCCTTCTTTGTCTCTTGTTATGGCCTGTGTTTTAAATACTATTTTGCCTGGTATTAATATTGCTACCCTGGCTTTTTGTTTGTTTGCTTGCTTGCTCCCTTTTTTATGAAATATCTTTTTCCATCCCTTTACTTAGTCTGTGTGTATCTTTCAGTTTGAAGTGAGTCTCTTGTAGGCAGCATATGTAAGGATTCTGTTTTCTTATCCATTCAGCCATGCTGTCTTTTGAATTGAGGATTTAATCCATTTAGATTGTGCTAGACATGTAGTTATTGCCATTTTATTATTCATATTTTTGACTTTTTTTCTTCTTCTTAAAGGAATTCCTTAAACATTTCTTGTAATACTAGTTTTGTGGTGATAAACTCCTTTAGCTTTTTCTTGTCTGGGAAGCTCTTTATCTGTCCTTTGATTATAAATGATAGTTTTGCTGGGTAGAATAATCTTGTAGGTCTTTGTTTTTCATCAGTTTGAATGTCTCATGCCAATCCCTTCTGGCCTGAAAAGTTTCTGTTGAGAAATCAGCTGACAGTCTCATGGGAGCTCCCTTGTAAGATTTTCTCTTGCTGTTTTTAAGATTCTCTCTTTGTCTTTAAACTTTGGCATTTTAATTATGATGTGTCTTGGTGTGGGCCTCTTTGGGTTTATCTTGTTTGGGGCTGTTTGTACTTCCTGGATTTGTATGTCTATTTTCTTCACTAGGTTAAGGAAGTTTTCTGCCATTATTTCTTCAAATAGGTTTTCAATTCCTTGCTCTCTCTTCTCTTCTGGGACTCCTATGATGCAAATGTTAGCACACTTCATGTTGTCACAGAGGTCCCTTAAATTATCCTCATATTTTTGGATTCTTTTTTCTTGTTGCTGTTCTGATTGGGTGTTTTCTGCTACTTTATATTCCAAATCACTGATTCAGTATTCTGCTTCATCCAATCTACTATTGATTTCCTCTAATGTAGTCTTCATTTCAGTTATTGTATTCTTCATTTATGACTAGTTCTTTTTTATGTTTTCTATCTCCATTTTTATATTTCCTAACTCCTTATTAAAGTTCTCACTGAGATCATCGAGCATCCTTATAACCAGTGTTTTGAATTCTGTATCTGGTAGATTTCTTATCTCCATTTTATTTAGTTCTTTTTCTGGAGCTTTGTTCTGTTCTTTCATTTGGGACATGTTTCTTTGTCTCTCCATTTTGGCTGCATCCCTGTGTTTGTTTCTATGTATTAGGTCCAGCTGCTATGCCTCCTGGTGTTAGTAGAGTGGCTTTATGTAGTAAGTGTCCTCTGGGGCCCAGTACCACAGTCTCCCTGGTCACCTGGGCTGAGTGCACCAGGTATGTGTCCCTCGTGTGGGTTATGTGTGACCTCTTGTTGTAGTTGATGCTTGTTATTATTTGCATGTCCAATGGAGGGATTGACCCTCAGGCTGATTGATTGTGAGGACTGGCCATGGTTGTAGTAGAAAAGCTGTTGGACAAGGGCTGACCTTATAGGGCAAAATTTGTTTTAGCTGGGCTCTGGTTCCTGTCTAGTCTGCCCTTTGGTTGTGTCATTTATGGAGGCGGCTGGTGGTTCTGTGGCTCAGTCTAAAGTGATCCACCAGGTGTGCTGGTCCCAGGACCTCCTGGGAAGAGCTGTGCCTCAGACTAAGTTCAGCCGCGGCCTTTGCTCTGCCTGGGGCCATCTGGCACAAGCCATGCAGCAATCCACAGATGTCTTCCACCCACATAGGGCTTAGAGATACCTGGGAGGAACTAAGCTGTGAACTGAGGCCAGCTACCACTAGTGCCAGGCTTGGGGCTGCTTAACAAAAGGTATGGTGAAGCCACATGATGCTTGCTTGGGGTTCGTGAACCTTTGAGAGATTTTAGGAAAGTGCGCAGCATGGGCCAAGCCAGGCTGTTTGTATGTTAAGCCACTGGAAGTGGCTTGGGTCAGCCTGCAAGTTAAGTGAGGTGGGCTCTCAGAATCAAGACAAGGCAACCAGTGTTAGTCAGATATGGAGACTCAGATATGGTACCCACCTAAGTCTGCAGGCTTGATAGGGAGAGAGCTCAACAAAGAAATAATGGATTCTGCCAGTGCTTCTCTCTGGGAGAAAGCTGCCTCTCCAGCACTTGCCCTGAAGCCAGACAATTTGGTTCCTCCCTGTATGTCTCTGGAGCTTTTCGAGCCACTGCCTCAGTGCTAGAGCTTAGAGTGAGTGAGTCTGTCAGTGAGTAAGTCCACATGGGACACTTGGGACTCCTGTACCCCTCTGTCTCACTCAGCCACAAACTGCTTGTTTTCATAGCCAGAAGTTATAGGGACTTCTCTTCCTGGCACTGGAGCCCAGTGTGGGACTGGGGCCCCTCACTCCTCTGGGGGGACCTCCGCAGCTGAGATATCTCTCCCGATATCTGGGTATGGGTGTTGGGACAGCTTATTTCACATCTCCGTCCCTCCTACCATTCTCAATGTGGCTTCTTCTGTATGTATTTAGTTATAAGACTTCTCTTGAGCCAGACTTCAGGCAATTCGTAATGACAGTTGTTCTGTAGGTTTGTTGTAATTTTGATATGGTCGTGAGAAGAGGCAAGCGCAGTGTTTACCTACTCTGCCATCTCAACCAGAGCTGAGAAGGTGACTTTTGATTAAAGACATGAAAGAGATTAGGAATGAATGTGGTGCTGGGGGTCAGAAGAACTTAGTTCTAGTCCAGGTTCTACCTTCACTTATGTGACTATATGCAAGTAACTGTGTTGTTTTGCATCTTCTATAAAATGAGCAGATAAGACAAGATTCATTTCTTTAATTGTTCCTTCTACAAATATTTATATCCTAATTACTGTGAGTCAAGACAAGCTCTAAACATAGATGTTGCAAAGGTGACCATGACAGACAAGGCTCCTGTCCTCACAGGGCCTCGTATTCTTGTGGGGAAGACAGATAATAAATAAATGAATAAAGAAATAAAGTAATCTTTGATAGACCTATGAGTTATAAAGTGAATTGTGTATGTAAAAAGTCTACAGGTGGAAAGTAATTCTTTGAGTAGGGTACTGAGGGTGCCTAATGTCCTGTATTCCTCATCTTACTACCCTCCTGCCCGCGATGTCTTCTCTAGGCAGGTTCCGTCCCGTCAAACCATATGGTCCCCACAGCAAGAGGAAACACTCAACAGCTAACAAGTCCCAACCACCCCATGCAGGAGATGAGACACAGTCCTGTGGCTTCTTTCCAAAGGCACTCATTGAGAGTGAGAACTGGTGAATTCAGCCAACAGACAGTAGGCAGGTGCACAATGTATTTTGGAACTCTTGAAACATTACCCTCCCAGAAAAGCAAGCTGCAGCTTGCAGGAAACACTAGGCTTACACTTTCCACCTCTTCTACCTTGCAAACAAGTTATTAGCAGTTTTACATTTTCCCTTAAGGGAATCGGTGTTAATTCACCTGGATAACTTTCTGGCCCCAAGCCATCATCTCCTATTCACAGCTCCTTAACTACAAAAGAAGGAAAGGAAGGAAAGAAGGGAGGAAGGAAGGGAAGAAATAAGAAGGAAAAAAATATTAAAATGCTTCCTTATAGTCTTGCTACAAAACAGACTGAAACTCACCTTAATGACCACCAATAATAAGTAGATTCTTTGGGATTATATATTCCCAAAGTCTCCCAGTACATTTTCTGAGACTTTTGCTTCTTTTACAGATTCAGGAGAAAAAAGTGCTTGGATGGATTAGTGTATTAATAAAGGATTCTAAACTTTCTTCACCATAATAACCCATTTTTTCTTCCACTTCCTCCTAGGTTAATAGAAATCAAGTTTAAGGCTTTCAAGGCCTTTCATGCTAGAGGTGGAGAAACTATTCCTTAGTCTGGAAAGAAGTGGTAGGTAATGCAGCTTGTATGCTGCTTTCAACACCAGGCTCCCTCGTTTTAATTTGGAAATCACATTTTAAAAATAATAACCATAGTAGATCACATTGGTTGAGGCACAGATCTGTGCCCTTATAACCACCATCCCTTTTAACTTGAGTAACCTTGATCCCTGCAGGGACCCACTTGTGATTCCAGCAGTCTTTAATGAGGTAGGTTGATTTGCCTGATTTTGGAGTTCAGTATCAAGAAGTGTGCATATGTAAGTCACATTCTCCAATATCAGCTTTCTCAGCTAACGCGGGAGATATTTTGGTTTTCAGGCTGTTTGCTCTTTTGTCTATATCTTAATTAGTTCAAAACTAACTTAGTCAGGGAAGAGAAATGCTGGTTATTGGGATCTCCCAGACCTCAAAAGAAGCTTATTTGGTATAGCTGCTTTCTGCACCCCCATAAACAGCCCTGTAGCTTGTCACACCCTTTTTTCCATCACAGAAATCACCATGTGCACCTTTATGACCTCCCTGAGAATAGACACTGGGTGGGCATTGGCCTCCCTTATAAAATGGAAAGTGAGACACACCAACAATCAGAGCTCCCCATGGTTGAAAGTTCAGATCCTCTGTACAAGAAGACGTTGTGCTCAGAACCCACTAAAGCCATAATGCCATTGGGTAGAACATAGGCTCAGGAGCCCATCATCCCTGCTGCAGCGGACTGGACCTGGGTGGGTGTCTGACCCAAAAGTAGTCACTCTATAGATATATGTGAGGCCTGGCACTAAAACACTTTGCAACAGGGGTAAGGTCAATATTAAAGATACAGTCAACAACTGCTGCTTATAAACCACTTACTAGATTTCAAGCATTATGCTATGTGGTTAACGCTCATTATCTTTATCATTATCTCCACTGTATCAAATAAGTATTATTACTGCTATTGTAGAAGGTGGAAACTATATCACACAGAGATGAGGAAAACTTGTCCGAGGGAGAGAAAGAGAGAGATTCAAAAGTAAAATACAACACAAATGAGTATGAACTCAGGAACTAAAATGCCTGCATTTGAATTTGCTACACTTGACACTGTCCTTTTGTATATTCATAAACTTGGCCAATAACGATACCTATTCTAAATGATTACTTTAAAGTTTAGAGGGGTTAATACTTGTCAGTAGCTTAGGATGGTGCCTGGTACCTAATATATGTTCAACAGATTTTAGTAATTCATGCCATTCTTTTCTCTTACTCACAAATAACTATAATATCATGTGATGGCAAAGTTGTCAAATCAAAGAAATTTTTTCTAGGATGGCTTTATATTTTTGAATATCTCCTACATGCATGAGAAAGGATGTTTCCTTTCATGACAGGAAGCACCTCATGTATAATACTTCTGTTTCCTTTCTCTGCCTGCTCACTTACCCCTTCCTATTTGTTCAGTTGATTAATATTTGCTGAACACTCTATATGTGCCAGGTAATTTTCCTAGCACTGAGAATTTAGCAGTGAACAAATAGAAAAGATTCCTGACCTGATTGGGCCTATGTTCAAATGAATGATACCATATTTCTTGAATGTTCTGCTCTTATTCAATATTTTGGTAATCTACTGTTTCTCTTTTGAGTATGGACTGGGCACTGAGCCCTTGTTACAACTTCACACCCGCCAGGGCTATAGTGAAAAAGAGGCACAAGAAGTGCCTTTATCTGACTAGTCAGTCTGGACAGTGATGCTAGGCCTTAGGGCCCAGGTCTCCTCTTCAGCAGGCACACACGTTTCTGTGCTCTTCCATGCTGTAACTTTTAGTGGGGCTGCATCTGTGGTCATCCAGGCCTGTCAATGACTGGGCAGGCAGGTTTGCCTAATTCTAGAGTCTAGTCTCAGAAAACCCAACTACTTGGATAAATGAGTTACATTCTCCACTACCAGTTTTATCAGTGGAAAGAAGGTGGTTTAGTTTTCTGGCTGCCTTACTCTTTCGTCTACTTTCTCAACTGGCTTAAAACTTGACACTGGAAGAGGAGTGATGTTTACTGGGCTTTCTCAAATTCCAAATGAACTTTACTTTGTATAGCTACATTTTGTATGCACAGTAAACAATATTTAATAATGGCTAATGTGTAACTTTATATCCAACGTTAGTCAAGGGTTAACTAATGTTCATTATAAAACAAGTGGCAAGAAAATCTCTCTTCTCTAGAGGAGTACACTAAGTGATTTAACTGACTGAGCCAGGCATAAAAGACTCAGGAAATCAAAGACATGCTTAACAACTTGAGTGGGTGTTTTTTGTTGCCTATTTACAGTGAATGATGAACATTACTCAACAGTTCATGGCAAACATTGAATTGTAATTATATACTAACCATAACATATGTGTATAAATGCATATTCGTTTTTATATGTGTATATACAGCTTACATTCATTCTTAGTTCATTTTTTATAACACCAATAAGTCTTGGTTTACCTTAAGAGGGCAAGATTCATGTTGAAATTTCAAAAATTTAATTAATATCAATTCACTTCAATTTTAAAAGGCAAGATAGACTGCATACCTCATTGGTGGTGTTATGGTGAGATGAACTAGAAAAATGGAGATTGTGTCCAAAAACCAAAGGGGAGTATTTTCTAAATTTCAAAGTTGGAAGATTTAACTCCTTGAGCTGATCTTTATGATCTCTTCCATCCATATTTCTACAAATTCCTAAACTTCATAGTCTCTCGTCAGTCAAGCCACATAAGGTAAATTTTCCTTGCAAACCAACTGCTTTCATTTAGCATAGAATCACACCTTTACAGGTTGCAACACTGAACACTGAACAGCTACCTTTATAGTTCTTAAGCCCTTTACAGTCACAGAAATAATGTATCTGTGCTACCCAACATAATTTTTAAAATTTTTTCTCTTCAGCACCCCTTCTTCAACTTGAGATACCTGGTCAGTCCTGTTGGTCCAACTCTGGAACCCTCTGGGCAGCTGTCTATGATCAAACATTTCTAGAAAACAATAATTTCCTTCCAGCTAATGGTGGTGATGGTAGTGACATGTAAGACAGAGCTATTTGTTTCTGTGTTCACTTTATTCAACAAAACTGCTTGACTCCTTGGCATGTTGTAGAAACTATATTAGAGATTAGTTGTTTAAAGATGATCCAGGCACCCTCCTGGTCCTGAAGATTGTCAGAAATGAGAAAAGAATCAGTAGTATCTGAGAAGCTTGCCATCATTTCCTCCTCCTGTGCCAGTGGCAGATGTCAATAATCAATGACAGTACTTTTCCCCCTTTGAATACAGACTCAATATCACAGTTCATTTTAGCTCTGCGCTCTAAGCATCTACTATCAAAAAATTGGATCTAATATGTGGGATGAAACATATTTGCCATGCCCAAAGTCAGAACTGGGAGAGAAGATGGGAGTAGGGTAGGGAGGAAGGATAGACTATCCCAGGTAGACTATTCTTGGCAAAATATGGTTAAATTGGGCTTCTTGATTAAGAAAACTGAGTGTAAGCATTATCATAGCTAATTATTGTACCAGGCACCATGCTTAGTGATTTCATTCAGTATCTCACGTAATGCTTGCAAAGCTCTTATGAGGTCAGTACTGTTATTATCCCAAGGTTGGAGAAGAGGAAACTTATGCAGAGCATGGTTATATAACTTACCCAAAGTCTCACCACTAGAGTGATGAAGTATGTGGATTCAAAGTCAAGCTAATTAAGAGCAACACAAGTTTCCCAAGTGGAGTGTGAGCCCTTGGGATATTCGAGCTTCTCTATATATTTTTTCACCCAGAAACAAAACAAAAAAGTGCATGATGTGGATAGTCACTGGCACCCTCGCTCTGAATGTCAAATGATTACTTGTCACACACAGCATGGAAAACGTCAGTTTTCCAAGGCAGAGGATTCACCATGTGCCCTCACCATCCCATCCTCTTCAGATATTGAGAGCTGCTGCCAGTCATTTTTATGCCTGGTTACTAGGGTATCTTAGACAGTAGAATCAGCAATACTTTCTATTGAGATGCGGAGTGACCATGAAAATATTTTGAATCTCCTGGAGTTTCACAGATTGTCTGCTGGAAAAGTTCTGGATAGATTTGGCAAACTTAGAATGAGTTATACATCTTCCTTTTGCAAGAAAGAAGTGTTTTGTATTTGTAGACCTTTACTAAGATGGCAAATGTTACCAAGCAGATATTTTTGAAAAAATAAACACACTTCATCTGTCCCTTCAAGATAAAGGTGACATCTTAACAAGAAAGTCTTTCTAAAGAAACTTATCTATAAAAAGAGCATTTGGGAAATGGTTCGAATTTTTCATCTGTTGGTACAAACAATATAAATGTACATGTCATCACTCTTTAAAACTTGGAAAGATAATTCTCTGAGCTGTTTAAAGATCTTCCAAAGAGTTTCTGCAGGTTTTGAACCCATTTGTTAAAAATACCAACAGTGTAAGAACAGTGCAAGATTACTTTGTAAAAACTGAAAGACGTCAAGGAAGATACAAATTCCCTAAGCAAATTTCAACAAAAAATATATAATTTACAAATGGGACTAAAAAATAAACTATTATGATTTATTAATTCCAGCCAGAGTTGCATTTCTTTTTTTGTCTTTGTATCCCTTGGTAAGAGAACTTATTTCATTCTGAGTCTTGAAAATTCAGATTTAAAATCTGCTTTAGCTGAGAACCAGCTAGAACCAGCTCATCAAATTGTTTTGTCGTAACTGCTTAAATAAAGATTTACTGAACTACTGTTCTTGCTAAAACATACTAATTCTTTTTGATGAAAGCAAAATATTTTTCCATGGTTAGAAAATAAAGTTAAGGTGAGTTTAAATAATATTATTTATTTTACTTTTAGCTCATTTTTAAAATTTTGTTCGAAAATGTAAAAACATTTATTTTCTGTTTGTTGTTTTACTATACAGAATACACTGGCAGAGTGGTCCATGTATATAAATTATACACAGATAGATATACATATATTGGGACTTGCTTAAAATTTCTTCCATTAAAGATACAAAGCTAAAAATGATTTTTGGAGAGTCTGCTGTGATACCCCCTGTAACTCTGAGAATTGCAATCAGTGGGAAGGAACTCAAGGTACTGAAGAGCATCAGTCAACCTACAGGCCTTATGTCTTTGCCTATGCTAAGGTTAATACCATATTATAAATGGAATCTAATTGCGTTTAGGCACCAGAATAGAAACCATAACCTTAAGTCTCTCTCCAGTGGCCAGAGGCCCTAAAGTTGGGCTCAGGGCAGTCCTATAGATAGATTGCACAGCTCCTTCTCAGTGGAGGCTGGAGAAGGAAAACAAGTAAGGGGAGCTCTGTTTCCTGATAGATTTTCACAGTGGCTCCCTGAGCTGGCTTGGGTCATCTTAACCCTTCATTGCCCGAACCCAGCTCAGTGTGGTCCCCTCAGTGTGGTCCCTGGCCACACTTATCCCCCACCACTTATGCTGAGAGGCTGCCCTATCCTCTCTTCTATCAGCACGGATAATCCAGGTGTCAACACAAGAATCATGACTAGTTAATGTAATCCTCCTACAGTTGAATAAGAGAAAGATTATCTGAAGCTCAAGAATTGCATGGAGTTGTTTGAACATGAACAGCTGTAGCCACACCGTCTTGAATTTCCTTCTTTCTCCCTCTTTTTTCTCCTCTTTCTCTGTGGAATTTAGACACCTCACCTTCCCAGGAGTCAACACCCTCCACCAGTGAGGCTTGTTTTCAGGCCTGATGACAGCAAGTGTTCATTTCTGCAGGAAGTTGGCAAAACTGACTTTCTACCTGGAAGATTTTCTTTAATCCATCTCTTGAGACATCAGCTTAGATGGTCTTTGAGTGTCTCAGTGCAGTTAATGAACAGAGGGCCCGAATAGTCAGAATTCCTTGGGGGCATTTATTAACCCTCCAACGTATAGATGCTTCTGTTACATAAATTGTTTTTCCTCTGGTTCCAGAACTTTCCCGCAGAAAATGGATATACTTTCCCAAGGCCTTGTCCCTCTTGACCTCCACCTTCCTCACCAGTCTAGTTTTTTTTTTTTTTCTCTTTCTTTCTCCAACTTCAGAAGAACCTTAGGCTAAAATGAAATTGTTCTTGGTGATGGTGGCAAGTGATATAAAACATGATCTAAAGCATTTTTATTTTCGTTTTTTAAAAACCAGCCCTTAGAGAATAAGCAAACCAAATCTGAGGTGATAGAAGCCAGAAATGGGCAGGGGGAAACCTGGGAAACTAGGGTGCTCTATAATGACTTGGCTCACTGTAAGACAGGTGTATGTGTGGTAAAAATTCATCAAGCTGTACACTTAAGATTTTTGTATTTAAGAATGTGAAAATTATATGCCAAATTCTAAAAGAAAAGTAAAATACAATAAACTACATTCTTCAGCATTTCAGTAATCAGAAGCTGGTAAAGTGCTCAGACTAAGAGACCTCTAAACTCACAGGGGGCTATCTGTGGCTAAGTGGACACCTTTTACCCTCGCCTGACATAGCCCCTACCCAGAATTGCTGGGCTCTATGGGAATCACGGAGTAGACTGAGCTTGGACTGACCCTGAGCAGAGTCCCAAATTTAAAAAATCCATCTTGAATGCTATTATAAGCTGGATACAATGCCAGTATTTTATAAGCAGTGTCTCATTTAATCCCCACAATAATCCTGTGATGGGAGTTTTAGTCCCACTGCGTAGATAGGGAACCTGAACCCGAGGCTGGGTAAATGTTCCAGGGTCACACAATTCAGCCTGTGGCAAGCCCTGTGCTCTTGTCATAATCCCATTGCATTAGCCTCTCAATTAGAATGTCCTTGTGGACAGTTTTTTTTTTCTCCCCCCGAAATGTGACTGTTTTTCTTTGCTAGTTGAGTGTTTCAGCATTCCATTTTATATACTGTGACAAGGGAAAAGTGACATATTGATTGACTGAGGGAATGAATTCCCTGAAAAATCTGTTGGTCTGGGGACTTTGTCCTCCTTCTCCTTACCAGTGAGAAAGAATAGAATAAAAAATAGTCTTGAATTTAGTGTGCCAGAGGAGTCTTTCGCTCCAGCAGCTTCTTTCCACTTCTATGGTAAGCAGCCAGCCCCTGGGATATTTACTCAACATTCCTCATCTCTTGGGAAGGAGAACTTTAACTTTTTAAAGGTATAAGTGAAAAATAAATAAATAAATAAATAAATAAACAAACAAACAACGATATAAGTGAATAGGGAAGAATTCATACCTTCTTCTCAGAGTAATCTACATTAAGTTTTCACGTAGACTTGGACTGGGAGCAAATAGTCTGGGCTTTAGAGTCCTGCCCACACTTCAGCAATGCCCATCCAGTTTTCCCAGTGAGCAGAGTTCGATGCTTTTAATTGTTGAGGGGGTCTATAGTATATTGGGTGCTGCACTATTTTTAGCATTTTATAGCCTATTCTATATCCTGTTGTGCCTTTGGCAATCTCAAATCCTTAAGCAAATTACTTAATATTCTGAGCCTCATTTTCCTCATCCGTAAAGTGAATATGGTTATTGCAACAAACAATAACAATAGCGATCTTCTTAATTGGGCCCGTTTTATGTGCCAAGCACTTTTTATACCTAGACTCATTTAATTCTTACAACAACCCTATAAATCCAGAACCATTGTTATTCCCTATTTACAGGTTAATAGACTGAGACACATGCCCGTATTAAATTGCAGAGTTAAGATTTTATTGGGTTTGCTTAATTCAGAGCCTAAATCTTAACTTCCTTGCTTCTTCTAGTCCCACCTCAAAATGTTGCTGTGTGGCATTTATAATATTATTGACACAATTTTGTAAACAATAAAGCAAAATCAAAACATTAATGTCATTATTATTATTCTAACTACATGCAAAAAGAGTTAGAAATAAGAGACACCGTCCATGCTTTTGAGAAATGTATAATCTGTAAGATCAGAAAACACACACACACACACCCCAAAATATAACTAAATATAAACTAAAAATGCCCAACAGTGTCAAGTACACAACCAACAAAATCTGTATAGGAAAATAAACACATGATCATGGGATGCTGGAGTCTCTAGCATACCTGGAGCCAGATGGTACTGGTGTGAGGAGAACCCTCAGGAGTATTCATTCTGCTTTCTGACTAAGGGTGAAAGAAGCATTCCAGGTGGGGAATGACCTGTTACTTTTTTTTTTTTCATAAATAGGATTTTTTTTTTATTTGTCTTCATTAAAAGTCTGAATTTTAATCAGATTCTTGGACTGGGAGCTAATAGTCATCAGCATGTCCAACTTTAGCACCTTTCTCATCCCCCGGTAGCTTTTCCAGAACTGCTACCCTCACCATGAAGCTCTGTGAGTTTTCCCAGTTTAAACTTGGGGTTCCTCAGCCTTTTGACTTTTCTAACAAAGGCATCTTGGAATGGATAAATAGATTACCTTTTCTTTTCCAATGTCATCTGGAATCAATTTATTGACCATTTCTTTTAAGTCATTTGTGTGTACCTCTCAGGTCATGATTTCCATCATCTTTTTCCAGATTTGATAGACCTATTGACGCTGAGCACAAGAAGTCTTCCAAATCTGTTGCATTTTTCAGTAAAACCAAAACAGACTAGACAAACCAAATAACCATCAGGAGACTCAACATCACCAGGAGCTTTCATCACAGTGCCATTTTGTTGACCATGGAGCACATTTTGTAGCTGATAAGATCCATGCCATGGAGATTAGTCAGCAGTTTTTGCCCTGACCATGCTCAATAATTAGCTTGAATTTTCTAAATGCAGCTTCATCATTCTGCAGATCAGCTAGGCTCACTTCAAAAACATAACCCTCGAGACACCAGATGCAAATTTGGTTCCTCCAGTTCTCGTGACCAGTGTTTCCCAGCATTTCTTATATCAAACATAGCTGGTGCTTTCACAATGTATCTTAGAAAATGGATTAAACGCTTTCTTCTTGGCTCCATTTTTGCTGCTTTTTAAGGAGCTTGTTCTTGCTGACCACCATTGTGTTGCTCAGAATGCCAAAAGGTAGCCTGTTAGTTTCAGGGGACCTGGGGTTCGAATGGAGAGCACAGGCTGCCTGGGTAAGAGAAAGCATAAGTTGAGTGTGGTTCTTAGTAAGAGGCAACAGGTGTGAGAGAATGCTTGCCAGGGGCCTGTGAGGCCATATTATCTAAGGCCTTAATTGGATTTGCAACACTATAATGAACCACCGTGGGTATCTGACAAGAGACGTGATGTGATTCAAAATACATCAGAGAAGGGCACAACAAATAAGCTGGTGAAGAAAACAGCCCAAGGCAAGCAGTGTGTTGCTAATAGTTCAGGGACAAGATGGACATGCTTATGGAGAGTAAGAATCTGTGAGGGTTTGGGGAATGATCAAAGAAGAAGACTTCTCCTCTACTAGAACCAGGCCACTTGAAGACTAGTCAGTAGTCAGGCTCACCACAGCACTCCCAGTGCCTGGGCTCAGTAGGCATACCAAAAATATTTATTGCCTCACCAGGCTTTTTGAGGGACAGAATGAGAATAAGATATAAAAGAAACAAGAGTCAAGGATTAGATTCACAGGTCACTAATTACTACTGAGGCAGCAGGACAACAGAGATATCACTAATGATTTTGGGAAATCGAAGAGTTGACATTCAGGAAAGAGCGGGTACATGTAGAAACGACAGAGACAGGATTCTTGGCTAAAATCAAGATGTGAAGTTCAGAAAATGCGAGAAGTCAGAATTAGAATGTAAATTTGTGGACAGGTAGGTATCTGCTAAAATTCTGATCTTCAAACAGCAGAAACTTACATTAGCTGATTTCTATAGAATGATACTTCCTAATTCACAGAGTCACTGGGGAGTTTGGAGCATCAGGCAAAGAGGTTATGTTTCCAGAACCCTGATCAAATACACTTCCAGAACAAGCCGGCAAGGTGACTTCTGCATCTGTTGCTTAGTGTCGTCACTTAGATCCCTAATCTTGTGGGTGTGAGGTGGTGGGCATCCCCCTTAGCACTCCTGCCACCACTGCTCATGGGGACAGATTGTTACTGCCATCTTCTCTACCCCAGGAAAGATCCCCCACTGTCCTCAACTTTCATATCAGAGAGCCCCAGGCACCACGTCTGATGGACAGAACCTAGGTCATTACCATACCTGAACAGCAAGAGAAGAGAGAGAAATGCTGCAATCTCTATAGCAGGAAGTGGTTTTGCTTCTCACAACACAACTGCAAGTTAGGCAGCTGCACCCCAAAACAAACATGTTTACTTCAGAGAAGAGAGAGGAGAATGAGGGTGAGGAATTCAGAGCAGGGCAAGGCCAGGAGTCCATTTATTAGGGTTAGCTTCACCCATGGAGAGATAGGTGGGTGCTGATGTGGTAGACCAACATCTCGATACCTTCAAACAATCTCCTTCCAATTCTAAATTAATACCTGTAATTAAGAGTCATCTATTTATATTAAAAGACCATTCTAGTTTAAAATGTAAATGTCCCTGGAAAGAAACAAACTCCACTCTGTTATCACTGTTAACATTTCATTCATTAACTTTCAGGACTGATACTTAGAAGCTGATCCAGAAGTTTGTCAGAGGCCCGAGCCAAATATAAATCCCTTGAAAACCTTTGTAGCCAGTCTGCCCTTTTTTGGGGAACCCACTCAAGTCGTTTTTGTTTTTTTTTTTTTGACTCATGTACTCTCAGCAGCCTGATCAATTTGTCACAACATGTCCAGTGAGTGTTTTGATAGGAGAGAAATGATAGAACAAAAAGAAAAGAGGATTCATTTTTTTGTGTTGCTGCTTCTTTGTGCAATGCTATGAGGATGGGGTTTGAATTCTCATTTAAAAGATGTGGAAACTGAAGCTTGGGGTAACATGACTTACTCAAGACCACACAGCTAGTATGTGCATGGATAGGTTACAAAACCATTTCTATTGGTCCCTGAGGCCTGAGGTCTCCTTCTATACTGTGTCGTGTCTCCATGGAAGAAGAGGGGGCCTGAGCACCACAGAGTAGTGGAGATTTGCACCTTCAGTCCAATGGGTTAAAAGAATGGAATGCATTTTGGGGATGTCCCGGGACTGTTTTGGCATAAATGTTCTGGGTTTCTCTGGGAGAGGGTTGCAGAATAAGAAAGAGAGAAAAAAACCACGGCAAACCAACTCCTATTATTTGACTTCATCTAGTACCCTACATGTTATTTGTCAGAAAACTTTTGGTTGCAAATTAACAGAAACGCAACTCAAACTGGCTCAACAGAAAATGGAAATTGTTGGCTCATGGGAATAAAAAAGATGGTAGGGGTCTTTCAGTCTCTCCATCTCTTGGCTTTGGCTTTCCTCCATGACTGCTTCACTCCCAAGCAGCCTGTCCCTGTGTAGTGACAGAGTTGGCCAGTAACAATTCTAGACGTGTGTCTTACCCGCTAATTGCCCTCTGTCTCACCAGCTGAAACAGCAGGCCTTTTTTACTGACAGCTCTAACAATGACCTAACTTGTGACCAGGGGGCTGCAGTGTCCTGATAGTGCAGGCCTTGAGTTCACACCTGCCTTTGCGACCAAGGATTAATCAACCCCACCTCCGTTCAGAGACTGAGAATGGCTCCCCAAAGGGACACCAAAGTGCGGGCACCACAGGAAGGAATGCCGGAGAGGCGAAACCACAAATATTCCCTAGAATGTAAGCTTCACAAAGACAGGGAGTTCATTTTTGTTTTGTTTTAAATTTGCTTTGGCCCTGTAATCTGTGTTGCCCAGAATGCCAGGAAGTGGGATGGTTGGTACAGGGTAGTCAGGGGCTAGTATATAGGGAGCAGAATCTCTTAGGTGAGTCATGTGTCATTCATTCACTAACATGTGACCCCTGCACTGTTGGCGTTCACTGCACATCGATCACAGAGTAAAATGAAGGCCTGGAATGCCAGTCTTCAACAGGGGTAGAGCTTTTATGGTCCAGTTGCTTATAATCCCCCTTGAATAAAAGTGGATGTGTCCCTTTTTCTTGTGGGCTCATGTCTACAAGATAGATGCACCTCATGCATTGCTGCGTTTCTCCCCAGGTTCCCACTGTGAAGTGGGAAGCTACAGTGGCGATACTTGTGCATTTGGAATTCATGGCACTAAGCTAGCACGAGCTTGGGAAGTGGCATTCCAGAATAAACACTCAATTGCTGTTCATCCAGTCTTACATTTTCTCTCATCAATGTGCCTACACAATGCCGGAGTGTATTTTGTAGAGAATATGTACCTCGAACCTCACAAATTATCTCCTAGTCTCATTAGTACCATTTGGTTTTCTCTGGCACTTTAGAACAATGGGACTTGTTGCATTAACAAGTAGAAGAATATGCTTGCTCTACTGGTCTCAGCTAAACTTGAATTTCCCTAGAAAAGGCTGTGAGGACATTGGATCTGGAAACACTTTGAAAGACAAAAACAAAATCAACCCTGTTGATTTACGTCAGTCACCGCCATAAGCTGTCTGGTTAATATGCGTCCAGTATATTTTGCCATTGTGGAAACTGAACTTAATTTGTTGTAACATAATGTAGCTATTTAGCATTTCCTTCCCCTCCTCCTCCTTCTTCTAGTTAATTCTGAGTGGAGATAAATCTAGGAAACAGACTTGGAGGGCACAGTAGGAGACCCTGCAAAGTCATTGGATTGTAACTTTCACAGTGCCCCTTTGCTGTTTTCTCAGCAATTAGAATTGACATAAGAAGATAATGTGTTACTAAAGTGACTCATGAACATTACAGATTTTGGCTGCATGGAATACTTAGCTCCTGAGTAGTGGTTCTTCGGGTAGCCATGGGTGTTGAAAAAAATCTCCATTGTCCCAGTACCTGTAAGAGACTTACACTCAGGGGCTTGTCAACCCTTGAACTCTTACAGCATTCCAGAGACGTAGGCAAGCTACTGAACTGTCATTCTTAAGCTGGAAACAAAGGCTCCAGGAGTTGAACAATTTCCCTCAGGCAACTTGTCTGAGTTAGTGACAGAAACTCAGGTTCTTCACCTACAAAAACATGACAGTGCCACACAATGTTAACCTCTATATCCCTTTCTTCATTTTGCGGTTTTGATCCTTGGTATTTTCTTCTTTGATTCAGGCAGTCAAGTCCACTGTTACTTTGCTATTGTTATGATTCTCTTTTCGACCTTCACATGCCTTCAGACATACCATATTTCTTTGAGTCTAAGATATCATCGCTTATAAAATGAACCACTATTTTATGTAACACTAAAAAAAGATGAAATACTGCCAATTAAATATGACATGACATTGATCATGATTTCAGAAGATGTTAAAACGCGGGGAAAAAAGATATTTTAAGATTCTTAAAATGTAGTATATTATTTGTCTGCCCAGATTTAGAACTCATCTTTTCTCTGAGAAACAGATTTGGGGAAGTACTCTCTCTTCTCTTCAAACTTGTGGTCCTACATTGAGTTGTCAGTCAAGCATTCTGCTCCTCTGGCTACAGAACATGAGGTTGAAACCCAAATGGGGCAGAGCAGTGGACCACCCCAGGATTTTAAACATTAAAGGAAAAGAAGAGAGGGCTTTCTCTCTGATGATAAAGAACTCATGGGCCCTGGAGGTTTCAGCAGCTACTGTGCCAGCCTAGTGGAGAAACCTGGTTTGAGAAAATGAGCTGCTCATAGGAAGGGCAGCTGACACAGAGATGGAAGAGAGTCTCAATAGAGCTAAGCTCTGAATGCATTTGTCCCTGAGGCAGGATGAAAGAGTCCTAATAAGTTCCCCCTGCGCTAAATCTAAAGTAGGCTTTTGTTCCTTGCTACAGAATGCTCTTTTTCAAAGACATCAAGAGAGCAACTAAATCATCAATATCTCTTCTCTCAGCTTCCTCACTTTGAGACCACTACGATGCGAAGAGAGTGATTAGGAATGACAAAGGTTCCTTATTGTACCTTGGGAGTTAAGCCACTGTCTTCTATGACCAAGGGCTTGTGAACGCTTAGGTCCTGCCTGTTCTTTTACCAAAGAGATGGAGTTCATTAATTTTTTAAATATTAAATTTCAATTTTTTAAAGACAAATAAAACCAAAATACCTCTGTTGGTAGGGGGTGGGAAGTGCTTAAGGAAGGGAGCAAATAATAACCTAAGAAAAGGTGAAAAGGAACACACCTCCTTCAACAATCTGATATTCTCTCTCAATGCATTCCTGATCCTTTTTTTAAAACATGACTGGTGGTAGTGGCAGGTAGGTGTTGAAAATTAAGGATGAACTTCTTGGGAATTGTAGAAAAGAAAACATAGACAAACAAAGCTCAAGAGAGCCCAAAGTTCCATCAGACTGTGATGCTTCCAGATTTATGAGGTTAGCTAATGAATTTTTTTCAAAAATTTGCAAATATAAAACTTTAAAAACTATTTGGGAATTAAACTAATCCACTCACCCTATTTTAACTCTTCAAATATTCCCAGAGCCTCTGATTTTATATTGCAGAGAAAGGTAAGTGGAAAATTGCTTTTGAGGTTTCTTTTGTACAGTAATAATCTTGGGCAGTACCCACCTTGCTGTGTCCTTGTACGCACCTTGTAAATTGATTCCAAACTGCTCCCTTATTCAAAACCCAATCCCCTTGGAAACCAGAAAGAAAATGAATAGTGGTAAAAAAGAAAGAAAAAAAAGCTCTTATTACTACAACTAAGATCAAAACCTTTATTACACAAATATGTTTGTCCTTTGGTGCCTTTTAAGTCAGAAATATTCATTATAAAGTGATGTTAATCTCATATTTCTGCAATATTTTTTATTTGGATGAATCCCAAAGTTGTAGAGTTATCTAAACCTTAATAACAGCCCCCTCCCCCCAAAATCACTTTCTCATCCTATTACTTCTCTCTCTCTCTCTCTCTCTCTTTCTTTCTCTCTTCTTTTGAAGAAGAAAAGTAAAGGGAAATGTGCCCATGGTTCTCTCTCTCTCTCTTTCTTGCCTGCCTTCCTTCCTTCCTTCCTTCCTTCCTTCCTTCCTTCCTTCCTTCCTTCCTTCCTTCCTTTTCTTTTTCTTTCTTTCTTCCTCTCTCTCTCTTTTTCTCCTCCCACCCTCTCCAGTCACACTTTTTTATAGTGTTTGCTGAAGGTTTATTAACTGTTTACATGGAGAAATGTCGAATGGAGGTGATATTATCTTATGGGCCTTTGATCACAGCTTTCCCTCCAAAGAATGCCTTTTTGTTGGAAAATACTGAATGAGAGAAAAGTATAGCCCTACGCAGAGTGATTTTTCAAGTATTACACTTACATTAAGATTGTTGGGAAATGCAGTGCTGCCTATTTTTTTTTTTAGAGGAGAATAAGAAAAGAATTTGAAACATAATCACCTCATATCACAATATCACCAGCTTTAGAAGCTATCTGAACGATAACTGTTACTAATCTCATTCAGTAGTGAAAATACACTCTCCACTTGAATATAAGCAAGAAATGTTCAAATGCTTTTGGTGTGGATCTGAGATTCTTACAGTATCACTGTTTTATCCCCTTGTTTCTTTATATCAGGAGTTACTGAAGCCCTCCATAGGCCACCTAAATCTATTCTAGTTTCTGAGCTAATTAGCAAAGAATCAGTACCCTCATTCCCTTCCTAGTCTAACCAATGGTAGTGAGGCTCAGAATGAAATCCTGTTGTGAACAGGTCTAGGGGCTGGTATGCCCCAATATGCCCCCTAAGTATCAGAGTACCCACAGGCCTCCCTTTTTAGTGTGGGCCAGAGGACTCCATTGTCCTGTTTGACACTCCAAGTCCATGGTAGGATTTTAACCCCCATCCACCTGACTAATTATTACCAGTCTTCTCTCCCAAAGGGATCTCTTGAACATCTGGTTTTCTTATCTTCCTAGCATCTTTCCCTCTTTCATCTGATGTCAGATATTAATTTAAATTTTGGTAAGCTATCCATTGCCATGTTCATAGTTTACATGATTTGGGTAGTTATGACATGTCAGCCCAAGCCAGAGCAATTAACACATGGCACAACCTGGACAATGGGTTATTTAATGCTTTGGCCATGATGATTGGTTCAGAGATAAACATGTGACACACGTTGGTCCACCGATAATCAGTCTTGGGACTTGGGATAAAATTGTTGGGTAGGAGAAGCTCTTTCCTTTATACCATTTTTCAACATGGTTGACATACAAGTTGAGATACTTTCTTGTTGTATTGGGGCTCTCCCGTGTATTGTAAGATGTTTAACAGTATCCCTGGCTTTAGTCCACTAGTTGCTAAGTAGCAACTACCTCATCTCTAGTTGTGACAACCTTAAATGTCATCTGACACCGCCAAATGTCTATAGGGAGAGGTGGGAGCAAAACTACCAATATATAGGAAGGTAGAGCCAAAAAAAGACACAGACTAAGACCAGATGACATTCTTTATGCTCCTAAATTTTTGTACTCCTGTACATTAAGCCAGTCCCACTCCTTTTTTGGGAGATGTCCATTGTCGCTACTTCTATTAATCACTGTAGGTCCTAGCCAGGATCATAATGCAAGAACAACAAATAAGGCATAGAAATTGAAAAAAAAAAAAAAAAGTATCTTCATTTATAGACAATGTAATCTTCTAGGTAGAAAATTCTAAGAAATGTACCCAAAAAATCACTATTAGAACTAATAAGTAAGTTCACTAAGGTTGCAGAATAAAAATCAATACACTGATTTCAATTATATTTCTATATATTAGCAATGAATGATTTAAACGGCAATTTAAAAATAGTACTATTTAAAACATCAAAAATATGAAATTCTTAGTGATAAATTTAACAAAATAAGTGTAATACTTGTATCTTTAAAAGATTTAAATAAAAGGAGAGATATACCAGATTAATTGTCAGAAGACCAAAATTTGTTAAGATGTCAAATCTCTCCAAGTTAGTTTATAGATTCAATGCATCTTAAATGAAAGTCCAATATACTTTTTAAAAATAGAAATTGATAAGCTAATTCTAAAATTTACATATGCACAAAAGACCTATAGTAACCAAAATATTTTACAAAAAAAGAATAAAGTTGGAGTACTTACACTACCTGATTCAAGACCTCTTATAAAGCTACAGAATAAAGACAGTATGGTATTAACATAAAGATAGATATATAGATCACAAGTACAGAATAGAGTACAGAAATATACCCAAATCAATATGGCTAACTGATTTCTTTACACAATGATGTTAAGACAGTACCAGGGGGAAAGGATAATCTTTTCGACAAAGGATAATGGAACAATTGGATATCCATATACAAAAAAAAAAGGGAATCTCACTTATTATCTAATATTGTATATAAAAATTAACTTAAAATGGATCATAGATCTACATGTAAAACATAAAGCTATAAAATTCCAGAAAAAAAAGTAAGAGAAAAGCTTAGCAATCTGGAGTTTGGCAAACAATTTTTCAAATAGGACTTGAAAAGCATGAAGTATAAAAGAAAAATTACTAAATCAAATGTTATTAAATTAAGACATTTGGTTTTTAAAAGAACCATTAAGAGAAAATGAGATGGCAAGATAGGTTGGGAGAAAATATATCTGCAAAAAGATTTGTATTCAAAATATACAAAATTTTTTCAACTCAATAAACAGAAGACAAGTAACCTAGTAAAAACTTGGCAAAAGATGTGAACAAACACTTTATCAAAGAAAATATATGAATGGCAAACAAATACATGAAAAGATGTTCAAAATTATTATTCATCAGGGAAATACAACTTAAAACCAAATGATATGGGATGATATACCCACTAGAATGACTAAAGTTAAAAAGACTGATAAAACCAAGTGGTGACAAGGGTAGAATAGTTGTAACTCTTACTCATTGTTGCTAGGAAAGCAAAATAGTACAGCCATTTGGATTGTCAACTTCTTAAAATCTAGGTCATTACAATATGGCCTAGCAATTCCATTCCTAAGTGTTTACCCAAGAGAAATGAAAGCACATATCTATATACAGACTTATTTTTTTCGTATTTATTAATAAGATCCCCAAACCAGAAATAACCCAAATGTCTATCAACATGGGAATGGATAAACAAATTTTGGTATATCCATATAACAGAATAGTATTCAGCAATAACATGGAATAAACTAATGATACGTGGTCTAATATTATATTACGCTAAGTTAAAGAAGCACAAAAGACTATGTACTGTATGATTTTATTTACATAATATTCTATAAAAGCCAAACTTCCTAGTAATTTAAAGCAGATCAATGGTAGCCGGGGGTCAGTGGGTTGGAAAGCAGATTGCTCCAAAGGGCCATAAGGCAATGTTTGGAGTAATAGAAACAATCTGATCTGTTTTACTGGTAGCTACATGACTGTCACATTTGTCATAACGCATACAAGTGTACATCTAGAACAGATGCATTTTATCATATGTCATTCTATCTCAATAAAGCTGCCTCCAAAATGCGAGGCATCTGCATTTGTATTGTATGAAAATAAGAAGGATGCTATGAACCAGAGATGGCGGTCAGCAAACTTCTATAAAGGGTCAGATTGTAAATATGTTAGCTTTTGCAGGCCAGACAGTCTCTGACACAACTACTCAACTCTGTCTTTGCAGTGCTAAAGCAGGTATACCCAACGAGAATATGAATAGGTATGTCCATGTTCCAATAAAACTGTGAGAATGCTAAAATTTAAATTTCATATAATTTCCACATGTTATGAAATATTCTTCCTCTGATTTTTCCCCGGCCATTAAAAAATCTAAAAACCATTCTTAACTAGCAGACCATGCAAAAGCAGATGGCAGGCCAGATTTGGCCCACAGGCTGTAGTTTGCCAAGTCCTTCCATAAACATATGTTAGTAAAAATACCAAAATAATCATGACTACATCAAAGAGATGATGATGCAGGTGAAATTTTTAATATTCCATTCATATTTACATATTAGAGATCTGTGTAGACTAAAATTAGCAAGCTTTATTTTTACTTATTCATCGATAGTACATATTTGTTTGCTGTGTTAATATTACTTTTTGGAGTAGTGGCTTAAAAATTAAAGACTTATTTTATTAAATAAAGTTCAACTTTCAAAACTTAGGACATACATATAAATTCACTTTCCCTCATAATAAAATATTTTAAAACCTTGAAATAATTTCTACAATTTTAATAAATACCTTATCTAAACCCTACACTTCCACCCCCATTTCCCCCTTTGCCTTCTGTCTCATTCATAAGATTATGACAGGGTCTTTGCACTTTCTATACCATCTGGGATATTCTTTCCCTACATCACAGCACTTCCTTGAAGTCTGTGTTCAAAAATCTTCTTATTAATAAAGACTTTAATAGCAAGCTGCTCTTTTAGTCTTTTTACCCTTTTTCCCCTTTTCAATAGTCTTTACACTGTGTCACATTATATCTTTACTTGTTTATTTGCTTATTTTCTGTCTCTTCTCACTAGAATAAGCTCCATGAAGCAGCGACTT
Source organism: Rousettus aegyptiacus (assembly GCF_014176215.1). Classification (NCBI taxonomy): domain Eukaryota; kingdom Metazoa; phylum Chordata; class Mammalia; order Chiroptera; family Pteropodidae; genus Rousettus; species Rousettus aegyptiacus. The sequence goes on along the minus strand of NW_023416285.1, from coordinate 64,312,669 downwards.
TACATTTTTCAATGCTGTGTAATCCCAGTGCCTAGAAGAGTGCCTGGCAAATAATAGGTCCTCAATATGTATTTGCTGAATAAATAATCTGAAAATGCATAAAATGATACATCTTTCAAGGGAATATCATCCAATGACTGCCATATAGTGAGGAAAAAATTATGCTCAACCACTGGCCTAGGATACCCAAGGATGGCGAGAGAAAACACCAAAGCATACCAGCCGTATGATCCTGTCAGTCAGGAGGGTGAGCGGATCACACTAAGGGAGCCAGTGCTACAGATCTCTGAGAACCCCTAAGGCAAAGATCTCTCCTTTGGGAAATACATCTTAACAAGGTTTTGAGCAATGTCATAGGGAAGAACTTTTAGTAACCATGTCTTATACTGAAAAAGTAATGCCCATTTATTTTCCTTTCCCTTAGCTTAAATAAACTTCTAACATGTTCTTGTTAGAAGGGCTGATTATTTAGCAGGAGGGTACTTCCCAGGTTTCAGACAGAAGGTTTGAGTGAAGAACAGTGTATTAGATTCCTAGAAGGCAATTCAAGCACAAAGGGTTATAATATCAGATATTTCTTTATAAAGCCTATTTCACTGTCTCAGAACTGCAGGGTCAAATTGTAGAAATCTATGCCTTTGAGGTTCTTGACATATAATGTTGACATTTTCAGACTCTCAATTCTATGATGAAAGATTAGAATGATGGTGGTGAACGAGAATGACATGTAGAAAGACATTTTCTGAAGTGAGTAAAAACATTTTTTTAAAATAGTTGGAGAAATTTTCTTTTCAACTTTGAGTTGACTGTGAAGGAAAAAAAGAGAGAAAATAGAAAAAAGAAAAATACAAATTGGTTTTCACTCTTTTTACAAAACCTTATAGGAACTAACAAATGCAAACTGAACAAATTTGTGTTTAAAACATCTTCCTGTTTTGCCACATGGCTGAAAATATTTTCATGGGAAAAATCTGGTCCATATTTTCCCAATACTTAAGAATTGTGTCAGAATGAATCTAGTTATGACGTGTAAAAATTAGAGTTCAACTAAGTTTAAATTCAGAGACTGTTGTCTGAATACTTGTTCTGACTTTTGGCCTTGAAGGAGAACATTAATGAATTCTCTTTATCTCTTTCCTTCTCTGCTATGTATGATATCTACTTGATTCCAGGACACGACTTTTTTATTTTTTCATTTTAACACTTCCGAAATCAGAGTGTCTTACAATGCATAGCATCTCCCAGTTACATTTGTCAGCATTTTTTTCTTTGTGGTACCTAAAATAATATTGAATCTCATATTTGATATCATCTGAGAGTCTATGAAATAAAATATACATGAAACATATTTTATTATTTTCAATTTTAAAATACTTTTCATTAGCCTACCGCCACCAAATTCTTTATGAAACTCACAGCAAGGCCCAATACAAAAGAATGATTTCATACTATTGACTCACTGGCTCCATGACAATGGTCCTTCTGTAGTTAACTAAGGCTCAATACTTCCCAATAGGTATGTTTTGTCTTATATTTTCAGAATCTATACTTTCATAACTCACATAAACAAAGTTATTATTAGCAAGCACTTGATATCATGAGTTGCTATAAATATCTCAATTTTAATATAATTTCTCTTTTTGCTTTCTGAGGCCAGATTCCTTGCCTACTGATTGCTTAAATAAGGCTGAATTTAATCCAGGATTTAGTTTATGAAATTATATAATATTTATTTCACATTCTACACATGCCCAGCAACTTATTATCCTGCGAGGAGTATCAACACCAATTAAACTTTAAGGGGTGGTGGGCCAGTGTTGAGGACACCTTGCTTCAGGATCAGGTCCTAAAATCGCAAGTCAGTGTTCATGGGAAGCGTGTGAGCTCTGGGGTCAGAGAAACCTGAGTTCGAATTCTGCCTTTGCCACTTCTTAACTGTGTGAATGTGCATGTAAAATTGAAACAATGATAGCTACCCTGCAAAATTATTCCAAACATTGAGAGTATGTAAAATGTTTGACTTTAGAGGGCTTAAAAAATGGTGGTTAACAATATTGTTTACAATCTCATATGACAGACAGTGAACCCAGGGGAAATTTGGAGAGTTGCTGTACTCTTTATCCTCCTCCAGTGTCCTTGTTTATTCACCTTAGATCTCAGTGTTCTGATATTTATACTTTTGCCCTGCCATAATTAGAATAGTATAAATTAGAATTGTTCTCAGCTGAATATTCGTTATCACCTATTTATATTTCGACATGAACTAAAGTGAGCAATGCAGCCCTGGGTTGGAATTCGGACTCTGCCACTCTTCATTTGTGCCGCTCTGGGTATGCACTTAACCTGTGTATTAGGATTCTCCAGAGAAACAGAAGTAGTAAATATATATGTGTGTATATATGTATATACGTGTACATATGTATGTGTATGTGTGTATTTATATATGTATATACATATATATATAAATTTATTATAAGTGGCTCATGTGACTATGTTGATAAGTCTGAAAATGTGAAGGGTGAGTTGGCAAGCTGCAGACCCAGAAGACCCAATGGTGTATTGTAGTTCAAGAACAAAGGCCTGCCAGCTCAAGACCCAGGACGAGCCAATGTTTTAGTTGAAGTCTGAAGGCAGGAAAAAGCCAATGTCACAGTTCGAAGGCAGCCAGTCAGGAAGAATTCTTGCTTACTTAGGGAAAGGTCAGCCTTTTAGGTCTATTTAGGCCTTCAACTGATTGGATGAGGCCCACCCACATCGGGGAGTGCCTCATCCAATCTTGCTTTACTTAGTCTATTGCTTTAAACATTAATCTCATCCAAAACACTCTTACAGAAATGCCTAGAATAATGTTTGACCAAATATCTAGGTACCCAGTGAAGTTGACACATAAAATTAACCATTACAACCTTCACCGTTCTTTTTGTAACACAGGGATGATAATAATATTACATCATGAAATTGATATCAGGAGCAAGTGAGACATATTCAGGGTCCTTGGTACTCAATAAAGGCCAGTTTTCCCTCTAATTTTTCTTCAATATTCAGTATTTTAGGCATCTGTGAGTAGGTCAAGGGACTGTCTTTATCTTCTGTTCTTTTCTTTGTACCTGAAACCCTATTATAATCATGTTTCATTATAGCTTAACTCTGTCTCCTAAACAAAAATGTCAATAGGTCACTTCCACAATTAAAGCAGTCCTTCCCCTATAAACTTTTTGTGGCATGCAAGTATCACATGGCAAGAACAGACTCAATTCTACATTTGGGAAAGAATACTGCCCTGTAAACAGATGTATCTGTGTCCTTTGCAGATTTTTTCCTTCCTGGACTTGGTGTTCTTTTGCAAGGCAAGGAAGGCAAATCAGCTAGCCAAAGCAGTCAAACTTTCACCAGCTTTGAAAAGATTGTGAGCTCTACCCTGCCCTTCACCTCTCTTCAAAGCAAATTGCTTGGGTAAGCAAGAGGAGCTGGGCATTTCACTTGCTCAGTGCTGGGTGAGTGTAGTCATATATCACTTCAAAATCACCTTGTGTTTTATTCCTCAATATTCCACTTGGGTCTTGTGTTTATATGATTACCACATTCTCCTTCCAAATTCTACCCTAACGTGCATTCTATTTCTTCCCACTGTTACAATTTCCAGATTATAGTGATTTCTTTTCAATGTGTTTAATCTTGAGTAAGTCAATATAGCTATACTATTTTCTATCAATTTAATCTTAAGTGAATTGAATCCCATTTTCACATAAGATGGGGAAAGGTTGGGATAAGGCCACAGAGAGAACAATGATGACTAGAGTGTGCTGGTCTGTGTCATTCTCAGCCCAACATTATCCTTTTACTTTGACTTCTCTGTAGTCACTTTAGACCTAATTCTTGCTGTCCATCTTACTTTGAGGCCCATAGGCCTCCTCACTCACCAAAATCAGTAGAAAAGGACATGTGGGTAACTAAATACTTGACTTTTCCTAGTAATACTAAAACAACCCAATCCATGGAAAAAAAATACTTTTGTTCTTATTTCAATGCAAAGTAATTATGAATTTGAATTTAACTCCAAGTCATCCTGTCTTTTATAATATATCCAATCTAACTGCACACATTTTTTTTTCTTTTGGGTCCTTTTTTTGGAAAATGTGACATGTACAGCTAAGGTTAACAACTACTGTCAGAAAAGCAGCTTATGATGAGAAAGTTTGAATTTTCCAAAGACTTTTGTTATGCAACTTCCTGCTCTCCTGATACTTAAAAAAGTCTACATAAAGGCTGAAAATAATTTTGATTAAAAGTCAAAACAAAAATCGTTTCTTAGAGATGGGTCATCCTTTGGCTGAGTTAAATGGCCTTGCTTTTGCAGCTAGCATTTCCTGCTTTTTGCGGACACCCTGGCCACATGATAAGGTGTTTGGCTCCAGATTTCTGGTCTTGTGACTAGAACGAGGTGGTGGCAGTGGTGGAGGGTAGAGGTCAGGCACAATTGGCCAAGCCACATCTTTCTCTCCCTGTCACTCTCTGAACGGGTAGTTTCCACTAATAAGTCTTTGCTCCTGGCAAAATTGCTCTCTGAAAAAGGCTTGGAACTCCACTTGCATTCAGCTATTCATCTACTTCATTTAAGAAAATGGACCATATGGTATTTGTGTTTACAATGATTCTTTGCTGTTTCTAGATTACTCACAGGCTCAGAAAGTGAACCTTACTATTTTAAGTGCAAAGATCAAGTGTTTTGACTCTGCTTAGCAACTCCTGAATAATGAAATTGTTACCCAGGTGGAAAACAGGGTCTGGACCAGATGAAACACTAAATAATGAAGTGTATGTAAAGGACATTTAACACCATACATAAACACCCCTCTTGATTATAATTGGGGAAGAAACTTTCCCTTCCTATTGGCATTTACTCTGAGAATAGACATTCTGTGAGGATTCTACCAACCTAGGATCTACTGAACAATATATTCACCTTACACACACACACACACACACACACACACAAATCACACCAGGCACCTCCTATGTTATGCCAAATGCCCCATCTCTAGATGCCCTAAACCATAGCTGACCATTTCTTGCCAAAACATCAATCCACAAGCCTCTGCTCTTGGAGATATCTGCCAGTTTGGTTATTGCTTCTTTATTTCAACTGATTCTTCAAAATTTACAGTCTACCTGTGTTTTACTCAACAAGATTCACATGGCAGTTTGTGAAACCCTGCCTCCTTTGTAACTGGGAAGAAAATTGTTTATCAAAAAGGCATATTAGGATATGGTGACTTCTGGCCTTAATGGCTCATTCAAATGGTTAACCAGCTAACAATTATTCATTCATTATTGAGAACCTACTATTTGCTAGACACTGTTCTTGCTAGGAGAATATAATAGTGAACAAAGTAATCAACGCCCATGTTTTCATGAAGAATATAGTTATATGTGGGGTGGGGGGAGTGGGAGTAGTTAAAAATAGGTACACAGAAAAATAAGAACATTTCTGATTTTATCATTTTGGGGATTCCTATTTTTTCTGTATATATAGTGACAACACTTAAGATCTACTCTCTTAGCAAACTTAAGTATACAATACATCTTATAACTGGAAGTTTATAGCCTTTACCAATAGCTCCCCATTTCTCCATATCCCCACTCCTGGCAATCACTGTTCTACTCTCCAGATCTGAGTGTGACTTTTTTAGATTCCACAGATAAGTGAGATAATATAGTATTTGTTGTTTTTATTTTTTTCTGTGTTTGGCTAATTTCATTTAGCATAATGTCATCAAGATTCATTCATGTTGTTATAAAAGGCAGGATTTCCTTTTTTTGATTAAATAATAGTCCCTTGTATGTATATAGCACATTTTCTTTATCCATTCATCCATTGACAGACACTATGAAAGGATGGTGATTTTGTCAAATGCTTTTTCTGCATCTATTGAGAAGATCATATGATTTTTTTTTTTTACTTCATTCTATTAATGTGATATATCACATATAATGATTTGTGTATATAGAACCCCCTTGCATCCCAGGGATAAAAGCATTTGATCTTGGTATATGATCCTTTTAATGTGCTACTGAATTCAATTTGCTGGTATTTTGTTGAGGGCTTCTTATATCTATGTTCACCAGGGATATCGGCTGTAATTTTATTTTCTTGTAGTGTCCTGATCTGGTTTTGGGACAAAGGCAATGCTGGCTTTGTAAATTAGTTTGCAAGTGTTCTTCCTCTTCAATTTTTGGGAAGAGTTTAAGAAGAACTGGCTTTAATTTTCATTTATATGTTTGATGAAGACATCTGGTCCTGGGCTTTACTTTGTTGAAAAGTTTTTGATTACTGATTCAACCTTATTAATTGTTATTTGTACTCTCGGATTTTCTATTTCTTCCTGATTCAGTGTTCGTAGACTGTATATTTCTAGGAATTTATTTATCTAGGTTCATTGACATATAATTGTCCATAGTAGTCACTTATAACCTTCTGTATTTCTGTGGCATTGGTTGTAGTGTTTCCTCTTTTATTTCTGATTTTATTTTTTGTATCTTTCCTTTTTATTCTTAGTGTAGCAAAAGGTTTGTCAATTTTACATATCTTTTCAAAAAACGAACTCTTACTTTTATTGATCTTTTTTATTGTCTTTCTAGTCTCTATTTCATTTATTTGTCCTCTAATCTTTATTTCCTTTCTTCTGCTATCTTTGGGTTTAATTTGTTGTTTTTTTAGTTCCTTGAGATATGAAGTTAGATTGTTTATTTAAGATCATCTTTTTGTCTTAATGTAGGTAGTTAATGCTGTAAATTTCCCTCTTCAAATTGCTTTTGCTGCATCCCAATTTAACTTCTACTAAATTACTTAGTTTTTTCATACTAAGTTTTACCATGTTGTGTTTTCATTTTTGTTTATCCCAACATACTTTTTTATTTCACTTATGATTTCTTCTTTGACCCATCACTTGCTCAGAGTGTGTTTAATTTCCACAAATTTGAAGATTTTCCATTTTTTTTGCTTTTATTAATTTCTAATTTCATGCCATTGTGGTCAGAGAAGAAACTTGATATGATTTAAACCTTCTGAAATTTGTTAAGACTGTTTTGTGGCCCAGCGTATGACCTATCTCAGAGAATGTTCTGTATGTTCTTGAGAAGAATGTGTATTTTGCTATTTTGGGGTGGAATGTTAGTTTTATTTTGTCTATGTTCATATTCAAATCCAGTATTTCCATTAGTACTTAGGAGCTGACTCAGTTATTAGATTGACTTTGTGGTATTGTAGTGCTTGTGTCCAAGTAACCCCTATTTTATTTAATAATGGTATCAAAGTGTAAGAGTAGTGATGTTGGCAATTTAGATATGCCAAGAGCATGTGAGATCTTGCTTCCCAGCCCTGTTGTTAGTTTGACTCAAATAAACTTTTACAAAAATTCAAAAAAAAAAAAATTAGATGTGACAAAGAGAAGCCATAAAATGCTTCCTTTAAGTGAAAAAGGGGGAAGTTCTCAACTTAATAAGACATTTTATCATCTCATATCATCACAAGAAGGGTGAGTACAGTACAATACGATATTTTGAGAGAGGCTGCATTCACATCACTTTCATTACAACATATCATTATAATTGCTCTATTTTATTAGTAGTTATTATTGTTAATCTCTTACTGTGTATAATTCATAAGTTAAACTTTATCCTAAATATGTATGTATAGGAATAACCATACCATATATAGGAATGGTACTATCTGTGGTTTTAGACATCCACTGGGGGGTCTTGAAAATTAATCCCTCACAGTTAAGGAGGGGAAGAACTACTGTATGATGTTTGCTTGGGTGTCCTATAGGTTTTGTAGGCTATCTTCATTCTTTTCCCTTTTTGTTCCTTGTCTTAGCCTGTTCAGACTGCTATAACAAAACACAGACTGGGTGGCTTATTAACAACAGAAATTTATTTCTCACAGCTTTGTAGGCTGTGAGAAGTCTAAGATTGGGGTTACAACACAGTAAGATAAGGGCTCTCTTCTGGGTTGAAGACTTCTCATGGTGTCCTCACATGATGGAAAGTGCTAGGTAATTTTATGGCGTCTTTTCTTATGAGAGCTCTAATGCCATTCATGATGGCTTTACCCTCATGACCTAATCCTCTCTGAAAAGTTCCACATCATAATTATTACATTGGGCATTAGACTCTACCCATTAGAATCTGAGGGGTATATTAACATTCAGGCCATAGTATTCCTCTAGCTGACTAATTTCAAATGACCTGTCTTTGAGTTTGCTGATTATTTATTCTGCATGACTGAGTATGCTTTTGAAGCTCTCTATTAAATTTTTCAGTTCTGTCTTGAGCTCTAAGATTTCTGATTTTCAAAAATGGTTTCTACTTTATTAAACTTCTCATTTTGTTAGAGCATTTTTTTTTCCTGATTTTGTTTCATTGTCTGTTTTCCTTTGCTTCTCATTGAGCTTTTAAAGATGATTAGTTTGAATTCTTTGTCAGATAATTCATAGATCTCCAATTCCTTTGTTGTCAATTACTGTTAGCTTCATTAGTTTCCTTTGGTAGTGTCAGATTTGGCAGATTTTTCATGATCCTGGTAGCCTTACGTCGATGTCTATGTATTTGAAGGAGCAAACGCCTATTCTAGCCTTTATAAACTGGTTTCAGCAGGAAAAGACCTCTTCCTGTTGGTGTCCAAGCTAATGGGATTGCCTCTAGGATTGCAGTTCGGCATGGTTAAAGCTGGCCCATGGCTGCTGCCAGGTCCATAGTGAGGTCTGCAGTGAGTGGGTCTGTAACCAGGGGTTGGGGTAGACATGGCTTCTGTCTGGCATCTTGGTGGATGGGATTGCCTCTAGGACTTTAGTGAGTATGGTTGGCACTGGGACAAGTGTCAGCTTCAGGGTCCACAGACAGAAGGCCTGCTTTCAGGTGTGCAAACTAGTGTAGTTCCTGCTGAGTCCATGGGAGGGCTCTGAACAGGTCACTGGGCAGGACCCTGGGCAGGCAGAATCAGCCAAGAAGCATGGCTAAGAGGGGCTAGAACTGAATCTCAGGGCTGCTTCAGGATCCACAGGTGAGACAGAGGGTTTGCAGGCCTGCCTCCAGATTTACAGATAGGCGTGCATCCTACCAAGTCCCTGGGTAGGCAAAGCTACTTCCAGACCATGGCTGAGAGGGGCCACGTTACAGGCTGTTTCAAGCTCTGCGATTAGACCGAGATTGGCAAGCCTGCCTTCAAGACATGGGCAGGCGTGACTCCTTCTGAGTCCCTGGGCAGGCAGGATTGCTTCCAGACCATGGCCGTGAGGGGCTGGAACTGGGTACAGAGCTATTCCAAGGTCTATAGTCGAACTGAGGTCAGAGACTCTACCTCTGAGGACACAGACATGTGTGTCTCTCACTGGGTCCCTGGGTAGGCTGGACTGCTGCCAGACCATTGCAGTGAAAGGCTGGAGCCAGGTTACAGAGCTGCTTCAAGATCCATAGTCAGACCAAAGTTGGTGGACCTACCTTTGGAAGCACAGGTGCATGTGTCTTCTGGCAGATTCCCTGGGTGGGAAGGAGTGCTCCCAGCATGCAGCTAAGAGGGGCTGGAGCTGAGCTCTAGGGCCATTTCAGGATCTTCAGTTGGACTGAGGTCAGAGGGCCTGCTTCAGGGGCACAGATGGGCATATTTACATGTAGATCCCAGGACTGTTCCCAGAGAGTCAAGTTACAGGCCTGCTTCAAGATTTGCAGTCAGACCTGGATCCTAAAGTTCCCACAAAGGCGCTTTTGTTCATGGGTGGCTGCCAAACTATTGTTGCTGAGGGGAAATACAAGTAGGAGCCCTCCCGTTTCTCTATCTTGCTGACGTCCAGGATTACTGTAGACTAATGGCCAGAGAAAGATTTTCCAAGGTAGTGACTGTTGGGCTGAGATTGACTGCAAGAAGGGTCTAGCCATGTATAGTGTACTGTTTGCCGTAAAGCAAGCAGAGGTGGGAAAGAGGCAACTGTCCGTTTAGCAAAATCATGTCATGGTTATTATTTCTCAACAAATAGGGAAAAAATCATGTTGATAAAAATATTCTTGACTTGTGCGAAATCTGACTATGATGTGTTTATAATAGTTAATATGTACCTTTAAGGAACTGAGGGCAGATTCAGACCAGAGTCTTTACTGGTGCAGAGTGCAGTGTGATTGGATCTCCATTAACATCTGGCTAAAGGCAAAGGCACCAGAATTTGTAAGAAGGGGCAGAGGGCCAGGACAACTTGCTCATATGGGAAGGGGTGGAAAGTCTCAAAGGAGGGTGAGAGAGAAACTCAGAGTGTTATGGGTGGACAATTTTCCAGTAAGCCAGCATTAAGGATTTACTTCTGATTCTGTTAACCAGGGTGTGGTAATCCGATCAAGGATTCTGTTAACCAGGGTGTGGTAATCTAATCAAGGAGATGCTGCTAACCAGAGTAATCTGATCAAGGTGATGCTGTTAACCAGGGTAATCTGATCAAGGAGATGTTGTTAACCAGGGTAATCTGATCAAGGAGATGCTAACTGCCAACTGTTAACCAGGGTGCGGTGATCTGCTCAGGGATGTGCTGGTGGCTATATAAACTGCCTCTTCTGGGAGCTTGGGGCTGATCTCTTCTAACCCTGCGTGGTAGAGAGTCAGTCACCGGCCGGCTAATAAAGACTCACAATTCTTCTCAATTGGCTCCGTGGGTCTTGGATTTGATTGCACCACCACACGAAGAGAACATAACTACCAAAAGGAGACACAGTGGGCAGACTGTCCAACAATAACTGCTTAAACCTCATCAGAGCCATTGTGAAGATGGGGGTGGTAGAGGAAAGAACTCATGTTTTGCACTGAGTAAGCTAGAGGTGGGGCTTGATGGGCATAGCCCTTCTCCTCCACAAACCAGTGGAGAGACCTCTACTCCAGGATAGGGGGCCCACAGGAAAGCAGTGCCTCCTCTGACCTATGGGAAGGGACAGGAAGAGTCACCTATGCCATATGCGTATCCTTGCTGTCTGCTTTCTGGGTGGTTCTGGCTCAGTCTGAGAAGGTCAGTGGTGAGTCTTTTGTTCAATGTTTTACACAGCAGGAAGGAAGCTGAGGGTCCTCAGAAACTAGGGTGTGCTCGAAGTGGTGAACTAAATGTTGTAGAGAGTGTGGACTCTGGGAGCAGCCTCCTCTGATTCAGATTCCTGTCCCGTTAGCCTTTTGTAAAGTACTTTCTGAGCCTGTTTCTTCAACTTCACTGGGATAAAGATAGCACTTGCCCCCAGGGTTGTTGGGAAGATTAAATAAGAGGGGGCATGTGAGATAGCTAGCACAGAGCAGGAGCTCAACAGACCTCACTTATTGCCTTTAGGAAGAAAGAATTCTTACCATCTCAGAAACATAGACTTTACTTTGCATCATACTTCTGGAGATATTAACAGAGCTTCTGAAATTAAAATTGATGGGTCAAATACAGGATATCCAATTAAACTTGAATTTCAAGCAAATAACTAATAAATTTTTAGTATAAATATGTTCCAAATATTGTATAGGACCTATACCGATGCTGAAAAATTATTTGTTGTTCATCTGAAATTTAGATTTAATTAGGCATCTTGTAGCTTTAGTTGTCAAATTTGGCAACTCTACCTGAGATACAATTCATTTTAGGTATGCTCTGGAACAGCAGTCTCCAGCTGGATTTATTAGCACCATTCTCGTGGGTTTCAGAGGACTTAGTCTAGTGCTGCCCAGCTAGTTGGGCAGACAAACCAGAACCCAAGGAGGCTGGATCCTCTGTCCAGGCACTTTCTTCCTGATGCACACCTTCTTCCACCTAGAACCTTCCTCTTCATCACTATTACGCCCCTTTTAAGTGGATGACTCTTGTCATCCTGTCATGCTGTCATAAGCAGATATTTTCCATATTTTCTCCTCTCCTCTCCTCTCCTCTCCTCTCCTCTCCTTCCTTCCTCCCTCCCTTAACTTTCTTTCTTTCTATCTACAACTAGTTTCTTTGCTGTCTCCTGATGTTACCACTTAACCTAGTGTTTTCTTCTCTGCATCTGAAAAGCATATTTAACACTTTGCACTCACATTTCACACCCTTGCCTGAATCATGCATTGATGTTAGACTGCTCAGAACCAATCTATACAAACAAATTGCATTTTAATGAATAGACTTGCCTGATTCTTCCAGGTATGCTGTGGTCTCCTGGTGATGGTCAGTTGTTACCCTTTGTTGAGTGCTGACAAAGGGCCAGGAACTGTGAAGCAATGCATATACCTGATCTCATTGAAATTAACTATACTATGATGTTGATACTCTTATTTGTCCCTTCTTTGTAGATGTTGAGAATAAGACTCAGATAAGTTAAGAAACTGGCCAAGAGCACACAACCAGGAAGAGCCAGGGATGGGGTTCAAACCCAGGGATCCAGGCTGCAAAAACCATGCTCTAACCTACGGGTGTTCCAACCAGGAATGTTAGAACAGTGGAGAAGCCCTTTTCCTGTATTCTTGTATTTTTGCACTGCAGTATTTCATCAAAATCCACATCAAGTTTCAGTTCTATTACTTTTGTTCACATTCTCTCTGTTAAATTGCTTTAATCTCCAAATCCCTGTTATTACATTCCTTCTTATTACCTCTCTGGCTTTTCTAAATATGCCTCGTATCATGTAATGATTAAAGTCCTAACCCTAGCTCACATTTCTGAATCCTGAGAGCATCAAAGCAAAGTTGCCAGAGGTAGAGACAAAGAAACAAAAATGCAATATTAGCATATCAACAATATATTTGGAACCTGCACAAAGAACCAAATGAGGTGTGATGCATACAAAGACATCACCCTGTTCTCTAGATGGGGTCTGTTTACGAGCTTTTAAAAGGGGATGTTGTATTCTGAATACCGGAGCAAAGGAGCCTGTCTGCTTGAGCACCTAAGTCAATGAGATACATACAAGTTTTCAGCAAAGAAAAGTTATTAGAGAGTTGCAAGTCCTGGAGGCACAGGGAAAAAATCCTTAGTCATGGAAACTAAGGGAGTAGGGGTCATGGGTGCTACTGACTGGACGAGGCTGAAGTAATTGATCATATTGTGTCCCGTTCTGGGATAATCCACAGTGTCATCCCATCTGGTCTGGTGGTTGGTTGGGCTGTTCTGCCTCCATGCGCCTGGGGCTGAAACACATCTGAAGCCAAGATGTCATCCTTAGTTTAATGAAAACTTATTATCCTCATGATCCTTAGACCCAGGCTTTAGTCTTAAAAAATTTGACAGTGGCCAGAACCCCATGTCCTAAGGCTTAATGATTAAAGGAGTAGGCATACAAAGGTGGAAGGATAATGTTGGATAAAGCAAGTGAGTCACAATACCATTACACTAGGCAAAACCTGTTTGAATGGGAGAAAAAGCTATCTTAAAGAAACGAAGGCTGTGTGCAGTTACGTTCTCATCATAAATTTATCCTGAGATTACTGCTCTTGCTGATTACTCTTGCCTGGGAGCCCCTGTGGTAGGGATGGCAGGAGACATTTTATTTTATTTTTGTTACTATTTTTTTAATGCCTACAGCACCTGGTATTCCTAGGTGGTCTCCCATCCAAGTACAAACGAGGCCCGACTGTGTTTTGCTTCCAAGATCAGATGAGATCGAGCACATAAAGGGTAGCATGGCTGTAGACTAGGAGACATTTTAAACTCAGAGGGAAGGTAGGTTTTTCTTCACAATACTAAAGTTGTTCTCCCAGTGATTGCTCTAAGGGTGTCTGTCCTAAGGAAAAGGTCACTGATTATCATAGGCCAGAATAAGCTTGGAAGTTCTTTTTAAAGTTTACCCAACTCCAACCTGGCTGGTGCCCCCACAGCTGTAGGCCTTGGGCCAAGGATTTCCAGAGCACTGGAGGCCATCGCCACACTCTTGATAAAGGAATGGATTTCAGCTGTGAGGGGAGGCCATGAGAGGGAGACTGGGAAGGAGCCAGTTCTGTAGCCAAGATGGCCTGTGACCCCTTGGAATGCAATGCCCAAGGATAGTTGTTAACCACCTCGAATCTGTTCAGCTTTCTCCATGTCATATAAGCATAATTGTATGAGCCCATTGCCATATTCATTCATCCTTTCTTCATACTTTCCAGTAATCAATTTTATGGAACAAATAGTTGTTAACTGCCTCTTATAAACAAGCAATGTGCTAGGAATGTAAGATACACATGATGAATACAGTACTACGATTTGAGACCTAGCTGGCAGAGAAAAACAATAAATAAGTAAACACCTAAGTAGGTCATTATAATTAGAAGCATATTTGCTAGGAAGTAAATGAAACATAAGCTCTGGGGTAAGCTTCGGGGTCTCTGGTTTGCCTAACCCCTTTCAAGGCCCTGAGGGACATTGTGTATGGGTTGGGGCTAGCAATTTATACACAAGCTCACATGTTTTTGTAAAGTTTGCAAAAATATTATATTTTGGAATTCTCTTTTTTAAAGAAGGCTGCCCAAATGTATCTTCAGCCAGACTGCCATGTAAGGAACTGAGCACAGATTATCACTCATATATGGAAATAAAAACTACATTCTGACCTTTTAGAGAATAGTAAATGTGAGACAAGCCTGCAGTTGTTGTAAACAAACCTGTTCTCATTTGCCTATTTTCTTTCACAATTACTTTAGGTTTTCTTACATGCAAATAAAAGTTGATAACACTCAGCTTGGGGTGGCAGAGAAACTTCTCCATCATTCTAGTAGAATTTAAAAACAAACACGAGAGTAACCCATTATGAACATCAGCCTATTTAGTCTTTCTCTTTCTTTTCTTTTCTCTCTCTACTAGGGTGGGGAAAAAGGACAAGAATACCATTTTCTCCTCCAACTCAATCACTGTCCTCTTTTTCAAAATTCTCTAGAAGTAGAGCAGAAAGTGGAGCTTGGAGAAGGGAGTAGAGGAAATAGACTATGACAATTATGTCTTCGGACATGTCAATTAAATTAAAAGCTAAAGTAAAATTCTGTATGGGAAGAAGATAAAGTGCCCTGAGGCATACTAGGAATTATAACTTTTCACCTTCAGTCTCTCAGGAGAGAAAACCCCATTTTAGCCTTGTTGAAGCTCTAGAGATGAGAGCAGAGGTGAGTATTAAAAACTCATATGTCATGGGCATGGATCATGCAGAGCAATTGCTAGCCATAACCTCATATAATTTTACCAATGAGTACTGCCTCAGTGTAGTTTGGCTGAAGAGCTTCTTTGATACTCAGAGCTGGCATAGGAACTATTTTCTGGTTTACGTTCACAGTGTTTTAATTGCTAGGACTATGATCCAAGTTACCCGAGTGCCTATATTTTGGTCTTTGTTCTAGCCTGCCTTTTAGCTTATGGCTTACTCCAGTGATTCTTTTCCTTGATATGACAGAGATGAGTTATTATCACCACACAATCCATTTACCCTTTCTTCTATAGTTTAGAAATAATAGAAGTTGGAAATATAGTCACCCAGCTAAGGATTGCATTTCCCAGCCTCCTTTGCAATTATGTGTGGCCATGGGACTAGACCATTACCAATAGGATTTGGGCCAGATTTATGACCTTAAAAAGAGTGGAACCTACCCTCCTCTCACCTTGTTCTATCATCTCACTGGCTGAAATGTGGATGTGGCAATGAAAGCTGAGACAGTCATCTTGTCCACGGGAAGAAATCCAGGGAAAGAAATGCAGAGCAACTATAAAAGAAACTTCCTCATCTGAAGATTGAGGAGCTACTCTGTCCTTCTTTAGTGGTTTCTCCTCCTGTCCTGTATTCTACTATTATACCATCAACTGCACCACTTCCCTCAAGTGCAGCAAGGGAACCTCAGCTTATAAACTATATAAATGAGGTAGACACACATCCCATGCTCTGTTTGATGAACTTCCGTGTGCAGACAAAACGCCTGGGGTTCTTGTTAAAATGCTGAGTCTGTTTCTGTAGGTTTGGGCTGGGACCTGAACTTTAGCATTTCTAACAAACTGCGATACTGATAACACTGGTCTGACCACACTCCGAGAAGCAAGGATCTAAAGCACTGAACCTAGCTTCTAAGAGGTCCTCGCCATCACTCCACTTTTAGTCTGCAGGTCCCTTCAGGCCTCTGAACCAGTGCGCATCTTCCCCTCCATCTCTCCTCCTACAAAAGGCCAGTCAAAGACACCGGTTTTTTTTGGTGTGGTTCCCAGTCTCCTTTCATCTGCATGACTCTGCTGACACCATGTCTGTCTTGGGCAGAGTGAAAGGTGTGTCCAGATGTGCAGTTCAGACAGCAGTCCTAGAATTTGACAGGTAGTGTCAGAGAAGATACTCCCAGGTCAGAGTCTTATACAAATGCTCTCTTCTCAGTAAGGCCTTTCCAGGCCACTTTCTCTAAGTTTGCAACCCCACTCTGACATTTCTTTATTCTCTCCATGCTCTTAAAGAACTTATCACCATCTAACATACTACATATTTTACATGTATATTTTTATTTATTGTCTGTCTCCTCCCACTGCAATGTAAGCTTTTGTCTGTATTGAGAGGATGAATGACAGGCAGGTACCGCTAAGAAACACAGGGAGGAGCAATATGAAATGGTACTGCTATTTGAGGTCCCAGGCAGGTTACCAAGGCAGGTACTCAGACACCTCGAATGACACAGTGAACTTGTAAGTAAGACCAGATCTCCAAATATCTTGCTGCTGTCCTCCTACCACTGCCACCAATCCTCATTTGTGGGAATCTTTCTGTGACAGCTATCATCCTCCTCACAACGAGAGGGTAGATATTATCACCTCCATTTGATGGACGAAGATTCGGAGGCTTAGAAAATGTAAGTATCCAAGAGTTGGGATATCAATCCAATTTTATTTCACTCTGGAGATACAAGTATTGGATGTGGAAGTCCCAGAGTGGAGCTATGTCTGCAGGTGGAGGTCAGATGCCTCCGGTTTGGGGGAAATAAAGGCTGAAGAGGCTGCAGAGCAGGCAATGCATGTACCTTCCAGAGTTCTCCACCCCAGCAATCCTGTTCTTCTCATTCTTTCTCTGTTCATGGGCATTAGGCTCCTCTTCCAAGTAACTCCTTCATGACACTGCCAACTGTCCTTCCTTATGCGAAACAGGTTGTTCTAATGCTGCTTCACCCTCCCGCACTTTCAGCTCTTCACAACTCTATCTCCCAGAAATGCTGGACCCCTGGGCCCACTTGATAGTCCTCGTCCCTTACATGCTCTCACCTGGAAGTGATGGCAAAGATGCATAGACCGAGCAGGTGCACACCCTGTCATCCCTCACGCTTGCCAATACATTAGGGGGCATCCCTTAACTCATAATCGCTCCAAGTGTCAGTAAATATTCAGCACGGGCAAAAGCATGGCCACTGATCTTCTAAGGAAGATAATTTTGTTAATCTTTACTTCCATTCAATTCTGGGAGAGTTCATTGAGTGCCTGCCAGCGAGCTTGCTCAGGATTCCCACCTGGGAGTGGGGGTTGCAGGAAAGAGTACGCCAAGCCGAGGGAAGGATATCTGCCTTCTGCTTTGGTCCTCGCCCCCAGGCTGTTATTAAAGCTTGCACATGTCCTCAAACAGAACCTGCACCTGTGACTAGCACCTTCTGAACAGTGAGTGCTCTGCCTCCATTATTAAAGTGTCTCTGCAATTACAATGACAGGGGAGAATGCCTGAGAGATGCGCTCTGGAGCCCCTGGATAACCTTGCTCTCCCTCTGCCTGTGACTAACATATAATCATGCCCTGTATTTAGAAATCATCCTTCTCTGAGAAACTAGAATGGCTTTCTAGACGTAATCTCATTCATTCTCCCAGCAGCCTTATGAGGCCGACCAGAAACAGGTATCCTTTGCCAACCTTGCCTACCCTGTTTCCAGAGGAGAGAAGTGAGACTCAAAGAACTGAATGTCAGCATGAGTCAGTGAGACAGCTAGTACTAAAACCTGACTCTGTGTCCAGCAAGCTGTCTATTCATCTCTTTCTGACAGCCCAAAAGAAAAGGGGGATTTTTATATCTTTATATACAAGGACTTAAGAAAAAGGTTGGTTTTGTGAATGTGCTTTTCTTTCAGAGTAGAATAGGTAAGCTAGCCTAAATAAAAGATGGAGAACTCAGGATTTAAAATAAGTGAAAAGCAAGAAGACTGAGGGCGGGCAGAAAAGTGTGGTGGGATGGGCACCAAAGCTCTGAATTGTTCAAATCTCAGTCAATTGTCACACCTGAAAGCAGAGGCGCGTGCTCGGTATCTGGCGTGAAACACAATGAACCATGGTCCATGACTCATACGCAAGGACTGATGCCTCATTTATTCTTCAGGGTTCATTGATTTTTGAAATATTCAAAACAAAGGCAGATGGCTGTGGTTTATGGTTCTGTTTTCTCAGATATGACTGCTCAGATGCCCAGGTCATTGGTTGATAAGTAAGGAATAGAATGACAGTAATGGCTAACATTTATTAATCACTTACTCAGAGACAAACATAACTATTTACATGCTCTATATTTAATCCTCCCAACAATCTCATGAAGTCATATTATTATCCCCATTTTACTTTTGAGAAAACTAGGCTTAAGGAATATGGCTAATGGGCTTTACTAAACTGTTCCTCTAATATTCCCAGAGCTGTTTACATGGGTCTGCAGCGAAAGACTGACTAATCCATACAGGACACAGTTCCCTGATGGATACTGGAATTTTCTACTCCCACGAAAGCAAGCGAAATGTCAGGATGAGTAGTCAATACTAGGAAACATATCCTAATTTTTAAAATTCAGTGACAGCTTCCTCTCCGAAGAACTTCAACTTCCTTTTGAAAACCTAGCGACAATTTCAAGCATTTAGAGAAGTTCTAACAAGGTCTAGCATAAACTGTTTTTTCTTTAGTCTCATGGAAAGTAAGCTTTTAGCCGAATGATTCAAATAGTGTTTTTTCGAAATAAATTTGCGATAGCTAGATTGTAAGTCCTTCGAAGCAGGGAGTATATTTTTTATATCCCCCAGGACAGGCACTCACCTTTCCCTCACTCTGCACCTGACAGGGCTAATGAGAACTCTGTATAGCTGCAAAGGCCAATGAGGCAGGCAATTTGAGAGAGTGGGCAGACCTTTAGATTAGGAATCAGGAGATCTTGGGCAAGTCATTTTGTTTCTGTGTCTCAGTTTCTTCATTCGTAAAATGAGAGTTCTGACAGACTATTATTCCATGACTCTAAGAGCCTACTCTGGGGCTCCGAAAACGTTTATTACTGCTGCTAAAGGTCAAGGGAAGAATCGATGCCTCATTTTTGTACCCTTCCTCTATTGCTTCCATCCCATGTATGTCACAGGATCCCTCCACTGCTTTACTGCTTGTTAATAGGGCCAGAGACAAAGAAAGGAGACTTGTTCATGTCATTTTTCTTTGACAGAATTAAAACTTCAGGAGGACAGGAATTCTGTCTGTTTTGCTCATCAGTGCATTCTCAGTGCTTAGCACATAGCAACTATTCAATAAATATTCATAAAGAAAGAATGAATAAATATTTGTGAAGAATAGGTGCATACTGGGACATCTTTGAGAAGTCAAGAAGGGGAGGCACTATTGATTACGATGAATTCAATTACAAAAACTTTCTTGAGGACATTGTAGTTTAGAGATGTTTAAAAAAGTTTTATAACTTTGAAAGTAAATGGAAAAATATGGATAGATGAGATCCCGAAGAAATACTAATGGCCAATGAGAATATGAAAAATTGTTTAACCTCCAGTAAAGAGAGAACCATGAATTAAAACAACAACAAAATGTCACTTCTCTCTATCAAATTAACACACACATACAAATAAAAAGACAATATCCACTGTTAGAGGAGATGCTATTGATGGATATGTAAGTTGGTAAAGATCATGGAAGACAATTTTATGTTTCTCTCAAAATTAAATATGAATACCATTTAGCTATCTGCTATGCTCTG
Source organism: Rousettus aegyptiacus (assembly GCF_014176215.1). Taxonomy (NCBI): domain Eukaryota; kingdom Metazoa; phylum Chordata; class Mammalia; order Chiroptera; family Pteropodidae; genus Rousettus; species Rousettus aegyptiacus. The sequence goes on along the minus strand of NW_023416285.1, from coordinate 64,292,716 downwards.
ATGTGTCAACACATTTCATATATTGAAATTTAACTCCCAAGGTAACAATATTAGCAGGTGGGGCCTTTGGGAAGTGATTAGGTCAGGAAGGCAAAACCCTAATGAATGAGATTAGTGCCCGTATAAAAGAGACTCCAGAGAACTAGCTAGCCCCTCCCACCATGTGAAGTTATAAAAAAAAAAAAAAGACAGCTTTCAATGAGGAAGTGGGTCCTTACCAGACACAAAATCTGCCTGCACCATGATCTTGGATTTTGAGATTCCAGAACTGTGAGAAATAAATGTTTGCTATCATAGGCCAATCAATGTATGGTATTTTTGTTATAGCAGCTCAAACAGACAAAGACATCATCAGTTCCTCTTCTGGGTATCTCTTCTATAGAAATACTTATCATGAACTTAGAGATGTATAGAGAGAATGTTTACTGCAGCATTTTATTTAATAGTAAAATCTAGGAGCAACCTAAATGCCCAATAGGGGAGTGCATTAGTCAGAATATACTTGGTTATGCTGGGGTTAAAAAAAATTAGTGGCTTAACAAAGCAAAGGGTAAGTTCTCTCTCACTACAAGGTTTGCTCTGTATCCAGGCAAACTCTAGGGAAACTTCCATAATATTGAGATTCAGCAGTCCAGGCTATCTTGATCATGTGGCTCTACCATCTCCTTGTGCCCTTCCCCATTGTCATAAGGGATAGACTGCTGGATTATCTCACACCTGCAATTAAATACTTCTGCTCAGAAGTGACACAAGGCGTTTCCACTCTCAGTTACTGCCCAGAGCTAGTAATATGGCTCTGAGTAACTGCAATGGAGCAGCAACTCTAGTCCTCTCAGAAATAATTCCTCAGAGGAGAAAAGAACTTGATATAGGTGAGCATGGAAAGTCTCAATCCCAGGGAATGACTACATGGGATACACTGCTGTCGAATATTATGCAGCCATTAAAGAGCATTAGGTGGCTCTATTTTTAGTGATAAAAAGATGTTTAGGCTTCGGGACTTTAATAAGTAAATGCCTTAAACGATTTGATCTCATGTTAAAAAAGAACTATGTTTGTATACTTTTACATGTGCGTAAATGCATAGCAAAAGCTCTGTTGAAAGGATTCAGCCAAGTAGTGGTTAGTTCTGAGGAAAAGAGCTGGATAGGAGAAGGACCCGTATTTAAAGTATTTTTTAGTTTTCACTGTGTACCTTTCTACATTGCTCACTTCTTTTAAAACGGATTGTATTCATATATTTATTATAACTTAAAATTGTTTTTATACTTAAAAAAGGTAAGTAAACACATCTGAGAACCTTGTCTCTAGGAGCTCTTGAAAAGGCTTCAAAACGATGTTTTTCCAAAAATGCAAATATCAGTTTGAGCCATGGCCAGAAGTTCTTAGGCATAGACAATACTTAGCAGAAAATAAGTCTATTCTTAGGAACAGATTTTGACACTCTGAGATTTCTTGGCAAATGTTTGATGAGGAGTGCACTCAGTCAGGGGCAATACCTTCAAGGAATGACAGAAGAAAGATTGGGCAGAGTTACATGCAGTTCTGTCATGCAGTTACAATGCAGGTCTCAGCCAATCATGCTGGTTACTCTGTCCCTTCAGAATCGTTGCAAAATGAGGCAAGTGAGCCCTCTCCATCCACCAGACATTAGTTGGGGCTGCTTAGGTTGAGGGTGTAACATTGTCCAAGGGCACCCAAAGAGGGACTGAGCTGAGAACTCTCAGCCACCAACACTTCCAGCAGCTGGGACAATGCGGAGGGGGAAGAGGGGTGGTGGCGACAACTAGGACCCCACTACCATTGCACAAATACCTTCACCTAGAATAACAGTTGACCTAGTTGAACAATAAGAGCTTGATTTGGGGAGCAGAGATCTGGGTTTTACCTAGCTAGCATAATGCCTGTCACGTAGTAGACATTCAGTGAATATTTGTTGAATGAATGAATGAATGAATGAATGGGGTTAGCTCTGGTCAAGGCTCATAGAATCCTGAGGAGCCTGTAAAGTGGTTCAGGTTTCAGGATCCCTGTGGCTTAATTTCCATGCAAGGTAGAAACAAATCAGGTTGACTCTGGGTCTCAGACTCTCTGGGCCTCACTGTTTCCTTTAATCTCATAGTGCTGGAAGAAATCTCTGGAGGCTTCAGGGAGGCTGAGAACCTAGACCATGGATCATCCAGGCTTCTAGCTTCTCTTCCTTCTCCTTCCTTCTATTTGCCCCCTCTAGTCATTTCTCTATTCCTCAGCACTTTCTTTTCTGGGCATCCAGAGGAAATTAAGTTCTAGATAGTTGCTTTGCTGCTAAAGGGTGGCCCTGGAGAAAATATTACAGCCATTGAAGCAGATAGTTGGAGTACCTAAACACACCTTGAAAAACATGCTCTGACTCATAAGACACCAACTGATTATTGGTTATAATGGACTGAAGCTCTTGCAATATTCTAGAGCAGTGCTTCCCGTATTCCGGTGTGCATACAAAAACCTGGATGTCTTGTTAAAATGCAAATTCTGATACAGAAGGTCTGGAGTAAGGCCCAAGATTCCATGTTTCTAACGAGCTTCCAGATGATGTCCATGCTTCTGGTCCATGGACCACACTTTGAGTAGCTGGGGCTTTAGAAAAAGAAATTATAGATAGATGTCACCGATTTTTAATTATCATTATACATTACCATTAACAAGTGACCACTTAGAGCCTGCTGGGCACCATGCTAAGTGTTTTCAACGCTTTTTCTCACTTAATTGTCAAAGAGCCCTCCAAATAGCTATTGTAGAAGATAATTCCCATTTCACTGTAAGAGGGACTGAGGCCCAGAGAGATTAAGTAGCCAGCCAGCATATGGTGAAGTCAGCCTTCCAAACCAGGTCCATCAGAGCTCCAGTCCTGAGTTCTTAACCCCTCTATAGAAGAGCATTGCTTTGAACACCCTTCTTGGGATTATGTTTTCTGGAAGGCCTCTGCCCTTGACCCTAGTTTGCTGAGAATGGAAAGTATTGGAGTCTTGAACAAAGTCTTTGCATGGCATCCAGTGTGGGAGATGATGCTGACTTGTTGAGAGACTAACCTGGGCGGATTGGCTGCCTGTGCCTAGCAAATCTCCCTGCGCGTCAAGCAGTATTTTGGAGCCAAGGGCGTGGGTGCGCCAGAGGCACACCGCCGGCTTCTGGCCACGGAGCCCAGTGCGCAGCTGCGCAGCAACGGAGCCCCGGGGTGCCACCTCCGTTACTCGCGCGTCCAGTCTTCTCAGCTCAGCTGCGCGCTCATTTCACACATGGCCGCCGCGCATGCCTTCCCGGAGCTCAGCTGAAATATTGCTTAGCTCAGCCTCGAAATCCAACCTAAATTCACCCCTTGGGCCGGTAGATACTTCCTCTCCAGATGCTCTTCCCCAACCAGAGATCGAGCAATGGAAAGTGACAGGCTGAGCACCGGGATCTCGAGGGTAACGCTGAGCGGCAGCCAGCTAGCTGAGCGTGCTTCTCCCGGGAAGACCTGGACCCGTGAAGGGTGGAGCTGTTTTCCTGCATTTCTTGAGGCGGATAATCATAGGTCGAGGATCCACAGATGCACCCTGCGGGGAGCAGAGAGTTTAACTTATTTTCAGACCAGAATGCTTCTTCAGATTTGAGGGATTCCCGTTGCTGAGGTAGCTCCTACTTCTTAGGGAGTGGGATATGGGGAGGTGGGGAGTCCTGGCCTCAACATCAGAGTCCACTGTGGCAAATCTTAACAGTTATGGGAATTTTCTTAGGGTTTAAAACATATTGAGGTATGAAAAAACACATTTCCTAGACAAAATGTTTTTCTATTCAGCCCCCAACCCATATAGCATTCTTGTCAGTTTTAGAAAAAATGCCTTTCCGGGAGCAGGGCAGCAAATGGAGACAAGACCGGCAAGCGGAAGAGGACTCGGCGAGTCACAAGGTTTCCGGCTTGGCGAGCAGAGCATGACCCGGCTTTCGGCAACATCATGCCGCTCTGTTGGTGCCCCCTTGTGCAGTAAACAACAGGTACAACCATGTCAGGTGACCACACTGCCTTTCCTCCTTTTTTTCTCTATCTATTGTTTATTGACTACCTTCTCTGTGTTCCATGCTCTCTGGCCCTTCCAGCTACCTTCCCAACTGTGTCAGTAGTGAAAATCTAAAGACAAATAAGACACCGTGTCTGACTTCAAGAGGTTTATAGTGCAGTAAAGAAAGCGGCCATGTAAACAGATGAACCCAGGATTTTGATATTTAGGACTGAATGATTTATACATGTTTAAACTCAGAATCAGGCTGATTCATACCAGGAATAAGAGCCTAAGAATGTACCTCCTCGGAAACCACTGCTTAGTTGTGGAAGATCTTGGAAGTAAGACGTTTGCTGTCTAGAATCCTGACTTCTCTCTGAGAATCTCAGTGTCAGCAGAGAAGACACCTCTGCTCTATGAGCACCTCGGTGGGTTTGCAACAGCACATTTGGGAGAGGGCTGAATTACTCTGCTATTGAAAGAGGGAAATTAGAAACGGGTTGGGGACATTGAGGGGTAGAGGAGGAGACAGAATGACAGAACTCTTTGTAGAAGAGAGGCCAGAGAAAAATCCTCATGGAGGATGAATTTTTAAGTTATATCTGCTGTGAGGGGTGCTATTAAAATCTTTACTCCATAACGCCCCTTCTTGTGCCCACAAAAAAACCCTATCATTATAGTCCACTCATAATTCCAAATTGCCTGGGGTAAGGGGGAGGAGACCCAGGAAAAATTTAGTTCCTTTTAAGTTGTCATGAGTCAAAACCATAAGCGCTAGAGGCGAAGCAGACCATGAGAATATTAATATATCAGCATTCACACAATTACTGGGAAAGTTAGATGTCTTGGGCCATGGAAGTGGAGATTCAAGGCAATTTTAGGCAGCTCTTAAGGAGCAGGGAGGTTCTAGCTGATATCTAAGTTGAAGCAATGATGTCCAGAAAGTTGTTTGTCATGTTTTCAACTCAGAGTCATGTTCAAATGCATACAACAACCAGACAGGTAAATGGGTAAAGCAGGTTGGATCTGAAACAACAGGGAGTGGTGGGGACTGTGACAAGAACACAGGTTGCATCAGGAGTGGACAACTGCCATCCAGATCTAGCTGAGCAGTGTCTGGCAAGCATACAAACGCACTGTTGTCAGATAGTCCACATTTTAAGAGAATCCAAAAATGTAGATGTTTGAGAAAAACCACCATTTTTTAAAAAGTTAACTAACTAATCCAGAATATATTTTTAATCTTTAAGGGTCAAGCAAAAGATGTCTCATGCTATATGCAGTTTCTGTTTTAGAAGACAGAGATCCACTTTCAGAGCAAGTAATGAAATGAATGGCATTAGTAAGTAAAAAATGGTAGGAAAATTTCTGACCTAAGTCCTAAATTCAGGAGTCCAGGCTCTGCTTTGCTACTAATTGTCTGTGTGGCCCCAGCAAAATAATTCACAACCTCTGGTCCTTAGTCACTTTGTAAAATGAAGGCATCAAATCTGACACTCTTTTAGAGGTGGAGTTTCCATTATTAAGGGGGCAGAAAGGAAGTTTAAGCTCTAGAAAAACAAACCCTGGGTGTGTTTCAAAAAGTATTGAATTCATTGACATTTCCTGTGTGTCTGCAATTGATCATGGAATTCTTGCTTACTTTGAAAAAGTAAACACAAACTTCCAAAATACCCTAATTACTTTGCCTGCCTGAGAACAATGCTTTCGAAGTGGGAGAAGAGCCCCCATGACAGGGAGCTGTGTTACTGACACTATCAGCAGGTGAGGTACAGAGTCTGTCAGTGATGATAAGAGCGCTGGCATATTTCCTATTCATGCTGACACTGTTCCAAGACGGAAACTTAACTGATGTTTGTTCAATAATACCCAGATATGTCACAGAATCCAGGGAGCGGGGGAAGTTTGGTATCTTTTGTCAGCTTAGAGTAAAACCCTGGGGAAACTATGTCGCAGACTGTTGCAGATGTTCCGAGATTAAAAGATGTTTCTGTGAAAATATATGAGGCATAGGCTACTGGTTTGCCTACTGGCAAACTGCGTTTTGTTGGATCAAGACCCTCACACCCTATTCCCTAGGCCACTGGAATAAACAGTCAGTCGAATCTAGGCCTCTGAGCTTTATATTAAACGCCAGGAAAACCCTACACTCTTCAGGAATTAATCAGGTGTACAGATCCCAAAATCATGGGATAGGGGAAAGATGGAGGAGGCGGGAGAATGAGAAGCATTGGCAAAGACTGAGTGGGCAAGAGGAGACTGAAACAGAGCACTGAGACGGAGTAATTTTAGGAGGCAATACTGTTTATGGAACATTTCCCTCTTGATAGCTACTGTCACATTCTAGTCATTAGACTGCATTTACTCGTGGGTTGTAGAAATTGCTTCTCATGGGAAATGAAAGCATTTCTTTTTTCAAAGGATGCTTTGTTTTCTAGGCGAAGAAAGTAAAGCATATGATGGTGCAGTGTTCGTAGCCGACATTCCCTGCTAAGACAGTCCTGGTTCAAATTCACTACTTAGCGTGACCGTGTGAATAAGTAACCAAGAAATAATAATGATAATAGTAATAATAGTAACAGCTACCACTAGTGGAACACTTTCTATACAGCAAGCCTTAAGCTACATATTTACATATGTTTTTCCAATTAATCCCTAAAGATAACCTGAGCATTCTCATTAGGCCCATTTTACAGATGAAGAAACTGAGGCTTGAAGAAGCTAAAATATTTACTCAAAATAACACAGCTAGGGACTCAAACCTGTCTGGCTCTGAAGCCCATTCTTATATGTACTGATCCCTGAATATAGTACATTTGTTTGAGAAGTCCTGTGTCATTCCTGAAATAAAATCTCTCCTAGCAAATACTGTAGGAATGTAAGAAGTGAATGAAACATAGGAGAGCACAAAACAGACGACATTATTTCTGAGACTGGAGTAATCCATGTGGCTTTCAGCTTTAACCTATTATATCCATGAGGAGGCACCTGCTTCCCTTCTGTCCTCCACATATCAGCATCCAAAGCTTAACATATCTGCAAATTAAAGTGAGACCATGCTGCTGTCTGAGGAAAGGAGAGCTGCAGCTTCTGTTCTCTGCCGCCTCGGCCAGCCGAAATCCCACTCTTGCCTTGTTAGCATTTATATAAGACCTCTAGATGTAGCACCAACATACTGTACCTCGCTGCTCTGGGTATTCTTGTCTTGCTTCGTTGCAGTGAAGTTATGATAACTGGCCCCATTTCTTCCCTTCATACCCGATAGAATGCCAGGAGCTCCCTGGGCTCTCACTGCAGTCTAGCGTCAAGCCAGGCTCAATCCCACCTGAGCGATAATGATCATTAATTAAATCCTTTTATCCTTTGTAACCCATGTTACAGTTTTCAAAGAGCTTTCAGACACATCTTGTTTGCCATGACATAATTCGTCAATGGGACACCAGTGAAAAATCAAATGTGTGCCTGTCCATCGCACACCAAGAACTCCTTTCTTTTCTCTTGAGAGCAGGGCACGTGGCTGGACTTCAGAAGGGTTTGGTTTTTGTTTGTGGTGCTAGAAGGAAGAGCAAGGGACCAACTCTTCTTCCTCCCAACTGTAACTCTTTTGGGATTAGGAAAGTTATCGACGAAGAAGAGGCAAGAGCTACAGTGCCACTGGTGATGTGGCTTCTTAAGCTTGGGTTCCTCCTCTGAGGTGCCCACTTCATGGATGGCCCAGGGCAGGGGTCTCTTGGTTCTCTAGGGCCTGCACTTCCCCTCTTTACCCTGCACTTCTCTCAGTCTTCCAGTAGCTCTGAAGGATGTGTTTGCCATTGGCCAGGAGTCTCTCCGTGGGCTCAACACACGAGGTCTTCCCAGCCCATGGATCCCGCGATTCCTTCGTTGAGCTCTGTGTCATCTTTAAATAAAAGAAGAGAAACATTTCCTTATTGAAAACCATACAGAGAATGTCGTGCATTGTTTAGCCAAGCATATTAATGAGGCTTTGGAGGTGGCAAGGGAAGCCGGAGTTGAATTTGGAGATAGATGCTGGAGGAGCTGAACTGCTTTGCAAAATCTTTCCTGAAAAATTTTTCTGTGCTGCTGAAAACCAAAAAGAGGGTGGAACCTGAGGCATGAATTACAATAGAAAGCAGTTACCAGTTGCCAGAAATGGCCAAGGTGATTCGCAGAAAGTCCAATATTTAACTTTTAATTGTTTGCAGAGCTGTGATGTGAAGTCCTCTGTTTCCCCAAAGTCAGTGCAGCCTGATTTATTAGCATGTGCACGAAGTGAGAGGGTTTCATGACTAGAAGCAGAGGAAGAGAACCACCTACAGAGTGAGAGGTGAGCGGGGCAGAGTTTGAATGAAGCCAAAGTTTCCATGAAAATGTAATCCCACCTGGGCATGGGATGGAGAGGGGACATGAGATAGCAGAGTGATGGGGACACTTTGGGGATAACTCATCGGTCCTGTGAGGAAGACAGGGTCAAAATCCTCTTTTGACAGGTAAGAAAACCAAAATCTAGGTAGATTACAGTACTTGCCCAATGTCACACACCTAACAAGTAGGAAAGTACAGATTAGAATGCAAAACCATGGTCTATTCTTAGCTTAAAAGTTCCCATTGTTTGCCAGCTAAAAGGCAACCAGAAAACAATAATCGAAAGTAAATAAATACCTTCTATATAATTCGCTGTAACTCATTACATCACCAGCTTTCTCCTTACTGTGTCACTCTGCTATAAACTTCACCATCAGTGAGACTTGGAGCAGATGGGAAGGAAGAGTCATTTCAATGCAAGGGACATTGCCAGAGCAGAAACACTAGGTAGGACATCATAGCAGCACACAAGGGATGGGCGGGCAGAGGGTAGGGAACTTAATGAAGCAAGTGGGTGATCTGCCTCAACCAGTCGCTAAGCCTAGGGGAGATGGGAGTCTTTAAAGGGCATGTGCTATATATCTGTTGAGAAGACAAGAAGAGATTCCCAGCTCTTTGCTTTTTTTTTTTTTTTGCTCTGTAGAAATCCCGCTGGGGAGTTCTCCCAATTTGGCACAATACTCCATCTGACAGCCTGCCTTCTGAAACCTTTTTTCTGCCTTGTGACCTTCTCCTCCATTGACTGTTTTCTCTACTCTGAGGACCCGTGATTTGGGCTGTTTGCTTAATCTTTCACCACTAGAACTTGTCTCCTAGGCTGAGTTCTTTGTGGGCATTACTGGGTAATTGCTGGTTGATTCATTGATATTTTCACCACGAAACTTGTGATACTCACATGATTCTGAACAAGAACCAGGCTGAACCCATGTCATCTGTCACTTGTAGGTAGCCTTGTGCCTTTCTCCCAGCTACACACTCCAGTAAGTAAGCATGGTGCTGTCTCCTGATGACTTCTGTCCTTGGAACTGTCCTTGATGGCCGCCCTTCCTGAGGCTATCACCTAATGACTTCCTGCCCAGAGGCTGTCCATAATTGTTTCTGTTCCTGGGGCTGCAACCAGAACTCTGTCTGGTGCTGAGAAAGAAGAGCAGTTGAGCCATGGAATTATAGGGGAGAGAAGCAAGGCCCTCTGAGCTGGCATAGGACTCAGTGGTTGGATGACCATACATCGTTTTATGTCTGGGATGCTCCCACTTAGGTCTATTGTCCCACTGTAATTATTAATAGCATCTCCTTTCCAATCTCAAAATGTCCTGATGAGATGATAAAATATGTGCGATCACTTAACTTTAGTGATCATCCAACGGAGTAGTTTTCTAGCTTTTACTTAGACTGGAAGACTTTTTTTTCAACTTACTCCTAATGCCTGATATATAAAACAGAAATAGGGGAGCTCTTCTGACTAAAGGAAGTAGAGAAGGCTGACCTCCCAACACACACACACACACACACACACACACCCACACACACACATCACGTGACCCCTTCGCCACTGTCGCTCCCACCTGCTGTGGCAGCCCCAGCCAATGGGAGTCTTAGAGCTCAATGCACTACCAGTGATACCCACTATTTTAATTTACAGATGAGGGAACCAGCACTCATGGAGAGGTAAAGGGGTTATGTAAGGTTGTACCGCTAGTTAACAAAAGAGCCCAAGTTAGAAATCTATAGTGATATCTCCACCAGGCCAAGTCTCCTTCCAATTTGCAAATGGTCTTAAAATTAGTTGGCTGTATGCCTAATTTTGTGCTAGAAGTCCACAAAGCACAATAGGGGATTGCTTTGTGCTGAGGTAACTTGCTGTGAATTGTGTATGTATTATTAAAGTAAACAGTGCTTGGGGACAAATGCCTTTTCTAGAGACTGTATCTTTGAAAATATTTGGATGGACTTCATTAACCCCAACAAGCAGCCCTCAAAAAGTCAAACAGGAAGCAAAGCTCATGCTCTTGTAGAAAATAACACACTTGTCCCTCACAGGGTGTCCCCAGCACAGAGCTCTTCCTTTGTCCTAGTTCTTCGTTTGGCAAACCTAAACGGAAACAGTGCCCTATCATGGAAGCATACAGCTTCTCCAAGCGCCTCGTCATTTAAATAGCTGTCTACCTTCCACTCTACCTTTTGTTCCCACCTGCCCTCCCTCACCTGGAACCCAGCTAGGCAGTTTCAGCTTGAACCCTGTGTGCAAGAAAAGCAGATACTAAATGCAAATTAGAAAGCAATGCAACCATTTTATGCCCTAAAGAAGTCCAGCAAGAGGCAAAGTCATGTGCAAGGCAGCCTGCTTGTGGCAGCTTCCGGGTTTGGGTAGGGTTCTGTTTCTTTAATTTTAACCTTTTAGCTTGATCCGGGTACTGACTGTCTGTCAGGGGAGCACGAGCCTATAACTCTGGCCCACACAAACCAATTTGTCCTCAATCAGAAAGCAATCATTTCTTTTCCCTTGTGTAGAAGAAAAACAGCTCAACAAGGTGGGGCTGTATCCAGACTTGCCCTTGCCCTTCTACCTGACTCAGAGTATTTGCATAGCTGGGATTCTGAGGAAACACCCAAGTCCATCAGTGCAAAAGTTCTGGGTAATCTATGCAAAGTATGTTTCTCTAGTTTTGAGGCAGAGAGAACCAATGGGCTGACACAAGAAACAATAGTAGAAATAAAATCTAACATTTATCCAACCCTCACTCTGGGGTGGTTCCTCTAATTCAAGCCTGACTAAAACCCTCTTAGGTGAAAGCTAAGGAACAGGATTTAAATAAAGATGATTTTCCCAGTTACTCAGCAAAGAAGTGGTAGCATGAGCTTTTGAACCCATGAAACCCAGATCCAGAGCCTGCACCTTAACAAGCAAACCCGGGAAACACGTAAGCCTTGGCAGAGGCACTCACAATCACTAGAGGCGCTTGTCAAAATGCATGCTCTGATTCAGAAACTCTGGTATGTCAGACACCCTGCATTTCTAAGAGGCTTCCAAGGGACGCCAGTGCTGCTGCTGGTCTGAAAGATCTAGAACAGCAATCAGCAGACTTTCTGTAAAGTGCCAGATAGGACATATTTTAGGCTTTGTGGGAGAAGTACAGTCTCTATTGCATATTATTTTTATTTTTATTTTTATCCAATCTTTGGAGTATAACATCATCCTTAGCTCTTGGCTAGTGGGCTGCATTTGGCCAGAGCAGCGGTGTGCTGCTATTCCTTGACCTGGAGCTCTGTGGGTGGTGAGGTCACCATGCTGACAGGCCCAGGTGGAGACTGTCTCCAGACAGTGTGCATGAGCAACAGTCAGGTTCTTCAGCTAGTTATGGTCCTGGGGACATTAAGAGCCCAAGCAGGCTGTTTACACAGTGGCCAGTTTTGGCGACAGAGAAGAGGGAGGCTGACCTACTCCAGAAAGAATCCATTGAAGTGATGAGGGTTCTAGACTCACAGGCGTGCAAGAGAGAGAGGGGTGGAGGACTAGGGGACACAGGGCTGAAGGGTGGAGGGAAGCAGGAATTTCCACATACACACTACCGTGGGGGAAGGTTATCTAGGGATTCCAGCCACTGGTGGGAGGGAAGTCAAACCCTGAGACCTCATTCAACTCTGAGTCTAAGATCCTGTGATGCTAACGTGTGAGGCTAATCTGGTGCTGTTATGAGATAATCTGCACACACATGATCTGATTCTCCTGGTGTTTATCAGGACCACATCTCAGAGCAGCTGCTGAGTTAGTCCCTTTATCTCTTGGCGCAGCCAGGGAAAGGGAGGCTGAAATGAGGACCAAGCTCCTGAGCCTCCACTGCTCTGGGGAAGAAGGGAAATAGCCCCGAGTTCCAGGCTCAAAAGTTATAAGTGAGGGTCCTCTGCTCAACAGGCTTCTCCAGCCCCTGGAGAACACTGGTGCTTTCCATCTCGCTCATAACTTAAGAGTAAGGTGAAATTATCTAAATTCCAGGAATTCATTTTATAAAATAATCATGAATATGAATATGGACTTTTCCCCTCAGTGCAGAGAAAGGGCTGAGTAAGTCGTACACCGCTGTGCTCCTCTCTGGTCTCGTTTGTCCTTTTATCCCCTCTCCTTTCTTTAATTCCCCTTCCTTTGACATCAGCAACCATACTGCTATGTTCAAAGTGTATCTTTTTGTTTGCACGGGCTCTTGAAAAATGCATATTTTGTATGCATATATGTTTTCATTCACTTAATAAATATGGATACATAACTTATTCTGTTTCTTGCTTCTTCAACCATCACCATGTTTTTAGGATCCAGCCAGTAGCTATGCATAACAATATCTGTTTCTTCTAAATTCTTCATGAACTCCACAAGCTAACAAATTTTGCTTTTACACTCTCGAGTGACACCCACCCAAGTTATCCCCAACTTCTCGTGATCACATACAGCACTGTGATGAAAACTCGTACATGTCCTTCTATGGGCACGGTTAAGAAATTCCTCGTGGTATCTATTCAGGAGTGAAATTGCTGGGCCATCCGGTGTGTGTACATTAAATTTACTTGATCTTGTCAGATGACTGACTCTCCGGGAAAGTTGCACTAGTCCAGACTCCCGCCAGCAATAGATCAGGGTTCTTATCCCTACAACTCAGCACTTGACGTTAACTGCCTTCTAATGCTTCATGTAATGAGTACATGAGTTGAAACATTTCTGCATATGCTTTTTAGCATTTTGGGCTTTCTTTTTTTGTTAATTGTCAGTTTCTATCCCTCATCTGTTTTTCTAATGCTGTTGTTGATTTCTATCTTCATCAGCAGGAGTTTCTGGTATAGTCTAGAATCTAGAGATTGGTCACTAGTGAGTTGTAGGCCTAGTTTATGCCTTGTTCATAGTATCGTTTATTGGACAGAAATCCTTAAAAATGGTATAATCAAATACATTAATTTTTTCCTCATGGCTCATTATTTTTTTTTAGTATTACACACCAAGTCTATCTACAGTCGCAGATCACAAGCTATTCTCCTGTGATTTTATATATCACATTTAGGTCATCACATCGTCTAGAGTTCACTCTTTTTCTAAAAAAGTTAATTAATTAATTAATCTATTTATTTATTTTTATGCCTACAGCATCTGGTCTTCTTAGGTGGTCTCCTATCCAAGTACTAACCAGGTCCAACCCTGCTTAGCTTCCAAGACCAGATGGTTTGGGGCGTGTTCAGGTTGGCATGGCCGTAGAGGAGTTCACTTTTTAGTGTAGTCATAGAAAAGGTTCCAGTATTTTTTCCCCCAGTTTTCCTAATATTACCTACCTAACAAACCTCCACTTTGTCATATATTATGTTCCTATACAGACATAGGTCTGTCTCTGAGCTGGTAGGAAAGACTTTTTGTTTATGATATTCATTGTATTATTTAAATGTTTTTATTAAAGTATAGTTGTCATACAATATCATATTAGTTTCAGGTATACCACATAGTGGTTCTACATTCATATACCTTACGATGTGATCACCACACTGAGTCTAGTGATCCTCTGTCATCGTGTAGTCACTATACTGTTGCCTCTATTCCCTGTGCTGCACAGCATATCTCCATGGCTTATTTATATTATAACTGGAAGTTTGCACCTGTTATTTCCTTTCGTCTTTTTCATCTATTTCCCACCCTATCCCCTCATTGTAATATTACTTTAATAAACATGAAAACAACTCTGGTGTGCAGCAGCTGAGAACTGATTAAATCAGAGTACATCCGTACAAAGAGACTACCATGCAGGAATTAAAACCGATGTAATAAAAGGATGCATAATGCAATGGACAGTTCTGTCTTGCTGCCAAGTGAAAACAGCAGATTCCAAAGTAGCTTATAGTGAATGATCTGAAGTATGTAATACACCATCTATGCACATGTACATGTACATGTAGAGTAAACACTCAAATCATATTGAGAGTTCTTTATGAACAATAGGATTCTGATGACTGTTGACTAAAGGGAGGGCCTAATGAGAGAACATTAGAGAAATGTGGCTTACTAGTGGAGCCACATACTCAACTGCAAAGTCCCACAGTGGTCTACTATCATCAATGATAAGGTGAATAGGCAATGTGGTATTGAAGATCAAAATTTCTCAAACTTGAAGGTGCCTATTATTACTCGGATTAAGTGGGTGGGGAGGGACCTGAGCTTTTGCATCCCTAATGCACTCCCAGGGGGTGCTGATGCTCCTAGCCTGGAGCCACTTTGGGTAGCAAGACCCTACATAGTCAATTCAGCTATGTGTCTGCTTACCTCACAGGAGAAGGCACTGAGGAAAGGAGCCAATAGCCTTTATAAGTTACTTAGATGAAAAGACTCAGAATGAAGGCTTAGTTTATGTATGTTTATGGTGTCTTGAGGTTATTGTTTTTGGAAGGGGCAGTGCATGGGAGCATGTATATAAGAATTAAAATATCACTTTCATCAACAGTAAATATAGGCCAGCAGATATTTTCCTGACCTCTTCCCCTTTGCTTCCCCAAAGTTGGTCATCAGCATATACAAGCCCATGTTGTCGTTACTATTTAACCAACCCTTATGTCACACATCATATGGGCTAAGTACAAGACTAGGTACTTTCAAATTTGTTATATTGCTTCATCTCTAAAATGATCCTGGAAACGCGATAATATAATGAAAATATCAAGGTTCAGAGAGGCTAAGTAACTTGCCTGAGGTAACACAGCTTATAAGTGAGGAACCCCCAATAAGAAGAAGGAAGGTGACAAGTGGATTGTAGGGATATGTCGGTGAGTTTGTCTTTAGCGGAGCACTTGGCTCAGAGCCATGGAGAAGCCTGGGAGGTAATGCGTTCCTGTACTTCTAACTGGGATAGACTGTCAGTAATGTCCCCTCGACTATGGGAGACACTGTTGGTTTCCTTGGTTATGGAACAAGAGTCACTACCCACCTCTTCCTTACTAACAGAACTCTGGTTTTGTTCAAGTGACAATACTTAGAGCCCCAGGGTATGATCACTATAATCTAAGTGAGTCTTGACAATCTTCTTCCTCTTTACCACTGATTGATTTAGTTGTGGGCATCTGACCAGACATGCGATAAAAAATATCTATGAGGACTTCTAGGAAACCCTTCCTCCTTGATAAGAAAGAGATCCAAAGAGAAAGTCCCTTTCCCACAATCAACCTCCCTCCCTTTCTGCTTAGGCTGATGTAATATAAAAATGTGATACTTTGTACTTAAGTAGCCATTTTGTAACCATGAGGAGAAGCATAGCCTAACACTCCAATGACTGCAGAGTAAAGATGGAAAGAGCCTCTGCTTCTCAATGATCTTGTTGAACAATCTAATGGCCTTGGAACATCCACCTCTAGATTTCTTGAAATGTGAGATAATTAAGCATCTTTATGATTTAGCCTACTGTTGGTCAGATATAGTTACAGGCAAACGAACTATACTGATTCAAGGAGCATTCACTCAACTCTCCTTCTGGTAAAGAGCTAAGCGTTCTCATACAAATCCCTCTGTCCTAGATTGAGGTCTTGGTCTATAACATTGACAACTGTGCGGTCCTTGGAGAGCACTGCAGATGTTCTGCAGTGAATGCAAGGGCTGTTGGGGTCCTCAACAGTGTCTCCAGGTCCAGTGGCTAGCAACCAGGGCTGGCACTCGTGGTGGCAAGCATGGGTCGTGTGCACACACTCAGCTGTGGGGGTCAGCTGCAGGTACCTGTGTAGTGGTAGGGCTGACTGCAGACATACACATAGTGGTGGGGGCCAATTGTGGGCATAACTACAGCTGTGGGGGCCCTGGCTGTCAGTGTGTACTCTGTGGCTGCAGGGTCTCACTGTGGGTACATGCATGGTAGTGGAGGCCAGAGATGGAAGTCAGGCCTGAGGTGTACACAGTGGGAGGGACTAGCTCCAAGTGTGTACACAGCAGTGAGGTTGCCTGGCGGAGTCTAGGCTGGTATCACGCACATTCTTAGTCACAGCGGCCCGGGATGATTGCCAGTGTGTACCCCGTGCTCCGGTGAAGGGGAGGGGAGGAAGTGGAGAGGAACTAGGGGGCTGGCATTTGCAAATTCAAAAACCTGTGGTGAGAAGGCCTCAGTGGTGAGATCTGCAGGGCATCCATAGTGGCTATGCTGGCCATTGGATTCTTCAGCGGCCAAAGCTCCTGGGGCCCTCTGCAGAGCAGGCCACTGGGAATGACAGTCACTCCCCAATGTAAAGCTGATACTTGCAGTCCCTGCTCTTATCTGTCATCTCTATGCCTGTCAACTTTGTGCCTCTGAGCGAGGTCCTTGCACAGTGTCTTGAAAAGCTGGGAAAGCTGATTGATCACCCCACACTCCTTTTCCCAATGAGGGAAACTCTTTCACCTGGTGAAGTTTATACTTGAGGCTCTCAGCCCGGGGGATGGGATGATTCAAACAAGATTAAGTTATTCTTCCTTTTTGTGCAGTTATTCTCCAGTGTTCCTGTCCACTGCATTGCTGAAGTTTCTTATGTGGACTCCTGAGCTCTCGTAAAGCTATTTTTTATTTGTAGACAGCTGTCTAATTGTTGATCTTTGTGGGGGAATGAAGGCTGGGGTCTCCTACTCTGCCATATTGGTCAGGAATGCTTTTAAATAAGTGTGCCTCTGCATCTAGTTTGGACTTGAGAGGCTGTGTGACGTAGTAGGAAAGATCACAGACTCCAAGCGAGACCCTGGGTTTGAATCCAGGTGGTTGTGTGAACTTGGGTACACAGTTCAGCACCTTAGTTCATGATTCAGCAACTTTGTTCAGCTTTTCCCAGAAGCAGACTCTAAAATAACCTTTTGAGAGTGCGAATAGTTTATTTGGAGTTGATTCCAGGAAATTTGCATAGAGGAGTGAGAAAGTGAGAGAAGGGAAAGAGGCCAACACGTGTATGTCATTAAGCAAGTTACTGCTGTGGACAGCTAAAGTATAAGTCACTCAGGGGGATCTGGGGACACATGTGCTACATTTGCCTCTGGGTTACCTTGCTCAAGGGGCGAGGGAGTCAGGGGAATTAAATACCGACTCCATCAGTCTGTCATTCATTGCGGGCTGCTTTTAGTAATTCCCCTGCATGCGTGGCCGGACAAATGTGGCCAGAGAAAGCACTCGGCACAGCAGTGGTGGCAGATGGAACTTGGCCTGGTGTGTACTGAAATGGTAATGGCTGAAGGGATATGGAGAAGACCCCACAATGACTGCTACGTTTAGATTTCTCATCTTTAAAATGGGACAATAACCATGTCCACCTCATAGGATTATTAGGAGGTTTGTGGAGGTTAACAAAATAAAGTGCTTAGATCAGAGCCTGGCACAGAGTAAGTGCCATTCAAGTGTTAGTTATTATTATTTGAAGTTATTTGTCTTTCTGTGATGTAAAAGCTTCTTTTTTTTCTACCACACCCCTCACATGTGTTTGGTGAAGTTTTTTAAACTCATGAATGTTTTGGGAGGAGAGAGGCTTGTGGAACAAGAAGAAGGAGCTAACATTTATCTCTGGTCCTCGCCACACAGACAGAGGTATTCCTCGTGGACGCTGGAGTCCCGCAGAGAGGACACAGAGGCTGTCGACCCTCGGCTGGCAGTTGGCACACAGTCTGGAGGGCTTGGGTCTTCTGTGAGGCATGGATTTAGGAATCTGAAGCCAGCTCTTCTATATCCCAAAGGCCATGAAGGCCAAGGCTGTAGTCTGTGTTATGTAATGGATTGTATGCTCCCTGAAGGCAGAAACTGTGTTCATTGCTGGAGTCCCCCTGGCTCATGGTAGACCCTCAATAATTGAGTGTTGATTAGATGAGCATGACAAGAGCTCAGAAAACCAGAAAGTGTTTGCTTTCATCTAAAATCCTGGGTAATTGATGCCATTTCCGTATGTAGCCCCTTAGCTAGTGGCTCTTTTGTTTCCCCTGCCTCTCAGCCACCAGCACCCAGGAAGCAACCTGCACCTGAAGCCATGCTGACGTTGGCAGCTTGAGTGAACTCTTTACTCTCAGTGGTGTCATTTTGAATACAAAGGACAAGCTGTACATATTTATACCAACACATACATTTTAAATGGGTCACCACTTGTTCTTGGAAGGAATCCAAAAACTCTGTTGGAACTGAAAACATTTTATATTTATGTATTGCCAGTTATTGCAGGAACGCAGAGTACTCTTGTTGGTCCTCACAGCAGCCCTGAAGGAAGAAGCTGGCAAGAATTTTTATTCTCATTGGACAGTTAATAGTATGGAGACTCAGAAATCCAGGTAACATGTGCCAGACCCACCAAGTGGATGATTGAGGGAGCCAAGATAATGGCAAGGGAGTGGAAAACTCAAAGGAGAAGGTATGAAGAATTCTGTCTAATACCATGGACCACAGGGTATCAAAAAAGACATGACCTCCATGTTCACTACAACATTGTTCGGATGAGCAAAAACCTGGAAATAGCCCAGTGTCACTCAGTACAGGACCTGATTATTTATCGTATTATGGTACAAACAATGAAATACTATCCAGCGGTTAAAAAGGATTTGTATGTTCTGACATGGAAAGATGTCCAAAACATGTAAATAAAAAAATGCAAGTTGCAAAAATAAATATGTAATATAATCTTCAACTCTTATAAAATAGATGTATAATATTAAGAAAAAGGTCTAAAAGAATGTATGCCAAATTATATGTGAAATATAATTATATGTGTCTGTGTGTGTTGGTATTTTCAAGGATAGTCTAGAAGAATGTGTGACAATGGTTACCAGTAAAAGTTGGATTAAAATTACTTTTATTTTTTAATTATACATTTGTTAAATGTTGGAATTGTTTGCAATGTTACATCTTTTTCTCTGGTAATCAGACTAAAATTTTCTAAATACCAGAAAAAAAAGGAAATTCTTTGTGTCACCTAGGAAGTATTAAAAATAAAATATAAAACTATTAAAATATACTCACATTGTTTTCTTTCATTAAAAGATATCACTGGGAGTCTTTTCCTTGATGTGAAGAATTTGGAAAAATTCCACTAGAGTTTCTATTTAGTATCTACTGCAGAGTGAAATTTGGATCAGAGACTATTTTGTAAACATATGGTCCTGCATTTGCAAAATCAAAATACAGCATAAAAATTTTCTGCTTTTTCCTTGATGTTTTTAAACATTTGATGGACCTGACTGTTTAGCACACTGGATAATATGCTTCAGTGGAAGAGAAAACAACCCCACCCCAGCAAGAGATTCAAAATGTCAGCAACTAGACATTTTTATGAGCTATTGGACAATAGACATAAACGGTGGTATGCCATTAAACTTTAACTTTAAAACCCCAGATTGTTATGTCTTATAACAAAGTGAATGTACTTAACAATGTTGAACTGTACACTCAGAAATGGTTAAGATGGTGAGTTTTGTGCTATGTGCTTTTTAGTATAGTAAAAAATGCAAAAAAAAAAATAATAATAAAAAAAAAAAGAAGGAAAGAAAGAAAAGAAAAAAAAAACCAAAACCAAAACAAAACATAAAACTCAGGTCACTGAAATCTAAGATATAGTAGGGTGTGAAGAAAGGAGAGGGTAGAGTCAAGCAGAGCTGAACTCAAGTTTTAAATCTTCAAATCTGACTGCACTGGGCCTTGGACAAATTGCATTTCTTCACTTTTCTTTTCCACATATCCGAGTGGCACAGAGGAAGACCCTGGGATATAGCAACCAGCAGTATGGGAGGAGCCCCTACCCTGGTGAAGGGACCTAACCTCTTAACCGCAGTGCCCACCTGAAGATCGGAATAATATAACACAGGCCATCCTTGCTTCTTGAGAGGGTGAGGATGTACTACAGAAGCCAGAACTTGTTTGTGGACTTTAAAATATATCAGTTTCATCTCAGGGGGGACAGATCAATAAAGCAATACCTGAACTCAGATGACCTTCCTCCTCAGGAGCAGGGTCTAGGCATGGCCTCCTGCCCTTCCAGCCGGGCAGCGACGTGTGAGGGAACAAGAACAAGAAAGGGAAGGTGACGTGTCATTTGTCTCCTCTGACCAACAGAGTTGGATTAGGTGTTAGTTCAGGATGCAAAAACGGTAAAAGTCACAGGGAATCTTCTGGTGAATTCACAGGGAAGGGACATTCCAGTAATAACAATGCAAGCGTAAGGGAATTACCGTGTGTCAGGCACTGTGCTGAGCATGCACATTATTACCACGTATCCTCATGAGCCCTCTTTGAGGCATTCAGGATGATATTGACGATGACCATGGCGGTGTCCAGAACTGTTCTAAGTGCTTTACCTGTGCTGACTTGTTTAATGCTCACAACAAACCTGTGAGAGAAGTACTTTTACTTTTATTATTCCCTTTTTACAAGTGGGGAAACTGAGATGAAGAGAGAAGTAACTAGTTAGTAAGTGGTGGAGTTGAGATTCAAACACAGGCATAAAAATGTACGGCTTAAGGTTTTAACCATTATATCCTATTATTTTTCAGATTTGATGGGTAATGAAACTGCCCCTCAGAGAGGTTAAGTGGTCTGTTCAAAGGCCCACCTGGAGAGCCAGGTTTGGCTCCAGCCATTTCTGACTTCAAAGCCTGTGCGCTGTAAACCATGACCATCCTCTGTCATATCCTAGGGAGTGAAAATCTCCAGGACAATGAGGCCCCACCTCAGAACTGTCACTGATAGGAAAAGCCACATAACCAGCCCCATTCCATGTCTGGCTAGGAACAGAGACTGGGGAGGGATAATTCTTGCTTGGCTTTCTGCCCGTGACAGATGGGGCTCCTTCACCACCATCTGTGAGTGCTTTCATTTCTAGTCCCCAAGCCTTAATCTGGATCTTCATTCATTCATTCATTCATTCATTCTACAAATACTTATTGAACTATTTTAGGCCCTGTTCCAGGTACTTGGGATGAAGTAGTGAGCTAAACTGTCAAAAATGATTTTGTACTTGGGTCCCAGTGTCTGGGAGACCAGGTTCTCCCTTCTTTCTTCTCACCCCATCCTCATCTGCATCTTATTCCTTTCTGGAAATGAGTCCCTTTTTGTCCTGTAATTCACTGACATGGTCCATCTGCAGGACTCAGCTAGCCCATAGGATGCTGGGTGCATGTAGCCTCATGGGCTCCCCAGCTTGGAGAATGGAGAGTGGGCTGAATTTCAGCTCCCCTCCAACCTACAGACCAGGCATCTTTTGGCAGGGGACAGCCTACATTATAGTATGTAGCAGCCTCCCTCTCCTAACCTTTCCAAGAGACATGATTCCCAAGTTCAATGCCTTCAAGTTCCACCTGACCCCATACCCTCCTGGTTAGCCAGGTACCCCATCCACGTCAGCCCCCACACGTGTGCCCTGCAGGCCTCCTGGTCTTTATCCATCATCTATCCTGTAACCTCCCTGGATCCTTTCCTCTTCCTCCTTTTGTCTGTCAGCTTCTGGGATCTCCCCCTCCCAGTGGGCTCTGCCATTCCCTGCGGCCAGGGTCCAGCCATCCTGGATGTGGTTATTACACTCACACTCAGGACTCATTCTAACAATGAGGCCATTGTGAGAGTGTGCCAGTCCCTCACTTTTGTTAACAAAAAAGCACTACAACCTGTGTCACTGTCAGGATGGTATAAACACAGTTGTCAGGATATCCTCATTCCTGGCATCATTCTGATATTAGATGGAGAAGACATTTAGTCAACAGGAAGTTGTTTAGGGGTAGCATTCCAAATATACAACAAATAAATTCTTTCTCGAAGTTGGAAAGTCGTGACTTTTAAAATCTAATATTTTTACTTTACCTATGATTTGATAATTCACCTGCTTAACTCCTACTTAATCGTCAGGTCATTTCTTCCAGGGAGCTTTCTCAGATTGCCTCCCCTCCACCACCTTAGGCTCTGTTTGGGTGCCCCACTCTGTGCACCTTCCAGAGCACCAGAACATGCCCATCATAACACTCATCATATTGAATTGTAATTATTCGTTTGCTTCTGGACCACCCCCTAGTGTAAGTTCTGTAAGATCAAGGACTAAGCCTTTATGATCCCAGCATCTAACACAGAACCTAGTGGAAACTTAGTAAATGTTTGTGAAATAAATAAAAGGTATTTATTTGTATGGGAAAAAATTGGTGTACCAAAGTGGGGCTTTCCCCAATAAAGGAAATCCTGCTTTCTGCTTGGAAGAGTGAGGGAAATGAGAAGCCACGGCTGCTCTCAAGTCCTCCAGGCAAACCTGTATAAGTCCGAAATTAGAACAATATGTAGCCATTCCATCCATCCATCCATTCATTCACGCCTTCTAGGCATTTACTAAGCATTTCTATGTGTCTAGGCACTGGGGATTCTACAGTGAAAAAGACAGTCAAAGTCCCTGTCTTCATGGAGCTTATTTTCTAGTGGGAGTAGGAAGGTGTTGGACAAGGAAGGGTGTATGGGGAGGGAAGACAGACAACGATACATTCCCTAATCGGTAACTTATATTATAGTGAAACATAACTTGAATGACTTTCAGTTTCACCAGCTACTTCTTAGAATAGTATAATGGTTAATTTGTTAAGCAGAGAGTCAGACAGCTTGCAAGCAAGTTCTGAATCTATGACTTACTAGTTAAATTACCTTTGGGCAAGCTCCTTGAACCCTATAAGCCTCAGTTTCCTCCTGGGGTGATAGTAACAGAACTTACTTCCACTACCTACATGCCTGGCTAAAAGGGAGTCTGGTGAAAGTGAACAGTGACTATTCCACACCACCGATGCTGTTCAGGGCATCAATTTACATGCACTATACTAATGTGAAAAAATTGTTTTGTAATTTTTTACTCTCATTGGTTCATACTGTTTCGTTAGGAGGAGACTGGCTTAATTTAGTCCCCTGGGTTGTGTAATGTTTGTGTATGATCTTTTGAGTCCATGCTCAGTTTCCAGAGGCCCCTGCAACAGATAAGATGCTGTCTGCAAGCTTCAAGCAGGAACATAGAATAAGCAGTGGCGGGGATCCAGCATGAAGGACTCTGCTTGGGTTCTGGCCATTGATGCGATAACCCAAATGACTATCGTGGAAGTCCTGGAACTAATTTCCCCTTATTATTGAACTTGAAATAGCTAGGACAAATAAAACAGATTTTAATCAACTGCATTGTAAACAAAAGGCACAGAAGGCAGGGAAAGATTGACTGACAACAGAAAAGGTCCCTAGGCACTCTTGAACACCCTTGGGGGGGGGGTGCTAAAGACTGTGTCCCTTGCTTTGTTTCGCTCTTGCATTTATGAATTCCAGGAACTCCTTTCCTTGAAGTATATAGCTGCCATCAACAGGATATGGGTGAATGCTCTTTGAAGCCACAGAGGAAAAAACTCTCAATTAGGGTATGAATAGGTCAAGAGGGGCAACTGGCTGTCCAGGAGGAGAGATCAGTGTTCAAATAAACGAGGGGAATACAAGCATTGTTGAGTCCAGAAAAATGAAATAAGCAGAGGGGGCAATAGAGAGAATGATGAGGGAAGTTTAATAAATCTTTTAACAGGAGATTCTAGATTTGCCCCATTGCTCTTTACTCTTCTCTCCTACAGAGCACACACAAGTATACACCCACACTTCACACATACACACCTACCTGCCTCATGATTCAAATCTCAAGTGACTTTCACATACCCCATATTGAGTCATGATTTGGTGTGATCCTAACACCATGGTCACTATTGTTTGCTCCAGAGGGGATCAGCTAACTCAAACAAAGCCAATCATATTCCTGAAGTCTGACCCTAATGTTTAGCCAGAGTGGAATGGCATGAGGTGAACCAATGAGAGTTCTTTCCAGCAGTTTAGAAGTAGAACTAAGAAAGTGAGTTCTTTGCATACTGACCGGGGCTTGGTTAAATTGGATTCTCTGGGCTATCCAAAAATGCATGGGTCAATAAAATCAAATGTTCTAAAAGGCTTGTTTCCTGCAACTCATGTATATTAGAGAAAAGATGGTCCACAGTAGAATAGAAGTTACCAAAGTGTGGCCCCGGGACCCCTGACCGGGGAGGTGGTGGATACCAAGAGGGCAGAATCAGGGGATCTACAGAGTCAAAGCTACTTTCATAATAATGCTAAAGTATTTTTTGCCTCTTGCTCTCATTTTTTGTGAGCATACAGTGGAGTTTTTTAGAGGCTACATGACATGATAAAACAACAGACTGAACGAAGAAGCAAGTATGAGAATCCAGCTATTTCCTATCAAGCCGGATTTAGAGATTTGCAACAACTGTACAGCAATGTGACTTTTCTCATTATATATATTTTTAGTTTTTTAAATAGCTATTTTCATAAAAATTGTATTTATGTTAACCTACAATATGTTTATTATTGTTATTCCTGAATAGATTAATAAGTATTTAAAATTTTTTTACTTTAAAATTTAAAATAGCCAATATTCATAGACATAACACAAATCAACACATATAAACAAAAGCTCTTTGGTGTCTCAAATTACTTTTAAGAGTATAAGGGGATCCTGAAACCAAATAGTTCGAGAACCTCTACATTAGAAGATATGCAAAGTGTGGCAACACTTTTTTCTAGTATTAGAAACAATGTATAATAAACTCAGATACTTGTCTATAATCCCCATCAGCCAGACATGACAAAGGACATTTAAAAGGGAAAGAGGAAAAGAGATAGAGAAAAGGCTCTTGTATCAGCAGCTATGGTGCAAACTCAGATCACATCCCTTTCACTTGAGTAAAATAATGTCTTGGACCATGAAGATGGTCTTAGGGAAAGCCTGGTTTCTGATGTTTCCTGTGGAGTTGGAGTTGACTGCATCAGGGAGCTGACTAGTAGCTGCCTTCCGCCTGGTCAAGCTGTTTCCTGCTCGGAAAAGATGCACTGAGTGTGGAAGCTGAGGAGTCTCCTACAAGCCCTGGGACTCACCTTGCCTAGGAGACACAGGCAAATACCGGGCCCTACGCAACAGGCTGCTAATTTAACAGCCTCCTCTGCCATCACTAGTAATCAGACATGAGCCTATTTAGTGTTTAAAAAAATAATAAATAATAACGATAAACTCGGGGGCACATTGCACGTGTGCAGGAGAGCTCTCCCTCCTGTGGGAAAGTGCAACACAGCTAACTCCTTAGGTCAAGTAGAAACCATGTGCCAAATGGTACAGGGACAGTCTGAGCTCCCAGTTAGTATCTCAGGCCCTGGTTTGGTGCCAGCTGGGTGGCTCTGCCTTTTGCACACAGGGATGGGGATCCTGGTTCAGCCAGGGGCTTCTGCTTCCAGCTTGGTGGGTGGGAGAATCCCAAACCTCTGAAACTCTGCCCACAGGACCTGCTTCTGGCTCCTGCAAGGCTAGCCTCTGTTAAGTAATTAAAACAAGTGTCTAATCGATTTCAGAAAACCCCTCGAGACATGAATGGGATCAACAGCCTAGATTGTATTAGGCTTCTTTACTTCTCATAATGGTAATAAACTATTCACTTTGATGGTTAAGAAAAACAAAGCGAAGGTGTTTTTCAGGCATTGTACATATTTGCTCAGGAATTAGCCAATCCAGGAAATGATTGAAGATCTGGGAAATGGACTCAGGACTAGTCATTTTGTTAGTGAAGCAATTCATTGCTGTATTTATATTCCACCTTCTCAAAAAATTTATTAGCTTATAAAAATAAACAACAAAATCATCAAAACAGAGGAAGTCAAACAAATTACTTTTTAAATACTGCAAACTATCAAATTTAATGAAAATAAAGGAAAAGGAAAACTGGGGGTTTTCCAATGGAGGAAGGTATTTAGCTCCAAAAACAATCACCAGCATTTCTGTGGAATCATGAACTTGGATCCGGAAACTTATTAAAATGGAAAGGAAGGTTAACCTACAATAGGTAAACATTTTTACACATATGATCATCTAGATTTCTTTTGGAGTCTCAATAGCTTAGTCTTGTATACATATTTACATATGCTTTAAACCTTAATTTTAAATTTTCTTTAAAAAAGACATCTCAAACAAATAGATGAGGCAATCAGGCCAATGGGTCAATAATATCAGAAAATAAGAGAAATCTGGGAGTAAGGTCAGTGTACAAGCCAGTTATATATGGAGGGCTGGTTTAACCTTGAGCTTTCTAGCATCCAGCACAAGGAAAAGAACATGATAAGCCAAATATTTATTGAGGTTTATTATATAAAAACAGACCATCTTCAAGGAAAGGCGGCAACTAGGTTCAGCTGTTTAATATGATGATTTTTTTATCTGACTAAATTGAATGTTTTTTGTTCTTTATTGAACAGAGATGACTTTAATAACTTAATAAATTTAGTAAAGTAAGCAAATAAATATCCAGCCAACTTGTGGTCATCAGGTTTGGGTATATGATTTTCTTCTATTTTCTTCCTGGTAATATTGGCTACTATAACCTTCTAAATGGAATCTGGTGAAACAGAAAGCCTCTAGGAAAGTGAAAATAAACTATTCAAATGAATGAGGTTATTGGAACTAATACTGAGAACTTTAGAGCCAGGAAATTTTGTTAAAATTCTGGTTTTGACTTGTGGGCTGTGCTATTTGGGCATTTAACTTCTCTGAGTCTTTGTATAGTCATCTGTAAAATGGTAACTATAATACTACCTACCTTGTAGGGCAGCTATGAGGACTAAATAAATAATGTAAAATAGTTAACAAAGTGCCTTGTCTGTAATAAGCACTCAATACACATCAGACTGTGATCCAAAGAACTTTCACTGCACAGACTCATTAAATCTTCACCATAACTCTGTTGGTTAAGAGGACATTATATTACCTTACTCTGGAACTGAGATAGAGACATAATTTGCCTAATACACACAGAACTATTTGGAGAAGAAAAGGGTTACCTATGTGATCTAAATAAATGAGCTACTCTGGAGGCTCCGTGATTCTACGATTAGAGATTTCCTCCCTTCACTCTCATTTTCTTAGAGTGAATAATAACTCATGAGTGGTAGCACATTAAGAGTTTATGGTTTTATTGGGAAGGAGGCATGTGAGCTACTTGATACAGTTTATAATACGTAACTAGAATATAGTAATCTTGTTTTGCTTTCATTGTATTTATTTTTATAGTTAACTTCTATTAATGACAAAGATACTGGTTGTTCCTTTATAGTGGTGATATCCACATTTTTTTTTCAATAAATGTATTTGAGTTTTAGAGTTGGTTGACTTAAAGGAGAAGATTAATTTTTAAAAAGTGCAGTTGGCGAATGGATATGGCAAAAAATCATGGTGGCAATGTCTGGATTTCAGCAGTTTGGAAACAGCTACTCTGAGGAGTGAAATATGCACTCTTGGACTTGTCTTGTGAAGGCTTCTCTGCTGCAACCTCTACCTAAGTCTCCGGTGTCTTTCCTCAACATTCTCAGTACTATCGTCCCATAGAACTACTCTTTCTTCCTCCTTTTGGAGCTTTTCTGGATCTATATGAGCTAGTTCCTCTCACTGAAGAGCTCTTCCCTTCTTCACCTCTTTGACAAGTGAAGTTTTTCAAGTCCTCTCTGCACAGCCTAGCCAGACAACACTAGTGACAGCTGCCCTCAGCCATTCTTACCACACAGTGTGGATCGCTTATCCAGCTGTGCTGCTCAGAGGACTGCCCTACCAGAGTATGGCACTGTCTAGTGACCCTGATCTAGTGTGATTATAAATAATGTATAGTCTCATTTGTTAAGTGTAGGAGTTTGTAAATATTACGTCAAGCTGTAATTGTGTATTCAAGTCTTTTGTAACTTCCAATTTGTATATTCTTCATCTACTAGTGTATAAAAATCTATAACTATTACGATAAATTTGTAAATTACTCCTTATAATTTTACATATTTAGTGTTTATGTTTTCATGGAATATTATTCAGTGCCCACAAGTTCACAATTGGCATCTTTTTGGTTGGTTCATAGACTATGTTCTATGTACTTGTATCTAGCAGGTAGCTGGATGTTAATTAAAGGGCAGAATTTGGCAAAAATTAGTACTCTATAAGAGATTCAGAGAGCCTTGTGGTCACAGGAGAAGAAACACATCTGCTAGTGGCGAGACTCTGACCCCTTTAGAAGGCATAGACTAAGTTCCAGGGTGACTCACCTTTCCAAGGTCCTATAGAAATGGGGAACTATAAAGAGAAAAAAATTTGCTTTCCCAATATGTGAATAAAAACTATAACATCAAAATGATTATTGTCTTCAATAACAGTTAAATTTAACACTTATAAAATTTTATTACAGGTTGAAAATAATCTACAGAATAGATTTTCTTACCTTACAAAAATTCCCAAGAATAAACAATAACTTGCCAAAAATTATAGCCAATTGTAAATTAAATAAAAATTTAAATAATAAATAATTTGATAGGCAAAGTTATATTTAAAATTTTTACTGCAAAAACATTGTACTTAATGTGCATTTATTTTAATATCTTTGATGTGAAGGATGGTGGAAAAGCACAAGGAACTATGAGAGTCTTAAAATGGCCCAGGTTGAGGGAATTTTAAAAGTATCTTGAAGAAGGTGGCATTTAAATGGACCCCTAAAGAATGGGTAAGTTTTTGACTGAAACAGTTGAAGAGGAAGCAGGCATTTGCACAGAGATAATAGTAACAGAACAGAGGCCAAAATGCGCACTAAGATGTGGAGGATGGAGAGGACTTTGCATTGGGAAGAGAGGATGGAGGTTGAAAACCTCAAACCCTGAATGGCCTTGAATACCTTGGTTGGAGGTTGAAAATTCGCTATTTGAGATGTGAGCAATAAAAGACACCCCCGGACTTTGGAAATGCCTCCCAGGATCATTACACACTAGAAACATGCTCTAAGGTTTCTCTTCCCAAAGTGAATTTGTTTTCATTTAGGTCTGGGCCATCTGGCTTCTGACAAGATACAGTAGTGAGAAATAAAGAGGCCAAGAGGCCAGAATACATGATTGCTCCCTGCTCCCTTCCCCGCCTGGCTACTCTCCTAACTCCTGTACATCCATCCATTAACACACACTTAATCCCCTGGCTTTCTTAAAGCCTACATCTTCTACTTCTCCTACCCCTTGAAATTAAATCCCTGGCAGTTAAAAGGCCAGAGAGAACAGGTGTGTGTCACACTCAGTTTCACTGCAAGGTGCCAGACAGGCAGCCCCAAAGACCACAGACTTTTTTGTTCATTTAACAGCATCAGTTGGTTGCCAGACAATCTCGGCCTGATGTTAGCCTCAGGTGTGTCCAGGAAAAGTAGGGGAGTCTCATTGCTCTTGATAATTCCTCTACTTCAAGGATTGGCATTGAGAGAAACCCCACCTGGGAAGGTAGCATCTTGAGGGCACTGCTCTGGCCTAGGCATGCGCTCATTCATTTATTAATTCATTTATCAGTCAGTCAGTCAGTCAGTCAGTCAATCAACACCATTCACTGAGCCAGGAGAAGCCTGCCACTCAACTACTAAGTGAGAGATTCAATGTGAATAAGAAATGGTCCTGCCTCTTAAGAGATTACAGTTTAGTGAAGGAGATGCAAACACAATTTAATATAACATAGGATGTCTAGCAATAAATTTATTTGCAGTTTATTTATATTAGTTGATATACAGCTTATAAACATATATAAATGTATATAGTTCTTATTGTATCAAGTCACCTGTGTCCCTTAGCCCAACTCCCAAATGGTCATCATTTATCAAAAGTATACTGAGGCCCAAATTGGGGCTGTTCAGGCTGCAGGGGCGAGTAGGCACTAAAATCCAACCTAGTTCTGATCAAGGGTTGGCTGCATAAACTCCAGGGAGAAGGCTTTTAGCAATTGTCTGCCTTTAAAGGGGCACAGTTTTCTAATTCATACAAAGACACCACATGTGCCTGCCACCATGCTGAATGCAGACATGTCTTTGGTTGTAAGACAAAGATATGACCAAAAGCTGCTCTAGAGAATTGAGATAATAGACCAAAGTTTCTTGAGAACTTCTTTGGCCTTGGTTGGCCTCTTTCCCCAAGCCGGCTAATTACCTGGTTTAAGTTTCATTGTTCATCTGGTTGAAGAGCATTGCCTAGAACAAAGAGGAGTGGCTAAGCCTTGAGAAAGGAGACTTTGTCAGGAATCATTTTTGGCAGACATTTGGGGAAGACAACACCACACTTCTTAGAAAGAGTGAACAAGTGACACCTTAATCAGGGGGGAAAGACTGCTTGAACAATATAAAGTGAACGAGGATCTAGGGGCTCGCAGTCAAGTCTCCTTGTGATTCTTTGAGGTTATGGGAAGAAAAAAAGATTGTAAAGGTAGTAAAGTATTGGAGAGTAATAACAGCTCTCACCCCTCTCAGACCCTGTTTTAGAAAACCAGAATGCCAGAGACTGGGTGGCTTATAAACAACAGACATTTATTTCTCATAATCTGGAGCCTGGGAAGTTCAAGATCAAGGAACTGGGAGATTCAGTGTCTGGTGAGAGCTCTCTTCATGCCGTCCCACCACTGTGCCGTCAGTGACAGAAGGGGTGAGGGAGCTCTCCGGAGTCTCTTTTATATGGGCACTAATCCTGTCTTGGGGGCTCCACTCTCATGACCTAATCACCCCCCAAAGGCCCCACCTCCTAACACTGTAACATTAAGGACTAGGATTTAACATATGAATTTGTGGAGAGTGGGAACCACAAACATTCAGTCTATAACAGACCCAAAGTCTGTTTTTAATACAAATATCATGTAACTCCTTTATTTTCTTGAAATGAAATGTATGGCTAATATAACCACCATCACACATCATTTTTAAAAAGTCAATATAATACATTAACTATAAAAGAGAGAAATGAAAGGAAGGTAGTTTGTAATAACGTGACATCTCTTTCAGTCCACAAGTGCTTATGCACAGCCATGCCAAGATGTAATGAAATCATTAGGTTGCATATATCTTTGCCTAGAAGTGCTCAGAATATGGGGTCACAAATGCTGACAAATTCAGCTGAGTTGTTGTCATTGGTGACATAATTTTTGAAGATGGTAAACAATTCTTGTTAAAGTTTCCAAATAATCCAAGTGCAATTATCCCTCACTTCGCATGACCAGTTAGTTGCAGATTCATTAGCAGAAAGAGGTTTTTCACCTACCTGCATGGCTGGACTGTCCTATGCATTGCCAGTAGTACTCCCTCCATCATATGGCAACTAAAGATACCTCACATGTGTCCAAACCCTTTCTAGGGCTGGTAGCACCCTTGCACTAAAACAGCAGTATAAAGTTTACTGTGGGAAACAAATAAAACTTATAAAAGATCAATTTCCATATACTCATTTACTCATTCAACAAATGTTTACAAATACTTGTTTTGAGTAAGGAAGTTATTCACCTGTTTAGCACTTTATGCTAAGAGCTAAGGGTTATCTCAAGATAAGGCTTGTTCCTTCCTCTCAAAGGCCTTGCAGTCTAAACTTCAAGATAAGTTTAAATATAAAAATAACACATAATAAGAAACATAATTTTTGGTCTTTGACCACCCTCCTATTCCTTAACTGTCATGCAGGGCTTAAAACCCTTGGACTTTTCTATGTGAGAAGTGTCTTTTTGTATGCTAATGAGATGATGGGAGGCTAGGGGTTCCTGGAGAGCCTCTGGCTGGGGGCTGTTTACCAGAGAAACCAACCATGTGATTATGAACTGGAACTTTCAGGAAGAGAAAGGGGGCTAGAGATCGAGTTCAGTAACCATTGGCCAATGATTTCATCAATCATACCTACATAGTGGAACCTCCATAAACACCCTAAACAATGAGATTCAGAGACCTTCTAGGTTAGTGATCAGTGGAGGTACCAGGAGGGTAGCATGCCTAGAAAGAGCATGGAAGCTTCATACCCTTTTAGCACACCTCGTCTTATGCATCTCATATCTGATCATATCCTTTATAATAAACCAGTAATCTAGTAAGGAAACTGTTTTTCTTGAGTTCTCTGAGGCATTCTAGCAAATTGTTAAATACAAGGTGGGAAACGCTGATTTATAGCCAGTCAGAAGCACAGGTGACAATCTGGACTTGCAATTGGCATCTGCAGTGGGGGTGGGCAGTATTATAGAACTGAGTCTTCCACCTGTGGACAATTGATGTCAGAACTGAGTGGAGTTCAGTGTCCTACACTCAACTAAGCTGGTGTCCACTGAGAACAAGAGAATTGCTTGGTGTGGAAAACCCCATGCATCTAACACCAGAAGTGGTGTGAGTAGACATGTACTGCGAAGAGTTTACTTAAGCATTCAGATAATAAGTTACTACAAAAAGTAAAAAATGAAAAAGCATAAGATGAGTAGACAAAGATGCGTTTGATTTATACTTGCTACTGTACTGCACAGAGAAGTTAGAGATCCTAGTTTCCACTGAGCAGGGTTCTCCAACTCTCCCTACCATGTCACAAGGAATGAGATTTCTAGTAATTTGTCATATATGCAACACTCAAACAATATATGCACACATATATATTCTTTCATACACTTGAGGGCTCCAAAGTTCTGTGCCTAAAGGAAGTTAAAACAAAAATCTCTGGGCTACAAAGTTGTGACCTTGCTGCCCTGGAGGGGACAGGAAAGCAGAAATACAACTAGAAGATGGCTCAGGATAAAGGAAAATATCCTGTCTCCCTTGCATCTTGGGAGGCTTGAGACAGAAAGATGGTACTTCAACTTCCCTAGGAAGCCTTCCCAGGGGTCCTTTCCACTCCCAGGAAGAACTCTTCTTTCTGTCACAGTATCCAAGACGTGCCTACACACTTGGTTACACTTTTTTCTTCTTATGTCTGACTCCTCATACCAAATTACGAGGCATTTGGAGGTAGAGGCTCTGTTGACTTTTCATTATTTTAACCCCTGAACCTGGTTGAGAACCTAGAAGGAGTACAGAAGGTAGTCAACAGATTTTTATTGAATGAATAAAAGGAAGGAAGGAAGGAATGGAGAGGAAAGTCGGGGCATGGGTGGGGGGCACATCAAACACTTTCTCTGTAGCCTTTCTGTCTGAGTCCCCCTAGATATGCTAACAAGACAAAAAGAGAGTTACTATCAGAGGCAGTCTGACCAATGAGCTCAGAGGCAAGAAGAACAGAGGATGGATGGATGGATGGATGGATGGATGGATGGATGGATGGATGGATGGATAATAGATGATAGATAGATGATAGATAGATGATAGATAGATAGATAGATAGATAGATAGATAGATAGATAGATAGATATAGACCATTTACTTGCTCTTGTTTGAGATTCTTTCAGTAGTGAATAAAATCTCCCATTCTGCATTTAGAAGGAAAAGGATTTAAAATGCAAATTCCTGAAAGAAATACATGTTGACATGACTGCGTTTTAGGCAAAGTATAAATGATGATAGTATTTTCTTTCTTACTTTGAAAGGTTATAGAACAGTCTATTTGGTGGGCAAAGATGATTCTAAAGAGGTAAATGTTCTCAAAAAGGGACCCTGGCATTTAGAGCCAATCTACCATGTGTGCCCTCCTCTGTGCACACAGGTGCTGGCTGCCAGCATGGCCGGTCGTCCTGTGCCACCCTGAGGGGCCCCTGCACCATGCCCATCTCCACAAGCTTCTGCTCCTGGCAGATCATAAACTGTTCATGAAACGTTTTTAAGCAGTTGCTTAAAAAGACAGCATCGCGTGACCCTGGCAAGGCTGCATAAACCTGGCATGCAGAAATCTTGAGATAAGCTTTCCATTTTACTGAGCACTGCTCGAGCACTGCCTAGAATATTGTGTTTGAGCCCTGTAATTAAAGAGGAAAGAAGAGGTCTGGGAGAGGTTCTGAGTAGAATTGTGAGGATATTAAAGGGTTGGAGACAATAAAGCTTACCAAAAAAGGTTGAAAGAATTGGGATTATTTAAACTGAAGGGCAGAAGGTCAAGGAGCAGAATAGCAATAATCCTCAAATACACTCATTCTGGTGTCAGGGAAGAGGGCGAAGTCCTCCCTGATAAAGTAACCTCGTGGGGCCTGGCTGCTCTCTGCGTATGGACTTAACAAATGAGACAGATTTCAGCAAAATGAAAGCACGGGGTGGTCAGGCTGCTACAGTATGCCTGACTGGCCCAGAACTTGGTCATGACCCTCTAGGGGGCTGTAGGGACCCTGGGTAAGCAAGAAGCCTGCAAGAGGGGGCAGTTCTTTCTAGACAGTGTAAACTCTTAGCATTAGTGAAAATCTCAGTGTAAGCCTAAGAAGTATCCCCCACCAGGTTTATTTATCCATTGAACAGAAGTTTATTATTTTTCCCATTGTAAAAGTAATACACACTCTTTAAGGAAACCAGCTGTTTCCTAAATAAAAACAAATCTAGGTCTTCAGAGCTGCCAATGGAGGGAACACTCTATGTGTGTCTATGTTTGTGTGTGTGTGTGTGTGAGAGAGAGAGAGACAGAGACAGAGACAGAGACAGAGACAGAGACATGAGCGTGTAGAGTAGATGGGGCCAGAAGAGGGCTGAGGGTGGCCAGGACATTAAAATGAGGCTTTACTAAGGTCTTGAGACAATCAAGAAACTTGACTTACAACAACGCAATCCAGGTCCAGAAGGCATAGTTTCCTACCCTGCAGCCTGAGGAGCCCTGCAGATGTGCCTCCCACCTGCATCCCATGCAGCCACTGGCGGTGAGGAAGCCTGCCAGGGCCTATAATGACAACAAGGTTCCATCCTGCTGAGTGGCAGCAAATGGCGTTCTCAGAATGGGAGTCAGCCATCTATCTTGTCCCAAATCTCTTTCCCAATACTCTCACCATTTCCAACTGTAGGAAACTGGAATCAATTCTATTAAGAAACAGACAAACATCAAAACCACTTAGGAATAAGAGTGAGGGAGACTTTCCCAATCTATCATACGAAGACATTTGTAATGGTGTATTTCTTTATAGTATTTTTTTTTTCTGTATTTCTACTTTGTTTTACATACTTAATCTGATGACATACACACACACACACATACACATACATACACACATAATTTTGCAACTTTTCTCATCTGTTTTAATTAAGTTAAACTATTTGAAATGGTACATATTTATGAAACCCATTTTTATAAATATGCATGTATAGGCACACTTACATTAAAATGACTATGGGAAATTCAACAAAAATACAACTGTGGTTACCTCTAGATGTGTGATTATAAATTATTTTATTTTGATGTTGTTATTTGTATTCTCCCTCATTAATATATTTCACTTTCATAGAAAGAAGAAACACACTGTCACACAATTATAACAAAAATTTCCATCTTATTTTGAACTCCAGGAGCACACCTTTTCTAATGGCTATTTGGTCGAGGGTGTGCTCTATATTTCATTTAATTATTGCTCCCCACATTGTTGAAGTTAAGTTGTCTCAAATAAAAGACAGATTCTCAATAGGATCATGTCCTTGAACTGAATCTCCAGAGGGAAAAGCACCACATTAAATGATATGAATGCTGCTCAGTTTCCTGGCTAGCTTTTGACCGCCCACTCTCTTTGATGACAAATAGGCTCTGGTTCTGGTAATCCTGTCTTTAGTTCTCATATTTTTTCTATCTCTCTTTTTTTTTTCCATCTGCTGCTGGATTTCAGGCTCACATGGTTTCATTGTCCCTGCCTTCCTCTAGTATTGACACAGTGGTTCTTCCTGTCCCATTTCTCTCCTTGTTTCCCTTGTGGATACATTAAGGCACCTGATGTTACGGTTTTTCCAAGGGCAGGCTTTCTGCCAATGAGATGACCCTATTATTAGTATCCAAACCTCCACTTCCATCTTCTTGAAATTTAGGACGCAAGAAAGCAGTAACAAGCATGCTGAAGTGTCAGGACCATGGCACCTTCCCTGAGGGGCTATCACAAACAATAAACGCTTAACTCTACTAACACCATGAACAGCCTTTTAAAAAATGAATAAACCTTAAGTCATTTACACACTTTTGATGATATTTCGTTAATGCCTTGAATACAGCATATTGTTTTTCATGACTATCTAGATAGGAAGCCAGAAAAGATGGTGGGTTATTTTTAAGTTTCTCTATTGCATGTGACTACTTATAGACTATTATAGACTTAAAGACTCCACTTTTTGCCTGAAAACATTAGCCAAACTGTTCTAGTATGAATGTAAGCATAAGGACCTTGACTCAAACAGATTTCCTACTGGCGAAAGTTCACAACTAGGCCAGGGGCTTCCCTGGCTTTTTTAGAGTTGTGCTATTGTTCATTTTATGTATTAACCCCCATTCATTGCATTTCCCATCTTCATTTCACAACGTATTCATGGCTTTATTACTTTGGTTACATTTATAGAATTTCAGAGCTATCAAAAACATTTTTCTAATTGAGGTGAAATTCATATAACATGAAATTAACCATCTTAAAAATAAACAATTCTGTGGCATTTAGTACATTCACAATGTTATGTAACAACCACCCCTATCTAGTTCCAAAACATTTTCATCACCACAAAAGGAAACCCAGTATACATTAAATCGTTATTCTGCTTTATCCCCTCCCCCAAGCTCCTGGCAACCACCAATCTGCTTTCTGTCTCTATGGATGTGCCTATTCTGGATATTTATATAAATAGAATCATGCAATATGTGATCTTTGTATCATGCTTCTTTCATTTAACATAACGTTTTTGAGGTTCATCCATGTTGTAGTATGTATCAATACTTCATTTCTTTTTAAGGCTGAATAATATTTCATTATATGGATATACCACAATTTGCTTACCCACTGTATTCCATTGTACTCGTGTATCCTTATTTATTGTTATAGGATGAATATTCCTTGATAAGAATATTCCACCTTTTGAATGTCGTGAATAATGTGGCTATGAACAAGTATGTACATATGTCTGAGTACCTCTTTTCAATTCTTTTGGCTGTATGCTTAGAAATGGATTATTGGATCATATTGCAATTATCTGTTTAACTTTTTGAGAAACTGCCATAACAGCAGAGTCATTCTATATTCCTGCGAGCAATGTACAATGTCCAATTTCTCCCCATTCTCAGTAACATTTTTTAGAAACTTTATTATTATAGCTATTGTAGTAGGTGCAAAGTGGTATCTCATTGTGATTTTGGCTTGCACTTCTCTAATGACTAATAACATTGAACATCTCGTCATGTGCTTATTGGTCAGTTGTATATATTCTTTGGAGAAATGGTTACCCAAATCCTTTGCCCATTCTTGAACCAATTGTTTGTTTACTTGTTGTTGAGTTCTAACAGTTCTTTACATATTCTACATACTAAACTTTTATCAGATATGTATGTGTGTGTGTATATATATATATACATAATTCGTAAATACTTTTTCCCATTCTGTAGATGCCTTTATATTTTCTTGATAATGTCCTTGATGCATGAAAGCTATTAATTTTAATGAGATCTGATTAATCTATTTTGCCGTTGTTATATACTTTTGGTGTTATATTTTAAAAACCATTGCCAAATCCAAGGTCTTGAAGATTTATCCCCATGTTTTTCTCAACATTTTAAGATTTTGCCACTTATGTTTAGGTGGTTAATTCACTTTGAGTTAATTTTTGTATTGGGATGTGGTAAGGAGACCATCTTCATTCTTTTCCCTATCAAGGATTTTTAAGTCATTTGATCCAAATCTCTCATTTTAAACCACTATATTCTGTTGCATTTCCTTCTGAAAACAATAATTATTGGAATTGTACACATATTCAAAGTCCTCAACTTTTTTTATTCCTTTTTGCTTCAAAGGTAAATGTTCAGGTAACCAAATGTGTTAGCTGACAACCACCATAGACATTTCAGGCACTGAGCAACAGTTTGACCAAATTTGTGCATGGCTGCCAACTCAGTAATCATGAAAATATCCTATGGATTACATTATCTTTCTAATCCCAAATGGAAATTCGATTTTTAGCCTCTGAGAAAGAAATAATATTTTTACGATTTCTTAATCACATTTTAAAATGGAAAAATATCAATTAAAACTTTGGGTCTGTTAAATTTAGAGGATAAAATGTTAATATTTGGCATTTTTGGAAAGTAACTACTCTGAGGCAGCTTTTTCTAATGCTAAAATTTGCTACCAGGAAATATCACTAAGATTTTTCAAGTGACTCATTTCTGCTAAGGAAATGAGAATGTGGACTTCGGACTCAGTAAGACTGGGTGGAAAGCCCAGCTCCACCTCTATGTGTAAGTCTTTATGCGATGACTTCACCTCTCTAAGCCTTAGTTCTTCATTTGAAAGAAGAGTAATGGAAATATGTGTGCCTAGCCCATAAAAGACCATAACATATATAGCAGTGATTATTAGAATGTTAATTATTCTAGGGTATTTGTATTTATTTGAGGCTCCTGAGGATAAACAGCCTCCAAGACACAAAGAAAGAAAGACTTTTCAAATTGCCCTCCCCAGAAAGCCTCTCATCACCTTGCTTATAGTATACATATTTTGAAAACTCTGGTTATTGGTATATAATCACTCAACTTGGCTGCATTGGAAGTTGGATTATGCCCCAAGAAAGTTCCATGTAACCTACTTTATGTAATCAGACAGGACAAGCCAATCTCAAGTTGTTCTCTGTGGCTCACCTTTCATCTCCTGTGAAGATATCATTTAAAATATCTAAAGGGCTGCTTTGCGGATATGAGAGGTAAACTTCTGGTTCAGGAGGCAGAATTAGGTCTACTAGGGAGCAACTTTCTAGAAACAGATATGGACTCAGTGGAATAGAAAGTAGTGATTTCCATGTCAGTGGAAGAATTCAAGGAAGCTAAGTTATTATAGGTTAAGGTTGGTGGACAGGATATTCTTGCTTTAGGTGGAACTTAGTATATGGGACTGGATAGTAATGACAGTAAGAAGAGTAATAAAAATTGTGGTTCCTCTGTAGTGAAGCCATGTGACGGCACTGTACTAGATGCTTCGCATATTTTAATTTATTTAGTTCTCATAGGAATCTTTCCAATTTTATAGTAATATTCTTTTTATAGATTACTAAGCCAAAGCCCAGAGAGGTTAAATTTTTTTAACGAAACTCACATAGCTAGAATAATTAACACTTAGTTTTGAGTGCAGATGTGTGCTATTATTTTATAATTTCATTTCATATTTTATAACTTCGAAAGTAATGTTATGACTTTAAAGTTTGTTATAAAGTCATCTATGAGAACAATGAGTCTGTTCATTGAACATGATATCTGATATTATGAATGACAGATATTATTTCATGTCAGTCTCAACATCCAATTATATTTTTATTTTTTATATTATGGATGGTACAGTGTTTTTACTGTCCTCTTTGATATCTCTGTATATTCTTCAGTTGGACTAATTCAGAAGTTGGAGAGAAGATCAGAATATTTTGTTTGAGGTCTGAATCATTAACAGTATCTAGCAACCACATGCCTGCCTTATCATTATACAGAAGTCAGACTAGAAGTATTCAAAGCTTACAGAAACTGTTAAAACAATCTATGATATGATATGATCATCACATGGCAGTTACTTATTCAACAAATTCTCTTTTTGAAAGACAGAATACGTTGGTTAGGAACACAAGCTTTGACCGTGAAGTTACTTAGCACCACCACTAACTAGTAAATTGACCCTGAACAAGGTTATTAACTTCTTTCAGTCTCCATTTTATAAATGAGGATCATCATGAACTGACCAAGCCAATATGGTTGTTTATAACTACTAAGTTCTTTTGAGAAGCTAGAGGTAACCTCTTATAGAAGTAAGTATCCCCTACATCATCCTAGGTACAAAAGTATGTTATAATGATCAAGATCTGCCAAATATACAAGCAATTATTAAGCAGACATTCAATCTTCTTTATGTAAGCTTAGGGAAGTGCCCCTTTTAGACACTTTGAAAGCACCTTTCAGGAAAGCTGCACTTCAAGCAGGTATAGCGATATTCTGGTAGCAAACGTCAGCTAAACTTCTCATGAGTCAGGTGACATAATTCTCCATTAGAAGGCTGCATTCAGAAGAAATTAGAATCCTAAGCACAGGTTACTATTTGAAGGGTATAGGCTATTAGGCTAGCTAGGCTTTTATTTCCTATTTATTCAAGGGCAGAAGTACTTATTTAATATTTCTAGTCAGTTGATTCTTGAACATTATTCATTTCTCCAATGAAATGTCATTTCTAACATTCACTATGCTAATTAGAAAACCTTCTGGTGTTGATCAGAAAAAATAACAGTAGAGTTTGAGTTTTGCATTAGAGTTTTTAAAATGCTAACTAATCCCCTGGATTATATATTTTCATTTAGTGAACTACAAATCTTAACTAACTTCCCAGGATAGATTAAAGTTAACACACACTATGTTGAACTATTTTAAAGTGGATTATAGATAATATAATAGGAGTAAACATACCCTCCACAGGAATATCTGTGAGAATTAATATATATCGAATGCTTACTATGTGCAAGTACTATACTCAATAGTCTATGTTTCTCTTCTCATTTAATTGTCTTGAAAACACAGGAGACAATATTATTACATAATTTATGATTAAATAATCAAATAAATAGTCAAATATTTAATAGTCAAATAGTTATTTGTCAGTTGACTGTTAGGATTATTCCTGGTACATAATAAGCACATGATAAATGGTAACTATTCTCATTTTGCAGTTCTGATTTTTGTGTTAACTTATAGCACACATTGCACTAATGGTCTCCAACGTGCTAAATTTGGCATGCTGTACATTTCAATGCACGTATAGTTTTTTAAAACCTTTGGTGTTTAAATGTTTATAAATTTTTTAAAACTGAAATTTAAATCAAACATTCGTGGAGTCCCTGAAGCATTTCACTCCATGACATCCCAGTTTCATGACCATTGGCCTAAATGACTAACTGGTATCCAGGGTTTATCTCAGCGTGAAGATTCTGTGATTCTATTATCACTAAGAGTGAGAATCTAAGACCTGCAGAGCCCAACCTTCCAACCAATAAACAAAATCCAGCTACTCTTTATTTTAAATTCTAATCAATGTAGAGAACATGATGAATAAGATGAATCATTATGGTTGTCGCTCACATTTTTCTTGTCATTGAATAAACATGATTATTTGCAGTTTGCTAGTCATCTTTCTTTTTTCTCTCTCTACGCTTTGTGTGTTCTTGTATTTAAACATTAGAGCAATTTCATAAAGTATCCTGGTTTACACTCTTCAAGGAGTCATATGTTCCCTACTTGCAAGACCAGGCAAAGTATCATAATGGAAAGGACATGCTTTTCCCCAGAGCTTCCCTGACAGCAGATCAGAAACTTCCAGGTTTGAAGCCAGTACTTTCAGTAGCCTCCTGATGAGCTGTTTTATCTTCTCTTCATTTTTTATCTGGAACTGAACGTCGTAATTCTAAGCTTCTTGAATCAGAGTGGGCCACTAAAGTATCAGGAATGAGTGATGCCAAGAGAAATCACTTCTTTCAGGAGAAGGTAGACATTAATGTAAAAAGTTAAAAAAATTAATAAACAACTTCAAACAAGGCATAGAATACGTACTTTCCTGAAAACAGAAGCATGTGACAAAATTTTTTAAAGGTCTGGCTTTATAACTCTGGAGGGAATTAAAAGCTAAATGGCCTGGGCATCATAACAAACTGAGTAGATACAGAAGACACAGAACGCTGAAGGCAACCAGCTCATTCAAAAGGAAAAGCTAATTCAAAACCATAGATGTAATTACCTAGATTAAAAGAGCAAGTGCCCGACTTAAATTTTTAGAGGGTGGCTATAAAATGCACATAATTTAAAGTAAAAGATACCTTTTGATGTGAAACATGCAAACCCTGGAGCAAAAAAAAAAGGTAATATAATTAATTTTTAGATCAAATTTTGAATTAAGGGGAATATTTTGCATCTGTTTGTCAAATTTGCAAACATTATCAAGCAATTAATGACTCCTAAATCCAACAAAGTTATTACCAAGCTAATAAAGACAATCATAGCCAAGATCCAGTCAACCCAAAGATGAAAAAGATTGAATTAGCTAAATGAATCACACGATGGATTAAAAAACAAAAGATAAAAAACCCATCACTCTCGTTAATGGAGAAATTAAGAACACTGTTACTAACTTCTGTCGTTTTCTGTCACCTCAGGCCATCCTTGATGCCTATTTTGCCTGTTGATTGCCTTACTTCGATTACAAGGCACTGAGGCAGGACACATCTCATGTCTCCATTCCATGGTGAGCATTTCCTTAGCATTAAATGGAATATATTCTGTGGATCATTAGTTCATTCATCCAGCAAATAATTACTGAATGCATATTGAGAGCAAAGCATTGATTTGAGTTTTCTAGTTATATAAAAATTAAAAGATAGGACCCCTGCCCTTGGAGGAGTTAACAGTGCAGAGAGGGACGCATACATAAAAATAATTACAATGTAATATGCATACATACATAAAAATAAGTGCAATGCAGAAGAGCTTTGAAAAAGGTGTAATGGGAGTTAAAGGGAAGGAGGCTGAAGGCTACCTGGGGAGGAGGTTAAGCTTCAGCTGAGAGTTAATGACTGAGAAAAGGTTTGCCCTGAAGATTAAGGGGGCATTGGGAACTGACTAAAGCCCATGGATCATATACGCCTTTAAATTCAATTTGATAAATAATTGCTGCTGAAGAAGTTTGAAGCAAATAAGAGTTAGTTATTCCCACGGTCTACCACGAAAGCGAGCCTCAGAAAAAGATCTGTCAAACAAACATTTTATTAAAGAAATATTCTCTCACTTAAATGTGGAATCTAAACAATATAATAAAAGAACAGATTGGTGGTTGCCAGAGATGGCAGTGGGAGCGGACGAAGTGGGTGAAGAGGGTCAAGGGGCACAAACTTCTAGTTATAGAATAAAATGGTCATTGGGATGTCATGTGACTATAGTTAATAATGTGGTATCACATATTTCAAAATTGCTGAGAGTAAATATTAAAAGTCCTCATCACAAGAAGAAAATTTTGTGAGTATTTCTGGTGACAGATGTTAACTTACCGTGGTGATCATTTTGCAATATATACAAATATTGAATCATGTTGTACACCCGAAACTATTATAATGTTATATGTTAATTATACCTCAGTAAAAAAAAAAAAAAAAAAAATCATTACCAAGGGAGCGCAAAGCAGTTCCTGTCTGTTAGTTAAATGAGGTGGTAGCTCTACATCCTTTAATGTGCTCTGCATGCTCAGACCACCACTTGCATGAGAGTTTCAGTTCAGGCAGACAGAACCACATTCCAGAGGCAAGATTCTGTCAACCTTTGTTTTGGCATAAGGCCACCACAAATCCTCCTAATCCAATGATTGGAAATGAGATAATTTAAGAATTCAGCTTCAAGCGCCATCTCTATAAATGCAAGCTACGGCCTTCCTA
Organism: Rousettus aegyptiacus; assembly: GCF_014176215.1. Taxonomy (NCBI): domain Eukaryota; kingdom Metazoa; phylum Chordata; class Mammalia; order Chiroptera; family Pteropodidae; genus Rousettus; species Rousettus aegyptiacus. Next base: position 64,248,958 of record NW_023416285.1, on the reverse strand, counting down.
ATTCTTGTACCCTGTGCACATGAAAATGAGAAGTGTCTCTGAAATATTTCAGCCCCTCCACATTTCTTTACTACCTTTAATTTCCCCCATGAAAGTTCACTTTAAATATTCATCTTGTTATTTAAGAAGACATCAATTTCACCAATGAAAAAAAATGGTGGACATTCACTATACTGATTTGCACAACCTCAAGCATTGATTGAGATCTCACTACCAGGAGCACTTGTGGTAAACTCTCCAGAACTGTACTTCCTAGTATGGTAGCTGATAGCCATATGGGCTGGAAAGTGCTTCAGCCAGGCCAAACCCAAGTGTTCTTTAAGTATAAGATACACATCGGAATTGGAAGACTCAGTACAAAATGAACTAAAAAAAGGGGAAAAAAAGTAAACCATCTCAATCATTTTAAGTTGATTACATGTTGAGGTAGTATTTTGTATATATCAGGTTAAGTAAAATATGCTGTAAAAATTAACTTCACCTGTTTCTTAACTTTTTAAAAATGGCTGTTAGCAAAGTTAATATTAAATATGTGGCTTACCTTATATTTCTATTGGACAGAGCTGCTCTATAGAATATGGAATTCCAAATTAGAGTGCTTGCTGGTCTTTCCTGGACTTTGCATTTCTGGCAAAAATATCAGTAGCCTGAGCTATAGTTGTATATCGCTTAACTTAGGTGGCATGTTAAAACATCAAACTATATATGCCAAAGTGTTTTAAAGTAGATTGATTGAGGCTACAACCATGCTCCCCTGAGAAAGCCTGATCCTGTCTGATCTCGAAGCTAAGCAGGGTTGGGCCTGGATGGGAGAATACCAAGTACTTGGATAGGAGACCACCTAGGAAGACTAGGTGTTGTAGGCATAAAAAATAAAAAATAAGAGATTGTAAACTGACAAGGTCTTTGCAATCTGTGAGGTCAACAAAGGGTTGCCATGCCAAATAAATAAATACATAAATAAATAAACAAACAAACAAATAAAGTAGATTGATTGATTGATTGATTGCCCAACAGACAGATATAGTCTGTACTGACATGGGGATTTATATTTTCTCTGGGGTAGACAGAAAGTAAGAAATAAATAACAAAAAAACAAAATCATAAACACTGAGCAGAGAGTTAAAATGGTGTGGCATGTTAAAGAGTGGTGGGCAGCTACTTAAATTGAATAGTCAGAGGAGGCCTCTCTGAGGAGATGACATTTAAAATCATAGATGAATGACACAAGGAGCCAAACATGCAAAGGTGAGGATGGGCAGAGGGGGTGGGAGGGTGCCAGGCTGGGAAACAGCTAATACACAAGTTCAAATGTAAGAATGAGCTTGGTTTAAGGACAAAGTGAATAATACATAAAGATAGTATTAAGATCATGGTATTCTATAAGATCTAGGGATCTTATTCCGTAATAGATGGGGAAGTAGAAGGGCCCCATCTTCAAGCCCTTGAGAGCTTTTATATCAGATATTTAGCAGAAAAGGAGACATCCACAAAAAGAAAGAAAGAAGAAATAGGAAATTTGAAGGAAAAACTGAGAGACTGTGTTATCACAGAGGCCAAGAGCTTGTTCTCAAGGGGAACAAGCAGTTGTGTTGAAAGTATACTGCCTAAGGGTTAGGTAAGCTAAGGGCAGTTGACAACCGAATGCTACTTCATGGAGGCCATTGAGCACGTCACGGAAGCAGTTTCAGTGGGCACTGAGAATGGAATCTATTAAAAATAGGTTGAGGAGAGAATATAAAGCAATAAGTGGGGACAAGGGCTCTAGTCAGCCCTTTCAAACATTTTCTCTATGCTGAGAAAAATGTTGGGTCTGAGGAACAGTAGATATGGTTGAATGTAAGTAATATTGAGCATGTTATTGCTAGCAAGGGAGGGAGCAAAAATAGATGGACAAGATCACATGGCAAGGGGCGTCTTGTGCCATAATAGAAACTACTGAAGGCTGTTGAGCGGAGGAGCATAGTGATCAGATACGAGTAGAAATGGGAAGAGGAGGAAGAACAGCAGGACAGCAGGGGTTTTGGTTATAAGAGGCAGGAATCTTCTGTGTCCATTCTCCCTGTCATTGGAGAGGTCCGCAGACCTCATGGAAAGTTCTCCGGGAAGGTTCTTATGGAGAGTCGACAGTGCAGAAGTCCTTTGTAGACGCAGGCCAATTTACCAGAAATCAATTTACTTGAAGTCAATTAAACAAAATTCAATTTGCCAAATGATCAATTCATTTAATTCACCAAAATTTTCAATTAGTCAAAAAGATTTTATGGAATCCACTGAAAGCTAATTTGCTGAAAGCCAAATTGCTAAAACCAAGCTGCCGCATGAATGGCCAGCTCACTAAATTATCAATTCATTAACAATTTTGTATTATAAAATGTATAGTATAAGTAGTAAAATAGGCAAAGGATACAGACAGGCGATTCGCAGAAGGGGAAGCCCTAATGGTTAAAAAGCATATAAAGAGATGTTCAAATTTACTAATAATCAAAGCGATGCAAATTTAAAATAAAACACCAAGATTCTACTTTACATACAGCAGGATGGCAAATACTATACAGGAAGATAACACTAAATATTGGCAGGTGACACAGTTGAAATCTTTGGGTAACAGACTCTCAGCTTAAGGTTAATATGTGAGTCATTTAAAAATTTAGAAAGTGCTGGTGAGCCCAGCATCTGTGGGAGGGGGTGGAGAGAGAGAGCATTAGACATGGGCTGCATTACTGCTCCAAAGCCAGCCCCACAGGGAACAATGAAACTGGGGTAACTCCTCAGGGCTGACCCAGAATGGGGATAAGGGGACCAGTCATTCGTATCCTCTCAATTGGACGATTGGTCACTGGTGGTTTTTTTCTAGTTGAGAACATTCCTAATGAGGGTTGGTGGCTGAGGACCTTATTCTAGCACTATTCCCAGCAGCTGGAGACTAAGTTCCTCATTACAAATATGCAAAACACTGCTGGGGATACCTGCATTTTGAGTACATAGAGCAAACACATTAGAATGAGTCTCTGTGAAGGCGAGGAATAGTTGTAGTACTGAAGATGAAGGCAGACTGTATAAAATAAAGCATGAGAATGAACTTGTTTGGGTCAATAATGACAATAGCTTATGAAGTAAGGAGAATGATTAACTCAATTGACTATACTTATGGACCACAATAAATATATATATATATAATTGATTTTTAAAATTTAATAGCAAATTAGGTTATATGGAATGGTTTCAAATGTCTTTAAGGGTTGTGTGCTTGCTGTTAAAGTTGTAGTTTGGATTTAGTTTTAGGTGAATTGCAGCTGGTTCACCTCAGCTGTTTTGCAACAGATTTGTCAATCCAACAACTGAATTTCAATTTTGTGTGACTCACATTTCGGACACTAATTCCTTTTCAAGTGCTTGAAATACAGCTGAATTAGCTGATTTACAAATCTGTGAATTAAGAGATATATAAAAAGCAATGAACTGGAGTAAGATGTATTAGAGTAGAGAAACTTGTTCTACCATTCGCAAAAATCCTTGTCATTCAAAATACCTTTAATCTAATTTGAAATAACAATAAAATTCTCATTCCTGAAAGTCACTGACCCAGAATATAGAGAAATTTGGAATATACTTACCTTTGGCCACAGAGATACAGCTAGGCTATACTAAAAAGTTAAACCCAAACCAAAGTAAAACTTCAAACTCTTCAACTAATATTTCATGAAAACCTTTTAAATCTGCTAAAAATAATTTCATCCAAAAAATTAATGAATAATCATGAATAATGAAAAAAAAACAGGTACATTGATAAACAAGGCAAATTTATTTGAAAAACTGGCTCATCATTTGGATATTTAATCTTCTATGAATTGACCTGGAGCATAAGAGACTAATAATATCCTCTTCCTTCTTCACATCTGCCTTTGACATTCATCAGAACTGTAGGCACCTGGATTAAAATGCTGGGGCGTGGGATTGGGGGAGGGGTGGTGATATTGGCCCCAGATCTGTTCATCTTCAAGGACAGCCTCAACAACCAAGTGGCAGAATTTCAATACATCCCCATCTCCCTGAACCTGATTGCAGGAAACCAAGTGGAAAAAATTAACCTTGGGCTGAATCCAGTCTGCTTGCAGCTGCAGCCCAAGTGGCCTTTTTAAAAACATACATTTGATCATGCTACTCCCCCATTTAAATCATTTCAAGGACACAGAATCAAGTTCCAATGGCTTACAAGGCCCCTCAAAATCGGCCTGCCTCTCCAGCAGCAACTGAAGCTCCCCACTTCATCCCTACTTTTCTGTTCCCTACCTCTAGCTGTACTCAGCTCTTAGTATTTCTTAGGTGCTCCATAGCTTCTGGGCTTCTAAAATTTTTAAATTCTATTTATTTATTTATAATAATTTTTAAAAATTTATTTATTTTAATTAGTTTCCAGTATACAGTACATTGGTTAGACATCTATATAGCTTGCAAACAATCCCCCCAATTGTACACTACCTCCCTGGACCCTCCACCTAGCCAGTGTATTACTGCTAACTGCATTCCCTCTGCCATGCTCATCTCTGTGACCATCCATCAGCTACTAATTCGTATTTAACCATTCACCCCACTCTCCCAGCCCTCCAAACCACCTTCCCCTCTGTCCGTCACCAAATTGTCCACTATATTTGTGTTTGTTTTTGATTAATTTGTTCTTTTTATTCCTTAGATTCCACTTATAAGTGAAATCATATAGTGTTTATCTTTCTCTGTCTGACTTAAATAACCTCTAGGTCCATCGGAATATCTTTGTCAATCCCCTTCCTTTTAGTTTACGTGTGTCTTTTAATCCGAAATGAGTGTCTTATAAGTAACATGTAGGAGACTTGTTTTCCTTTCCATTCATCCACTCTATCTTTTAGGAGAACTTAATTCTTTTCCATTCTTAATTCTGTTACCATTCTTTATTCCTGTTTGATACATGTTTTTTCTTCTTAAAGAATTCCCTCCAACATTTCCTGTAATACTGGGTTAGTGGTGATGAATTTTTTTAGCTTATTTTTGTCTGGGAAGCTCTTTATCTGTTCTTCAACTCTAAAGGATAGCTTTGCTAGATAAAGTATCCTTGGTTGTAGATCTTGGATCTTCATCCTGTTGAATATTTTTTGCCAAGCCCTTCTGTTCTGCATAGATTCTTTTTGAAAAATCAGCTGCCAGTCTTATGGGTTTCCCCTTACAAGTAACTGTCTGTTTTTCTCTTGCTGCTTTTAATATTCTTTGTATTTAACCTTCGGCATTTTAACTATGATGTGTCCTGGTGTGGGCCTCTTTGGATCCCTGATTTTTGGAATTTTCTGAGCTTTCTGGGCTTTTATGTCCATTTTCTCCACCAGGTTAGGGAAGTTTTCCATCATTATTTCTTCAAACAGCTGTTCAACATCTTGATTTTCTTCAGGTACACCAATCAGACAGATATCTGGACCTTAATAATGTCCCATATGCTCCTTAAATTTTTTTTTTATAGTCTCGGCATCTTATCTCTTACCATTCTACTGTGTGTCCTTGGCTTTCCCATCCTCCAGATAGGATATTTGATCTTTTTCTTTATTCACTTTGTTTATTCTATTTAATATACTTATCATCTCAGATAATGTGTTCATTTTAGACTGGTTCCCTTTTATAATTTCCATTTCCACTTTTATGTTTTTATCTCTTTGTTGAAGTTCTCTACACTTTCCAAAAGTTAATTGAGCCTCTTTATAACCAGTGTTTTGAACTCTGCATCTGTTAAATTACTTGACTCCATTATATTTGGATCTCTATTCTGTTCTCTCCTATGGCTTCTACTTCTTTGTCTTCCCATTTTGGCTGCCTTTCCGTGTCTGTTTCTATGTACTAAGCAAACCTCCTAAGTCTCCCGGGCTTATTAGTGTGGATTTGTGAAGTAGGTGTCCAGTGGCACAGTCCTGAGAGGAGTTCAGGTGCAGGCCAAACTTAGCCCAAGCCTCTACTATTCTGGGGCCACCTGTTAAGATTCAGCAAGCAATCCACATATGCTGTGCTTATAGTTGCCTCAAAAGGCCACACCAGAAACCAAGGCCAGGTGCCTCTAGTATGAGTCTAGGCACTGTTTGGCAAGGAGCACCTGACTTGCTGAGGATATACCTGGATGTGGCTTGAGTGGGGGGCCATGAGTTGGGGAAGGTGAGGTTTCAGGGAATCCTCGGGGCAGAGTGACCTCTGTTATCTAGTTTGATGATGTCATGATGGTGCTGTGTCCTCACACTGGGAGGGGGCAGGGCTCAACAGGGAACAATGGGTACCACCTGCACCTCTATACAGAGCAAGTCTTGCCTCAGCCCTCACTCTGACAATGTCTCCCTGTAAGTCCCTAGTGCCCACTGCACACAGCCTAATCAGCACTGGTGCTCAGAGTAAGCAGGTCCATCACCGTGAAAATCTGCTTGCGGACGTGGCCTCTTTAAGAGGCTTCTGCTACTGTCGCAACCCCTGTCTTATTCAGCCGCCGGAGACTGGGCAGCCCCTGTCCTCGCCCTGTCTTATCTTCTGCCATTGCAGGGTGATTTCTTGGATTTATCCATAGTTGTATGGCTTGTTCATCTAGATTTCAGGCAATTTTTCCTTGCTGCTGCTCCTTGTTTCCGTCACAACTTCGATTTGACGGATGAACAGAGCTTCTACCATCTATGCCATTTTTTTTCAGTCTCAGCAAAACATTTTTTTAAGTATTCAGTGCCCTTGCTTTGGGCCCATGAGTCATCGGTAAAGTCTCATCCCCAACTTACTCAATCCATGCTGGGCTTTTTAAAAATCCATGTTGTTCTTTCTACCAGAAACGTGCTCTTCCAATACCTCTGACCCCCACACACATGCCTGGTTAGCTTTCCAACACAAATGCCTGCTAGCTAACTTTCATGGTTCCCAATAGACATATTTTCCTTCAGGAGGACCTAAATTTAGAAAACTACAACCAATACTATAGACTGGGAGACAATTACCCATGAGTATCACATATTTATGTACATTCTGCAAGCAGAGGCATTCACTGCCCTTTGTTCCAGACTAGCTTTTTAAAAATTTTTGTATAGCAAACAGCCTAGGAAGATAGAGATAATGTCTTCCTCCAAAGTGAATGGCAGATATGCTTATTGCCCATTATAATATTTGAGTTCCCCAAGCAACTCACTTCGTGTGCTTGCAATGATCTTGGCCCATCCATGTTGCCCCCATGAGACATGGAGGCAAGAGGAACTGACACAAATATGTTGTTCATACCACTAGCTGTGCAATGAGTAACAGTCTTTTGTCTCTGATCCAGGAGTCTCATGACTTCTACCAGCATCCAGGAAACTGACAGGCTAACTTGTTGGCTTGTGAGTAGGGTAAAAACTCAGACCCTTCTTAGTTCGTGATAACAGTGTATCAGTGTTAATTTCCTAATTTAGATGGTTTTATTGTAGTTTAACAGGCTTATGTTTCTGTTCGTAGGAAATATACACTAAGGTGTATTTTTTTTTTTACAAGCCTCTCCAGGTTCACTCTCCATCTCTGCCCCTTGTCAGATCTCTCTCTCTCTCTCTCTCTCTCTCTCTCTCTCTCTCTCTCTCTCTCTTTTCCCCCGAAAAGAAAACTGCATCTCCCTTGGAGGATAAACTTAATATTTTATTGTTAAACAAACTGGGGCAAAAGACTAGATTTGCTATAAATGCAATTGAGCATGATTACAAAGGCTTCCCTAGTGGCCCCTGATGGAGAACTCTTTATTGGATAGATCAGGCTAATATTGCCTGAACCCACTGATGGACCTCAAAAAAAAAAAAAAAAAATTAGAATAATCTAATTACAGAAAAGTTGCAAGTACAGGACAAAACCTTCTTTGTTCCTTAACAGTAATTTGTCCACATGATGCCCCATTACACCTAAACATCTTAGTGGTTTTTTTTTTTTTTAACTAGACTTCATTTTTTTTTAATAATAGACTTCATTGTTTAGAGCAGTTTAGTTTTCCAGCAAAATTGAGCAGAAGGTACAGATTTCTCATAGTGCTCCTGCCCTATCACCATCCTGCACTAGAGTGGTGCATTCATTATAAACAATGAACCTACATTACACATATAATCATCCAAAGTCCATATTTTACAGTAGGGCTCACTCTTGGTGGACATTCTATGGGTTTAGACAAATGCATAAAGACATGCGTCCACCATGATGATATCATACAGAGTAGTTTCACTGCCTTAAAATTCCTGTGTTTCACCTATGTATCTCTCTCCCAGCCTCCTAACCTCTGGCAACCACTGATCCTTTTACTATCTCCATATGTTCTGCCTTCTCCAGAATGTCATATAGTTGGAATCATACAATAATGTATCCTTTTTTATTGACTTCTTTCACTTAGTAATAGTTTTAGCACTGAATAATATTCTATTGTCTGGGTTTACCACAGTTTATCTATCCATTCACCTATTGAAAGATATCTTGATTGCCTCTAAGTTTTAGCAATTATGAATAAAACTGCAATAAACATCCTTGTGTAGGTTTTTCTGTAGACATAAATTTTCAGCTCCTTTGGATAAATACCAATAAATACAGTTGTTGGATCATATGGTAAGAGTATGTTTAGTTTAGAAAGAAACTGCCAAACTGTCTTCCAAAGTGACTGTACCATTTTGCTTTTCCAACAGCAGTGAATGAGTATTTCTACTTCTCTACATCCTCTCCAGCGATTGATGTTGTCAGTGTTCCAGGTTTTGGCATTCTAATAGTTGTGTAGTGGTATCTCATTGTTGTTTTAATTTGCAACTCCTTAATGACATATGATTTTGAGCATATTTTCATATGCTTATTTGCCAACTATGTATCTTCTCTGGTGAAGTGTCCATTCATGTCTATTGCCCATTTTTAATTGGGTTGTTCATTTTCTTACTGTTGCATTTTAAGTGTTCTTTGTATATTCTGGATAACTGTTCTTTATCGAATATGTCTTTTGAAAATATTTTTTGCCAATCTGTCATTTGTCTTCTTATTTTCTTGACCGTTAACTTTTTACTTGATGGCTTTGACATCCATTGATGATTATAGTCTAGATTCATTATTTCATTAGAGATTCCAGAAATGATTTTATGAATCAATTATTCCTTTTGAATTTAATAGCTGTAGTTCTACAAAAAAAAAAGAGATTTTTCTCATCAACTTTATGGTTGCCTTGAAATTAAGATTATACAGGAAAAGCAGGCAAAAGTGGTTGAGCTGGCCTTTACTTTCAGAGTACTTATTTGTTGCCCCATGGAGTGACCAAAGAAATTTGCTTTGATTGTTTTTTTCAAATGAGTTAATAATTTTTATACATTTAATGTGTTTGATCCATTGCAGTCATTATTTTTTTTTGATGCTCACATTGACAATTGCAGACCAGTGTCTTTTTGGACTGTCTTTTTGACATGATTTTGTTAGATTTTTATTGCTTCCTTGCTTTAGGCATAATAAAATATTACAGGTTCATTCTGGACATTTCTTGCCCAGATCTGCAACCAGCCATTTCTCTAAGAAGATTTCTTTAATAGAGAAATGGTATTAAGACGTTGCAATCTAAGAGCTAGAGGTATTTGTTGCTACTGGGTTGCCATTAATCCTAGCTTTTTTGGTGGACAGAGTTAGGACACATGCATCAAATCATGAGTTTGTGCTGGTATTTACAAGGTTTACATAACTTCTTTAATTTTATCCTTTTTCTCATATACTGAAAACCTTGGTTCCTAACAATTTTAACATAATTATTTATTTAACATATACTACACTGTATGATACTTATAATATCCTACATCTATACTATAATGGTTTTGGGATAACAATACTCCAATAAAACACCAAGTCTTAGTACCAATAAGTTTACTGATTACCGTTAAATATTTCTTAGTGATTCTTTTTTGTCTTAGAATAGATCTAATTAGGGATACACGGTTGGAATAGTGGATTATATAATCACTTGTTAGGGTGAACAACTGCCTTGGTTTCCCCAGACTGAGAGGTTTTCCAAGATCTATGCTAAAACCTGAACAGTCCTGGTCACGCCAAGAGGGTTGATCACCTTATTTGAAGTAATTCTCTGCTCTGTGTGGTTAGCCATCAGCTGGACATAGAGTTAAGTTCATTTGTTTCAGATTGCTTTTAACTTTTGAGGAATTCCTTTTTGAATTATTTTCTCATGCAAAACACTGAATATTGTTCAAAAACCCAAACCATAAAATAAGGCTTATTCAGAGAAGTCTGGTTTACACTGCAATCTCCATTTTATTCCTTCCCTCTCCCTAGAAGTATCATTTCATTAGTTTTATTGTTTATTTGTTTATTTAACCATTTTTTAAAATATAAGTAAGTATATGTAGAGCTATCTCCCTGTCTTACACAGAAAATAACATTCTATAAATACTATTTTCATATACTGTTTTTCAAAGGTTTCCCATTTACCTACATAATCACACCTGTTATCCTCAGAATGGCCCTAAACCTAAAATTCTAAAATCAAGGGGGAAAAAATCCAACAAGCAATGGACAGAATGATATGAATAAGCCAGTTTAGTTTAACTGGTAAGAAAATTCCAAATTTTCTCTGCACACCATGCTCCTAGCATTACCTACTCAACCCCAAATCGTTTTTAAAAATTATTGCTGAGCTTGGACTCAGGCCACGTAGAGATTTAATAAAACGATGAGTCTCAGATTGTGAGAGGAATTGCTTTCAGTTTCTAGCTGCTCAGGATGGGAAATGGGTGATGAGAGGGCAGTAGTAAGGGCCTTCTGATTCAGTTCAATGTTGAAGTACCAGTGCACAAAGTGAAATGCACGTGGGCTGCTCAGCCTTCTGGTAGGATGGGGCACATGAAAGGAATTGGGAGCATATGTGAACTGCTTGCTTGGCTGTGCAACATTCCACACAGAAGCTCTTCACACAGTTTGTGTCCAGTAGCTTCACAGGAGAAAAAGGTTAAGGGCTGAAAGCAGAGTTATTTATGAGAGCCAATGATTTCCTTGAGTGTAAGAGAGGAACAGACTCCCACTTTTTATTTGTGAGATGCCAAGGTTACCTCACAGCAAATTGGACCCTGCACCTGCAACCTGAGCATAGGCCATATATTGTTGCCAGAGTGTCTAGGTAGGGCTGCCATCATTTGTGAACCCACACTGATGACTGGCTATCTGGTGTAATTTAAGGAGCACCACGAGCTCCCGTAGCCTTCTCACACTTCCTTCCTACCAAGATCTGCTATCCTCCTCTTCCTTCTACTTGGGCAGGACATGCTCTCCTGGGCTCCCTTTGACAACAGAAGGAGGACATCATCTCTTGAAGTTATTCTTTAAGTGCATTTTTGTCAGCAGGGAAGAGATAGGGAAGCTCTAGCCAAATCCAGTAGAAAATTTAGATTCATGTGTGAAGGTAGAAGAGCAAAGTGGTTAGAGAAAGGCCCCAGGAGACTGACCACATGGGTTTGCATCCTGGCTCTGTTATTCTCTATAGAGACCTTGGGTAGCATGCTCATCTTTTCTGTGCCTCAGTTTCTCACCTGCAAAATAGAAAAAACTAAGGCCTTTCTAACTTAAAGTTGTTATACACCTAAAGTGGGTTGAAAAGTATCCCCTAAAAGATATGTCCACTCAGAACTTCAGAAGGTGACCCTATTTGGAATTAAGGCCTTTGCAGATATAATTAAGAATCTAGAGATACGATCATCCCGGATTTAGGCTGGGCTTTAAATACGTTGACCATTGTCCTTATAAGAGGAAGAGAGGGAGATTTGAGACACAGAGACACACAAAAGGAAAGCTATGTGAACACAAGTCAGAGATTGGAGTGATTTATCTACAAGCTAAGGAACACTAAGGATAGCCAGCAATCACCAGAAGCTAAAAGAAAGGCATGTAATGAATGCCTTGATTTTAGAGTACTGGCCTCCAGAAATGTGAGAAAATAAATTTCTATTGTTTTAAGCCAAATCAATGGTAAATAGTCACAGCAGCCCTGGGAAACTTACACAGAACCATAAGAATAATAAAGCCTGTAAGCAGTGCACATAGTAGGCACTCAATAAATAGAAGCACTTAAAACAAGAAAGACAGGCAGAGAGAAGGGTATTTCAGCTGGATGCTGATGGTGGGAAAAAAGCAAGAACCAAGTAGGGAGGACCAACTTTCACAACTTTTCAAGTTTTTCTAAGATCATCTATTCAGTCCCACTGTTTCTTAAGGATGCAAAAGAGAATATTCAATTCTTGACCTCAAGGAGCTTATTATCTAATTGTCAAAAAGCACCTAAACAGAGAACTCCCCTAAGGTATAGCTATCATCTATGTTCTGAAGAAGTCAAATGTCCATTTAGTGTAGACATGTTGATTAACTCTAGAATTATGGAATCATATGAAGCTGGGTTAGAGCTTCTCATTCTCACCTTCCTAGCTGGCAAACTTGAGTAAATTACTCAAATTTGTGAATCCCTGTTTTTTTATGTGTAAAATAAGCTGAAGAATATTTGCTTCTTGGGTTGTTAAATGAGAACACATATTTAAGGTGCCAAGTCTGATGCTCATCACATAGGAGTGTTGAGAAACATTAGTTCCTTTCACTCCTCATATCCATTTTTTCACAGGATATCCAATAGGAGCTTCACAATTAATATATCCCGAAGTGAACTTCTCCTTTTAAAACCTGTAATCTTTAATTTCCTGACCCAATTGATGGTATTAATATCCAACTCAATCTCCCAAGTCCAAACCTAGAAATTATCTTAGGTGCTTCCGTTTTCTTAGTCCTTGCATCCAGATATTCACGGATTCTGTTGATTTGACCTTTCAGGAGCTCTCAGATCTATCCCACTCTTGCCAGCTCTGTTGCCACTGCCTTCACTTGGGCAGGTATTTCTCAATGTCCTTCCATTTATCCCCCTGCTTGATCCTAACAACTATGTCCCAGCCCCCAGCCCCTAGTCCTTCTTCTGCTTCACCACAGAAGCTATAGTCTTCAAATGTGCTTCGTTAGTCTGCCGCTTTAAATCTGCCAATTATTCCTGATAACCTAGATGGAACATAGGTCAGGACCAGCATGCACTCTGAGAACATGGGAAACCTGGGAGTCTTAAAAGCTGACGTGACAAATTCCAGATACCCACATGCCCAAAGAGAGAGGAAATAAGGGACAGGAGGTAAAACAGGGCAGTCGGACTCAGAAAAATTCTCTGTTCCACTTGTCTTCTGCGTGTGGGGCTGAGTCTTGAATTAACTGTAAGGAATGGTGCTGTAGGAGAGTTTAAGCAAGATTATTCTCTGCTCTCTGAGTTCAAGATTGAGAACCACAGGGCCAGGTTTAAGTAAAATGAGGAGGAGGGTTTTCCAAAGTTAGAAAGCTGCTGTGATCGTCTCGATTTTCTGAAGCATTAGGTTTCAGTTGGACAAGCACTTGAGCTGTCAGCTGCAATAGTTGTACATGCAGTTAGTCAGAAGTAAGAAAATACTTCCCTGCTATTTTTCCACCTTTCTTGAGTAGGACACTCCAATCATAATTCTTGCAGTTTTCCAAACACATCACAGTGTTTTATGCCTCAGGGTGTTTGCATGTGCTAGTTCAATTTTTTTTTTAATGTGATTGTATTTCTTCATTAGAATGTAAACTCTAATGAAAGCAGATCTAGAATAATTCCCGGTGCAAAGTAGGTGCTCAATAATTATGCACTGAAAGAATGATGCTGTTCCTGATGTTTGGTATATACTTGTCCTTTGTCTGCCTGGGGAACTTCTATCTATTCTTCAAGACTCAGCTTCTACATTGCCTCTGACAAACTTCCCTGATCCAGACTCACCCCCACCTCTCCTAACTCACTCCCTCTTGTGCACCCTTTAGGTTTCGTCAATGTTTCTCCAGGATTGCATTTATCCTGCCATTTATAATGGTGTATTTGCAAGTCTCTCTCTCCTCTAAGAAACCATGAATCATAGAGGGCAGGGGCCAAGTCCTGCTGACTGAGGGCACAGTTTTTAGCACAGGGACAGCCATGGAGCACTGTTTTTAATGAATGTTTGGGGAAAACAGAAAGGAGCACCTGGCTCTACCTGGAGGGCGTGGAGAGACGGGGTCAGAGAAGGATTTCACAGAAAGGAGAGGTTGGTAGAAGAGAGATTGGAGATGAGAAGAGAGATTGGAGATGAGTCTTCGAGAGGGACAAAAGGTCATTCCAAGAAAGACAAAGACATTACAAGGCCTACTTCAGAGTCTATTGGGAAAAATGCTACTACTGACTACTGGGCTGGCCAACCTGAGCACAAGAAAGGAGGATTAGAGGGTGACAGCACCACCCAAAGAGCCCTCGGTGTTCTCTACTTGGAGCCAACAGCCGTCCCCAGCAGGCCATCTTCAGAGCTTGAGTCAGGAGGGCAGAATAAGAACACGCAAATTGCTATTTCAGTGCAGTTTTGCCTGCCAGCAATTTCTGAGACCACACAATAGAAGTTTTCAAATAGATGGTTTCAAGTATCCACAATATAATGAGATCGAGACTCCACGACTGCCAGCATGTAGCACAACAGGAAAAATATCATTCATGGCAGGGTCATAAATCCTATTTGCATAAAACTCATGAACTCAAAAGCACACACTTCCCATGCAGTGAAAACCAAAGAGGCCTCTCCCAGTTTTTGTTTTCTCTGGATGGTGGCATCAGGTAGGCAAGCCTTCGTGATAAAAGGTTTCTCTCAAGCTGAACGCAGCTACTTATAAGGGACTTCTAAATATGTGAAAGCATTCATTCAGACATTCTCTTCATTGCTTTTATAAATAGAAAATGAAGCCTTTACATAGGCATTAAAGCCTTTCCACTTAAACTGTTTTACAAACCTTAAATCCTTGCACACCCACTGACACACCTTCATACCCCACGTTCTTATGTGCTCACCCACCCAGGCACAAAATATTATGCACGTGCGTGCCCAGAGGACATCACAGTGCTGCACATATTCTAAACACTCATCCCCCTGGCTGATCCTTAAGGTCACAAGTGCACAACTAAGGTCACAAGTCAGGTGAACTTTTTCATAAGTAAATTGAGGGATTCGAATTAAATGAAGTCTGAAGTCTCTTCCAACACTTTAGAATTCTCCATTTCCTTCTATCCTCTCCCTCCACACTTTCAAACCCCACAGCATGGCATACAGTTTAGCCCAGAGTAAATGCAGCATTTATTACATAAGGGCCTTCCTGAGCCTTCACGGGGCATGGGCTTTTCTGCTAGAGCCCTCCAAGCCTTGATTTTCTTTGGTGCCAGTTGCTCCTGCATTCATAGAGTTGAAAAAGTAAAAAAAAAAAAAAAAAAAAAAAAAATTGAAATTCTATTCTGCACACTTAAGATTATGCCCTTCATTGGAGTTTCTAGAGGCAATGTGTTCTCAAAACCTCTTAGTTTAACTGACTAATAGTGAGGACTAGAGGGATCCAGTATTAAGACAGGGCAACAATTCTGAACTTCAGAGGTGGTTTGGACCACAGCAAACTGCATGGCTCTCGTGGAGTTTGGTGACTATGAGAGTGGATTGAGACTTGCAGCAGGTGAGAGGGCTTGCAGAAGGCCAGGGAAGGGGTCAGGGAAGGTGGCGTTAAGGCCGAGAGGAGCACGGGGACCTGAACATAGGCTCCTCCTGGGCCAGGGTTGTGAAAGCTGCCTGGTTTAAATATCTCTAACCTGGTAGGAGCCAGATTCAAAAGCCTACCATGGACAGTGGCATAATTGTGTGAGATCTTATTCCTCAGTGCTGGGAAGAGAGCAGGGAGAGAAGTGGACTATGTAGAGAGTAGGCACCAGGCTTCAGCCATTGCTGACTTTAATGCACAGGGACTCAGCATTGCAAGGTCTGTCATTTCTTGCGAAATTTGCACATTTAAAATATTACCTACTAAATCAAATTTAGAAGATTGTGTATTCCAAACAGAACACCTTAGTGGGACAAATTTGGACTTCCGGTGGGATTTAGGCACAAGGCCAGAGCAATCAAACACATTTCACCAGTAGTGGGTCATAAGGGCCTGGCCTGGGGAAGGAGATTCAGACAATCCGTGAAAGGAAGGCGAGTCATAAAATTCAAAAGTCTCCAAACAAGGGGGACTAAGAATATTTGGAATAACGGAAAGGCTTGACTTCTTTAGGAAAATTGTATGGTCAGGGTCCAGGGACACATGTTGTCCCAGGGTATTTGTGCCTGTGGTCAACACTGGCATACCAGGAACCACTGGGGTGAGGGGAAAGTGGGGGAACTCCCTTCTTCAAGAATACATAAAGCTTAAAAGAAATTGATTCTAGTTTATACCAGAAGAGGGAAATGAAGTCAGAAAAAGATGAGAATAAGTAAAAATACTGAGTCACAGAAAGAACTAGATCACCTGTTTTAGGATTGCAAGAAACTGAATAATGCCTTCAGGAGGCCAGACTGAAAAACACAAACCTGTTTAGCCAATTTGATTACATGTGATTCATTCCTCAAGATTTCCCTCTCACTAGAGTTAAAAACTTAAGTCTTTTAAATGATGGGCTGATGGTCTTGCCTAATCATGAATGAGGAATGAATATTACAAATGAAGTGTGTTGACAAATCAGTTTTTTGAACACCTACTATTTGCCAGGCCCTGTGTGGGTGCTTCACATATTACAACTGCTTTTGTTACTTATAGCATCCTTATGAGATTGATAATTCTTATCATCCCCATTTTACAAATGAAGAAATTGAGGCATACAGTGGAAACATGACTTATCCAACGTCAGGGAGCTAATAATAAGTCAAAGAACTGGAATTTAAGCCAATTCAATAAGATAATAATAGCAATGAATACTTCCAGGGATCTTTGTGTGACCTCTGAGCTGTGACCTTTCATTATTAACTCAACCTGTTTTTAGAGGGCTGTGAAGATTAAATGAGATGGTGCATATAAGCATGTAACACACTGACCTACCCAATAACTGCAATTAATCGTTATTTTAATAGAGTAACTAGATTTGGCATTCAGAATGCTCTTGTGACTATAAGGGAGATAGATGAGAAGAGTGATGCGGACAGATTGCCGTGGACTGAGAAGTGACTGGGAGATGATAAAGAGATAGCAGCCAGTGTAGACTACTCTAAGGAAAAGTTTGGTGTTTAAAGTTTGATTTTAAGAGAGCTGATTTACCATGACTACTGTGGACTGAATTGTGTAAACCCCCCAACCCCCACCAAATTCATATGCTGAAGCCCTAACCTCTAATGTGATGGTATTTGGAGATGGGGGCCTTTTGGAGGTGATTAAGTTATGGGGATAGAGCCCTTATGACAAGATTGGTGTTCTCACAGAGACATGTGAGAGATCCCTTTCTCTTTTACCACCTGAGGATATAGCAAGGAGATGGGCATCTGCCATCTAGGAAGAGGGCTCTCACAAGACACCAAATCTGCCCGCATCTTGATCTTGGACTTCTCAGCTTTCAGCACTGTGAGAAATAAATGTTTGTTGTTTAAGCCACTAATCTGTAGTATTTTGTTATAAAGGCCAAGTTGATTACGAGAAAGATTTTAAGTGGAAAAGGAGAGGCTGGTGGTGCAAAGGGAAAGGGGGTGCTGGTAAATGAAGAACAGCCCCCAAGTTCTGGAGGGAAGGGTGTCAGGAGCCCTGATGAGACCCTCAGCCCTGGAAAGGGGTAAGGATGCTCTTCCCTTGAAAAAGGGGAAAGAAGAGAATGGGTGGAACACATTGGTATATTGTAATGGGGAAGGAAGTGAGGAGAGAAAAAAAGGTGCTGGGGATGGAGGATATGGGGAGAAGGTGGGGCATGGCTTCTGTGAGGATCTATAATCGTGACAACCTCACACACCAGATTTTCTGGCACAGCCCTAATTTCAGTATCCTCTCCTATTATCTTCTATAAGCATATTTATATGGACACTGATTCTTGTCAGACCATATGCACAATTTGAGATTCAAAATACAAATTTCTACCAACCAGGACTGAATAATAGTAATGACGAGCAGCCTCAAGCAGAGCCAAGAGTAAATTGAGTAAAGGTACACTGAATTCTATCGGTAGACCTGGCTAACTCTCTCAAGTTCTACAGAACAGTTCAGATAACCAGAACCATAGAAGGCTTGGCAAGAAGGCTGTATTGAAAAACCAAGATTGTAGAATTCTGTGGCAAAGATAGGAATGCACTTTTTTTCCTGTTCTGAATTAAAGCAAAGAAAGCTTAGAACCAGGATTTCTCTAAATGCATTTCCCTATGGTCAAATAAACTTAAGAAACACTGCATACTATTTATCCACTGAGGTTTTTTGCTACAAATCAGCATATTAAAGGCTCTGAAAAATCCTATAGTAAATATACTTTGACTTTCAAAAAAATATGAAAAAATGCATTTTAATACAACTGCTCTCTTGAAAAATACTACTTGAAAGGACTACTTCAATAATATATTAAGGATTGAGGTGGTGTTGAGTTCGTGAGGGGCCTGCTTAAGAATTAGCAGATAGTGCCTATATGACCCCTATGGAGAGTGGAGTCAGTTAACTATAGGACTTTTGTTTTACTGAATGCAATATGCCAACATTTTAGGACAATAACATTTTCTGGACAATGAAGAAAAAAACTAGATATGAATGAGGATAGAACAGGAAAGTTGAATTTCATGTGTTCTAAGAATAGAGGGTCTTGGAAAAGAGGTATATCTAATGAGGACATTTAAGTAGCTTGCTATGGATATGGGGAATAAATCTTCTTCATTTTTCCCTAAAAAAATTCAGCAAGAATTGAAAAAAATTAAATCACAAATGGTTGTATGTAATTGAAATTTCTTATAGAAATGATGAAGGGGTGGAATGCCACCAGGCGTGGGGTCGAGATGGTATCAGCATATGAAAATGGCGTAGGGAGTCGGGGGATGTCTGTCCAACTGGGCTATAGCTGTTCAACCCAGTATTTCCCAACTTATTTGTCAAAGACCCTAGTCGGTTTTTTGTTGTTGTCGTTGTTGTTTTTAGAATGCCTTTTAACATCTCAGAACTAGTTTTTCTCAGATTCAAATTTGGGAATACCCTGGTTTTAGTCATTTTTTACCCCACATAATCTGATTAAATTAGGGAGGTTGAGAAAATGCTCAATTTGACTCCTGATGAAAACCACACAAGAATGACACTTAAAATACCTAACAAATCCAACATAAGTTCCAGTAAATGAGAGTGGGTAACTGTCAACCCAAAGCGTTCGAGTTGAATATTAGCACTACAAAATTCCACTCTCTTTTCAGGTTAAATTTAATTCTGGAATTTAAACTCTCCTCTTACTAGAACTGGAAAAGGCCATGGACATCTTATTCTTCAACTCCCTCCTTGTACAGAAGGGGAAATTAATGGCTAGTTGGTGACACAGTTGGGCTAAAACCCCAATCCATTAATGGTGAGGTATCAGCAGTTACTCTGTGAAATGTGAATAAATCACTGCTAGATATTCCAAACCAAAATCATCAAATGATTTTCCTCCTCACCCCTCTCCCCACCCTCCATCTGTTTTGGGTCTGTGGTTGTACATAAACACTGTACTTAGGAACAAGACTCAAGCATTTAGGCATTGCCTGGGTGTGGAAAAAAGAACTCTTTGGACCTCTATTAGTTAGGATAGGATAGGCTGCAGTAATAAATGGACCCAAACAGGTTATGGCTCAACACAACACAAGCTTACTTCTTGCTCACATGACAGGGGTACAGGGGACTCTTCAGTTATTCAGGAACCTAAGCTGATAGCAGTTCTGCCACTTTCAATAAGTAGTTTCTAATGCTGCTCAGGGGATCTTCATCTTAGTAGGGCAGAGGAGGACACATGGAAGCTTATAAACTAGGCTAGAAGTAGCACACATCAATCCTGCTCCATTCCATTGACTAGAACTCAATTACATGGCCACAAGAGAGAACGGAAAATGAAGTTCAGCTGTTAAACAAGAAAAGGAAAAAAAGACATTTCTGTGAACAGATCTTTTGACCCTCATCTTTCCATGAACTTATGAAGACATTAGTCTCCCCATCTGTAACTGTGTGAATAAAATAGAAAGAAATGACAATTGGGTTCAGTGGTGTCTTTTTCATTTCCTAATGTTTTTGGTATCCTGATTTGCATTTAGAATCAAAACTGATAAAACTGATAAAAGCTGATAGAGTTCTTCTTCAAATCATTATAGGTTTCAAAAGCCCCTTCTCCCTCCACTCCATTTTGTGAGTGAATGCACAGTGCTGAATACGGAAAAGCCTGTTAGTGTAACAGAAAAAGGGGTAGTTAGGTTCAAACTTTTCCACTTCTTAACTGTATAACCTAAGGAAAGTCAATTAATGTCTTGGATGCCCAGTGTCCCTTAATTAAAAATTAAAAATGCAAATTTCAACTACACAAGGATATCTGATCCCAGAAAATATAAGGGTCTCCTCCATCCTTTCCCACACTAATTCGTATTAGGACTCTTCCTGATGATTCGTTTTAGGAATGAATTGGCATTGTTTACATAAGTTGACCAGGGCTCTGTTTTGGGACTGGGGGTAACTCTCCTTGAAAGTTACCAATTTATCTATAAACTTAGTTTTGTTTTGTTTTGTTTTGTTTTGCCATTCTTAAGCTGCTTCTAGTCTGTCTAAACATGTACTCATTGTGAGTTTGAGTTAGTTCTTAAACTAAGGCACAATATAGGTCATAGACTTAGAGAACAGGATTATGCACAGAAAATCAAACTGATGACATATCATGAATTAGGGGTGTATTTTTATTTTCCAAGACATACCAAGTTCAGGATAAACTTTTTTGCACTTGTAATTTCAGTGATTTTTTTTTTTTTTTTGCATTAGGGATATGGCACAAATTTATTAAGAATACAAATACTTTAAATATACTTTAAATATTATTTCTACATCCTCAACCCTCCTACAGGGGATTAAAAGGAAAGGGTGTGGTAGAGTTGTTATACAACTACTGTTCCATTATATAGTCCAGAAGATTCTAAGAGTTGTTCTAGTAATGCAACTTGTCCCAGACAAAGTGAGATGATACCCAAAATGTCTCAATTTAGAAGTGGAAAAATGGAAGCCAGAAGAGGTACATTCACAGCTTGTCAAATATTATGTACAGAAAAGCCATAATGTAGACTCAGATTTTCTGACTTCCATCCTATAGTTTCATTTACTCATTCACACACTCATTTATTCACTTACTCTTTCATTCATTGAGAGAACACTATGGACACAGCAGTCATAGAGGTTGTGAAAGATGACACAGATATGGAAGAAACTCTCAGAGTCAAAGATCATAATCTGATTGAAGAGGCAAAATCAATACAAAAATGCAAAAAGCAACAAAACTGAGTCCAAATGATTACGTGCCTGGCACCTTGGTCAGAGAAGTGCTTAAAGAGCTCCGAGGGAATCCACTTCAGCATGAGGTGGTCTGTTCAGGGTGGTTTTGCAAAAAAGGTGGAACTTGATCTCACAAGTGAAGACAGATTTGTTTTTGCTTTTGCTTTTAACTGGGTCTGGGGTTTGGTGGATGGAGGTGGTAGTGGTTAGACTTGTGAAGAAGAAAATTATGAGCAAAATATCAGGAAGGCAGAAATGAACACAAATTACCAAAAGATAGTGAGAAACAGTTTGATTAATAAACTTTTTTGTTGTCATTGTTGTAAAAGAAGTAGACAAGAGAAAAGAAAGTTCAAGAGAGAGAAAGAAAATCTAGGAGAGAAGAGACAAGAGTCTGTTGTACATGTACTCGATTGCCATTTAGAATTCATTTCTATTACCACTTAGTATATATGTGCACGCGGAAGCCAAAGAGCAAAAATGACGTTTTCCCCTACCTTGAAGTTGAGATATGGATGTGAATTGGGTTCTACCACCAGGGCCAGATTCTGGTCATGCAACCTGTGCAGTTGCATATGACCCCTTGGTCAGAAACTCTAGGTTTGGTTTAATGCTCTGCTATCATGGTCTTAAAATCCTGAATAATTTTAGCTTTACATTTGTGTGTTGTGAGTGAAGTCCAATGGGGGCAATGGTTCATGCATATGAGCAGAAGGGATACACACAATATGAGTATCCTTACAGGTTCTTTTTGCCCCATTCCCATGAGTACAGAATCTGGTGGACCTACAATGTATGAGAGTTCAAAAAACCTCAAAACTGGTACACAACAAGTGCATTACCTACATGACTAAATAAGCAGAGCTGCTCTCAGTCCTAAAAGGCCCACTTCGTACCTGAGACAGAGCTTTCTTGGAACACAGAAAGAAGGGAAAGGCATTCTAAGAAACATGAAGCACTAAGCACCCTTATCATATCTTTTCTTACTTGCTTATTTTTTACTTCCCTATAATTAGCCAACTACTTAGCCCTGAAAATGAAGATACGGAAGAAAAGGAAAAGATAGGGCAACCCAAAGTTTTGTTTCTTTTCTGTCCTTTCTTATTCATTGGTAAACTGAGGCACAGATTTTTAGTGGGATGTGTGCATATCAAAAAGTAAATAAAAACAGCTGAGTTAGTTGTGTGTAGTGCTTTCATTGTTCTGATAAGAACAAAATACATATGCATGTACAATCTATGAAATACAAATTGTGTGATTTTGGTGATTCTACATGCAAATTAAATGCTTTATATTTGTATTTGAAACTGGCATTGTGCAATGCAAAACGGTAAAACTCAAGTTAATAATTTAAATTTTTAATTTTTCCTTTCTGAGAAAGACATTGAATAGCAAATAAAAAACACCATAAGTTGAGAGAGAGACTGCAGAAGAAAGGGAAAAGCTTTATATTTTAGTGCATTTAAAAGTTTTTTTTTTTTTTTTTTTTTTTTTTTTTTTTTTTTTAACAAAGGACCCTTGCATTTTCATTTTGCACTGGGTCCCACATATTATGTAGCAGGTCCTCTCTACTGGTTTGATTTCTTTGTGTGAGATCTGGAAGGCAAAATGGTGTGGACCCTGTCTTCCTTCATCTACCCTGCTGTCACTGACCTAACTGCTACTGCCTAAGGCCAGCCATGCCTCATGGCTTATGTTACTTTCATCACAAGGTGAAAATAGTGGAAATTCTAGAGTAAGGTTCAAATTAGGTGGGGATGCAAACCTATTTCAAAGGTAATTCAGGGTTTTGAGTTTAATATTATTTTCAATTAATTTTACTTTTATTGAGATTATTACTTTAGTATAACTTAACATCTCAAATAGAATATACATTTTTAAATGGAGACATAATTCACATACCATAAAGTTCACCTTTGCAAAGTGTACAATTCAGTAGTTTTTAGTATATTCACAGGGTTGCAAAACCATCCAGAATATTTTCATCACCCCCCAAAAAACTCTGTACCTGTTGGCAGTCACTGAACATTTCCTCCTCCTTCAGTCCTCTGGAAACCACTCATTTATTTCTTCCCTCTATGAATTTGCCTATTCTGGGTATTGCATATAAATGGAATCACACAAAAGGTGATCCTTTGTGATTGGCTTCTTTCATTTAGCATAATGTTTTCAAAGCTCATTCTTTTAAAAAAAATTATTATAATTGACTAACAATATTTTATGAGTTTCAGGTGTACAACATGATTATTTGACAAGGTTCTTTCTTCTTGTAGCAGATATTAATATAATACTTCATTCTTTTTTTATGGCTGAATAATGTTTCATTGTATGGTTATGCCACAATTATTTTTATCCATTCATCTATTGAGGTATAAAGTTTAAATGAATAGTAATCCCTTTTTTCCATTCTTTCCTTCTTTACTTTCCTATTCCCCAAAGGAAACCACTTTATACTCTTTTAGTTATTCTTCTTGGTATGTACCTCTCTGTTTACATACATCATTTTCATACTGTTATTTATTTATAATTTTTAGATATTATTATATTCTTACTTGGGAAGCTAGTCATGTGTGACTTTGTCACCTCCATACAAAGCTATTCTTTCTTCTTCCTTTCTCTCAATATAATCACATGAACAATTTTTGCTTAAATCAATATTTAGCAGTTAGATTATTATGACCATGTACAATATTGTTTACTTCTGAGCCAAGAATTGTGTCATTATTACTTTTGTTTTTCTGAACCAGGAAAATCAACTCTCTTCTTGATCTCCACATACTGGAGTGCCACAGCGGCCAGGCCTTTGGACCACTTCTTTACTCTATTTACACTTACTCCCTATTCATCCCGAGTGCTTATGACTCTCGGATACATATTGCCATCCTTGCTTTCACTTGAATTCCAGACTAATGTCTCCCACTGCTGACTTGACATTTCCACTTGGTTTTCCAACAGGCACCATATAATTAACTTGTCCAAAACAGGACCCCTACGTCCCTTCCTCTAGAGCACAACCTTCCCCATCTCAGAAAATGGCACTTCCATTCTGCCGGTTGGTTAGTCCCTGAAACCTTGGAATTAAGCATCTCTCTTTTTTTCCCTTTCATATCCTATATCCAATACACAGGAAATTCAGTCAGCTGTACTGTCAAAACATATCCAAAACCCAGCCACTTCTCACCACCTCTACCTCTACCACCCCAAATTCAGGACAGCATCATATCTCACCTATACTGTTGCAATAATCTCCTGACTGTTCTCCCTACTGCCATTTTTGACCCCCTTTAGATAATTGTCTACACAGTAGCCAGAATTGTCCTTTAAAAACATGAGTCACATTGCATCACTCCTCTGCTCAAATCTCTCTAACAGTTTTCTGTCTCACTCAGATAAAAGGTACTATATGATCTTGCTCTGCTGCGTCTTTGACCACTCTCCCCCACGACATACTCTGCTCCATCAGCATTGGCTTCCTTGCCATACATGGAACCCTCTAAGTTCATTTCAAACTCAGGGCCTTTGCACTTGCTGTTCTCTCACCCAAAATGCTTCACTCCCACTAGCAGCATCTTGCTCCCTTCTCTAATGTTTTACCTGCTCAAATGTCACCTTATTAGACTGAATGTTTCTGACTGGCCCTTATATCAACACCCCACTAAACTCTTTGTGCTGTTTTATTTCTCCTCTCACTATTATCACCTGACACATTATATGTTTGTTTATTGTCTGTTGTCTTCCAACAGAAGGCAGAGATTATTTGTTGTGTGTACTACTATATCCAGTATCAAGAATGTGCCTGAAATACAGTAAACACTCAATCAATACTTGATGATTGAAGGAATTAATTTAAGTGTGAATAGATTCATTTATTCAAGCTACAGGTTGAATTTGGAAGTAAAATTTCACACTCTGCATTAAAAATTCTATGTAGTCTCCCCTCATAAATGGCTTCTTATTTGGTAAGACTCTGTATTTAAGTCTCATTCTCTTCCATTAGACTGAAGTTCCTCAGAAGAACACAGAGGAGACCATTAATAAAATTGATGAGGAAGGGCAAATTTCCCCAAGTAATGAGGAGACCAAGCCCTGCACCTAGAGAAGAAGGTCCTTTGATGGAGAACATAGAAAGAATTCAACACACATGCCAAAGTTAGAGTCAAAAGGAAAGTTTATTAAAAAAGGGGTAACACTCCACAGACAGAGTGTGGTCTCCTCTCAGAGGCAGAGAGTGAGAGAAACAGTGAGAAACAGAGTAAAGGCACTACTGAGAGAGACCAAGAGAGGTTTGGAAAGATGGTAGGATGGGGTGGGGCGAGTTTTCAGGGAATTTGGCTTGTATATCATTCTTTAGTTCCTGTGAGTTATTATTTAAAAGACTTTGCTAACCCATTTCCTTTGACATGGACATACAGTGAGGAAAGGCAAAGGTATGTAACATGAAAAGGAAAGAATATGTAGAGTATAAAGTCTGTTGGCAGTTCCTAGCCTTTAACCTATAGGTTGCCCATGGTTTTAGCCATAGGAGTGACTCTTGGTTCCTGTTTCTCCTTCACAGGTGTGGAGAATGGGTTGATAGCAATCACAGGAGAAATCTTCCTTTGTTCTGAAGGTGTCCTCCTGGTCTGGCTGCAGGGCTGATCAGCACATTGCAGTCTCTGAATGTGGCTTGATTAACATTTGTAATTCTCGTGCCTCCTCCCTACATTAATTCTTCCTGGAGGCCCCAATCCTCAGGAAAAGTAGAAAAAACTAACCATGTTCTTAAGAAAACAATAGCCAAACTTTGCCAAGAAATCTCTGAACCATGAGTAACTCTTTTGCCTATTGCACTGCTAAGAGCCTGTTTAGCCCCAACAGACACCCTTGAGGCTAAGCCCTTTTGAAAGGGTTTATGGAAAGTCTTAACTTCAGACTTATATTTTGAAGAAGTACAACAGATGTTATCTCATGTTATTAATCTAGGTCAAGTCCAAAAGGCGCTTCAGAAATATGGTAATAACATTCTACCTACCCCTTTTAAAACTCAGCCAGACTCTCCAATACAACCAGGAGATCATGCCTTATTAAAAACTTGGAAGGACAGGTCCCCAGAGAGCCGACATCGGCCCAAGTGGAAAGGGCCTGCCTAAATTTTGTTAAGTTCCCCAACTGCTGCCAAATTACAAGGCATCAACAGCTGGGTACATTTATCTCGAATTAAACCAGTTTCTTATGAGTCCTCACAGGTTCCTCCAGAAAATGAATGGTGAAGTATGACCTATTCCTAAGAACTCATACAAGATCTTAAGCTCTAGTTCTGAAAAACAGATAAGTCCACACATGTTCTGGGGAATCAGGGAACTTTTAGCCCGGTGCCTATGCCGCTACTCTCTCTTTAAAATGATTCAATTTGTTTTCAGTAGATATCTTTAACTTTGAATATACAAACTGCCATGAGAAGGTAATCTTTTTGCCAGCTACTTCTGCTATTAATTTTGACTTTGGTCTTTTCAATCTTTTTGCTAAATTTATATATTCCAGACTTCTAGGCTTCCTACCGCTTCTACATGGTGGAACGACCTCATGTTGTCTGCCTCTGGGGCCCTTAGAATAGGCTTTCAGAGATTTTTATTCCCAGTAGGCAGGGACTACAGCCCTATCTCAGCTTTGAAGAAGTTACAGAAGACAGACCTTTGTCCCTCAACATCCCCTTAAGAATAAGGGAATAAAATCTCTGAGGGGCGAATAATGCAGGGAGGAGGCAAGAGAATTAAAAATGTTAATCAAGCCACATTCGGAGATTGCACTGTGCTGATGCCCTGCAGCCAGATGAAGAGGACACCTTCAGAACAAAGGAAGATTTCTGCTGGATTACTAACATTCTCCACACCTGTAAAGGGGAAACAGGAACCAAGAGTCATTCCCAATGGCTAAAACCTTGGGCAACCTATGGGTCAAAGGCTAGGAACTGCCAGCAGACCTTACACTCTACATAATCTTACCTTTTCATACTACTACCTTCCCCTTTCTCGCTGTATGTCCATATCAAAGGAAATGGGTTAACAAAGTATTTTAAACAATAACTCAAAGGAACTAAAAATGATATATAAACTGAATTCCCTGAATACTCATGGAACTTTCCTTTTGACTCTAACTTTGGCATGTGTGTTGAATTCTTTCTACACTCTCGGCCAAAGAACCCTCCTCGTCTCTAGGTGCAGGGCTTGGTCTCTCCATCACTTGGGGAAATTTGTCCTGTCTTGCATCAAAATGTCTGTGGATAGTAACGTCTTAGGGATATAAAGAACTAATGTATACAGCTGCTCGTAAAGGTTTTATGTTGCTTCTCCCTCAGATTTATTTAGGAGTGAATTCAATACACCCAAGACAAAAGATTCTATGACCGCATTCATTCATTCATTCATTCATTCAAGCATTCAATTTGATATGTATTGAGCACCTTCTCTGTGAAAGTTTCTAGTTCTTAAATACTTCCTATTCTTGTATCTAAACTATTTGCCCTCTCCCTTACTGATCTAAAATTTTCTTTCTTGTTCTCACCTCAGTGGAGCTGGGAAACAGCTGGGTACAAGGATCTGTCTAATGACCCTTTCTCCCTTGGTAACTATTAAGACATCTCAGGAAGCTCTTTGCTGATGCCTCTCAAATTTAAAATGAGGACACTGAGTATTCCAAATAGAGGGCCTTGACATTTAGAATATAGCAGTCCCTCTTATCTGTAGGGCATATAAGATCCCCAGTGGATGCCTGAAACTGCTGATAGAACTGAACCCTATATATACTATGTCTTTTTCTTCACATACGTACCTTTTCACTTAGAGAAAGAATTTACAGCTTCTCTGTGGCATATCCAAATTGCCAGCATCCCTACTGTTGCGCTTTGAGGTCATTTTAAAGTAATCACAGTTTCTTGAAAATGAGCATTGTGAGTGATATGACACTCCAGTAATGGATCCAATAACCAAGACAACCTAAATGACTAAATTGTGGGGAGCATGTACAGTGTGGGTATGCTGGACAAAGTGATGAGTCCCATTCTGGGCTGGTTGGAATGGGACAGCTAGATTTTGTCACACTACTCAGAACAGAATGCAATTTAAAATATATAAATTATTTATTTCTGGAATTTTCCATTTAATATTTTCTGATGGCTGTTGACCGTGGGTAACCGAAACCATGGAAAGTGAAACCACGGATAAGGCAGAACACCTTAACTTCCCCTCCTTTTTTCACCTGAGGAAAATGCCTGGTTGTTGACTTTCGGGCAAGCCATCCTTCTGGAGGGCTGAAGTTTGGTTTCGTGGGTTGATTTCACAGACAGTGGGCACATTTTCACAGTCCCACTAGGAGGGAACCACATTCTTGGAGGCAATGTGTGATAGCATGATAAAAAAGAGATAATATTTTATGTCTACAATTTTAATTCTGTTCAGCTGGTAGGGAGCAATCTAAAAAATGTAGGGAAAGAGATGAGGCCAAATGGAAAACAAAGCCCCCAGTTCATACAGGAGGGCTGTTTTGTAGTCAGGTCTTTGGAATTTCTCTGCAAAGTCACTAGGCCCTCAGTACATTCTTGCAAAGTCCTTGCTTTAGTTGGAATGAAAAGGTGTCCTTGGAATGAGTTTCCTGAAACTGAGGTGTTATGTAAATAAAGCTGTTTTGTAACAAAGTCTCCAGAGTGTCTTTTACCATAGGGCCTTACTTTTAGGTCAAAGGGCAAGAAAGGACAATTACCAATCAATATTATTGTTTTGCGACAATTATTCACTGTTTTGGTTGGCATCATTTTTATTTCCCAAAGTAGAGCACTTGCAGAGTAAAGGTATGTTTGACTTCAACAGAGGCAAAAATTCATTCTTTTAAAAAAAAATGGAACCTAATTCTTTTAAAGCGGGAAATCTTTGAAGCAGTAAGCTCTCCTATTGTGTTTAAAATAATTCAATTTGCACATACAAACATGCATATGCATACTCTGTCACACACAATCTGATTTACAACCAGCTTTTTATTTTTATTTTTGTCCTTTTCTGCCTGGTTCAGAGCTATTGTGTCCAGCCACCCATTTGCACTTAGTAGGGGAAATGGGCTCATCTGTCTGGAAAGGTGAGCAGGGACCTCAGGATATAAAACCGATTGTGACAGATTCCTATCAGGTGCATTTGCCTGTGAAGGGACTTATTCAGCTGTAATGAGGTGAAGTTACTGCATGTGGCCAGATTGCTAGGAGATCTCCTTGGAGTCCCTCTGGATACAGGTGTAGTGGGGGTGGCGCTGGTTCCTGGTACAGCTCCTGGGTTAAACTAGGGCTTCCTTTGTTTTCTTTTGGGAGGTTGGCTCAAGCCTCCGGAACCTGTTTGCTGTTGTTTCTCCTGCCAGGTGATTCTGTCCTTGGGAAGGTATGGGCTGTGAACACAGGAACAGCTCAGGACACACGATTTGTAATTTTGAACTGATACTGCATTTCCCCAGATAGGCATAGCCTTTCTTCAAAATCATTTTCTCCTTGACTTCATCTCTAGAAATTACTTTCTTTTGCTCTCTTTAAGGTATTTTCAGAATCCTGTGTTCATTAGCCTAACTTTCGAGCTTTTACTCTGTTCCCCACCTTACCTGTACAAGCCTCAGATCCCAGCAGCCTACCTAGTTGGTGTCCTCAATTTCACTTGAGCCACATTTCTTTTTAGCAAAGATGTAAGCAGTTTGGGGGATTTTCTGGATAGAATCCCTCAAGGTACAACATGTGCAGTCAATTCACCCATTAATACCTGGCACTATGTTTGTTTCTGATGGGGATAAATTATCAGGAATAAATAGAAAAGAATCAGTTTCAGGGAGTTAAGTAACACGAAGAAGACCGAAAACTCCTTTCTTAATTCTACCATCAACTTCCTGTCTGACCTTGAGTTTCTAAGACTTGTAAATACAGAGAACCTCAGATAACTTCCCAGGGCTATTTTGAGCAGTACACATTAATTGGTTAAGTAATGCAGTGATTACAAATCATCTTGTAAATGCAAAGCTTTATATATACTAAGTAATTCTGCTTGACTTACTAAATGACTGGACTAGAAATGACAAAGTCCACATTATTACTATAATAATATATATAATATATGTAAAATATATTATAATATCATACAATAATAAGAGCTAGCATAAATTAAGCCTTTATGTACCAGGTGCTGAGCTTAGATTATCTTGCTTAACTCTCCCAATAATCTTTAGTGGTCAGTACTTTCATTTTCCCCATTTTAGAGGTGAGGACAGAGGCACAAAGAAGTTGAATAATTTCCCAGCCTTGCGGCCAGAAAGAACCAAAACTAGGGCATGGATGCCGACGATTCATTTTCATGTTTACTCTTACCTACTCTGCTATAATTCCCACGTATGTCTGGAAGTCTCTCAAACCACAGCAGAAAAGTTAGATAATTTTGTTTCACTAAAGCCTTCATGAAGTCCATTTTAAGACATAATAATAAATAATTAACAATTGCTGAACAATTATGCTATACAATTACACATATTAAACCATTTAATTCTCACACCAACCCCATGAGGTTAGTAGTGATATTATTCCCATTTTATGAGTGAAGCAGAGAGATGTTAAGAAACATGTCCATGGTCACACAGTTAGCAAATCGCAGAGGCTGGCTTTGGACCTTGGGCAGTCTGGATCTAGAGTTGTGATCTTTATTAATAAATAGCCCAGTCAGTGAATAAAAGTGTAAAGCTGCGTGTAGAATCCTGTTATTGACTCAAGGAGTAGACTTGGCCACTAAACTATCTGTGCAATCTCAGGCCTCAGTTTCTTCATCCGTAAAATGAGCATTTTTCAATGATCCTTCCAACTCTGTACTTTAAGATGTCTGTATTTCATAACAGGAGTCTAGAAAACAATCACTGAAGTTTCAGGAACAAGTAGATAGCAAACATCAAGGTTTTAGGAATTTGAAAGGAGACAGGAGCCTACACACATTTGGAGTTTCATTCAGAAGACCTAGACCTAGGACACTTGAATCTGGAGGTGCTAGTGAGACTTTCGGAAAATAAAACCATTTGGCAAGAGGATGGTGTTTTGAGAGCTGATATGGGTTCTAGAGATGTGGTATAGAAGGATTTTGGAGGCTTCATAGAGTAGAAGGTAGGAATGGTTTGAAAAAAAAAGTACAAATTAGTGTCGTGTTTTGTGAATTTGGAGTTAATATTGGGAAAGAGAAGTCACAATTTTATCATTCTTAAAGTACAAGTCTTACAGTAAGGGCAGCACGGAATGATAGAGCCTAAGGGCTTTGGATAGGACGGATGCCGATTTGCATCTCAGTCTGCCACTCTTTAGTTCATGCTCAGTAAGTGCCTTAATCTCCTTGGTAAAACAGGAATCATATCGTTACCTTTGAGGGCAATTTGAACTTCAGTGTCACCCCACCAGCAGGCAAAGGGAAGGCGGCGGGGGAGGGGGGGTGTAATAATAGTGCAGAAGTGTAATTAGCATTTTTTCTCAGTTCTTCCTCCTTGACTCAGTTAAGAATCACAGGTCAGTGAGATTTAGAAAAGATTTGTTAATATTATACTTTAGAAAGACAAAGCACACTCCAAAGAGAAGCAAGCGAGAAGTGGGAATCTCTGAATTATATTTGGGCTGTGATGGGTGGTTCTAAAGGCATTCCTAGGTGATTGCTTCATGAGGGCAGTTTGATTGACACTTGGCTGTTATATAACTCTTTGTCTAGCGTGCATGCGCTTACCCAGAATTCAGTCTGTTATAATTAGGCATAAACATGATATTATATGACAGTATAATGAACATTAGATTGTGGGCAGATTAGGGTACTACTTTCTACACAATTGTCTGTGGCCAGGTTAAACCAGTTAAGATTATGGCCCTCCTGTCCTTTGTCTCTGGGGAAGCAGGAGGGATTCTCTAACTACCAATAGGGTTTTCTTTGGGAGGTCTCTAGGCTGGGCCTCTATTCCTTTGTCGACCCTCGTCCCCCCTTCATGCCTAACTAGCTACCTAACAATACTGACACTGACTAGAGACTCAATAAATTCTACTTTCATTCCAATAGGCCGGGATTGCTTTTCTTCCTATTTCCACCTCAAATCTAAGAAAGTCAATCCCCAATTAATTCTTAGCAGTGATGAAAAATTTTGATAGTAAAGAGGAATGAAGATGTCATATTTGTTCCTGATTTTCATTTCAAGTTGTTTTAGAAGTCTCGAAGAGCTTGACTCTGATCTCAGAGACAAAGGAATGGGAATACAGTGATAAGCAGCATCGTAAGGAACCCCCAGGTAGAGGAGCCCAGCTTACTCCTAAAGGTAAATATAGTAGAGTTCCACTAAAAAAGTCATAATAGGAGTTTCCCCTCTCAGTCCCACTTCCTCACCTCCATCCTGGGTAAGACCTGGTATACAAGCACTGGCCAATATCTGACTGACTTCACGGGACAGAGGGCTAGTTAGAGGAGGAGCCTCCATTATACCTTTCAAGGTCCTCCAAATGGCAGAAAAAGCAGCTTTAATGTTATTCCAAGGGGAGAAGGAGAAGAGACAAAAGTATCACATGTGTAGATGCAGAAGACCAAGTTGAAGAGAGGGGAAAGAGTTGCCCTGTATTATTTCCTATTACTGCTGTAACATATTACTAAAACAATGGTTTAAAACAACACAAATTATTATCTTACAGCTCTGGAGGTCAGAAATCCAAAATGGGTTGGTAGGCCAGCCTTCCATCTGGAGGCTCTGGGGGAGAGATCATTTCCTTGACGTTTCGAGCTTCTAAAAGCTACTCATGTTTCTGGGCTCCTGGTTTTAGATTACTCCTATCTCTGCTTCTATCTTCACATCTCCTTCTCTGACTTTGACCCTCCTGTTGCCCTCTTATAAGGACTTGTGTGGTTATATTGGGCTTACCTGAATAACCCAGGATATTTTGACCCCAAGTCAAGATTCTTAATTTAATCACATCTGCAAAGTCCCCTTTGCTATGTACGATAATATATTCAAAGGTTCTAGGGATTAGAATGTAGACATCTTTAAGGAAGGCCATTATCCAGTCTACCATGGTACCTAAACTTTAGTATCCAGAAATTTAGTTTATCTCCTTCTTAACTTTGTAACTTGAAACAACTCACTACACCTGTGGTCCGCATCTGGAACGTAGAAGTCAGACTGCAATCTGGAAGTTGGCTACAAACACTGTTTCATCTGGTGCTAGGTTAACCCTTCACTAGTACCAATTCCCTGGATAAAGTGTTTAATCATTTACAGTTGTAATGGGATGGTCAAAGGGAATGATATTTTCTTTAGTTTAAAGTGGGATTGGATGGAGAAAAGAGGTTTAGAAAAAATGAATGCAGGGATTAGCTAAAATAATTGGTATTCTTTGAGAATCCTAGGCCTTCCTTCAAAGTAAAATAAGATATGACAAGGTAGACTGACTCATTTATGTATTATGTGTCTTTTTCTTAATTCTTTCTTCACTTAGAAAGTTAAAGCCTGAGGACCGTCAAACAGCCCAACCCTAATAAATCTGCCACTTTCTCTTGTATTAGATGTTCTCCAATTTTCTTCTTCCCCAGACCCAACCCATGCTGGAGAGGGTTGCAGAAGATTAGAATAAAGATAATCAGAATAAAGCTGAGGCTGCTCCATTTGAATAGAAAGACAGACTGGGTTTAAGAGAACGAACATTCCCCTTGCAGAGGGCCCAGGCTCCAGGCTGAGAGCTCCTGCCTGCTTCTCTGCTCTTCCTCTTCTTGCTCCTCCCTCTGTGTCAAGCTGAAAAAACATCGGATATTTACTTTGATTTTCCTTTTCAAATGTGCTTGATTTTCAAGCCTAGCTTGTTAAGGACACTGCCCCACTGGGCAGTGGGGCTTCACTGGGTTCCTAGCATACCAAGTTAAAAAAATAAAACAAACAAACAAATAAACATCAACAAAAAACAATAAACACAGCCCACAGGAATCCCAAGTCACAGAGCAAGTGAGTTTGTTGGACTCATTTAAACTTTCTCCAAGACTAACTCCTCATGTATTTCATTAGATTAAGAGTCGCCCTAAAGTTTCTTCTGCATTGATGGTGTTGGGTTTTTTTTGTTTGTTTGTTTTTGTTTTTTGTTTTTGTTTGTTTTTTGTGTTTTTTTAGCAAGTAAGCAATAAAACAAACATGAAAAGTATTTTGATAGAAGGAGCAATCATGCTGTTTATATCTTTCAGTATCCAAAGAACTCCTAGTGATCCAAGTTTTTGGCACTAAGGGCAATACTTAGCAGACAGGATCATGCCCTTGATTTTTATCTTTGTGGACTTAAACTCAATGAAAGTCAGTTCACAGAGATGTTATTACTGGGCCAGAATAGACTTTTCATATCAGTAGGCCTGGTTGACTTTAACCTTGTGATTTTATTTCCCCCCAAAAATAAGAATAGGCAAACAGAGAGAGCCTGGAACTTGAGGGCAAACCCATTAGACAAAATGTATCTGAAATCTATGTTCTTCTTCTCATTTCCAATGCCAGTATTCTAGGTCAGTCAACTATTACCTCTGAGACTAATACTTACAATGGCCTTCTAATTGATCTCTCTTTGTCAAGGCTTGCCTGACTCTTGTATGATTTTTACACACACGATGGCCCGGGTGATTTTCAAAAGTGAAAATCAGATCATGTCACTCCTCTCACTGAAACTCTCTAGTAACTTCCCTTGCATTTAGGGTAAACTCGAAGTTTTTACTATGGATTTCACTATGGATCCATGGCTTTGCTTGTCCCTCAAGGCTTGACCCACTGTCTTCATGGGCTACTAGACTTCGATTTCTTAAGTAAGCTTTTTCAGGCCTCAGGACCTTTTCACATGCTGTTTCCTATATTTAGAAGTTTTCCCTTCACCCTATCCCTTTTATTCTTGCCTTTTTCTTTAGATTTCACCATAAATGTTACTTACTCAGGCAGAACTTCCTTTACTACCCTATTTAAATGAGGTTTCTCATTCCAGTTATTAGTCTCTATTTTAGTCTTTATATAACATTTATCATGATTTGTCATTTATTTTTATTTTTAATTTATTATTATTATTAAATTTATTTTCTGCTTCTTGTATTTGAATGTTGAGAACTCAAATCATGTTTTTCTTGCTCACTTTCTGTCTAGCAAGGCATTTAGCACAGAGTAGAGACTCAACATATATCTGTTAAGAAGAAACACTTTATTCTGATAGGAGGTTTTAAACATGGCTGTGTTTTCCATGAAGTAGTCTGCTTTTAAAGTTTTATTTTATTAAACACTATTTAACATGTTGAAGTGTCTGTTAAAATCATCTAGTTCTAAATTTTATTGAGATTGTTTCTATCCCTCAATTTCTTATGTTTTCTCATTTCAACCTTCGTAAATTCCATGAATATAAATGTATGCTTGAATGTAAGCATCATTTTGTCTACTTCATTCACTACTGTACCTCCAGTATATATAATAGTGCTTGGTACATAGTAGGCATAATATGTATACTGCTGTTACACAAAAGCTATCCAAGGTGAAGTTTCTAAGATGACCTAGCACTAAAGACTCGGCGCAATGGCTCTTATAGATTTTGCCAACTGGTAGCATATTAGCTAGAAGTGCCCCACAGAAATATATGTTTGACCTGGGTGATATTTTAAATTGTTTTAAATTAGTTGCCTGTATTTAAAACTTAGTTGCCTGTATTTAAAAATCCCAACACCAACTTTTCTTGCAAAGCCAGAAGATCTAGCCACACCAGGTCCTCTGCCACATGGCACAGTGGGCTGAATGAAGCTGGATAGCAGCTGTCTCTTTTGGAGGTCTATGTCCTCTCTTTTGCTTTTCCATAAGTCTGTGTTGATGCAAGTATCCTCCCCTGTACAACTGTCCTGAAAATAATAGTGGGGGATTTTTTAACTAGATAAATATAGAATTTCATCAAAAAAAACCATCTGGAATGAAGAACTGACTCAGAATATTTGTGCAAGATTGAAATGAAGTTAGTCCTGATTAGTCCTTCAGAGATTTGTTCAAAGCTCTCATCAAGTGGTGCAGTAGGTAGTGGCTAGAATAAAAATTATTTACTCTTGAGATTTTCTGTGTTGTTAAATTCTGGGCATGGAGTAAGGAGCTAAACTGATTTCTTCCTCTTAGGACCAAGCTAACTAAGCTCATAAAAATTAGTCAAGGGCACCATGTCCCCAATTTCTAAGGAAGGGAAGAAACAAATATAGGCATTATTTAAATCTGTCACTGGGCCATATGCCTTAAAATTTGACAAACAACTAGTCCCTAGACAAGACAAATCCAAGAGCTTAGTCTATCAACTGATGATGAGTGAATATCATCACCACCGATGAAATCTGAGTTTTTATCTGGGCATTTTGAAACAAGTTAAGCTCCCGAATAATGTGAGCAACTATTTGAGCTTGATATTCAGAAGTTCAAGTTACATTTGATGAAGAAATACTTCAGCTATGTTTGCAATAAGTGTCAAAGTAAAAAGTGATTTATGAGATCTAGAAATGAGTTATTGGCTTAAGTAAATCTGGGCTGATTTCAAAATGATGAGTTTATTATAAGCGTTTTGCTTTTAGAATTTTATTTTTTCCCTCTATTCTCTTATTGTTTTGGTCACTGTGGAAAAAAAAATAGGCCTGATGAGGGTAAAAACATCCAAGAACTACTGAGTTTGATTTAGCCTAGCAATTAGATATATTTTGGCAAGTGCTACTAATTTATCCTTAAAATAAACTGAAATGCTACAAAAATGGATGTTGCAGTCTAAAATTACTCATCTATTTTAAAATCTAATTTATAGCTTCCACTTAGATGTTTACAGATTATAGTAAAAAAAAAAATAAGAGCTATTAAAATTATAAAATGTTTAAATATAATTTATGAGGAATTTATCATTCATGATTTAATTAAGTAGTTCATTGCAGCTGTTCGGGTTCATTCCTGAATAAAAATATCTCATACCCAGCAGTATTATTGAAAACCTAAAGTTTTACTTCTATTGGTTTAGCTTTTCTTTCTCCTTTTTCTTTTTTCCTGAAAGTGTGAGAACACAATAATCTAGGAAATTGGAAAAGAACACTTTTCAAAACATGGAAAAGCATTAACATGTAGTTACTCACATCCGGTCTACAGATTGATTTTACTTGGACCTATGTATTGTTTGACGATAAATTTCAATTAATTTCCCAATAGGGAGACTTACTCTCCAAATCTTGATTTTTCAGTTTCTCTGGAAAAATTGGAAATTCTGGACAGTAGTGGGCCCCTCATCTTTATCCAGCAGCTATCGCATGTGTAGAAAAGGAGTTGTTTCTCTTTAAAAGGGCATGTGCTCTTATATTCCAATAGTAGACAAGCTTCTCACCCACCATCCTGGTAATGATGGAGCTCTAACTCTTGCCCAAGGTCATTTTCAATATGAACATCCCCTGATTCTCTAGATTGCACCCTAGGGGTTGGTCCTTTAACCAAGCCTGTAAGTAGCACCTTAGCATTCTGTCTAATTTTCAAGTCAGGAAAGTAATTTCTGTTGTCCCTTTCTCAGGGCCTAGGGTGTCTTTAATGAAGAAGCAAGAGAGTAGGAGCCTGAAGGGATGTGAAGGCTGCTTCTTCACCAAGGATAGAAGGAAACTGAAATTTCTATGTTTATAAATTCTTAATTACAATATACACAAGTGGGCCTTATTTAGGCTGAATGTTTGTAATAACACTGGTTATGTATAGTTCCATCAAGAGTAAAGACATTGCTAAATTGCCAGGTTTTTACAAATTAAGATGAAAATTGTATGTCACTGAGTCCAAATCTTTGTACCAATATAATAATTACTGTATGACTGGAATTACTGAAAAGTAGTGGCTTTTCTGAAAAAAAAATAAAAGTGAGAAAGTCCTTTTAGCTTTTTCAGAAACATCTTTAGCCTAAAGTGGGATAGTTGGGCTTGAAGGACTTGGAAAATGCTATTGAAATGACAGAAACCTGATCACAAATTAATCCTATCTACCAGTTGTAAGAGGAATTGATCTATTCAAGATATGTTTTTCATACCACTTCCATC
This sequence comes from Rousettus aegyptiacus, assembly GCF_014176215.1. NCBI lineage: Eukaryota > Metazoa > Chordata > Mammalia > Chiroptera > Pteropodidae > Rousettus > Rousettus aegyptiacus. The sequence goes on along the minus strand of NW_023416285.1, from coordinate 64,210,511 downwards.
TAAATTCCCTCAAAATACACCAAATGTAAAGAGTGGCCAGTGTAGCTATTAATCTCAACTTTCCAAGGCAAATTAGTGTGAAAAGTGTACCCCCTATGGTCACTTAATTCAAATTAAATATTTCTTGGTCCCCAATTATGGGCATGATTCTATGTTACAAAAGATGGATAAAATTTGAGTCCAGAAACTAGCATATGTTACAGATAAGTATGCAGGTGACAAAAATACAAAATACCCATTGGATGTTTTAAAGGATTATATTGATGATAAATGAACAACGTGCTATGGGAAAGAGAGAAGCATATCATTTAGGTTGAGCCTAGAAGGATAGTTTGAGCTGAGTGGAGAAGGAACATTTAGGCCCAAGGCCTGACAGTAGCAACACATGCTTGGTGATGCTCTGAGTACTCTGCTCTGACGAGAGTTGAAGCTTCTTGAGTGATGAGAAAAAGAAAAAGGAGTGAAAATTGGCAAGAAATAAGGCTAGAAAGCTAAATTATAGCCAAATCAAGAAGGCTACGCTAACGCATTAGAACATTGTTTTGAGGTAATAGTGAAAGGCACTGAAGCTTTTTGGGATTTTCATATTTTTATTTAAAAAAAATAGCTCTCCATGCAGTGTACAGCATGGATTAGAGAGGTGGGTGTGGAGAAGGGTCAAAGTTATTTTGAGGTTTCTAACTTGGGTTTGTTATTATCTTCTGTCTTAAACCTAAAAGATAAAATATCTATTAATTAGTCTTGGCTCAATGGTATGGTTTAATGTTAACATAATGTTAGATTTGAGTAACAGCCCTCTTTATGAATTGAATTATTTTGTTAATATATATTATTTTATTTTAGTATACTTTTTCATTAAAAAAGAATGTAAATTAAAAAAATAACATTGCAATTATTTGAGGATTTTCCCCACCTCTTTATGACTTTCCTCGGACCTTTTCTGCTTCCTTCTCTTTTCCGCTTTCACTGTATTCTTAACAGTTTTGCAGTAACTCCAGGGTAATACTACAAAGTTTGGGCATTGAAGCTGGGATGCTAGTGTTTCGGAAACAATTTGGGGGTCCAAATGACTCTTAATATTCCTGTTCCCTTTTGCTACAGACGGCTGAGAGTGTTGTAAAACATATAAGATGGAAACCTTCAAATCAAATGTAGTAATAAGCCAATAAACCAGGAATCTGATTATGACAAGAAGTAGGAATGAAAAGGAAGCATAACTCACTGCAAAGAGGTAAAAACATAACACACATACTAATATTTCTAATATGTTTTACCTTGAACCATTATATATGGAAGCTGTTTTGGCCTCATGGAAAATAGATTATTTTCAGCAGAGTCTACCAATGACAGGCCTTTGGAGATTTTGAAAGGAAAACAGAGCCCTTACATGTAAAATACAATTACAACCATGTGAAATATCATATTGTTAAGTCTGGTATTATTACACTGCTTTGGCAGAGACATACTTAAATGTTAAATTCTTATAAAATATGAAAAATGACAGCTGATAAGGAATATAAGGCTTTTTCATGAATTTCACATAACTTTGGAGATATTCAGCCCACTGATAAGCATGGCTGAAGTAAAATTCCATGGAATGAGCAAGGCTGAATTTAATATTTTATTATTTTGCCAATACTTTTATTATTTTGGAGAACTAGTCACAAACCACTAATATTTTTATTAAATATTATTTTTACTACTTATAACTCAATATCATCTTAATAAAAATAATACAGTCTCAAACTATTTTAGTTGTTGAGATGGCAATGAGCATTAAGTACACTCACAGAGTTCATATTTGGAGGAAAGAAAAGAGGTGGAGCTGAAGTCACCTGCCTCTGAGTTCCTACAGAGTGCCAATGATGGATGCTAGGGCCCTATAGCAGCAATTCCTTCATAATATCCATAGCTCATCCAAAGTTATCTGTTCGTTTCCCGCCAGTACATCATAGTTAAGATTAAGACCTCCAGAATCGGACAGGCTTGGGCTGGAAAGCTGCTCTGCTGCTTACTACTATGTGGCTGGAACAAGCTACCTAATATTTCTATGCCTCAGTTTCTTTATCTGTAAATGGAGACAATCTCTTAGGGTTGTTTTGAATGTTAAATGAGATATTCACCTAAAGCAGGGTTTATCAACCTTGGCACTATTGGTATTTTGGATTGAATAAGTCTTTGTTGTGGAATAGTGGTCCTCTGTACTATAGGATGGTTAGCAGCCTTCCTGGCTTCCTTCCAGCAAATGCCAGTATCAACTCCCTGTGCTTCTTCCCCTGAGAATTATGACAATTAAAAATATCTCTAGGCATTGTCAAATGTCCCCTTGTGGGAGAACTCCTCCCCTCCTCTCAAATCAATGATCTTAGTAAGGTACTCTGAACAAAGTAAATTCTCAAAATGTATTATTATTATTATCATTATTATTATTATTATTATTATTATTATTATGTATTGCTATTAAGGAGCAGAAACTTTGCACTTACAAAATCTCTTTGTTTCTTTCCTTGGCCTTCATGAGAATGTATAGACAAATGGTCAAATGAAGGAGTAAGAAAGGATGAGCCAAAAACTATATAATCGGCTCCTGGCTGTTTTTTTAAATGTAGTGATTTTCTTTTTTTTCTGTCATTAAGGAGAAATAGGTGACCCAACCCTTGGATCATTCCTGATATATTCCAGATTTTGCCAGGCTCTGTAGATGCCTGAGTAAAGAGAATGTCATCACTTTACCAAGCCTGCTGTATGAGAAAAGGATAAAATATAACATGTTAAATCACTTGCATGCTATTATACAAGTTGCGCTCTGGTGAGCCAAGCTGTCTCCGAAAGTAATTTCTGTGTATATCCTCACCTCTCACCTTTCACCATCGCTATTACTTAACCCACTGACCCAGATAGCTCCTTATTAACATTTAATACATGTCGAAGTGTTAGTGGGCTTTGAACAAGAAGTTTCTGACTTGCTTTTAGCTTTTTACCCTTGAACCATTACGTGAGTAATTCTTTAAAGCTCTTCTCTACCATTGCTGTAACCATGGCATATCTTTTTTTAAGATAAAAATGAACAATTTATGAAAAGAGTTGGATCCCCTGAAGCATGTAGGCTTTCATTCATTTAACAAATATTGATGAGTTCCTCTTATGCTGAACATTCTATGCTAGGGAGGGCTCAGTGAGCCGACTTGGTGGTTGTTTTCTAGTTGCTTATGCTAGAGAAGGCAAGTGAAAGGGAGTGCTGGGTGACACAGACAGGTAAATGGGTGATTACGATAGTCATCTGGATGGGATATGTTCTGAGAAATGCTTCATTAGTTGATTTTGTTGCTGTGCAAACATCATAGAGCACACTTACACAAATCTAGATGGTATAGCCTACTACATGCCTAGGCTATATGGTATAGTCTATTGCTTCTAGGCTACAAGCCTGCACAGCATGTTACTACTGTATAAAAGGCATGAGATTAAATCAAGCACAAGAGACAATGATGCAATCAAGAGATGAGATAAACATGAGATGTATGAGGCTGCTGCCAGCATAACATGTCGTACTGTTTTATAGCAAACTTTTTTCTAAGCAGAAAGAGTACACTCAAAAATAATGAGAAAAAGTATAGTATAGTAAATACATATACCAATAACAGTCATTTATTATCATTAACCAGTATTATATACTGTACATAATTGTGTATGCTATACTTTCAAACGAGTGGTAGAACAGTAGAATATTTTATACTGGCATCACCACAAACATGCAAAAATGGGGTAGCTATGACGTCACTAGGCGGTAGGAATTTTTCAGCTTCATTATGATCTTATGGGTCCACCGTCATGTATACGGTCCATCATGAAATGGGATGCCCTTATGCAGGCATGGCTGCACAGAGTGAGAAGTGCTAAAAAACAGAAGGTATGTCGGCAGTCACTCCAATTAAAGTACATAATGGGGCCTCTAGCTGAGTCTTCAGGGGTTGAAAATGTTGCCTCCATTTAAAAACAAAAAGAAAACTATTCCCATCGTCCTCCCTCCCTTCTTAAATAAATAAATAAATCAATAAATCAATAAATCAATCAATCAATCAATCAATAAATAAATAAAGTAAAGTTGCCTTGATGAGAAATATAAAAATTCGATAAGGGGGAAACTGGAAGTTGTGACATCTGAAGCATATAGCTCTGGTATATGCCAAATGCAAAAGTATTTGAGGACAGGAATGTTTAATTTAACATAAATATTTATTAATTTCTACGTGCATTCCAGAAAACATTTGATATAGCTAAACTTGGCAAATAACCATTTATTTTTCATTTTTTAATTTTTAGATTATAAAAGCAATACATGAACATACTTGAGTAGATTTTCAAACAGTGCAGAAAGAAAAAGAGGAAGAAGTTAACTCCCCTACGTCCTCTCCCCTTCCCCATGTCCACCTCCCTGTCTAAGATGAACATTTGGGCATGTATCCTTTCAGAGATCTAGTTATATAATTGGTGGACCCACATAAAATTGCTGTTCGGTGTGGTCAAAAATAGTCAAAATACCAGCACCTTTGTATAATTCCACTTAATATTTATTTAACATGATTTGAGTCATCCTACATGTATTATTCTGTGACTTCCTCTTTTTCATTAAAAACTTATCTTTAAACTCTGAGAGATCAATTTTATTTTTTTTGGCACATTACATCCTTAAAAGGATTATTAAAAAAATAATCTTGAGACAATAGATGAACACTACAGAGGAGAAGCTGATGATGGTAGAGCTGCTTGAAAAATTACTCATAATATGCTACCATTTGAAAAATAAACTGGTCGCCTAAAATCAGCCTGTCCAGAAGGCCCAGTTCTTTCCAAGGGGCCCATTGTGCATCACTAAGAAGCTTTTCAGTTTGCAAACAAAAGAATGTCCCCATCCTTTTCACTGGCTGGCCTGGCTCTTGCTGCCTCATGTAATTTACCTTTCAGCCACCCAGTGATCTCTGACTGCACTGTGCTGGGCTCCAGGCTGTCTGGGAGAGAGGCTGGCTGGCTCCAAGACCCAGAGGCCATAGTCTGCTAAGTTTTTGTGTTAACAACAAATGTTAACTTAGTTTCTGATGACTGCGGGAGTCTTAGGATAGTACCTAATCCTTCTAAATTGTTGTCTAGTATAATTTTTCATAATTGCTATTTTTCATAATAATGCCCTCAGAAGGCAATTTGAGTGAAAGCGGCACTGGATTTATGGTTAGAAAACTTGCCTTTAAATGTCTGTCTGCTCCATTGTTTATTAAAACTGATAGACTTTGGCTAAATCACTTCTCACTGAACCACAATTAGTTTTAATAGCTATAAAATTAAGATAGTAAAAAATATCTGCCATTTATTGGGTGCTTACTATATGCCAGGCACTGCTTTTAGTACTTACATATATTAACTCATGTAATTGGCATCATAGTCTCATGAGGTGGTCGTGACCCTATTCTCAACCCCATTTCACAGATAAGGAAACCGAGGTGCAGAGGTTAAATAACTTGCCCAAGGTCACATAGCTAGAGAATGAGAGGAATGGAAGCAAGAGGTGTAATGACTGGAGGAGGTTAAAGAAGTATGAATGATTTAGCATCTCTTCTTGGCCACTAAGGCAAAGAGTTGGTGATTTTTGTCCCTTCAACTAGTATCGCCCCCAAATCAGAGAAGCATAAACTTTTAGAACTGGGTAGAACCTCAGAGGTTGCCAAGGGGCAAATCTCTTGTTTCAAAAGAGGAAGACACTTGGCCCAAAGCATTCAAGAGACTCCAAGGTTCTAGCTTGCTGATAGTGTGTGTGTGTGGGGGGGGGGCTAGGTTTTGCTACCCAATGCCCTCAGGCATTCCCATGGTTTTTCCTATTTGGTTAAATACTGTAAACAATTTTTAAAAGCTGTTCATTGTAGAAAAAGTTAAACTTCTGTAATAGTATATTGAAATGCCATATCCCATCACCCATCATTGGCCAGTCTGGCTTCATCTGCATACCCACCCACTCCCTACATGCCAAATCGCACTGGAAAATTTGGAAGAGAATCTCAGGGAATCTTATGTATGATATATTTCATAGTAAACATGTATATATTTCTAAACTACAAGCACTCTTTTAATATTAGCACAATACTATTAGCACACCTTAAAAATAAAGATATTACTTAATATCATCAAATAGACGGTCAGGTTTCAAATTGCCCATTTGCCATTCTTTTTTCTTTCTTTTTTTCTTTTTTCTTTTTTTTTAATTGGTTTGCAGCAAGCAAGTATTAAATTTTTAACAAATGTAAGACACAGAAGGACACAGGAATGGTTAAAAAACAATTCCTACCCTTCGGTTCTGAACAGTCAGTTATGAAGTTGAAAACCGACTCTTAGAGCAGAACAAGCATGCACTGTGATATAGAGGGAAGCAGCACGGTGTAGAGGTTTGCTCCCGGGCTGCCTGGGTTCAAAGCCTACCTCTACCACTAACTATCCAGGCGACAGAGGTAAGTCACTTGACCTATTAGTAACTTCTCCTTATCTGCAAGATGGGATTAATAATGAACTGACCTCAAAGGGTTGTTTGGAGAAAAAATGTGATAATATAGGCAAACACTTAGAACAGCACATAGAACATCATACCTACTCAATAAACATTAGCTATTATTATGCTATCTCAACATGGTTATGACCTATTAACAAGTCTTAAAGGTACTTCATAGTGGAAAGGTGGGTAGTTCTGGTTATCGCACCACTAATAATAACACATAATGATAATAATGATGATGAGGATTTTGGCCAAGATTTTATTTTTAATGTGCAAGTCAATTAAAAGTAATTGACTTTAATTGTCAATTACAATCAATGTGCAAGTGTTTTTGCACTCATAGTATCTCTCTCTCTCTTCCTCATTTCCCTCCCTTCCCCCTCCCTCTCCCTCTTTCTCTCTTCCCACACCCTTCTGTAAAATGAGATCAGGACTTAATCCTGGGAGCTACATCTCCAAGGCATTTCTTTCCTAAAGAGCCCAAGGTACACAAGAGATCTGATTCCTAATTGAAATGGGGTAGCAACAGAGAGGTTGCTATAATCTCCATGCTCAGGATAACCACTCATCCTGGATTGCTTGGTTTATGCCTGTTGTCTTCTTTCCCTCCCCCAAATGTCCCAGTTTGTATAATAAATTATATGATCACCCTACCTATACCTAACTCAAAACATCAAGTGTATTTTTAAAAACATGTGTTTTAGAGTCAACCCCATTTATCTCCTGCCTCCCCCATTCCTCTATCCCACTCCAGCCCCTACCCTAGCCCTGCCCTGTATATACTCCCATCCCCAGAGTCACTTTAACTATTGGAGGCCTGTGGACAAGCTATGATCTGAGCTGTTTCTGTTGCTGAAAATGATTTACACTACAGCACTGGTGAAACATGGGCCATGTTCATGTGGTTATGCTTTCCACTGTGGATATAGTTTCTGTCATCAAGAATGAGGGGCAAGTCCCTAATCTGAGATCATTTAGTTGCAAATTTTAAGAATTACATAAATATTAAACAATTCCACTCCATCCCTCCTCTACCAATCGAGAGACCTGACTTATGTGTACTCTTTTTTTTTGTATGTTAAAAGTATTTTTACTCCTTGTATTTACTCGATCATTTAATACTTTGAATCTTAAAGCAAGTTTTTCTTACTACTCTTTCAATGTGACTTCTCTCTAAGATCTAAGGAAAGTATAAAAATGTGAAAAGGTCATGGTGCTCAGTATGAGACTAAGACAGATTTGGATTAGACAAATTTATGACAATAATAAATTGTAAGAGAAGAGGTTGAATTTTTTGGAGCCAAATAAAATACTGATAAAATAAAAATAATAGGAAAAAGCACCCAGATGCATAATTTGTCAGAAATTCCATTTTGCAGATGTGCAGTGCCTACTGTGTGCATGGGTAAGCCCTTCAGTGAGACACACTGTTGAATTACAGCACAGGTTCTCCAAAGAATGGATTTTTTATTTAGTGGAGAAGCTATGACAGATAATTCTAACACAAGGCAATGAGAGATATATGATTTAAGAGATGTCTGAACCCTGTACTGTGGGGATTTATGGAACACAAATGTGACTCTGAAGTTTAGAAATACTTCTGATTCTGGAAAGTAGAATGGATTTAGATAAGAAGCTCTATGAAGTTGTTATTTACTTATTTATTTTTGTACAGTGCCCCAGGCATGGGAGATTGTCAGCAATAGTTACTGATAATTATGACAAAGTAAGCTTTTAGTGTCATATTTTAAGTCTATGCATATATATATATATATATAAGGTTTTTAAATTAACCCCACACCCTTACCCCTTTTCTCACTGGACTTGTCCTTCTTGGCTTTAGATTCTGTTTTCATCTCCCCTTTTCAATCATCCTCCTCCATCAACTGGATCTCCAAATCTCTCACTTCTGATGCTTTTACTTCAGTTTACAAACTGCTCGAAACTCCCTAGTCTCCCATTAATCTCTTGCTCCATCCCCTCCTTTCTTATACCATTAGATTCCTTAAAAATCTATCAAGTGATAAATTTTTGGATCCACCTCTTCACTTCAAATGTATTGCTTAATCCACTCACCGCAGCCTGAATTCTGGCCTCACAAAATCTGTGGTGTGTGTGTGTGTGTGTGTGTGTGTGTGTGTAAAAGTACCTGTTTAGTTACCAAAGACCTAAAGATTAACTAGGGAAATGAGTTATTACTGTAATTAAGGACAGGAGCTATGGTGTCAGCCTGCCAAAGGTTTGAATTCTGATGCAAAATTTGTACAAGTTACCTAACTACCTAGTGCCTCAGTTTCCTCAACTGTAAAATTTGGGGACAAAGAGTACCTACTAGGTAGACTTCTAGTGAGGATTAAAGAGTTAGTTATATATAAAGAATTTAGAACTTGCTAGGTGTTGTCAGTCCTTATTATGATTACAAACTCCAGTCAATGAGTTTCTGTCCTTATCTTATTTGACCTCCCTAAGAGATAGCATACAAGAAAACACTCCTACCTTCCTGAAAATCTCTTCTTGGGTTTTGGCTTTCTGACCCTGTCTTATCAGGATCCTTCTGTTACCTATTTTTTTCTGCTTGTCTGTTAAATAATGTTTTCCCAGGAGCCAACCAGCCCCTCTGCTTTCCTCATGATATTCATTCTCTCTCTCTCTCTCTCTCTCTCTCCCTCATCCAAATCTTTGGCTACAGTCACCTCCCTAGTGCGGCTTTGAAGTAGTTCATGAGCCCCTCAAACCCAATAGGCTCAACTCCAAATCCTTCACCTTCCACTATAAACCTATGTCCATGTCTTGCTGAAGGCATGTGTACTGTAGCTCACACCAGAAATCGGTGGACCATTCTGTAGTCCCTCTTCCCACTCATCTTCCCCAATACTCTTAGTGATTAAGGCCTAGTTATGTCTCTTATTCATCCCCTCTCACCATTCTTACCGCTACGAACTTAATGCAATTCACATTCTCCCATGGACCGCCACATTAGGGTCCTTACTATTTTCTTTCTGCTTCAAGTTTTGACCCCTTTCAACTCATCCTTTACTGAACTTCTCCACTCTCTTTTCAGAATGTAAATCTTATCACATCTGGCCCCAGTGTAAAGTCCTCTAGTGACTTTTCATAGCTCAGAGGCTGAAGTTCATGTTTCTTGGCACAAGTAATTCTTTTTTATCTCCATGATCTCAACTCTCCCCCTCCCCTACGGGCCCTGTTTCCCTAAAAATGCCACTACTTGTGGTTCTTTCTATTCCTCATGCTGTTTCATGCTTCTCACCCTTTGCATACGTGCTTCCTATCCTTGTACATTCTCCTGCCTGCTCTTTTGATTGCTCAGAATCTAATTGTCACCTCTTTGGGGGAGCCTCATGAGATCACTATACAATATGACTTAGGTGCTCCTTTGTGTTCAAACACGACCCTATGCATACAGCTCTCTTAAAGTATGTGTAACAATGTAGTCTTTGACACCCTTATCCATCTCTTCTTTCTCTGCAAATCCCAGGAGGACAGCATCCGTTTTGTCTAATTTTGCATTCCCAGAACCTACTGTAGCACATCTGGTACATTGAAGATATTCAATAAATACTGAATGAAAGCTTGAACTAAGAGCAGGCATGGTCTTTCATCCTCAAAAACTGTGAGGTGGTTATTGTTAGTATAGAATCTAGGAGTAAGGATCTTATAGTTGCTTCTCCCACTTTACAGACAACTGACAATGCCTGGACAGTTCTAATGGTTACTGGAAAAACAGAAACTATTAAGTAAAAAGCTTGAAAAGAATTATACCCTTGGCGCAGTAATTCCACTTCTAGGAATCTATCTTAAATAAATAATCAGAGGTAGGAGAGTTTTATTCACCCAGATGTTAAGCAATTTATGTAGGAAAAAAAAAACTGGAAAAAAACAGAGAAATGATTAAACATCCAAAATTATGGTACATATATACAATTGAACATTATATTGCTATTGTATGTCATGTTTCCAAAAAAATTTAATGATTTGAGATGATGCTTATATTATGATTAGTGAAACAGCTGGATAGACAACTTTACAATTAAAGTTTTAAATTATATAAAGAAAAAATAACCTTTTAGAATAAGGAGGACAAAAGATTTGAAAGAAACATATTAAAATGAACTCTTCAGTAATTATATCTTGGGTGATTTTATTTTGTTTTATTTTTTATAATTTTGGGGATTTTCTAAATTTTCTAAAATAAGCATATTTACTTATATACAATCAGAAATATAAAAAAATTAAGTTAGAGATAATGGCTGAGTGAGACTATAAGTGAACATCTTTTGTTCTATTTGTGCAGCATCATTCCTCTTTTCTGTGGGAGAGTACCACGATTTGGGGGGCGTGGGACACATACCTCTCCATTAAGAATGTCCTCATGATGTGGATAAAGTTGACACCAACCCTCCAGGGGTGGGCATGTAACCCTGACCTGGCCAATCACCGTATTCCATCTGGCTTCAGTAACTAGTTCCAGATGGTCATGTGATTTAAGCTAAGGCAGTACTTTTATAGAAGATGTTCATGAGGGAAGAAAAACTCTGCTTACATTGGTACTAATGAGCAGTAAGCCTAGAGCTGCCCAAGTGTACACAAACACAGGAAAGCATTGCTGAAGGATAGAGATAGAGAAAAAATGCACGTGCATGCGTGCACACACACACACACACACACACACACGCATCACCTTCTAGTCCTTTGAGTTCTTATATCTAGCAAACTCTGGAACATAATCATCCCTGGACTTTCCGGTTGTTAAGAGCCAATAAATTTTAGGTTTCTTTGTTTGCTTAAGTAAGTTTTAGTTGGGTTTTTACATCTTGCAATCAAGAATTAATACAATTATATCAAACTATAATACAAGACTACAATATTCAAAACAGCATGGCACTGGCATAAAAACAAATACATTGTTCAATGGAACAGAATAGAGAGCCCAGAAATAAATCCATGCCTATATGCTCACTTAATATATGACAAAGGAGGTAAGACTATCCAATAGTATAAAGATATTCTCTTCAATAAATGGTGTCGTGAAAATTGGACAGATACATGGCCAAAAAAAAAAAAGGACTACCTTCTTACACCATATATAAGAATAGACTTCAAATGGATTAAAGACTTAAATGTAAGATCCAAAACCATAAAACTTTTAGAAGAAAACAGGTAGTAAACTCTCTGATATTACTAACAGTAATTTCTTTTCAGATATATCTCCCCGGGTAGGAGAAACAAAAGAAAAAATAAACAAATGGGACTACATTAAACTAAAAAGTTTTTGTACAGCAAAGGAAACCATCAACAAAACAAAAAGACAATTGACTGATTGGGAGAAGATATTTGCTAATGATACATCTGTTAAGGAGTTAATATCAAAAATATATAAAGAACTCATACAACTCAACAACAAAGAAACAAACAATCCAATTAAAAAATAGGCAGAAGACCTGAACAGATACTTCTCCAAAGAGGAAATACAGTTGGCTAATAGACATATGAAAAGATGCTCAAGGTCACTAATCATCAGAGAAATGCAAATTAAAACTACATGAACTATCACCTCACACCTGTCAGAATGTCTATCATCAATAAATCCCAAAACAACAAGTGTTGGTGAGGATATGGAGTAAAGGGAACCCTCATATATTATTGGTGGGATTGCAAATTGGTACAGCCTCTATGGAAAACAGTATAGAGGTTTCTCAAAAAATTGACTCAGCAATTGAACTTCTGAGTATTTATCCAAAGAAAACCAAAACAATGATTCGTAAAAATCTATGCACCCCAATATTCATGGCAGCACAATTTATAATAGCCAAGATATGGAAGCAACCTAAATGCCCATCAACAGATGATTGGATAAAGAAATTATGGTTCATTTGTACAACAGAATATTACTCAGTCTTTAAAAAGACATGAAATCCTACCATTTGCAACAATATGAATGGACGTAGAGGTTCTTATGCTGAGTAAAATAAGTAAGACAGAGAAAGATAAATACCACACGATTTCACTTATATGTGGAATCTAAGGAACAAAAAGAAGAAACTAATCAAAAACAGACTCACAAATATAGTGAACAATTTGGTTGTGGACAGAGGGGAGGGGGGGAGGGGCTGGGAGAATGGTGTGAAGAGTTAAAGAAGTACAAATTAGTAGTTGATAGATAGACACGGGAGTGGGGATCAAGGCATAGGGAATGTAGTTAGCATTAATATGTGGGCCAGGGGAGGGAGGGAGCAATTAGGGGGGTGGGTTATTTTATGAACTGTATAGATGTCTAACCAATGTACTGTATACTTGAAACTAATTAAAATAAATAAATTAAAACAAGAATTAACACAATTACAAAAACAATACAAATATAAAGTATAATTCATGCAAGAAGGCAAGGCAACCAAAGAACAGAGTACAGAACTGGTCCCTTACATCCCACCTGAGTTATAAAACGTTTCCATCATTGTAAATATGTCTGTTGGACATGACTAAAATATTTCACTCTTAGCCTCTTCTAGATGCCTTTTAGTACATAGCTGGCAGGGCATATTATTAAAAATAGCTAATAACCCTACAGGCACAGGGACTGGAGGCTCTCTACTCTGCCTAGTATTAAAATATTAATTGTTAGATCTGAGGAGTTTGGGGGGTCTCAAAAAAAGGGATGCAGCGAGGGGGCACTTAGATGGTAGGAGAATGGCTTTTTTCCCCCAGTGAGTACAAAAGGATTTTAATATTCTACTAATCAATATAGCCAACTTGGTGTGTACCGGCTGCACGTGAGCCATGTTAGCAGATATTATAGCTTCTTATTTAGGTATATCCCCTGCCTCCCCCCCCTCCCCAAACTGTGAATCCCCCTAGGCAGGGACTTTGTCTTAATGTTTTTGTGCCTACCTTGGTGCTCTATAGATGTTCGTTGAATTGTTAATATGAATCACTGTCTAGCATTGTATAATTCCCTATTCTGGTATTTTTCCTGATAGAAGTTTCCTGTCTAGAATTAAATTGGAATATGGTCTATTTTCACCAACTCTTTTGAAGACTTGTTATCCTCTCCAATATCAGTTGATTGAAGAAGAAAATTGTAAATTTTCTCTCTCAGGTATATTGTTGGTATTTTAACCCACGGTGACTTTTTTTTTTCTTTCACTAGAAAATGGATTTTAGAAATAAATCAAGATCCTAGAAATTTATGATTGCTTTGAGTGGTAACTTTTATCTGTTATCCTAAGAAAAAGGTATGGTCCAATGGCCCCGAGTACAAAGAACTTTGAATTTCAGTTCTCTCACAGCTGAGGACTTGAATCTTTTGCTAGGATATTGGGTTGTGGGTTCCCACACTTGATTATAAAGATTGTGATAGGGCCCACATCTGTCTACAATGGTACTTCCAGTTCCTAGTGCCTCCTTGTTCACAGTAGACACTTAAATGCTTGTTAAAGGAATAAATAAATTTCAGGAGAAGCAATCATATATATTGATCGAGTAGTGATAATTTTTAAGCAATAAGCTTTGAAAATAATTTTTTCTTAAACCAACGTAGGTCCTATTAACATCAAACAGGAGGGCTTTCAATATTAAATAAAGTAGGGGGTGCTGGTTGTTATAAATTTTGGATGCTACTTTAGAGAAGAGTCTAGATGCATCTAAAATGTTCCATTGCTTTTTTTCTGATGGGCACCTCTCATTTATTTTCCGTTCTAAAGCTCTCTGGAGAGGTGTTTTACTGGTTTATTAGAATGCATAGGAAAGCCTCATTATACCTGGAGTTCGTCATAAAATGACTGGGTTTCCCCTCTATTAGCTGTGTGATCTGGGGCCACTTTCAAAACTACAAAAATAAACGTATCGGCTCTATCTACCTTACAAAGCTGTTATTGAGAGGATGAAATAATATTCAGCGTAAGGAGGAACCATAAAACCCTATACAGATACTGTTGTTACCTTGGATAAAGCATTTCTCAGGCAGTGGCACCTGTCTTGAGATTCATTTTACTATTATTCTGCTCCTGGTACAGGCTAAGGCAGCTAAGAGGAACCCCAGGATCCCCACCCCTTTAACTATCGTCCGACAGGCAGAGAAACCATAAAGGAAGCGGGGGGCGGGGGGGTGGGGGGTGCGGGAAGGCGCCCAAAAGGCTTAGTATAACGACTTTGGTGCAAAACGGTTTGCAAACTCCAGTTCCCAGAGTGAACTTCGCAAGGCTCCCCTCCCCACTCCAAAGCCCCAGTCTCCAGAAAAGTCTCGGCAGAAGCTTGTTGGGCGGAGTCCACTGCGACCAATAGAAACCAACAGTGTGGTTAACAGGTTAAGGAGCAGGTGGAGAAACCGAACATGAATTATCTACGTCCTGGCTCAGCCTTTTACCGCGGTACCAGCCGCCACGCTTGCCCCTGACTAACAGGAATGGAGAATATTGAGGTCCAACACCTAATTCCCCTCCCCGCCCCCATTCCTGCCCCCGCACCACCTCCAACACCAGCGACGTCCACCCTTCTCCCTCGGGAGCGTGCTCGAGGGCTGGGAGGGACCTTTATTGTCTGGAGAACACCTGCCAGGTGGCGGTTGGGGTCCTAATGTGCGCGTGATGCCCAGTTTAACAAAGCATGTGGGCAGCACCACCGGGAGCCGCTTCTAGCTGCCCAACCACATCAGAGGGGAGGAGAGGTGGAGAGATGAAGGAGCTCTGAGGTCGGGAGCGGGCAGTAAAGGCTGGGGTGTCCTCTCTGCGGGTTTAGATACTCCCACCTCAGGGAATTAACAGGTCAAAAGAGCTGGGCCAGACGCCGTAGGGAGGGAGCGAGAGGGAGAAAGAGGGAGGGGAGGCGAGGAGGGGCGCCGAGAAGGGGCGTGGCCGGCGCGCAGGGGGAGGGCGCTGGGAGGAGGGGCTGCTGCTCCGCGCTCGCGGCTCTGGGGGCTCGGCTTTGCCGCGCTCGGTGCACTTGGGCGAGAGCTGGAACGTGGAACGGTCCTCGGATCCCAGAGCAGCCTCCGCGATGAGAAGCGCTCGCGGTGCCTGGGGTTTCCTCTGCGTCCTGATCCTCCTGCTCGGCCTCCAGACAGGTGGGAGAGCGCGACGGGTACCGGGGCCGTGACCCCCGCCGCCGCCTGTGCCGCCGAGGGCTCCAACTCGTTGGGGTGTGTCAGGAGAGGTGGCCGCCGGCTCCCAGTGTCCGTGCGTTTCAGCCTCGGAGAACATTCGAGCTTCCCCGGGACACTCCTGCGCCCAGCGTCGCTCACCTGCGGAAGGAGCCCCCAGCTGCTGGGGTTGGGGACCCTGAACTGGGGTCTCCCGGGCATGAGGGTAGCAAGCGGGGTTAGGCGTGAGCGAGGTGAAGGCTGAGGACGCGGGCTGCATGCAAGTTTAGGGTTGCTTTTGTGCAGAGGGTGCGCAGGGCAGAGGCGGGCGGGTCGGGGCTTTGCACCCAGTGCGTTATCTCCGCAGTGCGAGGCGCGGCCGCTGCTTCCTTTTGTTAAAAGTTGCGCGTGTGTGACCGGCGCACTGGAGGACCGGCCCGCAGGTTCTCAGCCGCGCCGAGGGCAAAGTTGGAGAACGTTTTCTTTGCTCTGCAGCTGCTGCTTTCCAACCGTGGGTGCTCTTTGTGCCCCAGAGCTAGGGACCGACCCGCTGTCGCCTCTGCTAGCGGCGCCACCCGTTGACACGAGTCGAAGGCTGCGGCGTTCCCCGCGCCCCGGGTTATGCTTTTGCACCGAGAGCGTTCGCTTCTGGGGCGGGACTCCGCGAACCTAGAGGTGGCGACTACGGGGACAACTTGAGTACGGCGTGTGGAAAGCAGCCGCTAGGTTGCAGACTTTTTGCTTTTGTAAATCTCGTGCTTGAGGCTTGCCCCTTTCTGCCACGGTGCCGTTTCCTGCCACGCGCCTCGGAGCGGCTGGAGGCTGCGTTTGCCGCCTACTCTTGGGGGACGTGGAGACAGTGCGTTGGAACACTGAGGTTCCCGACCCCAGCCACCTCCCGCGCCAGGCCAGAGTGCCGGGGCAGGAAGTCAGGGCTCTGCAAGCCGCGCGAATCGGGGTCTGCGACCTGTGATCGCAGCTCCCTGTTTTCTTTGGGAATTTTGAGATCGCAGCACCGTTTCCCACAGGATTGCTATACTTAAGGGCTTGCCTGAGGTGGGGGATGGAGTGGAACTTTCTGAAAATCTTATATTTTAAAGAAAATTTTATTATATCTACGAGGAAACTTGGGTGCTAAGGTGGAGGAGGAGGATTTGCAGGCTCCTGGAAACCTTCAGTTAGATTCCTGCTCCTTCTTCCCATTTTTCTGGGTGTCACTGGCTGGTGCGTCTGCCAGTGCAGGTGGCCTGACCAACTCCTGCATTGCTCTCTCCCAGGTCATTTAAAAAACAAACAAACAAACAAAAACAACAAAACAAGCCTTTAGGGCTATTCTGATGATATGAAGCTAGAAAGTGAGTCTGAACTGGAATTCAAGGGCTCCAGAGGAAGCATCGCAGTGAACTATTGTGGGACTCTGGACTACCGCTCAATTTTCCTTTAGTCTCAAGATGAAGCCTCCCCCTTCCCGGTCTCCTAAGGCATTGTGAGGTCTTTCCTGTGAGGGAAGAGAGGCCTTGCATCTGGATCCCTGTGAGGTAGGAGAGAGTTCACCAGTAAGTGTCCGGATTCCGTGAAGGTTTTGACCACCTCAGCTTAAAATGACATGTGTGGGCCTTATATCTTTGTGCCTTGGCATTTTTAATTTCAGCTAAGGTACGTGAACCAGCAATAGACAGACCACACAGAATAATTCCCTTTTTAAAAATCGAATGAATCAGTTCCTTCCTTCTTCCTTGTAATTAGCCTGCTCCATCCAGTAGATTTTTGGCAAAGGAAATTTTCAAGTCTGGCTCCTGATTTGAGGTGGGAGTAGGTGAAGTATGGTGCAATGACAAAGTCTTGTGCTGCCCTCTGGTTTTTCTTTTCTTAGCGATTTGATTTATTTATTGGCTGTGTGCCCTTGGACAGGTTGATTAAATTCTGGGGATCCCAGTTTCCTCAAGAGGACAGTAAGGCATCTGCCTCATGAATGATCCTTCGGGTCCAAAATTCTCCTCTTCCAGTGTTCTGAGTATAGACTCTACACTTTTTCTGAACTGTTTCCCTAATTCCTTTCTGCCTCCTTGGCATTCCTCTGCCTCTCCTGGTCACAGGGACCAAGCACTGGTGGTATCCTAATGATCTACCCCTGGTTAAAGCAAGGATATGTGGCTTGTACCGCCCTCTCCTTAGTCCACATGTGTTTACACCTATAGTTTCACTTTGAGGGCTAGGAGGTGCCAATTATGCAGGACTTCCCCCTCCCCCATATTTATTTACAATTCCTGTGCCCAGCTGGATGAACCTGCAGGGAGCAATGAATCATACCTTCCCCTTGTTCCTGCAGGTGTGAGGCTAGAGTCATCCCCAGCAACTGGACACATTCTGGATTATTATCCTACTGGAAATAATATCATGGTCTTGTAAAGGGATTTCGGATAAGTCATTTATCCACATTCTGGTCTTTCCTACTCATCCACACATTTATTCTTATGCCTTTATAAATCATGTATGCTGTGCCCTTGCAACACATTTTCTCTGGTGCCTGAAATTGCACATTACATGTGTATTATACTTAGTTGTTGCTCTTTAATTGGGAACCGTGTACCCAGCCCTGTGCTGGGACCCTTACCTGACATTTTCAGTTCTCTCAACAAGCCCCTGAGGCAGTACTGTCACCATCCCTACCATTTTACAGCTGGAGGAGCTAGCTGAGGATAAATCAGTTTCCAGAATAATCAGCAGTGAAACCTGAGGTTGGTCCCATATGCACATCTATTCACATGACTTACTAGAATCAGTTATAAAGTGAGATTCATTTGAAACTATTTAATGAGTACCTACTATATACCAGGCATTGTTGGAGGTTCTGGGAATACAGGATGGCCAAGGGCTTTACCGTCCCAATTTTTGCGAGAAAGACTTGCGAGAAAGAATTGCCTGTCTAATGATGTCTGAGTTAGAGTGTTCTCAGTCTGAAAGGAAGTAGTCATTGAAGTGAGAGTCATTAAATTATAGCCTCCCTGGAGGTATGTAGGCAGGTGACCCTGAGTATGAAGACTTTAGGTGTTAGCTGTACCATTACAGTTGGTCCCTCAGAAATGAAGATAAGCCATCTCTAAAAGGATGATGTAAGTCAGTTGAAAATTTTTTCCATCCCCCACTCTGAAAAATAAAAAGTGTTTTAGCTAGCATTATGTACTCGTGGCATGCCCGTGAAAGAGAAAACTCCCAGTCATGGGTAATAACCATTGGGCCATTTACCCTTGGTGAGAACGATGAGCTACAAGGGCAGGTTACCACTCACAGCTTTTTATCTCCCAAAACGAATTCCCATCAGGAATGTGCCAAGTATTCTGTGAGCTTCCCTTAGAGAGCATTTATGTACAGATGTTGTTGTGGTGATGGATTTTGCTGCTGTTGTTGACGGCTGCTAAAAGTTGCCCGTAGGATTTTGACTCATTTCCTCAAGTCTCTCCCAGCTGATTAAAGAAAGACACCAGGAAATGGGCTGCAGCGGCCTGAGCAGAATTCTTGAAGCTGAATTGCAGTGTGGGGACCCTTCAAAGGCAGTGGCCATAGCAGCATTTTCTCCAGAATGAATTTAGTTTTTAGCAGTAGACAGGCTAGGACGGGGGGGAGTGCTTTATTTTGTTGTATTCATGTGTGGTGATTTTTACAAAAAAGGCTTGAAAGACATTTGAAGGAATCTTAAAAATGTAAATTTTTATGTGGTTTCTGTAACTTGAGTAGGTATTTTGCTGCAAATCGAGAGTGAGGAGGGGTCTTCAATGGAGTTACCAGAGGTAAAAGTTTGAATTTAGGGCAAATCCAGGATAAATCTTTGTTGAAAGTAGACAAGACTTGTGGGTAAGCCTAATCTAATAGCTCTGATTTCAGACATTTTGGGCAGGAGACAGCCAGCCCATCTTTTGACTTCAAACTCTTAACAAGTAAAGAGAAGTTGTAAACTGATAGTCCATGTTTTGTTTGGCCCCTGTGATGCCTTTTTAGCAAATACTGAGACAATATTTAAAAATATAGAGAATCGATATCAAGATCTCTCAAAGGATGGAAAACTCCGCTCCTTGAGATGGGACCTGTGCTCTTCTGGTTGCTCTAGGCAATACCATGCTCTACTGCCAGCCTTCAGGTGTTATGCCTGCCTGCTTATCATGCTCAGGTAGTTCTATGCAGGCACCTATTGGGAGGAGCACAGGCCTAAGGAGAGAAGACAACCTTGAATTAGTCAGCTAGCTCCATGGCTGACAGTCTTGTGGCCTTGAATGGAGCAAGTTGCTTGACGTTGCTGAATTTCACTATTTCATCCTTGTTTTCTCTCTGATACTTTGGAAAAATTACCTAACCTCTCTGTGCCATAACTGTGTTCCTAAATGTAAAGACTTTAAAATGGTATAGTATATGCTTAATTACCTGTGAGCCATAATTACTATCTGTAAAATATGAATGATTATTATCCCTAAAATTATTCTTATATGACTGCCTTAAAGATTAGAAAGAGATTCTTATAAAGATGCTTGGCACCGGGTCTGGGATAGGACAGGCACCTAATGCATAATGAATTTCACAAGTATGTAGAATTTGACTATTTCTCTTTATAATCCTTTCATGCAGTTACCAATAAGTACTAACTTGACAGATTTTAAAATGAAACAAACTTTAATTTTTGTCTTGAGTTTTATATAACTTTTGACATAACAGTTGGGAATCACTAATCTTAGAGATTGAACAGACCTTGGACTTTTTTTCACCAGGAAGGGAAAAAACCCAGATTTCTCCAATGCAAACATTCAGACCTGTTAATTTCTCCATTCATATTATACTTTAGCCTTTATGCTTACACTTTGGTTATGACATAGTTTTGTTAGATCTCTTCCAATGCATACCACTCTGACAGCTAGGTTTTCAAAACTTGCAAAGTTTGAAGTTTAAGCTAATTTTTATTCAGGGCCTGTTGCATCAGTGTTAAGAGCTTCGGCTCTGATATTGACAACCTGGGTTCTTATCCAGTCCACTACTTGCCAGCAGCTGTGTGATCTGGGTAAGACCTTTTAGTTCTCTTACACTTTATTTCCTCATCTGTAAAATGGGCATGATGGCATAGGGCTACTGAAAGGAGTAAATGAGATTGTGCATATAACATGCCTAGCAGTGTCCCTCACAGGGAAAGCATGCCATTCTGAAGCTAATTAGGCTGATTTTGTTTCTCTTTCCACTTAGTCTCTTAAGAAAAAAATTGGAAATGGTTTAAAACCAGATTATATAAAAGCTGTTTTTAGTATTAAAATGAAGCGTATATATTTAATATATAGTTTTTTCTTTCTTTCTTTCTTTCTTTCTTTCTTTCTTTCTTTCTTTCTTTCTTTCTTTCTTTCTTTCTTTCTTTCTTTCTTTCTTGCCTGCTTTCTTTCCTTCCTTCCTTCCTTCCTTCCTTCCTTCCTTCCTTCCTTCCTTCCTTCCTTCCTTCCTTCCTTTCTTTTTAAACCCGCAGTTAGTGGCAATGTATATTTCTCTCGCTGGCTCTTTATTTAACCTTATTCTTGGCCTGCTGTCCACCAAAGGGGATACAGATCTCTGGATAAAAGTTTAGGAGGGGAAAAATCTGTAAATGACTGTTTTCTTAAGGTGACTAAGGAAATGTAGCTCACATGGGGTCCATGAACCTTGTTACCTTATAAAGTAGCATCGAAAGCTCCTTGAGAGTAAGGAACTTTTCCATGACTGCTTTACCTAGGAGTGAAAAACCAAGCTGAACTTGACCATTGTCCTGGGCTGGACACTCAGTGGTTCTCAGTAAGTATTGGTTTAACATCTCTCCTCTTTTTTCAGCACTTGCATAGCACTTTGAACATAGTAAATGCTCAGTAAACATTTAGGATTTAGTTTAACAAAGGTTTATCTATCATTCTCTATGCCTTGGTCTTTGCACATGGACTCTAGGTACTGGCTAGGGGTGAGAGAGGGACAGGGTAAGACTGCCACTGATTCAAAGTAGAATTGCCATCTTAAGAAGTGCCAAGTGCTTGGGCAGGATTTCAGAGGATAGGTATTTCTGTCTTGGTGGGTAGGTGATAGACATCAGGGGTAGTAAAAGTGTCCATGTAGGAGATAATATTTGAGATTAATTTCTGCAACTTAAAAGGGGGTGGAACATCTGTAGTTGAGGCTTCAACTGGAAAAAGCTACAGAAACAGGAAATAAGACATGAAGATCTTATTTGAGGCTTGTCTAATCTTTCAATTGGTGTGATGGCTGGGGGTAGGGAGCTGTGGGGTATGGAAGGGTGGACTCTGGCCAGCCTCATGGAGCTTTGGAGGGAGGGTATATTTAGTGTTGAGTTTGGTTCAGATTCTGAAAACAGCTTTGAAGTAAAGGCTAAGTTGGAGGTGACCCAGTAGTGGCCTTTACTAGTCCAGGGGTTTGCTTACTAGTTCAGGGCTTCTTGCTCCACCATTCTCCAAGGTTAAGCCCACTCCTCAACTGTGTCAGAAAATTTAGATACTCCCTTACTTTGAGCAGCCAAGACTAAGGGAAGTGTGTGTGTGTAAATTTTAGTAAAATACACATAAAATAAAATTTACTATCTTAGCCATTTTTGGGTGTATAGTTCAGTTATGTATATTCACATTATTTTGCAACCCATCTCTAGAACACTGTCTATCATGCACAACTGAAACTTTGTATCCATTAAACACAAACTCCTATTCTTCCCTCCCTCAGCCTCTGGACACCGTCATTCTGCTTTTCCCCTCTATGAATATGACTAGTCTAGGGACCTCATATAAATGGAATCATTCAGCATTTGTCTTTGTGACTGGCTTATTTCACTTAGCATTATGTCCTCAAGGTTCATCCATGTTGTAACATATATCAGGATTTTTTTCCCAAGGAAGTGTGTGTGTGTGTGTGTGTGTGTGTGTGTGTGTGTGTGTAGATAGATATATATCACATATTATCCGTTATCCATCAATGGACCCCCTTCGTAGGCTTCCCCCTTTGGGCTATTATGAATAATGTTTCTATGAAGATGGATGTACAAATATCTAAGGGAGAGTTTCTGAGGGGCCTCAGGATGGTTAATCTCATGGCTGAGAGCTGTGTTCATGGGGAGCTGGACAGAGGAATGATCAAACTTTTTAGAGGACCTCTGGCTAAAGGGGTAAGTGCCTGTGTATTAGGGTGCATGCTCTGGAAAGAAAGGAGACCACCTAAGAGACAGGAGGAAGATAAAGGTAGCAGACTTAATTTACTTTGGATGTGTCTGGCACTGATGAGATTGAGGGGAAGAGGAACGGGAGTTATTGCTGGTGTGAGTAACTGGGCGAACTGGTGGTATGGTGGGATTAATGGAAATAAAGCCTATTCGAGGGGGGCGAATATGATGCTGGACTCTTCTGTGTTTGTTCATTGATTATGTACAGGCTAAATTTACTTGAAATTCAATTCCACAGACATGATGGTAGATATAAATGAAATTCTTCTTAGGGTTAGGTTCATGTAAGAAACAAAACTAAACCCCAAAGGTCATAGAATATGGCTCTATAATATGGTAGGATTTGGGGATTATGAAGAATTGTGTGTTGTGTACCACTCATATAAGTACCAGTCATATAATGAAACATAAATCTTCATGAAAAAAATATATAGTCAGAAAATAATCCTGCATTTCTCCTCTGCATTAGGCCATTTAAAAAGTATGTTTATTGGTTTTCTCAGAGAACAAAATGGACATTTTGGATACAGAAGAGGACATAGGGTTGATTAAAGCTTTGGGAAATAGTCCCTTTGAAGGAAATTTAAATTGGATTTATTAAACCTGGAGAAGATAAGGTGAAGGAAAGTTGAGTGAATGGCAGTCTTCAAATATTTGTAGTGTGTGAGTGAAGAATGAGACACAATAGAGCAGTTTAAATTGCCCCAGAAGGAAATTGCGATTTATTTATTTTTGGGGGGGAAAATTCTTTGATTGAGAGAGTTGGAAATAACTTTATTGCGTTACTAGACCGAGTTATAGGGTCTTTGCTGCAGGTATGAGGAAAGCCAAATAATTGTCATTTGAAATGGTTAGGTCCTATCCACCTCAGTTGGATTGATGACCTTTTAAGGGCCTGTCTGAAATCTTTTCTAAATAAAATACCTAGCTCTTTTCTTCACTTTCTTGGTGCTGGGGTAGAGTGTTTCTCATAAATTCTGGGTGGACTCTAACATGATTCACTACTCTTTTCACAATTTTTGGCTATATTGAAAATAGCCAGTGAAGAACCCACAGCCTAAAAATGGATTATTGATCTGTTGGGGGTAGGGGTCTAACTACAGAATGAATTGTGCGATATGATAATTAAGCTGAGTGCCAAAATAAGAAAAACAAAAGGAAGTTCGAGGTCTGGAGAAGTCCATAACCTATCATAATTAGCCCTAACCTAAAAGTAATTGTGCTCTGTGATCACCCAGCTGACTGATTATTTTGAGATAGAGCCAGCCATGCTGTATGTCGACTGAAAGATCTGCAAGCGTGAAGGAAGTCCTTTTCCCTTGATTACTCAGGGATGGATTGTTCACTGTGTGACTTACCCACCACCCTGACTTCCCTTCCCACCTGTCCTTTCCCTTTGGTCATTTCATGGTCATGGCTCATAAGAGATGAGCCACAGTAGGGGAAGATGGTAGAAATGAAATTGCAATTCAACAGCTTCTAGTTGTTTACACCAGGGGGTCCTAACCCCCGGGCCCCCAGCAGACCAGGTACAGTCTGTGGCCTCTTAGGAACCGGGCTGTATAGGAGGAGATCTGGCAGGCAAACAAGAGAAGCTTCATCTGTATTTGTGGCTGCTCCCCAGTGCTAGCATCACTGCCTCAGCTCCACCTCAGATCATCAGGTATTAGATTCTTATAGGAGCATTGGTCGCTGGTGCCAAAAAGATTGGGGTGCTGGTTTATACTGTTTCAAGCCTGTCACGTTGAAATATATGATGATTTCTGACATGTGATTCCTGGCTTTAAGGAGCCTAGGATCTGTGGGAAGTTAAGTGCTGGGTAGATGCTAAAGTAGTAAGATTTGTAGTAAGATTTAAATAACAGTCCTGGTCCAGAAGCTAGGACCCATATTCATTACCATTGGTTTGGAGGGATGGGTATCACTTCCTTAGTAAAATGGCTAATTTAAAGGAAGATCTGGGACCCGAGTTGGTCAGGGTGTCAACAGCAAAGGCAAAGGGTTGCAGTTAGCCCAGACTCCTGTAGAAAGAATCTCTGTGGAGACTAGTAGAAGATGAGATGGGATCATTTTTAGGTACTTGCATTTATATTCTTCAGTAATTGCTGTATTTCCTACAATGCCATATGTGATAAGATTTGTGTAAGTGTAATCTGGTCAATTAGTTGCTTACTTGGAAATAACTTTAAAAAATGGAAAAGTACAGATCTCACTTTTGCATTTGTTACATATATTGTATGCATAATGCAAATCCAGAGGTCTGAGAATATGTACTTTTTGTTGCTTTTAAGTCTAGGGCTAATTACAGTCCTCAACCTGCCTACTCTGTTACCCCCAGCCAAGATCATAGGTTTTGTAGACTCACCATCTGATAGGCAATAGATGATCTTCGATTCTCTATTTATTAACAGATTTTAAATATTTAATAAAATTATAAACCGAGTATTTAGCAGTCTGCATAAATTCATTTATTAAAACAAACAAGCAAACCCAGACCAAACCAGCAACAAGGAAAACCCCCAAGACTTGATAAGGGTCCTGTGTGGCTTAGGACTTCTTGAGATTCCACTCTGGGTTCCCCAGCTTTCAATAGAAGGTAATTATGGGCACTGTCACTGCTCACTGCTTTGGGGAGGAGTTGGCTGTGGGAGGCACACATCTATCATTTGAGTAAAAGGTGTAAGTGATGGCACTTGCCAAGGAATGCCTTGCTCTTGACTGAGGGTTAGGGGGCAGTAGGGTGGGGGAGTGCAGATAAATAATAAGGAAAGTGAGAAGAGCAGAAATCCTTACTCCTTATATCTTTTTTTTTTCTTTCTTTCTTTCTTTTTTTTTTTTTAGTGATGCAAACCATTTAGCTACATTGCGTTTACCTCAGGTGACTCAGGTGATATCAGGGGGGTGTTAAAAAATTCTTCAAAACAACCCTGGGCTGCTAGTAATTTATATATGATGGCCTAAGTAGACTCTTAAGAAGAGGATTGATTGCTTTGCAGAGTTAGAACAATGGGGGCTTTATTACAAAGAACTTGGGAAATTATCTGGTGTCTCCTTTTATTGGAAGGAAGTATTTATAAGTAGGGATTTAATGTAGATTTGGCTTCTGGAGAAAACATTTGTGGTGATTTTAGAAGTACGTTAGGTGGCTACTAGCATTGGCTATCTGTTAATTTGGCTAGTGCCCATTTATAAGAAAACTAGATTTAATGTTTTTTAAAAAAATGAGAATTACTCTACTGGGAAAGACTATGGGTACTCTGAAAGTGATAACAATTTTTTTTTTTTTTTTTAGTTTGTAAAATGTTTAACTGCATTTTCATTCTAATTTTCCCAAGGTACATTTCTTTTTTAATCGCTGACATTGATTGAAGGTACCTCGAGAAGATTTCACTTTAAGAAATGGCCTGGTAAAACCACATAGACTTGTCTTTAGGATTTTTGTCATTAAATTAAACCAGGATTCTTAATCCAAACTATGTCTTTAGAATAGCCACTTGAAAAATGGTTAATTAGGATGTTTGAATGTTTTTTTACTTATTTTAGTATAGTTGGTGTATTTATTGAAGAGAAATAGTAGACAAGTTTCTAGCTCAACTGAAATGCTTGAGTTTTATAAAAAAGAATCCCCCCTCCTGCTTTTTAAAATAAACTAGCATATGTATAAGGGCTTATGCATTTTTGAGTAGATCTGAATGTGTAGCCTAATTTACATTCCAGCATTTTCAAGGAATGTTATTTAAAATGATCACCTTAGTTTCAGAATGACTACCTTCTAAAGAGAGGCTGGCCAAGGGGGTGGATGTTGGAAGAGCTAAGCTGTGGCCTGCCATCAGGTGAGGAGGTAGTCCAAGACTAGATGCCTTTGGCTTCTGTCTCTATACGGGAGAACTGGAGCACCAGCTCTGGCCATACTATTGTAGTGCTTAAGATTTACAGCTTCATTCTACTGGTACCTTCTAGTATCTTTTAAACTGACCCTATACCAGGAATTCATGTTTGTTCACAAATAATTATTCAAGTATGCGAGGTATAGCAGTGAGTACACCAGGCAAAAACCTTTATCCTCTTGGGGCTAATGTTCTAGTGAGTTCTTTTTATCTCATGAGCCCAGGCCCACAAAGTGGCCCCCTCCCCCCCCAAAATTGTCTAGGGTCTCACAGAAAGCAACTTAATTTAGATTTATTTCAGTTCTGTATTATGGTCAATTAAGGAAGGAAGCAGAAGAGTCAGGAGGGCTTGGGTTCAAGAATGGGGAAAGAGGGGATAGAGAAGGCAAACTAGGAGAACAGGGAAGGAAGAAAGGTGGACAGGGACTCCGTAGGAGCTTTTTGAGATGTCACTTGAGTTCTGTCTGTCACCGGCCCTGCCCTAGGAAGGGCTGAGTGCTCCCCACTGTTCCAGCTTTTCATTGCTTCAGCGTTTGTAACTTAAGAGCGCTGAGCCTCTTGAGCAGGTGTTTCTGATGTAGGACTTACCGAAGCGCCTTGAATGTGTGCAACACCAGGAGATGCAGACAGGTGTCTTCACTTTCAGGATGTCGTGGAACCAGCCCTTAATGTGCCGAAGCGTGTTGTTAGTCTGTAGGTTTGGAACCATCTTTCTCAGAGTGCACCGGAATGCTTTTTCACAGCTCAGAGAGATGCTTTAGGGGTCCAGGCTGAATGCTCTTCAGTATGTCTCCAAGGATTAAAGGTTATGCGCCTCCTTTTTAAATTCTTTCACCTTTCTTCTTGTTAAAATTTGATCATTTTTGGTTTTCATAATAACCATGTTCCACTGGTAGCACTTTGTGTCTGACAAAAGCACCATTTAGCCACCATCACTCCTACTGCATATCACATTTCAACTCTCCTGTCACTGTAGCTGGCCTGGGTGAGGTGACATTAGGTTTACTTTTTGCATTTTGGCCTTACGGTGACCTTTCAGAGGCCCATGATGTGAAAAGCCATTCAGTTTCAAATCAAAGACTGACTTCCCAAAATGAGAATTGACACTGTTTAATTACTTAGGGCTGGAAGGTTCCTTCTCTATCAGTTCTTGGCGTGGAGTAGGACTCCTGCCTTTGGTGCTGTTAGTGTTGATCCTCGGGAAGCAATCTAAGATAAAGACTGTCTAGGGACTGAAAGAGGTGCCCTCCTGAGTTGTGGGCAGGAAGGTGTCCCCAGTGACCACAGCTTTGCTTGAAGGCATTAAGGAGAATTCCTCAGCCACTTGGTAGGATGTCAGGTGACTATTTGATGAAGTACCAGATTTAGGTTTACAAGTAGGAGTACTTTAATAATTATGACATCGGTTGCTTTAAAGTACTTGCCCTAGGTTTGAGGAAAGACTAATGTTTCTAAACCAGAGAATTCTTTTCATCTACTGTAATAACCTATTGTTGGGGGTGAGAATTTCAGGGCCTAAATTTAAATAGGTCCTGTTTAAGTGTGCTATTAGTTGAGACTAGGGGAAGATAAAACAAAAAAGTTGGGGACCTGTGACTTCTAGGTGGTTCCCTATTACAAGCCATTTTATTTCAAGATGGAGGAACTGAACCTCACATTAACTTAAAAATTATGTGTGTGTGTGTGTGTGTGTGTGAGAGAGAGAGAGATGTGAACATTTCTCACAGAGAGAATAGTGTAATGAACCCACATATAAACCCATTATCCAGCTTCACCAGTTAGATCACCATCCAGTCTTTCTGCTTTCCTTCCATTCATTTCATTCTCCTATTATTTTGAAGCATATCTAAAGTATCATAGAATTTTTTTAAAAAAACATTTTCAGTATGCAGCTCTAATATACAGACTCCTTTCTCTAAAATAATGATAATGCCAATGTCAAACCCTTCCAAATAAATATAACTCCACAACTGAGTATTCAGTATTCGCATTTCTCCTATTAAAAATAAATACACAAATATATGAATATTTGGTAGAATCCAAACAAGGTCTGCACATTGTAATCGATTGATATGGACTTTAAGTCATTTCTTATTTATAAGTCCTATTGTCCCCTGTTTTTGTTGAAGAAGCTGAGTATTTGTCCTGGGCAGTTTTTCAGTCTGAATTTTGCTGATTACATTCCTCTGGTCTCTGTATAAATTGGTGGTTAGGCTTGATCATATTCAGGTTTGATTCTTAATTTAAAGAAATTTTTTTATTCACATAACATACAATTAAACATTAAAAAAAATTTACCTATCTCTCACCTCACTCCTCTTTGGCAATTATCAGCTTGTTCTCTGTATCTATGGGTCTTTTTCTGTTTTGTTTATTGTTTTTTCCACATTCCACATATATGATTTTAAAACAAGACTACTGAATAGATGCTGTGTTCTGCTATTCTATTTTCTCCCCCCCCCCTTTTGGTATACCATTGGGTACTTAAAAAGATGTGTATTTTTTAATGGTTGCCTTTATACTGATACCTTTAACTAATACCCTTGGTTTGCTCCTTATGAGGGGCTCTTTTTTATTGTTTTCCTAATAGAGGTAGCATTTAAATTAGCTAGTAAGTAGTCTGTTCCTTCCTCTCCCTTTTTTTCCCCCCTACGTTGGGATTTACTATCTATCTATCTATCTATCTATCTGGCAGTCAGCTAGCATATTCTGCTTTTCAGATATGTACTTCAGTGTCCCCTAATTTTTCTGATAGCTGTACTAAAATTACTTCATCAGAATATATAGCCATCATATGCTCTACTATCTCCTTTGTTACTACTAGCCTTAGTTCTGCAAGTACATATATATTTAATGCTTGCCACTAGTTCTTATGTCCTTTCTTTCCTGACATTTTGGTTTTCCAAAGCTCATTCTTTATTATATGCCTCAGGAAGAAGCACCTATGGGAAGTATTTCCTAAATTATATGTTCACAACAGTTTGTCTGTAGCCTTTATACTTTTTAAAAGTCAGTTTGACCGATATGTAAATCCTTGGCCCATCTTTTCTTTGCTCAAGTATCTTGAGTATTTTATTGTGTCATCTTTTGCCATAAAGTGTAGTCAAAGTCAGCTGATAATCTGATTTTCTTTCCTTCACATTTAACTTGGTATGTTTGCCCAGATATTCGAAGGAATATTTTTTACCTTTATTCTTTGAAATCTAGTAGTTTTATAGCATTGGCTGCTCTGGGTTGATTTTTTTTTTTTCCAGGGACATGATGTGCCTTTAATATGTAATTTCAAATGTTCTTTTCTTTTAGTGACGTTTTTCTTGTAATATAACTTTTGCTATTCATTCCAGTCTTCTTTGTTGGCTTTAGAAACTCCCAATACATGTCTATGAGATCTTCTTTGCCTATCTTCTATATCGATCCCTTTCAAATCCTTTTAATGTTTTTATAATTTGTCCGAATTAAAAATTTTTTCCTCCTTTCCATCTTCTAGTTCTTTTAAGGTACTATTCATTTTATTTGCATTTGTTTTCTTTTTCTTTACCCTTCATATATAAAATGATTTTTTTTCCTTTTCTAATTCTTAGTTCTTGCCTTCATTTTCAAACCTTACTTTTCTCCAGTCAACTGATCTCTGGGTTTTAAAATTCCGATTTATGCTGTTCATTGTAAATTCTTTTATTTATTTAATTTCTTTTAGATCATTTAAAAATATTAGTTTATAGTTTTCATTTGATTTGTGTCTTCCTGGTTTGATTTTATTATCTATACTAGGGATGGCATTCTGTTCCTTATTTTTTCTTTATATAATTATTTGGAATTTGGAATTCAACTGTGATTCTTTTCTGTTGTTCACTGTGAGTTTTCCTATATTTTCAGTAGGGCCAACATAGCTCTTCTAGCTTCACAGTTCTAGAGAACCTACTTGTTTTCATGAGGTGGTAAAAATTATCGACTCTACTTTTCTACATCCTAAGACCTCATTTTTTGTTTTCAATCCCCCTCCCTACCCATCTGACCTTCTTTTTCCTTTGCCCCTATTTTGCTCATCTTATATTCATCCCCAGCATTTTCTCTTCAGTATGGGGCTTTGTTAGTTTGTAGGGATCAGACCCTCCCCCCACCCCCCCCCAGAATATTCCAGATATTAGACATACATGGGTCACAGTCCCCTCTGCACTGACTGGTGAAATTGGAGTCTGCAGGGTCCTCTGCCAGTTTCTGTGGGTGTTCAGAATGGCTCTGAGGACTCCAGTAAGTACCTAACGGCAGTTTGTGAAGCTGTTGGTAGCTTGTCCCCAGGCCTCAGATAAAGGGTTGGGGGAGGGGGCGGGGGGGGGGACCTTATCACCTACCTTTATTATAGCTGTTGTCCTTTTTGATTCTGCTCTGTTTGTCTGTTTTTAAGGTTATGATAGGGGCACATTTGAGAGATCGAATAGTTATTTTGTCACCACTATCTGGCCAGAATCTATATGGACTTTTATACAAAATTTGGTAACCTCAGAGTCTACCAAATTGGGACCAAAGTAGCAGTCTCGAAACATTAAATCCCTGGTAGCTACCTTTAAAAATAATTTTCTTCTAAAATAAGTTACTAAAAACATATTGGAGAGAGTAAAGTTAGTGGTCATAGACTATCTGAAAACTGGAATCGAACACTTTATGTATGGCCTGCCTAGCGTTTACTTTCTAAGCTGATTGTTTGTGATAAAAATGTAGTGGTTGAAATCATCTGAGTACCAGGAAGTTCATATCTGAACTATTGTTTCTGAGGAAAATGTATAAAAAGTGACAGACTTTTGCTATTGTTTGTTTGATGTGACATTCCTTGAGTACAGAAAGAGATAATACTAATTTATAGCTTAAAAGCTTTAAACCTCATGTATATTTTTAATATCATCTAATAAAGATAAAATCATTACTAAATTAGGTGCATTTTTCTCCTTCAGCCAGTGAAAAATTTGCATATCTCTAATTATAGTGATTTGAAAAAAAAAATTGTTGCCAGGGCTTGACATAATATTAATTTAGATTTCCAAAAATACTAAATTTCCTTCCTCCAATTTGAGTTTCCTCCAGTTGGCCATTGATTTAAATTACATACTAAAAGGTTACAATTTTAGAATTGGCCTCTTTCTCCCCCTGCTTTTAGGGATAGCCATTATTCTAAAGCCATATAAGGAAGGGGTAAAACTTTCTCAATGGACATATTGGAAACTTTGTTTTTTTTTTTTTTAATTATGGAGAATAGAGCAAGAGTGTTTTCAGACATTTCTACAAAGAGATTGAGAAGAAATCATTTCAAATACAGGGCTGGTCATTAAGAATTCTTTACAGAAAGGAAGCAGGCTTAATGTATTGCTCTAAGTGAATGTCACCCAAGAAAAATTAAGGGAAAAGTGAACACTCATTAAGCAAATTGACCAGCAAGTGTTCTGATGAATGTTGCAATGAATTTGAATAAACTAATTTTGTCCATTAGTGTGCTTTTAGACCAATGTGATTGTTTTGGTCTAATTATTTTTTATTTTGTTTATTCAAATGTAGAATGGCTACAGAATTAACCATTGCTGCAATTATCTGATTAGCAATTTAGGAAATTGGTGAATGGTATCGGACTACTCACCAAGAAATGTCATATTTGATATTTCGTGCAGCCATGTGCATGAACACTTATTGTCTAAGAGAAGCCTGTGCTATCTTCTGTGTCTCACCCACTGCGAATGGGAGCTCAGAGGCCCTCACTGGATTAGCATGGCCTGTAGACGTGGGCTCTGGGCCCTCAGATGTAGTGTACCAGATTGAGGTCTGATGTGCTGCAGAAGTTGTCTTTGCCACCCAGTGTCACTATTCTGGAGTCCTGTCGCTGTGACTGGTGAATTCTGCAACATTTCCCACTTTTAAAGCTTGGGGATTCGAGAAATCTGTGCCTGAGTGGCTGCCAAAGCTTGTCAGGGGGACCCAGTGCGAGGCCGATTTCTAGGTGTAAAAGCCAGGCAGATTTGCTCACTCAAGAAAATCTGTTTTTGCAGGTTTGCTTTGAGTTCCAAGATACAGATACTCTTAAGATTTTTTTTTTTTTTTTTTTTCCCTGCACTAATGTCTTGGGTTTCTTCTAGCTGCCTGTCTTTTTGGGGGGAGGGGAGTAACTGGTTCTCCAAGTGGGGGCCTGGACCAGCAGCAGTAGCATCACCTGAGACTTCATACGTGCACTCTCCCACCCCACTCCAGACCTACTGAAACTGGAAACTCTGGGCGCAGCAGTCCATTTTAACAAGCTCTCCAGGTGATTCTGGTACAGGCTAAAGTTGAGAACTGCTGGCTGAGTGCAAAAACTATAGGCCTTTGTCACAGCATTGGGCTATGATAGTTAAATTAAAGCTTCTGCAGTCTCAAGTGTCAGACAAGGGTGCAATTCTTAGTTCTCCTTCTGTGCACTAGAAAGATAGAGGTGAGTTTCAGTTAGTCCAGACAGGAAAACAGACAATTGTAGTACTGTGGGACAGTGCCTCAGTAGACTGCAAGAGGCCTTCAGAAAACATGCATATGCATGGGAGCAGGGACTGGAAGGCCCCTCTAGAGGTGGTATTTAAAAAGGACAAAATGATCATGTCTCTCCCTGATTAAAACCTTTCAGAGACTTCTCAGAGCTCTTCGAATAAGGTTTGTGTGTGCAGATCCTATCTATGGCCTCCAGTGTCTCCTTTTAAAGTCCGTTTTGCACATAGAACCTGCCTTGTCCTTTGCGCAGTGCTTTCTTACTCCTTAATGTTCTGCTCCTTCCAGCACTGCCAGGGGCACCAGTTTCCTCCTGGTCTTATGCACTTCTGATCCCAGCTCACATGTTTCCTTTGCAATCTTTTTCGACCCCCCAGGGTAGGTCAGATCAGCTCTCATTGTATAGTGCACTTCATACTCATCACATTGTAATTATATAATTGCATAATTTTTAGTTTATTGCTCAGTGTTGGAGCTAAATATAAATTCCATGTGGGGGAGAGACCTAGCCTGTTCACTGCTGCCCAGAGGCCCAGCACAAAGCAAACATTCAGAAAATATTTTTAGATGGATGAATGAATGGGGGGGGGCAGTCCCATTTTAATCTGTAGGTCATGGGGCTGGTTAATGCGTGCAGTTTTGATAGAGGTGTCACCTAAAGAGTTTTATTTACATGAGCGATTGCCACCACCGCATAATCCTAACACTGGAAAGGCGAGTCCCGAGCACATTGGCAGCAGAATTTCATAACTTGGTTCTAATTTAGGACACCCAGGAGAAGTTCTTGAATATTGCTAATCCAAGGATATGGGAAAGGAGAGAAATCCTCTGATCTCGGAGATATTCGTAAAACGTGGGGCAGAAGCCAGCAGCTGGAGTGGTAAAGGTGGTGCCTGGGAAGTGTCCCCAGGGAATGAGTGTTGTCCTTTCCCCGCTCAGGGCTTCCAAGAAGAATTGCCTGCTTTGCTCACCAAATTAGGGCACCATATTTCTTCCCAGCCACTTCTAAGTCCATTGAATATAAGAGCAGAGATGTACTCTTTTGCCTTATTTTAGTCTGTTTGTCTTGGCTCGGATAAAGCTAGGGTTTTTCATTCCTATTCTAGAAGGCAAAAGCATGGAATTAACCTTCCAGGGGCAACAGCTTCATGGTGGGGGCATTTGTCTCAGGACACGAAGTAAGCCTCACTGATGTTTAATAGAAGAATTGCCAATAGCATACCTGTGTGTAATTTTTAAAAATACATAAATTGAGAGTTGAGGACTCAAAAAATTTTAAAGGTGAAGGTTTCAAGGCCTAGAGGGTAAAGATGCTGACATATTTAGGGAATCTTGCTTTTAATAGAGGAACTGATAATTTGTTGACTAATTTGTCAATTAGTTGAGTTGCTTCTTTTTTTAACATTTGAGGCTACACATACTCTCATACCTATTTTAAACTCCTTTTAGATTAAGTTGATGTAATAAACAGTGAGTTTTGGAACAAAAGACACAAACGCAATTTCTCACTTGCTGTCAGAATAGCTGTAATCTGCTGAGTTGGCCAGGAGTGTTGATAGCATGAATGGCTATCGTTTTATGTTTTGGTGCCTGTGTCCTTTAGTTTATTTATCTTTATCAGATGCCATTTTCCTTCATAACTTCATTCCACATCCCCTCTGCCCTCCTGCCCATCCTGGATCCCAGTGTGGCTCTAATACTTTGTCCGGTACTCTCTTCCTTCATTGTCGTCAAGTACAGTAATTACAGCAATAGGACCATTTATTGAGTGTAAGGTACATAAAGGATTTATAGGTGATATAAGAATCCTGAAATATTTTACTTTCAATTTATACACATCAAAACCAAGATTTGGAGAGGTCAGGTAACTGCCCCCAAAATCTCACGTAGCTTGGGATGGAATTCGTGGTTGTCTGGCTCTAAACCCCACACCTTTTTTTTATTATATTCCTATTGCTTTATCATCATGTCCAATCTCTGAGCTTGACTCTAGACTTTAAAATACTGCTGAATAAAGTTACAAACTTTGCAAGATTGGTACAAAGAACTCAAGGATACCCTTCACCTAGACTCACCGATGGTTAACATTTCGCCACATTTCCTTGGTCTATGTATATACATGTTATCTTATTCTACCATTTTGAGAGTAAGTTGCTAATGTGGCCCCCTGAAGACCTATCCCAAGGAGACTCAGCCTTGCTTTTATGAGACCATTGTGGCCAACCAGAATGAATCCTTTCTTCTGCCCTCTACTGAGTGTGGTCTTCTCCTTTCCTCTAGGTTGGGGCCTTGCTCCTGGGAAGGACACTGAGCTGCTTTTCTCCTCAGTCTTAGTCCCATCCCAGTCCTTTAAATTCAGCTCAGACCCTAAAATCTATCCACTGCCTTCCTGGAAATTGGATCTCTCTACTACCTCTTCTATGGCAAGGAAACAGAAAGGCAAATAAAAAGGGGTTCCCTGTGTCTACCTATCTGTGAAGAGGGGAGAAAGGAGATTCGCCTCAGCTTGTTATCCAGAGCTGCAGCTAAATCATTTTGCCACTTCTAATTCAAGTCTGTCTGCCTGACAGTTATCAATGCTAGTAACCTTTTCTCTGGCAAATGCTTCAGATAAGATTCCTTTTATTATTATTATTATTAATACTTTTGTTTTTACTTCCTTTGGTGTAAACCACCCTTGTGGCTATAAAACGACATTTTGATAGTGGAAACAGATGGGAAAAAGCATTCTGTCTGCTCTGTATATGGAATGGAGGGGAAGGTGCAATTTCCCTTATCTGACAGGTTCATTACAAGCAGGATTTAGAGTGTATTCACTAGTAGAATGTATTGATTTACCCACTATGGTGAGAATTAGCTTAAATATCTATTTAAGCAAAGTATAATTCCCCACATTTTTCAGAGCTAGGAAATCAGGCCTTTTAGAAGTACAGATCATATTTGAAGACAGAGTTTAAAAGTGACTCAGGAAAGCAACCCAAATATTAGGATGGATGGACACACAAATATGTGGTATATACATACAATAGAATATTATTCAGCTTTAAAGAGTAAATTCTGACCCATGCCACAACATGGATGGACCTTGGAGACATTATTCTGAGTTAAATAATAAGTGAGACACGAAAGGACAAATATTGTATAGTTTCACTTAAATGAGCTATCTAGAGTAGTCAAATTCATAGAGACAGAAAGTAGAATGGTGGTTGCCAGGGGCTTGGGCTGGTGGCAGCAGTGGTGGTATGGGAAGTATTTCAAGGGCATAGAGTTACATGTTGGGATGATGAGAAAGTTCTGGAGATGGATAGTGGTGATGGTTGCACAACATTGCGAATGTACTTAATGCCACTCAACTATACAATTAAAAACTCTTAAAATGTTAGATTTATGTTATGGCTGTTTTACCACATGAAAAACGTTTAATGCCTTGTTGGCACATATTCATGTTTGTGTGTGTAAATGTTGACCAGCTAAGTCCCTAACTTTATGGGTATTTCATTTGAGGTCATTAGAATGAGATGCTTCACATATTTTTACTTCTTAAAGTTTTCATTTGCCATTAGTACTATCTCATTTTCCCTCCTGAGCCTGGGAGTTGGCATCTTGAGGAATTCTAAGTTTCCCTGGAGGATGAAATGATAGGGTGATTAGTATTGAAGTATGGCCCACTCTCTGCCACACGTGAAGGCAGTTTTTGCCCTACAGGTCCGGCATAGCCCTCGTCTCTGGGGTGCAGCTGGGAGGGTCTGCCTGGAGGCCAGACGTGCACACACAGGGCTCTCTTATTGGTGTTTGGTAGGTCTTGGGGTTAGGTTAGCCTTTGACTAGCGTGGCTGACTTTGGCCGACCTTGGCCGTGCTCTTCTTGCCCTGTTCCGTTTTACTTTGTTTCCCAGTCTTTCTGTAAGTTAAGGAAGTTAATGTCGAAAGAAGTCAGGCACTCCCCCACTTCCATCCCAGACTTCGCAGATGGTGAGGGTCTTGTTCTGATGTTTATTGGATTCTAATCCTTAGTGCTTCTTATCTGGTTCAGATTTCAGTAAGTGCTTTCCAAAACTCAAAACATGGAAATCTGCATATTTATAACAGGAGCTGTACGGGGCTATTTGGAAAAACCCACTGGAAACGAGAAAGTTCCTCTTTTCTGCTGCAGGGATGGATCCTAATATATTGTGCTTGTCAAATTCAGACCTTATCTGACTCCCCAAAGACTGACTTCATGATGGCAGAGAAAGCTTTCCTGTCTGTACGAATCTTTGGCTGAGATCAAAAGGGGAAGTCCTGCTTCCTCAAATGATGGGTTGTACTTTTCTTGGGATGAATGAGTAGGAAATACATTAAGTAGCCCTATGAAAGCCTGTGCTGCCGGTGATGTGTGCATATCTGGAAGAAGTTTTGCAAAACAATAAGCTGAGAGGGGTCTTTTTTTTTTTTTTCTTCTAGTGTTGAATAATACAAATATCTTCACATTTATCATTCATTTCATAAGACATAGGGGCCAGGGATCAAATTTCCACGTTTAGGCCTTATTCTAGTTCTGTGTTCAAATAGTAGTTTAAAAACAAATAGGTGATTAATAATATTATTTATATTATAAGAGAATCACTGCTGTTCATTCTTGCCACAAATAGTTGAGTACCTTTTATGTCCAGTCACTGGATCTTTATGAGGGGCTTTCTTTATTTTGTCTCTTTTATGGTATAAATATTCTAATGTAGATTTTAAAATTTTAGAGCTTTTGATGATTTTTGATGGCCTCTTTGTAGTTTTATAGAAGGAAAAACAGAGACCTAGAGAATCCAAGTGACTTGCCCAAGATTTAGAATCCAGAACTTTTCTGTGTCCACATTATTACATTTTTTCTTCACATCCTTCACTAATGGCTTAAAAGCAAAACATGCAGTCAATGCACTTTCTCTAAAATGTACGAATGTTAAATATCTTAGCAGACACCAGATAATCACTAATTTTGCTTATCGCCTCCACCCTGAGGAAAGCTTTGACAGATGTCATAATTTTAAAAGGCATTTATTGCAAGTGGGAATCTTTGCTGCCGAGTTGTTTTAGTAAGTTTTCTTAGAAGTACGTAAAACTTTTAATATCTCTTTAATCTTGGGTGTGCTTTTCAAAAGGAAAAGCAGCCTGAGGGCATCTTCTCTTGCCACAAGATGGCATGCTGGGGAGCTGGGAACCAGTTGGAGGAAGGAGTTGAGGGTTCAGTTACAGTGAAGCTCCCGGTTGGGCAATGTTGAGGGGTCTGAGTGGGGGAAATGCTCTATAGCAGAGAACAAGGTCTGCGTGATTTGCTCAGGGATCACAGTCACAGCCAGAAAAGCAGAAAATGCAAATGCTGCAAGAAAGGTATGATCAGCACAGGTGATTTATTAGCACAGGGTTTGTCCATGTGGTTAAGGTAGAAAATAGAGGGGCTGCCTGGGCCCCTGGGAGGAAACCACTCTCAGTAGCAGAGGCAGGAAGGGCCCAAACCACAGATGAATCCACCCAGGCTGAACACCGCAGAAAGGTGAGTGGGCGTGAAGATGGGGTGGGGGTCATGCAGCCCGACCTTGCCTTCCCTGAGAAGGGCACTCCCATTTGTGGTGGGACACCCCATTCGGGCCCCTTGGCGAACCACTCTTCCTCGGATGTTCATGGGAAATGTGGGGCCCACCTGTGGTACCACTCACTGGCTCTTTTGTGCCACTGATATTTTCCTGAAAGACTAGACCCAAAGAAAGAGGAGCTTAAAATGGTGTTTAAGCCCTGCCCTTGGTTCCTTTGAGCCCAGTGAATTCATGCATCTTATGGGCATATTCATCAGCCCCTGAAGTCTGCTCAGCAGCCTTCTCTGCTAGTCACTTCTCTGTCCCTGCCTCTCATTCTTTCCTTCTTCATTGTTCTCCCGACAGCCTGCCTCTGTAGATATCCATCCCCTAGCTCCTCATCTGAGTGCCGTGAGAGCACCCATGTCTTTCATTCCAGTATTAGCCACGGCCTCCCTTGCGTACTTACTCCAAGAGTCTTTCCTCCTCCTTCTCTCCCTCCTCTCGACTGACTCTTTGGTCGCTGTTCCCCAACAGCATCTGCAGTCAAGCTCCTGTTCTCCCACATCCCATGGCTGCAATACCATCAGAGGTTCTGCTGTGATTGGCACGGGATGGGGCTGGGAGGTTAGCGATTCTAGTGTGCAGGCAGGGCTGCGAATGAGTGATATCAGTTACATGACTCTTCCGCCTCACTACTGTCAGTGACCAGTCCTGTGTGCTGAAAACTTCGGGGCTAGTTCTCTGTCATTCCTGCTGCCCTGTGTGCTGGCACATCTTTGGAGATTCTGTTGACCACCTAGAAGGCCCTCTGCATCATCTAGTCTGGGATTTCCTGGTTCTCCTCTACAGTGAGTCATTGCCATATCTACTTTACCTCAGCCACCTTGGTCTTGTCATTTTCTTCTCTGCTTTTTATTCCTTATTCTTTATACTCTCTATTCCCTCCCCAGACATCCCTTGTTACCACCCCACAACCACTTTGTGTGCTTGTATGTCTGTGGTCCTTACCTCCCCTGTACCCCCCACCCTTACTCCCCAATTTCCAGGACTTTCCAACTGCTATTCACTGGTCTAAATGCCTTTAAGTTAGTGTTTCCTCGTTCATCCTAGTGACACCCCATCTCCCCATTACATAAGCCCAAACCAGGATGTCTTCTCTCCTCCTCCTCGCTTCTTCACCGCCCAGATTCAGCCCATCCCGAGGCCAGTAAACACTCATCTCTTTTTTCATTCCTCACCACCTCTGTTTGATGCTGCCATCAGCATTTGTCTGGGTCTAGTAGTCCTAGTTGTACTATGTCTAGTTCTGTTCTGTCAGTACTCTCCTTCACTGCTCCCAAAAGGTCCCCCCAAAATACATTAATAGCTCCCCACCAGAGTACGCTCACCCGCTTACCATGACAGAGGAGGTGTTACAGTAGTCCTTCCCTCAGTCCCACTCTGGCCTCACACCTGGGTGCTGTAGCAATTCTGAATGATATTGTGACTCCTCAGCATGCACCTTACTAGTTCTATGATATTTGCTCCTGTGGTCCCCCATCTAATAGGCCTTTCTCCCCCTCTGCCCTGCAGCTTGGCCAGGTCACACACATACTTTAATTTGAGCTCTAGGAATCTTTTTCTGACCCCTCTTTTTGCCCACAACCTCTATTGCTCTTTCTGCCTATGCTTGCTTCATTGTGTGCTAATTATCTGTGCCCCTTTCGTCCCACTGCCTGGGAGCCCCTGCTAATATTTCTGGTCCCCAGCTCCACCTAGACCAAATGGTAGCTGCTCAATTACCATTTCATCAATAAAGACATGGGTCGGTACTTTCATCTCTCTTTGCCACTGCTAACTAAAGTTCCAGCTTTATTTCTCTGTCCTTCATTCCCTTCTGTCAATTACTTGTAATCTTTAGAACAACATTGAAATATACTTAAGGAGCTGCATTTTTAAAAACTGTGCTGCAGTGAAGTCTTTGTTATTTTATGATTTTTAAACTGACTTTTAAATGGCTGATCATTTTACAATGGTCTATTGCTATTGCTTGAAACTGTAAACTATCTCAAATATTGAAACAGATTTTTTGTGTAATCACTAAATATTCTGTACCTAATGTAGTTCTGAGATCTGGCACGCAGAAAGAAAATTTCTTTCCTTTTGAAAAGCTAACTACAAATTTATTTCATACCAAGGAATTGTTTTTTTCAGGCCCTGAACTTGGGAGTAGTGCAGTGGAGGACTTAACATTAAGAGACAATAAGGAAATCATGTCAATTACTTATTATTTACCTCATGTTACAATTGGAGTTCTACCCAGATAAGTTATTTAATCTCTGTATTGCAAGGTTAAAGATATACCTGAACTCTTCCTTTCTCAGAATCCTTGGGAAATAGCAGGATTATGAACCTGGATTTATGTGATTTAGGACTATTCACAAACTTGGCCATGGAGGTACCTTTAAAGGTGGAAGGTAGTAGGCATTTAGATCTAAGTTTGGGAGTATGTAGTTGTGAGGTAGTTCAATTTCTTTGAAACCTCATGGTTCCCCTCACTCCATACATTTGATTTTACTTTCTATTTTACTATGTATGATATAAAATTATGTTTAAAATGATTTGTCACTGAGTAAAATCAACCTTAAGAAAACTAGTTAGGAAACACCCTAGATCAGAGAGGCACTACTCTGTTGAATGATGTTCCAAAATATCTTCCCCTGTCCTGCATCCCCGCATTTCCTGTAGGTTGTCATTCCTTCATGGTGCACTTATTAAACATGTCTGTATTCCTGGTGCTCTGTGAGTCTTTGCGGCTAGGTATTTACAGACTTTGCTTTGGATTCTAAGAGCTCACAATTTGGGGGATGGGGTAGGGTCCTCACAGGGTGAGCTTTTCCCGAATCACCGTGCACCTTTGCCCTCTGAGGACTTTGCATCTCCCTTCCTTGATTGCATATCCGAGCATGACACATGCAAACACATAAAGTCTTCTTCACTCAACTCTCACGGCCCCTCCCCCTGGAACACTTTATGGTCCTTTCAGGAAGAATAATAGCTTCTCCCTTTGAGTCCTGGGACATTTGTCAACTTTCAA
Source organism: Rousettus aegyptiacus (assembly GCF_014176215.1). Classification (NCBI taxonomy): domain Eukaryota; kingdom Metazoa; phylum Chordata; class Mammalia; order Chiroptera; family Pteropodidae; genus Rousettus; species Rousettus aegyptiacus. The sequence continues at coordinate 64,168,666 of NW_023416285.1, read as the reverse complement.
TATTTTTATTTCATTTGCATTGGATTTGTTTCCTGCACAAGGCTGAGTTCCCCACCAGCATCTAGTTCACTACTATATGATAATTATGCAATAGGCGCTTGTCGAAATGACTTTTTAATGGTTATGGTGGCCTGGACCTCACTGCAGTAGAATGGGGTGGAGACCATCCTGGACCCTCCCCGCATGACTGACTGCTTTTGTGTGGGTGATCCAGAGTGGATTTGCAGTCTCCCTGCCACTGGGAAAGAACATTTTTTAGGACTTGAGTGGTTTTCACTGAGCTCATACTTCCCCTCTCTCTAGTTTTATTCTATTTCCAGTATCATCTACTTGTTTTTGAAACCTCATGGGTGTTGTGGGCAATTACTAGGATCCTTCCATCTTGCTTTTCATTGTTTATTCCTATGGGGATATAAAAGTATGTCAGAAACAGTAGGATATACAAATCATTAGCTTTTTTATTACGAATTGTGGTTAAACAGTATGTGAACCAAAGAGTAGTTCAGCTACAATGGTGTTTTCAGCTTCAGCTTAGTCAGTTTTTCCTGCCCTACTTCCCCAAAACTAAAGTAGGCCCCTCCGTGTGGGTTTTCTTCCCCACCGTTATTTTGCCTGGTTCCTTATATTTGTGTCCAAAGGAGAAAAGGTTTTGAAATGACTTTTTTATTTTAACCTCAGCTGTAGATCCAGTCTTTGCAGTTTTAGATGTTTGTGAAGGGTACAGAGACCTTGTAATTGTTGAGACTCTAGATTGCAATAATGATTGACGTGGTCCAACCACTACCGAAGCACCCGTGTTCAAGCAGGTCACTCCTGCTTACACAACTCGTTGAGAACCTTCTGCAGAAGCCCAGTTTGGACTTTCAATTAGTCTTTTAATCAACAGAGTATGAAACACACAGGCATACCTCAAATACTTTATTTTTGCTTAAAAAAAGGGAGCTGGACAGCTGCGTTCTTTTTGATGGAGAAGCCAAACCTTTCCTTGAGTTTTGGTTGATTTTGAGTTTGGGTTGACTGACACAAGTTCACAGAGGAGTTCTGAGCTGTCGCCCTTACTACACACTATATCCTAAATGCAAGGTCTGCAATTTTTAATTTTAGTTTCCTTACCTGTAGTGCCTATGAGACAGTGGGAATGCAAACTTCCCCCACTGTGTTTGTGAATCGGGGGCCTCCTCCAGTCTTCTAATGTTTTATCCACATTTAATTAACAGATGACTTTTTTTAGTTGAGCCACCCCTATAATGTGTTTCTGAGTTATCAGAGGATCTCCCCCAGTACATACACTCATCGATTTTCATAATATGTACTTAATTTACATGTAATACAGCATCAAGTCCAATGTCCATGAATAGGTTTGAGTATAAAACCTAATGACTCAGGTGGTGTGAGGAGAAAAGCAATGATGTATGAGAGAAGAGACTAATAGCCTTGAGCATTCAAAGCCTCCTGGGTAGTAGGAGCCAGTGTGGTTTAAAACTTCTAGGTGATTCAGCCCGGAGGGTTAAAAAGAGCTTCTACTAAGAATGCCTACTTTGTATTAGGGGGTAGAGAAATGGGAATGAAGATGCTATTCACACCTTCAGTTGCAACTGTGTGGAACAAATAAAAATAATGACAACAATTAATGTTTTTAAATGACATGATTTAAAACAAAGTTGAGGGGCTCGTTGAGGCTAATACCAGAAGTCAGAGTGGTCAGATGAGAAAGAGTTAGGATAGCTAAGAAAGTCTGAAGCTTCACTTGGGCCTTGACGAATTGCTGATTTTTTAAATTTAAGTCTTCTTTTAAATTATGGTAAACTATACATAACATGAAAAGTACCATTTAAGTGTCCTCGTCAGTGCCATTAAGTACATTCATAGTGTTGTACAACCATCACCACTGTACATTCCAGAACATTTTTTTAAATTCCAAACAGAAATGCTGTACCCATTAAACAGTAACTCTATTCTTCCCTCCCCCAGTCCTTAGTAACTTCTGTTCCCTGAATAGCCTATTCCAGGTACCTCATAGTTATCCTTTTGTGTCTGGCTTATTTCACTTAGCATAATTGCAAAGTTCATTCATGTTGTAGAATATGTCAGAATTTCTTTCCTTTTTATGGCTGAATAATATTCTAGTGTATGTATATACCTCATTTAGTTTATTCATTCATACTTGGGTTGTTTCTACCTCTTGGCTGTTGTGAATAATGCTGCTTATAAGTGTGGGTGTACCACATACGTGTTTGTGTTCCTGCTTTCGGTTCTTTTGGGTATGGTTGAATTTTATATTTTCGAAAGAGGTTACGGAGGGTATGGTGGCATTTATCTTGAACTCGTTAAAATCTTGGGTTATTGAGGCTTCGTAAGTGCCCTTGTCCTCCCTAGTTTATGCTCTGTGAGTACAAGGATTGTCTTCTAGGTGCAACACTTAGCAGGGTACGTGGGATAAACATTTGCTGAATAGTTCCTGGAGTTCCTAGCCAGGAGCCATCATTGACTCTAGTATCTGGTCCCCAGAATGTTATGTTTGCTGTCTTTTTTTTTTTTTTCCCCCTTGGCTCATAAATTAACATGTGTTCAGGGGATAGAAAACAACTGTTAATATTAGCCTTAGCCAAACATAATTAGTGAAGTACATTTTCTAATGCAAAGAATCCTGATGTAGATAAAACTCAATTCAACAAACATGTGTTGAGAATTTGCTATGTACCAGACATATTTCAAAATGTGTAGTTTCAGGGCAATTTCAAAGCTCAGTTAGAATACTTTATTGGTATTGATTTTTAAATATAATAAAGGCAGGTATATGTGTATATACATACACCTTTTAGCATTAATCTAGTCTTTTTTTTTTATTGTGAAAACATTATAACAACGTTCAAGATAGTTTGGAAAAAAGAAAATAAATAATACCTACAGTCCCACTCTAATATAAGTTCTGTTTTCATTTATAATGTGACTTTGAGGGTTGAACTTATAATTTATTTTGAAAATAAAACCCTGAATGCTTCTGATGGTAATAATTTTAAAAATTTATCTTTTAAAACTCTAGTAGTAAAGCATAAACTAATGAACTGAAATTTGGAGGCTCCTTTTTTGTAGGGTAGCCATAGTAGTTTTAGTGGGTAAATTAACCCTCCTTTTTCTTAGTGCATTCAACAAAATTGACATCCAACCTCTTTTTGAGGATAGGACATCTGTTATAGGGCTAGATGTTTAGGAACCTGTCCTTCCTTCAGTCTTTTATATGTTTAGGGATTGAAGGGAATGTTTTTATGACTACACTAGGGGAAAAAATATAATTTAGGATTCTTACTCTGAGGGCTCGAAGACCTTAGAGGAGGTAGAGGAGAGGTAACATTTAGATGAAGACCACCATCGAGCATCATTATAAGCCACACGGTTGCTGGGGTTGGACATGTTGGTGAGATTTTGTGAGGACAGGTGACTGTAACCTGGAGTGGTTCGGGAACAACATCCATGAAGACTGGGCTGGGCTTTCCACATGGCAAGGAGGTGAATTGGTGGAGTTAGTGTGTCCTGGAGACATGGGCAGAAAAATGAGTTCACCAAGGAATGAAGAATGTTTGCAGGATCCTTAGCCAACCTAAAGGTATTTCTTATTGGAGAAGCAGGTCGGGTCCAGAGAGAATAGCTAGAAATGAATCCCATGAAAGTGTTATACCTGATATCAGGGCGAACTGCTGCTGCTTCTGTTAGTTTCTTGAGGCTGGGAGTGAAGTTATTGAGAAGGTGGTGCTTTAGGCTGATGGAGCTCAGGGTTATGAATAGGGTGAGTTGGGGGTGGGGTGAGTGGAGGCTGAAGGCATGGACCCCTTTTAGGAGACAATGTTATCTCTATGCTAAGTGGCAAATGGCTGGAGTGGGGCAGCAGGAGTAGAAAGGCAGACAACAGAGTGTGGCAGAGGTTCCACAGGAAAGATTGCTAGAATTTGCTACCGAGGAGGGAGAAGTCAGACAGGAGCGTTTGGGAAATGATGGAACCATTCACATCTACAGGAAGTGAGTAAGTCAGGACTGATGGGAGGTGTGATAAGAAGTTGTTTTTGAAAATATGTGTCTAATATTTTTATGTGTTTTCTGTGTGCCCAAGCATTGTTCTGAGTGTCTTATGAAATAGCTGCTGTTATGTCCCTACTTTACAGACGAGGAAACCGAGGCAGAGATGATTAGTTACTGCCTAAGGGTTGCACACTTATTAAGTGGCAGAGCCGGGATGCAAATAGAGACAACTTTAAGTCAAGAGTCAAGCTTCCACCTACTATGCTTTACTGCTTCTCTATAATAGCTAGCATTTAAAAACTGCCCAGAGCTATGTTATGCTCCTTTCATGTATTTACTGCGTTTGATTCTTATAAGAACTCTGTGAGATAAAGGTATTTTTATTATAATTTTTCAGATGTGGAAACTTGGACACAGAGAGGTCGAATGGCCTGCCTTAAGTCACACAGCTAGGCCTTACCTACGCTGGTGTGATAAGTGTGTGGAAGTCAGCAATATTTGTTCTGGATTGCAGTATCTACATATGCCCTTAAGACTCACCTGTGAGAAAATCAAATTGATTGGAATATACTATAACATAAATTCTTTAAGAATTTTTGGATTGACTTTACTGTCAATGTCACTAATATTTACTTGGAACTACTCCTATTTTAAAGGGGATAAATAATTGACATAATGGTGTTTCTGTTGCTGTGCCCATACATTCTGTATGACTTTGAAAATAATCCCAACCGCTTCATGTCCATATCCTGGCTGCTCCATTTAGCTGTTGAGCCTACAGGGCACAAACCATCTCATTTATAGCACTTCTCCTTTCGTTGGTACTTAATGACATCTGATGATTATAATTGACTTTATTGTTGTCTCCCATGAATCAAGGCTGCTGAGTGTCTTCTGATCTGGGTTGTGATTTGCGTGACATCATGGAGGCACAGTTGATGTCGAGGTTGAAAGGTACTCAGATGAAATAACTGCTTGTCTGGATAACAAAGTGGAATCGAGACTGTACCTGTAGGGGACAATTTCAGCTCTTCTTTAGACCATATTCATCTGTCCCTCTCCACAGACTCTTCTATCTTCAAATGTCAACAGGTCTCCTAATTTTTTTTTTTTTTTTAATTTTAACCTTGTTTGACTACAGATCTATTTCTCTGTCATCTCCTGCCATAGCTCTTTATGGAGAGGTCGACACTTGCAGCCTTTAACTTTGGAGCAAACAGAAATTCCCACTCAACTGAAATTGTACTCTTGGATTTCCTGTGGTCTCTTTCTAACCAAATTTGAAGACTTGTTCATTCCCTTTGATCTTGTTCAGCATCTGCCCTAGGACCCACCCACCTCCTCTTTGAAACTCTGATCTGTTGCCTTTCTCGTATCTTTAGCCTGTCCCCTTCCTTTCTGGTGGTGCGTCCTTCCTTCCTTCCTTCCTTCCTTCCTTCCTTCCTTCCTTCCTTCCTTCCTTCCTTCCTTCCTTCCTTCCTTCCTTCCTTCCTCCTTCTTTCCTTCTTTCCTTCTTTCCTTCTTTCCTTCCTTTCTTCCTTCATCTCTCTTGTCTGTTGACTGTTCCTATGCCCTTTTAGCTGGAGGAACTCTCCAGGATTGGTACTCACTGTGTTCCTCTTTTTCCCAACCCCCCCCCCCCTCAATTATCTGATCTCAGTCTTTTAGCTTCACACATTATTGCTCCGCCTCCACTATCTGAAGTTCCTGTTGCAGGTGAGAAGCTCATCTACTTTCCTGTCCCAGTCCCTTTCTGACCATGTCTCCATCCCCCCCTTCACCCCTCCTCACCCCAGCTAGCCTGAACTTGCAGAGAGTATCCTGGTATACCTGCCTCTTGCAGCCTTTGCCTCCCACCAGCCCTTTTCTCTACCTGGCCTGAAGGCTTTTACTCCTCCTTCAGCTCTGGTTAGTTCTTTTCTCCACGTGGAGAATGTGTGTAGAGGGGGCACACATCTTATGCACATGAGCCATTTCCTCCAGGGACCTGAAGAAGTGGTTGAAAGTCCTCTAGAGAATTCTCTTCTCCTCTTGTCCCAGCCCACCTCACCAAGGGACCTTTTATTCTCTGTCTTTCACCAAGGTCATGTCAACCTTTTGTATTTTTGATTATGCTATTACCTATAATCATTAACATATTCTTCCTCTGACAGTATATTATATCTTTCTCTTTAGTCTCAAATCCTTACTATGGGTTCTTTATTGCTTTTGCTTCTCTGAGGACCAGTGCTTTTCACTGATCTTCTTGAATCTAGCTGATCTCTGGTATCTTCCTGTGCATGTCTCTCTTCTACTGAAAAACCTGTTGTGACGTCTACATGGTCTCTATTGTATATTTCAGATATTTATACCAGATGTTCAAGGCTCTGGATGATCCGGTTCCATCCTGCTCAGCCTGTTTAATCTTACTTCTCATGATCTCCACAAGGAACCCTATGTCCATCCCGGCTGGTTTCTTTATAGCTCCAAATGCCTTGTGTGCCAGCTCTTTTCTCATTCTGTCTTCTCTTCTGCCTTTTCTGATACTATCGAGGTCCAGGCCATTTCTTACTTTTTCTTCAGCTTAAACCTAAATCTTGTAACTATGTCTCACTTATTCTGACACTTGAGCAGTGTGTTGCTGAAGCTCCGGAGTCAGGCCATGTGTAAGGACCACGCGTCACCCTTATGTGGGCTTCCCCCTAGCACCTTGGATGATGCTTTTGCAGACCATAAGATCATAATTAATGAATGAATGTTTGCATTCACGCAACAGATGCATGAGTGATGATTGGCTGTTGTGAATTTTCTAAGGTTCACATTTCATATTCAGAGCCTGAAATTTGCATATTTAATCCAGTTTTCTACCAAGGAAAACTTTCTAGGCATTAGGTTGATCAGGCTGCAACCCAGCATATGCCATGAAATATCTTGTGGCCTGATCTTTAAAATGGGATTTTCATTTTATGCCTTATTATTTTAAACTCCTAAATAGTTCTTTTGATGAATATTGCCGTGTACGGAGAACTGCATAGAAATAACTGAATTCACAAAGCTTTAAGAAAAAGCCAGCTATGTCATGGTCATGTACATTTTACCAAAAGAGTAACAGGCCAATAGTTTTTTTTAGTGTGAGGTTTTGTTTTTGTTGTTTCTAAGCTGGGTGTCAGCGTGTCAATACCATTGTAATGGCCCATATTCAGAAAGGAAACTTGACCTAGCTGTATGACTCAGAGAAGGCCATGGCATCCAGCAAACCTTGGCTTGCACACCAAGGATTAATAAAGGGTTGCAGAAAATAACTTAATTTTATAGATGAACTTAAGAAACTTTAAACAGAACACTTTCTAACTATAAATAACAGGGCAGCTTTGTCCTATTTTTATTGTAGAGTACACAGAAGATGGAAATCAATATTGGAAGAAATGCTTTATTTCGCCAAGGAAAAAAGATCCTACTCAACATGATTCTCATTTTTCTTGGCAGGCTCTTCTCAACCATCTGTGAGTCCAGGGGAACTATCTCCACCATCCATCCATCCAGCAGAATCAGAGTTAAGAGTCAGTGTTGGTGATGAGATTAGGCTGTTATGCACTGATCCAAGATTTGTCAAATGGACTTTTGAGACCTTGGGTCAATTGACTGAGAAATCACAGAATGAATGGGTCATGGAGAAAGCAGAGGCCACCAGTACAGGCAATTACACATGCACCAATGAGGACGGCTTAAGCAGTTCCATTTATGTGTTTGTTAGTGGTAAGTGTTCAGTTTTCTTTGATACTGTGCTTTAGAGATCTTAATATCCTGTTCTTAATTATGGGTGACATATAGATGACTAAGCCATAGGTAAAATATTAATAATTGGGTCTAGAAAGCCTAAAATAAATTTTTCTTTGTTAGTTTCTCCATCTTTTAATACATTGTGGCTTTGGGTATGACTCCAGCTGAAGGTCTGCAAGGCTGTGACACTTCCTAATGAGATTACAATATGGTTAGCCCATTTGTCCTGCTGCTCTGAGTAAACTCTGAGAATAAATTAGGTCCTTTGGGAAGGCTGCATTTTAATGCCTTGAGATCTCAGATATTCCCACTTAGTAAAAATGCTTCAGGGAACTAAAGGTCTCTAAAGGCCTAAACAGACCAACACTTCAAAAGAATTGACCCACTTTTAGGGAGTAAACTCAGAAAAATAACTCAGTCAGCAAAGTATCCTTGTCTTTCCTAGGTTCTTTATAGATGTCAGTTGATTCATTCAAAAAACTGTGACCTCTTAAGAACTAAAGAAAAACATGATAGTTGGGTTTCTATACTTCATTTCCTGTGTTGAATTCAATGACGCATCTGCATTTGTGCTTTCAGTATCTTTCTCTAGAGGAGGTTTGTTGGGGCGAGGTGGGAGGAATCACAGAGGAGTACTTTTTTGCTAATGTAAAAACTGAAGTACTTGAAGCTTAAGAGAACCAGCCAGGTTACAGGAGGTGAAGTAGAGGCCTAGTTCTCACCTTGGGTTTGTATCTTGACTGGGGCTGTCATTGAAACAAGCGTGAGTAGGATGCTTCGTCCATGGTATTGTGGAATAATAAGGAGTAAATTTATCCCACATTGTAGATCTTAGCAACCTCAAGAGTCTTAGTTCATCACTGCAACATTTGGTTAAGATTACCTGCTCTGTCTTGTTTACATAATTGTTATTTGGGAGATAGAATTGTGTAAATTCTAGCTCTATTAAGGGTTTTTAAGGTTGACTCACCTTTGCTATAAAGGTTACCATGAAATTGACTGCCTCTCCTTAGTTTATCTGTTGTCCTTAGGTGGGTAGCTGAAAAGATATACGCTTTGATAGGCCACAGCTTAGCCTCTGCCTATGGTTTCATAATTGTTGAGCCAACCTGTGTGCTATTCTTTGACATTCAGAGGTATACTGTAATTTCACAGTGGTAATAAGAATCATTCTGTTTATTAACAGGATGGGTAGACACCTGACTAAATGGGGAAAACTGCTGAATTAGTCAAATCAGTCTCACAGGGCTCACAAATTTTCTTTATAGAGGAAGTCATCCTCAATAACTTAAAACTATACTTAATTATTTATTTAACATGTTTGGATACTTACATAATCTATGTTATAGCAATGAAGGGAGTCAGGGATTATTGTAGGAGCTAGACTCAAGCGACTGAGATAGAGTAGAAGGAAAAATAGCCATTCCCTGGACTTAGAACATAGTTCATCCATTGCGAAGTAATTTATTCGCAGAATAAATGTAAGGCTGGGAAGTGCATAATTCATTTTGGAAAACTATTTCAAAATTGGTCACAATTAAGTGGCAAGAAGTATATTTTAATTATAGTAAATTGATTTTTGTGGAACACCAAATTTCTAGCCGGAAAGGACAATCAAAAAGCAAATTTTAGATGTAATCTGTTGTCCCAACAGTATATCTATATTATCTTTACACAGCAGAGGGTAACAGCATATTGTGTATACAGAAGAAGGTTTGTCTCTGTTTACACAGGGTCCCAGTCTCCCCGAGGCTTTCCCAGTCCACACCTGGTGTCCTGGCATAATTATTAATAATACCCCCTTTCACTCACAAGGGTCCTAGTTTAGATGATAAATTATTTGCCATAGCATTCCTGAAACTTATAAACTCCCCTTGTGGATTTGAAATTATTTGATTTCTAGAACTTATATTTAAACATAACTTTAAAGGAATTCAAATAGAGTGAGGCCCACATGTTATTTATACTGGGTGGCCTGTTGACAGTTTTCTAGATTCTATCCAGAAGCTGAAAGATCCCAGAGATTGAAAACTCTGGAAAGGGCCCACACAGAGGGGTTAGGGGGATTATTCTTGACCCATGCTTCTTGAAGTATTACCTGTTGCAGAAAAGGAGTAATGGTTGTAATAAAATATTCTCAGAGTTTTAAGAGCTCAAATTGTGGTACCATTCAAACCTGAGTTTGAATTCTGCACATTCACTTCTGGGCCATGTCACTTTAGGAGAGTCGCTTTGTTGAGACTTCAACTTCTTCATCTATAAAATGAGGATAATGATAGTGTACCTCACATAGGGGTGGTTTGAAGAGCAAATGAAATAAAGTGTGTAATGGTCCAAGCTTAGTGCCTGACATATGAAAAGTGTTCAATAAATGTTAACTTTTACTTATATTATTTGGATAAATTCTTGTAGTAGTATTTGGATACATTCTACTTTTGCCTGCAAAGAAAAAGGTCAGTAGCCATTTGAGCTGCTGGGAATTGTTATGAAAGGTAACATTTTTGAACTTTTAAAAATGTTTTAGTGCCTGTGACCAGCCATTTAAACTACTGATTTTTAATATGCTATAGATCCTGCAAAGCTTTTCCTCATTGACCTTCCCTTGTATGGGAAAGAAGGCAATGATACGCTGGTTCGCTGTCCTCTGACTGACCCAGAAGTGACCAATTACTCCCTCGTGGGATGTGAGGGGAAACCTCTCCCCAAGGACTTGACGTTTGTCGCTGATCCCAAGGCTGGCATCACAATCAGAAACGTGAGGCGCGAGTATCATCGGCTCTGCTTGCACTGCTCTGCGGACAAGAAGGGCAAGTCAGTGCTGTCGAAGAAATTCTCTCTGAAAGTGAGGGCAGGTACAGGCCCTTTCTTACTTTCTTCTGGGAGTCAGAGCATTCCTTGATCTGAAGACAATTTATCTTTGCACTGGTCCACCTTAGGCAGCTAGCTGGCTCTTCAATCCCCCAGCTTCAAAATGTTGGCTGCTCATGAATTCTTTATTTCACAGTCCCAACCCCATGGGACCAGTCCACATCTGCCTCCAGCTGGAAGTGTCTACCATAGATTGTCATTTAGCTGGGACTGGGGACAGTTGTTAAACCTACTGGCTCCAGTACACCCCAAAGTTTCATAATTTCACAAAGTGTTTCTTCCCAGAGAAACCCATTGGGAAGCTTTAGTTACGCTATCTGAAAAGTTTAGCATGTAGATTATTCATTCCTTGATTTATTATTGATACATGAGTTGACTTTCTCATTAGTTATTTTAATGACCAACTGATTGTGGACCTTGTTATTATTGTGGCATTATGCAGGGTGTTTTAGTCACAGGAGGATATCTAGATTTTGTATGTCAGAGATCATCTCATTCGATCTCTACTGGCATTCAGCTATTGAATAGTTTTTAATAAGACTTTTGAAAAAATATGCTTTTCGGAATTAAGGAAAAATTGATTATTTAAGACCTGAGATTTTCAGAAACAAGCAAGATCTATTTTTAAAGTGCTTGGAAAAGACACCTGTTTGGTTACAAGAATATAATTAGTTGTAGGCCACGTCCTCATGAAACCATCCAGGTTGCGTGAGGTAAAGATTAAAACCACTTCACGATGCCAGAAATTCTACCTGTTTTGAAATAGCATTGTCCAGGTGCATTATAATCTCAAACTGGACATTCCTATCTTTTCACTCAATATTAGTGAATTTACTTGAAGGATGCATGATTTAATTGCTGATGTCTTCAGATACACAGGTAATACAGGTCGGTTAGTACCATACTTTATGTTTTGCATAAAAGAGGACAAAATAAGCTGTGCACATTTGGGGAAAAATGATAAGTTAAAATGTCATGTATATTAGAACAAATTATTTGAGGGTCACACTTCTTTTTATTTTAGCTATCAGAGCTGTACCAGTTGTGTCTGTGTCGAAAGCAAGCTATCTTCTTAGGGAAGGGGAAGAATTTACAGTGACGTGCTTGATAAAAGATGTGTCTAGTTCTGTGGACTCAATGTGGATAAGGGAAAACAGCCAGGTGAGTGAATCATTTCCTTCCTTTTTCTCAGTATGTCATTCTCTCTATGTGGGAGATTTTCACATTTTTTAAAAAGTCTATTAGTTGTCCTGGGAGGATGGCTCAGCTGGTACGTCCATCTGAGGTAGAACTGTCTGGGAGCATGTCGAGATGCATATTTTCATAACGCCATATGTAGATGTGCACACTCATTATTGGTAACACGTAAATGTCATTTTGCACATTTATTTTTGGAAAATCGAAGAGAGAACTTCAGACTCAAGTTATTACTTCATGATGTTTCTTTGAATGACTTTAGTAGGAAAATTTAAAAAACTAATAGCATAAATACCTTGTTTTTTTTTTTTTTTTTAAATTATCAATACTGTTCAGCCCAGATTATTTAAAATAATGGAAAGAGTTGCCAGTTTTTTTCCTTCCATATTTAAAAAGAAGAAAAGTTCTCATATATTAACCAGGAAGCTCTTCCCACTCTGACCAAGTGGCCTGTCCATTTGACAGATGGGTTACTTTTTGGGATCTGATTTTTTCCTTTGAGGCTGGTTACCTGAGATCAAGTTGCTAATAGTTTTTTACTTGTTTTAGTTGCTATTAATTAAATGGTTATCTTTAATCTAAAACATTTGGAAATGTTTAGTTTCATATTCATTTAACAAATGCATATTGAACGTCTACCATATGTCAGATTACTGTGTTAGGCATATCTTAAAATTAAATAAATTTAGCCAGTTATGTTTGAAGTTTTCATTTCTCTCTAAATACTCAATATGGATAAAGGAAATACTCATATTAATAAATACTCATATTAATAGCAGGAACTTTTAAATGTCTAATTTCCCTGATATTCTGCTTTACAATTTCTATTGACTTATTTTTCAGTAATTTTTGTAGGCTATCTAGTTAATTAGCTATTGTGGTGGTTTTTCTTCAGTACACATGTATGCATTACATTGGGAAAAAGAAATGCTATATTTTTCTGCTTCTCTTTTTCTTCTTCCTTCTCATGCCCTATGTTCAACAATGGCAATTTCATGCCTGTTTAAAAAGCCTTTGCTAAACAAGTAACCGTGATCATTAGCATAATGCAAAGCATTATGATGCTATTCATATAGACCTGTGATGGATGATACCTTGCTAAGTGAAGCCTGCAATTGACTAGGAGAATGGATTATCCTCTTGACTTGTTCTTGCAAACCAATGGCTCAGGGAAACAAGTTTTAGTTTCCATGGTCATATAACTCAATAAAAAACAATAGCTTATGTATGAATTTTTGACTAAATTTAAGGAATACAAGCCTATGTTAATTGGCTTTCTATAACCCTTGATTTCAGATGAGAGAACAGTTTAGATTGTGTGTGTATTTGAGCCTCTATATAACTTGAAAATTAGCCTTTTTGATATGAGAAATTAAATTGCCCCAGGCAGTTCTGTTCTGAATCATTTTTCCCAAGAGCCCTGCATGCCATTCCCAATTAATCCACTGGCGTTGGTAGATAAGCCTTCAGTGTTGGGAGCCCTTTGGGGAAATCCCAATGTGCACCTCCAAGGGTTAAGGAAAACCAAATCACGTGCAAACAATATGTAGTGTGTGACTTGCAGATGGGGCTTATGGCTGTATGCCAAGGTTCATCCATGAATCTTTTATTGATATTTTTTGACTTAATTTGGAATACTTAGCACTTTTAGCACTATCACATTGTTTTAAAAATCTGTAGTATTTGATTCTGACCATTTAGAATAAGTGAAACTCACAATAAAATTTAGGATAAACTCACTGTTCTAGAGTTTTTGCAATTGTTTGTTTTAAAACTGAAGAGAATCTTGGCGTGTATTCCACACTTGTGAGTCTTGGTTAGCTGTTCTTATGCTCATAAATCCTCATATTTTTACTTGCTTTTGATTGTGATCTTTGACAGTATCCTAAATTATGGTCTTTGGGTTTAGGTGTTGATATCGACCAAGCTATTTATGACCAAGCTATTTCTTCCGGCACTGACATGTTTACCCTATGATAGGCTCTTAGGCAATTAGAAGAATTTGAAAGAAGATACCTTAAATCTAGAATTTGGTATGTTATCAATCCATTGTCATTCTGCAGAGGAGAAGTCTGTGACATGATGGAATGGAAAGGGCTAGAGATCATGTCACTTCACCATGCTATTGCATCTTCTTAACAGCGAAATGGCAGATTTCTGTCAATTATTAGAAGAGTCTCTTAGAAGGGAGTATCTTTAAATCTACACAGTGCTCCTAACTGTAGAGGCCTGTACAGACCTTTGTTCCCTCATTCCCTTTTAAAAACAAAAGACTGGTGGTGTGTCTTTGACTTACCCAAGATCTCACAATTAGTTGACAAAAAACAGGTTTCTCTTCTTTTTATTTCAAAACATTCAACTTTGGCAGTCACCTTTTATGTGTGCTTATTTTAATGTAAAAAATTTTCTAAAAATATAACGAGAAATGTGCATAGGAAATATATTGTGAGCCTCCTGTGTAATTTCAAATTTTCTAGGAGGTGCATGACAAAGAGTAAAAAAAGTAAAGTTTATTTTCATGAAATATTTTATTTGACCTGCTATATCAAAAGTATTATTTTATCATGTAATTAACATAAAATTTTTAATGGGATATTTTACATTATTTTTCCATATTAAGTCTTAAAATTTGGGACTATTTTATATTTTTAACAATTTAATTTGATGTTTTGCATTTTAAGTGCTCATCATATGTGGCTAGTCCTTATAAATACCATACTGCCCTAATTTTTAAAAAAATTTTTTTCTCTGCCCCCATGCATATGTATTATCTCATGGTTGCAGTTTTAAGTAACACTCAATTTGTGTTTTTAAAGTAATATAAACATTTTCTTGTTTTTACATTCGTAATTTTGATGTCTGATACACATTTAGGTCATCTCCAAGTTTTCACCGGAGTAAGCATATTAGAGCTTTTGTTTTTTATTGAGCTTTTTCTCTTGAGATAAACTCGCTGGACTTGATCAGGAGTATGAACACACTGCCAGGTTGCTTTTCCAGCAGGGTTGTTCTGATTTACATACTATCAGGTTGGGCCAACACTAACAGGTTCACCACGGCCCGGCCAGCGAATCACCCCTGATCCCAGTCCATGTCAACATAAGCCCCTGTCTACTTTCTTTTTTTTAGTTGCTTTTTTCTCTATTGTAATAGAATGTATCACAATTCAGAAAATTTGGAATATGCAAAAAGCTATAAGCTACTTCTTTTAATCTTTTCAGAGAGTGGCTGTAGTTTATATTATTGTTTTTTTTTTCCATGTAAGAAATCTTTCCACGTCTTGTCTACAGACAAATAATAAGAATGGTGATATCATGAGGATAAATTCACAATCTTTTCTCTTCAGCTCGTGCTTAAATAATTTGGGACTTGGTTTTATATGTATTCTATATCTTGGAACTTCCATGAATAGTTACCAAATTTTTTCTGGATATATAAAAACTGTAGGATGAATTTCCAGGTTAGTTTGTAGACATTGTGATTCTCTTTTTTTTATTCATGAAAATAATACACATTAATAAAATAGAGATGATTGTTATTAGCAATGTGTTTCATTCACTGGGATATAGAGTAGAAAAAAATATATAACAAAATACCAATATGACACAAGTATCCTGGTTTATTGTAAAATATTAATATTCTGTAGTATTTCTTGTATACTGACTTTTAAAATTTGGCACTATTAAAAAATATTTAGCACTGCGAATAATTTGGAATTATGCATGCTATAGTTATTAAGAAATGAATTTTCATGTTTTTTTCTAATCACTAATGACTATCTTTCAATATAATCCTATAATATGAAGTGTTCCAATGACAGACTTGTCATGATGCTTTATTATTCTTACTTAAGTAGTGTATAATGAATGCTAATATGCAGAAGCTAATTGCTGCTATTTTTAATTTATGTAGGAAAGATCCTGAATATAAAGTTTATGGTAATCTTTTTTTTTTTTTCCTCCTTCCAAAACCAGCCAACTAAAGCACAGGTAAAGAGAAATAGCTGGCATCAGGGTGACTTCAATTTCCTACGTCAGGAGAGGTTGACTATCAGCTCAGTGAAAGTTAATGATTCTGGAGTATTCATGTGTTATGCCAATAATACTTTCGGATCAGCAAATGTCACAACAACCTTGGAAGTAGTAGGTAAATATCTCTATGGGAAGTATAAATTACTGGTAGTAGTGAAAGTATTACTATATAGTTTACTTTTTACATAAATGGAATATTGAACAGAATCTTTGAAATTTTTATTATGACTGACTGACTGACTGAATGAATGAACAAATGAATGAATGAATAAAAATATCATTGTAACTTCTTCTAACTAGAGCACAAAAGCAAATTCTACCAGTTTAATAGAGAGAAGTGGAAAGCTGTAATTGAAGTTATTCAAACCTTTCATATTCTGTACTACTCGCCCTCCCTTCTCCACGAAGCAAATAAAATATAAGTTGAGCTTTTTCAAAAATTCCAGTTCTTGTTGAATGACTTGAATTTGGAAAGGGATGTAGTATTTCTCTCTTGAGGAGCTTGAATGTTTAGAGCCTAAAGTATTTCTCTGACTCTTTAGGTGGGACTCCTCAGCCTTTTGGTTTATTGTTTTACCACTCATGGTTCTAGCTTTGCAGCAGGAAGGGGTGAACTGGGCTTCTGCTCCCCACCTCACCTCACCCTGTCCTCCAGCCTTATAGGCTGTAGCATGAACCTTCAGGAAGGAGGTCCATAGAGCCATTGGCCACTGGTTCTGCAGTTTACAGCATAAACTGGGACATAGTAACCTGTGCCCTTAACCCCATCATATCTGGTATATACACTGGTTTAGCCTTTTCTTCCTTACTCTAAAAATTTTCCTAAGTATTTGTTTTCTAAGCATCTACTTAAAGAGTGTAGTGAAATATTTGGTGCTTTTGATTTATGGAAAATAATGATTTTAAATTACTTTATTTACACTTTTTTTTTTTTTGTCTTTTGAGTATTGTTTGAATTTAATTTCTTTTCTTGTCTTTTTAAAGCAATCCTATTCCTGATGCTTGACTTTGATTAAGTGCTTGTAGGGTGGAGAAATTCTTCATCATGAGCAATAATAAAATGATGCCATATTTGTTTTTATTTCTATCCTTTCCCCATATTTCTTTAATAATTTATGTAGCAATGTTAGAGGTCTGTGATTTATCTCACGATAATCTCGTATAATTTTGATATTTCTGCCCATGTTGTAATGGAAAGTATTTCAACAGACTAAACATGAAAAACACACTTTACTTGCAGTTACAGAGTCAGGACAGAGAAAGAGTATTCCTCTGTCCCTAAACATGATTGTGAACCATTTATTAATTTGAGAAGAAGGCTATGCTTTTAAAATATTAAACTCCATAAGTGCTAATTTGCTAAGTTGATTAGGGAGCATGTTGATATATCAGCTTCAGCTCCAGAAAGCAATTAGTAAGGATGTTTTGAGCATATCATTGTATGTAATCAGATTTTTAAAATCCATTCATCAATTTCCAAGAATATAACTGTATAACTGGCAAGACTTGTGGCTGAGAAACCTGAATCTGGTTTTGGATTGTTTTGAGAGTGGGCTGAGATGGAACAAGAACAGGAAGATACACGGAAAAAAGTGATTTCTTTAGGGGCTGGGAGTAGGATTTGGAGATGATGGGGAGTAATAGAACAGGACTTTAGGATGGCCTCGACTTTGTTTTGAGTTGGGGCTCTGCCACTTAACTTGTGAATGCACCCTACTTTAATTCTGCCTGCATTTTTTCTTCTGAGAAACAAAACCTCAACCTCCCAAGACAGTGGAAAGGAGAAAAGTCAGTAGATTTTATAGAAATGTCTGGCATAGTGTTTGTACTTGATTAAAGTGAATGCACTACCAATTTCTTAATGCAGAAGTATTTGAAAAAAATCAGCTTTATGGCATAACAACCTAGATGGAGTTCTTTGATTCTAATAATTCTTATACTTCATAAATTTGAAGCTCTGTTCCACTAGAGGACATAAAACTATATTGAGCAAACTAGACTATAGAAAGCTCAGGAGGGGACTTAAAATAAGTATTTTATATATTGTGATTGTGAGAGAAATGATTCCATGAAATATTTTGCATTGCGTGGTTAGAATTTATAACCTTGAGAACCTGAAAATTTAATGTAGCATTTGGATGGAACATTTGTTTCCTCAAGATAACCCAAATTAGCTTAAAGAACGATGAGTATTTATGATTCAGGTATTAGGACAGGTGGCAGTTTCCCTATCCAATTTTCATTTGGATCATTTTCCATTCTCACCTGAAAAATCCCTTTTCAATTGGTACAAGACAGGTGGAGTCCATTTTCTATTCTGAATCTAGAGGAAACAAAGGTCAGTATATATTATCTTGACAATGTCATGTGGGGCTTTGATATATTTAACCAAATAGCACTAAAGACAATGAATGATAATTTTAAATTTCATAATCTTTAAAATTTGAAAAAATAGAACAATAAAATTAAAACTTATTCATAATCCCACCTTCTTTCTCTTCCTCCCTTGATTGATCTCTCTTTCTCTTTTTCTGACCGAAGGATATAGAGATTCTAGGGTACGCTATGGTAAGAAGAGGTTAGCCTTGGCTTCTCATAGACCTGTGTTAAAACCTAGGCTCTGCCATTAGGTAGCTAGTTGTATGGCCTTCCAGGATTTAACTGTTTTAATCTATAAACTGGGAGTTACAAGCTTTCTCTTTTAGTATATTAAGATTAAATATGTCATAATTATTAAATGAAATATGTGCTAAGGTACTTAGGGCACTTCTTGGCACATAGTAACTATTCCATGAATGGTAGCTATAAAAGTAATATTGGCAATTATAATGTTCTTTTTCAATATCTTTTTATATTATTTTAACATTTAAGGGTTACTTTATTTAACTGGTTTCTTATTTTTAAAATTATTAGAATGAGTGTAAATAGCATCTCTTTGTATGTAGCTATCTACCTTACTAAGAAGAGTTCTCAAATGGAAATTACAGGATTAAATTGAATAATAATTTTGAAACATCTACATTACTAAATGCTTTCTAAGAGTTTTGCCAATTTACAGGGTGTCATTCAGTGTGCCACTCTTACCACACTTTATTGAGTTTATTTCAGATTACTTTTGCTATTGTTTTTCCATAGGATGGATATACTTTATTTTTGAAAGAGCTTTATTGAAGTTATGCTATTTTTAATAAGTGAAAAGTGATCCCTTATTTTAATTACTAGTGTAAATATTTTTCTTCTATATTTTTGTTTTTTCCTATTAATTTTGCTATATAGACATTTAAAAATGTTTATGTATTCACATTTGTCTTTGATGACATTTTTCTTCTGTTGCTTCTAAAAAGCCTAGAAAACTGTGTCCTCTGTAGAAGTTTGATTCTGTTTAGTTAAAAATATGGTTTGGTTGTTAAAATGCTGTTTTTGATTCATCTCTATAAATAATATGATGAGGAGACCTAAGTTTATTTTTCTTCAAGTACTAAAAGACATTCTTTTTAACACTTTTATGGCTTTCTTTTCTAGATTTATGACAAATAAATATACACTTATCAAATATACACTTAATACTGAGTCTGGGTATGGGCTAACTATTTAGTCCAAATACTTTTTAACCTGATAAACATCAAGACTAGTACTTCTAGAAAACTTATAAGAAGGTAATAGATTTTTAAGCGAGTTGTTTGAGAGATGGGAGAATAAACATTTCAAGTGTGTGTCCTTTCTTTATGACGGTGATTCTACGAGAGCAAAATAAAATGTCAAAAGGCTAGTTTAAATTCTTACTTGTCATTACCAATTCATACTAGAAATCAATCCGTTATCTTTGTAATCTAAAGAAGTTGTTTTGTTTTTCCTTGGTAGTTGTGGATAATGGGTTCTTTCTGTTTTATTCTGTTATGATTAGATAAAGGATTCATTAATATCTTCCCTGTGGCAAATACTACAATATTTGTAAATGATGGAGCTAATGTAGATCTGGTTGTTGAATATGAGGCATACCCGAAACCTGAACACCTACAGTGGATTTATATGAACAAAACCTTCACTGATAAGTGGGAGAGTTATCCCAAGTCTGAGAATGAAAGTAATATCAGGTAAGAACAAGGCCTCGCTCTGGAGATGATACATTTTCCCTGTCCTGTACTTGGCTTACCAGATCCTCCTTCCGTGACCCATAAATGTATAAGAGGACACCTGGAATGGGAGGAAGTTTGGGACTGCTTCCTGAGTCTTCATCCCATCATTTCATTGTGCTGTGTATTTAGGGTACACACAAAAAATCCATGCCTCAGTTTTCTCATTTGTAAAATGAAGGTTAGTTCTTTCCCAGAGTTCTGAGGTTACTCCAAAGCAGTGACTGGCATGTACTAGGGACACATTAAATAGTTCTCTTCAGAGAATTATTTATTTTTCAATTACAATTGGCATACAGTATCACATTAGTTTCAGGTGTACAACACAGTGAACAGACATTCAGAGAACCTATGAAGTGATCACCTCGATAAATCTGGTACCCGTCTGACACTGTACATAGTTATTTTTAAACACTTTTTTTGAAACTATTAGAAAACTAAATCATTAAGTAGCTTTGGGTCAGGCCGTGAACGTGAGTTCTTTTACGTCATACCTCTCATTTCATCCTCAAAACAACAAAATTAATAGTAATAAATAACACTTTATGTAAGCTGTGTGTACTTTATTTTGCCTTGGGCTGTTCCAAGTATGTTTTTTATATTAATTCAATAATTTTAGTCTTCACAAATCTTATGAGTGGGCACTCTTATTTCCCCATTTCTATAGAAGATAAAACTGAGTTAAGTAATTTAACCCAGATCAAATGGCCAATAAGAGGTAAGTGCCTAGATAGAGTTTGTATATTTTTCCAGTCAGGAGCTGTTGGCTATTATAAGATGAGAGAAAGTGATACTGGTCTGGGCCAAGGTCTAAGGGTTAGAGGGACAAGGATGGATTTGGAGAGGCTACCCCCTTACCAAGACTTGGTGACTGAGGAGGAAGAAGAGAGAGGGAGGAGCTGAAGATGCCTCTTAGGGTTTTGGGTCCATCAGCCAGTTTGGGTGGTGAGAGACGATACCATTCAAGGAGAAGAGGTGGGTACAGGTTTAGGACTTGTTGAATTTGAGGTTGACCTTGGCGTCTCAAGAGGAGATGTTCAAGGGGGAAGGAAGTATCCTAGGTCAGTTCCCTAGAAGCAGAGCCTGAGGCAGGAGTTCTCAGATAAGGGCTTTATTACAGCAGAAACGGACCTGCCAGAGTTGAGGAGCAGGCTTGTGAGGGAAAGAGGAAAGAAAGGAAGTGGGTGAAGTGAAGCTGAGGTGTAGTCTGATCCCCGTGATGCTCTACATCTGGGCCTTTTTCCCTCCCATGGTCGGTCACTCATTGGCTGTAGACCCGGCATGCAGTCAGCTTCTAAGTGGGTCTAAGTGCTCAAGGACAAGACATGGGAGAAGGTTGCAGGTATGAGTTGTTATTAGCTGCATCCCATGCATGGAGGCTTTGCGGCATGGAACTAGCTCTGTAGAGGAGGCACAGACAAAAAAGTCAGGACTAGAGGTAAAAATATGAAAGTATGAACAAACAGCAAGAACGTAAGTATAAGAGTGGATTGCCCAGGGAGTGTGTACAGGGAAAGAGGAGTCTGACACACCACTGCATATGTCCAGTTGGTTGTGTACCTTCTGTAGGTCGGGGGCTGCCCAGGATATGCCGTCCACACCGGAGCCCATGTTAGTAACTCCCCTAACAGTCCCACATGCTCAGTCCACACAGCCATATCTGGCAGCCCTGCAGTAAAACAGAATCTTGAATAGCAAATATTGCAAATAGGATAGAAGGAAATCCCAGAGATTATGGTGTTGCTTGCAAGAAGGAAGGTAGGGGCAGCAGTACTGACCTTGCTGTGAGGGCCCTGCAGCGTCTGCACGGAGACAGCCTTCCAGTCTGGGGTTTTTCCAGGTCAATGTCAAAGCAAAGTTGGGCAGGCAAGTTCAGGACACTGGTGAGAAGGTGACCTTAAGGACAGCACAGGAGGAGGGAGAGGCTACAGTCTCTGGGAAATGGCCTTTATGCCAAGAAAGTCTTTTCCCACTCAGTATTCTCACAAGACAGGTATTTATCGCAAATTAATTCTATGTGTGTATATTTGTGTTTGTTAATATGGATCTTGATAATACTGAGTTAAGTGAGCTGTATTTTCTCTAAATACATGTTTCCAGATAGAAATTGTGAAAAAGACATGCACCGGAGGCAGGCCTTCTGCAGGTGATTAATTTATTGCCATATCTTTGTAGATATATAACTGAACTTCACCTAACCAGATTGAAAGGGACAGAAGGAGGCACGTACACATTTCTAGTGTCCAATTCTGACGTTGATTCTTCTGTGACATTTAACGTTTATGTGAACAGTGAGTAAAACGAATGGTTCCTTATTTTTTTTATTTTTTTATTATTTTAAATTGTGGCTCATGTTCGTAACAGTTGCAAAACTGAGCTCCTTGTGTACTATGCAAATAATGTTTCATGATAATTTTGACCTTAGCAAAGACCCGGTGGTTTGTGGTTGGAAGAATGTGTACAGAAACCAATTCCTTGTCCTACATTTCACTGACCAAGGGACCTTGGTCAAGTAGATGTTGGTCAAATTCTGGGTGCTGCCTTTGAATTTCAAAATAACAGTTCTTTGAGAGAAAATGTATTATTATTCATTGTGGAAATGGGGAGCCAGAGGTTGAATAAGGTCTGGATTACAGTGTTAGGTGGGAAAGAGAGGCTATCAAGCCCTGACATGATTTCTTTTTTATAATGCTCACCAACTGGGATTTTTGCCAAGTGCAGGGCTTCTTCCTGGCTCTCCTCTGCGGCTTATCTGCACTTCTTCCAAGGAAGGGACACAGGTACTTGCCACACCATACCACACCAGCCAGGACACCAGAGGACAGAAGGCTTCCAAAGATAGAATTCCAAGGCATAGTCTCCAAAACAGCCATCAGAATTAGGCATCCTGGGGTTGGGGGTTGATGAGGAAACAACCTGCAGCATTCCCTAGAGAACAACTCAGTAACTGCTGAGCACTTCGTGTGCATCGGGCTGAAGGGTGGAGCCTATTCCTCATCCTCAAGGAGCTTACTTTCTGTATGAAGTGACTTTACATCATTATCTCACTGATGCTATGGCTCAGTGGTATGGGGATGGGGTAGCATGATCCATGTACAAATGAAGACAAGAAACAGCTTCTAAGTGATACTCGGGGCATTTCTGATTGCTGATCTGGAGTCTTTTGGACTATACCAGCATTTTCAAAATCGCGATTCCCAAGCAAGATATGTGTTTAGATAAAGAGGATCACATCTGCGTAGTTACACACTTTTCTCAGGATCCTTAGTGTGTTGATGTGTATGATGCCTTCCTAGGAGGGGGCTGTGGGAGGGAGGGTATATCCCAAACTTGTTTGACCACAGAACTCTCCTTTTCCAAGGGAGTCACGTTAATTAATATCTCTGTTCCTTGGAACAGTTTTGATTATGTGATATCTCATTAGCCTGAAATTCAAATATCTCTAGATTAATTCAGATGTTAATCAGAGGAGCTTAGTATTACACATGGGCACAATTACCTACTTCTGAAAAATTTTAATATTCAAGTAATTTAAGAGACAGTACAGGTAAATCAATATCCTTGCAACCATAATGCATACTCTGTCATACAAAACTTTATTTTGGGTGCTCTGGTGTGGATCTTTTTAAAAAAATTTCCAATTTATTCTGGACTGCTCCTTTTTGTAAATTATGGTAAAACCAGTTACTAGAAAAGTAAAATGAAAAAGAACAGATATGCAAAATACAAGATTATATACATGTGTACATATATGTATATATATAATATTGGATTCAACAGATACAAAAATTACTGTCATATTGTTCCTTCTAAATGTGTATTTTTAGTGTCTGTACTTACCTCCTGTGGACTAGTGACAGCAGATCATGGATGTGACATGCTCCACAGACCTTACTTTGAGAATCTCAGTAGTTGATAATTTTGTAAAGTTAGCACCTTTTATATATATCTTTCCTTGGCTTCAAGGGCAAGTAGGCATTAAGATCTTTCGTTTTTACTCTTTTTCATCCTTCCATATGCCACTGTATAGTCTGCCAGTCGGTGGTGAGTCATTGACCTTAGAAAGATGTTTCTGAAGTCACCCCTACTTTTCTCTGGGTGACAAAATTGCTACCATTTTACTTACAAGGCTAATTTGCCATCCGACAGGATCACTATTAATCACCTCTGCTGGTGAACTCATGCCTGTTTGAAACTAGATAGGAAATGGCATTAACCTCACCAAATGATCCTTTCTAGATTCCTTGTTAATGCAGGAGGCCTCAACTATATTCTGATGCCTTGGTCACAGACACTCATCCACCATCTCCTGAGCTCCTAATTCATAACACTGGGCATACAGATGAGAGTAGTGTAGTCCCTGCTCTTTTAGGTTAAGCTCTTCAGAAAATCTTTTTATTAATGTCAGTTTGTTACAAACACTGAACTGACTGAAGGCATTTAGTTCTTTTACCTAACACATGGGATTTCTTGATTTCCAAATACTTTGAGTGAGGTAGCATTTTTATGTGAAACTTAAAACATTCATCTTTTGTGAATTATTTCCCAGTTGCTTCTTACAGGTATAGTTAGCTAATTTCTCTATTGACTTTTTTTGAGGGGAGGGAGGAATTGAAAAAGAATTCTAGTTAGCACTATATGGGGCAAGAACTTATTATCTTAAAACTTAAAATCAAAAGCTAAAAATACTTCTAAATTTAAAATTGGAGCATTGTGTCA
Source organism: Rousettus aegyptiacus (assembly GCF_014176215.1). Lineage (NCBI taxonomy): Eukaryota > Metazoa > Chordata > Mammalia > Chiroptera > Pteropodidae > Rousettus > Rousettus aegyptiacus. The sequence continues at coordinate 64,143,945 of NW_023416285.1, read as the reverse complement.
ATTTTGACATAAATTTTAGCTGAGCCAAATACTGCATAGATCTACTGTGTGGTTCATTCTGTAAATCAGCTGAGTCCCAAGGATGGAAGAAATTGCACTCTGTAAAAATTAGAGTTAATAAAAATCAGAATAATAAGTGCATAGTATTAGTGCATAAATTCAGGCTGCTTTTTCTCAGTGACATTGATGCATAATTGCTTAATAGATTCAGCTTTGAGAGGTGCTCATGAAAATCTTTGATTTTGAATGGTTAAATGTTTGGTGGTTGAAAAATCTATTTGTTTTGAAAATCCCACATATAGATTTGAGTGTACTGAGAAAGGGAGAGATTTAGTTTTAATCACTTGTGTGGGAGGCTTTAAAAAAAATTATGACCTGTCAGTTTGTGTTAAGGGACAAATATGTAACATGTAAAGCTTGAAAATGTTTTAATGTTGTTTCGAACCTCTTTAACCAAACCATAATTTACATGAGCCTGTTTAGTTGGTCCAATGATATTAAAGGTGGTTTATAATGGCCAAGAGTTATAACATGTTTCTGAGCAGAATATCCAGTGGAAATTGATGGAAGTTTTTATTTAAAAACAAAACAAAATCACTGATTCTTTTTATTGAACTTGACATTACTATAATTACTCTTGCATTGCTTATCAAACATATATATAGGAATCATATTCTTAGTTCTAAGAAAGCTTTATTATTATTATTAATTTTTTTTTGGCAAAAATGGCCATTTGTTTTCCTTACACATCAAAATTGGTAGAAAAATAGAGTCCTAAAAACTAAGAAACTATCCCAAAGTGCTTTTTTAGTAGGCACTACTGTTCCCAAAATTCCTGGAGCTGTTAGAAAAGTGACATCGAGATTCTGTAGGTAGCTTGTGATACTTTAGAAACCTGCTGTCTCTGGTTACATAAACGTCACACAATAAGGTTTTTACTACATCCATATACGAATAAAAGGCCAAATGTGTATTTTAACCTTAATTTATCCACTTAGCTCCTTTCCCTCTCCACCCAATATTTCTTGAATAAATTTCAGACTTTATAGTGGACTTAAATGTTACTCAGTAATATAAATATTTTATAATTTTATTTTGGCTTATAATTTCAGATTTACATAATTGTGGAAGTTATGATTAATAGGATAAATCATTTGTTCTTTAAACCTAGAATAATTCTAAGGAGACCCAATAACTTTTTTCCCAGCTTTACTGAGGTATAAATGACAAATGAAATTATAAGATATTTAAAGTGTACAACATGATGATTTGTTATATGTACGTGTATATATATAATATATAATACATTGTGAAAAGATTTCTGCTATTGAGTTAATTAACACATCCATCACCTCACACGTTTACCCATTTTGTTTTGCTTGTTGTGTTGTGTTGTGTTTTGGTAAGAACATTTAAGTTATACTCAGCGAATTTCCGTTATACACTACAGTGTTATGAAGTATAGGTACCATGTTATACATTAGATGCTCAGACCTTGTGAATCTTATGACTGAGAGTTTGTACTCTTTTACCAACCTCTCCCCACCCCTGGCCTCACGCCCCAAGGCCCTGGCAACCACTTTTCTACTCTCTGTTTCTATGAGTTTGACTTCTTTTTAAAGATTCCACAGAATGTATTTTTCTCTGTCTGGCTTATTTCCTTAGCTTAATGCCCTCCAGACTTATCCATATCATCACAAATGATAGGATTTTTGTTCTTTTAAGGTTGAATAATATTCCATTGTGTATGTACACCACATTTTCTTTCTTTATTTATCCCTTGATGGACACTTAGGTTGTTTCCACACTTTGGCTATTGTGAATAACGCTGCACTGAACATGGGATTGGAGATATTTCTTCAAGATCTTGTCTTTGCTTCTTTGAGATAAGTACCAATAAGTGGGTCATAAGGTAGCTCTATTTTTAATTTTTTGAGGAACCTTCATACTGTTTCCCAGAGTGGCTGCACCAGTTTACATTCCCACGAACAGTTCGTGAGGGTTCCCTTTTCACCACATCCTCTCCAGCGCTTGCTCTTTGTTGATTTATTGATAATAGCCATTCTTACGGATGTGAGGTGATATCTTATGGTGGTGCCGATTTTCCAATAACTTAAGTCACACTTCAAAACGTTATCTGAGAGCATTTCCAGATCAGTATTATGAATTTAAAATTTTTAACAAATGATATGCAGAGGCCATAAATAGATCTCCCTTTGGTCTTAAAGGTCTGTCCTTTAATGAGAAACCTACCAGTCCAGTGAGGGTGCTGTGGTCCTCAGGCAGTAGTACCAGGAAGGCAGGCAGGACAAGCAAGGTCCAGAGAACTAAAGGGTTCGCTTTTATTGTTGGGTTTACATGGAATACATGTAATGTTAAGCTAAATTGGATTTTCAAATGACTGTTGAACTGCACCAAATGAATTCTCAAAAGTCACCAATTTCACTCCGTTTATGGCAGGGTATTAACAGGAGGTTGAAACAATTTAAGGAAATACTAAATAATGTATTATTTCTAAATCACTGAATTATATAATTAACATCCTGTCTGGTATGAGCGATTATTTATAGTCATACAGTATACCTAAATCAGTTCAAGTAATAAATCACCCAGAATGTGAGGCTTCTTGATGAGAAAGTTTCTCTTTGACTGCATTTGCAAAATCTGGGCTGCCTTTTATGTATTTTTGGCCATAGTTAACTCCAGTTATGAGTGGCTAAATTGTTCTTCTAGGGAGAAGCCACTATAAATGCAACACCCTACAAATAAAGCACATGCCCAGCCTGCCATCTGCCAAAGGTGAAGATAGACCTGTCAGGTTGGCCATGTAGATAGAGGGCTCAGACTGCCTGCCAGCTAGCCATCTGGATCACCCACCTGGCTGGAGGTCGCCAGGACCTTCTCCCAGGTTAAAATAATAATGGTGGACTTGCCTTCTAAGGGCAGCCTAGTTTTGGACTGCCTAGTTACTAGAACTTCGCCTTTTGAGAAGGTGGAACTGTTTTCCTACCTCAACCTCTTAGCCTTTCTATTTCCATTTTAAAAAGATGATAGGACCTTTTAAACATTGGGGTGTCCAAACCTTACTTGTGTTAGATGCTAAAAATCTTAAGACTGCTAACACACTTATCTATTGAGTTTTGCTTGAGAGACTTTGCATTTAGTGTTTTTTATTTTTCCTCTGTTAGATAGACTCTATTAGAGCTACTCCTATATTAAATTATTGGAATTCTTAAACATGAAATAAAGCTAGTGTTAAATAGAACTCTTTTCTGATTTATTTACTTGCTTTTGAGAATGTGCTGTTAAGGCTGCCACGGTAACTAGAATTTAGCTTAGTTTGTGCAAACATTTTTGTGTACTTGTGTTTTTAAATTAATTTTTTTATTATAAAAATGTTATGTGAAGGATAGAAAAACTAGAAAATATAAATAAGCAAAATAAGAATCAAGCCAGTTTTAATTGTCTTTTTAGTTTATTTATATTTTATAGATTACTATTGCTAATATATCCCTTACCACATATCCTTTTAGACCATTTTTTAAACCTTTTTTTTTTTTTTTTTTTTTTTTACAAACATGAGGTTCTATTGTTCTATTGCTTTGTAACCTTCTGTTCTGATGCCAAATACCAAATGCATTGTGAGCATCGTTCTATGTCATGAAATATTCTTCTACAACATCATTCTGTTATCTCATTACATAGTTTATAATTTCTTTAACCCGACTGAGGCAATTTTGAGACATTGTGGAGTGTGAAGTGGGACTCTGAAATGATGTGACTGAGTTTTAAAAGAATACCATCAGACAGTTAATTAAAGCTTATAATTATGTTGTTTAATCTCAAATGAGCAACCTCGCCTAAGTGCCTGGAAATCAATAAGGTTATCATGTGTCGTGATCTCTCTTGCTGCTATGTCTTGAACATATGTCATGAGAGATACACAGTGCCAGCTTTTAGGACAGCTCTAAATTAAGGAATAATTTCTGAATCTTCTTAGGGTGGTACCTAATCTCTATGAAATAGCTGCTTGTCTTCTTACATTAATATTTTTATAGGTAATACGTGTTCATTTGAAATATCTGACAGTGTCTGAACTCTGTTTTTATTTTCTCTTCCTGAACTTGAAATGAATTTTTGTTCTTAAATTGCTTGGGAGATATGAGTGTTGTTTTTGATGTGACAGTTTTATATCTCCTTATGAACAGGATTTCTGTGGATGCAACAATTGCTATAGAAATTTAAATTGGGAGAAAAAAAGGATATCATGGCAACCTACTTTTAAAGTGGAATTGATTCTTCTCTATTCTGAAAGGATTTAGGAAATGTGGCTCTGAACTAGAGTCTCAGGCCCCCACCCACCCCAACCCCCAGTGTTGGTATCATTATTTTTCCTTCACGTCTCATAAGAAAGTTAGTTTGGTGAGGTGTGTTACTAATTTGGGGGATCTGTTTAAACGCTGCCCTAGTTAGAGGACAAGGTAACTTGTTCTTTGTTGGTGTGGTCTGGCCTTTTAAAAAATGTTTTAGGTAGAAAAGCAGGAGAAACAGGTTTAGGTATGTGTAAGCATGTAAACTTCTATTAGAATTGACCCTGCATTGGTGACCAGTTTTCTAAAAACAGCACGAGTAGGCCCTTTTATATCAGTGGAATTGTACTCCAAGGAAATTTTCTTTCCAGTTGAGTCACATGTGTTTTTACATCAAACTAGTCCCCTTCATTTACGAATATAAATGGGGACTTAAGCCTTTGCTTCTGTGTCCCCTAGAGAGGTGGTGACATCCAGGTGTATTTGCCACTTACCGAAGGGATCTGCTAGAGCTAACAAGTGATCGCGTCTAGATGACCAAAGTTACCAAAACTCCAGGGTCATCTGTAATTTAGTGGAAATTTAAATACATCTAAGAATAGGTACATAATTTTTTCCATTAGCATTGTGTCAATAACCTTTCTCCTCTACTTGTGAATTATGTGGCAAAATGAATTCACTACTTTTATGGAGTAGAAAAAAGATAGTATTGTATCATGTGCCTGTACTCCTTGGCAGCAATTAGAGTGATGTGTGTACACATCTCCCTACCTCACGTCTGGAACATGTAGCCATGGTACTCCCGTAGATTGAGCATAGTGATTGAGGAATGCCCTCCCCAAGTAGGTTCATCATTTTTGTTCGTTTGTTTATTTTAACTCAGAGTTGGGAGATCTTTTTGATGGGTGTTTAGAACAGGGGTTGTGAAACTATAGCCCTTGGACCAGATTTGGTCTGCGGCCAGTTTTTTAATGGTATATAAGCTAAGAATTTTTTTTCAAATGGTTGAAAAAAAATTAGAAGATTTTGTGACACGTGAAAATAAAATTCAGATTTCTGTGTCCATAAGTGAAGTTTTATTGGAACACGGACCATGAGCATTTTTTCACAGTCTGTGGCTACATTTGTGGTACAATGACAAAAGTGAGTTGTTTGTAAGAAAGACCCTATGGCCCGCAAAGCCTAAAATAATTACCGTTTCATCTTTTACATTGAAAGTTTGCTGACCCCTATTAGGAGTGAAGAATGATCCTTAGGAGAATGATTTTCTTAAAAATGATAGACAGACACTCTATTAAAGATAGCTAGATATGACAGACTATAGTTGAAGTTTTGTTTTGTTTGTTAATCTTCTATTCAAGTGTCCATATGCCAATTTCCGGCTATCTTTAAGAATGTACAAAACAAAATAAATTTTCAAAATATTTATTCTGGGGATTTTTTAAAAGTATAATATTTCTCTTATAAGTAAAAAGTAACCTGATTTTTTTTAGTGCTCCTATTTTGGCTGATTTAACTTCCTTTATTATAACAGTATGATAGCAGGAATATAGATTTGATTCAAACCCAAATCAGGAAAGTAATAAATTGCTACAAAGCATTGTTGTATTGCCATTAAACACCAGCAAACAAACAAATTCATCCCAGAAACAACTTAAGTGTCCATCGATGGATGACTGGATAAAGAAAATGTGGTACATACGTACAATGGAATGTTACTCAGCCATACAAAAAGAATGAAATCTTGCCATCTGCAACCACATGGATGGGCCTCAAAGGCATTATACTAAGTGAAATAAGTTAGACAAAGAAAGACAAATGCTGTACAATCTCACTTCCATGTGGAATCTTTAAAAAAAAAATTGGAACTCATAGATACCGAGAACACTAGTTGTTTACAGAGGTGGAGGGTATGAGGTGGACAAAATGGGTGAAGGAAGGGTCAAAAGATACAAACTTCCAGTTATAAAATAAGTCCTGGGAATGTCATGTACAGCATGGTGACTGTAGTTAATACTGTATTGCATATTTGAAAGTTGCTAAGAAAGTAGATCTTAAAAGTTGTCATTGTTAGAAAAAAATTTTTGCAACCAGTATGATGACAGATGTTAACTAGATCATTTCGCAGTATATACAAATATCAAATCATTATGTTGCACACTTGAAACTAATATGTCAGTTATATATCAATAAAAAATTCATTCCTAGATTCCTCTTTGTTTAGTCTTAGGAGACTTAAGTCTGTTCTTCGCTGAGTGTAGGGTGGGCCAGTGTGCGTTTATAGCAGGACTTTGGTCGAGGTGGTCAGGAGTGAAGAGCTGTACTCAAAAATGCTTGTCTACCCGATACTTGTGTAACTCTCCTCCCGTCTCCACCCCACCCCCCAGCTCTTTGGTATCTGTGCTCTGTTCTTTAAAATTCATTTTGTTCTTCTGTGTGGACCTGATGGTGATAAAAAAAAAAATGTTTTTCAAGATCACATATCTGTGGGGTAAATCATCGAATGCTTAGGACTTTAAATTGCATGAGCAATAAATTTTCAGTAGAATTAGAAGCACTCTGAAATCTGCCTACAAGCTGATCTGTGTTATTGGAGACACCAGAATGACTCAGGACCACAGTGCTTTGAAAGGAGAAAGGGGGCTATTTTTATCTTCACAGGAAATGCATAACTTATACACCTCTTAGGCTTATCTAAACCTCCAACTTGGGAGGAATTAGGGAATGTGTCATTTGGCATACCGCTGATTGTAGAATATCTAAGAAAACCTTAGCTCAAATTTAACCTGAAGAATAGCAGAGGGTAATGCATCTTTAAAAGCAAAATATATATTTTATGCCTTACAGTGCTTCGAGGCACTCACAAAATGCAGATGAGCCTAGATTTTCATTTTTAGGAATCAGATTTATACTCAGCTCATTTTTTGTGAATTAAACATTTTCATAGTGCAACTTGCCAGGTACAGCCCAAACCATACTCATGAAACTTAGCCTTTTCAAAATGAGGTTTCTCATCACCAACATTAGGGACAGGACTGGGATGAGAGGGAGAAAAAGAGAGGTACTTAAGGTGCAAAATTTAAAGAGGTGCTCACTCATGGTGCCAACCCTAGATTTGCATGACCTTGAGGACGAGTGCCTTCTAGTTCCGCACCCTAAGTGCTTTTCTTCCCTCACTCTAGTCCTGGCCAGAGCAGGGTCCCTTGAAGGTACTTTTAAAAAGTGCATTGCTGGGTCAGAGCCTCAATGTACTAAATCTCTGTGGATGGGGCCCTGGAATCTGCATTTAACCTCTTAGTGCTTCAAATGCATACTGAAGTTTGAAGACCCTCTGAGCTTGGTTGGCCAACCTGAGGCCCAACAGGACAAAAGCTGCTCCTGTAGCCTCAGGTTATAACTGGGATAGTCGCTGAAAAAATCTGCCTAATTAACCAGCATACAAGAGCAAGTAGGCCAGCCGGACCATGCCCTTGCCAGCCCCGGCTGTTGTATAACTGCTACCAGGTGTCACGCTGGAAGGCTTGGGTTGTGGAGCTGTGGAGCACGTATAACCAAAGCTAAAGATTGATTGTGTAATTTTGAGCTGTTCCAATTTTTTTAATTAAAAAATGTTTTATAGGTTCATTATTAGCAACATGGTCATTGTAAACAAAAATTAAAAAATAAGTCAAAAGAATAAAATGGAAACTATCAATAACCCTATTACCCAGAGATAAACCATCATTAACATCTTAAAGTACTCTTTCAGCATTTTTTTTTTTTTTTGTATGTTTGGGTTTTTTTTTTTTTTTTTTTTTTTTTTGCTATTGAGTCGATTCCACTAAAGTTTATTGTGTGGCATTAGGAAGAATGAGTTATAAAAGGAATTTTGGTATGAAGAAATCTGACTTATGAACTCATGAACTTGATTACCATTTGAGTCCTGTATATTTGCTGTCTTTGTAGATCTTCCCCTCTCATCATTAATCTCAGCATTTAAAAAAAATTCACATGACCAGATGTATGTGTGGGTTTCTTTCCTTATGGCCCACGATCACAAAAAAGTGGAAATGGTGCCCCTATACAGGAAAGTTGCCACTGGGCTGTTCTTCTAGGTCTCCTCTTGTGGGTCTAATCGAATTCCTTTAAAGTCCAAGGGACTTGTTCTTTTTAGGGATACTTAACCATTCAACAGTTTTTACTGTGTGTCCATCACAGATCAGACTCTACTGGGGGTCAGAGGTACACCCAGTAAGTCGTGGTTTCCTGCCCTGAGAACATGCACTCAGGTGGAGGAGGCAGGCCAGTACACTGTAGACTATCAGGCTCTCTAAAGCACTGCAGGAATAGGAAGGAGAGATCAACCACCTTGACTTTGGAGAGTTGAGGATGGCTTGGAAAAGGGGTGCCACTTGTATCGAGTCCAGAGAGGCCCACCGTATGGCGCCTGCAGTCTCCAACAAATAGCACTCTCATAAAGTTCTACTGTTTTTTTGTGTTATGTCCTACTTTCCAGTTCGATCACACAGTTGCCCATGATAATTAAATGAAACTTGCCAGATGGATGCTTTCGCAAGACGATGGCTCGTTTTCTTGCTCTATTTGTGAAAGCTGGCATTGGATCCAAACTCCCAAGGATACCCCTACCTTGAGATTGCTTTGGAGTGTCGCTCTTTTGTGTGTATTAGCCAAATGGCCAGCCCGTCAACCAGGCCAGGTTGAGTGACAGGTGGGTGTGCCATGCATGTAGACACTCTGACCCCTGGCAAGCCATTTTGCCCGCAAGGAAGTAAGATGCTGAGAGATTATTCTACAAAGATTTCATTTATCAGTGTTACCTTCTTTTGAGGAAATAAGCTTCCTAAGTTTCTGATCTGTCAGTCTTTCCTTCTCACCACATGCAGTTTTCCCACCAGTTATGACATCACCGATGTCAAATTCCCAATTTGTTTGATTAAAAAACAATTTCATACTATCTTAAAGAATAATTTCTAGATCATGGAAGAGAATATTTAGAGTGGCAAATATAGTGATCTTACTTGGTAATAAACTTGATTAACCAAGGAGGGCGTGTATTCTGAATAGAAAAGAATAGCTGAATCATTAATAATAATTATTAAATTTATTGTTTCTGTGACTCGTTCTTAGTTTATCATTCATTTCTGCGACTCATTCTTGTGCTTCATCTCATTTAATTGTCACAACATCCCTGCAGAATGGTTACTGTTGTTATTCCCATTTTATATGTGAGGAGACTTGATGGAGGGTAGGGAACTGTGAGCGTCGGAGATGGAGTGCAGCCCTGTCTGCTGCTGGCAGGGCCTCCTGAGTTCTGTGGTCAGGTTCGGCACGCGATGCCACAGCCAGGACGTTTGGTTCAGCTTACTCATTTTCAAAGGGTTAAAATTCTTTAAATATGTTACTAATAGAACAACTGAACATAAGTTCATCTTCCTTCTACTTTAGAAATAATCTCAAGAATTTGCAGTGATTTAGGGTTCCCTCGATTGAATATCCGCTGATTATTGTAGTTACACAGAAATGTCAAATTAGAGCATTCCTGCTGATATCATTTACTTTTTCAGTGATTGTACTCAGGTTTAGATATATGTATGAATAAAACTCTTGGGCTGGTTTCCTCTTATAATTTTCTGACTGTATTTTGCATTTGAAATAAAAATTTGGAGTTAAAAGCGCATATTGTATTTTACTCTTATGTTTTTGCTTTTTTGTGAATAGAATGATTCAGTTAATTTGTACTATTCCTGCATGTCCCCCTTCAAAAAAAGGGAAGTGTTTTTTTTTTTTGGCGGGGGGACACTTCTTTTTTCCTGTAACTCCTTTTTTTCATTCAGTTCAGTCTCCACAATAACTTGAAATCCTAATGTCAGGAATTCCCTGCAACAGAATTTCTACCTCACAGTTTGGAATGCTAGTGTGTCGATTAGAAGCGGTCGTTCAGATTACTGCTCATTACCACTCGCTGGAAATAGAAGCCCTTTCAGGTGGTCATGTGACCTTTGCTTCAGCCATCCCTGGAACAGGAAGTTCTCGGAGAACCCCCACATCTGCAGGGTGAACAGTCTGCATTGGGGCTGGGCAGCTCTGACTGTGAAATCCTTTCTCAGCCTGACCTTCGCGTGCCCCTCCTTCTACCCTCTGCTTGCTGGTTCAGATTCTCCCCATGAATAACATGTTCTCTCAGGGCCTTCTTCAGCCTCAAGAAGGTTCTGAGGATTCTAAGAGAGTGGAGTGAATCTTGGTGAGGTTTTCCAGCACTTTGACATATGGCCACTTCTCTCTTCCTGCAGTAAAACCAGAAATCCTGACTCATGAGAGGCTCATGAATGGCATGCTCCAGTGTGTGGCAGCAGGATTCCCAGAGCCCACAATAGATTGGTATTTTTGTCCAGGAGCTGAGCAGAGGTGAGATGATTATTTTGGGAGCCACTTAACATGCAGAAGGGAAGGACTGTAATTCGGTTGAATTTCAAATATGTTTTCAGATTTTTTAAAGCATTGTTTTGATTATTTTTTTCTATCCATGTGGGCATAATTGCTATATTTTTCTTAGTAGACATTAATTTTGTTTGCTGAAAAATGATTACTGAATGACTTCTCTATTTTTGTGGTTATCTTTTCGGATTTATGGTGCAATTTCTAGCCCGCAGGTAGATAAAGCAATTTTCCAGGACAGAGTAATTAGATTTCCATTCTATACACAGGAGGTAATGTGTGTGGGAAATGTGGCTGTAGTTATCATGAAAAAAATTACCTCAGAAGTTAATTGCCAAGTAACCAAAAAGTAATGATCGTGCAATTACAACATACATATGGCATTTTTAAGCTATGTGTTTTAAATAGTTTTCTTCCTGATTAGGTGCCCAGCCCCTGAGCAGAGCACATCTGGCATTGTGCTTCCTTTCCCTCAGAATCCACACTTAAGCCTTAAATTGTCCTTTCATATTACCTGAAGATGAAAATGGGGTCAAAATTGCTGTTTTTATCCATCAAATGGTATTTTATGCTCAGGCTTTAAAAGCTCAGTGTAACACCACAATTGAATAGTCAGGATAATAGTAGAAATTTTGTTTTTCATTGAATGGATCTTTTTATCACACCAAGTCGGAAGAGGTTACATAGGATTGTTGTTTTCAGCTGAGTTTTAGTGGAACATTTTACTTGGGGAATGATAGAGAGGTTTAAGACCCCCAAAAAGTGTGCCTGCAGTGGAAGCAACCCCAGTAGTTACATTCAGCCATTCAACAAATATTTATGGAGTGCCAACTGTATACCGGATGCTGGTCTAGTGAGCAAAACACACCTGAGTTCCAGCTTTGTGAGTTTGTATTTTAATGGGTAGAGATGGACAAAAGATGAGATAAACAACTAATGGAGGTAGGTGTTAAGTGTTAAGGAGGAAAACATGGCAAAGGAAGGAATAGAACACTGCTAGGCATATAGGGCAGGAGGAGAGGAGTAATTTAAAATAGGGTCATGAGGGCCTGGCTCCACATGGTCTTTGCTACCTGGATTGCAGCCCGGAGGGATAACCTGTATCTCCCTTGATAGAACCTCAGGCTGCAGGGTCCTTGCTGCTGGGGTTTGGGGGGTTGCTGTGTGGTTGTCCTTGTTGAGACCTTAACACTTTTCTCCTACATACTTTTCCTTTTCAAGCCTTCATACATCCTTTCTCAATTAGTATATTTATCAGGGTTTACTATATGCTGGGATATTTAAATCATTTCTACCCTTTCACTAAATTTCCAAGACTGGTATTACCATCCCAGTTTTACAGCTGTAGGAACTGAGCCTTGGAAAGTTTAAGTGACTCAGAAGTCGACAGAATAGGAGTTTGAGTCAAGAACTAACCCACATCTCACTCCAAAACCTCATCTCCCTCTTTCTTCTATTCCACAGTGCTTTCCCTGTTCACTGTGCCACAGAAGTGTTCATTCGTCATCAGAAACTCTTGGTTGTAAAAGAAATTTCCGATTATTAACCCCTAACTCAGTTTGAGAAGTATGCCAAACCCAAAGTGTTTGATTGAGTGGTGGATTTTCCTGGAGTGAATCTGGGCTGTTGTTTTCTTCTTCCTAGATGTTCAGTTCCTGTTGGGCCGGTGGATGTGCAGATACAAAACTCATCTGTGTCACCGTTCGGAAAACTAGTGGTTCAAAGTTCCATCGATTACAGTGCATTCAAGCTCAATGGCACGGTCGAGTGTAGGGCTTACAACGATGTGGGAAAGAGTTCTGCCTTTTTTAACTTTGCATTTAAAGGTAACAGCAAAGGTATATTTCTTTTTAATCCAATTTAAGGGGATGTTTACGCTCTGCTATATCAATCATGATATTAATCCATTCCATCATTGGCCATGTCATTTCTGGTAATATCTACATTGTACTGTATTGTCATCAAACTCATTAAGTTTCATTCTGTGCTAGTTTGTTAGTAAAATATATGCAGTAATTTTGACCATGCACTATTTATATTTTACACGTGTTTGTGCACATATGTATATGTATGTGAGCATATGTATGAAATATATATTATATATGTATATAATGAATTGTATATTTTCAATTGTTTTCATTTAAAAAGGGTAGAGAAGGAAAATAGGGGAGACTAAATTTACCTTATATTCAAACAGCAATAGAATTAGGACAATAAAAAATTTTAATTCTATTTAAAATTTCCGTTGTTCAAAATCAGTTATGTTAACACATTGTCAGACAGAAAATTAACACTGTCTTTTATGAAATTATGTTAGTGAGTTATTTCTTTAACATCTTTAAAATTCCATTCATGAGTGACTACCTCTCTTAACATTAGTTAAATGATCCTTGCAAACACATTGATGAATTGGTATGAATTTAGAAGACAAAGAAACTGGGCACCTACATTCTTAGGGCTCAGTTTTTGTTTTCCTGAGTTGGCAAAGGCGAGTGCCAAAGAGTGCTATATTTTCATTTTTTGAGTAATGAGGGGAAGAATCTTACATTGTTCATCATAGATTTTATTCAGACAGGGCAATAAAAAGAACATTTTAAAAATGCTTTTTTCAGTTGTGGAAGAAATTCATATTCAATGTAGAAAACTTGGAAAATATAGGAAAGCATAGAGAAAAAATAGAAACCATCCATAAAGGAAATTTCTTAAAGTTGTCTAAGGCAGGAATTTGGTTGAAGTACAAAGTTCGTTTAGATGTTTTTCATTGACAAACAGCTTAAAATTATTCTTGTGCTATGGAAATCTCAACTTATGTTCCACAGTAGTCTGGTTTAAAGTTATTTTAAAAGATTTGCTTGAATAACAAAGTAAGAAAATAACCAAGGCAAGGAGTCGATATGAGCATGGCTTTGAATCCTGCCATGGGCTGTAAGATGGGAGGGGGTGAGTTTGGGGTTAGGTGATTGTGGTGAAGATCTGAGCCTGCTGATAGGTTGTGATTCCATGATCTTCTTTCATTTTAGAACAAATCCATCCCCACACCTTGTTCACGCCTTTGCTGATTGGTTTTGTGGTCGCAGCTGGTATGATGTGCATCATCGTGATGATTCTTACATACAAATATTTACAGGTAACCACTTATTTGTTCTCTACCCTAAGTGCTTTAATGGTTGAAACATTGATAATTAAAAGATGATACATCTTTCCCTTTCTCCCCTACCAGAAACCCATGTATGAAGTACAGTGGAAGGTTGTTGAGGAGATAAATGGAAACAATTATGTTTACATAGACCCAACACAACTTCCTTATGATCACAAATGGGAGTTTCCCAGAAACAGGCTGAGTTTTGGTCAGTATGAAACAGGCTTTCCAAATAACCTTTTTATGTACACATAACAATGATTTTAGGGAACCCCAATAGCTTTCTTTGTTATAGTCTACCTGAAACAATAAGTGTTTTCTGTGAAATGTCACCACTTTCGATAGATTTGGTATAAGCACATTATAGGGAAATGTGTCTAGACAAATGTGTTCTAATTCATTTGTTGATTTTGAAATTACGCAAACAATCCTTTGATTCCACACCGCCCCTCCCCCCCACCACTGATTTTGTTGTCTTCCTTTCTTCAGGGAAAACTTTGGGTGCTGGTGCCTTCGGGAAAGTTGTTGAGGCCACTGCGTATGGCTTAATTAAATCAGATGCGGCCATGACTGTTGCTGTGAAGATGCTTAAACGTAAGTTTCTGCAGGCTAGTGCATGTGCTCAGCATTGGTTTGCCAGATTTGTTTGTTTGTTTTTTGCTAAAATAAGATGTTTTTAATTTTAGCAAGTGCTCATTTAACGGAAAGAGAAGCTCTAATGTCTGAACTCAAAGTCTTGAGTTACCTTGGTAATCATATGAATATTGTGAATCTTCTTGGAGCATGCACCATTGGAGGTAAAGCCATGACCACCTTGTCTTTTATTATCTGTCAAGTTATCAAGAGGGGAGATTTTGATACGATTTTGATGATGTTTGATTGTAAACTGCTTGCAAGATTTTGACCCAGGTTATTGTTACCTCTTGTTAGGTTCTCCTTCCTCCCATCTTAAGAATGTGTATTTTGGTTTTTATCATGGGCAGGGACAGCCCAAGCACATACCTTAGTGACTGTCGAGTGTCGTATCAACAACACTGACCTCTGGAATATCTCAAGCATGTCTCATCTGATCCAAAAAACTTTTCATTTTATCTCACAAGCTTTATATTTTGCTGGATCATATTTAGTCACTGAGGGGTTAATATCTATTTGCATACCATAATTAAAAATAGCCCTGTAAGTCCACCAGCTCTTAAATATACACCAAACAAGGCAAACACTGCACATTTGTTAAAAATAAACTTCCAATTCTGAAGCATCAGTCAAGCCTCCCATCAAGGATTTCTGTGATGTTTCCAGAAAGCATTTTCGTCTGTAGGAACAAAGCCGTGTGCAAGGAGCTGTTCCTTGAGATCTGGAGAGCTCCGTGGTCAAGTTGACAACTTTATATAATTTCTTAAAACAGTCCTGTTAAATGTTGCTTCACGGTATCATGAATTGTTCATGAGAAATTTCTGCCCAAGTTAATTATCTGCCTGTTAACTTCAGAGCTTCAGTTTTAGGCATTCCCAACACCAAGAAAATGTTCTACTAGTAGTGCTCAGAAGGGTGACACCTTGTCAGTAACACATGTGATGATGTCTCATCATTTCAGATTTTCACCTACTTTCTAGTCTTGTCTCAGTTGGTTGTTCCCCATGGTTGGTTTTCCTATTATCCTGCAGTGTGTGCCATCGTTTTTATAATAATGTTACTGAGAGGATGTGAGCCCTACTATATGTAAGTAGTAGGGAATCAAAGGATTTGTGTAGGAAGTTTGATAATAGTATAACCAGCAGTCACGCCTGGCCCCTAATCACTCTGAAATTCAAGAAAAAAGGGGCTTGCTTGTTTAGTTTTATCCACTTAACTCTGCTTTTGGATAACCAGTGTTAATAGATTGGATCATATTGGTACTCAGGAGGCTTAACCATTGAACCTGATTGTTAGTGGCCAGGTCACCCTTCAGCGTTTTTATGGGAAGCAGGATTTGTCTATACATCTTACCTCCTTCTAACCTTATATGCTTGTAGGGCCTACCCTGGTCATTACAGAATATTGTTGTTATGGTGATCTTTTGAACTTTCTGAGAAGAAAACGTGATTCATTTATCTGCTCAAAGCAGGAAGACCATGCAGAAGCGGCCCTTTATAAGAACCTTCTGCATTCAAAGGTGTCTTCATGGTAAGACTGACTTACATCGTTGGTTGCTGATGGGCAGTTCTGGGGTCATAAGGGTTTGGAATCAAGGCTGATTCTTTAAAAAAAAAAAAAAATGTATTTTGAGGTGCAAAATCAGAATTATTAAATCATTTAAGTGTGGTTAACAGTTTAGAAAGTTTAAATAGTGTTTTTAAAGATTCAGAGTCTTAAACTTAAATTTTTGCTGGATTTTTAAATGCATCTTTAGTTTTTCCCGAAGCTTTTGTTCTGTTCAACTGAGAACTCTATACCTGTTCCTCTATCATGGTTCAGTGTGTCATTCCATTTTACCGTGGAGCTTGGTACTATATGCATTGTTACAGTGAGACACTGTTTATAGGGAAAATGCAAAGGCTTGTCAAGTTGTCACAGTAAATTCCTTTAAAACATTTAACAAAATGTCAGAAAGCTCTGAACCTAACTCTGCATGTAGGTTTTCTGCCATCTACCTCTGAATTATTTCTATATACCTTATTCTTTAAAAAAAAAAAAAAAAAACTCGTTATGCTATAAAAAGGCACACACACTACTATAGCACAATTAAAGAAATTCTGTACCTTATTGTCATCTCTGTCATCATTGGTGTCATTCAGAATTTAAATGATGTGTAAAGAGCATCAAGTATCTTTAAGGGGAATTAGTGAGGTTCACAACCACAATAGAATTCTCTGTTGTGCTTTGCCTGTTCTTTCCGAATGTTGTTAAGATCCCCCACCTAAGAAGCTTTCCTAGCGTCACCCAGGCCAACAGAAATCATGTTCCTCAAACCCAGTCCCTTATGCTTTATATTTCTGCAGTGGTGGGTTTCTGCTCACCTTTTTATTCACTACATCCCCTAATTTTGAGATGGCAAGAATGTCTTCTTGCCTCTTAACTCCAGGCCCTCAAGGACCTCAGCAAATATTACTGATTGGCAGTTCCCTCTTGAAGCCTTTTCTGTACCTCTGGGTGAAGTTTTAATCCCTAAGTGAAGCTTTAAATTTTTTTTTTTTTTTGATCCTGTAAATTTGCACAGTGTTAAGTGATAGTAAAACACAGTAGTTTCTCCAGAGCATGTGTTCTTTACGTGAATAAATGAGCCACTTTGCTTTTGGCCCCATATATAATTTTTAACTTTCTGAAATAATAGCCTAAATTGTTTAGTCCTGTGGGGTGTTCTTTGTGCTTTGGGATTCCATATGGGACTGAAACCACCCGCATACTCTGAAGGAGATTGTTGTCATGGTGTTTCTATGCTAATCAGAAGCAGGAAGTACTAGAATCTTGAAGACTCTCCAGCCAAATGTTGCAGATTCAAGAGGTCCAGATGGTTCAGAAAATCATCCAAATTATTGGTGTTTATCTGAACCAAATGAGGTTTTTTTAAACCTTCTTCCATCAGTCACTACATGTTAACGATCTCTGTCTTCTCCCCCATAACACATCTCAGAAGCTCTGATCTTTGTCTCTTTCATTGTGTCTCTTGGGGCTAATTTAGAGAGTTTGAAGTCATGTGGAATAATGCTTTTTGGCTCTATTTTCCATTAAATCTCTGGTGCCAAGAGATAGGAGATTTCTAACCTGAGTTCCGTCTATTACCGAACACAAAAAAGGCCATTTAACTCTTGGGGATTAGACTCTAATGTTGAATGTTAAAAACTCACCTCTTACTGAATAAGATTTTCTTCATTCAAACCTGGCAATACTTACTTTCTTCTAATAAATCAGGCTATCATGTAAAAAAAGAGATGGGGGGATAGAGCCTGCTCTATGGGCGGCCCCTCCCCCCGATCCATTTCCCATTTTATTCAATCAGGATTTGACGGGTGTTTCATCTCTCCCAGCAGTGATAGTACTAATGAGTACATGGACATGAAACCTGGAGTTTCTTATGTTGTACCAACCAAGGCAGACAAAAGGAGATCTGCAAGAATAGGTGGGTACCTATCAAGTAATGAAATCAACTTTATTTAAAGAAGGTTTCTCAAACTGCCATAGAATATAGTGCCAGTCTGGTAGTGATCGGTTCTCTTCTACAAAAGGGTCCAGTGGCAATGCAGTAGTGGCAAGTGGCAGTTAAGGGTTGAAAGAGAGTACTTGGAGTCAGAGCCTGTGTTATTATACCTGAGTATCTTACTGCATCTATGAAAATATATGCATATCAAATATGTATTTTGCCTATCAAATTATATTAATTACATGTTTTGCCTATCAAAAATATGAGATTTTAAAATTAATCCACCATCCTTCTCCCTTAAAGATTTTATAACCTAGCCCAGGGTTGTGAATATTAACTTTGTGATTCAACACCTGCCTGTTCTCAACATTTGAGAAGGTCATTTGCCTACAAGTTTACATTAGTTCATTCATTACTTGCCTTTAGTGTTATTGTTGTCATTGTCTTATTTTCTTCACCATTAAGGTTTTAATTGCTGAGAAAATCTTTCTTATCCTCACAGGCTCATACATAGAAAGAGACATGACCCCTGCCATTATGGAAGATGACGAGTTGGCCCTGGACCTGGAAGACCTGCTCAGCTTTTCTTACCAGGTGGCAAAGGGCATGGCTTTCCTTGCCTCAAAGAATGTAAGTGGGAATGTCTTAGAAGAGGTTCCCCTACCACCTCCCAGAATGGAGCATTTTAGAGCTGTAGTAAGAATGCAGACTGTAATTTTGAAGTGTTGTAACCAAAAGCAGAGGAAATTTAGTTTCTTCAAGTTCTAACTGCTGTCTCTTTGGAATTCTCATTCTCATTTGTAAGCTTTAAAGAGCAAGCTGTATAAATGAGCTTTCTATGAATATTTTAATATGGAATGAATTCATTTAAACCATTTAAACCTTTTGGCTTTTAGGATATAGGAGTTACTCTTAGAATATAGGTAATTTATCAGCAAAAGCAGAGGGTACCTCATACAGCTTTAGTGCTTGGTGAACATATATTAGGGTTTTATTGAAGTTGAACTAATATTGCATGTATGGTTTGTGCAGTGTTGGGGAATAAGGAATCAGAGAGAATACTAAACATCTGGGAGAAGGATAGGGATGGGACGAGAACGATGGAGCCAAACAAAGGAGCTTGGTCTTAGGAAGAGTGAGAGGAATTCCCTAGGAAATGGGATGAACAGAATAGGGATAAGGTCACAGATCCGACCCTCAAGTGTCATCGGTGACATTTCCAAACAATTGCAAACTAAAAGAGGATATAGGATGGCTGAAATAAAGGGCCCCTTCCCTATGTCCTTGAAGCTGTCAAATTGAAGTTTAGACATTTTAGAAACTCTATTAAAGGACATTCACAGAGAAGCATGCAAAATGAGTTTTCAGTGTAAAAAATATGATGTGACTATTTAGAGTGTATTTTCCTATGAATGAAAGCAGTCCTAAGAAGTTGGTTTTGAAAGTGATTATAGTAATTAAGGTCCTAGCGATGTGAAACACAAATTTTGAGCATCATTCAAGGCATAATTTAGATATTTATTTTTGGTGCACCGAATAGTTTAAATGTAAAGCAAAAGTATTGGATTTGTATAACATAAGCAGCAACCTAGTATTAAACATAGTTTTCCCTCTATAAAAGTTTAAAATAAATTTAAATGGCTTTCTTTTCTACCCCTCTCTCCTAATAGTGTATTCACAGAGACTTGGCAGCCAGAAATATCCTCCTTACTCATGGTCGAATCACGAAGATTTGTGATTTCGGTCTAGCCAGAGACATCAAGAATGATTCTAATTACGTGGTCAAAGGCAATGTGAGTACCTACTCTCTGCTTGATAGTCCAAAGAAGAATTTTAGTTTCAAATTTTTATAAGAGTTGTTTTTTATGATTTTCATAATGCAAATCCTACCTTTGAGATATCATGCGTTTTTGCAGTCAAATTAAGTATATTTTGGCAAAATTTGCATAGTATGCTGAGCATTACTACAACTAACATTCCGATAATAGAATTCCTAATTCTAATTGTGTAATTATGGGGCATGTGAAGGAAACAGAAATAGCCTTAATTTTCATTATAGCCTGAGAATAGCAATGAACTAGATTTTGCTCTAGCGAAACAAATGTGGACCTGAAGGTCACAGCAGGAGAATTTTATTTCGAGATTGACATGCCATGTGAAGAGATTAAAATCGAAGATAGTGTTCAAAATTAGGTATATAGAACGTTGGATCTTGTAATCAATAGAGAGCTTATTAAATAGGTTCATAAGTAATCATTGGTTTACAGAACATAGTAATTTTTTTTTCACAGAAGTGCTTTATTGGGGTGCCAATTTTCATTATGTCTTCAGAACAAACCCTTGGCATTAGAATGTAGCGTCTTCTCATTTTAAGAGTTGGAGAAACTAAGGCTTGGTATATTTTAGTGACATTTGTCTGAGGTGACATAGGTCAGCAGAGGCTGAAACCAGAGTCCATGATTTCTAGAGCACTGTCCCATTAGTATGGGAAGCCATGGAGCCCTGTGTATCTACTCTTTTATGACTATTTTCCCAGGCCCATTTCTACAATTCAGTTTTATTCCTGAAGGTAGCTACGTGTATCCCTTTCGATAGTGTAACATTTTCTCCCTCATCACTGTGGCATACCTGTGGGTAGGCTGTAGTTGACTTGGGTTTGTAGAAGTGTTGCTGGCAATGCCTACTGATGAAAGTATGCAGTTCTAATAAATCTCCAAGGCTAGATTTCATTATTAAGAGTGTTCATAAAACCATGTTGTCTTCATTCTGGTACACTAATGGAAGGAAGAAGGTAAAGTGGTACTTTATCCAGGCCTCTGAATAGCAACAAAAGGACAAGAGGAAGAAACTAGCAGCTTCTGGACCCAGAGTCGCTGAATTCAAATTTGGCTCCATCATTTAGTAACTGTGTGATATTTGACAAGAATTATCCCACACCTCTGAGCTTTTAAAGTGATGATGAATGTAAATACTATAATATGATGAAGATATCTGTGATTACTGTTGGTGACAAAGTCACAGGTATTTCTCAGACTACGATGCTTTATTGTCTTCAGTCATAATTTAAGGAAATACTAAATTGCATTTAGAAGTTAGTGAAAACAAGAATATACTTTTTCCCTTCCGAGTTCACAAACACCTGAATTCCAAACATATGTAGACATTGGGTTAGGAAACTCTATAGGAGCTTTAGCACAAAATCTTGGAGGTGGGGGGTATACCGAAAAGCTTTTTTATCTCTATGGACTAAAATAACTTTAAAACTGGAAAAAATTGTCTTCCCAGTTTTCAATGCTAAATGAGTTAAGAAAAGGATTGATTTAGCTTTCTGTGGTAGATTAGATTCCAGGGATCCAGATCCTCTTTAAGAGGAACAGTCATGGGAAGTTTGGCTTGATTTTAGCAGAAGGAGTTCAGGACGTGCATTTCAGCTGTTGAATTTAAGCCAATCACTTCCTTGGAATTGTCACAGTCATAAGGCACTACTATTTATTGAGTGCTTACTTATGCTATACAATTTTTCAGATATTAGTAAGTCAGGTAGTACTGTGCTAAGTACTTTTACCCATATTACCTCATTTAACCCACAAAACAACTTAGGAAATTTGAAATATTATTTTTGTTTTACTGAAGATATAGAAGCTAATTATAGACGTTTAAGTGACTTTCCCATGTATTAGTAAGGGAAAGTTTTGGCTGCATATGACAGAACCTTCCCTCCACTCCCCCCTGCCCCAAAAAGGAAAAGGAAGGGAGAGAGAGAGAGAGAGAGAGGTGGGGGAAGGGGGGAGGGAGGAGGGGGGAACAGGGTCATAGGAGTAGCAACCAAATCTTTCCACCTTTACATTTTTTACTACCCTTGGGTGGAGCCTTCATCTTCAGCATCCAAGATTGCCACTAGATAGCCAAGATAGCCAGAGACCACATCCAGAAGGCAGGATGGAAAATGGTAGTAAAAGGACACATGCCATCTACATTTAAGGAGATTTTCCTAAAGCTGCCATACAACACTTATTCCTGAGTGTCCAAAACTCAGTCACATGATTATACCTGGTTGCAAAAGAGCTGGGAAATGCAGTCCCTACTGTGGAGAGCCATGTTTCTATTATTCAGGGAAAAGAGGAAAACATTCTCACTGGTAACTAACAAGTCTGTGTCACTCAAGGCCAGTTGTGGAACCAGGATTAGAACCCATGTCTGTCTGTCTCTGATGTCTGTGATCTTCACCTCCATACTGTACTGATTCAATGTCTTCATCTTGAAAATGGAGATAGTATACTTGTGAACCACCTATTCAGGCATAGCTGGGGTCATCAGAGGTCATAAAGGTGAAAGACTTTTGTGATATGACAGTCAAGTTCCCACCCCCACCTCTCAACAGGAACAATGTCTATAGCAATATTTTCTATTCAGTTTTTTGAATCTTCTCAATTAACATTGCTGAATCTGTTGTGCTTCCGTTACAGGCTCGGCTACCTGTGAAATGGATGGCACCTGAAAGCATTTTCAACTGTGTATACACATTTGAAAGTGATGTGTGGTCCTATGGTATTTTTCTATGGGAGCTGTTCTCTTTAGGTAAAATGACCCTGCCAAAGGCACTTTAATAGACTCAGAGAATCTTTTAAAGGTTTTATCAGTGGCTGCTTGCTTATGATTAACACTGATTTGCAAACCATTTGTGCCTCAGGAAGCAGCCCCTACCCTGGAATGCCAGTGGATTCTAAGTTCTACAAGATGATCAAGGAAGGTTTCCGAATGCTGAGCCCTGAGCATGCACCTGCCGACATGTAAGGGCCAAAATATTTTTTCTTCAGATAATGTATCCCCTTTTATTTTTATTTTTAAAGACAGAGACCCAGATTTTGAGTGTTTTCAACTAGCACAATTTGAAATACTACTTGGTTCCTTTATAGAATACCCTGGTCAAATGTCATTTCTGTAGATTTTCACAATCTCTTGTCACCAAATACAGAGCAAGTTTCGGCAGCATTTCATACATAGCACATTATGCACATGCCGCTTACTATGTCCAGTTGCCTAGGCCTGGAATTATTTTTGAAATTATCTCATGACATACACCTGAAGACAAATGAGGGGTATTGGGGAGTAATGGAAAGTGGCCCTCATTCTGCAGGTATGACGTAATGAAAACTTGCTGGGATGCCGACCCTGTAAAAAGACCGACATTTAAGCAGATCGTTCAGCTGATTGAGAAGCAGATTTCTGACAGCACCACTCATGTAAGTACACTCTGCCAGGCACCAATCATGTGAGTGCACTCTGCCAGGCACCAATCATGTGAGTGCACTCTGCCAGGCACCAATCATGTGAGTGCACTCTGCCAGGCTCGGGATCTCTCTTCTCTCCGTCCCCGGTGTATTCTTTTCCTCAGACTCTGTGGGGTGAGGACTAACCTCTCCACCCCTTCTCTCCTTGGCTTAGGCTGCAAATTAGCCTTTGGGTGGGAAAGTAAAAGCAAGGGAAACAAGTTCTTTCAGTCCAGCCCCCCTGTTCTGAGCCAACGAAGGATGTGAGATGAGGAGGAGAAATAGTAGAGGGCTTTACACTCAGAAATGTGGAAGTAGGATCCATAAGGATTTGCCACATTTCCTCCCCCACCCCAAATACTGGTCATGGGGTCAGCATGGGCCCTCTCTCACATGTCAGGGCCATTCAGCCTTTAGAGGGTTGGGATGGTGTGAACTAGAATAAAACCATAGAAAAAACAGCTTGTTACTACAGTGAAATAAGCCTTCTGCTCAAATAAGCATAGCCAGAAAATGGCAGATAGCTGTCATGCCCACAAGCCATATAGAATGAAGAGCTGTTTGAAGTTGGGAGATCCCTCCCAGTGATTTGGGGAGGGGGGAATTCAAAACCCAAACCCTTTATTTCTTCTGCTTTTAAGGAAGATACTAATCCTTACTTTGACTCAGATTTTTTTAAGCTGATTTTTTTTTTCTGGATTGTGTGCTTGGACCTATCTTTTCTTTCCCAAGTGTATACCACCGATACTTTTGTGTTAATGCTTACTCTTCTGCACGTCAAAGTGTATTTCAAATTAACTAGCATTTTTCACCTAAGTGCTTGATTCCTAATGGAAGATCTATTGAAGGGCCACCGATTTCTCAGCAAATTACATTGGCTGTTTTGGCTACCGAGGTTTAGAACCCTTTTTAACAGGTTAGATAGCACCTGTTCCTAGAAGCGCCTCAGCAGAAAAGCACATTTTTTTGCCATCACTTCTTTTGTAATCAGACCTTGGGAAAAATGAGGGGTAAAATAAAACTTGTGGGTTGAGTTTTGTTTTCCAGTACGACTTGGTTTTTAGCTGCAAAGGTCTTTAAACTTCCTCTCGTTGAGTCTTCCTCAAGTTATCTGCAATTCTGAAACTGCAAACATTTCCCTTTGTCGCTGTGTTCATTGTAGGGACTGGTGTATTGACTGTGGACTTGTTTTCCTCAGATTTATTCCAACTTAGCAAACTGGAGCCCCAACCAGGAGAGTGCTGTGGTGGACCATTCCGTGCGGATCAATTCCGTGGGCAGCAGCGCCTCGTCCACGCAGCCTCTGCTCGTACATGAAGACGTCTGAAGCAGAATGAATGTCTGCGGGTCTCCAAGTGGAGTGATTCTCGTTCGTTTGGTTTCTATGATTATTTTGTTTCTTTTGACTTGCATCCTACTCCAGGGTAGTGAACACCCGCTATAATTCTCTTTATGAGCACACTTTAGTAGCTGGTGATTGTTGTCATCAGCTCCCATCCCCTTGCCAGGGTTTGAACTGTGTATATTCCTGACAGCAGAGTAGCTCCCATTAACGGAAAAGAAGTCTGACTTGGAAAAAGGGAGGTTGGGAAGTCCTTTCTGAGGCTTCTCTAATATCTGTTTGAAAAGTATGGATGACAGTTTCTTTAAATAAATGGCATTAGTCACCTTCGGCCCTCGTAACCACCCATAATGATATGATGGTACAGCAAGATTAGAAGCTGAAACCTAAGGCCTTGTTGTGGAAAATGGAATGTTATTAGGACAAAGGTCAGAAGTCTACAAATATGTAGGTCTAAGATATCTATCGTTTCATACTAGGAAAGAGACATAGGCCGTGAAAAAATGCTCCCTGGGCATGAATTATGACTCGTTGCGGTGTGTGAGCCTTCATGCTACCGACCTACTTTCTCACAAGATTTTGCTATTAGGGAGCTGAGTTGGAGCAAGGACCTCCCCAGCCAGCATTTGTATATACTCATCTATCAATTGTACATGTTCATATGTCTGAGGGGGGAAAACCCACAAACTGTTGTTCGTGGATACAGCTCTGGCTCAAGACTGCCATATATGTAGGAATAGAAGAAAAGCCAGACAAATTTGAAGGACACAGTGCTTTTTTTTTTTTTTTTTAAAGAAAAAAACATAACTGTCAAGCACAATCTTAACAAAAATCTCCTTTTGTAGCTGATGAATTTGCTCTATAGATCGTCCAGAACAAGCCTACCAGCTTCAGAATGGCATTATGCTGAATAGATTTGATGCCATTTGAAAAAGATGTACTGCATGACTCCGGCAGAAGTGAGAAAACAGTGCTGTTCTAATTTGGATTCTTTTGTAGCAGGAAATAAAATTTAGATTCATTCTCCTTTGCAGGCATGTCCTGAACGCAGGGCCGGTATATAAGTGTGTATGTGTGTGCACACGCGTGTATGCTTGTAGACAAATATTTTGGGCTCTGTTCTTGCCTCGAGCCCAAGAAGGTCCTTTAGTCCCCCAGAAGTAGTTTGTTTTCATCGTCAGTACTGCTCTTGGTCTCCTTCACCTGGCTGTCCTGAGAAGGTTACCAAGAGCTTGCATAGAGGCATATAGTAGGAAACAGAGTGCCTAAGTTCCTATTTATCTGTGGTCCACCTGCACTTAAGGCATTCTCTTATTTAGACTCAGCATACTGTACCTGTTCCTTAGACTATTAATGCTACTCTTCCACTGAAACATATTTAAATTTTACACTTTAGGTAATTGCCTGGATATTATTCTTAAGAGTTTACCTTCCCCCTACTCCCCCATCACTACCCAACTGTAAGAGGTCCATGTGTACATGGCAAGGTTTATGTGTTGTCTTGCAGGATTCAAGTATGCTGCCTTCACGGTTTTCCCCTCCTAGGTCCATCCCTTAGGTAATGTTTAGAGAGCTGTGGCCACTTATCTAGAAGTAACCATTTGCACTGGAGTTCTATGCTCTCGCGCCTTTCCAAAGCAACAGGTTTTGGGGTTTTGTTTCAACATAAGAGATTGTCGCTGTTTGCCATACTTTGTCTAAAAATTTCCTTTGTGTTTCTATTGATTTTGGTTATAGTAAGAAAATGGTTGTTAACTGTAGGTGTCCAGGTACTTCAGGGGCACTTCACTGAGAGGTCTGTCTTGGATAGTCTTGAAAGTTTATATTTTTATAATTTTTTTTACATCAGATGTTTCTTTGCAGTGGCTTGATGTTTGAAATTATTTTGTGGCTCTTTTGTAAATATTGAAATGTAGCAATAATGTCTTTTGAATATCCCCAAGCCCATGAGTCCTTGAAAATATTTTTTATATATACAGTAACTTTATGTGTAAATATGTAAGTGGTGCAAGTTTAAAGGATGTTGGTGTTCCACGTGTTTTTTTCCTGATATGTTGTCTAATTGTTGACAGTTCTGAAGAATTCTAATAAAAATGTAAATATAGAAATAAAATAGATTTTTTGATTTTTTTCAACTTTAGTGAAATTAAACTTTAAAGTGTTAAAGTTTGTTTTAGAATGTTTTGTACCTAGAATGCATAAGACCCATGCAAAACCTTCAGATCACTGGGGTTTATATATTTGAAAATTCAACATTTATTAAGAATTTAGTATGTGCTGTATTTTCTTATTCTTACAACTCAAGGTATTCATTTAAATTGAAAAATATAAATGGAAAACATTTTGAGCATTCTGCACATTGGTAATTAATATAATTAATATTAAGTTGACTCATGTGAAATAACCATTTTTTGTAGGCAAAATAATGGTCAAATTGCAGTTTAATGTGTTTCAATCTAATATAACTAGCATGTTTCTTCCTAAGAGAGAGTCTCTAAAAATTAACAAGAACAATATGGTAATTCGCAGGCTTGACCTGAGGAATCCCAAGAAAGTGGTTTGTATTCTTGCTGGCTTGCATCTGAAAGAGAGGTTATTTCATCATGAAATGTTCATGACTCTGCCTTTCAATACTTATAGTCACTTGCGTCTGGAACAGAGTTAAGTCCTTTCACTCACTTGGAGGGAGGAGACTTGTGCCTGTTAGTTCAGGACTGTCTATGGCTGGAGCATCCTTTGTGATCCAGAGGTATTGTCCATACCAGCAGATCCTGCACAGAGTCTGACAGTTTTCCAGCTTCAAACAAAGAACCATTCTGAACCACATAATCCTATTAAGAAGGTGGTAGGCACACAAAACACCTTCAATTTCGATTTCCTTTATTGAGGTGGCACCTGTACCTGCACAAGTATCTCCTGAAAGGAAAGGGACAGCTAAAAGTAACTTGTAATAAAAAGGAATCCTTTTAAAATCAGGAGGGAATTATGTGGCCAGGAAGGTGTCAATAATCAGACAGAAAAACAGACCCACAGTTTAGGGAATTTTTATTATTTTATTGCTGACAGGAATAAATGCTAATTGACCACAAAACAAAGAAGTCGTTTCTGAATATTTTCATATTTGGACTTTTTCATGTGTGCGGAATCATAACTTAGAAGTAGTCAGCAGCCCCTGTATTGTAGTCTGTAGCTATCTCTCTCACTGACCCCTCTTGTAACAGCAAAATGTAGTATCGAGTGCTTGGTGTCCAGCCTCGAACTGAGTTCAAACCTTGGTACCAGTCCTGCCTTTCCACTTGCTGCTGTGTGATGTTGGGCAGATTAGCTTTTAAAATTCCAGTTCCCATAATAGTGTTTGATGTGCTAATATGAAGCTGTCAAGGCCACCTTGTCATACACCAAATATATAAATAGTGATCAGAAATGGTAACTTCTGTCATGGCTAATTAGTCTTATTAGGAAGGAAGAAGCTGTTCCTATACCAGCATAACTCAGTTATTAATTTATAGAGAATTATACAGTCAAAAATTTGTTTCTAGTTGTCTTTCTCTTAAATGCAAATGATATAGTACTAGTTTACTGTGAAACTTGACTTTGCTATGGAGGTTTCTATGTTTAGCGAAATCCCAACTTTTTAGTGAGGAATTCAAGGCTCTCTGTTCTTGTTACGGCCTTCTTTCCAGGCTTCTCTCCCATTACCACAGGCTCACGAATGTGCCCCACTTTCTTTAAATTCCCTCCTCAGACTTTGCAGTGTCTGTTCTCCCCAACAAGCTCCCACCTTTCAAGACCAGGGAAATAAGGTCAATTGAAGTAGCCTCAGAATTCCCATGACACTATACTTTCTACTTTTCTCACAATCTATTCTGCCTTATACTATAATTATTTTGGTTCTGGGCTTATCTCTTCCTCAACTCCATTATGTCCAGACAAAATCAATCAACATAAAATACCTATATATGCTAGGGTTTCATTGATTATCATTTACTTGTTAAAATATTTGATTATCCGGACACTCAGGTTAAATTTCCCTGAGGTTGCAAGAGGTCACGACGTGCCCAAGTTTACTTGGTAATAATAGATGGAGCCAGAGTCTGAATCCAGACTGAGTCCCTGTACCTCAGAGATGGCAAACACCTGGTCTTCCTATGCTAGCATCTCCTGTTCCACATTCATGCAGATATCATTCATCTCTCATAGCACTCTGTCCCATGGAGCCAAGATGCCTTAGAACTCTAAACCTCCAGGAAGCCCAGATAAATCAACTGGAGTTAGCCTAAGGACAAACTTACCTATCACCTTTAAATGATTACCAAGTTTCCATTTTCTTGAGGCACAGGTGTTCTCCATCTCAGGCGCTCCTGAGGCTGCTAGCACAGTGCTTCACACGTGGTTAATTAATACCCTTTGGATGAATAATTAAACATTCCATCAGCATGGAGTAAGGGAAAGCCATCTGGGAGGATATGGCAGGAAAGAGGAACTAAAAGAAAATGCAACTTTTCCCCCAGAGTGAGACCTGAGAAGACAGCTTCATTTCACATTAGGGGTGAGGCTTTGGAGAGAAGGGAAAGGGAAACTAAGAGAGTTCCTTTGAGCAGCCTTACTGAAGCCCGCACAGCTGCTTTGTGGGAACAAGGAGAAGAGAAGTAGAGAAAAAGGAGACAGATGCATGGGGCAGGATGGAGAGGAAGGGAAAGTGGCAGAAGTGATCTTCCTTGTTCAGAAGGTGGGGAAGATACTGAAGCTACCAAGAAGACCCTAGGCTAGAAGTACAGAAATTGAAGACTGAGGAGACCTTCTCTACCTCAGGCTTGACCCTGCAGTAGGGTCATCAGGGCCAGCATCTCATGGGAAAACACCCCCCAGAAGGGGTCTTGGGACCAGCTGGGCTATCAGGAAGCACCAGCTGGGCAGCCTTCAAGTGAATTTTCGTAAAGGAAATTATATCAGTTTGCTAGGGCAGCTGTAACAAAAAACTACAAACTGAGTGGCTCAAAAAACAAATTTATTGTCCCTGAGTGTCAGAGTCTAGAAGTCCAAGATCAGGGTGTTTGCAAGGCTGATTCCTTCAAAGGGTTATGAAAGAATCTTTGCCTCTCTCCTGGCTTCTGGTGGTTTTCTAATCATCTTTGGCATTCCTTGGCTTGTAGACCTCTGTCTTCTTCACATGGTGTTTTTCCTAAGTGTCTGTACATATTTAAATTCCCTCTTTTTTTATATGAACATATCACATTGGATTAGGGACCTCATCTTAACTAATTACATCTGCAATGACCTTATGTCCAAATAAGGTCACATTCTGAAGTACTGGGGATTACAGTTATGACTTTAATTTATGAATTTAGTGAGTCGCAATGTAATCCAAAATAGAAGGGTCTCGAAAACCCTCTGTATTGTAGCAGGTGATCTGGTTCTGACTAGGGTACTGAAATTGGCTCTCTAAAAACTAAAAAACTAAGAAAAATGATCTCCCAAGTACCAATTTCAGAACACTCTTTTCGACTGCTCTATGAAACTGTCTAGAACAGTATCTGGTCTGTAACAGGCATGCAGTACTTGCTGAACAAATGAAACGTATGCAGTGAGGGACCCCTTCTCCTTAGAGCTTGCCTCCTTGCCTGCCCTCCCTTCTTTTCTCTCAGTTCTCCTCCATTGCCCCTTTAAAGGTCGGAATTTCAGAGCTAGATCCTTTATTGTCTACTTTCATCTGACATGTTGCCACCAAGCTGTGGTCTATCTCACCTAATCCTCGAGATATGGTTGTCACTTACCAAGTGACAGTTTCCAACTATGTCTCTGACATTTCTCCCCTTTGCATAAGACCAGGGTTGTCAGATAAAACAGAGGACACCCAGGTAAATGCCCCATGCAATATTTGGGACACACAGATATTTAAAATTTATTTATTATTTATCTGAAATTCAAATTTAACTGGATATCCTTTATTTTGTTAGCTAAATCTAATAACACTTGTCTAGATTTTGGGTCTCTTGAGGTTAGGGAACTGCACCTAATTAATCATTTAATAGTCAAGGTCCAGTGCATGGAAGGAATGTAGAGTTAAAGTGATCATGAAAAATGAAGGAGGAACTTTATTTTAGTGGAGTCCTGTAGATGGCAAATCTTAGTTTTTTGCTGTTATTTTATCTTCATTCTTGAACAACTCTTCACAGGATGTAGAACTCAAGGATGGCAATTATATTTTCAACGAGTTTATTTTCATTCTCTTCTGGTTTTTATTGGTGGTATTGAAGAGTCGCATTAGTTTGTTCTTTTGAAGATAGTTATCTATATTTTCTTTATTGCATCTAACATTTTCTCTTTCTTTGGTCTTTGTGGTTTCACTATGATATGTCTAAGCTTGAATTTCTTTCTCTTATCTTATTTGTGATCCTTCGTGCTTCTCGAATCTATGGATTGGTGTCTTTCACCACTACTGGGAAATTCTCAGCTCTATTTAAGTTATCTACGCCCATCTTGTTTCTCTTCTTCTTCTGGGATTCCAGTTCAATGTATCTTAGAGCCTCTTACTCTGTCCTTCATGTCTCTTAATATACTTTTCATATTTTACTTCTTTTTTTTCTTTCTATGCCATATGCAAGGTTAATTTCTATTCTTCCTGTTATCTGAGTCTCCTTTCAGCTCCTGTCCATGGAGAATTTTTAGCATCTTTATTGAAATATAACTAACATACCATAAAATCTACTCATCCTATGTATATATAATTCAGTGATTTTATTAAAGTTATAGAGTTGTGCAACCATGAGGCAGCTTTTGAGCATTGCTATCATCCTCGAAGTTTCCCTCATGCTTGTTTGCAGTTAATAGGTATTAAAATAATTTTAACGAGTTAATTTCCAATTATTCTTGCTTTGTAAGATTATACCACATATTTGACTCTTACAGCTTGCACTCATTCATTGAGTCATTTATTGTCTCTGGGATCTTTCTCGATGTGTAGGTCAAATAAATAACTGTAATAATTGATAGGTTGACTTGTTTGGATGATTATTAACGATAATGATGATGATGGTAATACAATGGTGATGATAGCTATCATTTATTCAATGCCTACAATGTGTCTGGATCTATATTGACTGTTTTGCATATATTAACTTATTTAAGCCTCATAATAACACTAGCAAGTAGGTATTATTTATCTCCATATAAAGGTGAGAAGACTTTGCCTCTGAGAGGATCACTGTCTTGCCTCAGACCTCATGGATATGAGCAGTGGAACTGAGAGGGAAACTCTGGTTTGACTCACGTATCCTAGGATTTTAAATAGTAATATCACCAATCTAGTTGGTATATGGGCAAGCCCTTTATTATCCTTTTCTTGGCTTTGGACGATCTTTTAACCATTTCATTTCATCTTCAAAAACACAAGGAAAGGTAAAGAAATCAAATCAACCACTTTGTTACTCATTGCCAACTCCTCTAAATGTTAGAGAGAGTGGTGGTCGAAGTAAAAGTTAATATGAGACTCCAGAATTATCTGTTGATTTCACAAGTTCATGATCCGTCCACTCCCTCAAGCACCATGTGAACTTCCCCACATCCTCCAAGAACATTTTTTTCTTTATATTGCAAAGAATAGTCTTGTTCATTTGAGTCTTATGAGATAAACAAAATGTGTTTGCAGAGGTGAGGGGGCTGAAGTCTAAAGTGTAGAGAGGAGCATTAGAGAGAGGACAAATCAAGAATTTCAGATCATTGAGAGTGTGGGTGAAAATACCATTTTTTTTTTTTTTTTTTTTTTTTTTTTTTTTGCTTCAGCAGTTGTTATTGTTGGTTAGAAATTAACAAGCTGTTACTCATATGTCTCCTTCACTGTTGATTCCACTTTCATTGGTTAAATGCAGCTTGTATGATGTGGGTTCTATGAGGGATTTAACCTCACAAGGGTTGGGTGCTCAAGGTAAATGCTTCTAGTTGAAATAAATTTTCTCTGGTGGCTCGCCTATGTGTCTCCGTCCATGGTTGGCTTTAAAGTGTGCGTGCTTTTTCAAGCACATCAGCAGGACCATGGTGTATTTTATGAGACTGACATTTTTCTTTGTGGTCTGTGGCTTAGCAGCCACTCTTGTTCTATTGCAAAAGAAGAATGAGGACAGGCAAAAGGATGTCTTCAAGGCTGCTCTTCTCAGGATGTGACTAGGCATTCTAGGGCAGCTGTAAACATTTGTGTCCATGCGACAGGACTCCTGGCCTGAGTACCAGATCTTCCTTATATGGCATCATTTACCTCTAATCAGGATACATTTTACTCTTATGGAGAGTTTGGTATAGAAACTTGGTATGAGTGAACTGACTTTCTCTACTGTTTACATTTTAATATTCTGGTTGACATTATCCAGTAAGATGGTGTGAAAATAATTTTCATTTGGTGAGCTAATCAATAAGCAACTACATAAAGTGGTGTTTTGGAGAAGGATATAGAGACTTCAAACAGATAAGATAAAAAAGAATGTTGTCATCGATTAGTTATGTCTGCCCGGCCATGGGTATGGGGAATACAACACCTGTGCTAACTCATATAGCACCTTATGTAAGTCTTACTATGTTCTAAATGCTTTCTATACATTCACTAATCTGATTCTAAATGAACATATGCAATAGTTATTATCTTATAGGCATAAGAGTAAAAAATAGTTATAACTTTAAGTTATAAGGAGGTCAAGTATCTTGACCAAGATCATATAGCTAGAGGGTTGAGGCAGGATTTGAATCCAGAGAGTCTAGCTACAGAGTCTGGGTTCTGAACTACTGTACCAAACATTTTGTTATTCCGTTTTGATTAGACAGACTGCCTGGGTCAGCCTGGTTCAGTAAAGGCCCACATTTTTTCTGGTCTAGGATATAAGAAGGGGTATTCTCTACCTTCATGTTTACTAGACATGAGCTTCATGGGTTTCTCTTGTCCTTCTTTCCTCCTAGGCTGACAAGAATTTAGATTCCTGACCTTGAAAAATCAGATGCCTTTTTCAAACAGAGAAAGAGGAAGCCTCAGTGATGACTAGGTATTCAGATCATATGTGGGTGACAGTTCAACCCAGATCTCTGAGATGCATAATGTTGGAAGGCGACAGGGAAAGTCGAAGACAAATAGTACAGGCTTTCCAAGTCCACCACTTGCCCCACCTATGCCTCTTTTTACCCCTTAGGTGACTCTTTTTTTTTTTTTTTAAAGTAACCACTTATTAAATCCTAATGTTATTTAATCTTATCTTTAAAACAGCCCTAGGAGGTAGAACTTTACTTGCTTTATACAGATGAGGAAACTCCGATTCAGGGAGATAAAGTAAATTTTGTTTGAATTCAAAGTCCTTCTCAGTGGAATCAAATTTTCAACTCTTTTTTGCTGGTGGTGATGCTGAATCCCAAATTAAATGGAAATCCCAATAAACAAAACAGACAGTGGCAAATGGGTCCCAGAAATCCACCTGCCAGGCTTTTACCCCTTTTTCCCACAGCTGTCCCCAGACTTTCTGGTCCTTCATAGACCACATTTGGGAAACCACTGAAAATCCCCTGCAGTTTAGTAGATTAAAATCCCATCCTGCCTTGGTGTGGTGTGGTTGACTATGGCTGATGTCTCCTCTTGCTGAAAGACTCCCTGTCCTGGGGCCCTTCGGGGGGCATTCCCCAGCCACTTAAACACAGACTCTCCTTTTAACTCAATAGGAAGATATGAAAGGGAGCACATCTTCCTTGTCTGCAAGTTTTTCAGACTTCTCCAGCACCAATTTGCTTTCAAATTTCTTTCTAATTTGTATGTAAGATACTATTATTTCAAAAGGATTTGTTCAACTGTTACTCTCCCTTAATCAATGTTAATTTTGATATCGTTCCTTCCATACCTCTTATTTTTATACAAATATATGTATATAACAGGAAATATATGTATATATTTAAAGAATTGGAATCATTATATATTCTGAAACTTACATTTTTAACTTCAGTGTATCATGGTTATCATTTCAAATCTCCACACATAAATTAAACTTATAATTCCCCATAGTGTGGACATACCAAAAGCCTAATGTTTTTAGATAAGAACTTCTTGTCACATTGGCTACTGAAAGTAAGCTCTTACGTTTTTGTCCCACTTCTAACAACAACAACAACAACAACAACAACAACAACAACAATGGTATGCATGTATGTGTTTGGGTTAAAAGCAAAGCTGGGGGGAAGGATGTGATAACAGATTTTGGTCAGTTTATTAAATAAAGATTCATATAAGAGGTTCTAGAGTAGTGTCAGGCAAGGTGCACAGCTCATTAAAGGTTAATTAAATGTGAAAGTATAATATTCTTTGGTGAGTAAAAAAAGGTCTGCAAAAGTAGAGGGAATTGATTTTTATTCAATGTATTTTAAAAGTAAGATTATTAGCTTTTCTTAGGTATCTAAAGGAAATTAGAAGAAAAGGAGTTATTTTCCAATCACACACATGCTTCTATGTCTCAGTTGCCTATGATTAAAATAAAGCCAAACCACATCAGGGTTACATTAGATATTCAGTCTTCAGATAACAATAAGTTATCACTTTCTCTCTGAACTGTTCTCCAATGATTACAACTCCCCTGCCCCAAAGAATGTCAATCCTTAACCCTGTTTGGGCTGATTAGTAAAGCGTTAGTCTGCTTTTAACCGACGATGAAAATAGCTTCACCCCAGGTACTTGTCAGGCAATATAACCTCCAACTCCCTGACATTCAGAATCCATAAAAAGTTTAGTTGATGGAAACAGTCCTTATGCATAGTTGTCTAAAGAATAACCCGTTCATCTTACCTTCCCTTTCAAATTCAAGTTCTATTCAGGAACATAAGAAGGCTGTGTGCACAGACCAGGATATATATTGTATCATAATCCCAGAAATACTTTTGCTGAATTATACTTTGGGGTATTTCATCAACTTTCCCCTTAGAAAATTGTAAAAAGAAAATTATTGTGATTAGTTTATGGTGTTTGCAGTTTAGAAGACCTGAGTTTTAGTACTAACCCTTCTGTCTATTACAACCATGACTTTAGGTGAGTCATGTGATTTCTCTGAGTTAATATAATACCGTGTAGAAACCATATATATTTAGTTGGGGGGAAAAAGAACAGCTCCTAGCTCATAGGCTGTTTGTAAAATTAAATGAGATAGCCCATTAAGTTCTAGCAGTACAGTACTCAATTCATGGTCTTCTTGGAGCAGTCATAATTTTAACTAGGATCCTCTAGTTCCTCTGTGAATCATAAAGACTGATGTCCAGACCTGCTGAATTCTCTGGGCCAGTAGGTTATTCTCTAATTTGCCAACCTACTTGTGTTCCTACCAGCCAGGTTGTATGCTTATCAAAGTCAGCTGTTTTGTTCCCAAACATATTTATGTCACTTGAACTTGTTATCATAATCATATATTTTGGTATTTACATTAAAATATTCCAAAAAGTATAAATGGAAGTATTTCAATAAAAAAAAAAAAAATCAAGGGAAGTATTTGGAAAGACTTCAGTGGCCAAGAAAGATTGCTGTCAGAGTGGATGTGGTTATAACAACTATTTTAAAAAATGGGGAAAGACTATAAAAAACCTAAAAATACACATTTGAAATGTTTCACAAATTATCTAACTTCACATTCTAGTTTAATTCCAAATCATAGATGATGTACCGTAGATGTGATTTATAGAAGAAAGATGGTACCATTACTCAAATTAGAAGATTTAGAATCAAAGAAAGGGCATCGCCTGACACCAAAAGATTGGGGAATAAAGGTATATTCATAAGATTAATTTAAATAAAAGGTGTAAGGTATGTCTATATCATGATGTTTTTATAAATAATTTTTCCCACTTTAACTTTCTTTTTTTTTTTTAAGCAACCAGGTCACTTCAACTATATTATTATAATTAACAGCCTTTTTAAGACCCACAAGAGAAATCACTTTCTGGTCCTCTTTATACTCACTCCTAGAAAGGTTAGAGCCAAACGAGTGATCTACCCTTTGCAAATGGAGACAATTTGATGATATGGTCTTTGTACTAACCTCACGCCTGCTTCCTTGTTTCCCCCTTATTTAATTTTATGTATCTTTATGTATCATTTAAAATACAGATGTAAAACCCATAACTGTCTCAGAGAACTCCCCAAATATCCTCCAGTTTCCCCTACAGATCCCTGCTGCCTCCTCACCAGTTCTGGGAAATCCTAGCCTAACACCTTCCATGAACCTGAGCTTTAGAAAATGAAGGTTACCGAAGGAAGTAGATGTTGTCTTCTGGCAACTTTTGCCTGTCACACAAATTAATCTCTCAACAAATTATACTGCCACATTTGAAAAGGAGTTTTC
Organism: Rousettus aegyptiacus; assembly: GCF_014176215.1. Classification (NCBI taxonomy): domain Eukaryota; kingdom Metazoa; phylum Chordata; class Mammalia; order Chiroptera; family Pteropodidae; genus Rousettus; species Rousettus aegyptiacus. The sequence continues at coordinate 64,106,988 of NW_023416285.1, read as the reverse complement.
CCACCTGTCAAGGTACTTATACAAGTACAGAATAGGATGCAGGGCTTCGCAATTTGTCTAACCTGGCTGTAGGCTGGTCCTAACGAGCAGCAGCATGAAATTTCAGTGGCAGGATTCAGAGTGTCCCCAAAACTACACACTACGAAATACAGAGCACCATTTTCTTCATTGTTTCTAGTGGACTTGTATTTACTATAAAAGAAGCAGAGGGGCATAATGGAGGGGAATCTTTAGATCTGTCAGATCCCACCTATACGCTGCTCAGCACCTGGGTGACTTCGTAGGGTCATTACAGCTATGTGAGGCTGGATTCATCATCATTAAAATGAGATGATCATGTTATATCAGTGGCTTTTAAAATACTCAGTGAGCACAAAGGTGGGAGTGGGTAGGACTTTGAGTTCTCACCTTTGCTGTAACTAGAGGTAACTGACATTTACCTGGTTTGTTTATCTTGCTGGAAGAAAGAGTTCTGCTACTCGAAGCAAGAAAAGGGGTCTTAAAAACCACTGGATTGGTTGATCTCTACAGTTTCTGCTTCTGTGAATGCAGCTGCATCTGCTGAGAACAGGCGATGACCTTTCTCCTTCGTGCTGTCCTAACTAGGCCCTCTCTTAGATGTGAGCAAACGATAGCTGCCGTCTCAGCCATCAGTCGGCTCCGAACCCAAGATGCAGCATCAGGACTGAATTTTTCTGGGATGTGCACAGCAACTTGGGAAATATGAGGTGCTGGTGCAGTGCCTCCTCCCCGGGCTTTGGTGAGCACTCTCCTTTGCCCTCCCCACGCCTTCCCACTCCGTACAATTTGTTACTCACCGTGGGGTCAGAAATGTATATACTTAATGCCAAGGGAGCACAAAGGATGGAACAACTAGCTTTGCCTGGGGAGTTGGAAGAGACTTTATGGTGCCTAGAATATAGTAGCTTCTAAAATATATTCAATTTATCGAATGAGGGCATATTTGAGAAGAGAGACTCTGGGGCTAATTGCTTGGAACTGAATCCTAGTTCCATCACTTTATCAGATGTGTAACATTTGGCAAGTTACTTAAACTCTCTGCATCTCAGTTTCCCCATATGACAAAGTGGCTAATATTACTAATCTTATCTCTTAGAGTTGTGATTAAGAGTTAATATATGTAGGGTCCTTAAAACAGTGTTTCTCATGTAATAAATGCACAATATAGGCTTGTTGATTAGCATGGGTATTGAACAGGAGTTTGCAGAGTACAGAAAGGAGGAAAAGACAGTGCATGAGATTCAGATTAAAAACACGAGAGTTCTTTTCAGTAAGTCTCTGAGAGAACTTACTTTTATCAGAATTAAACAGAAAAAAACAGTGGTGCATAAGCCCCAGTTCCATGCACTTGTCTTTTTCCTCTTTTTGGTCTCACTCTCCCTTCTCCACCCCTCCTTTCCCTTTACTTTCTGTCGTTCTCCTGTTCCTTCTTTCTCTCTCTCAGTCCTCTTTTTCCTCTCTCCATCTTTCTCCTCTCTGCTTCCTCCTCTCCTTTCCTCCATCACTCATCAGCCCTCTGAGATCTGCTCTTTTCATTCTTTCACTCTCTCCTTATTTCTCTATATCACTATCTTTTCTCTCCCCTCACACCCCAACCAAGCTGACTCTATAACTATTTCTCCAAAGCCTGAAAAACCAGACCCTTCATTTTTCTGTGTCCCCCTTCCTCTAGCAAGAAGCATATTCATAGTATTAAGAAACAGATCAGAACAAGGAAATAAATCTTTGTTGTTGTTGTTGTTACTGTTGGTTGTCAGTGAAAAGTACCAATGGGTGCCCCTTATTGCCAACACAGCCAGGGCTCTCTTGATGACTTGTGTAGCTTGAGATGATCTCAGTCTTTGGCCTTCTAACTTTTTACTGTCTAACACTCTAGCAGTTTTCAGGGTTTAAATGGCAGTAAGCGACATGGACAGAACCACCCCTGCTGAAACCCCGAGGAGGCTAAAGCCTGAATCCTGAGAAAGTCAAAATACCTGAGTTTATTACACACAGAAAGTAATGCTCAGGCATTAGTAAGAAGGAGCCCTGGGGCCAGAACAGAAGGCCTTAGAAAAGTCTAGCCTGGACACCTCCCTGAGGGCCTTCATTTCTCTTATTCTGCAAATGATTTCTGCACAACGCCATTCAAAGTTCTGCGCATGTAGTGTTGACAAGGCAGAAAAGGTCCCTTTTCTTCTGGAATAACTTCTAATGAGAGAGGTAGACCATATACAAATAAAAACATAAACAAGATACTTTTAGATGGTTAGGAGTGTTATAAAGAAAACAAAATAGGGTCATTAATAAAGGTGTCTCGGTAGGCAAGGATTTGCTTTAAATCACTCTTGAGAGGAGCCCTTTGAGCTGAATTCTCAGTAACAAGAAGGAACTGACCACATAAAGACCTGGGGGAAGGGTGGGTGCCAAAGACCCTAGGCAGAAGAGTTTGTAGAAAAAGGCCTCAAGGGATGGAGTGTAGGGACCAAGTGGGAAAGGTGGTTGGTTTACGATGAAATTGGGGAAGGAGGCAGTGGCCAAGACTTGTAAGCCACAACTCCCTTTGTAAGTCACAGAAATTGGTGAATGATTATATCAGAAAAGGGATTTATTGAAAGGAGTTTAGGTAGCCCTCTGGAATGCCAGGGACAGATGTGGAAAAGCAACTAGAGCATGGAGCAGAAGCTGGACCCTTCCAATGCAGTGCTTGTGCTACTACGCATGCCAGCACTGGTCACCAGACACTTTTACTAGACCACAACTAATGCCGTGTCAACCTGCCGCCCAGACAGATTTCCTGCAGTCACCAAAGCTTGATTCAAATGGTGGGTATATGGGTATATTGGGGTTCTCTAGAGAGCAGAACCAATGTGATGTAGGATATGTGCATGTGCGTATATGTAATATATATTTTACTGTAAGGAATTAGGTCACATGACTGTGGAGGTTGAAAAATCCCAAGATCGGCAGTTAATAAGTTGGAGACCCAGAAGAACCGAAGGTGTAAGTTCTTGTCTAATTCCGAGTCTCAGGTCAGGAGAGTACCAATGTCCCAGCTCAAAGATAGTCAGACAGAGAAAGGAAATTCTCCCTAACTCAGGAGTTTGTTCTAGTAAAGCTTTCGGTGATAGGATGATGCGCACGGATACAAAGGAGGTCAATCCACTTTACTTAGTCTACAGATTCAAATGCCAGTTTCATCCAGAAGCACCCTCAGAGACACGTCAGAATATTTAACCAAATATCTGGGCACCTCGTGATCCAGTCATGTTAACACATAAAATTAACCATCACAGTGGGCATGCACAGCCAATTGGCTATGTGGTCAGTTGCCCAATTCTTGGGGACAAAAGAAGCCTGAAAGTGAGTATTCTATGTATTCTTGTGTGGAAAGTAGAGCCTACCACCCATCAAAACTCAAAAGTCAGGGAATTTCCCCAATATGGAAAGTGGGTTAGGATTCTGGAAAACCAAAGATATGACAGGTGTCTAGTCTGTCATGGCAAGAGTTAGCTTTTTATTTAAGTACAATGAGAAGTGACTGAAGGACTTTAAATAGGAAGTAATATAATAAAACTTACATTTTTAAAAGGTCACCCTGGTTGTTAGGTGGAGATTTCAAAATAGTCTAATATATTAATTTTTTTTTAGTAATTACTCTTCATTGCTTTCTGTTTAAGAAATAGCTTTCTCTTTCATGACCATGAAGAAATTTTTATATTTTATCTTCTAGAAGCTTTATTCTTTTACCATTCATGTTAAAGCTAGAATCCACCTAGAATAGATTTTTGTATGTGGTGGAAGAGTCAAATAGCATTTTTTCCATATGGCTATTCAGTTGACATGGCTCCATTTATTGAAGAGAGCACGGCTTCTCCACTGCTCTACCTTGCCACTTTTATTGCCAATAAAGTATCCATGTGTGTAGATCTATTTCTGTGCTCTCGATTGTTTCTTTGGTTTATTTTTATATCCTTGTTCAAACATCACACTATGCTTTTAACTAGGGCTTTGTAAAAAGTCTAGATGTCTGGCAATATAAGTTCTCTAAATGTGAGCTTCCTCATAATTTTAGGGGGGAAGATTTTTATTGACCCTTTGTATTTTCATATAATATTTAGAATCACCTTGTCAATTTTTAACAAAACTACCTACTAGGATTTTGATTGGCATTGCATTAAATCTATAGATTAATTTGAGGAGATTGACATCTTTACAATATTGATTTTTTGGATTGTGAAAATTGATTTAATTTATTTACGATTTTAAAAATTTCTCTCAGTAAAATTTGATAATTTTCAAAATGTATACCTTGAATAGCTTTTATTAGATTTAGTCCTAGGTCTTTGACTGTTTTGTAAATAATAGTTGAAAAAATTTTAAAATGCTAATTGTGGCTGGTATATAAAAATGCAAATAATCTTTTATGTTGATCTTATATTTAGCAATCTTACTATATTAACCTATTATTTATAATAATTTATACATAGATCTTGGGTGTGGATACAAATCACATCATCTGTAAATATTGATGGTTTTATTTATTGACTTCCAATCCTTTTAACTTTTATTCCTTTTTACTACATTATTGCATTTATTCCACTATATTGGCTAGGACCTCCAACATAATATTGAGTGGAAGTAGTAATAGGGTTATTTTTATCTTGCTCCTGACCTCCAGGTACAGTTTCTTTAGGATTTCTGTAGATACCCTTCACCAGATTAAGGGAGCATACTTCTATTTCTAGTTTGAAAGAGTTTTTATTATTCATGGTTGTTAAATTTTGTGAAATGCTTGTTCTGCTTCTATTCAGATGATTTATATTATTTCTTCCTCAGTTCTAAAAATGTCATGAATACCATCTTTTGATTTTCAAAAGTTAAATCAACTTTGCCTTCTTGTAATAAACTCAAGAACTTGGTACTGATATATTTTCTTTTGCATATTCAATTTGCTAATAATCTTATTGGAATTTTGCATCTGTATTTATGAGAGGTTGGCCTGCATTGTAATGTGCTTGTTAGGATTTACTATCAAAGTTTTGTTGATCTAATAAAATAAGTTTGGAAGTGTTTCCTCTTTTTCTATTTTCAGAAAGAGCTTGTATAAGATTGATGTGTTTCTTCCTTAAATAACTTAAATATTTGGAAGAATTCACTGATGAAGCCATCTGGGTCTTAGTTTTCTTTGCAGGAATGTTTTTACTACAGATGCAATCACTTTAACAGATAGATACAGGATTGTTTAGATTTTCTATTTACTTCAGAATCAGTTTTGGAAGGTTTTGAGGTTTTTTTAAAGCTATTTGTTTAGTTCATTTAAATTTTTTAATTTAGTGGCAAAAAATTGATCATAATATCCTTTCACTGTATTTTCAATGTCTGTAAGACATAGAGTGATAATCATTTTTTTCCTTCTCGGTATTGGTTATTTGAGCACTCTCTTTTTTTTAATGATTTTATTACGTTTATAAATTATTTTAGTCTTTTCAAAGATTCAACTTCAATTCTTTCATTAATTTTTCATTAATTTCTGCCCTTTATTATATCCTTCTTTCTAACTTCTTGAGTTTTAATTTGCTCTTCTTTTAAAAATCAAGTTGTTTACTTAATTTCCAAACATTTAAGGATATTTTTATTACTGATTGCTAGCTTAATTCCACAGTGGTCAGAAAACATATTCTATATGATTTCAATGCTTGGAAATTTTTGAAATTTGCTATGTAGCCCAGGATTCAGACACTTTAAATAAATATTCCATGCGTATTTATAAGGCACATGTATTCTGCAATGGTTCAGTGTAGTGTACATTTATTTATATATGTACATAGATGTGTGTATAAATATATAAAGTCAATTTAGAACCATTATCCACTTATATATTTATATCTATATTTATAAATTATGTTAATTTTGTTTGTAGCATTGTTCAAAACTTTTATATCTGTATTGATATTTTTGTCTGCTTATTTTATCAATAATGAAGAGATGTGTTAAAATCTCTCACCATGTTTGTGAATTTTTCTGTTTCCTCTTTTAGATGTGTCAATTTTGCTTTATAAATGTTGAAGATTTGCTTTTCCTTCTGCAGGCAGTTAGAGTAGGGTTGGATCACCTTAACCCAATGAGTTAATTTAAAGCTGAGTCTTTGTGAGAGCTAGTCTATTGCTGTTTATTCTTCACAGTTAATATTGTGAAATATTTTTAAATCACTTATATAGTAATTCATTTAACAAATATTTCTTGCATGTTTACTATGTACTAGACACTATAATAGGTGCTGAATCTTCTATATTCTTCCATGGGTTATGAACAAAACGCAACTCTCTTTGAGAAGGAATCCTCACCACCAACGTGGCTATTTCTTATTCGGTCTCCTCATTTCTCAGGGATTTCCATCCTACATTCTACCACCAGATATCCCTCTCAGAAGCACCTCTTTCTTCTCATCAATTGCATACTCAAAAACTCGCCTTTGTTTCCTAGCGCCTGAGGAACAGAAGTCTGTTTTTGTCCAGCTGGGAAGCTCCACAAGGCACCACCTTATATCTTCCCCAAGGTCTTAGCAAAGAGTCTTACCACATGTTTGATCTGAATTCACCCTGAGGCTGTTTCAAACTGGCAATGACTTGGGTTTTATCATAGATTGAGAACATTTCTTAATTTCTCAGAACATTTTTCAGGCTGGAAAAACTGTTTTGAGGTCTCTATGTTTCTTTTAAATTATGCATGAAAACTGAGTAGTTCTTTCTTCCATTCAACTCCTCTAATATTATCATAGGCAGCTAGATAAAACAAGTTGACACTTTTAACATCTTGCCTAGAAATTTCCTTAGTCAACTACTAATTAATTTACCCTTTCTGTCTTTCTATGACAGCAGGTAACAGTTTTGCCAAATTTTCTGCAACTATGTAACAGAGATTGCCTCCTCTGCAGGCTACAACAAACGTGGTCTAGTGTCATCCGACCTTAACTAAAAGCACTCTCAAGGCCCTTCTAGTACCTTCCTGCCATTTGGTTTCAATGCAACATATATTAGGCTTTTGTTACAGAAGCATCCCATTCCCTGCAGCAATTTCTATTTCTATTATTTCTTGCTATAACAAATCATTACAGAGGGTTAAAGAGGGTTAAATTAGAGGATTAAAACAACAACAATTTATTATTTTTCATTATTCTGCGGGCTGACTTGGCAGTTTTTGTGCTTCATATACAATGTCAGCTGTGCCTCTATAGTCATGGGAGTGCAGATTGATGGACTGAAGTCTCTGGACTAGATTCGCTCACATTTTTAGTACCTTGGTGGGGATGGCAGGAAGATTAGGCTCTGCTGACAGGCTGAATTGTGGGGCCATTCTCTCATTTCCCATGTAGTCCCAGAACCTCTCTCTCTAAACATGGTTTTTCCATCAGGGTAGCTGGACTTCTTACATCTGGCTCAAGTAAAAACGGCACTTTATTTCCCATGGCTCATGGATGTCTTCTGAAGGCTTTATTGGGTCCTGGGTCTCTTGGCCATCAAAGAAAAAGGCAACAGGAGAATAAATTTAAGTCAGTTTTTCTAATCTCTGTCTAGAGATTAATTCTGTAGTTATTAGAAGATTACTGGAGACATTCCTGGCCTCTCTCAGTTGGGACATTTTCTAAAAGTATTTTTACTTCCTAAAAGCAAACGAACGAAGGATGAGAAGGAAGAGGAAATGGGCATATGTTGAAGTAGATTAGTTTGCTATTCTAAGAAAAAGTTTGGTAAAGTAGAGTGATTATGACTATTAACTAAATGAGGTCTTTGGTATTTTCTCTAGATTTAAAAATACCCTGTACTTATATAAATCTTATTTTTAAACGAGCAAAACACTTTAGCCTTTTAACATTCCCAAAATGATAAAAAAGATGTTTTAATTGTATACATCTGGTAGGAAACGAAGAAAAGTTAAATAACTCTCTCAGCATTATCCAGGTAATAAAACCATCCTCTCTATTTCATCATCAATTACTTTTTAAAAGTGTATTCATTCTTTCAACATATGTTACTGATTACCACTATTTATCAATAAGCATTCTCAGTGTATATTTCCTGATTACCCGGGGCCTGGTATACAAGAGTAAGAGACCATTCATGAAGCTTATATTCTAGTGGATGAGCAGAAATTAATCAAATAATCTTACATATTCAAAGTTGTTCATGACATGTAATATAAGAGGAACTATGAGTGTATATTGTAGGAATATACGATATATCTCAGGGGGTCAGAGAAAGCTTTCTTGAGAAGTGACACTGTGCTAGATATTAAGTAGATGGAAAATGAGAACATCCAGGCAGAAGATAAATTGTGTATAAGGCCCTGAGGCAGGTAAGAGCTCTGCACCTTTGAGAATGGAGTGAAAGTAGATGTAGCTGGAGTTCTGACACCACAGGCAAGAGATTCATGGATGCAGCTGATGGTGCAGAAAGATACCACATTATGGCCTTTGTGGATTACATTTACGAGCTGCCTGACTTTAGGTAAATCCCTTAACCTTCCTAAATCTCAATTTTCTTAAAATGGGGATAATTTTCAATACTCAAAAGCTCCATCTCTGACCTCACTTTGGGCTCTAAGTCGTTCAATGCAATTTGACATATTCATTTAGATTTTCAACAGGCAGATGCAGCTCATTTTCAAAACAGAGCTGTTGATTCCTACAGCTCCATCCCGTTTGAAGGCTTTTGTTTTTTTTACCCTTTCTGTCTTTTCTACAACAGTGGATAACAGTTCTGCCAAACTTTCTGCAACTCTGTAACACAGATTGCCTTTTCTCAGGCTACAGTAAAAATGTCCTTAGTGTCTATCCAGCCTTTACTATCTATCGTCTCTTAGTTCAGTGACTACTTCCATCATCCACCCACTGGCTCAGGTCAAAATCTCGGGAGTTAGCCTCCATTTGTCACTTTGCCTCGTGTTCCATAAGAAATAAGTTGCGTTGGTTCCGATGCCAAAATAGATCCCAAAACAGCCACTTCTCACCATCTCTACTGTTATCAATATAATCAAAGCCTACATTTTTTTTTATCTGGATTATTGCAATAGCCTTCTAGCCGTCTATTCTTCCTCTCTTATAATCTATTATCCACTCAGCAGCCAGAATGTTATTTTTAAATGTATATATTTTCATGTCATTCCTCTATTTGAACACTCACTCCTATAGTTTTCCACTGCACTTAAAATTAAATATAAACTCCTTACCATGACAAGTCCCAGATGAGCTAGTCCCCACCTGCCTCTCTAATATCATTTTGTACTGCTTTGTCACTATGCTTCAGACACATTGGTGCCTTGTTTGTTTCTCGCCATGGCAAGCTCGCTGCTGATCATCATGTCACTCCTTCTCATCAATTAGACTTCAGCTGAAAGAAATCACATTCTCAGAGAGGCCTCCTGTTCAATCTAAATCAGCTGCACTCTAGCCTCCTACTGGATAGTCACTATCCCATTATCCCTTTTTAGTTTTTCAGTAACAACTACCAGTCTCTGAAATTATCTTAACCACCATTCCTGACATTTATCTTATCCATTTATTTATTTCTTGCCAACTTCCAAATGTAAGTTATGGGAGAGAGACCTTGTCAACCTAGTCTTCCTCAACTAGCAAAGTGTTTGGCATAGAGTGGGAGTACAATACAGGTATTTGTTGGCTGAATGAAGGAATATGTGGATGAAACCACCTTACAGTGGTCTCACTCAGCCCGAGCCAGGATCAGTTTGCCTAGACCGCCTGCTCTGGTTACATGACTGAGACACACCGAAAGCTGCTGGTTCTTGTATTAAGGCCAGCATTTTACTGGTAAAGAATCAATTTCAGTTTTCAAGGCCCAGATTCATTGCCTTTAGTACAATTTAGGGATTGTTGTGAACATCACTGTGCGTATCATAGCTGAAATATTCCGCCTTGATGTGTAATTTCCATAATAATAGGTCGCTTATACCAACGATCAACTTTTTATGTATATTTCAGTTTAAAAACAAACATAAAAGGCCTCAGGAAAACCATCTCCCATGGCAGTACATAAACTTTCAAGTAATGGTTTAAAGCATTTATTGATTGCTCGGTGGATGATTTGTAATTACAAATTACACACTTGGTTAATAGGTCTTTGTGGGCCCTTTGAAATTTGTTTTATTGGGCTAACAGATAATTAGGGTCTTTTATGTAGACACTCCACAACCGTTCCTCTGGAGCAATTAAAGTTTGCTGAATGGATCCCCAGCTCTGCTGTTTCTTTGATACATCCCTCCAGCTCCTATTACAGCTACTCAGAGTAGCCAGAGGGGTGGGAAAGCCCAACTGGTGTTTAAGAAAGCAGCTTCTGAGGTAGAGGTATACCCTGGCGGCAGCAGCCTGAGTGGAGGGAGGGAGAGAGAATTGGTCCTGTGCTCCCAGAGGCTGCCCAGCTCCCCCAGCCGTCCAGGCCCAGCGCACACTGTAAACTGCTGATGCTCTCTCACCAGGTCCGCACCATGCACCTGAGTTGGATCAACCTCAGCACTGTCTTCCCCAGGCAGGACGCACCTTTTTTTAGATTTCAGTTCCAAGTATCTGTTCCCAAGCTGATGTTGTGACAACACCGCTTTGTTTTCTATGATTCCTACTTTGAGAAGTATTTTTAAAAACTCATCCCAAAGTTCTCATCGTTCAGACTCAGGGGAAATATCCTAGATTAGAACATGGACTCTGGAGTCTAACAGTTTTGGGTTTGAGTCCTGGCTTTGGCATTTACTAGCTATGTGACTTTGGGAAAGTTACTTAAACTCTGCAAACCAAGAAGAAGAATATTAGTAATACCCGACTTTTAATGGACACTTGCTATGTGTTAGGCACTATGCTATTTCCATACATTTTACTTCCTTAATACACACAAGAAATATTTATTTATTCAAAATTATCATCTTGATTTTAATTGATGACAAAAATGTCTTGATACTTAAATAACTTGCCCAAGGCCAAAAGTGTTATAAGTGACAGAGACAGGGTTGGAATCCAGGACTGGCTCATGTGCTCAAACATTATGGTCTCCTTTCTCTTGAGAGCATATATCTCATAGAGGTGTTTTATGAATTTGATAAGATAATGTACACAAAGCACTTAGCCCAGAGCTAAGTAAATGTTCAATAAATGCATGCTATTATTATTGGTATTCTTTTTTTACTTCCTTATGAAGCTTTTCTCGACTCTTCTCTGGCCAACTTAGTGGCCCCTTCCTTTGGGCTCCTATCATTTTATACCTATTCTCTTCTACATTTGAACTGTAATTATTTGTTTACTCATCTATTTCCCCTACTGGATTGTGAGCTCCTCAAGGCAGGAATTTTGCCTTATTTATTACCAAACATGGTGTTAGGCACACAGTAGGACCTCAAGGGAAATATTTTGAATAAGTAGCTGTGAGAAAGTAGACTTTATAATTCATAGACAATAGCATGTGTGAAGACCCAGAGTTCCGAGAGAGCCTGGCAATTTGGGACCTGCTGGTAGAATAACATGGCTAGAGAAGAGAGGTGGGCAGTGGTGGGAGGTGAGAGGAGAGAGAAATTACAAGAGATGAAGAGATGATGCTGGCGAGGTAGGCAGGCCTCATGGGCCATGTTTTGGTGTGGACTTACTTCAAGAGCAATGGGCAACGATGGAGGTGCTTCAAGTTAGGGAGTTGCGTAATTAGATATGTTTCAGAAACATCACTGAATGAAGTATGGAGAATGGAATGGGGGTGATGTGAAGCAGGGACCACACTAGAGGCAGGAAATCTACTTAGAAGTAAGTTACAGCAGTTTCACAGTGGCAGATTCCCAGTGTCCAGCAGACTCTGGGGTTGTTCTGCAAGCTTGGAAAAGTACCCTCCACCACTTCAACACCAGAAAAGAAAAATTTAAACTAGAACTACCTTATGACTCAGCAACTGCACTTCTGGGCATTTATCTGAAGTAATCTAAAACACTAATTCAAAAAGATATATGCACCCCTATGTTTACTGCAGTGCTGTTAACAATAGTCAAGCTATGGAAGCAATCTAAGTGCCCATCAACAGACTGTTGGATAAAGGAGATATTGTACATATATACAATGGAATATTACTCAGCCATAAAAAAACCCAAAATCATCATTTGCGACAACATGGATGGACCTGGAGGATATTATGCTAAGTGAAATAAGTCAGACAGAGAAAGACAAACCATATGATCTCACTTATATGTGGACTCTAAAGAACAAAATAAACAAAGAAACAAAACAGAAACAGACTCATAGATGCAGAGGACAAACTGATAATTGCCAGATGGGACAGGGCTTGGGGTACTAGGTGAAAAGGTGAAGGGCTTAAGAAGTACAAATCGATAGTTACAAATAGTCACAGAGATGTGAAGTGTAGCATAGGGAATATAACCAATAATCTTGTAATAACTAGGAATAACATCAGGTGGGTAATAGACTAATTGAGGGATCTCTTTGTAAATTATATAAATGTCTAACTACCATGCTATACATCTAGAACTAATATAAAATAATATTGAATATCAACTCTAATTGAAAAATAAATAAATAAATAAATAAATAAATAAATACACAAATAAAAACCAATGTGAGCTGGATGCTAATGTTCACTTGGCTCACAAAGTGTTCAAACTAAAAAAAAAAAAATGAATCTCAATGACCTACTCTTTTTGGAATACCACTTGCAATGTGAATTATTTCCTCATTGGGTTCAGAGCCCATACCATGGGAAATAGAGAGCTATGGATCTAGTCTTCTCTGAAGCACTCAGTTCACCTCAAAGAATGGGGAAGGATTTGAGAACTTCCAGGAGGTTTCAAGGATGCTGAAACATAGATCATAAGGCTGTCCGCTGGTGAGAAGAAGGAAGTCAAAGGAAAACAGATACCTTAGACCTTGTTCTTTACAGGTGACCTCTACCTACTCTGATCCTTCCCCTAGCAAATGACCTCTAGTCATTTCATCTTTTCCCCTAACATTCTTGGTGATACTACTGCTTTTTCAAATCCCAAGCAACAACAAAGAGGGCTTTAAACAATCTCTGGGAAGAGTTTTGGCTGCATCAGATGCATCCCTTCCTTCAAGACATCTATAAGCGGTTAAGAGACTACTGTCTCCTTGACTACAGATGAGAGCCCTATGTGTTAGGTGCCTGCAGAGCTTTTCCATTTTTGTCCCTTAAAATGATCACAAGCCGCCCTTGTGGGTTTCCCTTTGGCTTTGTGTTTTGGGGGAGAAGTCAGTTAGGAAAGAGGACTAAAGGCCAACAGGAGGTGGCTGAGTTTATGAAGTCTAAATAAGCAATACGAGCATGTAGGCTTAGTTGAGGGACTGGCGCACTCCTCAGGGGACAAGCTGGGCCTATTTCACTCTTTTCTGAGCCTCTGAATGCCCTGGAGTCCAGTTACAAAGTCAGCTCCTTCTGCAAGCTTAGTCTAGTAGACTGGAGGAAGTGCCCTTTGCTTCAGAAGGGTGATGCTGAATCTAAAGTTTAAAAGTTTATAATACAAAGTTTAGTGGTTTATGAAGCACTTTTTATGCATTATCATATATCTTCTCCATATAGATGCTGTGAGATAGATATCGTGAACTCCATTTAACAGATGAAAAGACTGAAACTTAGAGAGGTTGAATATATTTCTAAAGGTCACATAGCATTTAAAGTGGTTGATAAAGAATCAAACTTTTAGTTATTCAACTTATCAAATATTTCTTTGGTTCCAACATAGTCAGGCAATGTCTCAGTTGCTGGGAATGCAATGGTAGTCAGAAAGATGGAATTTTCCCTCATGGAGCTTACATTCCAGTTGGAGAGACACTCGTCGGACAAAGAAGTACTCAAAAAATAAAAATAATAATGACTATGGATAAGAGCAGTGAAGGAAAAACACAAAGTACTAGGAGAAAAGGTAGCAAGGACGTAATTTGGATGTGGCATGTGTTCATGTGTGGGTGTGTGCATGTGCGTGAATGTATCACTGAAGACCAATTATAACATATGAGACCTGAGAAACAGGGGGAAGAAATTGGGAGAAAAGTAGGGGTAAGAGGTTTTAGCAGGAGGTAACACACGTGCAGGAGAAACTAGATGTGTTTGAAGATCTGAGAAAGGCCGCGTGAGTCAGACAGAAATGGAACGGACAGGAAAAGAGAGGTGTAAAAGGAGATCAGATTATTGGCAGGCTTAGCTAGCTCACGTAGAGCATTTAGCTATAGGTTTTATTCTAAATGTGATGAGAAACTGTTGGAAAATTTTAAGCAGGGAAGTTATCTGGGTTTTACATATTAAAATGATCATTCTAAATGCTCAATCAATATTAGATTGTATGGGAGAAGAGTAGAAGCAAGGAGACCAATTAGGAGGAGTATATTGCAACAATCCAGTGGAAGGATGACAGCTCTAATCTTCAAATCCTGGAATTTTTGGCTATTGTATGTGCTATAATTGTAATTCTAGAGAGCAGGCTGACAGTTGAGAAGGGCTGTCATTTGTTATATTTCTTAAATCTCCCTTGAGTTTTCTCTACTTACTAGGTGTTGAGGGACAAAGGAGCCCTTGGCTTATTTAAGAATTGGGTAAAATTTCAGCTGCACATTTCCAGGATTAAAAAGACCACCTCTTCATGATCTAAGAAGCTTCATAAAATGCCGTGTAGATGACATTTAAAAAGGAAACTAACCACCAGAACTTTTACTAACTGGTCCTTACCCACTGAGGAATATTCTATCACTTTTACTAACTATGTGACAATGGACAGTTTACTTAGCCTCTCTTAACCTGCAAAAGAAAGAAAAAAGCAGTACTTTTCTCAAAGAATCATACTAGAATGACATTAGATTTAGAATTAGATTCATATTAAATGAAGTAATACATAGAAAGATTAAAAAGTAATACATCTAAAGCTCTTAACATAATACCTAACATAAAAAGCATTCTGCTTTCAATAAATAATAACTATCATAATTATTAGTAATGATACTTTTACAGTGTAAATGGAATAAAATTAGATACCAACATCACTTTCATGGAATAATTAATTTCTGTCCCTAGGCAAAGTATTGACATATGTAGTTTAACTTATAAAACATTACATTTCCCATCACCCAAACTATTTTAAAATGCTTTGAAATTCTTGGATGAAAGGAATTATAAAAACATAAAATATTATTATTCCAAAGAGAAAGTTTATCCTACAAAGCTAGACTTTCCCTAATGACAGTGAGCCACCATTGGAGTAGCCTGTTGCATTATCAAACTGAACAGTTGGCAGTACTGAACACAATTACAGATTCTGCTTTAAAAATCAAAGATTAATTGGATTTCTGAGTGCCATTTGAACTATAGAGGAAGATGATTCTTTTGGCTCTAAAATCAACTTTCTTTTGGTCTAACTCAAGAGTTTTACATCTTTGATTGTCTCCTAATGGCTTCAGGTAAGCCTGGAACTAAAGCATTAGCTTCTCAGTAGAGTAAGGACATATCAAATATCAAATGCACAGGGCTGCCACTTATCTCTTTCCAGTTCTGCTGAAAAGACTGCCCTTTGAAAAATCTGTCTGATGAGAGAGTACTGCAGGGGAAATTCCTATAATTATCACCTTTTCTAAAACTCAGTGGTGTGAGCTTAATCCAAAGACAACTCAGAAGTTCCTATACTTAACCTAACTCCAGTGGGTAACCTGTACACCTCCTTGACTTATATGGCTCAGCTTCTATGAGACTTCTAGTCAAAGATTTATAGAGCAAACAGCCAAAAGTAATCAAGAAGGAATCCAGCTTCTAAGTTGCATCTCTTAAAAAATATTTTAAAAGGTTATGAGTATTCAATTTATAAGCCAGTGACACTTCATATTTCCTTTTTTCTTTCCCCAACTTTCTTCACCCCATATTTTCCTTCAGTTCCCATTCACTAACACCTACCCTCCCCACAAATGTTCCTTTATCTCATTTAGCTTTTCATCTCTCACTCCGAGTTTAGATTAACTTGGATTCTCTTTCTGACTTCTTTTCCATAACCTCCAACCTGTGATCTTCTTTGCTTTTCCTTTGCCCATTATCCATTCCTGTATTATGGATGTCAAATGATTTAATTGACCGAGGCTAAGTCTCCACAGGGAACAGAAATATTCCATCCTAATAAGGACTTGATATTTGGTCCTATGATATGCTGAATGTTGTACTGGAATATAGTGTACTGTGGGCATGAGGCTAGGACCCATGTTGCTTGTATTTAGCCCCAGTTTGAACACAATCCCTTGTCCTCAATGTGGAGGAATTTAAATGGACCAGGGAAGGAAGAGGGGAAAGGAAATGTAAGTGAAGCTGGCTGTGTTGATCCTGATGGAAGCTCAGAAATATGGAAAATATTTGTCTTTCATCGGCTGAGGTGCTTACAAAGAAAATGTGGAGGGAAGAGAAAAGAGTAGGAGAGAAAAGGAATGATGGAGAAGAATGCAGAGGGGTCCAGTGGGTGGGGTAAGAATGGGAGAAAAGAAGAAATAAGGATCAGAGAGAGGTGAAGGACTCTTTAAAAATCTATAGTCAGCAACTCGATTGCTTCTGGCCGTAGTCACTGACTCATGGTCCAAGAAACTGAAAGAATTACGGTGGCATAGGTGATATGCCAGGGGTAGATTTCTAATGGGATACTTGGGACTATGATCAAAAATGTTCCTTGGCTATGAATGGTTGAATTAGCTTCCTAAGAATATGGCTCCAAATAACAAGCAGGTATGACACACTTCTCCATTATTCATACCCATTTTATTATGCTTTGGAAACATGCCAAGTTCTCAGCTCTGGCTCCTGAGACATTCAAGCCCAGAATATCTGCTCTGGAGATAGAGCTAATAGAGATTAGTCAGTGGAAGTTTACTTAGATGTTGCCTCTCATTCCCAAGTAGGTCAAGACAATGACTGACAGTCTTGAATTGACTGCCTGCCTTTTTTTAAAGGTTGAAAGTAGCTTTGGAAGCCTTACATGAAAACTTCCTCCTTTTACAAAAGAAAACATGAGGGGAAGAGTGACAACTTAAAAAAAAATCTGCTTGCAAGGTTGGATCCATACTTCCCCATCTCCAGAGGAGTTAGAAACGAACTCCGTGGTGCCTCAAGATTGATGAACAGAACAGGACTAATGACAAATAGGAGTCCAGAGCACTTCCATTTCTATGATTCTTTTCCATCCTCAGAACAATATGGTGACAAGGACAAGTGCGGCAGACCTATTTCACAAATGAGGAAACTGAGTTTAAAATATAGACAATAGGAAAAGAGACCTCCTCCTTCGGATACTATATTCCAGACTAAATGCTCCCTAGCAGCCTGCCTCCTTCTTACTTGTGTGAGTGATTTTCTTAACCTGTGTTCCCACCTCAGTGGAGCTGCTAAAGTTGAACAGTTCAAAGTGGAGCCATTTTGACTCATTGATGCTTTGTTTCAATATTGACGACGAAAAGACCTACATGGTGTCCACCATCAATAGAATCACTCAAAAGACAAATTGCACAGTAGAGAGACCATTCAAGAATCAGGGAGGGGTGACGGTAAAATGATGAGAAGGAAAAGAATCTTTTTTCTCACCGGGTCTTCCCTCCTGCTTCATACCTTTGATAACTTCTTCCCTCCCATGTGGGTCTTTGGTGCCCGCTTCAGTGGAAGCATCAAGAAGAAGATAATGCAGTGCAATGGTACCCACAAATTGTCAGGCTGTTGGCTGATGGGTAGCCAAACAAGACAGGACAAATAGCTTCTTTCTCCCACTTAAGCTCCCCCTAAAGACCCCTCTTTAGCACATA
Organism: Rousettus aegyptiacus; assembly: GCF_014176215.1. Classification (NCBI taxonomy): domain Eukaryota; kingdom Metazoa; phylum Chordata; class Mammalia; order Chiroptera; family Pteropodidae; genus Rousettus; species Rousettus aegyptiacus. Next base: position 64,089,164 of record NW_023416285.1, on the reverse strand, counting down.
CTGTTTAAATACCCCCAAACACTGCGAAGTGCAGGAAACCTCAAAAGGTGTCTGACCTGTACGTCCTCTGATAACATGTTTTGTATGTGTGATAGGGTAAAAGCTAATGATATATAACTGTTCTTAGTACCTCTTATCTCCACCTTCCACTGACTAAGGGAATGCTGTCTTTGGCAGCTCAGTGTCTTCTCTCCCGCTGACCACCTCAGGGGACCGGCCAGGCTTTTCCTTTATCACAGATGGTTTGAAAGTTCCACAGACCACTCAATGCAGCATTTAAATGTTTTCCTTCCCTGATTCCCCTACTGACCTGCTTCTCCTAAACTCTCTACTTTCTGCTCTAACCCTTTTTTCCTTTTTTAAATCATTAGGTTAATATTCACTTTCTTTATTGGACAGGTGCAAAAGAGGAAAACCTGTCTTCTTTTTCTTCTACCTATAGCCAAGCATCAGAGTTTTAAGACAGCTCAGTGTTGATAGCGGGAAGCACCTCAGAGAACAGAACCTCATCCAGTAAAACTGGGCTGTTGTTTTTGGATCACATGCTGTGAACTGACTTATTGTTTGAAGTGATGAAAAAAGGTGTTGGGAGACTTAGAGGAGAGTTTCGCTTTTTGGCATCGGCAGTACTCCCGCAGTCAGGGAACCGTCTTCTGAGCGATTGGGAGCTAGGAAATGTGGGATTATTTTGGTAGCTGTCAGCAGGAATTGGCTAGAGTCTGTACGTTAAATAAATACAAACTGCCTATTTAATTATTCAACAACGAGAGCAATTGTCCCACTGTTGGCAAGTAGAAAACAGTCAACACTCCAACTATGTAAAATCTCATCTTGTTCCCATGATGTGATTTGACCCTGCTTGCACCCACAGGCTTGTCTTCAACCCTCCAGGGCATCTTGTTGCTATTTTATTGGAGTTGGAATGCAGTTGGAATTGGAGTACAAATCTCCATAAGCAAGGAAATGTTGGAGAAACAAGAGTCAGTTAACCTCCAAACCGGTTCCAACCACAGTGTTGAAACTTCACTTGGTTTACGCTGGCTTCTTCTTTTTCTTCTGCCTCTGCCAAATTGTTGATGGTCGCAATTGCCTTTTGGAAACTGTTGAATTTGAGCAACTAGAGTCAAGGAGTCTCTCCTTTACTTAGGAACGTGTGCAGCAAAAATTCAAACTCTTTTTTTCTTTTTGAGAAAGTAACTATAATACTATGTTGATTTTACTGTTGCTTAAAAAGACCCTCAAGTCTAATTTATATAACTGTGTAGAAGCAGGCTGAGAATACTAGAAACCTATTTGATTCTAGCCTATACCAACAACCCTTTGCATTTATTGTGTATGTTTGTATAACTATAAATAAAAGTTTGATTTTGTGTTATAGTAATGGTTTTGCCATGTCATACATACATTTAAAAATTTTGGAACCTAGAAGACAAATAATTGCATTTAACATGAAACATAGGTATTTATAGTCAAGTCTAATAGAATACTTGATACTAACCTATAAAAGTGAAAAATAAAGGGAGTAGAGGAAAGAGGAGAGAAATAGAGACAGAGGAGAGACATGGAAGGAAGGAGAGAAGAGAGAAGAAAACGACAAAGCTAAGAGAGCTCTGGGAGACAGAACTAGGTCTTGTAAAACTTGATAGTACCTTTCTGCAAACTTAAAGGACAGGAAAACAAGTTGGGGAGCTCATTTGTACTCAGAGTTCCTTTTCTATAGCATGTTACATTCTGGTGTTTACGAAGTTGATTGGACCTTGGCTTCCATGAAGTTCTAAACTTTTGATTTGGGCTAAGAATTACCATTTCACTTTGTGAAACTGGTATTTTTAAGGGAACTTTCTGCCTTGTCTGCACCGGGTGAAACCCCCAACCCAGGTTAGTTTTGTTTTTTTTTCTTCAGATTCTTAGCAGACACAGTGTACAGACTGTAATTAGCATCTGCTCATCTTGATCTCTCAGCTCAAGGAAGTGTTTTGACACTCGAGGTCAAGCTAAACCCCTCTTATACATCCTCATGAGCCTTTGTACTTTTTGTTGGAAGCACTTATCCAGACTCCAGTTATATATTTATGTTGTGATTATTTATTTAGTGTTTTCCTTCTAACTAGACTGTAAGTGCCATGAGAGCTGGGGCCATGCTCTATCCTTTACCCTTGTTGATGAAGCACCTACAGTGTCTAGTACCTAGTAATTTTTTTTTAGGTGAGGCGACCCTTGGTTGACCTCACAGATTGCAAGGAACTTGTCAGCTTATGATCTCTTATTTTTTTATTTTTTATGCCTATAGCACCTGGTCTTCCTAGGTGGTCTCCCATCCAAGTACTAACCAGGCCCGACCCTACTTAGCTTCCCAGATCAGATGGGATCAGGCTTGTTCAGGGTGACATGGCCATAGACTAGTACCTAGTAATTGATCAATAAGTAGGTGTTGAATGAATGATTATACTACTATATATATATATATATATATGTGTATATATATATATACATTGCATATATGTGTGTGTGTATATATATCCACCTATGTATATAGTTTGATAATATAGGATGTATAAATATCTGTAATGTTATGTGTATAATCATAGAGTGTATATATAATACAGTATGCATACACACATTTCCAATGCTTACTTAATTTCTCTGAGCTTCATTTACTCCTTTGTGAAGTGAAAGTTAATATAAACTTCTTTGCAAACCCCAAGTGCTAGACCAAAAGAAAGGATCAGAGTAACCTTTTATTTTGGACCCTATGGTACAGACTCCAACAAATACCTTACAAGCTTATATAGGACATTTAAGTATCTCTCAGTCAAGCTCTCTCTCTGCTCAAGTCAGTCCATCAATCAAATAACTCTAAATTTAGGGTCACTTCTAAATATAGTGCATTTCCTGTGCAATTCCTTCCCTGAAAGACAGCCATGTCCAACCAGAAGTGGGGCTAATGCTTCTTATTAGCCCAGTTGCATTTCTGTCTTTGTCTTGACTGCAAGTGTGTGAGCTGATTGGAGTACCATGTGACTGTGTTCACGTCCAAGCTCAGAGGAATAAATTTTTCAAGCACGATTTGCAAGTCACACTATCACACGTCTCCTGAGTCCAGCTGTGTTGCAGCTGCCGCCTCCCCTGCATCCATTCATCTTGCACTTAGATCAAAAGCATGAGCACATTTGCCTGAATTGATTTGGTCTCAGCCCAGCTGTTTGTTCCCCATTGTCATCAGGATGTTTACAGACCTGTTGTTCTTGTTGTTCTTGTTTCATTATCATACTTAGGTCTGAAAAGTATTTTGCCATATGGTCCTGGCCATAGCAGGCAATTGGGCTAGCTGTTCTCTGTTACTGAAACTTTGCAAAGGGATTTGTTTCAAACCTTCCTACCTATGTATTCATCAACATATCCCTACAGTGATAACAAGGAGAGGGGCTAGGGCTACACATTTTGTTAAAGATAGGCCGCGAGTGTCATTTTTGGCCTACTAATATTATCACATGATCAAGTTTTAACTCTTTGGACAAGAGAACAATTTCAACTAGAGACAAAGGCAAATTTAGGGGGAGAAATTCATTCCTGTTTGGGTTAATTCGGTGAATATATTTTACCTTTCCGGAAAGTTATTTTGACTGTTTTTAAAGCAGAAGGATACCTGTCACTCACCAACAGGTATTTCGCTGGCAGGAACTGCTCTGGAAGAAGAGCTGGCAGTGAGCACAGTGGCTGGAAAGGAGCCTGGTGGGTCAGATCAAGGTCCCAGAGCTGGCTGACCCCTGACTATGAGAACATGAGTGAGTCACTTACTCTCTATGTGACTCAATTTCCTCCCATTAATAGCAGGCACCATTTATTATCACATTAAAACCTGTGATTAAAAAGTACAGACTTCTATACTCCCCTAAGGATCCTGTTTCAGTGTGTTTGCAGTGGGGCTGATGTATCACAGCACACGGCCAGCTTTTTCCAGTGTCTCTCCTACAACCACTGTGAAACATATGACCCAGGATATTTTACATTTTTAGTGAAATGCTCTTTCCTGATAAAGAACATGGTTCTGATCTCCCCGTAGCTCAAGGCACTAAAAGGTAGATCCCATACACCTTTGATAAGCTGAGATTACAGAGCTGTACTGTCCAATACAGTGGCCAGGACCAATGGAACAAGTGAGGACTTAAAATGTGGCTAGCCGGAATTGGGATGTGCTGTAAGTGTAAGATATGCATTGAATTTCAAAGATTTATTATAAAAGATGAATGTAAAATATCTAATTAATCATTTTTGTATTGATTACACATTGAAATGATAGTATTTTGGATATGATGGGTTAAAGAAAATATATTATTAAAATTAATTTCACCTATTTCTTTTTGCTCTTTTTAAAATGTGGCTACTAGAAAGTCGAAAATTACATGTGTGACTTGCATTATTCTTCTATTGGATAGCGCTGCTATTGAGCATAAGGACATTTTTTTGAGAGAACAGCATGCCCATGGCGTAGACCACCAACCTGGATTATGAAATAGTAGCCTTATAAAGTGACCAATGTAACCTTACTTGTCTTAACTAAACTCCAGCTTCCACTTTCCATTTTGACTGGTAGAATTTACAAGTGAAGGCTTGAGAAAGCATTGAGTAGACAATGGGAAAGTACTGTTTCCTAAATTAATGAGTCTCTCCTTAATGCACTTCTCCTGCCTGATGCCAGCTGCTATTTCAAAGCAGAGAAGCAGTACCCAGTCTCCTTATAGACTCAGGCTTTCTCATTCTCTCAACACACTTCTCATTCATTGTGTTGCCCATTGGTAACATTGGTAGCCCAATATCAGGCTAATCTCTTGATGACATGAGAGCTAGTAAATTAGGGAAAAAATATGTTTTTTCAATAACAATATACATTATGGGGAAAGGTGTGGTGAGATTGGGACACTTCTATATCATTGGCAGTAGCCAAAATTATAACCCTTTGGAAACCAGGATGACATCATGTTTCAAGGAAGAGCCATAAAAGATGTTCTTACCCTTTCATTCAGTAAAACCACTCATGGAAATCTGTATGAAGGAAACATAACAGAAGCAAGATAAATGTATAAAGATATTCAATGCAGTATTATCTACACTACAAAATTAGTAGTCATTTTAAATTCCTAATTATTGAGGAACGGTTGAGAAAATTGCACTGCGACAATTCAATATAATATTATGCATTCATTCAAATTTATAATCATCAAGACTATATAGCAACATAGAAAAATGTTTACAAGATAATGTTAGATTTTATAAAATAGAACACATAAATTACATGTAGATAGATTGTGATTGCACAATTACAATTTCACATACATATAGAAGACTTAGAAGAAATGAACAAAAATAAAATCTCTGTTTTAGGCTTATTAAGAAATAAATCAGAGCATTTAAATTAGGAGATCATGTTTCTTTTGAGAACCAAAGATGGGCTTCCACAGTGCCCATAAATAAGGTGGAAATATATAACATTTTGTGTGGCTGAACACAAAATGAATTTGTTTGAGAAGTGGAAGCATACTTTTCATGATTTTCTCAGAGGAATTTGATTATAACCTCTCTCCCAAGTAAAGAACTTCAATATATTAATGGTTGTGCTATTATTTTATTGTTTTAAAACTAAAATAAAATTAAATATCTCCTCTCCAGGAGTATACTTCAACGTGAATTCACCAGTGGGGTTGAGAAAGAATAAGAGCCCTTAGGTAAGTACAGGTATGACCCTGGTTGAATGTGGAGAAGTAGGAAACTGTCAGAAGCCCCCATATCTTTGATTCAGTAAAACCACTGATGGGAATCTGTCTGAAGGAAACACAACAGAAGCAAGATAAATGTATACAGATATTCAACATAGTGTTATCTACACTACAAAATTAGCCTTTTAAAACTCCTAACTCTGATTCCATCCTAACCCCATTCCTTCCATCTCAAGTGCCCAGTGTTTCTCCCTCTTACTATCCACTCCTCTTCCCTTCCTCTTTCCCTGCTCCTCTGAAATGTTCTTACCAGGCTAACTCACCCAACTTCAGGCGTTTCTAGTCCTTTATTAGCAAAACTAAGACCAAAACATACAAACAAAAAACAGACAGAGGCAGACAACAGGTGGGTTTTTACCAGAGAGAAAGTGGGGTGAAGAGAAGGCAAAATGGGTAAAGGGGGTCAAATGTATGGTGACAGATGAAAACTAGACTTTTGGTGGTAAGCAGGGTTCAGTACATACAGATGTGGAATTATGATGTTGCATACCTGGAACTTACATAATGTTACCTCAATAATAAAAAAAGAAACACTTTTGTGCTGGTGGGTACCTACCAGGGAATCTCAGCTTTTCAACAGGTGCTTTGAATGAATAACACATTAACCCAATGGCGGTCTAACACAGGTAGGTGTTCAGATACTAGGACAGCACCGAGGACAGATCGGTAGGGGTACCAGCTGCTCTGCATCCCTCAGACCACATTACAGCTGCCTACTTCACCCCCCACATGCTGCCATTTGAAGGATTCATGACATCTGAGGGACATTAGTCTATGAGTCCTAGGCATTGTTTTATCTCTTCTGGGCCAATAAAAGAAAACTCAAGTCAGGGTTGTTTTTAAAGACTTCTTAAAACAAAAATCTGGCAAAGATCTTAGCTTTGAGGCAAAATTTAGGGGTGCGTGTGTGTGTGTGTGTGTGTGTGTGTGTGTGTGTGCGCGCGCGCGCGTGTGTTCCCATCTACCATGGGAGTGTCTGGATTCAGTCACCCTCCACCCCACTCTTCCTCCCTTAGTCCAACGCATTATGGCAGGTTTGGGAATAGATTGCTTTTTTGGTGGGAAAGGTTTTTGTTTTTGTTTTTGTTTTGCCGAGATTCTCCCAACACCCCACACACCCTCCTAGGCTTCCTTGAGCTGCAGTCTTGTTCTAATTCATTAGAGTGAGACTTCTTTAATGCTTTCTATTTAGTCTAGTTGCCTGCAAGATTAGATGTTCTGTAATGGATACCTATAAATGAGTTGAATAAAAAGAAAAATTAATTAACTTTTTAAAAAAGTAGCTCAGTAGCCTCCCACCCCATAAAAATTGCCACCAGCTTTATCCAGTGCTCACTTATTAATAGCCTTACTTCCCAGCACTTTTTTCCCCTGACATTTTGGTGAAAGCTTTTTTCTCTTTTTTTTCCCTTCTATTCCAGTCTAACATTTACTCCTTTAATTTTTCTGTCAGACCTTTTTCTCTGGAAACCTTTAAGCTAACCAGGTACCGCAATTATTATTTCTTTTTCTTCATGTATATAAGCCCCCCCTCTTTTTTTTTCTAATCACAAACTTACCAGAGGGCTTTTCAGGAGGAGGAGCTCCCCCCACCCTCCCCCCAAAAATATTCTGGACAGTTTCCTCTTTCCTATCCCTAAGCATCTCCAGAAACAACAAAATAATATACTTTTCTTCAAGACTCATTTTCACGTACCATTGTGGCAAGATTTAAAATGTTCTTCAGATCCGGCTTAACCCACTGCAATCTAACTTCCATCAGATAGCAGTGGGGATTTGGGGAGCTTGTCGTCATCGCCTTGAGGATCCCTGATTGTGTGAGAAGCAGTGCATCTTGCTTGTTAAGAAGGCAGATTGTAGTGTAACAGAGAGACTATAGGTTGGGTCAAACCCTGGCTACTTCCTAGCTATAGGATTCTTGAAGAAAACCAAGGCCTAGTTTCCTCATCTGAAAAAAATGTACATAACAAAGTTGTCTGTTTCATAAGTATATACATTGCACATTTGACCCAGATCAATTGTTATGATCAAATATCTCTTATCTTTTATCCTCGATAATAGAATCTTGGATTTTTAGCTGGGTTCTTGGCTGTCTGGAATAAGATTATATTTTCAGTCTCTTTGGCACCTAAGCATGGCCATTGGACTAAGTTCTGGCCAAAGAAATACAAGTGGAAGAGGTGTGTGTAATTTTCTGGAACTATATTTAAAATAAGGCTTGCACTTCCTTATCCTTTGTCCTTTGCCCTGGATAAAATTGGGAGCTCCTGCAGCCATCTTGGACAATGAGACTGAAGGAATGAAATTCACACACGACATCTTAACGAACTAAAAAGAGCTCAAGCACTTAACATAACAGAGTACCATAACTACCCTGGACTCTCTCTTCAGATGTTGGCAAGGGAGAGAGAAATACATTTTATCTTATTAAGTATAATCATGTTCTTTTTCTGTTGCTTGCAGCCAAATCTAATCCTAAACAGGAGCCACACATAATAATCGCTTCATACATGATAATTGTTATTTAAGCCATCACCTATGTATTTTGGAAAACCTCTTCTCACCCCATCTCACTCCACTCCACAACATTTCAGAAATTGCAGGTGCATCTTCTGTAATTCTGACGTTTATTGAGTTAACTATGGCCCATGCAAAGTAATAAGTGCCTTACATAGAACATCTCATTTAATTTTCACAACAACTCCATTCAGTAGGTACTATTTTTAACCTTCACTTGATAGATGAGTGTATTAATTTTTTAGGACTGTCATAACAGTATACTACAGACTGGATGGCTTAAATAACAGAAATTAATTTGCTCACAATTCCAGAGGATGGAAGTCCAAGATCAGGTTTGGTCTCTTCTGAGGACTCTCCTGTTGGCTTGCAGGTGGCTTCCCTCTTGCCACCTCCTCACATGTTCTTTCCTCTGTGCCTACACATCCCTTGTATCTCTTTTTTTGTTTGTTTAAATTTCCTCATTTTGTAAGGACGTCAGTGCGATTGGATTAGGGCCATTCTTATGGCCTCATTTTAGCTAAATCATCTTTTTAAAAGGTCCTAGCTCCAAATACAGTCATATTCTGAGGTACTGGCTGTGTGAGCATCGACGTATGAATTTGGGGGGAACACAATTCAGCCCATAACAATAAGGAAACTGAGTCAAAGAGAAATTAAGTAACTTTCCCAAAAACACACAGGAAGTAGAAGAGATGAGTTTCAAAGTAAGGATGACTTCTTCCCAAGTCCATGAAATCAAACATGGCGATATGCTGCTTTCCATTTCATGTTATCATCTGTAACATAGTTAACCTGACAATAAGCCCCCAGTTCCCAGAACTCTGCACATTTAATGGTCTAAGCTACATTTAATCTGTAAGCACAGATTTGAGCTTTTGGGGGCAGCTTAATATAATTGCCCTACTCGTTTAACTTAACCTCTAGTTGTCACCTGCTAATTTTACTGGAAGCCTTTGTACCTTATTACTACAAAGGGCCTGGTTACTTTGCTCAGCACTCAGGGAAATGTATCCACTTAAACACTCTGACCTCCCCACCAGTTGGCATGCTCAATACAATGTTATGGGAAGAGGCCTAACCACTATGTCAAACAAAAGCTACAGGCTTCTTTCGTACTGTCCAACTGGCATCTCCATATGGGGTGACCCTGGAAGCCTGCGACATTCTCAAACTCCAACTCTCAAATCCTACCTTCAACACAAATGTCATCAGCAGGAGGCAGGTGCCATTATTACGTCCACAGCCCACTGGGCCCTGGGTACTGCCCTATACCACTGATCTCTTCCTCCTTTCTTGTTGTCCCCCTCTAGGCTCTTGGCTTCTGTCAGCCCACTGCATGTGCCCCTCATGGATCATTGCCCTGGCACCTCCATGAGCACAGATCTCCTTGAAATCTCTGTCGCTTTCATTGCCACAGTTTTCTCCAATGTCATATCCTGCTGATCCTAGAAATGGAGAACATAGTTATTGACCTAGGGGCTTAAAAGACAAAGAGAGCTCTGCTTTCAGCTCAATCGCAAGTGCAAAGTTAAATAAAAATAGCTAATACTAAGTATTCAAAATATATTAATTCAATTAATGTTCACAATAAACCTATCTCTCCCCTTCTACAGGGGAGGAAAGTATAGCACAGAGAGATTAGGGAACTTGCCCATAGCCATACAGCAGGCACAAGGCAGAGCAAGGACATAAACATATATAATTTGTCTATAGAACTCATGCTCTTAACCACTATGCATGGGCTCCGTGTGTCACAATTTAATACTTCTTTTTCCCTTGGCAGCACAGAGATCTAGACACATACACAAATACACATCCTAATGATTGGCCTTGGATGAATCCAAAAGGAACCTATGCACCTAATTTGTCAAAAAGTTTAACAAATACAAATAATGTACCATTACTTTCTATCTCATAATTGGCAAAGCAACGGGTGTCCCCAAGGTTCTAGAACCATTCTAGGCACTTTCCCATAAATTATCTCATTTATCCTTGCAACAACATTCTCTTTTTTCTTCTTTTTTAACAACATTCTGAAGTAGGCATTTTTCTGTAGGGGTACCAGCTGCTCTACATCCCTCAGACCACATCACAGCTGCCTACTTCACCCTCCACATGCTGCCTTTTGAAGGATTCATGACATTCGAGGGACATTAGTCCATGAGTCCTAGGCATTGTTTTATCTCTTCTGGGCCAATAAAAGAAAACTCAAGTCAGGGTTGTTTTTAAAGACTCCTTAAAACAAAAATCTGGCAAACTGAGGCTCAGAGGGATTAAGCAACTTGCCCTAGGTAACACAACAAAGAATGGGTGGAGTAAAAGATTTGGACAAAACAATTTCTCTGCAATGAGGTGCACCTGGATAAATTAGGTGAGCCCACACTCCTCTTGCTGCACTTGCTGCCTTACTACTTACTCTGAATGCTGTGGAATTCTGAACAGGGGTGGTCAAGGTGGAATAACAGAAGTATCCAGAGTTAGCTTAAAGAGAATATGGCATTTATATTAAAGTCCCCATTATTGTATCACTACAAACATTAAAAAAAAAAATGAATTCCAAAATAAACTCAGGCTCATCTCTCAAGTCCCACAGACCACTCCACCTCTTGCTTGCCAAAACACATCCAATGAAGAAACTCAACCTGAAACGTCTCCAAGTATTTGCGCTTGAAGTCACATCCATAAAATCTGCATTTACAAAAACCCTTTCTCTGAAAATGTTTTAATAATGTATGGCCAGAACTTGCAGACAATGCGATCATTATGGAGATTTGTAGCCAAAGTATTCCATTTTGTGGAAGTTTGATTTTTGCACAATGATAACATTTTTGTACAATTTTTAAGGAAGGCAGATGTTCTTCTATTTGCTGATTCTTCGTGGCCCACAAAGCCAGCAATGATTTAAACACAAATTGCTTTCGATCTTCTCAAGTACTTCATTTTTATGATAAAGGGACTTTCTGCACAAATGATCTGTCATTCAAGTAGGAAAGCCCATATGTCAGACCTTGTCGGGTTGGTTCACGGTGTTAAACCCCTGACAGCATTTAAAGGAGCTGAGTTGTGAAGATAGAGAGCAGCAGTGGTGGGACATAAAGAATTCTGGAGAGCATCTCTTTAGGAAAAGCCCAATGTACAAGAATTCTGACCAACAAAGCAGGTAAATAAGGAATGATTTCCTACTGTGTTCCAGTGGTGGTGTGGAAGATACAGACAGACCTTAGGGATTCTAATGCAAATACTGCTACTTATCAGCCGTGAGCCCTTGGATAAGCTACTTAAACACTCTGAAACCAGTCTTATTTTCTGGGCATAGTCAATACTTACGTTTTAGGCTGTTACGAGAACTAGTATAGTGTCTGGCACAAGACAAATATGGAAAATATTTTTCGGTCTTTTAATGTGTAAGATAAAATCTTTCAGACTTAATTTTAAATCTGAATTTTAAACAATTTTCTACCTAAAAGGGCAAAATCTTAATTTATATGCATTCCTCTAGGGACATATCTGTTAATCAAAATAAAAAGAGAATTCCTGAAAGTCTATAACAGATACCAGGAATATCTGATATCCTAATCTCAATTTTAGGTGGTTGCCACTGTAATAACTCTGGGTCAGCTGGCCATGTTTGCTATTTCCTGCCAAAGACTTTTGGAGCTGTGGGTTTCACTCACTGTGAGGTAAACAGATTACCCCTTCCACCTCCTCATTGTATATTGCCAAGAAGAGAATGTGAGTCACCCATAGTCATTGCTCAGTTCAATTCAATAATTATGGGCAAGGCAATAAAGATACAAACATGAAGGAGACATGATCTCTGCCTTTGAGGAGCTCACAGCTTCTTGGGGAGACAGATGAATAGAGAATTTTGTGTGAGCTGGTCAACTCTGTGACTGGCATGTGAACATGGAGAATTATGTACTTGGAGGAGTTAGAAACAACTTTCTATAGGTGATGTCTGAGCTAAATTAGGAAAAATCCATCACCCATCCAACCATTTATCCGTCCAGCCATCCATCCATCCATCCATCCATCCATCTATATTTCCACACGTCTATCCCTTTATTCAGAAAATACATGTTGAGTATATACTATGTGCCAAATGTTGCTCTAAGCATTGTGATTAGAGTGGTGGACAAGCAGATAAGGTCTCTGTTCACATGGAAACTATATTCTGCTGAAGAGAGACAAAATATAAATATGTAAATAAATGTATAAATAGCTTCAGGCATCAAGGCAAATGGTAAGAAGAAAATGGGGAGTGATGGGCTGTTGGGAGCACATAGCTGGAGAAGACTTTTATTTTTTTTGTTTTTAACATTTTTAATTTGCTAGATTATTTAGACAACGTTTTGAATTTTATTACCCACTTGGATTTCCTCTTTATGACTTGTATCATCAAGTTTCCAAATATAGTCTTAATATTTTTCTTGTATATACGCTTCGTTTTTCCTTAATCACATTTTTAAATTTATTTTTTATTGAAGTAACATTGGTTTGTACCACTACAAGTTTCAGGTGTGCAACATTAAAATCTGACATCTGTATACAATGCGTAGTGCTCACCACCAAAAGTACAGTTTCCATCCATCATCATACAATTGACCTCCTTTACCCATTTCATCCTCCCTCCACCCCCTCCCACTCCCACCCCCGGCATCCCCATTGGGAAACACCAATCTGTTATCTGCTTCTATAAGTTTGATTTTTTTACTGTTGTTTTTTCATTTATTTTGTTTTTGTATTCCTCATATGAGTGAAATCATATTGTATTTGTCTTTTTTTCCGTCTGACTTAATTCACTTAGCATAATACCCTCAAGATCCATCCATGTTTGGAAGAGGCTATTTTAGAAAAGTTTCCCAGAGGAAACATCAAGTCAAGATCAGAATAATAGGATGGAGACTAATCATGCAAAGTTCCAGAGTTCGAGCACTAGGCAGAGGAAATGAGTAAAGTCTCTAAGGTAAGGGCTAACTGGGTCTAATCATAAACAGAACGAAGTTTAAAAACCTCAACCAGAAGCCGGTGTGGCTAAAAACCAGTGAGAGAAAGAGGATGGTTGGAGATGAGGTTAGAGAGGAAGAAATGGGAAGATACTGGGAGAGGGGGTGATCTGACTTCTGGCTTTTATGATAGCAGCAGGAGTTGGACAGCAGAAGTCCAGAAGAAGACAATTCCAGTCAGAGGTGTTGCATGCCCCTTGCACGAGTGTGCCTCTTCTGGTCCCTGTTGCCCTAGTGCCCAACTCTCCTCCCACGCCCTCTCTTCTTCCCATCACAGCAGTACTACTGAGATGGCCATGAGGTCAGGGTCAGTGTACACAATCAGGAACCTAACAGATGCCACTCCTTGGCAACATTTTATTGTTAACCCCTCCTACTTCTAGAAATGCTAACCCAATTGCTAGACCCTTGTGGAACAAAAATAAGACCTCATATGTGTATGGCATTCCTACAGTTTTTTCAGAGCCTTCACTGTGATTATTTGCTTTTACCCTGGGAGGTAAAAATGTCAGGAAATTTTTTTATCCCCATGAGAGGTCAATCAGTGCTCAAAGTCACACAGCTAGTCGATGGCAGAGTTCGAACTAGACTCCTAGTCATCTGATTCACAGCCTGTATTCAATCCACAGTGGTTCTCAATAGGGCACTATTGCTATTTCGTGGGAGTGGGATGGTGGTGAGCGATTCTTCATCGTGCTAGACTGTTTCAGATATAGCAGAACATTTTGAATCCCTGGCTTCTGCCAGTAACATTCAGGTGAAAACCATGCAACAACCAAAAAGTTCCTTGCCTATTCCATAACCTCCTGGGGAGGACTGTTAACTGCCCTGGTGGGGCACAGTAGAGCTTGACCCTCTCTTGTATGAATGGGAAAATGGGGACACCAGAAGCAGAAGGCCCTTGGCAGCTGCTCACATATTTGCTGTGTATTGTTTAAACAGCTGTTGTCAATACTCTCCTCTAGCCTTATCTGGTAAGCATGAGGGTGTTGATCCACCACAGCAGTTATTTATTCATTCAACAGAGCTCCTGATTACCTAGTTAGTGTTCTGTGCTCTATGCAGAGGATGTGATTTCAAGAGGCACCTGGTGCTTGTCCTCAAGGAGTTTGCAGCATGTAGAAAAAGGAGATGGAGCCCAGGGAGCTAATGAATGATTACAAGGCAAAGGGTGGGAAATGTCAGGATGTGGTCACATGGGTGACACAAGAACAAAGACAAAGGCATCTAACACTAATCTGGGGGACTTGGGAAAGAGGGATTTTCTAGCACCCACTGCTGTCCAGAACTTGATCGCGTAATGAGCTTGTCATTAATGAAGATGTTTAAATAGAAGCTGGATCATCATATGGTTTGGAAAATATTAAAGGGGGTTAAGCAGCACAGGGAAGGTCAAACTAGCTGGTTTTCAACATTCTTTTCAGTTTTGCAGACTGGGATTTCTGTCATATCCACAGAAGACCACAAATAGAATGTAATCCCATCTGATATCTATAATGATAAGCAGCAATGAGGTAACTCCATGTAAGACTGGGTTATAAAAATAAAATAATACTAGGAATAATCTATTTTTCTCCCAAAGGGCTTTCTACAAAGTACTAACTTAAATATTTTTCTTATTCCATCTGTTCGTTCATCTAGGGAGTTGTTAAGAGAGCAATGAGGATTGAGGGGATTGGTAACCCCCAGCACTGAGTGAAAGGGTGGGGTTTAGGAAGGACAGGACAAGAGAAGAATCTTTTATGGGGGAATATTAATTGGGCGCTAAGCATTTATTTTCCTCCAAGATAACCAGAAGAGCCAAGAAGAGCTCCTTAGCTCCAATTTACTCTGGTCTGTGCTGATCCAGAGATGTTGGCAGCTCAAACGTCAGCAGGGGACAGTTTCTGACAACTACGTGCAAAGGAAAGAGTCTCAAGGGACAAGGATGCCCAAGAACTGCAAACTTTGTTCTGACTTCCAGGAGGTAAAGTGTCAGCATTCAGCAAACGTTCCCTCTGCACAAGGACAGAAAATGCCATCTAGAGATCTGCTGAAACTGGGTTAAAAGTC
This sequence comes from Rousettus aegyptiacus, assembly GCF_014176215.1. Lineage (NCBI taxonomy): Eukaryota > Metazoa > Chordata > Mammalia > Chiroptera > Pteropodidae > Rousettus > Rousettus aegyptiacus. Next base: position 64,073,812 of record NW_023416285.1, on the reverse strand, counting down.
ATGTTTGTGCCACCCATGTCAAAAGGACAAGGCTTAGAAAAAGGAATCAGCCATTGGACAGGGCAATGACTGCGGATTGCTGATGGCTTAGATTTAAACTTCAAAAGGTAAAGCTGTCAGCATTAACTTTTCTTGTTGCTTCTGTATTTTAGATAGGAAAATTTTTCCTCAAACCAGACATGTGCCAGATACTGATAGGATTTAAAAAACAACAACGACTCTCTTTTCTGCCCATTATTCAGGTTCTATTTACTCCCTAAATGCCTCCCCTAATTTTATATATCGTCTCTAGTTTGGCTTTAACAGATCCTTTCGCCAGTGTTGAACTTTATTTTTCATCAACTTGGTTTTGATGGAGGAAGCATTGAGATAAATGGGCTGCTCTCTTTGAGGATCAAGATTAATTCACTATCCATGTGCAGTGTCCAACTTAGGATTCCAAACGTATCATGTTGTGGTTGTCAAACCTTCCACTGACCTCTGGCCCCCAAAACATCACATTTAGGAGAAAGTTTTGTTTTTGAGAGCCCTCATATTTTTAAGAGTCGGTCTTTAAAACTCTGTCTTCCTCCTTTCCCATCTACCTTCACCTCCTGTTCTAGACTCCTAGGGTTTTTTGTTATAACTTCCTTTCTTAAGTTTTCTCCCTCTGTCCTCTTTTATTTCCTTCTTTGTTTTCCCCAATTTTATCCCTATTTCACCTATTTTGGCTCAAAAATTTCTAGCAGTGGGCTCTTCTTAGAACATAACTTGATTCTGTGGCTCCCTGCACAAAATTATTCCTAAATAATACTAAGTACTTGATTAACTTTTGTTTAGAAATACATGATCCCTTTAAAAAATGTAACATACAGTAAGACATTCCTATAGAAAATGTAACATACGAACAAAATGATAAAAATTACCTATAATCTTACGACCCCAAAGTGAATACTCTTTGTTGTATTTTCTTCCAAAGACATTGATGTATATGCAACCTATGCAAAAATAGTTATTTTCCTTAACTTTAAAAAAAAAGTATAAAATAAAGAACACTGCAAGTTCACTAAAATACAGAGATATGATGGATGACCCCATAGAGAGGACTGGACAGGACTCACTCCAAATCTTTAACAGTGTGTGATTGTCATTCAGTACATGTGGGGAGTTTAATTTGGTTTCCTCACCCTGACTGTACACCAGAATCACCTGGGATAAGAATCACCTGCATAAGTTTTGTTTCAATTAGTAGGACCTTAATACTGTATCTTTTCTTCTAAGATCCCTATATGATTCTCATGTGCAGCCAGAACTGAGAACGACTGGAAGCCAAAAAGGCTACTGTAGGTTCTTGCACCATGATTAACAATACCTGAAGACAGCATATAAATTGGAAGCTTTGGGCACTGATTGATGGGTCACGTCTCTGGTTGATGTGGAAACATGCTTTGGGAGTGAAGAGGCATGGGGACTCAACTTTCCAGGGGCCAATTCGATGGAAGACTTTGGATTATTTTGTGTTGTCATTTCATTTCCTCTTCATCTTCTTATTTTCCAGCACATGCCAGATATGTGCACTAAGATTTTAGAGAGTCTGTGAACCATTTGAAATTGGAGGTAAAATGGTGTGTGCGTGCGTGTGTGTGTGTGTGTGTGTGTGTGTGCATGCGTGCATGCCCATGTGTGCATGTGTTTTTCTGTGAGGAGGATATTTTCCAAAGGGGTCCTAATTTAAGAGGTATTAAGAATTACTACTCCAGGGTCTGTCTTCTATGCAGTTCCTATACTCCTACATCACTTCTCTCTCTTCCTTTTCTTTGCCTCTCACATCAATCTGGCTTATGTCTTGTTTCCCTCCACTTTCCATACTCACTTCCCTAGGCCAAGCCTTCTTCACCTGTCACTTGGAAATAGTGAAGTTTCCTATCTAGACCTATTCTTCTCTCCCTCCTTCCTGCCTTCCTTTCTTTCCTTTAGCAAATAGCTCTCCCTCATCCATTTATTCCTGTCATAGCCGCGAGATCCTCTTATAAACTCCAAATCTGATCAAAGTCACTCTCCAGCTTAAAATGGGATGTGTGTGTGTGTTGGGTGGGGTGGGAGGCGGGCTGCTCAAAGTGTCCACAGGATAACAATCATGCATTTTATTATGAGACTTAAGACTTTTTTACACCCTGGTCCTATTTACCCTCCTAATGTTTTTCTTTATGACTCCACATCCTGCCCACTCTGTAAAATGACATCTTTGCTATGATGCTTTCCATAATTCCACTAGTTCTCACTCTGAACTCCCACTGAATTTTACCTGTACTTGTCTTTCTATGTACAGCATAATTATTTATATACATGCTTCAATTTCCTTTGAGGCTAGGGCACATGTATGATTTATCTCTATCTTCTACAGGCTCTAGTATAATACTTTTGCACATAATAGATGCTCTACAAATCCTTATTAAATATTACTCTCTGGATTAGCCAGTTTGGGCTGCCACTGAAAATACCACAGATTGGGTGGTTTCAATGATAGAAATTTATGTTCTCACAGTTCTGGAGGCCAGAAGACCAAGATCGAGGTATCAAAAAATTCAGCTTCTGATAAGGCCTCTCTTTCTGGTTTGTAGACTACTGCATTTTGCCGTGTCTTCATGTGGCCTCTTCTCAATGCTTGGAAAGAGAGAGTGAGCTCTAGTGTCTCTTCCTCTTTCTGCGTGGGCCCAACTCTCATGACCTCATTTATCCTTGATTACCTCCCTAAAGGCCCTGTCTATAAATATAGTCACATTAAATGTTAGGGCTTAAACATATAAATTTTGGGGGACACAATTCAGCCCAGAACATCCTCTTCGATCTCTATCTGTACCAGTTTAAAGTGCAGATAGACACTCTCCAATGTGCATGATAAGCATCCTGAGCCATGGTTTGTTTCTCAATCAGCAGATAAGAATTTAGCAGTATTTAGTATACTCTATTTACTAAGACATAAAAAAGGACATCACCTGACATTTTAGTGTATTGTTATCTAAACTCTAGTCATTTGTACATCATTATCATAATTTTTATCATAATCTTATATCAAATATACCATTATTTATTAAAATTACTCTTTAAATTGATTTATGTTTTCACTTAAATATTTTAGAAAAGTATTATCTGTGAAATCATAGATTTGATTATGTTTAAATAACATACATTTAGACAAATATATTACAATTAGAATTATTTGTCCAAAATATTCAGTACTCCACCATACAGGGCCTGGCTTGGCTCGGAAGGATTCTATTTTCAGTCCTATTAATGTCAGGCTTGGCCATGTGACTGGCTTTGCCCAGCAGAAGATTTATGAGCTCTTTCTGGACTTGCCATAATTCTTTTTTCCTGACTTGAGACTGAGATAGGAACTATGCTTTAATTGGTCCTAAAATGAAGGAAACATGAGGCAGAGCTGAAACCAGCTGGCAACTTACATGTATATGCATGAGAAATCAGTGTTTATATTATATGCCACTGAGATTTTACTTCTAGGTCATTTGTTACTGCAGCCTAACTTAACCTAAGCTGCCTAATCAAATGCTCGGTCCTATATTACTGAAAGGAGCACTTTGGGAACCCTACCACCCTTTGAGAAACATGACTGAGTGTCCTGAATGAGGAGATAACTGTGAGGTATCACTATTTTCTTTCAAGTGACTCAGTATTTTCATTTTATCGGGGAATTATTTGAATGGAACTTCAGAACCTTGTGAATAACCCATATTCTGACAAATCACAGACTATAGCTCTGCTGCCATTCTGGGCCTCTGTCCTTGCAGCATCAATAGCTCAGGATGGTACTTCTTTCATATAAAGGGAGAAAACCGTTAAACTTTAAAAACAGTCTTTAGTCGCAAAAGGCAGTGATGGAGACTTGGCACTCAGATGACCTAAAGGCATTTTTTTTTTTTTTTTGTCTCAAATACTTCATTTTCTCCCACAGACACTTCAAAGACTTCAAAGGCAACTGGACTTTGGGAAGTGTCAGGCCTTTGAAATGGGGCATACAGCTGTGGGAATGCTTTTCAGGGTTGGGGTAGGTGGATGGTTTTTAACATAAGTAAACTGGGTAAAATAAAAACACAATGTGTAAAAGTATTTCTTATCTGCCTACCCATTATTCAACCTTGGAATCTTATAAAACAATACAAGCTTTCTGCTATGGTCAAGGAATAGTAATGAAGTAATTAATTACTATTTCATTTTATAAAAAGTTGTTGCCATATCTGCTATGTGAGAACAATAAAATTTTAAAGAATCTCAGTGTCATAAAATAGTATATAATTAGAGGGCATAATTAAACCACCAATGATTCAAATGTATTTCTTAAAGCCCCTCTGGGCCACAGCTTGGAACAACTATCATTTGACTTCTGTTCCCCTCCATTCTTCTCTGTTCTGCTGCCTCCAGATAATAATTATCTTCTTTTGCCAAATCAGGGGTCTTCCTTAGTTTTCTTCCTCTTTGACTCCTCAGCTGCATTTGACAGTTAACCTCCTCTTGAAACTCCCTCTCACCCAGTCTTCTATGAAAGTCCACTTTTATGATTTGCCTCTGAACTCCTAGCAAAGTTTTTGCTTACTTTTTCAATTCACTTTCTTTCTCTCATCTAAGTGGAGATGCTCCTCAGACTCTGTTTTTCTTCTCTTACGCTCTCTGCTTTGAGAAATGTGTCCACCACTATAATATCTTTTTGAGGCTGATGCCTCCAGTCCTGACTAACACTTGGCTCTCAGGATTTTGGATTGGCGCCTCCTCAGAGGACATATCCCCTTGGATCTCCCACCATCATCTCAAACTCGGTGTGTACAAGGCACAGCCATCTTCAGTCCTTCTCTTTTACTATTCACCGTATTGCCATTTCCCTTGCAATCATCTCATTTATTCTTCTTTTTCAAGACCTCTATCCAATCTCTCTCCAAGTGAGTTATTTTTTCTCTAAAATGTTTCTTGAATCTTTTTATATTCTTCTAATTCTGACTTCCAGCATCCCAGCCCAGACTCTAGCAACCTCACACCAGCATCCTGCCATCACATACGTGAGATGCCCAGTGCGGCAGATGCTGCCGGTCGCTTATTAAGTATCTATTCTACCCCCCTCCCTTTAGTGGCAGTTATTTGGGGCCTTGTGATATGTCCAGGTGAAAATATCTCTACTGTTATCTATACATCTAGTTCTGCTGTTGAGCACTTCTACTGGGTGAGGTTTTTGGGGCAGCTATAGTTTTCCCAGTAAAAGACAAGACCCAGATGGTACATACCTTTTCCCCTTCTTCCTTGCTTCCTTTTTTCCTGCATGGAATATATACATAATGACAGTGGTTAAGATATCATACTTTAAGACAGATTAGTTTTAAATCCTACCTTAGACATTTTCTTGTGTTAAGACCTTGGGAAACTTACCTAATATCTCTAAGCCTTAATTTTATGTCTGCAAAATGGGTGCAACAATACTATTAGGTTGTTGTGAAAATTAAAAGTACTAATATGTTTATAAAGCATTGAGAATGGTGTATGCATAGGACCTTGGAGAGAAAGTTTAAATCAGGCTATTCTAATATTTTTATTACCTAAGGTAGGTTGGGATCACAAATCTAAAGATTAAAGTATTCATCATGTCACTAAGATCTGTTTGGGTATAGGATCTTATGACATACCCTGATCTTCTGTTAATTAAGATGTACATACACAGTAGACATTTATTCTGCCACACACACACACCCTGAATTTGAAAATGGAAAACAATAAAGGTAAGGCTACGGTGGGAGAAATTAGTGTGTTCATTTTCTCTGTCACTGTATTTGATTTTGAAAAACCTTGAACAGGTGTCAGGCTCCTGTGTTGCTTCCCCAGTGAGATCTAGGCTCCAGGTATTTCCCACGTGAGGTTGTAGAATTTTGGAAGAGTAGGCACAGCAGGCCACTGACATTTTATTATGACTGAGAAGCAAGTCTGTGAGGAAATAAACATTCTAATGTGGTATTTCTAGGATTTGTTCCAACATTTTTGTGAAAAGAAACTATTGCAGACAATTTATAGATCATCTGGCTTCTCAGTATCATGTGTTCTGATTCTCCCTTCTCCTTTTTTCTTCTCTCACTCACATCTGTCACCACCAGCTATTGCCCTAGAAGTGGTTGTCAGAGCATGTGGGTGCGTGTGCACGCGAGCTCATATCTATGTATATATATGCAACCTCGAAGGCACACATTAACGTTCTTGTAATTCTATGAGCTCATTTCAATTGTGGAGACTTCTTCCCATCATGCCTCCCTTCCTTCTCTTCCTCCTGCCAAACTGCTATCTTGTACCTCTGTTGCAACTGGGTCATGTTTTTGACTTTACCAAGAGGAAACAAGGGGCCTTCAGTGGGAAAGTAAGAGGTTTCCAGTGCTCACCAAATACAGATGCTCAGGAAATGGGGGACTCATGTGGCTTACATATAGAGAACTGCTCAGCTAAAATACTGTGTCCTGTGTGGGAGGCCTCGTTCACTCCTCTCTGTCGTCCAGTCTGCCTGACTCCAAATGTCCCCTGGAATAATTCAACTTCTTATCTAAGGTACGGGCCAGCTTCCTTGAACCACCAACTGCTCGATTGCACAACAAATCAGTTATATAAGGGGATCTTAAGAAAGAATAAAATTCTGAGCACTGCTTAACTGCCTCTCTGCAGGCATCAGCCCCAGACCCAAGGAAGGGGGCCCAGTTGGGGCAATTGGTCCATTTGTAAACAGAAGCTGCAGAGTGGACCGTTGGTTTTGCCAAATGTAATTCAAGGGCTATACAATGTCTTTAATGTAACCACCACTCCACCTCGTCACCCCAAACTCAGGCCCTAATTATCCTGGTTGAAAATAGAAGGTTCCTCATCATTTATTTATTTTTAGCACTTGCTCAAACTAATTGGTAGCCCTGCAACCCATACATAATACAGTGATCTGAAAGAAACTGACAGCTTTTTAACGATGGATTATATCGTACCAGGACAGAGAACATGAGGCTCACTCTGCAGTGGGTCTTGTATGACTGTCTGCCATCATCTGGGGTTCATGTTTTCTGATAGACTTAGTTTTCAAGGGTCATTAACTCAAAATTGCACAGTCAAAGCTCAGGAAGTCTAGCTCAGCCCTCTCCTTGCTTCTTCCCCTGGCTTTCAGTGGTGAGTTGGTTGGATCAGAACCTTTGAGAAAAAGAGGCCCAGCAGTTGGGAGGGCTGTGTCCATGAGTTCTTTATCTGCTTTGACCTTGTGATGGGAAAGTTAGGGAGGGTTTTTGGAGGAACAGAAGTTCTGGAGTCAGACAAATCTGGGGAGTCTCAGTTTGAACATTCAACATTTATATGACTATATGTGACTTGAACTTTCAGAGCCTCAGTTTCCTCATCTCTCAAAATGAGGAGAATAAGACTTGTCTACCAATGTGTTTTAGAGGATTAATATGACAACACCAATCACACTGCCTAATACAAGCTTAGATATTGAGTAAAAACTTTCCTTTGCATTTATAGCATCTCAAGATTTCAAAATATTTCTCAAGTTTGCACTTTTATTTTGCTTTTTATTAGTGAATTCATAATATAATATAGATAAGATATAAAGATAACATACAAGGTACCACTGAGAAGATTCTGGAATTTTATTATTGATTATACCTGCAAATGTGCTCAAGAGCTGTGTAATCAAGAAGGCCTTTTTTCAATCCAAGGCTAAACATGTGACCTTAGATAAGTTATTCTCTCTGAGCCTTGATTTTCTTACTTAATCTCATAGGGATTTTGTGATTGTTAAATAGAATAACAAGTATAAAACAACTAATTAAGTGGTTGAAATAGAGTAGATGCTCCCCAAATGTTACTTTTATCTCTTCATTGGTTATTAATATTTTATATTAATATTATATTGTTTTGAATTGGATTTATATACACAGTTATGTAACAAATGTTCATTGTTACCTATTATATGGCAGACATGGTCCTAGTTGCTGGGGCTCTTATATTTTGGCTTAGAGAGAAAGAAGATGAATGGCAGGAAAAGTTTATGTTATTTGTTTTTAAAATATGAGATTCCGTTAGGCTCATGCTACTATGTTGCTTTTTTTTCATTCGACTATATTTTATTTCATAGAAGACTATCTGTGTCAGCACATAGAGAGCTTTTTAACTTTTTTACTTAGCTGCATATTATTCTAAAATATGTGTGTGCAGTGTGTGCACACACACATAATCCCATTAGTTAGGCATTCCCTTATTGATGTACATTTACATTTTCTATCTTTTTAGGGGAGAAAATTTGGAAATATTTGTTTTTATATTATTCTACTCATATGATCACTTCTATAGATCAAATACTTTTAATATTCTTATTTTTTTTAATTTAAATATCGTGGACCCAAGATGTCATCACATTTTATAATTTTATTTTATTTTTATTTATTTTTCACATTTTTCCATCCGTATTGAAATATAATAAACAATTAGAAGCTTGTATTTACATTGTACAATTCAATGAGTTTTTTCAATTATAGTTGACATACAATAATATACCAGTTTCAGTTGTATAGTATAGTGATCAGAGACCCACATAACTCACAAAGTGATCACCCCACTAAATTTAACATCCTTCTTTCCCCTTACATATTTATTACATTAACCATCTTCCTCATGGTACGTTCTACATCTCCATGTCTATTCTCCAACTATTCATTTGTACCTCTTAATCCCTTTGCCTTTTTTTTGTCCCTATAATCGTCCTCCCATCTAGAATCCTTCAAAATATTCTCTGTATCTTTGAGTTTATTTCTGTTTTTGTTGGTGTTGATTTTGTTCTTTAGATTCCACATGTACATGCAATCATGTGGTATTTGTCTTTCTCTATCTAACTCATTTGATTAAGCACAATACCCTCTAGATCCATTAAGGCAATATCGTTTTCCATCCCCTTCCTTTTAGTCTGTTTATATTTTTTAATCTGAAGTGAGTCTCTTGTAGGCAGCATATGTAGTGGTCTTTTTTTCGTACCCATTCAGCCACTCTATTGGTTGGAGCACTTAATTCTTTTCCATTTGAGGTAACTTTTGATAGTAATGTAGTTATTACCATTCTTTATTCCTGTTTTTGATACATGTTCTTCTTTGTAAAGAAGTCCCTCCAACATTTCCTATAATACTAGCTTGGTGTTGATATATTCCTTTAGCTTATTTTTATCTGGGAAGCTCTTTATCTGTCCTTCGACTTTAAATGATAGCTTTGCTGGATAAAGTATTCTTGGTTGTAGATCCTGCATGGTTTCCTTTGAGAAATCAGCTGCCACTCTTATGGGTGCCCCCTTGTAGGTAACTAACTGCTTTTCTTTTGCTGCTTTTAAGATTCTCTCTTTGTATTTAAGCTTTGGCATTTTAATTATGATATGTCTTGGTGTGGGTCTCTTTGGGTTCCTGGTTGGGGGACTCTGAGCATCCTGGGGTTTTAAGTCTATTTCCTTCACCAGGTGAGGGAAGTTTTTCATAATTATTTCTTCAACCATCTCTTTAACATCTTATTTTTTTTTCGGTATCCTTATGACATGGATATTTTTACATTTAATAGTATCCTATAGGCTCCTTAAATTATTATTATACTTTTGGCTTCTTTTTTCTTGCTATTCTGATTGAGTATCCTTGGCTTTCCCATCCCCTATATAGGTTATTTGATCCTCTTCTTTATTCACTCTGTTTATTTCCTTTAATATACTTCTCATCTCAGATAATGTGTTCTTCATTTTAGACTGGTCTCTTTTATAATTTCTCTTTCCATTTTATGTTTTTTATCTCTTCGTTAAAGTTCTCACTGAATTCATCTACACTCTCATAAGTTCATTGAGCATCTTTATAGCGAGTGTTTTGAACTCTGCATTTGTTAGACTGCTTGACTCCATTATTTCTGGATCTCTGGTCTATTCTCTCATATGGTTTCTACTTCTTTGTCTTCCCATTCTGGCTGCCTTTCTGTGTCTGTTTCTATGTACTGAGCAAAGCTACTAAGTCTCCTGGTTCTATTAGCGCAGCTTTCTGTGGCAGGTGTCCGTCGCACAGTCCTCAGAGGGGTGTAACTGCAGGCCAAATTTAGCCCCAGCCTGTACCCCTCTGGGGCCACCTATTAAGATTCATCAAGCAATCCAGAGATGCTGTATGTATAGTTACCTCAAGAAGCCACACCAGAAACTGAGGCCAGCTGCCATCAGTGTAAGTTGAGGCGCTGCTCAGCAAGGGGCACCTGACTAAGTGAGGACGCACCTGGACGTGGGTTGGATGGGGTTGTTAGTTGGGGGCGGTGGAGTTTCCAGGAATCTTCTGGGCAAAGTGACTTTTCTTATCCAGTTTGATGACGTCTCCACTATGGTGGCCTTGAGTCTGTGCACTGGGAGTGGGAAGGGCCCAACAGAGAAACAATGAATACCACCGGCACTACTATATAGGGTGAGTCTCACCTTGGCTCTCACTCTGACAATCAGTGTCCTCCTGTAAGTAAGTCCCTCATGCCCCCTGCATATCTGAACCTGTGCTGGTGCTCAGAGTGAGCAGGTCCGTCATTGCAAAAGTCTGCTCACAGACATGGCCCCTTTAAGAGGTGTCTGCCACTGCCGCTGCTATGGGCTCTGTCCCTCTCAGCCACTCAGGACAGGGCAGCCTTGTGTCTTCACCTTGACCTACTTTCTGCTGTTGCAGGGTGATTTATTAGATTTCCCCCTAGTTGTAGGGCTTCTGTTCATCTAGATCCTAGGCGACTTTGCTTTCTGTTTGTTCCTTGTTTCTGTCACAACTTTGATTTGGTCACCAAAGGGGTGAACCTCTAGAGCTTCTATCATCTATACCTTGTTTTTTGCCTCGTTTCATAATTTTAATAGGTATTTCTTTTTACATTGCAGTAATCTTTCTTGATTGATATTTGCCAACAGCTCATCTATTATGTCGGCTTTATGAAAATATTTTGACAAGGTTTTATAAGTAAGCCTCTCCCATGTTCTCACGTATTCCCTCCGGGTGGGCAGTAGAGTACTGAGGTGGGTGTAGGATGCAGAGCGAAGCCGATGAGGGTTTGAATTTCTGGGCTACCTCTTGCTAGGTATGACAATGGATGTGTTTCTTTGCCTTTCTGTATCTTATTTGTCTACAAACTGAAGAAAATAATTTTTACCTACTTGTACTTAGGAGTATGGGTCATTTACTTGGCTATTCACCAGATATATCAACTTCAAATTCCTGAAAGTACCCAGAAGTACTTTTGACATCTTCTCAGAAATCTCTCTCCCCTCTACAGTGTTCCCTCTTGCAGCAGACAACTTGAGAGATTTTAATTTAAAATAATTAATTTTTCAGAGCAGTTTTAGGTTCATGGTGAAGTTGAGCAAAAAGGACAGAAAGTTCCTACATTATTCTAAAATACGTGTGTAATATTTCCTGGCCCCACACATACAATAGCCTTCCCCACTATCAATATCCACAACTAGAGTGATATATTTGTCACAATTGGTGATTCTACACTGACACATCATTATTACCCTAAATTCATAGTTTACATTAGGGTTCACTCTTGGAATTGTACATTCTATAAATTTGGACAAATGTATGATATATATCTACTATTCTAGTATCAGACAGGGTAGTTTTATTGCCCTTAAAATCCCCTGTGTTCCACCTATTCATCTTTCCTTCTTAAGCCTTGGTAACTACAGATCTTTTTATTGTCTCCATAGTTTTGTCTTTTCCTGAGTGCCATATAGTTGAATTCATACAGTATATAGCCCTTTCAGATGGGCTTCTTTCACTTAGCAATACATATTGAGGTTCCTCCCTGTCTTCTCTCTCCTTTTTTTTTTTTTAGTACTACTATGCCATTGTCTGGATATATCGCAATCTATCCATTTACCTACTGAAAGATATCTTAGTTGCTTCTAAATGTTGGCAAATATGAATAAAGCTGCAATAAATATCTGTGAGCAGGTTTTTGCATAAAAATAAGTTTTTGACTCATTAAGATAAATAGCAAGGAGTAAAATTGCTGTGTCATATGGTAATAGGTTGTAATAAACAACCTATTGCTGAATTGTCTTCCAAAGTGTCTGTATCATTGATCCTTCCCATGAACAATGAATAAGAGTTTCTGTTGCTCCACTTCCTCATCAGCATTTGGTGTTTTCAGTGTTTTGGATTTTGGCCTTTCTAATAGATATACAGTTGTGTCTCAATGCTATTTTAATTTGCATTTCCCTGATGAGGTATGATGTTAAGATTGCCTTTTAATTTTCTTATTTCGCTTTTTCAGTGTTTAGTTTGGTTTAGTTACTAATATTGACATTCCATTGCAACATAACTATACTTACCCCGCAAGGTCATCATGAGGAATAAGAAAAAAAAATCTGATAATTTCAAATAAAAATCTTAGTTTATAGTCTTCATTTATCCATCTTGCTCTTTGGTAAGACCAGAGCCAGAAGTCAGGTTGATCGAAAGCTAGTTCTGAGGAATGATGTTTAAGTTGTGTCAAAGAGTGGATCTCAAATACACAATGCTTTGGGAGCACAGAGGAGAGAATAATTAGCTTTGCCTAGGGAGATGAAAGAGAATTTATGGTGCCTGGAAGATAGCAGCTACTTAATAAATGTGTATTAAATAAGATGATGTTAGAGTGATGGACTTGGGAACTAGACTACTTGGAGTTAAATCCCCGCTCTATTACTTTATCAGATGTGTGACTTTTGGTAAGTTACTTAACCTCTCTGTGTCTCAGTTTTCCCATCTGAAAAATGGGGCTAATAACACCTAAAATCTGGAAACAACCCAAATATCCATCAATGGATGAATGAATAAACAAAACATGGAAATATACACAGTGAAATATTATTCAACCATAAAAAGGAATGAAGTACTGAGACAAGCTACAACATGGATGAACCTTGAAAACTTTATGCTAAATAAAAAGCCAAACATAAAAGTTTACATTATTATATGATTCTATTTATGTAAAATATCTAGAATAGGTAAATCCATAATGACAGAAAGGAAATTGCTGGTTGCTAGTGACTAAGGGGAGGGAGTAATGGGAATGACTGCTTAATAGGAACAGGGTTTGTTATGGCATATTAAAATGTTTTGATGAAACAAAACAGGAGTCACGATTATACAATATTGTGAATATGTAAAGGCCAGTGAACACTTTTAGATGATTAATTTTATCTCATGTAAATTTTACCTCAATTAAAATACTCATTGGATATGTTAAACAGAATATTTGACACAGGTGAGTAGTAAATTAGTGAAATGGAAAATAGATTTCATTAAATTATCCAGGATGTCACAAAGAGAAAATGAACTATGCATGCTATGTTAAATTACATACAGACAGAGTAAGATGTCTAGAATTTTCGAAAGAGATCAAAGGGAAGATGGGATGAGGCATATTTGAAGGGAAAATAACTGAAAAATTTCCAGAAATGTTTGTTGAAGAATTCCAAACCTCAGAACCAGGAAGCCCAAAAAGTCCCAAGAAGAATAAAAAAAAGGAAATTCACACCTAGGCATATTCTAGTAAACTGTAGAATGCCTAAGGCAGAGAGAAGATCTTAAAAGGAGCCAGAAAAAAAAATCACTTTCAAAGCAATGATAATTAGACATATGGCTAACTTCTTAAGAGTAGTAATAAAAGAATAAAGAGAGGAATAAAATATTCGGTGTGCTGATAGAAGTGTTATTAGTGTAGACTTTCAAAGAAAGCAAAAATATCTTTCAATAATGGAGGCAAAATATTTTTTTCTATACAGATAAAATTTGAGAGTTTTATCACCAACAGATCTTTGCTAAAGAAAATTTTAAAACATTCATTTAAGGGGGTGGGGGAAAATCCAGATATTAGTAAATAGTGAGAAAATCTAAATGTAATTGAATGATAAAACAATAAATTAATGTGTAAATTGTGTGGTTATATAAAAGGTATAACTATGACAATATAGTATTTAAGTTGTGGAAAAGGTGATAGGAGTTAGTTAGTATTACTAAGTCTTATATTCTGGGAGAAAGGTAAAGACAGTAATTAATATGTTAAAATGTAGGCTGTCCCCTATATCCATTGTCTCTTTCTTATATAATAATGAAATCTTGATATTTAGATGACCACATGACCATTTTTCAGCCTTTGAAGCTGTAGTGATTGACATGTAGTGGATTGCATTTTTATTCCCAAATATAGGCTGCCCATCTTTGAGGAAGGATTATGTTACCCCTTCCCATTCTTCCTACCCTGCTGACATTAGGTTTGGCCATGTAATTTTTAGTGCCCTTCCTTTAGGAAGATTGTGTTTTCACACTCCGATGATGTCAGGCTTGGTCAAGTGAATTGTTTAGCCAATAAACTCAGTAGAAGTAAAATATGACTGAGTAAAGATTTTCAAAGTCATCATCTCTCTTCTTCCTGCCCCAACTTTAGCAAGTTTCAGGAAGGGACTACTCCTTCAGCTGGGCCCAAGAATAAAGAGCCAAAGCTGAAATGCATAGGTAATATTAACGAGAAATAAACCTAAGATAAAGCCACATAGATTTTTGAGCTGTTCATTTCTGTAGCATAATTTAGCCTAAGGTGAGTGATACAGAAATTAACACCTAGAAATAAAGTGCTATCACAATAACAACAAACAAACAAATAAACCCCAATTTATAATACATGGTATTGGCTTTCAGAATGTGAAGGGGGTGGCTAGGAAACTGTTAATGGAGCCTCAATAAGTGACAATCCACATTATGCAGTGCTGAAACACTGAGAAAATGGTTGCCTATGCTAACTTGAAAGGCAAATAAGGTTCCCAAAAATCTTAAGATGAAAACTGTGGGAAAAAAGAATGAAATCATAAAGTTGTATATTACCATAATGTAACAGCCTAAGATGACTCATAGACTAAGCATGGCCCATATGACTAAATATATTAATAATAACAATAAAGAGAATAGATTCAACTCTACATTTAACAGACACAGATTTTCAGATTAGAGGTTTTTGCAACTCTAGCCATATGCTATTCACAAAAGACATATCTAAAACATAAAGGTACCGGAGAGATTGAAAAAGGTAAAGGAGAGAAAGAAGAAGCCCATAAGAGCAAAGAAAAGCTGGCATGAATGTCTAACTCTAAATTACTTAACTACATAGACATAGCTAGAGCATTCTCAAACTAAGACAAATTTCAGTTAAGAACAAAATAGTACAATTCCAATTCAAAAAATAGCCTCAGAGTTCTTTATTATGGATTGAATTGTACCTCTCCAAAATTCATGTTTGACTTGTCACCAGTGTTTCAGAATAAAACTGTATTTAGATATAAGGCCTTTAAAAATGTAATTAGGTTAAAATGAAGACAATAGTGTGATCCCTTAACCCAATATGTCCTTCTAAGAAAAGGACATTTAGACATAAAAAGAAACACCAGGGATGCGCAGGCACAGAAAAATGGCCATGTCAGGACACAGAGAAATAGCCATCTACAATTAAGGAGAGAGGCTTCGGGAGAAGCCAAAGCAGCTCGCACCTTGATCTTGGACTTCTAGTCTTAGCACTTTGAGAAAATAAATGTCTATTATGTAAGCTACCCAGATTGTGTCTTTGTTTGTGGTACCCAACTTGTGGTACTTTGTTATGGCAGCCCTGGCAAACTCATAAAGCCTTAAATAATAGTAATTAATAGTGATAGCACCAATAATGTAATACCCTAAATATTTTCAGGCCATTTCCTCCGCAGAATGCCAAAGATCAAAAAAGTGGCCATGTGCTATGGGAAGATGTGTTCTGGCAACTCCCTTTTTACAGACACTTTTAATAATGGGCTTTGGCACAGAGGTAACCAGCACTGTGCCCTGCAGCGGGTCTCACCATTGTCCTCCTCTGTGGGCAGCCAAAGGGAGCCAAAGATGCAATGCTGTCTGAGGGAGTGCCATCTGGGAAGAGGAAGCGGAGGGCTCTGGTTCCTGGATTCACCATTCTGATCCAGTTTGCTAACATTTGTAAGAAAAAGAAAGTCTTTCTTTCACATCACATTGAGCTGGAGCCAAATGTGATTCTACATGCTGATGGTGTTGGGTAATAGCCATATCATAATAATCATTTTAGAGAACATTTCTCTCCTACCAGCTCTTGCTGAACATATTTAGATTCCAGAGTTAGCATTAGGGGGTGAGCACATTTGTCCTTTAAAGACTTCAATTCCAAGACTTCAACTGCTCACTGGCTTTATCATTTGTTATTCATATGTGTTAATTGAATTGTTCAAATGTTTGTATTTCTTCCTATAAATGGATTCATTTAGAAAACATTTCATATCATCTCCAAGCTAATTATTTAATAAAAAAAAAAAGGTTTCTTTCATTTTTCATTTTCTCATCTCCATTCTTTCAACATTGAGGTCATGTTTCTCATCTGAAACTTCAATGTGTGCTAACTTTACATTTCTATAAATTCATACATTGAGGGCTTTTTGTTTTGGTCCATTCTTTCTCCCCCTGGGAAGAGTAAACTGTATTTATATATTCCTACTAAATGCAAGACTTTGTTCTGCTGATCTTTTCTTTCTTCTTATTCCCTCAGGGAGGTGGCTAGAAATCTGTGCAATCCTTGTTTAAAAAAAAATAAAGAATGAAAGACAATATGATACAGTTGGTCTCTGTTGATTACTTAAGGAGTCTGGTGACTGTGAAAATCCTGATCAAAGGCAATGGACAATAAAAGCCAGGATTGTGGGGGAAGAGACTGTAGGGCAGCAGAATTTGGGGAAGAGTGACAGGGCTTTGCCAATAATTTCTAATTTCTTCTTATACCTTCTTTCTTCCCTTATTTCCTTCCCTTCTCTCTGCTTTTTTTTTTTTGTCTATCATTTTTCATTTTTCGGCATTTCATTTTCTCTGCTTTCTTTCCTCCTTCTTTTTTTCCTTGCAAAAAAGAAAATAAAATATTAGGTTGACCCATAGGTCAGATATGGTCAAATAATAGCAGTTTTACAACCTTCAACCTAAAAATATTCAAGACAAAAATATTCAAGGTTTAAAATTTTTACTTTTATATACTAAGAAAAAAGAATAATAGCACAATATTATTTTAAAAAAATAGAAGATTTCCTTTATTTGAGAAGGCAACGTGGTTTAGGACTGAAAGTTTGGCTGTGAACTTAGCCACACCTGAGCTGGAATCCCAGTTTTACAAACTTCTCTTTGCAAGACCTTGATCGAGTTACTTTGTCTTTCTGAGTTTCAGTTTCCTCATCTATAAAATAGAAATCATACCTATCTTATAGGATTTTTCTGAGGATCAATTGAGGTAAATATAAAAAAGCATGCCACCATATTAATGGAAGGAGGAGGCAAGAGAACTAAAGTGTTAAATCAAGCTGTATTCAGAGACTGCAATATGCTGATCAGCCCTGCAGCCAGACCATGAGGACACCTGCAGAACAAAGGATGATTCCTGGTGGGATTGCTAACAACTCATTTCCCCACACTGGGAAGGGAAAACAGTAAAACAGTGTCTTTAAGTGGCGTTCCACACACAATAAAACCATTCATTCCTTATGGCTAAAACAATAGAAAACATATGGATTAAAGGCTGAGAACTGCCTCTCATGCTACATAACCTTATTCTTTCACTCTACATACTCTTACCCTTCCTCACTGTATGCCCATATCAAAGGAAAATGGGCAAACAAAGTCTTTAAACTTTAACTCACAGAAACTAAAGAACGACATAAACTGAATTCCCCAAATACTTGGGGTCTCTCTCAATGTCTTTCTCTCCATCTTTCTTAGGGCCTTTACTCTGTCTTTCTCACTGTCCTCATCTCTCTACTGCCTCTGTCCCTTTGTGTCTCTCTTAGGCTCTCTCACTCTTTGCCTCTGAGAGGAGACCACACTCTATAGACTGTTGTCTCTTTAACAAACTTTTGGACTTTAACCTTAGCATACCTTTGAATTCTTTCTTAAACTTCCCCTAAAATCCTCTTCTCTCAGTACAGGGCTTGAGTTACCCCCACACTCTAGGAATTTACCCTGTCCTTCATCACTATTACCTTACAGCCACTCTGCTCTCTCCCTACTTGGTCTCACCATTACAATTTCAATCACCTCTTCTACGCTGGAGATCCATGCTTTACGGTAAGACCTATTTTTTCTTGTCTCATGTTTTGTGAGAACCCATGATACCCTCTACAGCTCACCACACCTTAGATGAGAGGCATTTGTCACTAACCACTGGGCACTGCTCTGAGTCTCTCAGGCAGGTGAATGCTCTCCCTTGCTGAGTAGACTGGCAATGCTCCATCCCTCTAGCCACCTGGAAAACAATGGTGATACTTAGCTTCAAGCACCACAGGTCCAGGCATGGGCCCCTCAATGGGAGGACTAATACACTTTTAAACTCAGACTTTGCTCTGATTGGTTTTTCCATCGTTCTTCACCCCAGCTTCTAATTTTCTCTCCGATGCCTGAGAGGGCAGCATGCCCATGCTGAGGAGGACTCTCATGCCAGAAAGCCATGCAGCTTGGCAAGGATTCTTCCCCCATGCAGAGGAGGAGCCCCACCAGATGTTTCTTATTCTTTTCCATCCCCCACCATCAATGCAGTACATTGGTTAGTAGAGGCATCTGCTGTAGGTCACTACTTAAAGTTGTTTATTCTCCTTTACCATGGAAAACCAGTCATCTACACCATCCAAAGCTCCTTTTGGCTGTATTTTAGCCCATTAGGCTCAATTTGACCAACTAACTGAAGAAGCAGAAACTTATTTTCTTTCTCAACACTGCGGGGCCACAATATAGACTCCCTGACGAGGAAATCTGGCTTCATAATGGGAGTGTTAATTATAACACCATACTCTAATTAGATCTCTATTACAAACGGCTGGGCAAATAGTCGGAGATACTTTATGTTCAAGACTTTTTCCTACTCCAAGAAAATTATTCCCTCTTACAGAAATGTAGTCTAACTATTCTAGCCTTACTTCATACTAATAAGTCTACCTCCTCTTCTGAATTTTTCTTGGCCAAAACATCAGTTTCTTCCACTCCCCCAAACACAACTCCCTTCTTTTATCCAAAACTTCCCCCATATCCGGGAAACTCTCTTCCACTGTCAAAGACTTCCTATGTACCTCCATAGAAGTTCTCCCCTCTAAGAGAGGCTCTCAGAGAATTTGGACCCCGACCTGTCCACAAACCTTTTTCACTAATAGAACTTAAAAAGATCAAAGCAAACTTAGGAAGCTATTCTGACAACCCCAATGGGTATATTGATACCTTCTAACATATTATGCTTGTTTTATAACTTAACCTGGAAAGACACCATGATTATTCTGGCACAGACCTTATTAGATCAGGCATTAGAGGCCCAGGCTTATGAGAGGGAATGAAGGACAGAATCAGGCATGCCCAGATGCTAGTGACCTTTCAAGGCCAATCACAGCCCAGGTCCACAAGTACCCAGCTTCCAGCAGCGAAGAAATCATCAAAGTGTGCCATCTGTCACTGACCTAGCCACTGGACCAAAAAATGTCCCAACAAGGAAAAGCTTCTCAAATCTTCTTGCTACAAATGGCAGCAGCTGGGTCATTGGGCTACTCTCTGCCTCAGGGATCAAAGGACCCCTGGGTCAGAGCCAGCTACAGGCTTTTAACTGGTTGCATGGGACCGAAGAGGCCTCCTCCAGTTGGCCCTATTGCAAGCAATTTTCATCTATGGACTGGAAGTGGGGGTACAAATGGATGTGGCAGTTAGGACAATTACTTTCCTTTTTAGATACTGGGGCCACCTAATCTGTCCTTATTTTCTTCTCTGGACCCTTAGGAGCCACTGGTAAACCAATTTCTCAGTATTTTACTTCACCTTTATGTTACCTATGGGATAAGTATCCATTTACTCAAACTTTTCTCATTATGCCTAAACACCCAAACCCTCTTCTTGGCCAGGACAATCCTCACCTTTTAGGCCAAGCCTTAGCTGATAATTTACAAGATTAACAACTTGAGGGGGGATCCACTTTTCTAAATCTCACTGATCCATAATTCTTTACTGTTTCAGTGGGGACAAATTGAGGTCTGCCTCCCACCCCCGCCCAGCAGTGACTCTGGATTTCACATCACCCCAGCAGTATCATTATGAAGTGACACATTATTGTAGCATGACACAAATATGTGTCTTAACTATTTTATGATGTGTTTAGGTGCTTTGTGATTAGAAAAATTAAAATTAATTCAGAAGCATTACTGGACACCTGTAGTTTTTGAAATGATTTTTTATTTTTCAATTATAGTTGATGTCACTTATAGTTTTTGACCAGTATATACAGGGTAATTTAAAAAGAATTGAGTATGTTGAAAAAAATTTATTATTCAGTAAATAGTAAACATGTAGCAGGCACCAATTTATAACACTTCTTTCATTTCATGTCTTGAGAAAACTGAGTCATTTTTGTTCACATTCATCACAATCCCAAGAAATCAACAAAGAGGGCTGGCTGAGAGCATTGTGTTCCTCAGACCATGATCTGGCATCTTGCCTATAAACAATGTAAGGTGAGACCTTCTTGCAACTCTGGAAGCACTGATGGAGCAGATAAGGTCAAATGATAAAACACCAGCTGCCATTTTCAGGCTCATGTGGAAGATCAAGTTGACTTTGTCTTAAATTCAGTGATGAAGCCATGTTCACTGAACCAAAAAAGTTAATGTTCATAGTATCCGCATATGGAGGAACCAGTGACAACGTGTGGTGATCGAACATGTAAGGGATTTCCCAACAGGTAATGCCTTTGTGATATATCACACACATGGGGCTGTAGGCCATTGCATGAGTGCGTGTGTGTGTGTGTGTGTGTGTGTGTAGAACATAGTGTCAGGAGTCATAAGTCCACAGTTTCAGGAAGTCCTAGGGAACCTCATATTCCAGCAGGATGAGACTTCTCTCACATCTATGGTGCAGTCTAGAAGTTTTTTTGTGAATATATTTCAGGGCACTGGGTAGGGCTTTCTGATTAAATATTGACGTAACTCTAAAATAGTGGCCAGTCAGGTCCTCAGACCATAAAACACTTGACATCTTGTGGGGATTCATCGAGAATCTTGCCTTCCTGAGGAAATGAAAGATTGCATCACGGCTGCCATTTCAACATTGACAAGATGCACTACAAAAAGTCTTGGATGAATTGACATGAGGAGTGTGTGTTGAGTATTTGTCTGATTATAGAAATTATTGTGATAGTTTCTTTCCAACTTTGGTTTTAACTACTTGGTTGTCAAGAGACATGCTTTTAGATACGTTTAATAATTTTTGAATCACCTTTCATTATTCAACAGCTACTCACACTCTACTGTGTAGATATCTGAATGCTTCTAGATGCAGATGTCAGAATGATTCTAGAGTCTAAAAAGAAATTTACATATTCAAAGAAGTTGGGAACATCTGCCCGGGGCTGGTTGACTGAACTCTACTTGGATCCCTAGCACAGTGTTTGAACTGACCTGCCATTTAGGCCTAATGTCTTCTCTGGGGAACTTTGTGAACTGTGTTCTACCCTTGTTGGAGCATAGTTCTCTAGATCAGTAGGCAACCAGCCCCCATTCCTCCTTCTGGCTTCTCAGGAAATAGATCACCCTCTACAGGACTTTTGGGGAGCAAGACTCACTATCAACTACATGGCATCATTTCTCTTAATTTGATATGGAGACCTGTTTCTTTAAGGGAAGAAAATCATTACCTTTTAAAATTATGACCCTATTAGAAAAGAAAATATCACATTCCAGCCCACAACTAGCAAAAACTGGGGAGTAAGAAATGACTAGGCCTGAGTTCTCCAGCCCATTTCTTCACTGGATAGCCCAGTCCAACTCTGATAAAACTCTAGATAATACAGTGTGCTTTACTGGATTCATCAAAGGTCTCATATATCTTTCAGCAGAATTCCCCCTGCTATTTCATTGCCTTTGTCCTCCCATAGGCCCTGCCTCTTGAGGCCTCCAGACTCCATCATTCCAGATGCCTCTTCTCAGCTCCAGCTGGAGAGAGGACATAAACACACATGGCCTTCCACAGCCTACACCAGCATTAAGAAATATTTTGGCTTCCAGTGCTCTCTTATTTGGGGTTATTTCTTGCTTTTAATTTTGCAGCTGACACCAAACTCTCCTACAGGAGGATACTGCCTCGCAAGCTGACAGCTCTCAGAGAGGGGAAAAAAATGTCAAAACTCAGCAAATTGGCCACACTTGTTCCTGGAAGCATTACAGGTCGTCTAATGAAAAGGTGCACCAAAGCTCAAATTCTTGGAGCAAACCTATAACAGAACAGAAAAGCTGCTTGGCCTGACCTGCCACCTTGGTGGCTGTTTCTCCTGGGGCCTCCCTAGGTTTCTTCCTCTTTTCTCTCTGCCTAAGTGCTTCTTTATCCTCATTCCTGGTACCACTGCCACTGTGGCCGCCCTTTTGTTGTGGATGCTCATTATGTGACGTGTGTTTTTCCCAGAGGAGGGCATCATGTTGGCTCCATGGATTCAAAGTACTGAGGCTGCTGAAGGAAGATTGTCTGACCACAATCCACCTGGCATCCATCAAAGAAATAAAAAAAGCTGTGCTTATCACTGAATTGCCTGGTGTATCCAAACTGTAAATTAGAAGTATAATGGCCTCCTCAGCAGCATCACGTGGCCCAGGCAAGGCCTCTGGTAGTCCTTGGTCTTAACAGCAGATATGTATAGTTGAACATTGCCCACTATGCCTTTAGCAAGGGTGCAAACTTTGGTTTATTTTGTCCTTTTAAAGTTGGAATATATACGCACACACATGCATGCATGTGCACACATTAAAGAGTAATGACAAACAGGCCAAAATATAAACAGTGATTGTCTTTGATCATGAACCTATGGGCACTCCCCGCCCCCCCACCCCCCGACCTTTTGTATGGTTTACATTTTCCAAAGTTTCTATAATGAGAACTTAAAAACATGAACAGTTACTTTCATTCAAAAATTTTTGAAAATCAAAAATCCTAACATGTGTGGATAAAACTAAACCAAGGCAAGTTTCGTTTAAAGAGTAGGCAAATTTCGGTAGAGCAGAGCACCGGGAAAAAGTCAGTGCCAAGTTACAGCTCTGGCAAGCTTTCCCAAGCAGGGCCCGATTTTGCACCTCAGCTTTGTGTTTTGTCAGCCACCTGCCTTTTACAGCTAGCACACTCAGGTTTCCTGGTGAGATAGTGATGATCTTGAAAGATTTTAAACTAAAGAGAGATGTTCATGAAGTGCTTTCTTCTGCCTGCTGCCATCAAATCTTTACCAAATTTGCCTAAGGGTTGACAATCATGCGACTTCTGGAGTGAAGGCTGAGGGACCTGTCAGTTATTTTTGGATACACTCTGGTTCCTCCTACTTTTCTAAGCAGTCTCATAGGTGAGCGAGCTGGAGTTGAGGTGGTTTATCACCTCGTAATTGCTTTACTCAATATTTTATGAAACTGAGGTCAAATCTTTGTCAACACCTTTGTCCACCTATGATCAAAACAAGCAAGTCACCTCCATCCATCATTCCTTGAAATTCTTGCCTCACAGTGCCTGAAAGAGTTGACTGAACAGCCTGGGTTTTGGGGAATTGTGTAGACACAGTTTACATTAAAACATCAATCACTTCTATAGGGAAACACACTGATTGTATCTGGCAAGGATATCTGGTTGGTGATACTTTTAAAACACTCACTTTTAATCTGATTGATTTGGAACTTGACTTGAGATTGGGAGTGGAAGAGCTACCCCAGGTTACCCTGATCCCTCGATGTAAGCAAAGATAAATGGGAGCCCCATTCAGAACAGTTTCAACCAAAGGGTTAAATTTTCTTTCTTTCTAATTTTAGGAGTTATTTCAGAGAATGTACTGGTTTGAATTTGAAGAAGTTAATTTTGAGCTCTGAGAAAGCAGATCCTCTTTTCTTGTCTGCTTGCTTCTAAAATGGTTCTGCCAAAAATTTGATACAGATACACTGCAGAGAGATAATAGTGATAGAAGTCACAAAGCCAAGAATCACTGAGGGAAATGCAAATCTGTAGGCCTTCCAACTCCGAGACAGCATTCTCAAATGCTGAAGTCATCTTATATTCACCTGAGGCCCTCAGATCTGCACATCGATATATGAAATTGGGAGCTAATACACGGATATTGATTTTTCTAAGGGTGAGTGTCAATATTTACAATCCCAAGAGGTGGCAACTGATTGAAGCAAAACCAAAGTCAAATGGTGACTGTCAAGGTCATGGCTGAGCAATAATCCTGCTCTTCACAATACAGGTCAATGCCTCTGCCTCCGAATGGTGCCAGATTAATTAGACGAAAAGCAGAATTTCACTTGGTCCTCTGGACGTTACTAATCTCTATCATCTAATAGCCAGGTAATGTGAAACTCAATATAACTGACTAGATGTCTTCTATCACATAAGCTTAGTCTCATTAAAAATCCTCTGGGGTGGGGAAGCTTTTTCAAATTAATTGCTCAGGACTACTTTCCCCAAAATGATGATGCTTCCACAGTGGTGTGTGCCCTGAGAAACATGGCCATAATGCTGAGAATAGGTTTCTTTTCTGAAGCATGAAGGGTTAGACCAGAAGGTTCAGAACACCTGGCTTCAGGATAAAGTCCATTCAGCATTAAGAAAATAAATAGTAGTGATTCCTAACCCTGGATGCACATTAGAATTCTATCACTAGAGATTCTGATCTGAGTTCGTTTTTTTCTGGGGCACAAGCATCCATATTTTTAAAAATGTCCAGCCTATACTGAGAACCACTGATATGCAAGGTCCTCCAATTACCTTTCTCAGTACATCTCCTGCCCCTCCACTATATGCACCCCATATCCTAGTCTTCTATTTGCACTTATCTTTTTACTGCCTGTGTAAGGAGTTCTCCAACCATGTCTGGACATGACCACCTATTCTTCTTTTAAGCCACAGACTGTTGCCTCCTCTCCTTGCACATAAAACTTTCTCTGATAAGGTCCTGACTCATAAATCATATTTCATTTTTTTCTCCTCTACACACCTTCAGCAAAATACTCATCAAACTAGAGCAACTGCAAATTTACAGATCTCTTCACCCTGCTAGATGGTGAGCTCTCTGAGGCAAAAGACCACGCATAACTCCCCTGGGCATCTAATGCGCACCTACTCTGCTTAGCAGCACAAATCATTGTATCTGTTGCAAAGATGGTAAGTTTATGTTTGGGATCAGGGCCTTTCATAAATCAAGGAAGACCTGGGTCATTTCTATATTTTAGGGCAACCAGAATATTTTTAAATTCCCTAGTTCTTAATTTGAGGCTCTCTATGCACACAAGATCTGGGCCAAATGTCCCCTCTGACTTTCTTTCCTATGATGTCCTGTTTGGGTTCAGTTGGGATAACTCAGATGATTTCAGCCCTGAGAAGCCCACATGCATCAGTGACACACAGAATATAACTCTATTTCCTGACAGGAAAGAATGGAAGATTTGATATGTATGCCAACCAGAAGATGGATGACTATCAAGATAGTGGTAAAATTGTGGGGTAGAGTGTTTTTGTTGAATGAGGGGTGGGGAGTCCCTCCTCTCTCCTGTTTCAAGGCTTCTGCGCAGTCTTGGCCATTCTCCCACTTTAGGTTCTTCAGTCTTTCCATTCATTGTATAACTAATTATTGAGTGCAAAAAATTTGTAATTCAGCATCAACACAACATTTCTTGTGTACACAGAGAGGAAGCAGATCAGCAAGATCAAAATAGTGTCAGTCATCAAAACTTGCAAGATGGATGTCTGTGGCTGGAAGAACATCCCAGAATCTTCTTTTCAGAAATACTGTGTAGCAAACGCTCTTGATGGTATAGGAGATAATTTTGTGTGAAAAATCATAGATTTTAATGACTTTGAGTAGAAAGATATTCTATAAAAATCATATTCTGTACATGAAAAAGCTTGAAGAATACTTTAACTCAAGTATTTCACTTGTAATTTCCTTTTTATGTATATGCAAGAGTTATATTTGATAAAATTTTGTGTTTAAATAAGGATTCTTTCAATGTGTCTAAAACAAAAATTTAAAACCTTGGTCTTGAATTTATTTTAATTTGCTATTTTCTTGGTGGTACATAAAATAATGATGCTTGTATTAGTTTTCCAGGGGTGCCATAACAAAGTATCACAGACTGGGTGGCTTAAACAACAGAAATTCATTTTATCTGGAGGCTAGAAGTCCAAGATCAAGGAGTCAACAGGGTTGATTTCTTCTGAGGTCTCTCTCCTTGGCTCATAGATGGCTGTTTTCTCCTTATTCTATGGTCTTCCCTCTGTACCTGTCTGTGTCCAAATCTCTTCTTCTTATAAGAGCATCACTTATCTTAAATTAGGGACCACCCTAATAACCTCATTTTAGCTTAATTATCTCTTTTTTTAATTTCTGTATTTTATTTATTTTAATTTATATTTATTAGTTTCAGGTATACAACACGATAGTTAGACATTTATATAACTTTTGAAGTAATCACCCCAATAAATCAAGTACCCAGCTGACATCATACATAATTATTGCAATACTACTGATTATATTTCCATGCTATACTCTACATCCCTTTGATTATTTTGTAACTACTAACTGTACCTCTTAATCCCTTCTCCCCTTCACCCATTCTTCTCCCCCCCCCACAATCTGACAACCATCAAAATGCTCTCATCTATGAGCTCATTTCTGTTGTTTGTTTATCCTCTTCTCTAGATTCCACATATGACATTTGCCTTTCTCTGTCTGACCTACTTCACTCATACAATACCCTCTAAGTCCATCCATATTATTGCAGATGGCAAGATTCCATTCTTTTTTACAGCTGAGTAATATTCCCTTATATATACATATCACCTCTTCTTTATTCAATCATCCATTGCTGGATACCCAGGATTCCTTCATAGCTCGGCTATTGTAAATAATGCTGCAATGAACATATGAATTCACATATCCCTTCAAAGTAGTGTTTTGGGTTTTTTCAGATACCCAGAAGTCAGATAACTGAGTCCTTTTTTGTCTCTTGTCATAGCCTTTGTTTTAAAATCTATTTTTTTTCTGATATAAATATTGTTATCCCAGCCTTTTCAGTTGTTTCCATTTTCATGAAACATCTTTCTTCATCTCTTTACTTTCAGTCTGCTTATGTCTTTCAGTCTAAAGTGAGCCTCTTGTGGGTAGCATATGTAAGGGTCTTGTTTTCTTACCTGTTGATCCACCCTATCTTTTGATTGGAGCATTTAATTCATTTACATTTAAAGTAATTGTTGATAGATATGTAGTAATTGCCATTGTATTATTCATATTTTTGATATTTTTTTCTTTTTTCTTTTTCTTAAAAAGTCTAACATTTCCTGTAATACTGGCTTAGTAATGATGAACTCCTTTAGCTTTTTCTTGTCTGGGAAGCTGTTTATCTGTCCTTTGATTATGAATGATAGCCTTGCTGGATAGAGTAATCTTGGTTGCAGGCCCTTGCTTTTCATCACTTGGAATATTTCCTGCCAATTCCTTCTATCCTACAAAGTTTCTGTTGAGAAATCAGCCAACAGTCTTATGGGCACTACCTTGTAAGTAACTAACTGCTTTTCTCTTGATGCTTTTAAGATTCTTTCTTTGTCTTTAACCTTTGGCGTTTTATTTATGATGTGTCTTGGTATGGGCCTCGTTGGGTTCATCTTGTTTGGAACTCTCTGCTCTTTCTGGACTTGTATGTCTCCTTCCTTTACCAGGTTAAAGAAATGTTAGTCATTATTTTCGGAATATGTTTTCATTTCCTTGCCGTCTCTTTTTTTCCTGGTAAATCTATGATTAGAATATTGGTATGCTTGATGTTGTCCAAGAGGCCCCTTAAACTATCCTTTTTCGGATTCTTTTTTCTTGTTGCCCTTCTGATTGGAGGTTTTCTGCTACCTTATCTTCTAAATTGCTGATTCAGTCCTTTGCTGCATCTACTATATTTTTAATTCCTCTTAAGATATTCTTCATTTTAATTATTATATTCTTCATTTTGACTGGTTCTTTCTTTATATTTACTATCTTCATTTTTATGTTTTCTATCCCTTTGTTAAAGTTATCACTGAGTTAATTTACTCTCTCCCTAAGTTCATTGAGAATCATTATAACCAGTGTTTTGAACTCTGCACCTGGTAGATTGTTTGTCTCCATTTTGTCTAGCTCTTTTTCTGAAGCTTTGTTCTGTTCTTTCATTTGGGACATGTTTCTTTTTCTCCCCATTTTGGCTACCTACTTGTGTTTGTTCTACATGTTAGGTAGGGCTTCTATATCTCCTGGTCTTAGTAGAATGGCTTTATGTAGTAGGTGTTCTGTGGGTCCCAGTGGCAGTCTTCCCTGGTCATCTGAGCCAAGTGCACCTGGTATGTTCCTTATATGGGTTGTATGTGTCCTCTTGTTGTAGTTGAGCCTTGGTTGCTGTTTGTTGGTCAATGGGAGAGCTTGATCCTTGGGCTGAATCATTGTGATGACTGGCTGTGACCAGTGAAAAAGTTGTTGTGCGGGGGCTGATCCTACAGAGTAGATTCACATTAGTAGGGCTCTTGCACCTGCTCTGTCTACCTTTTGGGTGTGTCATTCTCAGATGTGACCCTGGGTGGTGCTCCAGCTCAGACCGAAGCTGACTACCAGGCATGTAGGCCAAGTTCAGCTGAGGCTACCAGTTGCTTGTTTAGATTTTGTGAACCTTGAGAGATTTTAGGAAAGTTCACAGTATTGGCCAAGAGAGGCTGTTTCTATGGAAAATCCACTGAAAGAAGCTTGGGTGGGCCAGCACATTTGGGAGGGGCAGAGTCTCAGGGAATTGCTATGGCAGGGCAACCAATGTTAGCTATGTTGATGAAGGCTCAGATATGGTGCCTGCCTGTGTCTGCAAGCTAAGTGAGGGAGAGTTCAATAAGGAAACAATGCCTTCTGCCAGTACTTCTGTCTGGGAGAAAGTGGCTCTCCCAGCCCCTGCCCTAAAGCCAGACAATTCGATTACTCCCCTTATGTCCTGGCACCTTTCTAGCTTCTGCCCCAGAGCTGGAGCTCAGACCAAGTGAGTCCATCACCAAGGAAGGCTGTACACAGACCCCTTAAAAGGAAAGTTTACAACTCCCTCACCCCTCCATCTCGCTCAGCCACAATCTCCACTGGTTTTCATAGCCAGAAGTTATAGAGACTTCTTGGTACTGGAACCCTGGGCTGGGGACCCTAGCATGGGGCCAGGAACTTGCTCCTCCAGGGTGACCTCTACAACTGAGATATTTCTCTCAATTCTGAACCACCACACATGGGTGTAGGACTAGCCTGTTCCATATCTACCAGACTTAAAATGGCCTCTACTGTGTATCCTCAGTTGTAGGACTTCTGTTCAGCTAGACTCCAGGTGACTCCCAATGATAGCTATTCTGTAGTTGTGATTTTGATGTGGTTGTAAGCACAGTGTTTACCCATTCCACTGTCTTGACCAGAGCTCTAGCTTAATTACATCTTTAAGATCTATCTTCAAATACAAAAGACCTCATCTCATTTTGAGGTACTGGGGGTTAAGACGTTGAATATGAATTTGGAGGGAACACAATTCAACCTATAACACTGCCTAACAATTGATGGCTTCTTAGTTCTATAAAATTTAAAGTATAAACCTCATGGGATTGTAACAATATTAAATGAGTCCCTGGAACATAGGAAGTACTATCTGATCCTTAGTTATTTATTATTACCTACTTCATACAGTGGTTGAGAGAACTAAATGGGATAGCACTTTGAAAAGTGCTTAGAACAGAACCTAGCATGCAGTGAACACTCAATCAGTATTGGCTACTGTGACCAGTATTTATTTGGAAGTATTTTCATACTAGTAAAGCTAAGTTACTGAAAAAATTACAGATATCACACAATATTTTATAAAGCATAATTTTAATATGCTTTTAAAATAGGAAATTGTTTTATTTTTAAATCTTAAAACTTGATGATGACATCAAAAACACTTGTGCATAAATAAGAAAGCAAAAGTTGGTAGCCATGACTTCAAGCATAATCCTTGCAAGATTACTTTAATGTACAAAAGTGTTTTTTAATTACCTAATCGTCTGGCACCACCTCAAGTCCTATTTTTTAACCCTTCTATGTCAAGCCAAAGACATCTCCAGTGACTATGACACACTGATGCAAAATGCATTAAGCTTTTACAGCAGAGCACCGAGACCACCAATAGCATCAAGAGATTAATAATTGGAGTAAGAAAGATAAATGTCTTCTATGAATAATTCAGCCTATCATTAGAAGTTAGAAACTTGAGAGCCCCAATACTTGGGAGAGTAAACAGAAGCCTGCCTTTAATGGGCTATAATTTTAAGCATGAAGAGGATGTTGCCAGTTGTCACTTAGATAAATTTTAAACCCACTTCTCAATGAAAAGAAGCTCCCTCAAAATGAGGTCACCCAGCTGAGTCAAGTTTGAAACAGACAAAGGGATGAATACATTTCTGATTGGGTTTAACAACTAATTCTCTTTGTCACCCTGAACAAGATAATTAACTTCTTTATAGGTAAATATATGAAGTTTCTAAATCACACACATATTTTATCTCTAAACTAGACATACCTCACCAAGCCATATTCTTCGATTCCTTCTACCCTCAATACCTGGAGTTTTTCACTGGTCTACCTTTATTAAAATTTCCCAACAAACTCTAGAGATTTATAATATTATCAACAAATCTATTTTGTACTAACAAAAGAAAACTAGTGATGGTAGTGTTAGGAAGAGTTTGTACATTTTACATTTGGCCTTCATATCCAAATCTCCCATCTTTGCCCTCAGACTCAAAAGAGTGACTCAAATGACAGAAATCTCAATTCAAGTAGGAAAAAAGCATGTTGTTAAGGAAATACAAGTCTATAAGTTTCCATCCATAAGTCTGTGGCAGACACAAAGCTGTGCTCTCACCAAGCCCATTTCACATTCTTCCTGGACACACAACTTAAGCTACTTTTCCCAACCTCCTCTGCAGGTGGTAGGGCCATGTGACTGAACCCTGGCCATTGGGATGCATGACACTTCCAGGCCAAACTGAAAACTCCCAAGCCATTCTCCATTCTCTCATCCGCCATCTGCCACCTAGATGTTGATGTAAGCCTAGAGACCACAATGTTCAGGGCAACCTTGAGAAAAAAAAGCACTGAAAATGGGAGTGTCATAGTTTAGAAGGAGCCTACATCCCAGATGACTGCAGAGGGAAGATCCCCCACCCCCCATACACACCTTTACTGATCATGTTACACTGTGACATGAGTGAGAAATACACTTTTACTGTATTAAGCCACTGAGATTTAGGGATTATTTCTTATAGCAGCTAGCTTTATTTACCTTAAATATCACAGATATTGGTTTTCCTGATAGGAATATTATGAGGATCAATTATTTATTTGTTTTTTTAAATTTATTCAACAAGCATGTGTTTCAAATTCACCATGCAAGATTAACTCAGCTCAGTGTCAACTCACAAAGCAGTCTGATAATAATGGTTAGGACATTGGACTTTGGAATCAAAATAGGGGTTCGTATCCTGTTACTTATAAGCTGTGTGACCTTGAACACATTATTTAACTTCTCTGTGCTTTAGTTTTTTCACACATATGATGGGGGTAATAATATCTGCCTCATAGGGTTGTCCTGAGAATTAAAGGAACAAATCAATGTATGTAAAATGCTTAGCTCCTTATCTGGTATATATCGCAATAAAAGTTGGTGTCATTTTAAAGATTGTACAAAGCTCTAATTTTCCAAATTAAATATGAAATAAACTATTATTAACAGTCAAATTTGTAAGCACATCTTACTTGCATAGCCATGGATCCCAAATCCAATGATATCTCTGGAAAGGACTGAAGGGTTATGATTATAAAGGCAAATTGCTCTCATTTGGACAAATGGCACACCCTCTGACAGTGCATGCTGGGAAATCTCATTGTAGTTGAGAAAAAGTGTAAAATTACTAGTAAGTTTATTTGCAGATTTGGAAGAAGAACAGAGAGAAAAAAATGATAGTTAGAGGAGGGTTTCCTGCCTTCGGCCCTAAGAAATATTTTCTTGGTATTCTGAGGCTTTTCCAGTGTGGTCGATCCAGTAAATAAATATGTATTTCTTTTTACTTCTTCAAAACCCAAGAATGCACAGATTTATGTGTATTTAATATTTTCCTATTTGTTTTCATAGCCCCGCCAAATGTCTGCTGATTGGGCAATTCTTTGAGAAGATCTTGTTTATCTTGTCCTGCCCCAGTCAAGAGGTTTTTTTTTTGAAGAAAACACCAAATGACATTTTAGAGGAAGGATTCAATGGCTTAGTCTTCAGAAATTTCATTAACCTGGAGTAGGAACAAAAGAAAAACATCACAAAGCAAAAACGAAAACAAACTCTAGATACATTAATGTTGGGACTTCAGGCCCAGAAAAATACCTTCTTTAAAAAGTTTATATTATGTATTTTTTCCTAGGCATATTGTCCTGGTTTCAATTATCAATAGCTAATGAACATGAATTTTTATGATATGTACAAAGGAACTGAAGAGAATGAAAGATGTGCTTGAGTAAAAAGTTAGTGACTTGCTTTCTGAGAGAAGCACAGCCCAAATCAGGGTACAAACCCCCCCTCCTTGCTTATTCCATACGCATAGGTTTTACCAAGAATGAGAGTTTGGGCAAAGATTCTAAAGCATTAAAAGTGGGAAGGCAGCAGCTTCCTACAAAGCAAGCCAGGAAAATAGCTTAATCTATTTTCCATTACCAACTGAAGGGATTGCATTTGTCCCAGACACCAAAAAGGTCAGTGTGAACTTTAAAATCTCCATTTTATTTGTTCAGCCATTTGTATAGGACGGAGGACAGAGCCATTGTGAGAGAGAAACACAATTTTGTGAATCTAACCTCAAAAACTGGAGAAAAGTAGGAGCAGCCTCTTATGGGCACTGCCCCTTATGTGATCAGAGATGGTCAACAATGCTCTGAACCTTCGTTCTCTGGAACTGGATGCAGAAAAGGGCCTGGGAACCAGCCTCCCTGAAGGGATTAAGTCCTGAAATTTCTGAGAAGTGTTTTGAACAGTCTTGGGTAAGGTAGACTAACTAACTATATATATATATATATTTTAACGGTCTGTCTTTCATGTTAAACAAGGGTGTTATTTGTAAACAAGAGAAGAAAGCCTGTCTATTTCACCATTTGGTGTCAGAAAATTAGCCTAAGAGAGTTAACTGATTAACTTCCGACACCACTTTCAACCCAAATTAGGCCCAGGATTTCTTTAGCAGCCTTAGTATACTCATCCCACCCTCACCAGGAGGAAGAGGATGGCTGTTTTCATCTCATTTTTCCTATACCTACATTAGGAGTCTTTGGGACTGTCTTTGGGAAGTTTAGAACCGAACAAGACCTCAGGAACATTATAAAGCAACAGGAAACCCTAGAACAAATCCTTGTCAAAAAGAACTTTCCAGGCCTGGAAGTACTCCTCCTGAACCAGACTACTTCACCATACCTCTTGGCTGTTTACGAAACTTGAAGTCCAAATTAGGGATTTGATATCAGGTCAGTGTGTGTTATATATATTAACTCAATTTAATCTTTAAAATAGCACTATGAGGCAGAACAATCATTATCCCACTTTATAAATGAGGAAACTGAGGCTCAGAGAGTTTAGGTAACTTCTCCAGGGTCACACAGCAACTAAGTGGCAAAGCTGAGATTCAAGCCCAGAGAGCATGACCTCAGAGTTTATGAGTTTTCCTAACTGTCCTACATTTCCTAAAATATTTAATCCTTAAGAAAAGAAGATATGAATCTCTGATGTTGGAAATACAGGCAAATCAGTAGGGAGCTATTTTTAAGTGGGATAGCCTTCCTAACACTACCTACATCACACTTGGCAGGAGTCCATCGATTCCTGTTAGGCTCTCCCTGGTAGATACCCCAGGACTGCCAGCTTCAAGAAGTTTCTCCAATGCCCCACAGTACACCTTCCCTAGGACATCATTACCCTGACAGATTAAGTATCACGTGAGGAAACTACTCTCAGTCTCTCCAACCAAAATAGTTTACTCACACTTTCCAAGATCTCTGATTGTGAGCCTGAATAGAAAATTTTGTTTCTGATTAATAAGCACTCTTGCCTTTATGTTTCCAGAGAAAACATTCGTCTTAATAATACGATGCTTAATACTGAGATGTACATCAAAGGAAGGGATATGGCAGTGAAAAAACAGTGATGTTGGACCAAGTTAAAATGTCATACTTTTTAAAAGTCTTTACCTTAAGTAAAAAACTTATGCCCAAATTCTGTATTTGTAAAAGGTACTGCAATGCAGGGATTTTTGTTTTTCTTTTTCATTGGTGGTTTCGGGGTGCTTTTACATATTTTAGAAAAGTCCTGAATCTGGAATTGTTCAACCATCAGGCTGGCAGACCTTGGCACAGTGACATTACTGCCAAGTTCAGGACAAATCTGTTTCTTCCTCTGTTCCCATTAGAACCTTCATTCCTACATTTAGAACCTGACATGTGCCAAACAGCCCCATTACTTCTTGTCTGTCATTAAAATGTGCAGCTAAACACTGGGTTTGAAATACATCATTGCAACAGTCCAAACACTAACCCAAGGGTATTCAAGAATCCCCAGAAGGATCAGGGTGCAGGACTAAACTGACTCAAATTGGCCAAGATTCAAAATGATATTTAAAATCAAGCACACAAAAAAGGTTGTGCCTATGAAAAGAACTAGATTGACACCAATAAAGGCACAAAAGCTTGAGGCCTGTGTTTTCAAGGCTTCTGAGGACCTGCCCTTCTTTGCCTTTGCCTGCATGACTCATTCTTATGGGACAGAAAAAAGGGTGCTATTATGGAAGAAGCCTGGCCAGAGGTGTGCCAACGGACCAAAACCTTGCAGGAATGACTTTCCCTAACTCCTCCTTCCTGAAAACCAACTCGGTTCCAGTCAAATCAGAGGGAAGTTGGAGGTGATAGGATGAGGATACTGGAGAGGACATCTGGTT
This sequence comes from Rousettus aegyptiacus, assembly GCF_014176215.1. Lineage (NCBI taxonomy): Eukaryota > Metazoa > Chordata > Mammalia > Chiroptera > Pteropodidae > Rousettus > Rousettus aegyptiacus. The sequence continues at coordinate 64,038,686 of NW_023416285.1, read as the reverse complement.
ATTATAAAAATTGAAAATGTTTATTTTGACATTTCAATGTAATTTTACTGAGGAGCCTAAAACATAAAATCATCATGTGATATAACCTAGTCTGTCTGGTCAAATTATGTTGGGTTATGCTACAGTAATAAGCAACTTCAAAGTTGCAGTGGCTTAATCCAACAAAGGTTTATTTTCCATCACATTACCTGTTCATCACAGTTCAGTAGGGAAACCTTGCTCATCATAGTCTTCAGAGACACAAGTCTGCCATAGTCTTTAGCCACCATTTCTAAGCCATGGGTCAAATGCCAGAAGAGAAGAAAGCCCTGGAGGGTCTCAGATTGACAACTAAATGATCTAGCCTAGAAGTGACACCATTTGATTTGCTCACAATGCATTGGCCAGAACTAGTCACATGCCCCCACGCAAACACAAGAAAGCCAAGACACATAATCCTATGACTTACCAGTAATGACTAGCACTGACACCCTAGGTCACAACTCTAAGTAGCAAAGTTGGAATTCCAGAGTCTAACTTTCCACGCACCATGGCTTTAAAATAGGACTGGAGCTTACAGATCTTTGGCCAAACCTACTATGGATTTGATCCAGAAGGTTCTCGAGGATGGGGAAAGGAGAACCAATTAGATTGCTTTCTATAGCTTAAAAATCTAGCTTTGGCTAGATACCTCATTCTTACACAGAAGAGATCGGAATCCTTGACTTAATCCTCCCAAAATTAATTCTCTTGCTCATCTCGAAGTTCTCCAGATAGGAGAGAATTTGGAAACATACTAAGTGTTCTGGACCCTTTATGACCTGGTGACCTTGAATTCTTGAGAAATAAAAAACAGATCCTTGGAGCAGGACAGAAACCCTGGGGGACAATTTTCTAACATTGGTTCCAATTCCTGTGAGAGGTCTGTGATATCTGCATTATCTGTAAAATGCTAAAGAATACTTCTTTCCCAGGTGCTTATGGCTATTTTTAGAAATGTATGCAGATCTTACAATTTATAACATGTACATTTAATTTAAAAAGGGATACTGAATTCATTTTATCATTACATATTTTCTCAATCAACAGCTCCTCAAAGCACATATAGCATAGTTTGGGAGAGGGGTGAGGAGTGCCAGTGGTCTGCCAATTGTTTATTATTTTTTTTAATGATATAAAAATATAAAGAGGTCTTCATAGTGTTAGAAACCTCTGCTCCCTGCTCAGACCTTTTTGGTAAAATTTCTGGGCAAAGAAATGGAATAAGTAAATTTCAGTGGTTATTTCGGAAACTGATATTTGTCTTCTAGGAAAATTATGCCATTGAGGGTGGGGTGAAGTAGAAGGATGAGTGGCATTTTGACAATATCAGCTTAAAGCTCCATATAAACAAAAACCCTGCCTGCTGGCAGGTCAGTGTATGTGACATTTGGTCAAGGGCCATCGTGAAAAGCACTAAATCAACAATTATAGAGCTGAAATGAGGGGATTATACATACAAACCCTTCAGCATTCACTGCAGTGACTGAATACCTTACCATCACCTTTTCAGATGAGTCAGTGTAATCTTCCCAAAGTTGTAAATTAAATGAAGGGTAGATAGAGGTCAGGATCATGACAATACCCCAGACCCTGAGTTTCTGTCATGTTAGCAAAGACAATAAACTCCATCGTCTGGCCATTTCCATCTGTGGGGTGGCTGGTGGTGGTGCAGAATAGGGAATCAGAGCAACCTCCTTTCTATCTCATTTATATTTTTAGCCAGCACTCTCCTTCTTGGCAGGGTCTTCTGGAAAGGCTGATATATGCCAGCTGCATACCTATCTACCGTTGGGCAAAACCTCCCTGTCGATTGTTTTCCCTGTGAAAGTTACCACAGCTCAACATATGAGCTTTGTCGGTGAAACCAACTTGCTGCAGCAGTCATCATTTATAGGGCCAATGAATGGTCTATAGGCTGAAGGCCATTTATGACCTAAACCCAAGGGAGCAGCTTGCCATGAGGCTTGCTCTGAATGCTGCTCCATAGAGGTATAATGTTCTGGTTAATTCAATCAGATCCTCTATTTGGGGAAACATCAGTGGTAGGTCAACCACATGACAGCCTGTCATTTCAGATGAGGTTACTGTCATTGATCAAGTATGTACTATTGTTGGAATTTCTGGGAACCAGGAGGACTACATAGCCAATAAGGCCAAGGAAATTATTTCCTGTATTACCCTGAGTCCCCAAGTGTCTTTGACATATAACTCTTTCTTTTGTTTTTCTCTTTAGAGATCTATTAACACTATTCATTCACAGTATGGCAATCTTTTTACTTAAATGGTACACGGTGAGCAAAAAATGAAATAAAAATTCCATCCTCGGGTCATAGAACTGTTTATTCACATGGTTTTCCACCCAAGGGCCAAAGTTGGTTGCCATAAGTTCTCTTCCCAGGTCTAGGAGTCAAGACAGGGAAAGAGATTAAAGAAGGAAGATGGGACAGGTCTGCAGCTGCTGGCGTGGAAAAAGCCCACTGTGGGCAAAGACAGACTAGGAGAAAACATACAAATGAAAACACCAAATCCAGAAGGAGCTGACAAATTCCCAGTCCCAAGAGAAGCATCTGCAGCTTGCTCAAGCAATAGAAGCAGGAAGATGAGAGCAGACAGAACCCAGGGAAATTAGCTGATGTCTTGATTTACAGAGCCCGGCCGCCTCCACTTGGAAGCAGGTGGAGAAGTTGGCGAAGGGGAAAATGTTTAGACTTCACTTTCTGTGTTTGGTGTAAACCCAAGGGCCTCTTAGAGTCAAAAAATTATTGGAGAGTAAAGAGCACGAGCAGCAGAGGGAATTGCATCCAGACTTCGCTCAGCAAGCCATCTTCTGGTAAGATTAGAATCACGGAGCCCATCAGCCAGAACCCATCTCTGAATGTCCAGGGTGAATGGTTTACACACTCAAAAATAATCCACTGCAGCAGCCCTGGGAGACAATTCCTGAGCTAGACCCAAGATGAGGGAGGGCCCTGCAGGCTGCCAGAGAAAACCAACAGGACACTGTGAGCCAACGTAGTGAACCCAGATGAAAGAAAGGACTTAGAAGGAGGAGAAGGACAGCAGAGCACGTTCTCACCTATGAAGCAGCCCCTTGAGGCATGTAGTGGAAGAGCCTCGAATGCAGCCGACCCATCTGCACTATGAACAAGCTCCCAGGCAGTTGGTGCTGTGAGCCACATTTTGATGGATGGGAAGTTTTAGAGGACTGACTTGTGTGGCATTCTGTGGACATAGGAAACACAGTTTCCAATTTTCAAATGTTTTTGTAAATCTCTGAAAGACAAAAGTTTGCTGTGTTGAAGAAGGGGTAGAACTTGGGTAGATGATGAGCTGAGCTTTCAAGGCCAGCCTGCATTAGTGTCAAGAGGATATACTTTCAGGCTTCTGTGTTCTCTTCTCATATATCATGGCAGGATCAAGAGAAGAGTAAAAGGAATCTTTTGGAGGCAGGGAGATAGCTGAGAGTCCCGTTCTAATGGTATTGGGTGCCAGTCACCTGTGGGAGTGGAGCCCTTCACACAGACTCAGTCACAGCTGGCTCTGGAAACTTTTGTGTCTAGGGTGTGTGCATGCCTGTTATCTAACACTCTTATGCAGATATTCCCTTGGCCTTATTGAATGTATATCTGTGAAATAAATATCAATGCCTCAGTTTTTTTGCTGTTATATAGTCACAAAGCCTACAGCATAAGTTGTGACCTCTCTTGTTTCTGAAACTAGGGTCAAAGGAATTTTTAGTAATCCTAGACATTTTTCCTTTGAAGATTTTTTAAATGATAATCTAGAACAAAAGTTTCACCACTTATAAAGGCAAAACTTTTTGAGGGGAGTAATAACACCCATTTGAAAGTCTTCTCCCATAGAATAAAACTCGATTTTTTTAAGTCAACATCTTTCCAGATATGGTCTTCAGAAATATTAGGAAGTCTTCAAAAACCTTCTCAGGGATCTAGATAAATGGCTTTTTCCCACCTATTAAAAGTGAAAAGCGCTGTTTCAGTGCATTGCAATATAATAGTAGTTTTAAATATAGGATCTGGAAATGAAATTCTCCCTGGCTTTATAATGACTTTGGGTGGAACATCCCCAAGGATGAAATATATTGTGTGTCAATTCATTTGAATTCAATTCAGTGCAATAAATATTTATTGAGTTGTGGTTCTGATGCTGTGACAAGCACAAGGGAATAGAGAGTAGTAAAGCTCCTGGTCCTCTTGGGAGAGAATTATTGCACAAGAAACAATGGGAACATTCTCCCTGGAGGAGTTAGGAAACAATTCTCATCAGGATATTACTGGCAGGGAGAGAGGAGTGAGTGAGAGAGAGAGAGAGAGAGAGAGAGAGAGAGAGAGAGAGAGAGAGAGAACATCATAGACACAAGAAACAACATAAAAACAGAAATAGCATAGCCTGTAGTTTAACATGACTGGAACATAGAGATTGAGGGTAGAATGCCTGGGAAAAGTGAAGAACTAGGTAGAGAATTTGTATGCCACTCTGAGGAGCTTGGGCTTGTTGGCAGGAGAATATGGAATAGTTCTAGGCTATAATGTTTTTCTGAGATCTCTCTCTCTGAATATATTTATCACTATTTTATCTAGAAAGTTTGAACTCTCTCGAGGGCCATGTTTTATTGGACTCGCTCTCTAAAAATTATCATCTTAGCAATGGCACCAGAATTTCTATTAGAGAAAGAAATGTCTTTATTGGATAAAAATATGTTGGTAAAGCCATAGGGTAGATTCAAACATTTGAGAATTTTTCTTTATTGAGGAGAAAAAATTTGGGGTTTCAGTGTAGTTCTCAGTCCAAAAGAGAGTTGCAGAGTAGGGAGGGAAGAGAAATATGGGAAATGATGGTGGAAAGATAGCTTCCAACTCAACGAATCTTGAGGAAAGTTTTTAAAATCCATAAATGCTGTATGTAAGTGATTTTTTTTTTAATGGTGGTATACTGAGGACAGGTTTTAATTTCAGGACAGACTTAAATTGGGGGTGTAGGATGGAAGCTACACAGCAGAATGTGATTTATGGCCCTAAAACCATAAGGCCCTAGAAATGTGTAGCCATACTGGAAAGGATTTTTGATTTCCTGGACTATGGTTTTGAATTAGATCTTGATCTAAAATTTAAGTTTTAACTTGGCTAAGTTATGTTGCTCTCCTATTTGGTCAAACCCAAGTCTAGATGCCATTGTAAAGATATTTTTAGATGTGACTAAAATAGACTTTGAGTAAAGCAGATTACTCTTCATTATGTGAGTGGTCCTTATCCAATTGGTCGAAGGCTGTAGAAGCAAAGATTGAGGTTTTCAAAGGAGAAACAATTGTGCCTAAAGACTGAAATGTAGAAACCCTGCTTAAGTTTCCCTTCTGCTGGTCTACCCTGTAGATTTTGGATTCAAGACTGCAATATCAAGTCTTATCTGAATTTCCAGCCTGCCAGCTTGCCCTGTGGATTTTAGGCTTGCCAATCCCCATAGTTGCAGAAGCTGATTTCTAAAATCTCTCTCTATATATCTATAGATAGATTGTTGATAGGTAGGTAGATAAAAGATAGATAGATAGATAGATAGATAGATAGATAGATAGATAATGGATTAATCAATCAATTGATCTTATTGATTCTATATCTTTGGTGAACGCTGACTAATACAAGAGAAAGTAGATGCCAAAGATATCTGGGTAATGCAGCTCTATAGAAGGCAACAGTATATATAGCCAGACCTTAGGTAAGAGCAAGCTTTTTCTCACAATTTGAGAAAATGTCTGAAGGAAAGAGATTCAAATATGGTTCTTCCATGGCTTATTAAGGACTTTATGCTCAATACTTATGCTTAGTATGTACTCTGTGGCATACATTGCTAGATCTTGACCCAGTAGACATTCTCTCTTATTCTTTCTTAATTAAACAATCCTAATTTTATCTTGATCAGCAATGTCTACCTAAAATATTCAATTTCTCAGCCTCCTTTGCAGCTAGGGATGGTCATGTGACACAGTTACAGTCAGTGAGACTTAGAGAGAGTCATTGCATTTAATATTTGCAAAAGCTTTCAAAGGAATAGATTTGGCTGGCATGTTCTTTCACTGATCTGCCCTTTTCTCTTTCTGATTCTTCCTGTATGGAATGGAAATACAAAGCCTCATGGTACAGCAGCCATCTTGTAATTTTGAAGATGAAATCCACTAAGAATAGTAAAGCCGGAAGGTAGAACAAGTCTAAGCAATTGAAAATATTCATGATTATCAGCATCAGCCTCTGGGCTTCTTACCAAAGGAAACACTAAACTTCCTTGTTAATGCCAATCTGGTCAATGGCTTTCCACTTGCAGCTGAATGCATCCTTGCCAAGGTCTCAGTCACAGTTAGATTAAGCAAGAGCATTGTTTCTAGAAGCCGACAACAGTGAGGGACCTAGAGACCTGACTAACTTCTTCTGTGGCCCTTTTCCAATTAGCATATTAGGTGAGCTTAGATGACCATATGAACTATGCATCACCTTGAATGAAACACAGGAGAGGTAAGTTTATGAAGGTCGGAATTGAGAGTTGAATGGAGAAATGCTAAGGATGGGAGTAGGAGTAAGTGAGAGAATATTTTAAACTCTAAATGATAGTTTTAAAAGATAGAAGATAGTTAAAATTATAGCAAGTTCAGTACAAATTGTATACCTGGATCTGTAGTCCAAAAGGTGTCTGGTTTAAACTAGAAAGAAATGAATATTCAGAGATATAACCATCACATTTTTCATAAATAAAGACTGGTATCTCATTTGTTTTCTCTAACACTTTCACTTTATTTTTTATTCATTCATTCAACAAACATTTGTTAAGCAAATAGAGACTAAGAACACAAGGACCAGTACAATAAAGTTCTTGCACTTCAGGAGCCAACCACTGAGTGAAAAGACAGAAGTGTGAACATATAAACAATCAAACAGATCTGCAAGTGATGTAAAAAAGATATGAATAAGTAATGGACCACAGAGAGTGCCCAGAGGAATTAGGAACTACTCCATAGCATAGAAAACATCTGAGCTGGACTTTGAACAGGAGTTTCCTAATTAAAGAAGGGGCCAGCCATTTTCATTTCCTATATTCCCGTCTTCCTAAATATTAAAGGAGATTCAGTTAATTCAGATATCAGGGAAAACTTCTCTGAAGAAACTTCCCTTGATCTGAGAGGTGGGTGAGAAAGAGTTAATGCAGAAGGAAGAAAATTCTGGGCAGAGGGAGCAGCAGATGGAGAAGTTGGAGTATGACAGGCAAGAGGAGTTGATATGGTACTCAGATGAGACAGTGGAGAGTAAAATGAAATGAGGCTTGGGAAATATTTAGGAAATCAAGACAATATAGGGATAAAGCTGTTAAAGAGGATCCCCCTCTCCTTTTTTTTTTTTTTAAAGCAATTAGAAGTGAAATATTCTATACAGGTGGACCATATGATCATCTTAACTGCTAGCAATCTGAAGCGCTTAAAGAACTGCAGTTTTTCTCAGTAACCCTGGGATTCTGAATTCCCACTGCAACCTTTATAAAACCAAGCTGCAGGCTCATCATAAGTATCAGAATATTTTGTCATCTTTTTTAGCCCTATCATTCTTCTTTTCCATAAAGGTATTCTGGCAAAATTTAATAATGGTCAGGTCTAATTATGAATAGCCACTGCCCTTTAGACTTGCATAGGAAGCCCTTTCCACTGAGGAGGCCACCCTGTCAGTCTGTGAATGGCATCCTATGAAACCAAGTGTTAGACAAAGCACAGGGAAAGATGCAAATAATAGCAGGAGGTAATGATATCTACACATAACACAATCTCCATAAAAGCAGGAGCTGGAGCCCAGCAGATACCCCTGCACTGACAGCTCCATTTTATTCATAACCTACTAAATATATCATTTGCAACAGTTAGGATGTCAGGCTGTGACCTGAATTTTCAAGCATGTTGCTTGTACCATCAGCCATTAGCTTGGAGCAAGGCAAGAATTTAGGCATGGAAAACAAAGCTTACATAGTTGGTGTTTTAGGTAAGGAAAATGCCTTGGACTTCGGCCTAGCTGAGAAAGCTGCCTTTCTTTTTTTCATTAAGATTCAGTTATAACAATAGTCACAGAGATATAAAGTGCAACATAGGGAATATTGTCAATAATATTATAATAACTATATATAGTGTCAGATGGGTACTAGTCTTAGAGTGATCACTTCTTAAGTTATGTGCCTAATCACTATGTTGTATATCTGAAACTAATATAATACTGTATGTCGACTGTAATATAAAAATAAAAAAATAAGAACATGTTGACACAAATACACATACAAGCCCACACACACAGAGGACACACAGGAAAAATTCTTAAAGGGTTTCAGTGAGAAACTCTTTAGAAGCAAGGTTCTCAGAGCACATTTTATTCAAAAAGGTAAAGAAATTCACTGCAGGGTAAAGGAAAAAATGCAAGTGCTGAAGACTACAATAGGAGACGGGCCATGATTCTTTAGGAATCTCAGATTATTCTCTAGGGAAAGAAGGACCTGAGGTCAAATGGGAAAATGTGGGAAAAAATGAAATAGGGCTCTGCCTTAAATTGCAAGCAGCACTTTGAGCTTTGCTGTGCGTTTGGTAGGAAGTGGGGGAACTGGGTTCTTTTCTAGAAACCTGCCTTGGATATGGGAGTGGATTTTGAAAGCAAACAAAATCCGTTTTATCCTCAAACTTGAAAAGGCTTTCTTCATAATCAAACTGCTTACCTGGCCTTTGCTTTGCCCTATGGCAAACAGGCCTCTTAAAGATCAAGGCTAGATCGTGATGCTAAGAAGTGAGCATGTAAACAGCTTAAATGCAGCAAGTGGCTAAATCCTTTTAGAAGAACTCAGTCTCATTACCCTACGAAAAGACAAGCAGTATTTTCTTGTCAACACTGAGAAGTGGTGAATGTATGATTTCTCTTCTCTACCACCGTCACACCTGGGGTGAGGGAAATCTGGCATCACCCCAGTGGCGTCGGGGAGGAGGAGGTAGGTAGTAGAGTATGGTGGACTGTGGCATTGTGTGTTGTCCCTTGGTTTTCTCCTGCTTACACAGGAAAGAATTACAGATCAGCGAGATTGACAAAAAGTAAGATTCATTGAAAGTACATTTTAGAAGGAGATGAGCCATGCTAAGGAAGGCTGTAGCCCTGTGGAATTTAGGAGGTAAAGAGATAAGATAGTACACCCCAAGGGAGGGACAGGTTTCCAGCCAGGAGAGCTCTAACAATGAAGAAATGGGAAAGTCTGTTTATATCTGGGCCGTGATGGGAGGTCCTAGATGATCCATATGTGAGGTCACCTTGACTGACAGCTGGCTGCTATGTAACTTTTTGTCTACTGCGCATGTGCTTCTTTACCTAGAATTTAGTCTGTTATAATTAGATTCGTGAACTTCTAAGGATAGTCACGATACTATAACGATGGTAATAATGAGGCTGAAGTTATGAGCAGTACTTTCTGCACATGCATTTATAGCTGGTTTAGCCGGCAGCTCTTATGGCCTTTGTACTCTAGGATTTGGGGTAATTTATAACCCTAAAAGGGAATTATCTCTGGGAAGTCCTTAAGGAAGGTCTTCGAGGGAAGTTTCTATGGTTACAGAACTGGGCCTTGGCTTCTGTCACTCATGCCTGGCTAACTACCTAGCACCACCTATCCCAATCAGAAGATCCCTTTTACCTTCCCCATTCCATATCTCCTCATGCTCTCTCTCTCTCATCCTCCTTACTTTCATCAAAACATTTCCTAAGATGCTTTTGCTTAGTGATAACATTTTGGGATTAGAAATATGCTCTCTCAAAGCAGAAGTAGAACATGGCTTGTTTGCAGGTACAGGTTCTAGAATTATACTTCTCACTGAACATCTACTATACACGTGTAGGACTAGTTTTTTGGTTGTTGTTGGTTGGGCCCCTTAATGGACATATGATTTGTCTTCTCAGCAGCTTTTTCTTTGTAGAATGGCCTCTCCCTATTCCATAACAATTATACTCAGTCTGTGTTTGTGTAGTTTCTCTTCCGTGCCCCTTACACTAGGAAAGGGCACTGGGCCCAGGCCTGGTCAATCACAATATTCTAAAATTCTCTGTAGAGTGATTGGCTCAGGGACAAGCTTGTTGCAGTTGCTGACACTTGGAGATTCTTAATTCCCTTTAATTGCAGCTCTCTGTACCCTACTGCAGTAAAAAAAATTTTAGTTAATACAGCAATTAGCTTTCTCCTTTGTTCACAAACATAATTGTAATTGAAAATGGATGTGCATAAACAAATAGTTCCTCATTTTCAATGACTGATTTGATAAGATTGTTGCTCATAAATGCAGGCTTGACTCAGGTAAGGCCTCCTGGGAATGCACAAAGATTTAAAAGACAAAACCGATATGAGTCACCTTAATACAAAAATAAACTCTCTTCGCTCTCCCACCCAGAAACACATAATTTGACTTAACAAAACTGCACACACACTATTTTTTTTGTATGTATTTTTCTCGAAAAGAAATTTTACTACTGATGACAAAGCCCTGAAAATATCCCTTTTGAGTATAGAAGAAACTTTCCTTACTCACAGTTTGAGTTGTGGAAAATTATTTGTGCATCCATTTATTAGTAAATCCACAATATTGCTGTAAAACAACATTTGTCCCTTAATATCCACTTCCACCTTAAAAAGAAAATTGCAATAGCACATCTATTTTCAATAGCCCTTTCACATTTGTTGCTTTTATACTCACCGGATATAATGAGTTCAATAATCGGAGAAAATGCCTCAGAAATTAAGCAGAAATCATTGAAGTGCTCAAAGATTAAAATGACTAGGCATGGTTGTTATGACCATCTTTGATGATAAGCAAAATAGACATTATTTTTATTTATAGCAAAACTTTGTTTCAATTCATGCAATTAACTTTACAAATTCAGAATTAGAAAAGTTTCTATACCTATTAATAAAGTAGTGTATTCGCACTTCTGGGAAATTTGGGATCAGATTTTAAAACTATTTAACAGATTTGGAACATTATCGGTTCCCTAAGTTTGGATCCCATCTCCTGGAAAGGCACTTACTGTGGTAAAAAAAAAAAAAAAAAATAGTGAAGACACTTTTGTTGATGCCCCTCTGTGCAGAATACTGAAGAAGAGATAGAAGTTGCTTTGGGTAGATGCTGTCTGCATGATTGCTAGTGCCAATTCCAGTTCTGAGAGTTTATGGTTCTATCTATTTTTTTTGCTCCACACATGGCAAGAAACCTTGATCATAATTTGGCTCCCCATACAGCTTGCCTTTGGACCTGAGCATCTGGTCCTCTTTGTATTTAGCATATAACATACTTGTTAAGAATTCAGGCCCAAGATTCAGAGAGGCCTGAGTCCACATTCTGCCTCTGCTTTTGTACTAGCTGTGTGATCTTAAGCAGGTATCTACATTTCTGAGCCTCTGGTTTTTTAATCAATAAAATGAAGGCAATAACAAACGTCTTCCTCATGCAAGTGTTACTATGATTAAGTGACACGATGCATGTAAAGTGCTTAGAACATACTTTGGAACACAGTATATTTACTCTAGTTGCTATTACTATTATAAATAAATTAAAAGGCATTCTGATTTAAATGTTCTCTTTTTAAAAACAACTTATTTTAAAAGAAAAATCTCAAACAAATACTAACGCAGAGAACTGTATAATGAAACCTCATGTGCCCATTACCCATCTAAAACTAGAAAGGGCCATTCTTGTCTTGTTTATGTACCTATTCACACCCTTATACAACCACCCACACCCCCCAGCAAATCTCAAACACAAAAAAATTCCATCTGAGATTTACATACTTCTTGATTAGGGAGAGAAAGTCTGCTTCTAAAAGACTGATCAACTTTAGCTGTGTTGTCAAGTTGGACCTTAGATTATCACAGTGAATTTTTCTAGGTTGACCTGTTTTAGAATGAGTTACAAAGAACATTTTTCCACAGTGCGTTTATAGGTTTTGTGCCAAAAGGACAGAGTTCTTTGGTTATTGAGTTCTCAAATTATTGAGTTAAAGAATGCCATTTTGTTTTATTCTAGGTGCTCTTCAGAACATTTATTAGTCTCATATCAATAGTCTTTAAGAAGGGGAGTTGATGTGAAAAGAATCTTAAACATATTTAAATCTGCAACTACCTTTTCCAGAAACATCTTGGGAAACGTGTACTCACAGAACCACACTTTGGCCAACTCAGAACCAGACAAATATCACTTTGCAGGAACCTATTTGGGTAGTCAGATGGTCTTCTCTAGGCCACGCATTTGCACTTCTTTTGAATTTCTGCAGTGCTTTTTTCCTTAGTGCAACTGGAAGCAAGACTCTTGAGTTCTAGGACCACTTCTCCCACAAGTAAAGGAGAAGTGTTATAGATTCTTTCCCTATCTTGATGCATAGGGATATTAAAATAGACTGAGAAGTGGGGGAAGACTTCTCAGTCTATTTAATGTGAAATATAATGTCCTAACAGCCTCGCCTCCTAAATCCTGAATTCCTAAGCAGTAGCAACCAGTAAATGGAACCCTGCGAAATTGAGCCTCTATATGTTTACACTGTTACTGGACTATTAGCATTAGGTAGGAATTTGTGCTTAATAAAAAGGAGAAATAGAAAACTTGGGAGATGTTGAGAAAATATTGAGTCAAAGTTCTCCTCTGAGGAATACTGTAAAGAACATGCATAGCCTGTTCTTTACGAGATGATCGTGCTGTCGTGTATACTTCTGTGAATTTTGCTTACTAAAGGTGGGGAGGCAGAAAGCGGAAGCTGTGACAAGGTGTGGCAGACATTGCCATGTCCAGTTCTCTTCTTCTCGGAACTTGGAAGACTGCTTCTTACATTCCTTGCAGTAAAATAGAGACATCTGACTAGTTCTGACCAAAACAACATGAGCAAAAATGGCCTTATTTTCTTGTAGGCTGCATTAGTGGGAAGTCAGGCATGATTATTCAGGCTTTCATTTTCTTGCCACCGTGACCAGGGATTCGTTTGCATATATCAGATGATACAGATACAAAATGGAGGAGCATGGTCAATGTGGGGGCCCTGAGTAACTGAGCAGCAGGGCCCTCAGTGACCCAAGATGAACATGTACTATGAACACGAATAAACCTTTGCTGTGTTAAGCTACTGGTATTTGGGGGGTTTATTTGTTACCAAAGTATAACTGGTACTTCCTGACTGATACGAGAAGCACAGCTTTTCACTTTGAACCTCCACTAGCCTTCTCCACACTCGAACAGGCTATCACCAGCACAAGTTGTATCATAAAAGGCATCTAGCAGCAAACCATAATGGAACAAACTTATGGATATTTTCAACTAGAGCCTGATCTCTAGTGATAATAAAAAAGTACGAAAAACGTATTAGATAAATGTGAATTTCTGAGCCTCTTCTCTCCAAAGCCACTAAGTCAATTTATCTGAGTTCACTGACATTTCTCTTTATCCATCATACAAAATAGAATGAATACCAAGTAGAATGAATACCTACCGAGTAATAAATAGGAGCCAACATTTACTGAATGATTAATCTATACCAGGCATTTTCCCAGGCACTTTAGATATATTATCTCATTTATTCTTCATAAAAGCAGATATCAGTACTAATATTATCACCCCTATTTTATAGATCCTGACCTTACAGAGAAAACACAGGGAGTTTGAGCATCTTGCCCAAAATCACAACAAGTAGAAAGCAATAGAATTGGAATAAAATTCAAGGTAGCCCACATTCTAGTCACAATATTATATAGCCCACGCATTGCTTTTTAAATTATTAAGAACTTTTTTTTAAATAGCAGTTTAAGGGTCACAGAAAAATGGAAGAAAAGGTAAAGAGATTTCCCATATGCCCCCTGTCTCGACTCATTCATAGCCATTATCAACATTCCTCCCACTTCATGTGGTACAATTGTTACTATTAGTGAACCTACATTGACACATCATAATCATCCAAATTTTGTAGTTTCTATTATGATTCACTCTTGGTATTGTATATTCTTTGGTTTTGTTAAAATATATAATGACATGACACATAATCATTATTGTGGTCTCATAGAGAGCATTTTCACTGCCTTAAAAATCCTCTGCCTATTCATTCCTTCCTCATCTCCCCAGCCCTTGGAAACCACTGGTATTTTAGTCTCACAAGCTTTGCCTTTTCTGGAATGTCATATAGTTCTTATTATATACAATTGTAGCCTTCTTCAGATTGCCTTTTTTTTTTCACTTAGTACTAAGCATTTAAGTTTCCTCCATGTCTTTTCATGGTTTGATAGCACTGAATAATATTCCATTATCTGTATGAATCACAATTTACTTATCTATTCACCTACCCAATGACATCTTAGTTGCTTCCAAATTTCAGTAAATATGAATTAAGTTGCAATAAACATCTATGTATGGGTTTCTTTATAGATATATTTTCAACTTATTTGGGTAAATACCAAAGAGCACAATTGCTGTATCATATAGTAAGAGTCTGTTTAGTTCTGTAAGAACCTGCTAAACTGTTCAAAGTGGGTATATCATTCCACATTCTTACCAGCAATGAATGAGAGTTCCTGCTCCTCCATGTCCCTGTCTGCATTTGGTGTTGTTGGTGTTCCAGATTTTGGGCATTCTAATAGGTGTGTAGTAGCATCTCATTATTGTTTTACTTTGCATTTCCTTGATGACATATGATGAGGAGTATCTTTTCATATGTCTATTTGCCATCCTTATATCTTCTTTGGTAAAGAGTCTGTTAAGGCCTTTGGCCCATTTTAAAATCAGGTTGTTTGTTTTCTTATTGTTATGTTTTAAAAGTTCTCCATACGTTTTGAATAACAGTTCTTTGTCAGATGTGTCATTTGCGAATATTTTCTCCTAGTCTGTGGCTTGTCATCTAATTCCCTTGACATTGTCTTTTGTAGAGTAGAAGTTTGTTATTTTAATCAAGCCCAGCTTATCAATTATTTCTTTCATGGATTGTGCCTTTAGTGTTGTACCTAAACAGTTATCACCATGCCCAAGATCATCTAGGGCTTCTCTTATGTTATCATCAAGGAGTTTTATGGGTTTGCATTGTACATAGTTCCTATGAACTACAGATCCCAAATTTGTATCTCAAGCCATGAATCTCACCAGATTCCGACTCATGTCTAACTGAAACCTCTAAGTATGCACACATGAATACTTCAAAGAACATATTCAAAATTCAATACCATATCTTTCCATAAGTCCTGATTTTATTTCTATATTTTGTGTTTCATGCAATTTTACCATCATTCTCAACATTTAAAATATAAATATAAAAGTTGTCTCTCACCCTTTAGGTCCAGCTACCTACCAAGTCCTGCCAACTGTTTACCTTATTTATTTCTTGAGTCCCACCTCTCCTCTCCATCTGACCTCTGTCTTAGTTCAGTATCTGAGGATTTCTAATCCAGACTATTGCAATAGACTCCTAATTGGTCTTTTTATTTCTGGTTTTGCCATGGACTGGGACAGAGGTTAACAGGCTCAAGAGGGCAGAGAGCAAACGTGGAATATGGTCTAATTTAAAGAGGAATCTTGGGGTTAGAAAATGACTTTCTGGCAATATTGAAATCTTCAAAACTAGAAAGTTAGCCTCAGCAAAAATTAATATGCTCCTTTTCTGCTAGTGATAGTAGACAGGATTAGTCATAATGGTGCCTTGGGTAGATGGTAAGTAGGCAGACCACAACCTCTGATGGCCTCTGTCTTCTCGGGGGGCAGAGAGTAGAGAATGAAAACCTGTGCAATCAGAGGCGGACAAAGGGGTTCAACTGAGTGGGGCTAAGATGGACTTCCTGGCTAACTCCAAGACTCGGCCCAATGAATAGTAGGAAAGCAGCAAGTGTACCTCCAGGATCGTGCTAGTTCGCAAAGTGTATAAAGTGTAAGAGGGGAAGTTTGGGCTTAGATTATTTACCTAGGAACTCTCAGTGTCTGTATGTGGTTCAAACACTTTTGTTTCATATAAACGTGATGTAGTCATCTATAACATTAATCAAACTTCTTAATATAATTCTGTTTAAGTATTTGTTTTATATTTCAAATATTTCCAAGAATGATGTATATGTTGCGTGGCAGGGGGGTGGAGTGTCTGGGAGTGCCAAGTAACAATGTTCCACGCAACCAGTTATCTAAAAAATACAACACAAATAAAGAAATTCCTTTGCACTGCCACCAAGGTTTATTCATCTAAAATGCAAATCTGACAAATCTGCTAAAAACACTTCAGTGACTTCTAATCGCCTGTAGTAAACCTGACATCCTCAACATCCTTGACATCCTCAATGGTCTATAAACCCCATATACCCCCCCCCCCCCAAGATACTGCTCCTTCAGTCTCTCAAGCTTTATCTAACTTTTGCACAGAAGGTGGGTCCTTTCTTATAGTTAACTCTAGATGCTGCAATTGACCGTGAGCTTCATAGGCAAGAAGTCTCTCTGATCTATCTCTGTGACATGATTATTCAGTGCAATGGATGACTCAATGTAAGTGCTCAAAACAAGTTAGCTGAACAATTAATTTATGAAGGAATAGCAAACTTTTTCTGTAAAGAGCTAGAGAGCAAATGTATTTGACTTTGCAGGACATAAATTCTCTGTTGCTACTACTCAGCTTTGCCCTTGTAGCATGAAAGTAGCTATAAACAATATAAAAACAAATGGGCTTGACTGTTTTCTAGTAAAACTTTATTTACAAAAACAGATACAGGGCTGGATTTTATCTAGGGCCATGTTTTGCCAACTCCTGAATTAAATGAATGAATGAATATGCAAATTGCCTTAGAATCACTTGGTTTTGACACTAAACCTTCTTTTCCTGAAAAGCAAACTTTCCAGGGTGCTCAATACATAAATTCTTCATGAGTTCCTGAAGCGAAGACCAGTCCAAAGGATGCTCTGAGTGGACAAGGTAGCACAAAATCTGTTTATTTTGTCATTCAACAGCTTAAGTAAAATGATATAGGTGCATTGTAACTTAAAGGATAATTGTGGCAGCTCTCGAAAGTTGTTAAAACTAAAATATACTATCAAGTGTATTGAAAAGAGGAACAAACTTCCTGATGTTCACGGCTGTGACATATTGTGACATACTGAAGCAGATACTTTAGATTTCCCAATAACACAGGATCCCACAGAAAATGAAAACAAAAGACAATAGAACAAAAAGTTGAGTTCAAGCATGGTTCAAGGATGTGTACCACAGCCATGATTAAGGTTTTTTAGAGGTCCGTGGGGATGGAAGTGACTGTGAATAACTCAATTTTTGGAAAAGTCAGGCATCCTAAAGAAGGTTCTTAAAGCTGGATCCAAATGCTAACTTTGACATTTATTAGCAGTGAGATTTTGAAAATTACTTAGCTCTTCAGGGCCTCAATTTAATATCTATAAAATGAGCATAATGATATCTATATTCCAGGGTTGTTTTAAGGATTACAGTGAATGCGTACTTATACATATATATTTGAAGCCCTGAGGAAAGCATAGGAAACACTATTGAGCATCTTTTTGAGCCAGGCAGTGTGCTGGGTTTTTCAGTTTTGTCTCATGTGATCCTATATAGCACTTATCACTGTCTCACACTACCTTATACATTTATTTGTTTATTTGTTACTGTCTATCTCTCTTCCTCACTAAAATGTAAGAACCATGAGAGCAGGGACCAGCTTACTTTCTGAACAAAGACAGAGCAGACTTCAGGCTCAAAGCCTGTGACAGTAAACACCATCCAGCTAGAACTGAATGATATTTGTTTTTTTGTTTACATTAATTTTTTTACTGTATTCTTTCATTTAGAACAAGTAACATTGAGTTTCTATTCATGGCTCTAACAAAAAGCATCCTTTTAAGTTAAACTTATTTGAAAAATAAATTCAAATATGAATATAAATTAATTTAGGTTTATTTCTGTAAAAATTAGGCAATTTAAAGAAAATTATTAGGTAAGTGATAGTAAAGATGGTATGCTGATATGACAAAAAAGATGTATAACTATTTCTCAAATAGCTGAAATTAAAAGCTTGTTGTAGCATAGGGTCTCCAAAGTTTGTTTTTTTTTGTTTGTTTTGTTTTTTTCCCATGACCTTCAGGCTATGATTTAGTGCTTTTGTAAGGAATGGACTTACATCGTAAGCAAAATAAGTCATAGATATGCTCTTGTCTTGGGAGGCCAAGTTTTGGGCAAAAGAAAGGGCAGTCTGTAAGCAGCTGTCTAAGCCTATCCTTCCTACCCAAAAGGGAAAGGCTCCAAGTTCTTGTATTTTCACTTCTCCCTCATCTAATTTTGTTCTACCAGCAAATTTCTGTCCAGAAACTTTCTAATCAGACACCAAACATCTTGGAGCCAGACACCGTGCAAGTAAAAACAAAATAACAAAAATGAGACTTGAAGAAGAAAGCAAATGAAAATGAGAAGCAAGTTCGTCAATCTTTCGTCACTTGACCAGGATCGAACGCCAGGCATGGGGACATCATAAGGCAGGATTGCATCTCCAGTCATGAGTACCAAGAGTCTCTCCTTTTCCTGTTTCTCGTTCCCAAGTTATTTTCTCTCACTTTTTTTTTTTTTAAGGAAAAAATTCAGTACATACCCTGATGAAACCTTTGGGTCTTGCTCAATTCATTTTCAATTACACTGGAATGGGGTAAATGGGGTGAGGAGAAGACATGTCAACTTCTCAGCACTATCTTGTTTTCAGCAAATTTCCTAAATCATGATGGAAACTGTCCTGATGAGAGCAATATTTTACATGTTGAGATGATGGTCTTTTATGTTAATGCTTCTCAAAGTTTAATGAGAATAGGAATCACTGCATGATCTGATTCACTTGGTCTGGGGGTACACAGGAGGGTCTGCATTTCTAACCACCTCCAATGATGCTGGTGATGCCAGCAGTGCTGATCTGTGTACCATGTTATGAGTAACGAGGTTATATCATCA
Organism: Rousettus aegyptiacus; assembly: GCF_014176215.1. Lineage (NCBI taxonomy): Eukaryota > Metazoa > Chordata > Mammalia > Chiroptera > Pteropodidae > Rousettus > Rousettus aegyptiacus. The sequence continues at coordinate 64,019,667 of NW_023416285.1, read as the reverse complement.
TTTTCATCATATGACACAGCATTTATTAAGCATCTACCTGCGCTACGTTCTGACCTAGATGCTGAATTATCATTCATTTTTAAACAAAAAATACTCTTCTAGATCCTGGGAAAAATATGAAGGTGATTAAGATTGGATTTCTGCCCTCAATAAGCTTACCAATTATGTGTAAGACCAAAGCCAAAGACATAAAATAGTACTATATTACGTAAAAAAGCTTCTGTAATAAGGGCGCAGGATACACACACACACACACACACACACACACACACACACACACACACACACATTAAATTTATGGTAATCAACTTAAAATATTTATTAAATTATCTCTCACACATGCATGCATATGTGCATATACACACACTTATACTCACTATTCTTATAACTTAAAGTTCGTTATATTTAGTGCTGATAACACATATCTAAATTCTTTAGATGCTAATGGGAAAGCATTGAGGGGAAGTAGCTAATCATTTAGCTAGACTTTGAAGGACAAAAATGAAAAGAGCTGAACATTTTTTAAAATTCAATTTATCCTCAAAAAGCTCTTCTCTGAGGTGTTCAGAGGAGGCATCTCTTATCACCCATTACTGCTGAAGTTGGTCACATCTTGGCTCTTGTGATCAATTTGGATGGAACCCTTGTTCTATATGCATATGTGTGGTGTAAAACCTAATATTAGGCCCAAAATTATGCACTCCCTTGACATCTGGAGAAATAGGGATAGCTTCGAATGGCCTAACTGCAAATAACCCTCTCTACTCTGCTCCTACAAATAAGGTCCTTTAGCTAAACAATCCTCTTTATCAAGAGGATCAGGCACAGGTCCTGCTTATCCCTGAGTAATGGGTTTCAGTTCTTTGCCAGCCTCTGGAGTTATTCAAACAAGCCAATCACATCTACACCTCTTCCCTGTGGAAAATAGCACTTCACCCGCTTGATACTATAAAGCCTGTCTCCCTGACTGTTCATTCTGTTCCTGGGTATAACCCCTGGGTGACCTTGCAGAGTGTGTGTGGAGTTCTCCTCCCCTGGGCTGTGAATATGCATGCTCAGTAAATTTCTGTAGATCTCATCTGTTCAGTGTTAGGTACTTTGTGTTCAGCCATCCCCATAATTCTAGGATAGGGATCTCTTCCTCACCAGTGAGGTAAAAACAATATGTAATCTGGCTTTGAGTGGGATTCCGGTTTGATGCATGTACTGAATGACATGCAAGTGTGGTTTGCTGCACAAAACATGGATTTCAAACAGCTCTGAGGTTTCCCTTATTCCAATCATTACCACACAGGCATTCAGGCATGGGTTTATGCTAATTCTCAGATGTCTTGATATTTAAAACCTTTTGATTGGACATTAGATTTCCATTTCAGTAATTCTTTTATTTATATTAATACTGTTAATTGTTTAACACAAAACTGGACATATTTTAACAACTCTTACATATTATAATTTATCCTGGAACCAATTTGAATTGTGCTCAACTCAATACCATAATCATTACTAAAATGCAAACACCAAAAAGGTTTTTAGCAACATTATTTGTTATAGCTCCAAACTGGAAGGTCCAGAAAGACTTAATGTCTCAACTCAAACGTCTGTCAAGAGTAGAACAGATAAACAAACCACGATATATTTCTACAGTGGAATACTATTCAGCAATGAAAATCAACTATAGCCACATGCAATAACTTGGGTAAATCTTAGAAACACAATGTTGAACTAAAGAAGTGAGGCACAAAAGAATTCATATGTACAATTAAATTGTTAAAACCTTAAAGCAGTCAAACTATTTAGTAGTCATAATAGTGGCTAACTTCGGGGAAGAGAAAGGAGAAAAACTGAGGGAGGGATTATGGGGCACATTTAATGGTTTGTTTCTTGACCTGGGATATAGTTTAGTGGGTATGTTCATTTTTTAATATTTTTTTTTGTTTTGCACATTATTTTCTCTCTTTTCTGTATGTATATTATATTTCAATAAAAATATATATGTTAACAGTAAAAAAGTCAATTTCTTTTCAACCAGCTAAAAATTATTTAGTAAATGCTTATTATATGCTTAACATGAGGGTTCTGTGGTGAACAATGCAAGCATGGTCTCTATAGTATATCGAGATAAGAATTGGTCACTAAAAATTGATGCTCTGGGTAGTAAGTGATAAAGCCCCTAAGAGATGTACATGCAAACTGTTGCAGGATTTCCAATGAAGGAAGAATCATTTCCTGCTGGGTATCAAGAGAGGTTTCATGAAGGAGGAGGTACTGCAGCTGGGCCATGAGAGTCAGGCAAAATGTAGATACGTAAACATGGCAAAAGGTGTTGTAGATAGAGAAATGGTACCAATAGAATGAGTCTAAGGTGGTGGATGGGGAAGTCAAATGCTTTAGAATGGCTATAGCACAGGAATGTGGTGGGAAATGATGGGAAATGTCAACAAAAAGGTAGTTGGAGATGAGTCCTGGAAGTCTCTGAGATGTTAAAGAGGTTAGGTTCTAGCCTTCAGAGGGTGGGTTTAATGAAGGAGAATTAAGCATAAAGGAGATAGAAATAGGTGCAATATAGCCATTAAATCATAGGTGGGAAGACTAGCTATGGGGAAATCAGATGAGGGACTATGGCTTTAATCCAGGCCTGAGGTGTCAAGTGATTGAATGCATGTGCCACCTGATGTTTCAATCCCAGCTCTACTATTTCACTGATGTATAAACTCTGATAAATTGATTTATTTCTCTAAGCATTAGTTTGCCCATCTGTAGAATGGAGACTGACACAGGATTATGCTGAAGATTATGCATACAAATGAATATAAAGGACTGAGTACACTGCTCATAATAGAAACCCGATAAATGGCTGTTGTCCTTGTAATTATTATTACCATTCTAGCCAGGCCTAACTCAATTTTCTTTGGGGTTAATTTAAATGAGGTTCCTTTCAACCAGAAGCTGCCCATAAAATTTTAAGGAAGCAATCTCCTTCAACCAAGTAAAGATCTTTCAAAATTCTTCCCAAACATAGTTTATAAAAATAAAACAAACTAAACATCTCTGTGTGTGCATGAATGTGTGCACTTATACCTCACTGTATATTCCCAGCATTAACTCCAAAATGACACCTTTCTGGAAACTGATGACCATGATCATGTTTTGAGCTAGACTGATGACTATCCTCCATCAAGTCCAAACACAGCTTTTAGGTCATGAGTCACACCAATGATTGCTTCTGACTGGAAGAGATGTTTTTTCATGAGGGCATTTTTTATATTTATTTAACATAAGACACACTCTGACTCAAAGTGTGGTTAGTGTCTGTAACAAAATCCATGTAAATAGGTCTCCCACGAGCCATTGCAAAGATCTTCAGTAACTTCATGCATAATGGAAGCTTATATAAGTATGTGTTGCCTCAGGCAGGTGCCTTTTCAGAGCTCCTGAGGGTTTCTCTTGTGATTTTTGTGTTCTCTCTCCTTCAGATGTTTGGGCTCTCTGAGCTGTCATCCCACAGAGATTATTTCAATCCTGGATTGAAAAGCCAGTCAAAAAAAAAAAAAAAAGCAGAAAGTGAACATTTATTTTTTCCCTCAGAATTAATTTGTCTGACATGAAACTCACAAAATGGTTGTCAAGAAAATAGATTTAGTTTCATGAAATAGTGAAAAGCTATCTATACTTTTAAAAGATATATTGTGAATGTGAGACTGTAATTCAAGATGTCATAGACTCAACTTAGTTTTAGTTTATTTTAAATGTGGGCTGGGTTTAATATATTGTGTTTCTTATGTGGAGGCCATTTATCCGATAACCTTTCCAAGCTACAGTATAAGGAATAATCACTCCCCATGACTTCATACACAATTCTAACCAGAGTGGTATCTGTATTCCCATGTTAAAGAAGGTTATAAGCAAGAGGGAAGCTAGAATTAGACATATTGACAATTGTAAGCAATGATGGCTGACAAGGTGACAGAGTGAAATAATAAGAAATATCTAAAGTACATGAATAAAAACACAAAGCCAACAGTGTGAAGTCATTAAGTGTAGAGACAAAGCAACTCCCAGATCATACTGAGAAATGTTTTAAATTGTCATTGTACATACATCATAAAGCCATTGTACATTTAAAAATACTTTTCATCCAAAATGGCTTAAACTGATTTCTGATCCTTACAAGGATAATCTTCAGACATTTAAAATTGTACTTATGTGTACGGGACTCATTCTTCAGTATCAATAACTAAAAGAGATGTTAGTACATATTTATAAAAATGACAGCATTTATCAGCTCAATTAGTCTAAAAAATAAAAACATACTATGAGATCTGTTAAAGAATCTTCCCTTTTAAGTTAATTTCCAATGCATGGGAGTGTTTCTTGGAAAGTGTCTTGCAAAAGATGGTTTATGGGGTAAAAAAGGCCAAAATAATTTAAGGCTTATTCATGATACATATTAGCTGTATTACAGTCTCTGAGAAGCCCACAGTAAAGAAACATTCTAATTTTGTTAGATCTTTTCTTTCCTAAACTTTTGCCCAATGAATAATTTTTCATGTAAAGATTATCCCCATTTTACTTGCACTTTTAGACATACTGATTTCTTGCAATGTTTCTCATTTCACTCAAGAATCCGGTAGGAAACAGATGATACACTCAAAAGAGTTTAACTGAAGCGAGTTTAATGAAGGGACTAAACTCGCATATATAGAGAAAGACGTGGTCAGAGGTAAGAGAACCAACAAGAATCCAGGTGTTAGCAACAAGAAGCTGTCATCATCCCTAGGCCTGAAGACTCAAGGGGAGCATACAGTGTTACCAAAGTTTGGCAAGGGCTGGGGTGGTGGAGAAGGAGCCCTCACCAGCAAATGCCGCTAGTGGTGCACTCTCTGGTAAATGTTCAATAACCTGCTCTTCGGGAAGAAAAAATGTCTAATTGTAATACTTGCTGATTTTTAAGGAGTAAATCTTCCTGTGATGGCCATTTTCAAGCTACCAATGTGAATCAGTGAATGTGAAGTTGAGGAGAGATGCAGTGCAGCACAACTTTATATAGCTTTTCTATTACACAAATATAATAGATACTTGTAACAAGAGTGTACATAATAGTAAAATGCAGTAAACTAATTAGGAAGTGATAGGTTTTGAGTATTTATTACTTTTAATATAATTTATTTAATTGCAAATTTATGTACTTTATTTTTAAATACTAGCTATGTTTACAAATGTAAAAATTAATAAGCAGACACCTCATTTAAAAGAGACTTGGGAGACTAGTGGAGAGAACCCTGATACGCATGTCACTCAACACACACTACTGACCCCAATAGAAAAAAACATACCTTGCATCTTTGACAGGAGGTGATACTAATTTATTACCTTAGCAGAAGGAAGAAAAGATTCCTACTTGCCCAGTAACAACTCAGCCAATAGGAGACTGACATAGTTCAGCCAATAAAAAATCGCTCTTCTTCGAAATTTCAGTTTCCTCCAATGTTCACAAAAGAGCATTCTTCCCCTTTGTTTCTCTGGACTTGAACATCGTTCACCATTAGACTACATGTCCCAAATTGCAATTTTTGTTAGTAAAAAAACATATTTTGCTGGAGAAGTATCTGGCTGTCTTTTTGTTTAAAGTCAACAGCAACTAGGTCACAAAATTATGGGAAACATAATAAGCCAGCAACAGCAAACTATTCAATGTAATCATATAAGAAATAGTCACAATCAAAATGAGAAACATAGGGAAGGATCCTAGGGAAAAGATGTCAGGCCTTTCAATCTCTAGGCAGGGAGCCAAAAGAACTCTTCATCCAAGAGAGAATGCAATCTTTATGAGTCCGCCTCCCAGGGTTCAGGATAGGGCAGCAAGGGGCAGAGGATGAATCTTGGGGAAGGAGGCAAATGGGGAATAACCAGTAGAGTTCTTAAATGGATATATTTGAGACTTGGGATGAGGCTGATTGTATGAGGATTCCCCCAAAGTACCTTTAAACATAAACACTAAAGCAAACATTACTTAGGAATCTATGCATTTTGTAATGTTCCTCAAGTAATTCTGATACAAAACTAGATTTATAGTAAAGTATTACATGAATATGACTCTCTGGTATTTTTCTTTTAATTTGAGCTCAACTGTTCTTTACTATCTGACTTGTCCGTTTGAAAAAAACATCTTCCTAGATTATCTTGCCATGTCAAGGGTAGTTTAGAATTCTGGGTCATTCGGGTTGGAGTAATAATATGGCCAAAAGCTCAAAGGTTGGAGTGAGGACTGAGAAGAATCACATGTTTACATAGTGGATCAAGACCCTATCTAAACAGCTTAAGTGAGTACAGTGGTCCCTCTGAGCTAAAGAGACAGAGATCAGAATCTGGGGCAGCTGAAGTGCCTGGAACCTGCAGGACAGGTTTCTCAGTCAGCTTGGACTGTCATAACAAAATGTCATACACTTAGTGCTTTAAACAACAAGAATTTATTTCTCACAGTTCTGGGAGCTGGGAAGTTCAAGATCAAGGGGTCAGTCAATTCAGTTCCCTGGTGAGTGCTCTCTTACTGACTTGTATACAGCTGCCTCTCACTGTCTCCTCAGGTGGTGAGGAGAGGGGATGGGGAGCAGAAGAGCTTTGATTTCTCTTTTTCTCATAAAGACACTAATCTCTTTAAGGGGGCCCACCCTCAGGACCTCATCTAAACCTAATTACTTCCCAAAGGCCCTACCTCCTAAACTATCATTTTGGGGATAAAGGCTTCAGCATATGAATTTCAGAGGGATGCGAACATTCAGTACATAACAAGAGGGCAACAAAAAAGAGAGCCGTGTGGACAGAGAATCCAGAACTTCAGTGGGTTTCACCTGTGAGTCCTTTATGGAGGACTACTACAAGCATGCAAAGGGCAAGACTAACTAAAGTTTCCCGCATAGAATAAAGTCTAAGTTCTATAATTTGTCCTTCATGCCCTTGCATATGTTTTTGATTCATGCCTTTCTCTTCGTCTAAATCTGATGGCATCTCCTGATGCTCTCCATGCTCAGTCACACTGATCTCTCAGGTTTTCATGCATACATTCGTTAATGTTGCCCTTTATCCTGGATCTTCCCCATACTCTTCGTATAGCTGTATTGTCTTTATCCTTCAAGTCTCATCTTAAAAGCAATTCTCAGAGGGCCTTCCTTGAACATATACTATCTATAGCAGTTCACTAGGTTTCCTTTCTAATTTAAATTTTTTTTCTATTTTGTACTATCAAATAAAACTCAATCAAATGAAAAACTGCATAAAACAGATGTATTATTTAATGAATTATCATACGGCAAACACCTTTTCAACCACCACCCCCATCAAGAAAGAAAACTTTGGACTTCTAGTTAAGATGGCAAGGTACGTAAATACCGTGCTCCTCTCCTCCCATGACCACATGAAAATTAAAATTAAATTACAGACCAACCACCTTTGACATCCACTTGAATACTAGCTGAACAGAGTTTTTATAACTAAGGATATAAAGAAGAAGCGATGCTGAGACTGGCAGGAGGGGCAGAGACACTAGGCTAGTCCCATACGCACATGTGGTGGTTAAGAATTGGGAACGATATCTTGGCTATGGAGGCAACCCCCGAGATATCTTGGCCCCATATTGGGGTGCCCAGCCTGGAGCACCAGTGCTGGGAAGAGAAGTCTCCACAACATCTGACTATGAAATCAGTGGGGATTCTATCTGGGTGAGATTAGGGCCTTCTGGCATTCCCAGCATCCTCTTAAAGGGCAGCCTGCACAAAGATTCACTCACTCACAAACACTTGCCCTAAGCTTCAGAAAAGGGATACAGCTTGAAAACACCTTAGAAAGAAGGAGAGAAACTTAATGTCTGGTTTCCAAGTGAGGGCTAGAGGGGCAGCTCTCCCCTAGACAGAAGTGCTAACAGGTTCGATTGCCCTATTGTTAAGGTGTCCTCATACCCAGCTGTTAGACACAAGCAGGCACTATATCTGAGTCTCTCCAACTTAGCTAACACTGTTTGCTCAACCCTGATGTTTCCCTGAGATCTCACCCCACCTAAACCAGGCACCAGCTTGAACATCTTTCAGTGGATGTTCCTCACAAATTGCCAGCATTGACTCACACTGTGAACTTTCCTAAAATCTCTCAAAGTCCCATAAACCCCAAACAAGCAGCAGTGGCCCTGTACCTCTTGCTGAGTGGCCTCTGGCACTAGTGGCAGACAGCTTTAGTTCACAGCATAGCCTCTCCCAGTTGCCCCCAAGTCCAGCATAGGAAGCTACCAACCACAGATCATTTTTCAGCTCCTTAAAGGTGGCTCAGGAAAAGGCACAGGCAGTAGCTGACCTGGACTTGCACCAGAGCCCCTCCCAAGAGGCCCCAGAACCCATGCATCCAGTGGCTGTATTTAGATCACAACAAAGTATCACCCATTTAGCTCCACAAAAAGTACACCCAAAAGATGGACTTGGCAAGCATCAGAGCCCTGCTAAAGTGAATCCCACTCTGTTAGGTCAGCCTCCACACAGCAGCTCATCCACCGTAGTCATGACCAGTCCTCACAGGCAATCAACCTGAGGGTCAAATCCACCCACCGATATGCCAATAGCAATCAAGCTCAACTACAACAGGAGGGCACACACAGCCCACACAAGAAACACTCCTAAAGCACTGGGCTCAGATGACCAAGGAGTCTACACCACTGGGACCCCCAAAATATCTACTGTATAAGACCACTCTTTGAAGACTGGAAGACGTAACAGCTCTACATAATGCATAGAAACAAACACAGGCAGGCAGCCAAAATGAGAAAACAAAGAAGCATGTCCCAAATAAAAGAACAGGACAAAACTCCAGGAAAAAAACTAAACAAATGAAGGCCAACATTCTACTAGATACGGAGTTCAAAACACTGGTTATAAAGATGTTTAATGAACTTAGGGGAAGAAAAGATGAATTCAGTGACAACTTACACAAAGAAATAAAGACCATTATAAAGAACTAGTCAGAAATAAGGAATAAATGAAATGAAGAATACATTAGATGGAATCAACAACAGATGAGATGAAACAGAGAATTAAATCAGCAATTTGAAAGACAAGGTAGTCAAAAATATCCAATTAGAAAAGCAAAAAGCAAAAAGATTTTTTTTTTTGAATGGGGATAGTTTAAGGGGCCTATGGGATAATATTAAGCATAACAACATTCGCATCATAGGAGTACCAGAAGGAAAAGAGAGACAGCAAGGGATTGAAAACTTGCTTGAAGAAATAATAACTAAAAACTTCCTTAATGCGGCAAAGGAAGTAGACACACAAGTCCAGAAAGCATAGAGTCTCAAACAAGATAAATCAATCCAGAGAGGCCCACACCAAGACACATCATAATTAAAATGCCAAAAGTTAAAGACAAAGAATATTAAAAGTAGCAAGAGAAAAGCAGTTACTTACAAGGGAGCTCCCATAGGACTGTCAGCTGATTTCTCAACAGAAACTTTGCCGGCCAGAAAAGATTAGCATAATATATTCAAAGTGATGTAAAGCAAGGGCTACGACCAAGATTATTCTTCCAGCAAAGCTATCATTTAGAATTGAAAGACAGATAAAGAACTACTCAGACAAAAAAAAAAAAGTTAAAGCAGTTCATTAACATCAAACCAGTATTATAATAAATGTTAAAGAAACTTCTTTAAAAAGGAGAAGAAACAATAAAAAAAAAACCATATTATTAATAAAATGTCAATAACGAGTCCTTGCAGGCGGTGGTCAAGATGGTAGGCTAGGTAAAAATAGGGTTTGCCTCCTCTCAGGACCACATTAAAATTACAACCAAGCTATAAAATAATCAATTTGGACAACCACTTGAAGTCTCGCTGATCATAACACATATATTTGAGGATATAAAGAAAAAGCTACATTGAGATCGGTAGGAAGGACAGAGATGAGAAGTGAGCTGGTTCTGCATCCATGTGTGGCAGTTCAGCACTGGGGGGAGAGCACGACTACAGAGGTTCCCCTGAAGGAATAAGGGGCCCTAGCCCCACAGAGTGGCTCTCCAGACCAGGGTTCCAGTCCTGGAAAGAGGAATTCCCACAAAATCTGACTGTAAAAATCAGTGGGGATTCTGGCCATCAGAATGAAATGGAAGGAACCTGAAAACCCAGACATCTCCCATAAAGGATTTGCGCACAGACTCACTCGCAGACACCCACCCAGGGCATCAGCAGAGGGTCAGCAGCTTGGGAGGCACAAGAGACATACGGGGAAGCCTAAGCTGTATGGCATCAGGGTGAGAGCTGAAGGGACAGCCACCACTGTTTCTTTATTGAGTTCCCCTCCAGGTGGGTGACATCTTGCCTGTGTTGAACCCTTCCCCTGCATGGCCAATTCTGAAGTTTCATTGGCCTAGTGAGATCAGCTCACTAAATCCTTGTCCCCCTGAGACCCCGCACCACCCAACTCACAAATTACCTGTGCTGAGCCCATTTCCAGGCAGCCAGCCCCACCCTGTGCTTTCCCTGAGCTGTGAGTCTGACTGCAAACAATAGTCCTCAGCTTACATGACCCACAGGCAGCCCATGCATCTTGGGAGAGACTTTTGGTGGTGGACCAAAAGCCCCACCCGCAGCTACAGTGTTTCTTGAACAGAGCTGGGTGTCTGTGGGCCCAAGGTGGGCAGCGGTGGGCCTTTCTGTGACCTGAGGCTTTTACAGGAAGCCACAGATTCAGCACTGGCATGAAAACTGAATCTGTATTAGACAAGTGCAATCTTCTCTCTTTACCCTGGAGACTCCCTGGGTCTCCGCACCATGCAATTCACATAATACCCAAAGTATCTTCCAGCTATGGAGCCTTACAGGATGCTTCTGGGCATCCTCAGGCCTTGAGGTGCACTGGTCCTTTTGCTTAGCCACCCCAGGCTCAGTACTGAGATAACCAAACCCAAGCTCACAGCATGGTCTCTCCCACTTGCCTCCAGATCCAGCATAGGCAGCAACCATCTGCAAATCACTTTATAGCTCCTACCAGGTATCTCTAAGCAATCAAAGGTAGCAGCTGACCTTGGCTTACACAAGAGCCCCTCCCAAGGGCCCACAGAGTCAACACACCCAGAGGCTGGCATCAGACCACAACAGAGCACTACCTGACTAGTCTCATAAACAGCAGACCCAATGGGTGATCTCAACAAGTATATAAGCCTGCAGGGGCAAATCCCACTTAGAGGGGTCAGCCCCCGCACAGCAACTCATAACCTATGGGTGTGGTCAGTTCCCACAGCCAGTCAACCACAGAGCCAATCCCTTCCACTGATGTGCCAGGCGCAGTCAAGGCCTAGCTACAACAGAAGAACACACATAACTAACACAAGAAATGCCCAGAGCCCCTAGCGCAGGTGATCAAGGAGACTACACCACCGGACCACACAGGACACCTGCTACGTAAGGCTACCTGGCCAAGTCTGAGAGATGTAACAAATCTTCCTAATACATAGAAATAAACACAAAGAGGCAAATGAAATTTGAAAACCTAGAAACATGCCACAAATAAAACAAAAGGAGAAAACTAGAGGATAAAAAACCTAGATGAAATGGAAGCAAGCAACCTATTAGAGACAGAGTTCAGAACACTGGTTATAAGGATGTTCAATGAACTTGGGAAAAGAAGAGATGACCTCAGTGAGAATTTCAACAAAGAGATAGTAAGCATAAAAAATGACATAGAAACCATAAAAAAGAACCATGAAGGCTACAATACAAATAACAAATATACTAGAAAGAATCAACAGAAGATTACATGAAGCAGAGGACCTAATCAGCAAGCTGAAAGACAAAGTAGCAAAAACACACAACTGGAACAGAAAAAAAAATCAGAAAAATGAGGAAAGTTTAAGAGATCTCTGAGACAACATCAAGCATAACAACATCCACATCATAGGAGCACCAGAGGACAAGAGAAAGAGTAAAGGATTAGGAACTTATTTGAATAAATAATGACTAAAACCTTCCCTAATTCGGCAAAGAAAATAAATATACAAGTCCAGGAAGCACAAAACCAGATGAACCCAAAGAAGCCCACTCCAAGACACATCATCATTAAAATGCCAAAGATTAGAGATAACGAGAAAATTCTAAAAGCAGCAGTAAAAAGGCAACCATTTACTTACAAGGGAGCTCTCATAAGACTGTCAGATGACTTCTCAACGGAAACTTTGCAGGTCAGAGGGACTGGCATGAAATATTCAAAGTGATAAAAAAAAAAAAGAATCTGTAACCAAGACTACTCTACCCAGCAAGGCTATAGATTTAAATTGAAGGTGAGATAAAGAGCTTCCCAGACAGAAAAAAACTAAAGGAATTCATCACCAACAAGCCAGTATTAGAAGAAATATTAAGGAGACTTTTATATAAAAAAGGGGGATTTATCACCAACGAACCAGTATTACAAGAAATATTAAGTAGACTTCTATATAAAAAAGGGGGGAAACCTTATAAATATGAATAATAAAGTAGCAACAACTACATACTTATCAATAATCACTTTAAATGTAAATGGATTAAATGTTCCAATCAAAAGACATAGGGTAGCTGAATGGATAAGAAAACAAGACCTATACATATCGTGTCTACAACAGACTCGCTTCAGATCAAGTGACACACACAAACTAAAAGCAATGAGATGGAAAAAGATATTTTATGCAAATGGAAATTCTAAAAATGCTGGGGTAGCAATACTTATCAGACAAAATAGACTTTAAAACAAAGATTATAATAAGAGGCAAAGAAGAGCATTACATAATGATAAGGGGATCAATACAAGAGGACATAATTCTAGTAAACATATGCACACCCAACATAGGAGCTCCTATATATATATAAAGCAATTATTAACCAACCGAAAGGGAGAGGTCGACAGTAATAAACACAGTTGGAAAGTTTAACACCCCATTGGCACCAATGGACAGAACTTTCAGAGAGAAAATCAATAAGGAAATAGCAGCTTTAAATGACAGACTAGACCAGATGGATTTAATTGACATTTTCAGAGCTTTTCACCCAAAGCAGGAGAATATATATTCTTCTCAAGTGTATATGGAACATTTTCCAGGATAAACCACACGTTAGGCCACAAAACAAGTCTCAATAAGTTTAAGATTGAAATCATATCAAGCATCTTCTTCAATCAAATGGTGTAAGCTAAAAATCAACTACAAGAAAAAAGAAAAACCTAGAAAATACACCAACACATGGAGGCTAAATAACATTCTACTAAGCAATGACTGGGTAAACAATGAGATCAAGGAAGAAATCAAAAGATACCTAGAGGCCATGAAAATGCATCACTTAAGTGTGCATCTCTCAACATTATAGTGCTGTTCATTTTTAATTTCTTTTATATGTCTTTTAATTTTATTTATTTTAAATCCCTTTTTCTATTCTAAATTTTAAATCTTAAAAATTATGGTATAATTTGCATGTGATAAAATTTATACGTATAATTTAATAAACTTTAACAAATATATACACACATATAGCCAACATTCCAGTCAAGGCATAGACTATCTTCATTATTATCATCTGAATGTATGTGTCCTCCCAAAATTCATATGCTGAAATCTTAATCCCCAGGGTAATGGTATTGGGAAGTGGGAGATGATTAGGTCACAAAGGCAGAGTCACCATGAAAGGTATTAGCATCCTTATAAAAGAGGCCCCAGAGAGCTTGCTTGCCCCTTTCACCATATGAAGACACTGGGAGAAGATGTCATTTATAAGGAAGTGAGCTCTCACTAGACACTGAACCTACCAGCACCAAAATCTTGAACTTTCCAGCTTCCAGAACTATGAGAAATAAATATTTATTGCTTATAAGCCCCTAAGTTTATGCTATTTTTTGTTATAGCAGTCCAAACAAAGATGTCTATCATTCCAAAAAGTTCCATTCTGCCTATAGTCAGTTCAGTTGCATCCCTAAGAGCAGCCATTGTTTTAATCTCTACTGCCATAGTTCTATTTAGCCCATTCTATAACTTCATATAAATGGAACCGTATAATGTGTTCTTTTTTGTGTCTGGTATCTTTCACTCGACATAATGTTTTTGAAATTCATCTGTGTTGTTTTGTGTATTAATAGCTTGTTTCTCTATATTGCCAAGTACTGTTCCATATTATGAATATACAACAATTTATCTACTTTTTTTGTGGATAAGCATTGGGTTGTTTTTAGTTTTTAGCTATTATGAATGGAGCCATTACAGACATTTGAATAAAAATATGGATTGCAATATTATTTATGATAGCTAAAAACCAAGAATGTCTTAAATGTCCAACAGTAGAGGGTTGGTTAAACAAGTGATAATATAATAGTGCAATAGAAATTATGTAATCATTCGAAATTATGTTCATTAAAATTTTTTTGTGGAATAGAAAATACTTATAATAGAAGGTTAAGGGGGAGAAATAGAATGTAAAACTGTTTTTTTAATATAATCTTAACTCTGTTAAATATATGCATATGCATAAATATACATGTTTATATATCTATAAAAATACAAATGAAAATATTGATTAATAAAATATTATCAAAATATTAATGGAAAATTTTCTCAGTGTTTTGGTTATAGGCAACTTTAAGTTTTTTAATGTAGTTTTGCATTTTCCTGCTAATTCACACTCACCATATTGTTTTTATAATCATAAATAAGCTGATTATACTAATAAAGGTGCTATAAGGGAAATTTGCATTCAGCTATGATGTAAAAAAGTGAGATGATAGAACCATTTTAGCCTAGGGTTACAATGAGTAATATTTTATGTCTGGGTTCCTGACATCGGTTTGGTTTCACTGTCTGAAAATCCAAAGGAGGCTATGTAAGAGAGTTGTTCATATTTTTGAAAACATTGTAGAATAGTAAAATAAACATGTAATGAAACGATGTAGATTTGTGGAGGGGAGAGCTCTTGTATAAACATTAAATTCCTGCGGCACCCATTGCCTAATACATAGTATGTTTTCGGTGCTTGTTGAATGCATGAAGAAGCATGTGGAAAACCTAGTGAGGTGATATGATATTGTGTAAAGGCTCTATACGCACCACTGTAATTAAAACAATGTTTAAACAAGCACCAAGAAGACAATGTATCTCTCTTGGTGTTGGAAGATGAGGAAGCAGGACAAAAAAATAAATGAATAAAGGCCCTAGAGAGAAGGTAAAACTTAAGGATTAGTGGAAAAATCCATGAGTTACATAAGGGGACATGTGGCCTTCCAGAGAGAAGAAGCGGTATATGGAAAGGCATAAATCTGGGGCAAGTATGTCATATTCTAGGACGTGCAAGACATTGAGAAGGGCTAATATAGAGGGTTTATCAATGTGCAGTTGGAGTCCAAAATTGAGAGCTATGGAAGGAATTAAAGATGGCCAAATAGCAATGTGAAACAGTTGAGTTTATTGCTTTCCTGACAAAGCAGGGACATGATGCACAGGCGTGAGTTCAGCCAGTCATCCACCAGAAAGGACTAGATATAGAGTGAAAAGAAGGAAGTACACATAGATAAAGCATCCATTTGAACTAAGGTGTCTGGCTCCAAAGTGGACTGTAAATTCTTCATAACTGATTGGTTGCCTTGAAGATTGATGTTGTCAATACAGAAAAGATAGGTTTTCTGAGTTTTAGGAGGAGTTGAGTGAGATGCTGGAGGACATGGGGTCATTCCACAGATACCCTTGCTCAAGTGGGCAAAATTTTTTAAAATACAAGAAAGCAGGGAGAAGCTCATTAGGGACTCTGTGTGACATTCTAAGAATTTTCAACTCTTTTTCACTTGGTTTATTCACTGACTTCCCAGCTGGTCTCCTTTGTTCTGGTTCTGCACCCTGCAATCCATTCTCCATAGCTTGGAAACCACAGCTAGTTATGTCCATTCAACAGATACTTCTTGAAAACCTGCGAACTGTTGGGCACTCTTTGACTCCTCTGCTTAAAAGTTTTCAGTAGGTTCTATTATTTATAAAGTCCAAAGTTCTTAATGGGACATTCAAGGTTGTCTGAGATCAGATGCCATTCTCCATTTCTGTGTTGTCTTGTCATCACTACTCTGATTAAATCATCTCCTGAAAACTGGTCATGCTTTGAAGTTCGACTACGAATTTTAGCTCCATCACTTATATGGTCATGTGACTTTTGGCATGTTTGTTAGCCCCTTAAAGCCACAGTTTCCCTATCTATAATATGGAGTAACGATAGTATTTATTTCCTAGGGTCTATTTATAAATAAAAACTAATCTTGTTCATCAATTACCCAGCCCCGTGCCTGACACATAGGAAGAGATCATTTTATGATAACTGTTACTATACTTACACCAAGTAGGACTCCACGAAGGACAGATGGAGACATGCAAGTGCCTGCCTGTCCCCAAACATTTTCCCAGGAAAGCTGAATGATCTGATGCCACTTCAAAAAAATATGCTTCAAATATTTCTTCAATATTCATTTAGAGGAGAGTTGAGCCCTGCATGGGCTCAGAGGGATGTCTGGCACTTCCCTCCAGTACATCTCACTCATCAAAGCAAATACTCAGCAGCTGATCAGACCCACTCTACTTAGAAGGCAGCTCATTACCCTTCTATTATTGAACTTTTCCCTAGAGATAACTCATTGGCCTCCCACTCAATCCAACCATTCTAGATCCCAGGGCTATATGAGTTCCTTGGCGAGAGACAGAGACAGAGGAATTTACTTTTAGCCTATATCCAAGTCAGCATTAATATTCCAGCAAAAGAATCAGGGGAAAGAGTTTCTCTTTTATTATTTCTCATAAGGTAATTTTAACTTTCTTTTACCATATTTGGAATGTAAGAAGACAAATCGTTCCTAATTTTTAGAGAAATGAATAAAGCAACATGTGTAATGGTGTCTTTTTCAGACCTTAAATGTTCTCCCTCATTGTAGATATGGAGCTAATATTTTAGAAGGTCTAGCTGTATCTTGCCTAAGAACAACAGACAATAGTATAGACTATCAATGGCAGAGTCAGGAGTCTCTGCAACCCCTGTTCCTGAAGATCTTCCATAAAAGGCTTCCCAGGCTATTTCGCACACAGGCCTTTACTTTACTTTGCCAAGTCTTCTGTCTACTATATTCTTCCATGTTCAATCTGTATTAATTTTCTAGGGCCACCATAACAAATTACCACAAATTTTCATGGTTTAAAGCAACAGAAATTTATTGTCTCACAGTTTTGGAGCCTACAAGTCCAAAATTAAGGTGCCAGCAGGATTGGTTCCTTCTGGGGGCTCTGAGAAAAGATCTGTTCCATGTCTCTTGCTTACCTTCTGGTGGTTGCCAATTATCCTTGGCCTTCTTTGACTTGTAGATACATCACTCTGTGTCACATGGCATTCTCTCCATGTGGTTTTGTGTCTCAAGTCCTTCTTCTTATAAGGATAACAATCATTGGCTTGGGATCCACCCTCATTCAATATGACTTTACTTTAACTTAATTTCATCTGCAAGATTACATTCACAGGTACTGGGTTTAGGGCTGGAACCTATCTTATGAGGGGAACACATTTTAATACACAACAATCTAGCTATCTTCAAGATAGCTTAATTGGTTCAAAAACTGTAACCTGAATAAATATATATTTTTAAATAGCTGTGTCTCCTGAGTTTCAAAACTGCTTTTTCCACTCTTTTTCCTACATATTAATGGCTAAGCTGCCATTCCTTTTCCTGTGCTTTCAGTTTACTAGCTTAAGAGCTATGTAGATTTAAGAGTTTTATAGATTCTGAATAGGCACATTTTCAATCTGTTATTCTAAATTAAGCCTTGATAATTCTCATTTGATCTAATGTGAAAGAACACACATTTTTCAATACTGATAGGTGAAGATAGAAACTTTATTTGAAAAAAATAGAACAAATATTTTTAAAAATTTATTTACTTTAATTAGTTTCAACTGTACAGTACATTGGTTAAACATCTATATAGTTTGTAAAACTATCCCCCAAATTGCACCCTCCCTCCCTAGACCCTCCACCTAGCCAACGTATTAATGCTAACTGCATTCCCTCTGCTATGCTCCCCATCCCCGTGACCATCCATGAGCTAACAATTTGTACCTAACCCTTCACCCCATTCTCCTAGTCCCCAACCCCTCCCCTGTCCATCACCAAATTGTTCACTATAATTGTGAATCTGTTTTGATTAATTTGTTCTTTTTATTCCTTACATTCCATATATAAGTGAAATCATATAGTGTTTATCTTTCTCTGTCTGACATAAATACCGTCTAGGTTCATCAAAGTAATATCTTTTTCCATCCCCTTCCTTTTAGTCTGTGTGTCTTTTAATCTGAAGTGAGTCTCTTATAGGCAATATATAGGGATCTTGTTTTCCTTTCTATTCATCCACTCTTTTAGGTGGAGCACTTAATTCTTTCCATTTGAGATATTTATTGATAGGAATGTAGTTGTTACTATTCTTTATTCCTCTTTTTGATAGATGTTTTTTCTTCTTAAAAAAGTTCCTCCAACCCTTTCTGTAACAGTGGTTTGATGGTGATAAATACTTTAGCTTATTTTTGTCTGGGAAGCTCTTTATCTGTCCTTTGCCTGTAAATGATAGTTTTGCTGGATAAAGTATTCTTGATTATAGATCCTGGGCTTTCATCACGTCGAAAATTTTGTGCCAAGCCTTTCTGCCTTGCATAGTTTCTTTTGAGAAATCAGCTGCCAGTCTTATGGGTTTTCCCTTATATGTAACTATTTGATTTTCTCTTGCCAATTTTAAAATTCTTTCTTTGTATTTAACCTTTGACATATTAATTATGATGTGTCTTGGTGTGGGCCTCTTTGGATCCCTGAATTTTAGAATTCTCTGAGCTTCCTGGGTTTTATGTCTATTTCCTTCACCAGGTTAGGGAAGTTTTCCATCATTATTTCTTCAAACAATTATTTAATATCTTGATTTTCTTCAGGTATGCCAATCAGATGGATATTTGTAATCTTAATAGTGTCCCATATGCTTCTTAAATTATTTTTATAGTCTTGGCATCTTTTTTCTTGCCATTCTGATTGAATGTTCTTGGCTTTCCCGTTCTTTAGATAGGGCATTTGATCCTTTTCTTTATTCACTCTTTTTATTTATTTATTTTTGTTTATTCCATTTACTTCTCATCTCAGAAAATGTGTTCTTCATTTCAGACTGGCTTAATTTTATAATTTCCATTTCCATTTTTATATTTTTTATCTCTTTGTTAAAGTTCTCGCTTACACTCCCTAAAAGTTCATTGAACGTCTTTATAACCAGTGTTTTGAGTTCTGCATCTGTTAGATTACTTGACTCCATTATATCTGGATCTCTGCTCTGTCCTCCCACATGGTTTCTCCTTCTTTGTCTTCCCATTTTGGCTGCCTTTCCATGTCTGTTTCTATATACTAAGCAAAGCTTCTAAGTCTTCCAGTCTTATTAGTGTGGATTTGTAAAGTAGGTGTCCAGTGGCACATTCCTGAGAGAGATTCAGCTGCAGGCCCCTCCAGGGCCACCTGTTAAAATTCAGCAAGCAATCCACTGATGTTGTGCTTATAGTTGCCTCAAAAGGCCACGCCAGAAACCAAGGCCAGCTGCCTCCAGTGTGAGTCTGGGTGCTGCTCAGCAAGGAGCACCTGACTCGCTGAGGATACACCTGGATGTGGCTTGTGAGGGCCACGAGTTTGGGGAGGCAGGGTTTCAGGGAATCCTCTGGGAAAAGCAACCTCTGTTATCCAGTTTATGATGTCACAGCTATGGTGCCATTGTGTCCGGTGCACTGGTAAGGGGGAGGGCTCAACAGGGAACAATGGATACTGTCAGCACTTCTCTACAGTGCAAGTCTTACCTCGGCCCTCAGTCTGACAATGTCTCCCTATAAGTCCCTGCACACAGCTGAATTGGCATGGTGCTCAGCACTAGCAGGGCCATCACCATGAAAATCTGCTCTCGGACATGGCCCCTATAAGGGGCTTCTGCCACTGCCACTGCCGCAGCCTCCATCTCACTCAACCACTGGAGACCAAGTAGCCACATGTTCTCACCCTGTTCTACCTTCTGCCATTGCAGGGTGATTTCTTGGATTTCTCTCTAGTTGTATGGCTTGTTTATCTAGATCCCAGGCGATTTTTCCTTGCTGCTGCTTCTTGTTTCCATCACAACTTTGATTTGGTCACCAGAGGGATGAACAGAGCCTCTGTCATCTACGTCATTTTGATTGCCCACTCGCAAACTAAAACATCTTACAAGCAGCATGTCAGTATGCGTTTATTTCTTAAAATACATACCTTTATTATGTTCAAAGGCTGAATATCAACTGTTAACCACAGTAAGGGGCAAATAATATCTTGATGAATTATATTTCTGTTTTTTCTTCTAATATATTTTATTTAGTAAATAAAATTATATTGTGTTTCTAAAGTGAACTTCTTAGTCTCCTGTAATTATATACGTTATCTAGGATTGTATATTCTTATATATGTTGTGACAGAAAGGCTTCAATCACTAACATTCTGAGATTTTGAATAAATAAGTTGGCTTGAATTAAACATATGTAGGAAAAGAAGGAAAAGGGGAGTTCCTGTTTAATGGGTACAAAGTTTCAATTTGAGATCATCAAAAGTTCTGGAGATGAATAGTTGTGATAGTGTACAACAATGTAAATATACTTAATGACACTGAAATGTATAACTAAAAATTACTAAATGATAATTTTTGTTAAAAAGAAAAAAAAGATAGCATAATGATACCCTCAGAAAAGATGCTCCTGATCCAATCTTCCCATGTAGAATTGGCCATTCTCTTTTTGTGCTCCTTTTGATCTTCTGTTTAATTTTCTGTTACCTATATCCTATAACTCTTTGTCCCTATCAAAATATTCAAGTATTAAAAATATTTAAAGCATCAGTGTTAAGAGCTTTCCTTTTTCTTTCTCTCCTTCCTTGTTCCACTTCAGCCTTCTTAAAAGGTACCTTAATTGTGTGGGTAAGCCATTTTGTGTTGGTCAGGATAATGGGTAGAGCTACAAAACTGACAGAGTCTAAAGGATGTTGCTAAATTAATTTACATGAGAAATGGACTATAATACAGTTGGCCCTTGAACAATAGGGGGTTAAAGGCACCAAAACACTTCCGCATACATACAGTCAAGAAATCTACATGTGACTTTTGAGTCTCCAGAAACCTAATTAAAGTTGTCCTTCGATATGAGTGGGGCAGGGTTCCAGAACACTTGCAGATACCAAAATCCAAATCTACTCAACTCTCTTATATAAAATAGCTTGGGACAATGCATACTATTGTCCTTCTGCATTCATGACTCACAAACTCTACTGTTTTTGATTTGCTGTTGATTGAATCTATATATGCAAAACCTGGAATTATGAGGGCCAATTGTATGTTTATTGAAAAAATATCCATGTATAAGTGGATCCATGCAGTTCAAATCCATATTGTTCAAGGGTCAACTGTTTATAGCAATAGATGACTAATGCAAATGTGTATCTTACAAAATTATTGTGAAGAATGATTGGGAAAATATACTTAATTAGATTATATATGTTAATGAGCTAAAACATGTAAAGCAGGAAGCATGATGCCTAGCTCCTAAAAAACAGTTTATAAATGTTAGTTTTCTCCTCTATTCTTCTCTAAAAGGAGAACAATTCTACCTTCTCTATTGTGAAAACTGTAATGTACTGAGGAACTATATTATGTGCAGTAATGTAAGGTATTATTGTAATAGGAAATAATACATTGTTACTTTAAAAACTGTTTGTAGTTCTTTTAAGAAACCAGCTCTTTTGTTTAGGTAAGGGGGAAAAACCCTAAATAAGCAGTTATGATTATAAGAAAGAAAGAAATTCAGTGGGAGCTAGAATTCAAAACAGGAGGCGACCTGGATAACATGAGATCACCTGGGAATCTTTGGCAATCTTGGAGAAAGTGTATGTTTTCCACAATACATGAGATGGGGCCACATACTATTTGATGTACATGTTCAAAGTAAGTCTGTCTATAGAAAAATGGAAAGCCTGGAGGAACATGGGTGGGAAATACATAGATTACACAATATGTACAGGGTTGAAATTTGGAATAAAGCTTAGACTTTAGTTTGAGGGCAGAATGAAGGTGTAAAGTAAGTTATTATATAACCACTCAAGAAACATGTTCTTTCCCAAAGCAAGGAAGACAATCAGGTTTATCATAAATGTTTTTTCACTATCTCTCACTTTTTTTATTCTTATTAATTCTTAATTAATCTTATTCATATTATTAATTTAAGAGATACAAAGGAATTATGTTATTTACTAATCAAGGAACCAGGTCAATACATATTAGAAACTTCTGTAGCTGTGAAGTTAAAATTTCTTGTAATCGATATTGTTTTATTAAACCTTTACGATTCTTTTGGTATTTTTCCTTTTTTTTTTTTTTTTGGTATGATTAAAAAAAAACAACAACAGAAAAACTAAGACTCTAAGGAAGTTCAGAGACTAAAACACTCATGTACCCAGCTTCAGTGTTTTGCCCAGATGTGGCTCTGTCTCTTCTTTATTTAGGTTTTTCATAAGCCATAGAACAGAGTCTAAGCTGCCTGCTGCAGTATTCAAGGTCTCTTATGATCTGCTTTTAGACCACCTCTCCAATACTTCCCACCCAATCCTTACCCCTCCTACAACAGACACCAGCATCACCAAACTGCCTGAGCTCTAGAACTCAACCTGCTGTTTCAGACTTCTCTGTTTATAATTCACCACCTCCTTCATTCTTTTCACCTCCTCCAAGAAATATCCTCCAAATCCTATTAGTCCCTCCTTTCACCCTCTTCTGTCCTGAGCATCTGTTTCCATAACTTTTATGGTTAAAGAGTGTGCACTGTCTAGAGCCACCACTCACTACTTGTATGACATTGGAAAAATTATTGCACTCCTCAATCCCTTAGATTCTTCACTTGTAAAATGAGGACAATAATAGCACCTATGATCTAGGTTTAGTGTGAGGATTAAATGGGTTAATACTTATAAAACATTTAGAACAGTGCCTGACAAATAGTAAGTGCTTAATAAATATTATTTTTATTGTAATAATTTATCTTTCTGTTTTCTTATTGATTCTGAGCTCCTTGGAATTAAGGATAACACAATGCCCAACACATAGTAGAATCTGAATATATATTTCATGCTAATGAAAACTGAGTGTGTGTGTGTATATAATATATAGCACATTATATATAATATATAATATTATATAATATATAATACATAATATTACATAATCAATACGTAATACATAATGTATATATAATATATATTATATATAATACATATTAGAAACTTCTGTAGCTGTGAAGTCCTTAATAATGCCCAAATGTTGCAAACATGAACTAAATTTGATTTTTATACCTCATGAGCATTCATTGATAATAAAATTCCATTTTTGTATAAAAACAAGTTTCAAAACACAATGCTCATAGTCTATAAAGAGGCATACAAGGTATTCCTTTGTATTTTCCTTCATGTAAACAAAACATCAAATTTAATTTGTATCTGCATCAAGAAGCTTTTTAAAAATTTCATTAAAAGCAGAATATGGCATTTAGAATGGATAATTAAATGCATCTGAAACCCAGGAGATAAAAAGGAATGAAGAGTTTTGTAATAAAAACAGCCTAGTTGGATCGCCTCTCCCTCCTTCTAAATTCAAAAATGACTGTCCTTGGAAGACAGAGTGGGCTATTCATTTAGAGCACAGCTGATGGATTAGAGTGTGGACTTCATCCCTGGGAGTCTTCACCCTCTCTTGGTGCATGAGAGAGACATTGTCATGGTCTTGACTCCTAGGAGTAAAGACAGGCTTAGGAGTATATCATTTCCAGCCTTACTTTTCCCTCCAATCCTTCTCCTTACCTCTCTCTTAGAGGAGAAAGGGAGGGAGAAGGAAAGAAGAAGGAAGGAAGGAAGGAAAGAAGGAAGGAAGGAAGGAAGGAAGGAAGGAAGGAAGGAAGGAAGGAAGGAAGGAACTAAAGAAGGAAAAAAGGAAGGGAGGGAGGGAGGCAAGGAGGAAGAGGGAGGAAGGAAACCCATAGTGTTTCTCTTTCTCCTGTTCTTCCTTTCTTCTCCTACTTACCCCTTTTATTCCTTTGGACTGTATTTCTGAAAGAGAATATTCTTGAATATTATTGAACCAGCTAATGGAATGACAGCGATTATTAGTGGAGGCAGGTAGCACTTCCCATCCTCAAGTCATCAATATGGCTTAACTGGGTCCTTCCTTTCCATTGCCAAACAAGCTCGAAGCTTCCCAATCCTAAAAAAGAAAAGTTTCACATGTCTTTTTTGTCTCTTCAAACTACTATGGCATTTTTTCCTCTTTCAGAGCCAAATTTCTTGAGTATGCCATATACTACTTTTGTTTTCCTCACTACCTGTTCAGTCTATAATTCTCTAAAATTCACTGCTCTACTAAAACAGTTGTCTACAACAGCTGTTCTTAAATTCAGAGAAGGATTCAAAATCTCTTTGGAAATCTGGTGGAAATTATAAACCATCTTATCAGGACCAAAAAAAAATGTATTTTTTTTACAACAAAATTTTGCATGTAATTTTATGGATTAATAAATTTCCTGAAGCTTACCCAGGGAACCCTTAAGGACTAAAGATTAAGACCTTTTACGTTAACAGGCCACAGTACTTTTTTAATCATCTTTATATCTATTCTTACAAGGTTTACGTGAAGAGCAAATACTTTGGGTTCAAACTAAAGACTTGGATTCAAATCCTTCCTCTTACTAAGTGAATAGTGACATAGTGTCTCTGACCACCAATTTCCTCACCTGTAAAATGAAGAACATAACACCCATCTCAGAATTTGGGGTGAGTGTTCAATGTAACAACATGTGAAAAACACTTAAGATCATACTTTAAACCTGGGAAGCAATCAGTTAATGAAATTTTCATTCCTCTTTCAATAGCTTTATGTATCTTCTTTGTTTTGTCCTGATGCCCTATTAGATTATATGTTTCCCAAGATTCAGCCATGACCAGCCTTGCACCCAAACTCTTTCCTCAGAGGATGTATCCTTTGTAAGTACTTCACCTCTTACCTAACAAAATCTCTGCTCCCTTTCTTACTATAATCAGTTCTAACTGCAATGGCATTATTTCTGCCAGTACCTGAAAGCCAGCATCAAAAGTCAAACTCACTTCTTTCTAAAATGGGTTCTTCTCATTTGACCCTCATATTTTTCTTCATCATTCTCACAGACATCCAGACCTCCAGGGTCCTGGGCGTGATTGCTACCTCCTCCATCTGGCTCACTTCATATACAACCAACCACTAGAGTCCCTTCTTGTGTCTTTTGTAGCCATCTCTCTCTTTTCAATTCCTCTGCCACTATCACTTCACACTAGAGCTTTGCCACCAGCTTCCCTGACCTTTCCTCTTTCCAATTCATTCTATATAACACTTTTTATTTGACCTCACCACTGTATTATGCCAGCTCCATGTTGCCTGTTTCTCTCAACTCAACACCATTTGTGTTGGGAAGTAAAATGATTAGTGAAATCGGCCACAAACTTTGGTAACATATTCACATTCAAGTGCTTTTCAGAAATAGATAAGTTTATTTTGTAGAGAGGAAAGCAAACTTGTTTCCCAAACAAAACCAATAAAAGAGGTTCATGAAAAGATAGGTCTGCTTAACAACTAATGCCTCTAAAACAATAAAAATAGAAATTCTGGTTCTTTGAAAAATTTGAATTATAGAAACATATAGTGGTTTGCAGACACTCAGGAAAATGCCAGGTGAAATTGACATTATTCACCAAGGAAAGACTATAATATCACCAAACACATGCAGCCCGATACACCAAACCATTCCCCAGATTAAAACCCAAATTGTAAAATGTTAGAGGTAAATTTGATTTGGGACCATTGGCTAGTCAGCATTGGAACCCCCCAACCCAAAGAGAGTTCTGAGTAGAAACCTGTATGCATTCAAAGACACACCAAAGGAAACAGGGGAGTGGAGGTTTGGAGTAAATATGTAAACATTAACATGTGTTCTTCATGCATTTCATAAAATCTGGGAGTGCAGCCATTTTGTTTCTCTTACAGACCTGCCTCAGGTTCTAGAACTTCCTTGTGACCACTCCAAGCTTTTCTGAATTCATAGTACCTATTATCTAACCCAAAGATTCCCAAATTTTTCTCTTCTCACAACATTTTAAGTATTTCCTAATTTTTTTCATCATGTCCCTTGGCCAAAAGAAATATGTAATAGTTTTCATCAAGTAGTTATGTCCAAACAACTTAATAAATCATGTCCTAACAACTTAGCAGCTGTTTGTAAGAAAGTTATTCAAAATTTTATTTTTATATAATAATTACTAATGAATACATGTGCCTGTTGAGCACTGCCCAACTTCTCAAACTCTGAAATGCAGATTGGACCTCACCATCCTCATTGCCTGTTTGCTTGGATTTTTGTTGAGTACTTGTATTTTTATCACAGTAATTGCCAATAATACAGTTTCTCAAAGATATAAGATCAGAGGAATGTAGCATGATCTAATTTCAAAACTATAAACTACTTGTGTCTCACATGGCAGATGATGAGCATCACTGTGTTCTTTTTTTAAATAAAAAATATCTCACGGTGCCCCTGTGAATTCACTGGCATCCTGGGGTGACTTCAGCACAGTTTGGGGTTCTCGAATTTAATTGCAGGCTACTCAGACTTTGATCATGAGCCATCCAGATCATCATTAAGTAGGAATTTATTCCTACCACTCCAGACCCACTGAATCAAAATGTGCCCAAGAGATTTTTTTTGCATGTAACAGTTTGAAGAGCAGCTATGAACCTTTATCACCTGATTATATCCTACTATTGTGAGATGTCTTCTATTATTATATATTTTTAAATTCTTGCTCTATTAATCTTTTCTGCACAATCTTCCCAAGTGGACAGTGAGGTAGATAGAAGGCAAAGATATCATCATGTTTTGTGATTCCTTCCAGACCCTACATTCAGTACAGCACTAGATAAAGGGCTCAAATATCTGCTGAATAAATGGACCCAATCTCTAGACCTCCCAGAAGTCCTGGGCAGAGTCACTGTGCAAGAAAATCATTGACAAAGCCAGATGACAAAGATACCAACAACATTCTTGGCAAGTTTAGAATGAATGTGGCATATTTAGAATCTTGGTCTTGATATGTTAGTTTTTTTAAAAAATGGACACATCCCATTATATGAGTCACAACAAAAGAATTATATCTTACTATTCAGTTTAATGAGGATTATAATTATGTTATAGTAATACGTAGCCCAAAACTACAGTGACATGACTATATAAAAATTAAGGCAAAGCGAGCACTCTTAAAAGATAGGTAGACCGCATTTCTTGAAAATATAATGCACTAAGTGTTCCAAAATAATGCTGCCATTTATTAATTGAACTCACAAATCATTTGAATGCCAAGATCTGCATGCATGAAAAATGTCATGGAAATTGAATTCAGTTCTGTTTGAAACAGCTGTCTCCACTACAGCCAAACTGAATGTACCAAGTTCTTGGGAAAACATTTGAAAAGGGAGGAAGAAAGCAGAAAAGAGACTGCGTTGTCAGAGGGTTCAGTTTTGTCTCGATGCCACCAGCTACTCTCTACTTTTACTTTCCCCTCAGTGATATTTCTCCCATAGGATAGTCCATTGAGTCATTGAGATGAAACATCATGCTAGCAGATAACATTACTCTATGATGTCTCTGCAGCTAACTCAAATCAGTTTCATAACCACAAACTACTTTTCTCACCCCAATCAATCACCTTCTAGGTGTGGGAGGGAAGAAGGAAGAACTCAGATAGTAGCATAATATAATGGAATCTTAATAGACCAGTAGATTATGGAGTCATAAACATTCGCTCCTTTGCAAGTACTCTTGATTCTAACTCTGTAACATATCCAAGCTGTTTTTCCTACCACCTCCCACTGCTACCATCTCTCAGCTGGATCACTGCTCACCTAGTGTTTGCTTCATTCTTACTCATTAATACAGTCTTTCTTCACACAGCATTCTGAGTAATCTTCAAAAACAAAAGCAAATAGACCACATCACTCCTTTGTCTAAAACTGTCCAGCAAGTCAAAATTGCTCCTGACTACAGGAGTTCCTTCGTTACCCATGGTTTCACTTTCCATGGTTTCAGTCACTGGTGGTCAACTGCGGTCAACCTCAGTCCAAAAATATTAAATGGAAAATTCCAGAAAGAAACAATTTACAAGTTTTAAAGTTGCACTGTTCTGAGCAGCGTGATGAGATTTTTTGCTGTCCTGCTTCATCCTGCCTGGAAGTGAATTGTCCCTTTGTACAGCATCCCACATTCTCACCACCTGTTAGCCACTTAGTAACCACTTCAACTATCAGGCTGGTTATGAGAAAGAGAGGCCACACTCACATAACTTTTATTATATTTTTATGTATTTTAATAATTGTTCTATTAGCTATTGTTAATCTTACTGTGCCTAATTTAGAAATTAAACTATCATAGTTATATATGTATAGGAGAAAACACAGTATATATAGGATTCAGTACTATCTACGGTTTTAGGAATCCACAGAGAGCCTTCGAGCATATCAAGGAGGGGGGACCACTGTAACTGAACAAAACCCAAACCCCTCCTACAGCCAACCAGACCTTACATAATCTGACCACTGTCCACCTTGCAGACCTCATTTAATATCACTTTCTGCTGCATTCACTACACTCCAGCCACATTTACCTCTTTATCCCTGGAATATGCCAAGCTCTTCAGTTTTTAGGACCTTCCTCTAGCTATTCTTCCTCCTGAAATGCTCTTACCTTAGATCTTTTTTATGGGTAACTTTTTCTCATCACTCAAGTCTCAGCAAAGAAAGAACCTCATTAGAGAGACTTGACTGACTACCCATCATATTTAAATAGTTGCTCCCCAAAACCACACTACTCTCTAGATATCATTATCTCATTTAATTTTCTTAAACATTTACCTTATCTGAATGTATCCTATTGTTAGTTAATATGCCAGTTTTATGAATTATGTTCCCCCATAAGAATGAATGCTCAATGGGATCAGGGAACTTCTCTATTTTATTCACCTCCACATTTCTTGAGCAGAGCCCGAAGTAACAGGCACATGCTTTAGAAATGATCTATTCCTGCTTCCTTGTTTTCCTAGAATAATCGAGAGCCAGGAAAGCCATTGGCTGTGCCACGTCATGTAACCAATTAATGATGAAGCCGGAGTGAGAGCTTTTGAGGTTTCTGCCTCACTGCTCTTTCTATTACACCTCCTGGCTGTTCATCCAAAGAAAAAGCAATCTCATCTTGAGTGGTTTTAAAAAAATTGTTCAAAAGAAGTTCAGGTGACTCTTATTCAGGAATGCCTCATCTTTGTATATTAAAAACTTTCTAAGAATACATCCTCAAACCCTTCTGTGTAAAGATAATACCCAAAAATTCCTTTGGGTATTAACACACAAGTTAGTTTAGACTTCAAGGTGGAAAAATTTTTTTTTTTAAGTTTTTTCTTTCATTATTAAAATAAATCTGTTGATGAAATTAACATATCAGATGGAACAACAAAACTAGAAATAACTTAGATCTCTGAAGATAATTTATTCATTAAATTAGAACTTTTAAATACAGGCAAAAGAGAAAATAACTATTATTAAAATGTTCCAACCAAATTGCTGCTTATCTTACACTATGCTAATTAGTAACATCACCCAAAATTCACTCTTCCACAACCATCAGAGAAAATTGGAGATTACGGAAAGGCTGCAAGAGGAGGGAGATAGGCAGGGAGGGGTGGTGTGCTACTAGTTATTAAAAAGGCTGAATAAAAACCATTAAGATTTGAGTTCTAATTCCATCCTCAGGGTTTGTGCCCAGATTCTTAATACATTTTTCCTCTTTTCACCACCTTGAGGACAATCTTTTAAAATGTGCATGTTAGGTTTCTCACAGGATTTAATCTCCCTCAACCCATTTTCTACATAGCAGACATTGATCCTAATAAAGTACAAAGCATATTGAGTCATGTTCCCACTTAAAACCCTTCAAAGTCTTTCGATTCCCCTAGGAGAAAGCTGCAAGGTCCTTAACATGAACTACCAGTCTTACTCCTGCTTGTTTCTCAAGTTTTATCTTCTCCCTGTATTCTCTGCTTTCTCAGCCACTCTGGACTATATTTTGTGTTTCATCGGAGTCCTTATAGACACATCATTTGCTTAGATCCACACCTTTCTTTTGAATTTTGGAAGTGTAGTATAATGTTATATGCTATAAACTGGATTGTCCTTCCAAAATTCACATATTGAAGCTCTAAACCCCAATGCAATGGTATGTGGAGATAGGGTCTTTAGGAGATAGTTAAAATTGAATGAGGTCATAAAAGCAGGGCTCTAATCTGATAGAAGTAGTGTTCTCATAAGAAGAGAAATCTAATAGCTCTCTCTCTCCATGTATGCATAAATAAGCAGTCATTGAACACACAGAAAGGCATATGATGGCCATTTACAAGCTAAGAGTAGAGGTCACAGAGTTAAACCTACTTTTCCAGCACCTCGATCTTAGAATTTTAGGCTCCAGAACTGTGAGAAACAAGATTTTGTTGTTTAAGCCACCCAGTCTATAATGGTATATTGTTATGGCATCCTGAATAGACTAATATATATGTATATACATATATATACACACACATATATATTAAATTTTTAATATAAAATATTAAAATATAGTAATAAAACAACAACGACAATGTACTTTGTGTGTTCCAGGCATTGTGCTAACCATTTTATTTGGATTACCTCATGTAATCTTTAAGATAATTCATAATGTAGCTATTATTGTCTCTATTTTACAAATAGATTAACTAAAGTTTAGAGAGGTTATATCTTTCTTTTAGAAATGATCCACTTGAAGTTGATAAAGGTTAAGTAATATATACTAATCACACAGTAGACTTGAAGTGCACTAAAGAGTTAGAATTCTGACTTGATTCTGCGTATCCTTTGCACCTAATTGATATATGACCCAGTGCCTGCCCTAAAGGGGATTAAAACCTTAGTGTTCCATAAGAACTGCTGAAGGACCTTGGGACTTTTTGCTGAAATACGCGGTAGCTGCCTCAAGCATTTAAGGACAGGAAGAGGGACTAGATTTATTTTCTAAGGACTGAAGCAAGGACATTTGGATTGATATCAGGAAGCTTCATAAAACAGCTTTCAGCCCAATATAACAAAGAATTTTCTAACAGTCCATAGATGGAATAAGCTATCTGAAAACATGGGTCTTTCTTCATGAGTAGGTTCAAGAAGGAATTGGATATTAAAGTGAGGAAAGTATGGAGATGATCAGACAGCAAATGGTAGTTAAGCCAGATGGCCTTGAGGTTCCTACCAGCTCCAGAAATCAATGAAACTTGTTCACAGCCGAAGGACTCTGCATGACCTTATATGAGTTGTTAAAAACATAATCTTAAACCAGCCAGAGATGCCTGGTGAATATGTGGTTGCATTTTTCTGCCACTGTTATAGCCAGCCTTCCTTTTACTGAGTGTTTGCTCTCATAAGTTGATAAAGACCATTCTAGTTCTCCATCTGCACTTTATCCTCTTTCTCTACCTTCCAAAGCCTAAACTGGGAGAGTGAGATACAACAAAGCTCAGGGAGTGAAGGTAAACTCTCTAATTTCCATCTTTAGTAAGCAAAATTATAAATATATTATTTTATAAAAGGAAATTTTATATTTTATAAAAGGAAGTTTTAGTTTGAAAACTAAAGGAAACAAATATTTTTAGCTTCCTAGTGTTCATTTTGTCAGCTGACAGCAGATTTTTCTTTTTCCGGAATTGTTTGACTTTTTCACTGTTTTTACCTCCACATTTAATTATAAAAACCATCAAACTCTTGTTCTCCCAATACACCTAAGTGCCACTTCCCACTTTCTTTTCATTTTAGACTGACCAGCACAGTTCTCAATAAATTAATTCAGCCACTGTATATTTTGTTTTAAAGTAATAAATAAATATATTAAGAGCCTACTTTGTGCCAGAGTCTATGTTAGATTTGGGCTACAAAAATTAACAAACTATGGCCTCTACCCTGGAGAAAAAAAGCCTTACAGGCCTTTTTGGGTGGCAAATCATAAAAGCCAAACTTGAATTAGCTGAAGCAAAGAGGGAACTTTATTGACTCACATATCTAAATTACAGAAACATCTGGGACAACGCGAAACAGAAACTTGAGTGCTTCCCAGATGTTTTCTTCCCATCCTTATCTCAGTTTGCTTTATGTTTTGGCAATTCTCCCCATGAAGCTGACACCATAACAACCAGGAACTCTAGGTTGCACCTTTCCTAATTCACCACCCAAGACAAAAAGGTTCCTCCACACAGTTACAGGCTAAAAAATCCTGGAGAAATAACTTGATTGGTCCAGTGTAGGTCATGTACTGCCAGTCACTGTGGCTAGAGAAGTTGGACCAGATACCTTTTATTTTCTTGAACAGTTTTATTAAGGTATAATTGATATGCAAAGAACTTCATATATTTAAGGTGTACAATTTGATAAGTTTGTACATCATCTACCATTTGGATCTCATAGTAGAAAAGAGGGATTTGCAAGAGGATAGAGAGAAGAGCAGTTTCCTAAAAAGAAGGGAGATGCTATTACCTGAATAAAGACTGACTACTAGGCAGACAAAAAACCAACTCGATGGGATTACTAGTCTAAAGAGAAGATAGATATGCAAGCAAGCAATAATACAATGTTATACATGCTTAAATAGAAGTATGTTCAAGAGTTAGGATGAGAGTCATCAGTAGGGGAATCATAACCCTCATACACTGCTAGTGGAGATGTAAAATGGTGCAGTCACTTTGAAAAACAATTTATAGCTCCTTAAAAGATTAAGCACAGAGTTACCACACGACCAAGCAATTCCACTGTTGGATCTATACATAATAAAAATGAAAATATGTTAACAAATAAACTTTTACACAAATATTTATAGTCAAAAGGTGGAAACACTACAAATATCCATCAATTGATAAACAGATAAAATGTGGTTTGCCCTTTATACAATGAAATATCATTCAGCTATAAAAAGTAACATAGTACTGATGCATACTACAACATAGATGAACCTTGAAAACGTTACACTAAGCGAAAGAAGCCTGACACAAAATACCACATATTATATAATTCCTCTTAGATAAAATATTCAAATCTAGAAAGATAGAAAGTAGATTTGTGGTTGCTTAGGGTTAGCGGGTTTGGAAGGACAGAAAGGTGATAGCTAAAGTGTGCAGGATTTCTTTTAAAGGTGATGAAATGCTCCAAAATTAACTGTGATGAAGGTTGCACATATCTGTGACTATACTAAAAAACATTGAATTATACACTTTAAATGGGTGAAGTGTATAATATGTGAATTATATCTCATATATTTTAAAGGCAGTATGAAGTAAAAGAAAATATGTATGTACATACATACATACATACATATTAAAAATGGATACATATTTAAGGCAAAATGTTCATATCCTCTTTGGGGAAAACAATTACCAAAGATGTTACTTTATTCTGCAACTGAATATAAAATGACATTTAGGTATCAAAATTCATAACTTGGAAGCTGAAACATGAAAGAAGTTCCATCTAATCCAACTGCCTATAACAAGGTAATCTTATTCCCCAGGCTTGTGTTTCTATGTGGGGACTTTTTTCCAGTGTGACACTCCTGGCCTCTCCCTTCTTCCTCTCGCAACCCAGAAGCAACTTACCTGATTGGTAAATTTTGAAATGAAACTGAGCATACTCTCTAGTATAGTTTGGACTGCCCACAGAGAGGCATTCAGTAAGCTTCTTGTAGTAGTCTTTGCCCATGTAACACTACAGCTTATAGCAAAGTTCAGTTCAGGTAAGAAGGTGTTACAGACCCATGTAGTGGTACACTGTGGTGGTTTTAAAACACATCTTCAAATTCTTCGACATTATCCCCCTCAAGAGGTGGCATCTATGTCTTCACCTTTTGAACCTTGGTGGTACTTTGTGACGGTCTTAATAAATACGAAACTGCAGAAATGGTTCAGTGTGATTTCCAAGGCTGTTAAAAAAGTTACATGGCTTCTCTTGGTTCTTCTTGAAGCAATCACTTTGGTCCTTCAGTCATTATGAAAGAAGTCCAGGTACCCTGAGGGACCATATGAGAGCAGGGGAGAAATGCTATTCCAGCCTTGGCTGTTGGAATCTTTCCAACCCAGGTGCTAGGCACATGAATGAATGCTCCTACTCCCAGCCATTTGACTGCAACCACATGAGAGATCACAGTGAAACTTGCCTAGATGAGATCAGCCAATTCCTACATTGTGAACAAATGAATGACGGGTATTATTTTAAATCACTGTTTTGGGGTGGTTTGCTATACAGCAAAAAAAAATCTGGCACACACATATTCTCCACCTCAGCCTTTACTAGTAATGAAGGTTGATCTTTTATCTATTCCCCCCCCCTTTTTTTTCTCAATTGACCCTAACTCGGGAGGGGAAAAATTATTTAGTGGTCCCCTAAAACTCTAACTTTATCTTCCCAATATAAAAAATTTCTCCTACCTCACTCTGTGGGCACAGAGATCTCTCTGTTTGACTCTTTCTAGTGATGGGAAATATCTCCAAAAACATTTAAATTAGAAGGGCTCTTGCTCAGAATGTTTATTGAAAATCCTTTAAAGCAGTACTGGATATACCTGCTCTATCTTCTACATATGCATGTTTTAAATGTTTCGTGGTATACATTATGTATTTCTCTAGTTAGTTATCTCGACTTCCTTCAGCTTTTCCTCTTGTAAGAGGCTCAACTAGTTCAGTGGTCCTCAAACATGAGTGTGCAACAGAATCACCTGAAGGGTTTGTTACAAAATGAGTTCCTGAGCCCAATCTCCAGAGTTTCTAATTCAGTAGGCCTGGGATGGGAGAATTTTTATATCTAACAAGTTCCCAAGTGTTGCTAAAGCTATGATCCAGAGACTACTCCTTGAGAACCACCGAGCTTGAGAAACCAAAGGTATAGGGTGGTAGAAAGAGTCCTCATGCTGGCAGTGCCATCTTCTAATAATAATAATAAAAAAGGTCCCTAATAAAAACTAAAGTCCCTGCCTATATCACACAGTTGTAAAGATCAATAGTATAATAACATATTAAGTGCTTTGCAAACAGGAAATATGAATTGAAGAGATTTGCCCGTGGACATCATCTAAATGGGAATATTCTTCAAAGTGACATGAGAATCAAACAGAATGTGCCAGCTAAAGACTGTCGCAGAATCCACTAAGCCATGTCCTGTTTGTTTCCTTTACTGATTCACGTGCTTTCCAGCAGTTCTTATAACCTGAAAGTAAAAGCAAAAGGAGTAACATGTACTGAGTGCATTCATGTGCACACGTACCTTATTCTGAGCCTCAGTTTTATTTGTAGAAAGGAATAACAATAGCCCTTCTTCAAAAGCTGTAAGTAGTAAATGAGTTAATATATGTAAAACTCTTAGAAACAAACCTGACATGTAAGTATTATTGTTATTGTTATCATTGCTACTATTATTTTCTCCATTTTAAAGATGAAGATTGAGGCTTAGAGAGTTTGAGAAATATACCCAAACCTGACAGCTGGAATGTCTGCAATCTTGCCTCTTGGTTAAACAGAGGAATTGGGGCAGGAAAGTCAAAATAAAACATGTAAACCACACGTATAACATCTTTACCTCCACCTGTGAAAGACATTGCTAATGGATCAAGACATTGCTAATGGATCACAGCTAATAGATCAGAGCCCAGATAAGGCTGCATGCAGACTCTCATGGAGACAGTGCTCTGGTAGTGAGGGCTGCCTAGAACCCCATGACACAGCTCTGTTTGGCCACACCAGGAGCAGGGAACTTGAATTCGGGGACACTTCCAGAGCATTATAAAGCAGAAGGGCCAAACCAAATAATGGAAACCGGCAGTGAAAGGCTTACGCTACCTATGGTAGGAGAAGAATCCTACCGCCACCCCTCCCTCTCCTTCTGACTTCATTCCCCTGACTCATAGCCTTCCAGTCTTGGACTAAAGTCAAAGAAAAGAGATGCCATTTCTACTGCCATTCCACCTTTGGTACAGACCAATGATTTCTTCATTTTAAAAAATAACTTTGTGTTTCAAAAGACATGCTTCAGTGACTCAATTCTGTCCAAGGCAACTTCACATTAAATGTTTCCTGATCAGCAGCAGGAGCTCCATTAAAACCAAATAAAAAAGGAAAACATTTTAAAGATCAAAGCAGATGAAACATTACAGAAATGCCGTCATCATATTTAAAGGTTCTACATTGTGAGTCCTCAATTCTTTACAATGGTGCTAAAAAAATTAACTTTTTAATTACGATGGAGACATGGCTATAAATAACATTACTTAATATTGCCTTGGGCCTACATTTTATTCTCCCACCACACTGAGAGGGGGATTATTATGCATAGTAATGGATAATCTTCAAAGAGATGTTTTAGCATTCTCCCCAGCCCCACTCCACATACACACATAAGCACTTTCTCTTATCATTATTCCCTCACTGACCTCACAAATTCTCATTCTAGTCAAGAGCTCAGAACAGAACCAAGTTCTCTGGAGAGTGACCACGTTTATAATCATAGGTAACATGTATTAAATTCTTAGTTGTCCTAGGCACTGTCTTGTTTTTTTGATAAGCACTTACATAGTGCTTACTATGTACCATGTTCTAAGTACTTCACAAATATTAACTCATTTAATCCTCATAATAATCCTATAAAATTTTCACAGAAGAACAAACATAGTCACAGAAATGTCAAGTAAATTTCCTGAGGTCACACAACTAGAAAGTGGCACCACAATTACAGAAGCAGATATGGCAATGCAGCATGTGGAATGTATAATGGTAGGTGTTCATAGTGAAGCTCAGGCTATCTGCAGATGACTATCACCCTGGACATGAGTGATCCCCACTGAACTGTATTATTGCAGCTAATCTTACAAGGAAGGCACTGTTATTTCTTTCAATTTTACAGTTGATAAGAGCCAAAACAGAAGAGGCGAAGTAATTTGCCACAGCCAGATGACTAATAAATGGGATTCAAACCCAGGAGGTGGACTTCAGAGCAGTTACCTGTATCCACTAGGCTGTAGAGGAGAAACCTCTAGCTCTATTCCTGTCATACTTTGTCTCAGACATAATTCCCTTATTTCTGGCTCTCAAATGAAAGATTTTCACCACCACCACCACTGCTACTGTGTTATGTGGCTCCTGAATAAACAGTTTCAAGCATTCAAGTATCTCAACATTCATCTCCCGGGTGCTACATGCTTTTACTCTCAAGGCAAGTCCAGACACATGAATAAGTCTGTCTCCCTTTCTAACAACAGGATGAAGGTCACATGCAGCAGCCAGGACTTAGATATGCTCACTGCCAGTCATTTCTCGGACCACACCATCAAACTTGCTCAGATAAGCATTGTGCCCCAAATCAGACAAATTTATAGCTCATGTCTCTTAACCCTAGAATGTGTATTTCACTAGCAATGAAAATTTTTTTTCCTACACACCAGGAACAGTCGTCTATGGCAGACTCTGAACCAAAGAATAAAACCGTTTATTTTTAAGTAAAAGTGGAGCAAGAGGAGTGCAAAGGAAATATTAGCCTCTCACTCCTTTAATATATTTAGCATCTGAGGGACTTAGATTTTCTTTGGAGGTGTTGGAAACCAAAACAGCTGGATTCTAAGGACTTGTGCTAATGGTTACCTTTGGTTGCCTTAGAGACATTCTCTGTCTCTTCGTCTCTCTGTCTCTCTCTCTCTCTCTCTCTCTGAAGCAGCACATTCCTGTTTATTTCCTGATGGAGAACTCCCGGCAGTTGGAAACAAGATGTTTGCGATGATGCCCTTTATCTTTGGAATCCTTTCCTTCCTGGACTGGCAGAATCTAAATCTGTTGGCCTTCCACAAAGTGTGTTCCAAGGTTTGTCTTTTTAATTGAGCTTCCGCTTAAGACTACTTGCTTACTACTGACAATACAATGAAATTCTAGGCCTTCATATTTTTCCTGACTTTTAAAGATCCAATTCAATGCTTACAAAACTAATAAATATCCTTCCTCTTGTAATTTTCTATTAAGAATGTTTTCTTTCTCAGGCCCTAGCAAAAGATTTCACAGTGATTTGCTCAGGACTTAGTTTTGACTCTCAGAGGAGTTTAACCCATGGTAAGAGAAATGCACAGATAGACAGCCTGTAGACTTGGACTTCAAAGGCAAAGCTAAACCAAATCCAGGAATCAGGTGTGAGTTTTAATCTTTTGGATTTCCAGAACAAATAATAAAGCATAAAGTAATTAAAAATATGTTTTCTGTTAAGGACTTTAAAGTTTTAGTAAAGAGTGCTGTTTTCCTTCAGTCTGTCTTGCACAAAAAATTGAAATAACATTTTATATATCCAGACTTGAGTAACCAGACTGATCTGAGATCATTACATTTTTAGAAAAAAAATCATATAAACACAAACTTTCCAAAAGCAACATATTTAGTAACAAATGAAGTTTATTTTCTCCACTGAAATTCATTTTATGGTGTGTCCCATTGTCCTAGTAAAACTTGAGTGAGGAAATCAGAATGAATGTTAAAATAGGGCTGTGACATTTTGCTGATCTGGCTGGCTTTCATTAACTCTTGATTTGCACATTTCCACGAGGTTCTGTTAGCCAGCATTGTTCAGTGCCTGCAAAAGCATCCATCCCTTTGCCTAAGTCTAGTTTTTAACCAGCACTAGGCTTCACAGTCCCACCAGTTTGTCATCATCTTGCTATTTCCCAGTACCTGTCAAAAACTTGAGGTGGTTTTTTAAGCCACTAAGGTCACTTGTGTTGATCCAGAGCAGAAGTCAGGAAGGCCCCATGATGTTTGCAGATCAGAGTATTCTCTGATTCTTGGCTTCTGTGCTCCTGCTTCCTGCCTGCTCACCCTTGGAGGAGTCTCAATGGGCCCATGAACTGGAGGATGCAGTTTCCACTACTCAGATGCTATCAAGATTCCAGGTCCTAGATTTTCAATGACCTTTGGGCCCTTAGCTTGCTGACTTCCCCTGCCAGCTCATACCATCCAGGTGTTTGAAGTAACAAGCTGTTGTTTATTTAGCTCACTTCCCACCTTTTACAGAAACCAGTGGCTAAAGCTGTGCCAGGTGGCACTGTTGATAAACAAGAAGTGTTAATACAAGATTTCCTCCTGGAACTCCAGCTCCTTTTTTTATGGCTGATGACCAAGGTGGGAGGAAACTTGGCTATACCTTCTAGACATTTTTTTTTTGGTAGCTCATCAATATTTTCCATAGAGTGACAGGGGAAGGAGAATGGTAAACAGCCTGCACAAAAGTTCCTAGGGCTATTTTAGTGGTGGCCAACACTCATTCTAACCTTACTCAACTTACTGAATCCCTGAAGCCAGACCACCTTCCCTCTGAGCACCTGCTCTTAGGATAGTCCCCATGTAACTCTGGGACCCACCTACTGATGTGCCCTCATCTGCCCCAGCCACACAAAATCCATCTCTTATATCTCCTGTACTCTCCACCAAAACATTTTTTATTTCTGTTCCTGGGCACAGTGCTCAATAGATACTTTTGAAAATGGAATAAACTCTATTGTTTTCCAGTTTCACTAATATTCCATTACTTCAGAATTAATGCATCAGTCCAACAACTGACCTCCTAGTTTCCAAGTTCCATGAGGGACAGTGGAGTACACTGGAGGCTGAAGATCTGATGGAGATCAGCTTGGCCACTTATAGACTGTATGGCATTAGCTAATTTCTTCATACATGCAAGAAGCACGGATTGGGCGACTCTGAGTCAAGGACAGTGCAAGACACAGAATATGAGGAAATGAAGCACACAGTGCCTGCCTGTGAGTTGCAAGGATCCCACGGTCTAGTAAGGACAGCAATATCTGCACAATGTGATAGAGATGTATGATAAGAGGCTAGAAGGTTATGAAGATATAGCAAAGGTACAACTGGTGGTGGGAGGGGCAGCAGGGAAAGAAATCACACTTTGGTTGGGTTCAGAATTATAAATTAGCTATTCAGAGAAGGAGAAGAAGAATACTGACACAGAGAATAGATCCGTGACACTTCAAAATAGCTGGAGCAGAGGTTCTTATAGAAGATGGCACGAGATAATGCGGAGAGGTGAGGCAAGGAGTTTGTGTTCGATAATAAAGTGTTTGATTTTCACCTTGAAAATGGTGGGAAACAAATGAAGGAGTTGAAAACAGGAGTAGCCCAATCAGACATGTATTTTAGAATGCTTGCTCTGGTGAAGGAAGAGGAAGAAGTAGAGAGAGTTAAAATTCATTCATTCAATAATATTTAGTGGCCTAAATATGTGTCTGGCACACATTTGGCAGGCAAGATTTCTGCTAGCTAGAGTTTGCAGCCTAGTTTAGAAATAAGAGGAAGACTTGGAGGCCAATATAGGGCAGTGAAAATGAAGAGAAAGACATTGATTTGAGAAATATTTAGGGGGTATAATTAATAGAACTCAGTGACAGTTTAGCTGCGTGAGAGGAGGAGAAGAAAGAGGAAGGGACCTTGGATGACTTCTAGGTTCCTCTCTTGGACATTTGGGTATCCAATGATAACATTCATCTAGAGTTTCTTAATAGAGGTGTTAATGGAATTTTTGACAGGGCAATTCTTTGTGAGTGGGACTCTCTTGTGCATTTAAAAATGTTTGGCATCTTTGGCCTCAATCCACTAAATTTCAGTAGCATTTTCTAGTCGTTGTGACATCCAAAAAGTGACTCCCCACATTTCCAAATACCCCTGAGAACAAGAATACAGAAGAAAAAATGGGTTGGGGTTGGGGGAAAATAATAAGACCAGCTTGGAGCATGCACAAATTGAGGTACTAATCAATGCCTTCTATGTCTGCATCCACCTGTGTACCTGTACCCCATTGCCTACAGAACATGGGCAAGTAGAGATGTCAACTTCTCACTGTAGGAACTCCTGTGCTGTCCTCACTTGAAGACCACAAATGGATCCACCTGCCCAGCCATTGCAGAATTCAACTCTTTTAGTGAAAACACATTAAAAAAAAATTAATTACAGTTCCTTCTTACTACTTCCTTCTCCACACTTCTCACCTCCTGACATTACCAACATTCCAGAAATTGTCCAGGATTTAGAAGGGCTATGATTCAGCCTGACTTCTGACATACTAAGGAGGCAAATAAAGGGCAGGCTCACTTTCACTCTCATTCTTCTCAATTCTCTATCCTCACTCGGCTCCACAGCTCAGCTCTGCTCACCTTGAGGATCTTTGTTTGATGACCCACTAGTGTTCTCTTCACTCTTTTCCTTAGGCATGATCACATAATAGTTCCCTATGGCTCTGATATCAAAGTTATATATAAAAGTTGCTCCCATTTCCCACTCTGATTCCTATAGAACTCATCCATTTACTGATGAAGCCAGGAGCATTAATGTCATTGCCCAGAGACTATGTGATAGATAAGGTGGTCCAAGGCCAGAACTTTGGTGAATATTAACATTGAAGGAGGGAGCTGAAGCAGAGACACCCCAAAGGGATTCAAGAAGTACCAGGCACAGAACACTCAGAAAAGGAGGAACACCGGGAGAAGCTGCAAAGGAAAATATCTCATGAAGGAGGGACTGGTCAAGTATTAAATATGATAGAGAGGTCAAGTATAATGAAAACTTAAAATTAATATTCTGACTACTTCAATCCAGAGGAGACTAGTATCCCTGGTTAATGAGTTAGGTTAAACTAGGTTATGTTGCATTAACAAATAATTCACACATCTCAATGACTTATAATATCAGAGCAAATATTCTTGCTCTCATTATGTGTCCACTGTGTGTTATTTGCTAAGGATCTATTCAGGTTCTCTTCACTCCAAGTTCAAGGCTAGTAGAATAGCCTCTGTTGAAAGGAAGAGAAGCAATGAATCTTAAAGGTTCTGGTTGGAAGTGGCAAATGTCATTTTCAGTCTCATTTTATTGGCTAAAATGAGTCATATAACCAAGCTTGATACCAATGGGACAAGTATAATCAGAAAGTTGTGTGGTAAGGAGGAAGTGCTAAAGAGAATCCCCATGGGAGTGATAAAAATATCTTTAACCAAGAACATAGTCTATCACATTTGGCAAGGCAATTTCTCTCTGGTCCTCAGGTTTTTCTCTTGTAAAATAATAAAGATAATTATATTACCATCCCCATCAGATTGCCATGAGGCATAAATGTCATGATGTATGTGAAAAATTACTATAGATGATTTATTCCTACTTTACACAATGCACAGCTATCGTCGTCATCATCATCATCGTCATCATCATCATCGTCATCACCATTATTATTCTCTCTACATTAAGTCACACCCTTATATTCAAGAGCCCCTTCTGTGCCACTGAGATTAGTCCCTAATGTCCTCTACCACCTGGCTTGTTTGGCATTTATTTCCAAGTATCCCTCTTCATACCTACAAAGCTATTTGTACTATTATTTCAGCCTCCAGATGCTTTTCTCTCTCTTTTCTCCCAACTCACGTCTCTCATCTTCTTAAGAGTTCACCTCAAAGCCATTCCAGAAAGGTACCTTGGATTGAACCAGCTCTACTCTAATAACTTCTTTGTTGCACACTATGTCTTGTATTATGTGATGTCAACTCAGTGTGGTGTGTAATTCAGCAGTGGTTTTAATGTGTGTGTAAGAAATTTTAGAAGAAGCCTGAGATCAAAGAGGATCAGGTTATGGAATGCAGGGTCTGTGCTGGTTATTTTTCATGTGACTCTCTAAATTTATTCTCCACCACGCCCCGCCTTG
Organism: Rousettus aegyptiacus; assembly: GCF_014176215.1. Classification (NCBI taxonomy): domain Eukaryota; kingdom Metazoa; phylum Chordata; class Mammalia; order Chiroptera; family Pteropodidae; genus Rousettus; species Rousettus aegyptiacus. Next base: position 63,976,686 of record NW_023416285.1, on the reverse strand, counting down.
TTGTGTACCTCAGGAGGCAAATGTTCACAGACAGTAAAACTCAGGATCATCTGCCATCTGTCTTCCAGTTAATTTGGCCAATAGAAGCCACCAGTAAGGAGACTAAAAGGTAGAGGAGAAGCTAGGGTATTTATTTGCACTTTCACCCTTACTCAGTCTGCTCAGATTCTGGCAGTGGCCGAGTACTGTGGCTATAGCTCCTGTCAGGCACCTCTCGTCCACTGCTCAAGCTCCAGTAGCAGCATCCATACCTCCTGCTCCTTCATGTTATGAAGCTCATGTTTTGTTTTGCAAATTTTATAATTAGAAGCTGCAGGAAAGAGCGACAATCCTGCTCTACTCCTGCCTCCATCTACATACACTTTAAGGCATTTCATTAGTCACCTTTCGTCTACACCTTCCTCTGGGTTTCATATTCTCCTTTAAGGTCAGATCTGCTAGTTGTGTTGAGAGTCTACACGAGGCCCCTTGGATGGCTAAATGAGATTCCTGTCATTCAAAGGACAGCTGCCCTGACTGGAGCAATGGCTCATCTGGTCTGGACACATTGTCTTTCTAAAAAAAAATCATTGGTCCTAATCAAACTATATAAAAATACATTCCTATAATCTCAATACCGAAGACTTAGTGATCCAGGTAGAGTTATCTAGCCTTGAGGTTTCTAGATAAAAATGGAAAACTTCTTAGTGACTATCACTGAACTGCCATAGTAAAGCTCTTTAAAAAGTTGAACAAAATATGTAACAGTCCCAAAGAAATAACAAGTTTAGAATATCTCACAAGTCACTGTAATTTTTTCATACTCCCATAATTCCATTTTGTAAAAAAGAAGGACATTAATTAATCAGTCTGTGGTACTAGAAGCCATCTAGGGACTTACCACTCAGAGTGTGACCTATGGACCAGCAACATCAGTACCATTCATGAGCTTGTCAAAAATGCAGAATCTCTGTCCCCACCCCAGACCTCCTGGATCAGAATTTGCACATTTAACAGGGTTCCCAGGTTCCCTTTTTATATTAAAATTGGAGAAGCACTGATCTAAGCAAGTTATCAAATTAGCTGTGTTGAAGGACCAGTTGTTGGTTTTTCTCCCCTTAATAAAATTTCAGAATAATGAATAAAAAGACATACAAAATAAAAACATGAACTTTTATTATTAGAATTTCAAAAGGCATGAAATCACTCTAAGTTTCTAAAAGCATACTCTTTGTTTTTCTGGATTCGTCGTCATTGCCCCTAACTGTCGCTGGCAGCAGACTGTGGACCAGTAGAACTGCTCTAGCTTCTTGCCATCATACAAGAGGCCCAGACAAATAACATACCCAAGGGGACACTGCTGCTTAATGAATGACCCAGTATTGAAACTCACATCTTCAAAACTATTTCTATTATTCTCCCTAATGAAAATGGTAACTATTTATTTAGAACTTGGTTTAGGCCAGGTGGAATGCTTTACAAGGGATATCTTGTAGCCACTTTATATCCTTGTCATTGAGATTCTTTCAATGTCTTCATTTTTCTGTTGTGGAAACTGGAGTTTAGAGAGGTTAATACCTAGCCCAAGTCTCCTTGATTAAGTAAGTGGCGAAGTTGAGGTTTGAACTCAAGTTTAACCACAAAGTAAACATGCTTGTATTAGAGTTCTTCAGAGAAACAGAACCAATAGGGTGTGTGTATGTGCGTGTGTGTGTGTGTGTGTGTACAAAGAAATTTATTATAAGAAATTAGTTCACACAACTATGAAGGAAGGCAAGTCCCAAGATCTGTAGGGTGAGTCAAGCTGCAGACCCAGAAAGGCTAATGGTTTATCTCCAGTCTGATCTGAAATCCTGATAACCAGGGCAGCCAATGGCATAGTTCACATCCAAGGGCCAGCAGGCTCAAAATCTAGGAAGGGCTGGTGTTTCATTTGGAGTTCAATGGCAGGAAAAAAAGCTAATGTTTCAGTTTAAAGGTAGTCAAACAGGAAGAATTACCTTTTGCTTATGAGAGGGTCAGCTTTTTTGTCCTATTCAGGCCTTCAACTGATTGGATGAGTCCCACCCACATTAGGGAGGGCAATTTGCTTTCCTCAGTCTGCTGATTTGAATGGTTGTCTCGTCCAAAAACACCCTCACAGAAACACCCAAAATAATGTTATACCAAATATTTAGGCACTCTGTGGCCCAATCAAATTGACAAAAGTAACTGTCACAATGTTTAACTACTATGCAACTCTACCTCTTTTTTCCATTTTGTTCATAAATCATTAATTATGGGCAGGTGGGGGAAGCATCAGTTATACAGAACTCATTGGCTTAGGCATACAGGCAATTCTATTTTATATTAAAATGATATCCTGGCCTAAAGTCCCTTGGGGCCTCTGAAATCGAGCCAAGTTTTCTGCCACTTTGCAACAAGAAACACTTTTCCTCCAATGTCCAAAAACATACTCCTCATTTCCATCTGAGACCTCACCTTTAACATGCATATCATCTATAGCAACATTTTGTTCATAATAATATATGTATTCTTCAGAAACGATAGAAGCTTTCTCTAAAAATCTCACTTGCTGTGTCTTCACAAAATTGCTTTTAATGACTATATTTCTACCAACAACCTCTTTAAAACAATTTCTGTCATATACCTTAAAATTCTTCTAACATCTACCATTACCCAATTACAAAGCTGCTTTCACATTTTATACATTTATAGTAACACCCCACTTTCGGTACCATAATCTGTATCGGTCAGGGTCTCAGACACTTATTTTAAGGAATTGAGAGGCTGGAGCATCCAAAATCCATAGGGCGGGCCAGCAGGCTGGAAACTCAAGTGGAGGTTGATGTTGCTATCACATCTTGAGACCCACATTTGTAGGGGAGGCAAGCAGGCTGGAAACTGAGGCAGGAATTAAGGATGCAGTATCGAAGCAGAATTTCTTCTTCTCTGGAAACTTCAGTTTTAGCTTTTAAGGCCTTCAACTGGTAGGGTGAGGCCCACCCACATTACCATGGATAATCATCTTTACTTAAAATCAATTAATTTTAGACATTAACCACATCTACAAAATACCTTCAAAGAAATACCCAGATTAGTGTTTGATTAAATACCTAGGTGCTATAGCCTAACCAAGGTGACACATAATATTAACTATTATGACTGCCCATTATCACCCTACACCTCTCTGACACTCCTAATTCCCTACCTTGATCTTTATTCTTGCCATAGCACTTAACACCATTTAACATATTATATTGTTTACTTATTACATGTTCCCTTGAATTTACAAAGGTAAGGAGTCTTTTCTATATTATTCACGGATGTAGCCCAAATATCTAGAATAGTTTCTGACATTCAGTAAATATGTGTTGAATGAATGAATCCAGGTTTTGCCACTCACTACAGAGTAACAACCAATGGATGAATTATTTAACTTCACTGAAGAATTAAAAGCAAACAAACAAAAGTTTATGTCTTAAGACCGTCATGAGACTAAACAAGATAATGTTTATAAAATGTCTGAAACCCAAAGAGTATTCAGTGAATGGTAAGAATGATGGTCACCTTTTCCAGTGGTCATTAGCAAATGCTTGCAAATCACCTACTGTGTGTTGGGTACTGGGCATCGAGGATACCACAGAGTATAACAAAACATCTACCCTCTCAGCACTTACTTTTTTTGCATGAAAATGAGAACATAAATAAATTCCCTGATCTAGACAGCCAATTTCTTTGTTTTAATTACAACCCATAGCTCTACTGCAAAAGCAGGGTCACTGGTAAGTTCTTGGACAGGTAACTGGACATAGTTGTCTCAAGGACAAGACAGCTATCTACTTCAAGCATCAACTCTTCAACTCTTTTTCACTGTCAAATTCTTTGCTACACAGGTCTTGCCTTTCTGCTGAATTGAAATAACACTTGGACCTTCCAGTTCCGAGGACATCTCTTCCAAACAAGGAGGATCAGGGTAATTAGTATCACATCTGAAGCCTCTTCTTCTTTCAGGGTAAGTGCTGGCTTATTTTACATGTGACTAAAAACAAGAAGGAAAATCATTACGGTGGGATCAGATCCAGGCCAGTCCTGTCTGAACAGTGCTAGTCCTATTGTAATTACTGCTCTACTGATGAAAATAACTACCATTAGCTATAGGGTGAATAGTCTTTTGAAGATTTTTTTAATCCCCAGACCCAGAGGCAGTCTCAGATGTCTGAGTGTGGGGATGCAGGTGAACTCAGAGGAATTGCTGAGGACTGCAAGGCTTCCCTAGCTCCAGACCTTGGCTGCACTTTAGAATCATCTGGAGAGCTTTTAAAATTCCTGATGTCAAGTCTGCAACCAAATCAGAATCTCTGGAGGTGTCCTACAGGCCTCAGTACTTTTTAAAGCTTTGTGGGATCCCAGCATGTGGTTGAGATCCATAGCTATGCTCCTTAACGCTCTCGTTCCCTCTTCTACCAGTGCTTCTAAAGCTTTAACATGCACCTGAGTCACCTGGGGATCTTGCCAATGGCGCAGACTCAAATTTATTATTTCTGGTGCTGTGATTCTGCATATCTAAGATCCCAAGTAGATGCTGAGGCTGCTAGTCAGCAGTGCTATTTTCAGTAGCAAGACCCTGGTCATTTCTGACCCAAAATAGACTCTGGAGAATTGAAGTCATTCTGTAACTAATACGGGAGTTTGTATAAAGAGTGTGAGATGGCTCCAAAAATCATAAAATATGGGTTTACCTAAAAGCTTTCTCAAACCACATCCACTGCCCTGAAGTATGCAAGCTGGTATAGTACTAGAGGAGTACTTAGTGGTGATTTTAAAATGTGAGTCCTGGAGTTAAATTGCTTGAATTAAAACCCTGTTGTAAAGGTATTTCTTCCCCATCCTCCTCCCATAGAAAAAGGAAAGTGAGATTGTTTGTTTGGCTGTAGGACTGCCAAACATTTTTCCCAAAGACATGATTTCAATAAAGTTAAAAATTGATGCAGGTAACACCTCACTTGCCACTCAAGCCCAATTATACAGTGAAAGAAATGTCATCACTCATTTAAAAAATGTATTTGCCTTGTTGGTGGGACAGTTTCACTATGTAAGGCTTTAACTGCCACACAACTCTCCTCCCACTTACAGATTTTGGTGGCACCCCTTAGCCAAGGCCCCACCAAACACACCCTAACAAATCCATTAAAGAAGGGAGGGGATGCTGTGTACTTAATGGATATCTAATCTAAAAGCAAATTGGATAATGTGCTCTAGAGGGAACCCCCAGAGGGAGCGAGGTGGCACCCAGTGGTGCCAGGCCACTTGTATCAGCTAATAAAACCTCCCTCAGCAACCTTCCCACGTGCCCAGCTCCTAAGTGCCATCTGGCACCCACATCTTGAGATCTGCCACTTCTGTTTGTGATCCAGACAGCTACAGCTCTCTTCCATGTGGCAACATAAGTGTATTGACATTTATCACTGGATTCCACTTTCCAGAACAGAGAGACAAGCCTGGCAGGCGTAGAGGGTATATATCTTTGTGGCATCACACCCAGCAGCTGACATTGGGGATTACTTTTCTATTCTGTCACCCTTTGGCACAGGCTCCTCTGCTCAGTGCTAATGACAATCACTGGCTCGTGCTATAAAGAAGCAGAAGAGAGAGTAACTCCAAAATCTCTATGCTCCATGCAAGCTCCTCTCCTTAAGAAAAGATTATATAATTTTGCAGATGCAATTCGCATTTAAAAAACAAACAAGTGTGTGTGTGTGTGTGTGTGTGTGTGTGTGTGTGTATCTCCATATGTTTTTGTTAAAAAACACTGTGGCATTATTTGAGCATGTATTGTACATGTATCGGTGTAGTCACATATGCATGTCTGTGTGGTTAAACAGCATAAAAAAATACAGGCGATTTTCCCACAAACTATGTCCTAATGCTGCATTAAGCAACAGACTCAGTTTTCCATTATTAAGACTCAGAGTTTTGCTCCCCACTCCTAACTGAAAGGCTAAAAATCTGCTCAAAAGCCAAAATGTTTTCCCTCTCTGGATGAACTCATTGTGGTCTTGTTTACAAGAGTCTTAAATGAGCTCTGAGCAAAAGAGAAAACAAGACAACTTTTGGAGTTCCTGAAAATGCTGCATAAACCAGAAAGCTACTAAACATTGTCTCATTTATTCAGGTGTTACCCCAACTCTTTTTTTTTTTTTTTTGGTCACCATAAGCCATTGTTTTAAAGGTGAGCTCATGGTCAAAACAATGCATTTTATATAACAGGGGCTGTCTAAGAATAAAACTCTCACCCATGTTATCAAGAGTTATTGTTTACTGTAACCTCACAGTCAAATAATCAGCCTTAGAACCAGCCCGTGATTCATGCTGCCACAGAGGCAGGAAGATGACGACAGTCATGATATTTCAAATCCTTTTGAGAGAAGACCAAAGAGGAAATGTTGGTGGGTGAACAAGGGTTTACCATAGACAAAGAAAAGAAAAAGACCTTACCAGGAAAAATGGATGTGGGTTTCTAGTATGCCTAGTGTGTCACCACGAACCATAGAGCTGCTCAATAAATATTATTTGAGTCGAATTGAAAGATCTCTATCAGCTGGAACAAAGACAAAGATAGAACTCAAATTTCTATTAAGGATATATGTTTGCAAGGAAGGGACAACAAGACAGAAGAATTCTGTCCAACTGTACTTGACTTTGCATTGACCTTCCTGTCCACATATACTGAGGATGCGCTGGCAGAAATGTTCCCTGACACAGGAAGACAAAGAATTGTAGAAACTTAGAGCTGGAAGAAAGACAGATGAGGTGCCTTCAGCCCAGGGCTATGAGTAATACCCAAGGACAAGACAAATGGCCCCCAGTCCAATATTTTCTGATTTAAAACCATTTTGGCCTTTGCTTGCTGTTATGGGTCCAGGTCCTTCAGTGGTTTAAAAATGGTGGCTGAAACCCTCTTGCCAGAGGCTAACAGTCCACCTAAGTAATAGATAAAATCAAATGAAAACAGTCTCATTCTCACCATGAAAACACAAATTAAGGGTCAGAAGAAATCTCAATAAGTCATCCAAGGCAAAGACTTTTTAGTAATAACAATAAGAGAGATGGTGTGGGGAAATGGGCATTATATCCTGCTGACAGGAAGGTAAACTGATGAAATATTTCTTGGCAATATGTATCAAAAGCCTTATAATTTTGCATACTCTTTGACCTATGTAGGGTATCATGACCCAATTGTAGGATCTTGTTCATAGGAAATAAATAATCATGACCTTGCACAAAGATACAGTTCAAATGATATTCATCCTACCATTGTTTTTAATAGTGAAAAATGGAAACAATTTACATTTTCTGTAACAGGAATTGGATGAATAATTAGTACACATATGAACTGAAATCCCATACAGTCATTAAGTTTTTGTATCAGAATATTAATCAGCAGGAAAACCACCCGTGCTTATTATTCATTCTAAAAGAAGTTATAAAACTACATATCAAGTAAGATACCATTTTTGTACAATGCATGTGTAGAAGTATACATGCATAAATATTGAGGGTGATCATCTCTAGATGGAGGGATAATGTATGACTTTTATTTTTATATATATATTTTTAATTTCTAAGTTTTCTATAATAAACATGTATTATTTTGATTATGTTTAAAATGAGAGTATTTTTAAAGTCCTAAAAACTTTGTAGCTCATTGCTCTATTCTTTGGAGTGGCAGTGGGGAGTTGGGAGGGGGTGGATAAGTAGAGATAAAAACCACCTTTTTTTTTTTAGGTGAGGCAACCCTTGGTTGACCTCACAGATTGCAAGGACCTTGTCAGTTTACAATCCCTTATTTTTTTTTATTTTTTACACCTACAGCACCTGGTCTTCCTAGGTGGTCTCCCATCCAAGTACAAACCAGGCCCAACCCTGCTTAGCTTAATTTGACTTGAAACATTACCCTTATATATCTAGTTGATACTGTTTTCATCAAAACTGTCACAAAATTATGGGTGTAACATCATCATACCAAATTTATAAGGATCACAATCATTTTTAAGGTTCTATAATTTTATTTTGTTCACAATTATTTGAGACAATTGACATAGACTTTGGACATCTATTTTTCTTTCCATAGATATTTCAATCTTCATGGTGTTCATTGTAATGAGTTTCCACCAGTGACAACATTAAATGGAAATGACTCTGTAGTTGTTTCTTAGCAATTATACTCCACTACTGGCTTATATCAAAGTCCTACATTAAGACCATGGACTCTGGAGCCAGACTGTCTGAACTGGAATTATGGCTCTGGTACTTTCTAGCTATGTACTATATACAAGTTATTTATTCTTTTTTATGTCTTAATTTCCTATCTGATAATAGGGCATAACGATAGTACTTACCTCATTAAGTTGCTGAGAGAATGAGAAGGGTTAATATTTATAAAATATTTAGAACATTGCTGTTAGTACATATTAAGTCCTACATAATTTTTAATTTTTTTAAAAAAATAAGTTTATGATTAACTAACCTGTAAAATCTCTTTTACATATGTGGCTGCCGATTTGGTCTACCTTAATCTAAAATAGTGCGATTGATTTCTTTTTTCCAGCCTAGATACATGACTTCACATTTAACCCTCTTCAATTATCCGTGGTGGCACTGGCTCAGCAACACTTTTATTTTTCTTTCACTTTATGCACTCAACCAACCATCCACCCAGCCACCCCTGGGTGCAGGTGCTAATGATGGAGATAGAAAAGAGAAGACAAAGAAGACCCCTGCAAACTAAGCATTCAGTCTTCAGTCAAGATCTGCCTGCAACTTTGGACCCCAACAAAATTTAAATTTACTTTTAAATTACTCACATAGTTAAAATTTGACAAGCACCTAAGCTTAATAGCTGACCTCCAGGCAATATTACTACCAAACTGAGTTTTTAACTCCCATCAAAATAAGACCAAGAGGTTGTTATTTAAAGTACCCCAGTAAAAAAAAATGAAGATCAGGAAATGGGAGCAGTTGTGGTGATGATAAAGCTGCCATGTTCACAGGCGAAATTAAGTGTCTGTCCTATTAATGAAGAGAGGCACAATTCAGGGAAGCAAACCATCCAAATGCACCACTTGAATCCTGTTTGGCTGTTCTGACATAGAAGAAGATAAGAAAAAGAATCAACTGGGGAAATGTAAGATGCGGAACCACAAAAATAGACTTGTCGTCCCTGACATCTGTGTTTATAAATGCGTTACGTTAAACAGCAGAGATTTTTCCCTATGGTTAGCCAATACCAAGATGGTGTCACGCTTGTTCTGATTTTTCCATAGCCCTAATTGTAAGGGCTTTCCTTACTGTCTCTTTGCTTCCAGCTTTTGTTTTAGTCTCTCTATAAGGGGTTAGCAGAGACATAGCCGAACAATTTCAGAAACATGGCTTATAACCAACCTGCTTCATTATTTTGCTACAAAAAGTGAGTCTGTGCTAACTATTCTTTAATGAAGTAGTCGGTCCACACTCCCCTCCTCACTCAGGTGGAGATTTCCCTATTAGTAACCCCAGAGCAGGTTTGAATCAAAGACATGACACATGCAGGGTCCAGATGTTTGGAGACTGAAAGGGGAAGGTAAGTTCACACAATTGTTCTGCCTTTTTGCTTTCCGCTGAGGTTCTTTCCTGTGGGCTGTAGTACGTATTAACAGGCTCTGGGCATGCATACGGACAGCACTACAGTGAGAGCCTGCTAACAGGCTGCCTTCCTTTTCCGGTGCAGCTGGTGTTTGCAGAAGGACATGATTTGAAAGTTGATTTATTTACCCTGTCTTTTTTTTTTTTTTAAATGAATGGACATAGATGTCTGTTTGTTGAAACAATTAATAAACTTTAATGATATGATCAAAATTTAACAGAAAAACATCCTTGGCTTGCAGGTGGAAATCTAGACTTCGACTTTCAGAATGTTCTACATGTAACTCAAAATGAAATCAGAGGACATATTTTTTGGGGGGGATGGGGATTCTTATTTTTAAGAAAACAGCTGTTCACTTTCACTTGTGGAAACCAGTGGGCTTCAGTTCATGCCTCTTCATATATTCTCTGTTGTCTGTGCAGACTTTGAAAGTGCTTATATGGCACCTCAACTATTGAGAGGAAGAAAACATGTCTCCTGTGGGCCAGCTCCTCCTTCCAAGTCTTTTAAAAAGTCAAGGAATCTGAGAACTAAGAGATATAACCTGACCGAAGTGAAAATAAAGGGTGGGTAAGAGAGGGCATACTTTCTTTCTTTAAAAAATATATTCATTATTTTGAATGTGAACATACACACAAAGTTAGAAAGCTTTAAAGGAGTATTCAGTGAAAAATAATCTCTTACACTCCTGCCTTCCACCAGCTACTACATACCCTTACCAGAGGTACCCATCAGTACCAATTTCTAGACTTCCAGAGACATCCTGTGTAGATATAAGCAGTTATATGTGTACATGCTTCTTAAATACACAAATAATGATGTACCATATACATTGCTCAACACCTTGCTTTTTTCACTTATCAATACTTTAAAGTTTTTTCATTTTGTTTAGTTTTGTTTGTTTCCTGCCCAAAGTTCTTTCAGGAGAGAGAAATCATTCTTCAGTTCAATGATCTGCATGTGGTTATGGCTGATTGTACAGACAACAAACAAGATGCCAAGTTAAACTCTACCTCAGCCTCAGGTAATCTCAGCCTGGAGAAATAGGAATCATATTTAAAGCCTTAAACTTTAAATAACAGGAAGTTTAGGGCGAGTAGAGGGAAAAATAAAAAGATAACTTCTGTTTAAAAGAATGTTGTGTGGAAGTGACAGCTGAGCAGACACTTTGAGAGCAATTTTGCAAAACAAAAATTCATTGGTTCTTTTCCCTGCTTTTGCAAATAGAATATAAACATACTGACCATAACAATGTTGTTTTTGCTGGTTAAAGATCTCTAGGGCAGCATGGCATCAGTATTCCTGACACAACCTAGGGGACATGGAGGGGGAAAAAGAACAGTCTTTGGAATCGAGCAGACCTGGATGGTAATACTGGCTATCATAGCTGTTAATTAAGTCACTTAACCTCGCAAAGCCTTGACTTCCCTTTATTTAAAATGGAAACACCTTAAAGAGTAGTTATGAGAATTCGTTAACAAAGGAAAAAAGTCATGTGCGGTCAGCATCCACTATCACTGTAATAATGCCACATAACAAACAATCCGCCCACAGTGAACCATCACAAAGGCAGGCAGAGAAAGAAGAACTGAGAACAAAATAGGCACAGTTCCCAGGAGGTTCGCATTAATGGGACTTATACTTATTTATTATTACGTAATATATTATATATTCTTCTCTTTTAATCATTATATTATTACATGCTGTATAACATTATTAGATGTTATATAATAAATATTATGTGTTATTATTATATATCTTTCACATACAAAAATTATGAAATGGCACTGAATTTACAATAATTCTAAAACGCACCCTAAAAAGTAATTTAAAAATACATTTACTTTAAAAAGTCAACCTGTTTGCTATCTTGTCGTTGACATACCTAATCCTCACTAGCATGTATGGTGCTTCTGTGAGAATTTGAACAAGATGTTCCCTTCAAGCAGGTACAGAGCCAAGAGCACGGCAAGCGCATCACAAAAAGGCCCATTTCCATGGGGCAGACACAGCTCTGGCAAGAGCAGGTTGCTTGGCGCCTTGGAGACGGACCCAGAGCTGCCCCCTCCGCCAGCACGATGCGCAGTGCATGGCCTGCGCACGACAGGCAGCAGCGCTGCTCCCGAAAGTGAAATGCAACCCAGGAGTCTCATCATGTTTTGGGTTCTGGTTCATTGCCACCATTGCTATAAGCAATTTCCTTGGAGCTTTGATTCACAGCTTCCTCTCTGCTTTCCAACTTACGGATTGAAAAGCTAGCACTTTGGGAACATGGTGGCACCTATTTCCCAGAACTTCTTCAGCTTTTCACATCTGAATCCAGACCCAGGGGATGCAGCAGCTTCCAGGCAGCTCCAAGACCTGGAAACTGGGATTATTAAGAAATGTACAGACTTACACAACTTAATTTCTTTCATCCTGACTGACAGGACAAGGACAAAAGGGAAGAGGAGAGAAATCTAAAGAAGCTTTATAGGCACTGACATTCTAAGCTTGTGGATAGATAAGCAGCTCATGGGGAGTAGGGGTGCGAGGCAGCAAACATGGGGGAGATGGAAAGAGGCACCTCAGGGTAGAGTGGAGGTGGGACACCCTGTGTCTACACATGACAACCAATGTGAGAAAAGATGTGGAATTCACTCCTGCACTGCTTATTTAAAAAATTAATTAGTAAATGGTTAGCAAACAGTGGTTCCACTGATCAGATCAGGAATTTCAGTCATTTGGAACCTATGCATAGAGGGGAGAGTGAGAACAAGTGAGGGGGAAAGAGCAGAGGAGAGGAGGCAGAGCAAGAAAGAGGCAGAGACAGAGACAGAGAGAGGAGAGCGACAGGAGACAGGGTGGGAACGGAGGGGAGGGGAGGGGAGACAGGAGCTGCGTCTGCTGTGCCTGCCAGAGTGGAGCGCAGGGCCGGCATAGGGGAGGTGCACGTTACTGTGAGAGCGCGTGAGTGAGAGAAGACGTGAGATTGCAATGTCAGCCTCCATGATTTTATTAAAAGCATTGCCCAGCGACTAGAATGGATCATCTGATGTTCCCACTGACTTGTTAAATCTCTTATTTGAAGGACCACACACACTCTAGCATAACTCCTCCATGGTTTCCCAGCTTCCTTTAGCATCATTCTAGACCTTGTCCTTCTCCCCCTCTTTCTCTCTTCTGCAGGCAGAGCAAAGGAAAACATCACTGGCTTGAAGGCTCTCTCTCTTTGGTTTTCCTGTTTTCTTGCTTGTAAGAGTCTGTTACACACTTCCTCTGAGGTTTATTTGCAGTCTGACCTGTGAATCTTTGAAACAGTCTCTCTCAGGGTCTCTCACTTCAGTGACACTGCAAGGCCCACTTAGCAAGGCACGGCAGCAACAGTTCACCTGGAGATCTTAGCTGCCAGGCTGCTCTCTCTTCTGCTGTGAAGGTGGAGGAGGATCCAGAAGAAAGCAGAAGCATTGAATGATGCTCCCCGAGTGAACTTTCCCTGGACACTGGCCAGAATCAAAGCTAGGCTTCCTCTCATCCTTTACAATGTGGTTGGGCTCAATCAGGTCTCACACAGTTGTCTGAGCTCCCACGCTCGGGAAGGAGTCCTGCCACTGGGCAGCCTGTCCGCCTCTCTGCACCTTTCCAGATGCATTCCAAACCCAGCTGCCAATGCAGGGATTCAGCATTCTGGAGATGGCATGTTTATTTCGAAACAATCATAAAGCTTGATTTGATACAGTGAAAGAAATTAGTGCTTGCCGAATACGGCCCAATTATTACTGCATTAATTCATATGGATTAGCAGCTGACACTGCCTGGAAGGCACGCATCAGGACGTTTCAGTAAGTTTGGCTGAGGAGAACCCCTGCTCCTCTATCCCAAAGCTCAGATGATGACTCCATATTTGGAATGATTATCTCACTAGGGATATGTGGTGTTATTTTAATATTAGCCAGAAGTGGACAAATTAAAACGTGGTTGGGAGATGCCCCAAAAGTCAGTCACAAACTGACACCATTTGAGACCTGAGCTCACATCTAACCATTAAATGACTCTTTCAGAGATGGAAGAAATTGTAACATGCTACCAAGGAAATAGATCTTGTGGATCATCAAACTTGGTATGTGAACATACAACTTGTATAAGTAGTTACTGTGTTCTCAGTTTCAAGTAACACTGGCTTAAACAAATAAAGAATGACTTCCTCACTGTTACAGGTTGAATTTTGGCCTTCCTGAAAAAATCAAATGTTGAAACCCATCAGAATGTATCTGTATTTGGAGACAGGTCCTTTAAAGAGGTGGTTAAATTAAAATTAATTCCTTAGGATGGATATCTCTCTCTCTCTCTCTCTCTCTCTCTCTCTCTCTCTCTCTCTCTCTCTCTCTATATATATATATATATATATAATCTTTATATATATATATAATCTTTATATATATATATATATATATATATAATCTTTATATATATGTATATATAGCAGAGACTAATTATCAGGAATTTGCTCACATGATTATGGAGGCTGGCAAGTCCCAAGCTCTGCACGGTGAGTCAGCAGGTTGGAGACCCAGGAGAGCTGATGGGATAGTTCCAGTCTGATCTGAAGGCTTGAGGACAAGGACTGCCGATGGTGTAGTTCCATCCAGAGACTGGCAGGCTTGAGGCCTCAGGAAAAGCTGATGTTTTCTTGGAGTCTGAAGGCAGGAAAAAAGCTGATGTCCTAGTTTAGAAGTAATTAGACAGGAAGAATTCTCTCTTACTTGGGGAAGGTCAGCTTCTTTGGGTGTTAGATTTTAATTTAGCTGGTTTATTACCAACTCCCATAACAGATTCAACTTATGCTATACCTACTGCCTCAAAGCCCTCCCACATTCCTGTATTCATTCATCATGAACAAAAGACCATTCTAAATACTTGGTATGCATTATCTCATTTAAGCACTAGAGTAGAGCACTGCCTTTATATAATTTACAGATTAGAGGGAAAAAAATATTTGTGTTTTTGTAATGAAGTGTGGCCAGGCTTCTGAAAAGGAAACTACTGGGAGATATAGGAACTGAGAGTGAAGAAACGTCACCTGTTATCTGCTTCCCAAAACCTTTCCATTCTGCAAGGTGTGAGTAAAATGCTAGCCGCTCACCAGTCAGCACTAAAACCACGCTCGTCAGAATGAACTTTTCCTTTGTGCTGATGTCCTCAGTAATATTAAAGAACACTTTACCTGGTGCTAGGCTCGGAGCTAAATACTTTAGATACGTTGTGCATTGAACCTTTATAACAATTTCATTAAGTAAATTATATCCATTTCATAATCAAAGAAAATAGAGCTTAGAGACTCATGTGAACAGACATTTGTACCAACACCTCTTCCTGGAATCCTTCCCGATGATCGCCTGACTGCCTTCTTTCGTAGGTCTCTGCTTAGATGTCACCTCCTCCACGAAACCTCCCTCGATCATTAATTCTTAAAGAGCCACTGCTCTGGGTCATTCTTGACATCATTCTAACTTTTTCATAGCCCCTATCATTCTCTGAAATTATATTTTTATTTTTTTATGCTTATTATCTGTCTTCTTCCGATAGATTGTATAAGTTCTATGAGGCAAGAAAAGTCACTTCCTCTTAATTGGGCTTTTCTCTATCTTTGGCACTTAGCAGGATATCTAATACATAGTAGACCGCCAATTAATGTCCATGGGTTGAATTAATGACTATAACTAGAGTCATATAGCTAGTAAGTGGCAGAGTTGAGATTTAAACCTAGATGTATGTGTCTTTCTCCAAAGTCTAAAATTTAATTTTTTTGTAGACTTCACACTATCCATCTTACTTTAGAATTTGTTTACTTTCTGTCTTTGCTTCCTGGTTCTCAGAGCCATACAACCACATCCTAGATGTCTTTATATCTCGTGCAGCTCCTGTGGGAGACATTGCCTTGCTCCTCAGACACTCTGCCTACGTTCGCTGAGATGACGAAGTTTCATAACAAAGCCAGAGGAGGAAGAAGGGCACTGAGGTCCTGTCTGGTTTTCTCTCTTCTCCATTGAGGGGAGCATTACAGGCTGAGAAAGGTTCCTCCTCAGCCTGACTCAGGTCCAAGGTATCTTTTGTGGCCTTGGGAGGAGGCACAACCCGGCACTGAGCAGCTGACTCCCTGCGAAGTGTGGCCCCAACTTCCAGCTGACTGACCCACATCCAGTGGGCAGAGGTTTCAGCCTTGACTCCATTTGAAGAATACAGGCCAAGTCCTTGAGTTTCTTAGAAGGCTCTGGTCTTTCTGACAAGGAACTTGCTTGGCCCCCTTACTGTGGGCAGGAGTCTTCTCCACCAGGGAGGGGCTGGGCGTTTCAGTGGGGGACAGCCAACCTCCCACACAAAGAACAGATACGGTGTGGCTGAAGGCTTCCTGCCTGAGCCTTATTCTTGGCTTTCCCCATTTTTCCCTTAGCTAAAAAAGCAATGGAACCTGAGAAAGCTCCTTTTTCTGTCCCTTTTACCTGTGTCAGTGGAGAGAGAATGAGCAATGAAACCTTTCTTTGGGGCTTGCAAAAAGTTGACTCTATTGTCATCAGAAAATGCAGGGGAGCAAAGAAGGCCCAGTCGGCTTCTGCCTGTGCAGAGCCAGGCTGCCTGCCCCAGAACTGAGGCCCTGCTGGAGCGACACGGACAGCACACTGCTGCCTCTTCCATGGGGACCAGGCACAGCTCCCGGAGCTGCCTCTTCTGCCTGCACTCGCTATACTGCACGGGGATTCAGAAAAGGCTGTCCACTTTCCCGGACTGACAGAGAGGTAGCTGCCTACAGGGGATGATTGGACAGCAGCTAGACACAACTTCCTTCTCAGAATAGCTCCCAATTGCCTGAATGCCCTCCATTAACCATAATTCTCTTGAGTCTCACAGAACTGGCCTTTAAGAGACCGCTTCTAAAATTCAAACTCCCCCAAAAGCTAATAATCTATTAGACAGGGTGCAGCATTTTTTCTGGAAAGCACCAGACAGTAGATTAGGCTCTGTGGGCCACAGGATCTCCATTGCAGCTATTCACCACTGCAGATATAGCCCCAAACAGCCCCGGACAGTAAGCCAAAGGGCCTGGCTGTGTTCCAGCAGGCTTTATTTACAAAACCTGTAGCCTGTATTTGGTCATGGACTGGGACACCCAGCTCAAGGTGTAAGTCAGGGACTTTCCCTACCACCTCTCTGTCCCGGAGCATCCCATGTGGGGCCCGCAGTGCAGACATGCAGAAATGTCATTTGTTGAGGTACTCAGCAATGAACAACAGTCCAAGAGCAGCCGTTTGATAGCCAGCCTTTCCAGAAGGAACCTCAGTATGATGGGGGACAGTCAGAGGCTGAGAACTGAGAGAGGTGGGGCTCTAACATCAAATTTGCCAACTTAATTTTAACCAGATTCCATTGGTTATAGCCATAAATCTCAAAATCCCATGACTGGCTGAGACCTTATGTCTTGTCTGGGGACCAGCAGAAAGTGAAGGCTGGAGCAATGGAGACAGACCAGTGACAAACAGGGGACCTTGAGCACAGTCACTCTTTCCAGCTTTGGCACTTTTGTTATGTCCCCGCTGTTGTTGTTTCAGACAGTAAGTCAGATTCCCACGATCCTGGCGCAGATAACGCACTAAAGCCATTGGGTAAGTGGTTAGCTATTCTTTAAAAAGCCGGCACTGCAACACAGTGTTCCACCTTCTTTCTTTTCTCCCTGGCTGCAGTCACATCCCTGAGGCAAGCTTGGAATTCAAGATCTGCCTGTTGAGCTCTTTCAGGTTGGTGGAAGCCATGTTGGTGAATCTCCGCCTTGACCTTAAGAGATGGTATTTACTGCCACCTTAACTTCAGCTGTTTTCTGGACCACCATCTTGATTTAGTCCAGTTCAGCACAAAGGCCTGAGTTGTCTGTACTCATTGCGGTTCCAGACATTTGGGGACCTCATGTCAATCAGGATAGGTAAGGTTACACCACAAAAACAGATAACCTCAAAATTTCAGTTTCGTAGCAAAACACAAGTTTATTTCTTGCTCCTGTTACATGTACCACATGGGCTGTCAGGCATGGTCATTCCGGGACTGAGAGAACGCAGGCTCCATCACGACACATGCCTTCTTGGTCATCTTATCAGGGGAAAGGGACATGGGACATGACGTATCACGTCCCTAGCTCCTGAAACCTCTGTCTAGAAGTGTTATATCTGCTCACATATATTATTGACCAGACAAGTCACATGCCACACGAAACTTCTAAGAGGGTGGATACGTGCAACCTTGCCACATGTCTGGAAGGACAGCATAGTTGTGAGCAGACCTAATGACTACTATAGGATCTGAATAAAGAGTCAAGGGAACCCGCTTGCAGGTAGAGTTAAACATCCTCCTGGGAAAGATACACAACTGGAAGATGAATGCTGATGTTGAAACAGAACTGAAAAAAATTCTGAAGACCCTAGGAATAGGAATTAATCTGAATATTTTATATGTATAGCAGATGAGAACAACACTCATCAAAGAAAGGCAATTATTGAGGGTCAAGTTGAAGTGGGCTGGAGCAGGTATTGAGAACAGCTGCTCACCTCACAGTGGGAGAAACCGTCAAACTGCTTTATTCCAGAAAGAAGCAAATTTAAAAAAAAATCTGAGACAGATACATTATCGTTATCATTAGATTCTATCTAAAACCAGGGGTTTAAGCACAAAGGTAGTACTGAGATGGGATAAGACTGTTGATATAGAAAGGAGTGACAGGTTCAGATGAAGACAATGAAGAGATGAGGAAGAAGTTGCTCATCCTAGCCTGCAAGTCATACCCTCTATGCACCATGGCACCAGTGCCCAAGACACAAAAGCAGCAGGCCTCCGAGCAGGGCTTGTCCAGTTGCGCAGGTTGGGCACTATACACCTGGGGGTTGCAGATCACACTGAGATTATGTGGCAGGGTACAACTTGAAGAATCCTGGGTAGTAGCCCTGCCTTGAACCCTATTCAGGGCAAGACCTTGGACTCTTGCTCTTCATTTCACATAGCTTCTGACCTCTCGTTAGTGTAGATTTCTGCTTCTGGCATTGCCCTCACCCTTTGAATCTGACAACGGACACAGGTTTTCTGGTTACTACTCTTGACGGTCATGTTTACCAGTGTGTAGCTAACATATCCCCCATGAGCGAGGTCACAAAGGGTGAATTCTTGACTATGAAAAGTACATAACCCTAGGGAGGAGAGATAGAAAAAAACTACTATTTACAGGCACACTGACATGCCACACAGAACATCCCAAACAGAAAGTGGATTCAGATGAGACTGGGAAACCAAGGACTCAGGAAATTACTTTTTTCTTCTAGTTCTTGTAATCTTACTGACCCACTAAAGCTGGCCTGACCTGGAAGAACACCCATAACAGAGATACACTCGGTGTCTATCCAATTCTTGGTATATAATTGATCCTCATTAATGCTTGTTGATAAATATCATGAATATGTATATTTAAAGAACAGTTCAACTTTCTTTTCATAGTTATAGAGTGATGAGAATTTGACCACAAAACAAGTTATTGAAATTTGAATGTCAATCAACCAAAGTAGAGGGAGAGGAAATGGGTCTTTCTTCTACAGAAAACCAAGTGACTATCTAGAATTGAATCGATGTTTGGGAGTGAGTCTTCTAGATATACCCTCCCCTGTGAATCGGTACTTTTAATTTCAGTCCCGAGATATCCGGTGGTAGAGCTAGTTTATGGCACTTTAAATGCTTGTAAAAATACAGGACAGGGTTAGTATTGGATCTGGTATTGGTACTAAACATTGACCATATTACCATGTTGAAAACTAATGTTAAACATCATAAACAGGGTTGTTATAACAATGTTAAACAAATAGAGGGAAAATTGCTTAAGTCCTTCATCCTTTTGAGAGAAAGCAATGCATTAATATACTTCTCCATTATAATAAGCATTTTTTCATAAAATTATAATACTCAAGAAAATCAATACTGAGATTGAGATCAAGTTGACTTCATGCACACGTTTGCCTCCAAATGCATGTCCTTAGATGCTTTCTTTCTGACAGAGACACATTGAAATGTATGCATGGTAAAAACCTGACTCAAGATCAGTACCTCTCTTGACCCATACAATACCTGTCCTAAAATAACAGGAAAACCCTACTTCGAAACAAAGAAGAAAGTCTAGAAGGGGGGAAGGACAAGGGGCATGTCTAGTTTACTTTTTAGGACATTGTCATTCGGTGGATTTTTCTCTGTCCAAATGTGTTGGCCATCATAAAACCTATGCTTAACAAAGCTTTTCATCATCAAATTTGTGTAATGCCTTATTCACATGCATAGAATTCCACATAGCATTGCTTCTGACAAACGAACTCAATTTGTGGGTAAAAAAAAAAATGTAATGTGGGGTATATACTATGGAATTCACTGCCTCATCATATATCCCATCACCCAGGAGCAGGTGGCCTGGTAGAAAGTGGAATGGCCTATGAAAGACTCAATTACAGTACAATTTGGTAGAATAACCTGAAGGTCAGGGTTCCAGTTTACGAGATGTCACATATGCTTTGAGTCAGTTACCAATATGTGGTCCTGTTTCTCCTGTAGTCAGAACACGAGTCCAGGAATCAAAGATGAAAGTGGGAGTGGCTTCTCTCACGATTACACCTAATATCCACTCACTTAAGGTTTGCTTTCTGTTCCTGCAACTTCGGTTCTTCTGGTTTAGTTTTTCCATTTCAAAATGGAGAAATGCTTCTACCAGGCAACACAAAAACTGCTCTTTTGAAATTGAGACTGCCTACAGAGCGTCTGAGGCTCCTAGTCCTGTTGAACTAACAAGTGGAGAAGGGGGTTATCATACTCATTGATCCTGATTAGTAAGAAATATCAGATTTCTATTACACAAGAATTCTATCTGGAACCCAAGGGGTGTTCTGGGGATATTTCTTAGTATATTCATGTCCAATAGTAAAAGGGAATGGAAAATGATAGCATCTGTAGCAAAGGCAAAAAGTTATTATTTTCGTATGAGACTTCAAAGATGCTGAGAAAGTGTGTATAGTAGCTGAGTAGTCAAGGGAATGAACTATGCTCAGAAGCTACCTTTCTATGTTGGCTCAGTGATGCAGGGGCTGTATCTCTTGATCAGCAGTTGGCTCCTGGTTGTGTTCTGCCAATAGGGGGCACTAGAGGGCCATCAGAAGGCTAGAGGTAGAGTAGGGTGAGGAGTTGCTGCTACCAACGTCACCTTGGCAGGGACACTTCATCTGGCATTGACAGAGTCCATCTACTTTCACTGTTGCCAGAAGCAGCTTCATTGTACCGTCTCAGAGACACCAGCACAGCCGAAGTCTTTCCGCGAGCACGTAGATTTTGGTAATCCCACTCCTTTCCCTTTGTTTCCTCAGCCCTGTGTGTAGTTGCCATTTGCAGCAGTAATGACATTGGTCACTTCAATGGTCCGCTTTTGTTCCTTCAGCCCTCTCACAGCCGAGTGATCAATTCTCCATAATAAACTCCCTCTATTGGAATATCACATATGGATTTTGTTTTCCTGACTGAACTCTGACTAATACCCTAGCCTTAGAAGGAAGCTCAAGATTATTTGATATTTCAGTTACTAT
This sequence comes from Rousettus aegyptiacus, assembly GCF_014176215.1. Classification (NCBI taxonomy): domain Eukaryota; kingdom Metazoa; phylum Chordata; class Mammalia; order Chiroptera; family Pteropodidae; genus Rousettus; species Rousettus aegyptiacus. The sequence continues at coordinate 63,955,401 of NW_023416285.1, read as the reverse complement.
CATTTTTTTGAAAAAATTTATTAGGACACTCAATTGCAAAAAAAGGGGGGAAGGGGAGATTTTTTTTTTTTTTTTTTTTTTGGTAAAATGTAATATGGGAGTATTTTCAAACGCCATCATCCAAATAAGAATGGAAGAAATTCCTATAAGTGCCCTGCTGGGAAAAAAAAAAAAAATTAATTTTATTAAAAAGTTTCCCTCTTTGTATTTAGAGGTTAAAAGTGATAGAATTTATTATTCCGGCAAACAAACCATTTTGCTTATTTTTGGTAAATTGCACGAAATGTGGTTTAATTACTGTGTCCAGAATAGCATCTCACATCTGTGGCCCCAAAAGCTATTATTGCACTAAACCTGTGGGACAAAGAAATAGCGCCCTCTTGTGGCCAATTTAGATACTACAACCCCTTGCTGTTCAACGCTTACGGTATAAACGTCCTACCTAGGTAATGGGATTTTTGAACAGAAAGATACCTTAGGGATTCTGTCCCAAAGCACCACAAAACAGACATTAAGTTTACTGTCCAGAGAAATAATCTCCATTCTTCTTGGCACTGTACATATCTAACATAAAGACACTTATAAACTATGTAAACAAGGTCATTATTAATGCCCAAAGTTTTTAAAGAGAAAGTGGAGGAAGTAAGAATAGGTCTGAGTTTGTCTAGCATATCTATCAAAGAGATATTTAGATTTCTTACCTGGCAGGGGTCTTAACACAAACCACAGTAATTTCCTTCTGAGCTGGTTACACACACAGGTGAGGACCCAGGGCATCACAATGAGGGAAACTCAATAAATGCAGCAAGAGATGAATGTGCAGATGGAATGTGTTGAAATCTGCAGATTATTATCTTTTCTAGGCAAAGATAAGAGACTCCAGTGAGGTGGAGTCTTAGAGACCTTACAGGACAAACTTGGAATAGAGGGAAAAAGAAAGGGGGAGGAATTTAAGCTTGGCAGTTAGGGGGCACTAGGTTAAAATGTCATCTTAGCACATTCCAACCTCTGTTTCTCAACTTCTTCATCCATAAAATTGATGTAAGAAAATCAACTGCAAGACAATGTAAGTACAGTGGTTGAGATCACGTACTTCAGAGCTGCCTGGCTTCAAATCCTGACCCCGCCACTTACTGTGTGACTTTACACAAGTTACTTAACCTCTCTGTGCCTAATCCATAAAATGGGATAAAATAGTACTGATCTTTCAGAGTTGTTTTGAAAATTAAATAATTCAATATATATAAAACACTCAGAACAGGTGTCATGATTGAGTTTGCCATCGTTACTACAGTTTAAAGTGCCATACAATGCCTTGCACATGGTAAACACACTGTAAATGCTAGCTTTGTTATTAGCTGTAAATTATGAACAATTTACTTGTTAACTTCCCCAACCTGCTTCTTTTTCTGTTAAGTAGAGTCATGTGAGATTGCCATTTTGTAGGTCAAAAAAACTTGAATGGTGCAATTTCTTGGTTTAATCTAATAGGGACCAATGCTTGTCACCAATGTGACCAATGCAGGTCACATTAAGGGTTATCGGCAAAAGCCTAAGGCTAAGGAGCAAAACAGAATTTTCTGCCCACAATCATGCCACTGAGCCCAGGATCCCTCACCCCTCCCTTCCTTGCCTGTGATGACAAATCCCTGAAGCAGTCTTAGTGAGACTTAGCCTTTCCTCCCTCCTGCACTAGCCCCGGGGAAAGAGGGCGAGGCAATTATTGGGGTACAGGTACCAATTAGAGTCAGGTCAGGTAAACAGAACCTGTTGCATGTAGTGCCACAGAGGGAATTTATTATTGAGAACTAGTTACAAAGGGAACCCTGAAGCAACCCGGAGATTAGCAACAGTAGGGAGTAGCTATAACCTCTACTACCAGTGAGAGAAAGGGCAGATGAGGCATTGCCAGAGCCAGGGCTACCAGCAGGAGAAGGAACTGGGCGGGGCTGCCCAGTCACTCCCGGAGCTGCCTCCAACCCAAAGCAGAGAGCAAGAAGGGGCTCTCCCTTCTTTCTGCTCACCAATTCCCTGCCAATGCCTCCCCTTGGTTAAACATAATAGTACTCCAGTTGGCAAAGTGGCCTCAGGTACATAGTTTGCAAAGTCTAGCTCTTGGAATACAGAATAGAGAAGGAAAAAAGAGAGGAGTAGGTTTCAGGGTAGAGAGGCAAATGCTTTCCTAAAGAAGTGGAAGCTGGGAGGGAAAAGAAGGAAAATAAATGGGGGATTGCAGGGCCACAGCATAAAATCCAGCTGCTGGATTCTACTTCCATGGGATTGTAAAGATGCTGAAATGCGTAATCCCATGGAGGTAGAATCCTGACACTTTGCTACTCTAGCTGGGTAATTACAGATGCAGACTGGGAACCACAAAAATCTGTCTCCACAAGATAGGGAAGGGCACAGGTGACTTGTGTAGGTAGCTCTGGGAATCTTCAGTTTGACTCATGACCTTCTGGCAGAGAGGGTGAGGGCTCTGCAGTGCACATTCTCAGCCTCAGGGCTTTACTCCTAGCAGCAAGTCCAGAGACCACGAAGCCAGAGTTCAGAAAGAGATGCCTTATCTTAGATGTTATCTCCTCCAAAGCTATGAAAACGAGACAAAAAATGTAATATAGTAGCCTGGATTGAATTCTCAAACAGGAAAGGACATTAAGGAAAAATGTGTTCAAAATTATGATTTATAAGGAACTGTATGTATGTATGTATGGTCATTCAAATAACTGAAATACATTTGTCAGATATATTTGGTCTTCATCCACAGTTCCTGGCTTACAATTTATAGCTCCCAAGCCCCTTGGAATTTCTTAAGGGATGAGAACAACAATGGTGTCTCTTATATGTTAACAAGTTGACTTTTGGACCTCACCCAAGGGTGCAGGCTGGTTACCAGTAGGAGCCAACCTGTGGTTAAAGAACTGGAACTTCCAGGCCCACCCGTGGATTTCCAGGTAGGAGAGAGGAGCTTGAGGTTGAATCAATCACCAATGGTGAATGACTTAGTCAATCATGATTCTGTAATGAGTCCTCCATCAAAGCCCAAAATGAGAGCTTGTCAGTCCTTTTTTCGGAGAGATTCTGCAGTGGGGAACCACAATGCTTCCATGCGCTTCCATGCCGGGCCCTAAGCTACATGAGGACAGAAGATCCTTTATTTGAGACCTCACCCTGTACATCTATTTATCTGACTAGTGATTCATATTCTTTAATGTTCTTTGTAACAAATTGGTAATCTAGGGAGTAAATAGGTTTTCTTGTGTTTAGTGAGCCATTCTAGCAAATTACTCAAGCCCCAGGAGGGGCCGTGAGAACCTCAGATTTATAGCTAGTTGGTCAGAAATACAGGTAACTACCTTGTTTGTGACTAGCATCTGAAGTAGAGAGCCATCTTGTGGGACCGAGCCCTTTATTGGTGGAATCTTATATTACCTCCAGGTAGATAGAACCAGAATTGAGTTGAATTCTTAGATACACTGCAAGTATCAAAGGATTGCTTATTGGTATGGGGAAACCTCCACAAACACACACGCACATGCACACACATTGGAATTGGGCCGGGGAACCCCTTTTACAGGGTATAAAGTCTCTATCTAGTCAACAGGATTGTACCAATGTTAATTTCCTAGTTTTGATAAATGTACTGTGGTTATGTTAACTGGTAACATTAGCAGAAGCTGGTTGAAGGGTATTTGAGAATGCCCGGTATTAGTTTCTCTTCTATAAATATAAATTTATTTAAAGGAAAATTTAAGTTACCTTCCCTAGAATGGCTTCTTCCATTAGCTTCAGCTGCCAGCTCAAGCAGGATTGCTGTGTTGCTGCCGACTTCGTGAGGCATCACCAAGGGAAGCTAACCCCCACTCCCCAAATCCCTATAACATCAGTGAACACACCCAGGGGAGCGTCAGAAGGACTACATCTGGAAGAGACTTCTGTGGACATTTTGCTACTTGTAAAAAATATGAATGCCTTAGCAGCAGCTTACTTACAAGGAAAATGATTAACCCTTACGTTGTTAGCACAGCCATGTCCTTCTTCATATCAACGGGATTTTGTTATGCCCCCTTTTGCTTAGGCTCTGAGCAGGGCGATGTTCAAGTTTAATGGACAGAATTCATGCTCTAAAGAAGTTCTTAACTCAAGACTAGTCATGCTACTTGTTTGTCTATAAATGAACTGACCTCATATAGACACTCATCTTTTAAAGTTGCCTTTTAGAAATAGCAGTGTATAACTATAATACACACACATACATACATAGATACATAGATACATACATACATACATACATATAAACATACATATACACATATAATCAATTCAGGAAAGAATCTAAATCTGCAAATAAAATGTGAATTGATTTTTTTTTCCCAATTAACTACTCTCACCATCCTCTATCAAAGGTGGTGGCTCCATTTAAAGCATCTCAATCTAATTTTGTAACTTTTTATTCACTTTTGGTAATTAAAACACTCTCATTCTAGTTACCGAGACTAGTCCTATGCATTTTAAAATTTCAATACTGCATTTAATTCAAAGCTGCCCCCTTCCTCAGCATAGTCCGGTGTAGCTAATCTTGATGGGGTCCTTTTCCTCTCTGCCTTCTTTTTAACAGTTACTCATCTGGCATTGGGCAGGGAAGAAAGGGAGGCAAGAATGTCTCCCTTTGAGACTGGTTGTAATGAGGTTATTAGCCCCCTTTCTGTAAACTCCTGGCTCCAATGTCTCTCCTAAATTATAGGCTCCTCTGTGGTCACAGATAGAAACTGTAACAGTCCATAATAAAGAGACATTTGCCTCCATTGACTTCTGATCAACAAATGCTGCCTCATAACTGCGTTCTTCTGATAGAAAGTACCTCTGTGGTCATTGCTCTGTCAGTTCCTGGCAAGCCTGTGGGCCCCAAGCTTATATGTTATCTGCAGCCCCAATCAAGGGGACAGGCTCCGTACATTTTTCTGAGCCTCTCAGAGACCAGGATGTGAGAGGGTGGCTGTTGCCCTTCTTCCCCATCTGGCTGTGCTCTGCTCAGGTCAGATGAGGTAGGTCAGGAAGCTTGGTGGCTGCAAACCATGGCAGGGAATAGCTTCCCTTGCTACTGAACTTACAGTTCTGTGAGTAATTTGAGGGATTGCCTTCTCTGGATGTTGGGGGTGAGAACCATTTGTGCTCACTCTCCCACCCCAGAGGGAGACAGAGGTGAGGAAATGGCCTCTCTTTATCAAACAACATTTGTCCCTGACCTAACACCAGCCAGCATTTCTCATCCCTGGAATTAGGGCATCTTAAACCAAGAATTATCTCTTATTTGAACTTGGCTCTAGAATATGCAGAGACTTCTCTCACCAGGAGACCTTCTCCATGGTGTGTAACCTCTAGGGCAGAAACAGATCTCAGTTAGGACCTCTCACCAGAGTCTTAGGCACACACACGTAAATACATTCGTAAGTGAGACAGCTGCCCCTCCATTTAATTGACCTGTACAGTTCCAAGGGCATCTTTGAGATGCAATATAGATGCCATAGATCTGTCCCACATTGACATTTCTTTGAACTTCATATATCCTTTTTTACTCTTTTAGCACAATAGTGGCAGGGGGTTTGGAATGGAAAAATCACCAGTGGTTGCTTCAAAGCTCTCTATCTAAAATCCAGAGGGGGGAAGAGGTTCCCTCCCTATGGATTGCTCTTTGAGGGAGAGATCTATCTTGAAGGAAAAAGTACGTGGCTAAGCTCATCCCAAACCACGGCTACATGCTGGCTGTCTGGAGTGTCTCCAGAGAACTTCCCTTCTGTCTCTATTCCAGGACCATTTGTATTGATGATTTAACTGTTAACATCTCCCTACTGCTTATTTATGTGCTTAGACCATGCTCTTTCTAGGGGTTTAACTAGAATGGAGCAATGGAAGCTGAGAGATGGAGACTCTCTCGAGTTTCATCTAGGCATATTAATGTTCACAACTGAACATTTTGTTCTTATGAATATTTGCTGATGGACTACTAAGTGCCAAACATAAAGTAAGTATTGGGAGATAAAGATGAATAAGACAAGGTTTGTGCCTTATGCCTTACAGAAACTCCCAGGTGGGCAGAGAGACAGATGACGGTAAATGCTCAGATAAAATGTGCCGAGTATACTTTGGAAGGGACTCACCTGTTGTTTTTGGGTGCCAACGTAAGGCTACAGAAAGGTCTTGAAGGGTGATTAGCTGAAGGTAGAGGTGGAGGGAGACTGGGCTCAAAGCAAATAGAAGAGCTAGATAAAGTCTTGGAGAGGTGAGAGCTCATGGCATGCTCGCTGGTGGTGCTGCCTGGCAGAGGGAGAGCCAAAGGTGCAGGCATTTCAGAGCAACTTCCCTGGAAGCCACATTTCAATAGATCCTAAAGGATAAGCTGTGCCTCATGTCCAAGCCACAGGAAGGCTGACAGAAACGCTGGAGGATTTGGGAACAGAACGGCCCACATGAGTCTTTATTGGCATTCCTTCTTTCATTAGGCAATTGTTCATATGCCAGACAGTCTGCTATGCATGCTACACGCAGCAAACCTCATTTAATCCTTACAACTACCCTACACATCGTTACTATGTACTTGGACCCCATTGTACAGGTGAGAAACAGGCTTAGATTTCATCAAAATTATGTAGCAGACAAATAACAGAGCCAGGTTTTGGGTCCAGGTGAATATGACTCCAAATTCATATTCTTAACTCCCTCTCCACCAGAAGGATTGAGAGACTCCGCCTTCTACTAATGGATGTGTGTGTGTGTGTGCGCGCGCGCGCATGCATGTGCGTGTGTGTGTGTGCGATTTCTCTCCGTCTGATAGTCCAAATCATATTTCGGAGGCCTTGAGACTCCTGCTAATCGGAATCAGGTAATTTTACCCAATATCACATGTTCGATTAATTACCTTAAGCTTAGATAAAGAACCTCTGCTATGAACCAAGAGGATTCAGTTTGTTAATTTGGGAGAGTGATTTAGGAACTCATCTCAGATCAGCAACAGGGCTAGGAAAAAGACCTGAAAATTCCTTAAAAGTGATCTCTCCCTCTCTGCCAAGTTCCCCCATTTCTATTCCTTTCCTAGTTTGGTGCTCCGCTCCCTGCTGCAAATGAATAAATGCACATTTTTAAACAGTTCAAGGTTGATTAGGAGCTTGTTAAGAGAAAAACAGTGATGTTCAGCCTCCTAAACTTGCTAGACAGGGTAAGGACCCTGATTTTGAAAGGCAGATGTTGAAATGCTGCCATTTGCAACAACATGGATGGGTCTTGAGGTTATCATGCTAAGTGAAATAAGTCAAACAGAAAAAAGTCAAGAATCATATGATCTCACTCATACCTGGGATATAAAACAGAAAGCAGCAAATGAACGAGAAAAACAACAAAAACTCATAAACATAGACAACAGTATGGTAATTACTAGAGGGAAAGGTAGGCTGGGACATAGAAAAGGGTAAGGGGGCTCAAATATATGCTGACAAGAGGTGGTGGACACAATGCAGTATGCAGACGATGTACTCTGGAACTATATATTGAAACCTATATAATCTTATTGGCTAATATCACCCCAATGAATTTAATAAAATTTAAAAATAAATAAAAATGAAAGATGGGTGTGTCTTGTCATCAGAGCTTCATTCACCTTTGAATTCAAGGTTTTGCCCTCAAATCAAGATTTTGATGATCCTGCCAAGATCTTACAAAGAGTTGTTAGATTATTAAATTCAGCTATTTCAAGATAGAATGTTTTACTGAACATAGAAGAAAGCTGAGCGTTACAAGAAAAAAAAATTGCCTCATCCTTTAATCTTATTTGGAAAACCTTATTCATTCATTTATTCATTCATTCATTTCATTCAACGGATTTCGATCAAGCACCTCCAATGTGCTAGGTTCAGGGTACAATACAGACCATGAGATGCAGAGTTTGCCCCTGAAGGACGTGCACCTTATTGAATGAGAAACAGATGAGTAGCCAATTACCGTCTACAGTGACAAGAACCATAATGTGTACTCACAGTCTTAAAAAATGCAAAGATAAGGTAACCGCCCAGCAGAGAGTGGGATGGAGGAAAGTTCATAGAAGTTGTAAAATCTGACTTGAAGGATCAAACTTCAGGGACATTTAACTCACATTTTTAAATCAATCCTCACTTAAAACCAGTAAAAACCAAATTACACGTTAATGCAGTCACCTGCACAATAAAAGCATATACAACACTGGAAATTAAAAACCCAGAATTTGGGGAAATTTAACTTTAAAGCAAAGATCAAAATGATCAATCAACACAGAGGAACATATAATAAAATATACTCACTTATTAGCCGATGAGAAGAGCTCAAAATTAGTCATCTCTTCTAGTATATCTGTAACTTCAAAGTTAAACGCTAGGTGGTGATCTTAGCACAGTTTGCTGTCTTTGCCATCTCTTGGAACCACCCAGCAGTGACGGTTCACTCTCTAGGAAAAACAACACGACACTCTGAATACAGCTATTATGAAACCGATATTTATAAAAAGAAATGATATCTTTCATGGTACACTTTCCCTACCATGAACAATACATTTATCTTTGTTAACAGCAAATGTTTTCTTGTAGTCACACCTTCCTTGCAGAAAAGAGGTGGAACACTGGAAGGACAGATTCTCATGGGCCCTTTCAGCCAAGCTGTTTTTGTAAATCTGCAATTCCTCTGGATGATGAAGCTAGGAGTTCTGTATTCAAGGGTCCCTAGGCAGCCTTGACTCATCTCTCAATTTCATAGCCTCCGAGGAGAAGTTTGCAACTTAAGAGAAGTTGTTAGAAAAACTTCAATACCCTAATCACCAAGGCTAGGCCTTAATGAAAAATGCCTACCTCTCCGTCCAAGTAGAAGATACTATACAAAGCACGTTAAGCTTCTTGAATTAAAGACATTATGAGAAAACCAGATGTTAGCAATAAATCTCAATGATGACAAAGATAAGGGGTGACCTAACCTTACAAAACTATTCTCATAATGTAGCAAGAGTGTAGATCTCATTTATTGTATGTAAAAAAAAAATGGGAAATTTTTTTTAATGGTACAAACTAGAAGCTACCTGATATAAGACTTAGGCAGAGAATCAGAAAGGAGAAAATGATAACTCTTGATAACATTATAGGCAAGCATATCAATTATATCTGGTTTCCAAAAATTGGGCTGAGAACCAATCCTGATCCATGAGAAGGTTTTAACTGTTTTGTGATGAAAAGGAAGAAATAAGGACATTGTAAAATTTTTCAAAAAGCTACATATGTTGAATTTACTTTTATTCTTAGATTAGAGTTTTCTTACCTTTCTAAAATTAAAGAAATATCTTTCTTCTGTGAAATGGTCATCATAGAGCTGTTTATATGCTATTTTTTTTTTAATTTTGTTGTTAATCCTAACTCTAAGTTGGCACCATGATGTGGGTCCTGAAAGATATTCTTGGAAATGTTCCTGGTCTGAAAAATCCAGAACTGCTGTATCAGCAGCCCATTTTAGAGACAAATGATCACTCAGGTGTTATTCACTCCAATATTCAACAGCTCTTTGTTGAGTCTCTTGCATGGGCCAGGCCCTGTACTGGGCCATGGGTGGTGAGCCCTGAGCAAAGCTGACATGGCTGCGTCCGTCTGAGGCAGCCTTGGTGTCATCTAGCAGGAAGGGCAGAGGTGGTGAAGAGGCTGCAGGTCCATTGCCAAAGGGCAGGATTATATTAAGGATGATGGCGCATTAGTCTTGCAGTTGCACATGGGATAATCTTTGACATCTTATATAAAATTTAGCTCTATATTTCTTAAAGGCCAGCTTGGGATGAAGAGTGTGTTTCTTTTCTATAAAAGTCAAGTAAATGAATGTCTGTTACTATTGAGTTACTTAAAAAACATGTAATCATCCCTTTTCTGATGATTGCCAGGCTCTCTGTCCAAGGCACTGGACCTGCTCTCTATATACGGTATACCATAAAAAGTATCACTCTAAAGACAGAGCCCCAGAGGTCCATATAATATCCACATCTATGGTAAAAGGTAGACTAGGAAGTCCAGATATGGACAAGTTATTTCTCACTCCACCATGGAAGGTGGAAAAGTCTGTTTGCAGGATCCATGCTTTCTCCCCTTTCCAATGTGTGCAGGCGCCACTGAAGGACAGATGGGAAAATGGTTGTGTTGCTTTTCAGTGTGACATTTTGAGACATTTGAGGTCATTGAGTTATATTTGGAGCTCATCCCAGCTACTGTCTAAGCTTCCAGTCCTTAATGGTCAAATCAGCAGGAGGATTTTGGATAGAGAAAATTGATAAAAACTGATAGCACTTGTGCTGGTTTCCATGGTGACCTGCAGAGCACCTAGTGGTCCTTAAAAGACTAAAATGTGAATAATTAAAATAAATTATTACATGACTTCTTAACCTAGAATATAGGGATCTGAGTTAAGAAAAATTTTAAAAGCCTCTTCCTCTGGAACAAATGTGATAGATTTAGAAGCTGATAAAGAAAAGGAGGCTTGAAAGTAATATCCGGGCGTAGTTTTATTCATAGAAAAATCAAAACATACAGAGATGGGCTTAAGTAGTCACACATCAGGGAATTGTTCCAATGCCTTACTTTACAAGATTTCCATGTCCTTTAGGGAAGTGTTCTAGTACACATACAAACTTATTCATTCTTTCACAGTGACTTAGTTCTCCTAACTATGCGCCTTCGTGCCTTCCTTTACATTTTAAATTCACTAAAAATTTAAACATACCCTTGTGCCCAAATACATTTGGCCAGTTTGGGCCCCGCTGAAACAGTATGGGCTGCCAGCAGCCATGAATAAGGAGTGCCCTCATTGCTGCATGGCAACCACTGACTTTGTGCAGAGGTACCTTTCCCAAATCCCTTTACGCCCTTGCTAGGTCCCATAAATCAGCTATGTACACATCTCTATTTCCAACTCTGTAGGAGCCACTCTGCTTCTGGTACTTGACTAGGTCAATAGGATTCCCAAACTTTGCCTTTTTACCTCTGGCCTGGTCATAACACTCTCCTGGCTGGGCTCTTCAATGAGTAGATCTTTTCTAAATGCCCCTTTCCACTATTTCTTCAACAGGCAACTTCCTAGAGACAAGCCTTCTATGGTTAGGCCTTAGATCCTCTTTGAGGACCACCCTTAAGACAGTCTCACCTGATACTGACACTGACAGGCTCAGCAGGAGGGCCTGGATAAGAGTCACTCTCCACTCCAATTCCTTCCTTCTTTCCTTCCTCTCCTTCTTCCCTTGTAAATTCAATGTTAGATCTCAAATCAAAATCCTCAGTTTGTCATGCATCATCACCAGTGATCCATGTGAGACTCCTTTCTTGTATGTATGCATATTTTTATATTTTTTATGGAAAAAATATTGACGTCTTGTATGAAAGTATTTTTAATGTACACAAGTTGCATTGTGCCATAAACTTCATTCTATTTCTCACTTTCTCAGTCAGTATTCTCATTCTGAGGTCTCTTCATGTTACTATGCATATATTAAGTTTTGTTTAGCTGCTTTGTAATATTCCTTAGTGTATGTCCTCTACAAATACTTCTCTGTTCTCCAAGATCACCTCCACCTCCCTGAAAAACAATAAAAATCTTCATATATGTTCCCTTATAAACCTATGTCAGACTTCCTCTGAGACAGGCACCCAGAAATCCAGCCCACAACAATTCTCTGGATTTGCTAGCAGGATGGCTGGATCATAGGATATGATTATTCTTAATTTGACCAAATGGCTATCCAGCATTCCCTCTAACAGGACATGAGTATCTTTACATCCCTACTTCTCCACAACACATAGCATGAGCCCCAGATCTGTAATTTGTGCTAATCTGATGTGCATAAAGTGATAATTTTTGTTTTAATTTGACTGTTTTGCTAACTTTAGTAAATTTGAGCATCTCATCATAGGTTTGATATCATTTTATGTTTTCTTAAGAATCAAGTGTTATATTCCTTTGATTATAGTTCTGTTAGAATTACCAACCTGCCCATCCATTCTCTATTATCTTTATCCATGGTTATTTTCATTGAACAGAAAAGCTTATTTGTGATGTTGTCAAATCCATCAATTTTTGCCATATGATTTGTACCTAGGGAGTTTTATTTAAGAAGTTCATCACAAAAAAATATTCTTCTAAATACCTTCTATTAGCTTTACTATTGTCTTTACCATTCCAATATTTAGGTCTTAATCCAGCTAGTGTTCATCAATACATGTGGTGTTAGGCAAGAACACAGTTTTCTCTCTGAGCCCAGAATCATATTTCCTTGGTCTGTTTGCTTTTTCACCAGAACCATGTTGTTTTTATTACTATGACTTTGTGGTAGAACAAGTCTCCATTCCCTGTCACTTTGTTCTTCATTTTCACAGTTAACTTGGTTACTCATGGATCATTAAACTTCTTTATTAAATTTACACAAAATTATTGATTTTCTAAAAAGAAAGTCTAGCTGGAATTTCACTAAGATTGCATTGAGTTTACAGATTTCTTTGCAAAGAACTAACATCTTTTATTATATTGTCATCTCACCCATGAGCATGAAGTAACTCTTCATTTATTTATATCTTATTTATATCTCTTAATAGACTCTTATATTTTCACCCCTGAGAAATTAAATAATCATTTCTTATTCAAACTGTTTCAATTACTTTGCTTTATAATATTTTTAAATTTCTTTAAATCTAGTTCCCCTTGTTATCTTATTTTTTTTTGCTTCAGAATATTCCCAGCTATTCTTTTTCCAAAAAGCTTACTTATTTATATATAACTTCCATCCAGAAGAGTACACTAATTTTGTTTTTACAACTTGATGAATATTCATAAAATGAATATTACCTACTCATTATATCAAAGAGATCATTAAATGTTCTTTGATAAATTAGTTCCTAGGTACTTTGTAGTTTTTGTTTTTATTGCGAAGAGTCTTCTATTTAAAAATATATATATTTAGTAAATAGTTGTTACTGGTGTAGAGAAATGCCACTGAATTTTATAAGTTCAACTTCGCTGAACTCATTTGATCTAATGGTTGATTATGCTATTGGTTTTCTATATAGATGATCTTGCCCATGGCAAATGACAATTAATTCTTTTCTCTTCAAATCTTTTTGCCTCTTTTATTTCTTTTCTTACAGCATAGTTTCCCAGGACCTCTAATATTAAGTTAAACCGTGGCAGTGATAATGAGAATCTAGTCGTGTTCCTAATCTTATATGGAGTTCCTTTAGAATTCTCTAGCAAACATAATGTTTGCTGTAGGTATTTGGCATATGACTTTTATAAAATGAGGATATTTCTAGGGGTTCCAGTCAAGATGGCCAAGTAGATAAATGCTGTGCTTGCTTCCTCCCATGACCACAATAAAATTAGAACTAAATTATAGAACAATCAACCTGGAGAACCATTTGAAGATTAGCTGAACAGAACTCTTATAACTAAGGACATAAAGAAGAGGCCAGCTCAAAATTGGTAGGAGGAGCAGAGACACAGAATAGGCTGGCCCCTCACCTAAGTGTGGTGGTTGAGCATTGAGAGGGATATCTTGGCTGCAGAGGTTCCCCCACCAGAGGAGAGAGGAGTCTAAACCCCACGCCAAGGCTCCCCAGTCCAGGTACTCACTCATGGACCTCATCTTGGGCTCTAGCAGAGAGAAAGCAGCTCAGAAGGCACCTGAGACATACAGGGAATGATTAAATTGTGTGGCTTTAGGGAAAGGGCTAAAGGGACAGCTGCCATTGTCCCTGCATTGAGCCCTCCTCATTCATGGCCTGGTGAACTCCACTTGCTTCACCCTGGTGACTCCCTGGGACCCTGCACCACTGAACTCACAAATTGTCAGAGGCATATTCATGGCTGGGCAACCAGCCCCGCCCTGCCCTCTCAGCAGGAGGCTCTTTCAGCAGCAATCAACAGGCCTTGGATTATGAACCTCTGGAGACACTTTTGGTGGCAGGAAACCAGTCTTGGCCCAAGCTACAGTATTTCTTGAAAAAATAGTGGGGGTCTAAAGGCCTGAGGCTGGCAGCGGCTGGCCTCAGTATGATCTGAGACTTTTGCAAATGGCCATAGGCTCAGCACAGGCATCAAGTCTGAATCTGCACTAACCTGGGAACACCACTCGCTCCTCCCTGGTGAATTCCTGATACCTTGCCTTGGGGTGAGCTAGACACATTGCTAAGCTATCCCAGGTGTGGTACTGGTGACAGTCAGCCTCAGTTCATGGAGTGGGCTTTCCCATGTGTCTACAGGTCCAGCACAGGTAACGATCAATGGATTTCTTTGTAGCTTTTACAAGGTAGCCCCAAGCAGTCACAGGCAATGGTTGATCTTGACCTGCATGAAGGCCCTCCCAAGGGGTCCCAAAACCACATACCCGGACACTGGAGTCAGACTATAGCAGAGCACCACCTAATTAATCCCACAAGCAGCACACCCAAAGGGTGGTCTTAAAAGGCACAAAAGTCCATGGGAGTGAACACCAATTGATGAGGTTAGCCCCCACACAGCAGCTCATATCCTGTGGGTATGGCCTGTCCTCACAGCTGGTCAGCCTAAGAGTCAATTCCACCCACTGATGTGCTAACAGCAATCATGGCTCAACTACAAGAGGAGAACACACATAACTCACACAAAAGACACTCCTGGAGCAGATGATGAGGGAGATTGTGCTACTGGGCTACACAGGGCCCCTACTATATAAGGCAACCCAGCCAAGGGTGAGACGTAACAAATCTACCTAATACATAGAAATGATAACAAAGAGGCAGCCAAATGAGAGAACAAGAAACGTGTACCAAATGATAAAAACTAAGGAAAAACTCCAGAAAAAATAAAATAAAATGGAGACAAACAACCCACCAGATACAGAGTTCAAAACATTGTTTATGAGTATGCTCAATGAACTTGGGGAAAAATAAATGATCTCATTGAGAATTTCAACAAAGAGACAGTAAGCATTAAAGGAAAAAACATAGAAACCATAAAAAGAGCCAGTCAGAAATGAGGAATATAATAACTGAAATAGAAGGAATCACAATAGAAGAACACAATAGAAGGAATCAATAGTAGACTGCGTGACAGAGGATCGAATTAGTGATTTGGAAGACAATCTAGCAGAAAATACCCACTCATGATAGCAAAAAGAAAAAAGAGTTAAAGAAAAATGAGGATAGTTTAAGGAACATCTGAGATGACATCAAGCACAATAACATTCTCATCATAAGGATGCCAGATGGAGAAGAGAGAGAAAGCAAAGGATTGAGAAACTACTTGAAGAAATAATGCCTGAAAACTTCCCTAAGTTGGTGAAGGAAATAGACATACAAGTCCAGGAAGCAGAGAGAGTCCCAAAGCAGATGAACCATAAGATGCCCAAGACACATTATAAGTAAAATGCTAAAGGTTAAAGACAGTGAGAGAATCCGAAAAGCAATAGGAAAAAAAGCAGCTATTTACTGACAAGGTATCTCTCAAAAAACTGTCAGATCATTTCTCAACAGAAACTTTGCAGGCCAGAAGGAATTGGCATGAAATAGTGAAAAGAATGAGAAGAATCTACAGCTAAGACTACTCCACCCAGAAAGGCTATCAATTAAAATTGAAGGAGAGATAAAGAGCTTCCTAGACAAGAAAAAGCTAAAAGAGTTCAACACCAAACAAGTAGTATGAAAAATATCATACGAACTTATTTAATAAGAAAGTGGTAAACATAAATATGAATAATAAAATGACAAAATTACATACCTAATAATAATAATCATTTTAAATGTAAATTAATTACATATGTTAATCAAAAAACATTAGGTAGCTAAATGGATAAGAAAACCAGACTTATACATATGCTGTCTACAAGAGATTCACGACAAATCAAAAGACACAAACAGACTAAAAGTAAAGGGATAGAAAAATTATTTCATGCATATAGAAATTTTTAAAAAGTTGGGGTAGCAATAATTATCAGACAAAATAGACTTTATAAAAGACTATAATAAGAGACAAAGAAAGGCATTACATGATGGTAAAAGGATCAATACAACAAGAGGACGTAATCTTAGTGAACATATACACACTGAACACAGGAGCATCTACCTATATAAAGAAATTATTGACTGACATGAAAGGAGAGATTGACAATAATACACACTCATAGTTGGAAATGTTAACACCCCATTGACACCAATGGTTAGATCTTCCAGACAGAAAATTAACAAGGAAACAGCAGTCTTAAATGACACACTAGACCAGATGGAATTAATCAATATTTTCAGAGTGTTTCACCCCAAAGCAGCAGAATATACATTCTTTTAAAGTTCACATAGAACATTTTCAAAGATAGATCACATGTTAGATCACAAAACAAGTCTCAGTAAATTTAAGAAGATTGAAATCATATCAAATGTCTTCTCTGACCGCAATGATATAAAACTAGAAATCAATAACATGAAAAAAAAAACTAAAAAATTTGCAAACATATGGAGGCTAAATAACATTCTACTAAACAATGACTTGGTTAACAATGAGATCGAAGAAGAAATCTAAAGATACCTAGAGACAAATAAAAATAAAAACACAATAACCCAAAATCTATGGAACACAGCAAAAGCAGTCCTAAGAGGGAAATTCATAGTAATACAGGCCTATCTCAGAAACAAGAAAAATTTCAAATAAACACCTAACCTTACACCTAAGGGAACTAGAAAAAAAAACAGCAAACAAAGCCCAAAATGAGTAGAAGGAAGGAAATAATAAAGATCAAAGTGGAAATAAACAAAAGAGTCTAAAAAAATAAAAGATCAATGAAACCAAGAACTTGTTCTTTGTAAAAATAAACAAAATTGATAAACCTATAACCAGACTCATCAGGAAAAAGAGAGAGGACCCAAATAAATAAAATCAGAAATGAAAGTAGAGAAGTAAAATAACACCACAGAAATACAAAGGATTATAAGAAAATACTAAGAGCAATTATATGCCAATGAAGTGAACCATATGGAAGAAATGGATACATTCCTAGAAATATACAATCTTCCAAGACTGCATCAAGAAGAAACAAAAAATCTGAACCAACCAATTACTACTAACAAAATCAAATCAACAATCAAAAAACTCCCAACAAACAAAAGTCCTGGACTGAATGACTTCACAGATGAATTTTACTTAACATTCTAAGAAGAATTAACACCTATTTGTCTCAAACTATTCCAAAAAAAATTCAGAGAAATGCAAATTAAAACCATAATGAAGTATCACCTCACACCTGTCAGAATGGCTTTCATCAATAATTCAACAAACAACAACGTTGGCGAGGATGTAGAGAAAAAAGAAAACCTCGTAAATTGTTAGTGGGATTGCAAATTGATGCAGCCACTATGGAAAACATTATGGAGGTTCCTCAAAAAATTAAAAATAGATCTACTTTATACCAAGCAATTGCATTTCTGGGTATTTATCCAAAGAAACTAGAAACACTAATTAGAAAAGATTGCCAAGATATGAAAGCAACCTGCATCCATCAATAGACTATTGGATAAAGATGTGGAACGTATATTCAACAGAATATTATTCAGCCATAAAAAAATGAAATCTTACCATTTGGAATGACATGGATAAACCTAGAGGGTAGTTACTAAAGTGAAACAAGTTAAACATAGAAAGATGAATACCATATGATTTTATTTATATGTGAAATCTAAGGAACAAAATAAATGAAAACACAATACAAAACCAGTTTCACAGATACAGAGAACTGGTGATTACCAGATGGGAAGGGGTTTGGAGGGCTAGGTGAAAAAAAGTAAAGGGATTAAAAAGTGTATGTCAGTGGTTACAAAATAGTCACAGGGTTGTGAAGTAGAGCATAGGGAATATAGTCAATAATGTTGTAATAGCTATGTATAGTGCCGTGTGGATAGTAGACTAATTGGGGGGATCACTTTGTAAATTATATAAATGTCTAACTATTATGCTGTATACTTGAAACTAATATAAAACAATATTGAATGTCAACTCTAATTGAAAAATAAATTTTTTTAAATGAGAATATTTCTAAATCTGATTTTCTTTTTTAAATAATTTTTTTTTATTTTTCAATTATAGTTGGTATACACTATTATATTAGTTTCGTGTGTACAACACAGTAATTGGACATTTATATAACTAATGAAGTAATCACCCCAATAAATCTAATATCCATCTGACATCATACAGTTATTATAATATTTATTATTGGCTATATTTCTTGTGCTATATTTTACATCCCCATGACTATTTTGTAACTATTAATTTGTACATCTTAATTCCTTTGCCTTTTCACCCACCTCCTCTAAACTCTGTCCCATCTAGCAACTACCAAAATGTTCTCTGTATCCATGACTTTGTTTCTGGTTTTTAAAAAATTTTTATTTGTTTATTTTTTTTATTGTTCCTTAGATTCCACATATAAGTGAAATCCTATGGCATTTGTCTTTCTCTGTCTAACTTACTCTGCTTAGCATAATACCCTCTAGGTTCATCTACGTTTTTGCAGATGGCAAGATTTCATCTTTTTTTTTTTTTTTTTATGACTGAGTGATATTCCATTGTATATAAGTACCACCTCTTCTTTATCCATTCATCTATTGATGGACATCCAGGCTGCCTTCATATCTTGGCTAATGTAAATAATGCCACAATGAACACATGTCTTTACGTGGGATTACTGGGTCCTTCTTTGTCTCTTGTTATAACCTGTTTTAAAGTCTATTTTGTCCGGTGTAAGTCTGGCTACCTCAGCTGTTTTTTTGTTTTGTTTTCTTTTTATTGTTTCCATTTTCATGAAATACCTTTTCCCATCCCTTTACTTTCAGTCTATGTGTGTCTTTTGATCTGAAGTAAATCTCTTACAGGCAAGATATGTAAGAGTTTTGTTTTTTTAATCTATTCTGCCACTTTATCTTTTGATTGGAGCATTTAATCCACTTAGATTTAATGTAATTGTTGATAGGTAGGTATATAGCTATTGCCATTTTATCATTCATATTTTCTTCTTCTTTTTTTTTTTGTTAAGAAATTTCTCTTAACAATTCTTGTATTACTGGCTTGGTGTTGTTGAACTTCTTTAGCTTTTTCTTGTCTGGGAAGCACTTTATCAGTCCTTTGATTCTAAATGATAGCATTGTTAGATACTCTTTGTTGCTTTTCATTGCTTTGGACATTTTATGCCAATCCTTTCTGGCCTGCAAAGTGTCTGTTGAAGAACCAGCTGACAGTTTTGTAGGTAACTAATTGCTTTTCTCTTACTGCTTTTAAGATTCTCTTTGTTTTTAGATCTGATTTTCTAGGATTTTTTTTTTTTAATAAATTGTTATTGAACTTTATCTGGTCTATTACATTAATAATACACTTTCCTCTTTTAGTCCTTTCACATGGTGAGTTACTTTGATTTTATGATGCTGAATTATTCTTGCTTTTTTGGAGGTAAAACTTTCTTAGTGGTGTATTATCACTGTCATGATCATAATAATGGTTATTATTATTGATAAAAGATATGCCTCATCAATATTTTTAAAGACTTTATGTTTTAAGAGTAGTTTTAGATTTAGATTTAGATTCTACAAAATTGAATAGAAAATACAGTTTCCATATACTCCCTACCCTACACATACATAGTCTCCCCATTATCAACATCCATCACCAGATTGGTACATTTGTTGCAATTAACAAATCTACATTGACACATCATTATTATCTCAAATCCATAGTTCACTTTATTGTTCACTTTTGGTTTTGTACATACTATAATTCTGGACAAATATGTAATGAGATGTATCTACCACTATAGTACCTACAGAGTATTTTTACTCCCTTAAAAATTCTCTGTGCTCTTCATATTCATCACTCTCAGACCTTTAAACCCTGATAGTCACTGATTTATTACTGTCTCCATAGTTTTGTCTCTTCTAGAATGTCATATAGTTGGAATCATACAGTATATAGCCTTCTCGGATTGCCTTTTCTCACTTAGCTATATGCATTTAAGATTCCTTCATATCTTTTCATGACCTGACAGCTCATTTCTTTTGAGTGCTAAATAATTTTCCATTGTCTGAATGTACCAGTTTATTTATCCATTTACCTATTGAAGAACATTTTTTTCCCAAGTTTTAGCAATTATAAATAAAGCTCCTATAAACATTCATGTGCAGATTTTTGTGTGGACATAAATTTTCAACTTCTTTGGGTAAGTAGCAAAGAGAGTAATTGCTGGATCATTTAGTAAGAATGTGTTTAGTTTTGTGAGAAACCTCCAAACTGCCTTCCAAAGTGGCCGTACCATTTTGCATTCTCACCAGCAACGAATGAAAGTTCCTGTCATTCCACATCCTCCATAGCATTTCTTGGTGTCAATGTTCAAATATCTTGATCATTTTAATAGGTGTGCAGTGAAAAGATCTTTTTTAACAAAAGAAATAACACTGCTCCCCCATTCAAAGTCTTCTACTGCTTTCCCATCACAATTAAATTCAAACTCCTTACCATAGCCTATTAGAAAAGTGACCATATAGTTTATCTATCCAAACCACTTAATTTAAATGGCTCTTCTGTTGACACTAAGAATTGCACTGCGCGAGTAGAATCTACGTATAGTGGTGAACTCTCTTAGTATCACTAAAACCCAGACTAAAAGCACATGCATAAAAGAGTTGATGAGTCTTTCTTTTTCTGGGTCTTCCATGGCATATTTATCCCCTAGTCTCTCTAATAAAATGCTGCACTTTTTGAATTATCAAATAAGCACTTGAAAGGGAGCTCCATCTCTTTTGAATAGCCTTAGTATTGAAGTCTGGGCTGCAAGGGCTCCTGAGGAGTGTTTCCACTGGTGGCCAAAGTCCACCTGACTTGAATTTTTTTCAGGTGATTGCTTGCCTATATGCTTCAGAAAGCTTTTTGTAAATAAGCATGTGAGCAAGAATTAGCTGCAATTATAAAATAATGAAAACAATTTTTCTGCAGAACTTATGGATATCATTCTCATAAAAATTGTCTGGCTAGCCAAATGTTTTCCCTTCATTCTGCCAGGTTTCTCAGAAATTTAATTAAAAATGGCTTTGATGGTGTGTATCCAAGGGAAACCAATTCCTGGGTTAACTAAGTGAGAAATGAATACCTGAAATAGGTTGTATGATGGACCAGAAGAGCACAAGTAGGATTTTGAGACATTGAATTGGCTTTCATGTCAAATCCATTCAATGGCTTAATAAATTATTGAGAAAGATGTTTGTTTGTTTGGAGAAGAGAATATCATAGAAACACTTGGTCCAACATTACTTTTTGAAAGGTATATATGTCAAGTACTCCTTGGAAAGCAATTGCTAGGACTCCTATAGTCATCCTGCTTTAAATATCCTGTGCTCTTAATTTCAATTATAATTCTTCTTAGAATGAATTTCATTCATATATTTCAATCCTTTTTTTTTTCTCTGATTCCTTATGCTGTCCTTTGTTTTTGTCTTTTTTTGTTTTTTTTGCCCTGGACTGCAATTATGTTTCGATAGGAAGAATGCAGCTTATGTCCAAATTATACTTGAAAAGGTTAAAATTATAAATTAGCTGTATGAACTTTTGGCAAGATCCTTAATCTTTCTGTGGTTCAGTTTATTTCACCATAAAATGGAGATAGTATTACTTACCTCTTTAGATACTACAAGGAGTGAATTTGATCATATGTGGGAGTATTTGCCCTATAATTTTGTATGAGCAAGGCCAGGACCAAGGTGAGGAGAAGAAGAAGCAAAATTTAAGCACCGTCTCCCCCCCCCCACACACACACAAAAAACCCTCAGTAATAAATCTAAATAATATTTAATGCAATATTTTTTCAAGTCAATTTTAATGCAAAGAAATTCATGATAGAATATCAAAACACTGGCCCTGGGTATGAGAATGTGAGAATTACATTCATCTGTGTGATAGAGCTGTCAAGGACAGACCTTTGACCCACAGTCTTTGCCATTCCACACAGTTTTAAGACTTTCTTTTGTTTTCAGCAACTGGTTTCAGATTTGGGTTTCTATCTGTTTGTGCTTCCTCACTGTCTGTCTGGTCAGCTAGAATCTGGTCTCAACCTTCTGTTTTCTCTTCCTTGCAGTTACCTAAGTGCCTTTCTGACCATTTCTTCATTTTCAAATTTCTCCATTGTCCTACAAGGGGCACTCTGGTTCTTTGAAAAACCTCTCACTTTAGTTCAAGATTTGGTGCCCACAGTTCAACTTTGATTTTCCTGGCCCTGGACTTCTGCACCAACTGCTGGCTTTTTTCCTGAAGTTCTGAAGGTGTTGTAATGTTGTCAAAAGGAGCATCTGTTTTAATGAACACTCTCAGGTTTGTTGTTCTCTCAGATTTGCATTCACTGGTACCATCAGGTGACAAACCTGGGCACACAACCTACAGATTTTATGGGAACACAAGTTTACCCAATGTTTAAATATGGATTAAATGAAGCAAATTCAGAAGTCTAGGAAATGTGTCCCTGACAGGGAGAACCTACTCACATTCTCTCCTCCTGTCTGATTTATTGTTATTACCATCGATTTGTTGTTATCACCATCATCAGATCCATATTTCTACAAATAATAATTACTCTTTTCTTTAAACACAGAATTGAAAGAATTTTAATAAAATCAACAAATTTACGTTTGTACATCTAGTGTATTTGGGACCCAATCAGGAGCAAAAGATAAAGTTGCAAGGACAATGATTTCTGTGGGAGAACAGGAAAGAAGTGAGGATTACCCTAACTGTGTGACAGGCATTAGTTTGATGGTGCAGCCCCACAGCCACCTGAGCCTTCCTGCACTCTGGAAGTACGCAGACACATCTACTCATCAGCCCAGGCTTTCCAGCTCTGAACTCAGGGCTAGTGCTCCACACAGCCTACACAGCACCCCTACATTAATAGTTGAGAAGCAACAGCAGATAAACAGTTTATAAAATTAAATAGTGTTGCCCATAGACTATTAATGTCAACTGAGTTCATTCATGCTGAATAGTAAGTACACTTTACTACTTATTTACTATGTGCTGGTCACTATACTTGCATTCTCATCCAATCTTTACAACATCCCTTTGGGGTAGGAATTATTACCCTATTTACAGATAAGGAAACACAATCTTAGGCTATTACAGCTAGCAAAGGTAGATTAACTAATTTATTCACTCAACAAATATTTGTAAAGTTTCTGCAATAATTGAGGCTCTATGTTAATATCTTTGGAGGCTAAAACAGGTTCCGACTAAGTTAAACAGAAAGGGGTTCACAAAAGCATATTGACCAGCTAACAGAATCCTGGGGAGATGGGGCTACGCCAACAGGGACAAAGTCTAAGGTCACATCACAGACCTAATCTGGGGAGGAAATTGTCACTACTGACTCCATTTCAGCGATTCCATTGAAGGATGCCATCAGCACTGCCACCGCTGCTACCCTAGGGACTCGGTCCTGCTGCCTCCAATAAAGAGTATTGTCGATGTTCTTGATGTTTTGCATTATTAGTTCTCCATTCAAGGTCTCATTTGGAGAATATGTTTGGAAAAATAAAGTCGCATATACACAATCTAACTACAGGGAAGGCTGAGAACATAAGTGTCTGGGAACTTCTACAGTAGGAGGTAGGCGGAATCTTCAAGAAAGACTCAATTCTCAAAGTATACAAAGGGACTTCAGACGCTGGTACATCTAAAAAAATGATGAGTGACCACTACCTTGAGTTCTTGACCTTCAGGTACTTACAAAGTAACAGAAGAGAAGATGCACACAAATGACCACAGTCTGTAAGAAATGCTGTCAAATAATATGGACAAAGAATTCTGCTTGTGGGGAGAGATAGGAGATCAGTTCTGGCTGGAGCTGACAGGATGGATTCAAAGAAGGAATTGCACTTCTACTGGGTCTTAAAAAGTGGTAGAATTTGGAGGGATAACAACAGTTAGTGGGTCAAATAGGAAGGACAATTCAAAGAATGAGGCAAAAAGTCCAAGGATCTTTGAACTGAGGAGAGGACCAGAAGAGGAGGTATACTGTAGAGATCTAGAAATGAGGTGATAAATCCTAGCCATGTGGTCATGGTGAAGGGAAAGAAAGATTCAGGAGTGATTATGAAAGAAGAATCAACTGAAATTATTTCTCCTTTTGGCACTTGTCTTGGTTTAAAATTCTTATTCATGTCTATGATTATTAGAGTAGCAATCTGTCTCCTCTGTCTGACAGAAGCCTCCATGAGGCAGAAACTGAGTCTGCTACCTCCCTACCCCCTTTTATACTCAGGCTTCCCAGTAGGTGTTTAGTGAGTGGAAATAGGTTCATAAACAGACAGATACATAATTATATAGAGAGAAGAAAATGGAGATAACAAAGATAATTCTGAGGTTTTGGTTATACGGAAATCTTACAGAATGCTGAATTTTAAGTTCCAAAGGGACTTCTTAGGGGAAATTTTTCAAACAGTTTTTGAAAATGAGGGAAAATTGATTTCTAGCCTAACAGAATTAAGCAGTTAAATCTATAAATGTGCAATGACTAGCATATCTCAGGCATGCATGGCAATAATGACTTTTAACTTACGCAGTATAGAAAATTAACTGGAAAAAAAATGTTATTTGAGTATTATCTTTAATTTCACTTCATCCATGACACTATTAAGATATTTCCATATCTGGTACAAATATTCCAGACAGTACCATGTGTTCTGAGTAGAGAGGCATATCTCCTCTGATGAGCCTCATCCAGTTTCCTGTCCTCCTACACATGCAATGTGTACAGAGTAAGAGTGCACACCCAATCCAGGCTGGGAGAAGAAAATGAATGCATGTCAAAGATGCAGCTCTCTAGTCTCCCCCGGGCACACTCTATGTCCTTAAAGGTCCCCCTCCCCCCACTACCAGGACATATGGGAAAGTGTTCCTTAGTCTTACGCCATACTTCATATCAAGACCTGATTAATTTTTCACCATGAACCTCTTAGTGTGTGTGTTTGTTTTTCCAGTCTAGAGTCAAGTGACCCAAGCAGGGTTTGGTGACTAACCGAAGCGCAAGATTTAAGGAATTACAGAAGTGCTGGAAGGTTTCCACTGAGCTTCCCTGGTAACAGCAGTGAGGTGGTCGGGAACATTTTATAAGTTAAGCTGCCTTATCCAGAAAAGGAAACAGAACTGTTGCTTCCTTACAG
Organism: Rousettus aegyptiacus; assembly: GCF_014176215.1. Classification (NCBI taxonomy): domain Eukaryota; kingdom Metazoa; phylum Chordata; class Mammalia; order Chiroptera; family Pteropodidae; genus Rousettus; species Rousettus aegyptiacus. The sequence continues at coordinate 63,930,157 of NW_023416285.1, read as the reverse complement.
TTAACTGTTTCTCTTCCAATAATAATAAAAGTAAGTGATGTGTATCCTCTGTGTCTCCTCCGAATTCAGTTAGCAAGAACACCTGAATCTGGGTCATAGGGATCTCAGCATTAACTAAATTATCCAGGCTAGCAAAAACAGAATATGTTTGAAGAAGGGAAAGCCAGTACGGAGTGGACATTTGTGGCTTTGAGCTTCCCAGGAACCTTTATTTTTATAACAGAACTCATGCCTTTCCTTGGAGAATCACACTCCCGCAATCTCAGTCCAGGCTACCAGGGTGGCACGGGGCCCAGGCCTGCCTACAGAGAGTGGAGAGCACTGCACTCCTGCCTGGAGAGGTCAATTTAGGGCTTGACTCATTTCTCACCAAGTAAGTCAGAGAAAGTCCTGGAGTCTACAGCTATTATCATTCCTAAGTAGTTTCAGAAATGTATGGATCCAGGCTCTTAACATAATAATATCTAAGAGGTATCAGAAATTTCTTTTGAATATGACCCAGTGTTCTTGTATCTTCCAAGCACCATTTATATCAAAACTATATGGACTAATATTTGTGTTCGCCAGAATCCACACATTGAAATTCTGACTTTTGATATGATGGTTTTAGGAAGGAGGCCTTTAGGAAGTGATTTGGGAGGTGGAGCCCTCATGAATAAAATTAGTACCCTTATAAGAAGAGCCAGGAGAGTCTGCTCGCTCACACTCTCTCCATTCTCCACCATGTGAAGATACAAGGAGAAGACCATTGTCTGCAAACCAGAAAGAAGGCCCTCACAAGACACTGAACCTATTCGTGCCTTGAGCTTGGACTTCTCAGACTTCAGAACTGTGAGAAATAAAGTCTGCTGTTTAAGCCACCAAGTCTATGATATTCTGTTATAGCAGCCCAAGCCTAGTCAGATAACAAGCTACATTATATGAGAATTATTTGTGTATTTGGATGTCCACCTTCACCGAGCTATGAACCCAGGGGACAAGGACCATATCTCCTTCAGAACTTAAAGCAAAATGCTTTGCTTCCTGAGGAAAGGGTAATTTTCCCCTAATGGATAATAACACCTGTGTAAATGACCATATTTCTTTCTATTCTTTGGCTTCCAGGAAGCCCTGAGGCAAATTTACTGTTCAATTATTGTAACTATAAAATCTTTTTGGTTTGCCCATCTTCATCCTGTAATTGCTCTTATTTACATTTCTATGACCATGCTAGTCAGTTTTAAACTTATATTTTATTATATGTATTCCTATATTGCTTGCTGAACAAGATATGGGGTATTAATAAGACAATTCTGGCTCAATAACACAATTTTTCCAAAGTGAATGGATGCTTAAGACAACAGTGTAAAGTGCCTAGAAAAGGGGGCTATTTACTTGGCTCCTACAATGTGGAAATCTTTGTTTTCCTAAAACACAGTGTCTGCTTTGGAGATGGTACTTATGGTGAGAGTTCTTTGCTGGGCTTTTGCCCTGAACAGCAATGAATTACTTAACCTCGACATGTTCTCTTTTTCAGTATGGGATTAACATTGCTCACTGCTCAACTCCATTTGGATTAATGGGCTAATGTTCAACATCATTTCGAACATGAATAACTCTGGGTCATACCTATCATCATTTCAATGCTAATCCTTGTCTTTGTGAAAGATGAGCATGCTAAAAGTCTTTCTGTTTTATGAAACCATTTTCCTTAGAGGTCTGCTGACATCAACAGAAAAATAAGTGAGCCAGCCACCAGCAAAAAGGAACCTTATCTGGATATCTGAGTATGACTCAGTGACACCAAACAAGGGACATGTGAAGAGGTTGGGGGCAGGAATTTAGGAATGCAAGGGGCACAGGACCATCAAGTTTTCAAGGAGAGATTACGGAAACATCTGCAAAGTCAGGGCAGGAAGTCCGGGCCTTCTTCTCAGATGGGGAAGTGCCTTCCTTGGGACTGCTGTGACAGCACCAAGGTGCTGTGTAACCCAGGGCCAGGGAAGCCGATTCAAGACCAGGGAATAGATCCCATAATGACCAAGAGTCCATCAACCAAACTCCAAGTTCTTCAGCCACACAGAGTCAAGGACAAGCCTTGGGACTTTGGGATGCAGTTAAACCGCATTAATCAGGATAAGATGGAGCTTACCATTAATTGCATTGCAGTAAAGAATTTGTGTTCAGGAAATCTCTTGACTGCTCTTGCTTCTGTTCCAGCCCAGGCTTTGACAATCATGGCATTGTAAAGGGCTAGTCAAAGTATAAAGCAAACAGGGTCAGTTGCTGAGTTATAATCAAACAGTTGTGAAACTGCAATTTTGGTGCTTGGAAAATACAAGGTCTGCAAATCTCAGCTAAATAACAGATAATTGGCCAGAAAAATACATCCAGGAGGAGCTTGGCCTGCTTTGGGTATGAGAGGAATGTCTCCTTGCAGCTCCATGGGGGTGTGGTGAGGTAGGACTGGGGTGGGGACTGGACTACTGGGGACTCACTTCAAGTCCTGCCAGCTTGGAAAGAAGCCTCCTGCTTCTCTGGCTTGGCTCGCCCAGCACATATCCAACCTTTCTTTGCTTGCCATACACCCATTCACACTGTTCCCTAGAAAAGAGCTTACTTTCAGCCTGACCATGTAGAATTCTCACCTTTGTGACCCCTCACACTTCATATCAGTCCAGCATTATTCAGCCTAACAGATGACCCAGCCTTCTCTCTGTTTTCTTTAAATAATGGTAGAATATTTTTTTTCTGGAAATACAAGGTTGCATCCAAATTTAAAAGAGAAAAATAGGAGAGGAAAGCATTCAAACAAAACTCTTGGAATTGGACTCCTGTAGTAACATACCGAATAAAGGAAAACAGGAAAACAATTGCAATATTAAAAATAGATGACTTCCTGTGTGTAAATTCTTCACTGACCTTGTTGATTGGAGTGTGGTCAATGTTTGCTGGCTTGCCACCTCCTGACTCCGTGAGCATCCATATCAAAGGACAGTTCTCAGGGCTCAGAAGTCCCTCCCTCCTATTTTAAAAACATTTCTTTATAGATCTGCCTATTGGCATCAAACCTTTTGTCTTTGATCCTCAATACCTATCAGAGATTCATTCCTTCATCCTTTGTTTCATCCCTATGTGTCTAAGGAAAATTTACTAAATATTGAGATTACCTTGGAGCAGAGATGGTACCTGTGCATAACACAATGCACCTTGATGATATTGACATCCACTGCCAGCATAACATGAAAGTAATAATGGAGAAAAGAATGCATCATCCTGCTGACAGAGCATTCATCCACTCAATGAATACTTAATGAGTACGTACCACATGCCAGGCATTGCTCTATGCCCTGGTGAGCTTATATTCTTGTTGCATAAAATGAACAAGAAATGATAAGCATAGTAAATTAGTAAGTTACATAGTGTATTACAAGATAGGTGAATGGAAAAAACAGAAAAGTAGGGTAAGGGGGATTGAGCAGGTGAGTGGTATTAAATAAGATAGGGTGGGCCTTGGTAAGAAGGTATTATATATGCAAAGACGTGATGTGAGGCAAATAGTTAGGCAGGTGTCTCCAGAAAGTGTCTGGGTTGACACAGCAGCCTGAGCAAAGGTCCTGAAGCAGGACTATGATGATTAGTCCACAGAAACACTTGGCTTCCCTCTCTTTCTCTGGTAGAGAAGGCTCGGACAAGACAGGTACTTGTGGGCAGCAGGGGGAAGGGCTTTGAAGTAGCAGGAGCAATGATGAAAATGATTTAATAATGGCAGTTCTTTGGAATTGGAATGGGCACAGGAAAAAGGAGAGATAAAAGGTTTAAAAGGGAGCATATTCCAAGATTCCACTCCTGAGTGGAGAGCAAGAACTGGAATCTAAAGGGCACACCCAAAACAAAACAGCAGGAGACAATGAGCCATCATCCTTGTGTTTTCATTCCCCATGCAGTGACACAGTGACGAGTATAGCTCAGTGCCTTCTGAAGCACTCATGGAATTTGGCTTAGGATCACAGAATTTTAGGACTGAATTGTTTTCTCCTGGCCATGCTTGTTCCCTCTTAATCCCCTTCTCTGCATGGCTCTGGTCACTGGAATTTTCTTAACCGTTTTCTGCTCAGGGTCACTCTTGTAATTAGATCTAGCTAAGAAATGGTCAGTACATCTTAGGATGGCCCCTCTCCTCTCTCTGTCAAGGCTGGTGAATTTAATGTCATCCAAGGTTCTGGGGAGAATTCACAGCCACGGTTAAAGAGGCATGGCAGTGACCAGGACCTGGAACCTCGGGTGTTTATTTTTTAAAAAATTAATTTTCTTAAATTAATTTTTTCTTAAAACATAAGGTTCTAGAATGGGAGAGAGAGAGGAAGGGAGGGAGGGAGGAAAAGAGGGATCGAGGGAGATGGAGAGAGAGAGAGAAAGAGAGAGAGAGAGCAAGCTAGAAGTATGTGTATTTAAAACTCTCCCAGCTACCCATTGTTCTTGAGATAAAGTCAACATCCCCTTAACAGGCATTGCCTCTATAACCTATCTTTCTGAGTCTTCCTCCTTGTTAACTGAACACCTTGTCATTTCTCTTACGCGCCTTGCTTTCGATTGCCACCGGTACATGTACCTGCTGTCCGAGAAGACTCTTCCAGCCTCCTCTTCACCTAGCAAAAACTCCCTCACTGTTAAAGTCTCACTTTACTCACTCCTTCCTCAAAGAAGGATTTTCTAATCCCCTAAAGTAGGTTGTGCCACTTTCCTTCCAGAACTTACCATGGCACCTGGCATAGAGTAAGTACTCAATAACTATTGATGCTTTATAAGTTCATTTGATTGAACTTATTCATGAATGAATAAGTGCACAGAAAAAGAAGCTAAGATCCATGTGAATTTTTTAAAAATAGAGGACCAGGATGTCAAAAGTCCCTACCACAAAGAGAAGGAGAGGAAAGTCAAAGACAATGAATTCTTTAAGGTCTGAAGTGCTCTTGCTTAAGGCAGGTCAGGTCAACTAGCTCAACTAGCTCAACCTCCAGAGAAAGCAGTGGGCCTTTGGGGCATTCATCATAGCTGAGACTGAAAATGAACTTGATGCCCTCAGGCAGAGGGTGTTAACACAAGGGCACAGCCAGGAAAAGTAAGCACATCTAGCTTGGAGGAGTAAAAAAAATAAATTACAACAACATAATTTCAACTTTTTGTTGTCTTGATCCATTGTGGGTGATCTTGGGCAAGTCACTTAACTTTTTGAATTACACTTGCATTGTCCAAAATAACGAACTTGGGGACATTGAAAATAAAAAAGATATTAGCCAGGTTTACGTATGACCAAATATCCCACACAATAGAAGTATTATTAATGATCACCAATGCTATCCCCAGCTGTTCCCCAGTAAGATTTTATTAGTCCCGCTGCTGTTTCCTGATTCGTTTCCATTCAGGAAGCTTTGAAATAATGGTTAGCAGAGGGGCACATTGCAAAAATAAAAATTCTCACTCTTTTAACTTTTCCATCCACTTTAATCCTATTGCCCATCCTTCCTCTCCCCAGCTTCTGCTGGAGTCCTGCCATTCCTGTGATCAATCATGCACTGGAGAGAACCTTACTCATAGCAGGGGTGGGAAGGTGGGGACAGGGGACTTCTGGCCCAGCATGCCTGTTGAGTGTGATGTCCTTTTGTGGTGCCCTCAAAAACAGAAGTGAGGAAACAGGACATCATTTATCATGTGGTTTCGTAATGGATGCTGATAATGCAAAACAGCTAGGCCATGCTTGAGGTCGCTCCAGTGAAGTACCAAGTCAGCTATTGGGGGCCAGTCGGAAAGGGAGTTTCCCTGTGTGACCTGCCCTCTGCCAGGGATCTCCCTGCAGTAATAATTACCCACTTGCTGAGGGAGCCCACCATTTGCCCTCTGGAGACACACGGCCTCCTGCCTCCTGTATGCTGACATTTTGGAGCCTCTGGGGGGAGCTAAAATTTTCTCTGCATTCCAGCCACTGCATCCCAGTCCTTCCCAAGCCAGGTACACTATTGGATGCAGGTGCTAGAGGGTGGAGCTTCTGGCATGATGGTGTCTGCTGGCTCTTGAACCAATCACTGTGGCAGAGGAAAGGTAGCATTCTGGTTGCCCAGGCTTAGGCCACCTGCCAGCCCACTCTTAGCTGGGAATGAAACAACCTTAGATATAGCCATACCACAGTGAAGTATGTTTCCAGAGTGAAGGAAAGGGAAATGTGATCGACACTGTAGTGCCCACTAGAACGATGTCTCCCAACTCTCTGCATTCCCATGCCTTTACCCCAAGGAGGCATCAATCAATATGAGTTACTTGCAAGAAAACACTTAAATCCACAAATGAACACATGATAAAAGCCATACAGAGGTGGAGGTCCATGGAAGCACTTTTTTTTAAAAGGGACCCTTTCCCGACCAGGTATGCATTTAAGAAGATTCTATGCCAAGAGAATGACACTGCTAAAATAAAGTAAACTGACACTTCCTCTCAAACCCCCTCAGCCACACTCGCCCCTTCTGACCTTTGCTGCTCTTCTAATATCACAATGGCCTCCATGTTGCTACGTTCAGGACTCATTTCCCAGACTTCATCTGACTTGCCCCGTTAGCACCATTTGACTCTGTTAATAACTTTCTTCTTCTTAAAACCATTTCTTTTCTTGGTTCGGCTTTCTTTCCTTCTTGGAGTCTTTTGCTGGTTCTCTTCATCCCTCCAATCTCTGAATATTCGGCATCCAAAAATCAATACTTGAACGAATCTCTTCTTTTCTATCTCTGCTCACTCCTTAGGTGATCTCATTCAGTTTATGGCTTTAATGCCATGCATGCATTATGACTCCAACCTGTGTGTATCTAGTCTTAGCTGAACCCCAGATCTTATATTTCTGTTGAATATCTAACATACATCTACAACCTATCACAACTAAAATTGAGTCCCTGATAGTTCTCTTTCCACTACTACCAAAAAAGAAAACAATTCCTCCAATTATCCAGTCACTCAGGCAAATCCACTGTGCTGCTCTTGACTTCACTCTCTCCCTTACACTCCATATCTTGTCTATCAGAAGATTCTATAGGCTCCACCTTAAAAATATATTCAAAATTGAACACCATCTTCACTGCTACCACCCCTATTTCTGCTTTTACTTCCTACCCATCCTCATCCTCATGGCCCATTATCAACATGCTAAGCCACACTGACCCAAATAAAATATTAATGAGATCATGTCACTCCTCTGCTCCAAAACCACAATGGCTTCAGAGTAAAAGCTAAGTCCATTATGACCTATGTGGGCCTTTGTGATCTGCCTCTCACTTACTTCACTCATCTTATCTTCTATTAATCACACCCTTGCCCCCTCTACTCCAGCCACTTGGCCTCTCTTCCACAGATATTTCAGGAATGCTTCCACCTCAGGGTCCTTTCACTTGCTCTTTCATCTTCCTAGAAAGCTCTTCCTCCAAGTATCCACATGGTTTCTCCTCATCTCTTTTAAGATTTTAAGTTGAAAGACACTTTCTTAGAGAGGTTTTCCCTGAAAACCCTGTCCAAAATTCAACACCCTCACTGATCTTGTGTCCCTTTCCTTTCCTTTCGTCACTATCTAACTTTCGCATATTCTTTTTTAAAAAAACTTATGTTAATATAATGGGCTTTCTATTAAAGTCTATGAAGGAAGATTCTTACTAGGAATTCTTACTAGGATCCTTAAAACTCTGTATTATTGTCCAGAAACTTGGTAGGCAAATGTGAGCATTTAAGTAATTTATTCTTTTTAAATATCAAGGTACAATTAACATATAATATTTTATTATTTTCAGGTGTATAACATAATGATTAAATATTTGTATACATTGAGAAATGATCAGCACTCTAAGTCTAGTTAACATCTGTCACCAAACATAGTTACAAAAATTTTTTTCTTGTGATGAGAAATTTTAAGATCTATTTACTCTCTTGACAATTTTAAAATATGTAATATACTCAAAAATATTTACATGTTCTTTTTACTTAATTTATCTTGTGCTTCATGTCTTCTTCCACTAGACTGTTAGCTCCATGAGGACAGGGTTACTTTTACTTGTTTTGATCATTAATATCCTATTGGGATCTACAATAGTACTTTTATATGAAAAGGAGAAAGTAAACAAAACAACATAATTGGTGTAAAAGAAGCCAGGAAGATTTTCTCCTCATGTCATTTACTAGCTCAAAAGTTTTCAATAGCTTACCTTTGCCTTAAAAGATCAAGTTCATTTCTCCATCATCTATATCTTTTCTGCATCCACACTACATTTGTCTTCTCCAACCAAATTGGTAGATCCACTATTTCCCTAAATTGCTTTAAACTTACCCTTCTCCCATCTGAAACACCTTCTTCATTTCCTCCATCCATCTATGCAAACCCATCTCATCTTTCATGACCTCTTCTTTTCTCTACCTGCTGAAATTCAACTCATTCTTCCAGCTCACATGGTATCTCATTTATAAAGTCTTCCATTAATACTCCAGATGGATTAAAATGCTCCCAATCTAGTAATTTTATAATATTTTTTCTAACCATATTCCAGCTTGCTTCATAGTAGCATAGTGATGTAGTAAAGTGAGGGTCCATAGCACAGTCTGGAGTCTGCCACTAACTGGTTGTATGACCTTAGGTAAGTAGTGTAATCTCTCTGTACCTCAGTTCCTTTCTCTGTAAAGTGAGGGTGATAATCTTGTAGAGTTTTATGAGAATTAAATGCATTAATATGCAAAATACCTGGAAATGTCTCTATTCTGTTTGCTATTATTGTGGTAGTGGTGGTGGTTAGCCATCCATTTTCAATTCATTTGATTTTTTGAGGTGAAATATAACAGCGAGATTTCTTTCCAGTTGCTTAAAACATATACTTCAAATTTTATGAATGAATTATCATTTTTTCCTTTTTTTTCTCAATTGGAAGATATTCAACCCATTATAGTGAATACTTGGTGCTATAAACAATTTCATTGATTTTTTTTCTGCATATATAATGTACAAACACAATGCAAGCATGACATTGAGCTGAATAGAATTCAAATTTCATTTATTGAATTGACCCAATGTGAGGAACAGAAAGACGAAGATAAGATCCTGCCCAAAACCACTATCTATTCAGAAAGATCAACTTACACAGGTTAACTATCCCAATACCTGTTATATGCTGTACACTTATGGTTCTTTTATTTCTATTTTAAGGTTTCAGCTTTCCTCAGTCTCCCAATAATAATTTTTTATATATAATTTTGAATCCAAGGTGCATTAGTGCATTTGAACCGGTTTCTTGTTTTAATGTGGGAACGTGCAACATTAGTTGCATTCTATTACTGTCTACTTAATGAAATTGTTTTTGAAACCCTGCCCATTAACCTTTAACCTTGAGGGCTATGCATAGTTTCCGTATTTATTAAATGATTAACTCACTTACCAGAGGTATTTATGAATTCTTGGCTCAGCCTAACCTGCTTGGCCTAGTTTAGAGACTGGGGAAGTTCCAGAACGATCTCTCCAGACTTCTCTTGAGACACATCACTGGCGGCCCCATTTGTCTTCCCTCTGCTAGTCATCCCCACATGCTATTCTCCCCACTCACTTCACTTCCTCCTCCAGGAGGTATCATTGCATCTGGTCCTCATTGTGATTATTTGACTCTGCAGTTACTTTTATAGATGTTTAATCAGGTGTGCAGGTGAAAAGATGAAAAATGAAGGGTGGATAGTTCTAAATATTTATTCAGAAAACAAATTCAGCAATATTCAGTGCAGTCTCTTGTGTTCCCCAGGGGCATTAGCTTCGACATCCTCGTGCTCAACTGTGGCCTGAGACACTCGATACTTGAAGGTGAATCCTGGAACTACAGCTTAATATCCATGAAATTAATTGTTTTTTTTTTTTTTTTTTCATGCCTAATAGTGTCCTCACCCTCCACACTGGATAAACAGGCTCAGAAGTGGTTTATATGTCAGGTTGTTTTCCTTCTGAAAGATGATCCTTAAAGTAACTTTAAAAAACAAAAGGACAACTCTAGAGATAAAAAAGAAAGCCATGATTATGTTAAAAAGTCTTTCAGTAAGCTAAGATGCTATTCACAAAAGTCATAAAATGATCTTCCACCAGTTACTAATTTTATTTAGAATAATAAGACATATAAGCAAAGATATCTATGAAGGTGGTACCTTGGAACATTTTTCTGAAAGAAGTTGAGATGAAACAAAGTGCTCTATAGTCTGATATGGGGCACTTTAGAATTTAAAACACTAGATAGTTGACTCTTGAAGGGGACAAAAAGTTATGAGAAAGGTTGTAGTAATGGCTTATTTTCCAGAAAAACCAAAAGGTTGGCCAAGAGAGAATGGTTCTTCTGTATTGTTCTGGAAATACTCCAGTACAAAAGCTTTACCTTAATGTAGTTCTGTAGTCCAAGGTCAAGAATTATGGGTCAGTTTTACAAAATATACTCAATGTCTTTGATCCTAGGCCAATAATGATCAGGGATCCACAGAGTTTAAGACTCTGGCTTGAATCAGCTGGATGGCAAATTATAAGACCCACTGAAACTCATCTCAGGAAATCTGGAAGACTACTTTTTCCACTGATGCCATAACCATGCTATGACCACAAATGTTTGGGTGAATAGAACCCTATTTTTATCAGACATTTGAACACCCCAATGAAATGGCTACACCATTTACAAAAGATTAAAAGAATTCACACAATTCCTCAGGCCAAGGACTAATGATGGGATATGAAGGTCATCATGAGCAACCACAGTAGGTAAATAAAACAGGAATTTGAGATCACAAACCTCAAAGAGACAAATGAGCTAGATGAAACCTTAATGGGCAGAAAAAGAAATAGAAGCAACAGCAATCTCCATCCGCAGTACTCAGAAAAACAAATGTGTCAGACAAGATTGAATTATCAGAAGATTTGACAGCAGTTTCCAAAACCTGCATAAAAAATAAGAGACCCATTTGTTTTGCTAAAGAATTTTTTTCCGAAACTTTATCAAAGTGAAAAAGCCCATCTGATACATACCTGAAAGGAAACTAGGTCCAACACTCTTTAAAATGAGGGTCATTTTTTTGGACTGCAATGAAGGGTGCTGAAACCTTTACCAGAAGGTGGGGGAAAAATGTCTCTGGGTGCAATTCAGACATTAAAGTATAAAACTACTAATCAATTGAAATAAAGAAAGAAGGAAAACCAGCCATGTCAATGTTTTTATAATGCCTTATTTAATTTCTAAACTATATGAAGTTACAACAAAAGGAAACTGAAACTCAGAGAAGCAAAGTAATGAGTAAGTTTCTACCCAGAATTTAAATTTAGAATGGAAAGTTTCTAGAGTCCCTCTTCTTTCCCCAGCATGCTACCTCCATTTAGGACAATGGTCTCTATGTGGATTAAAGAGGAAAAGAACCAAGATAATGGTTTGAAGAGGTGAGTATGAGGCCTTTGTCTTATCTGTGGCTTCTTTAAGCTGTAAAATATATGTTACATAAAGTTACCACTCTACTGACAATGCAAAGTCCTACGTTTGACATTTAAGTACCTTTGTGGTATTCCCCCTACTCATTTTTCCAATAAAACTGAATCATTGGCTCATTTACACTCTCTTAAAACGACGATTTCAAAACAGCATGGAGAGAGAATACACACTGGGGCTTGGGATGTAGATAGTGAATAATAGTTATGTTTTCGACAAATAAGAAAGCTAGATCATGTGTATGTAATTGTCAAAAAAGAAACAAAGAATGGTTTGCTATTTGAATTGAGCAAAAATATGGGAGATAGAGAATACAAACTTCAGCAACTCTCTTAATCATATCCGTTCTCCTGTGTTCCATGTTCCAACTAATGAAAGAGTAATCAAAGCAAACAGCTTTGGAATGAAAATAGCTTCATTAGGAATGTACAGACTGAATGTAATTTGTGTAAGAGGCATTATTGAATGAATGCCAATGGAGGTTTGAAACAAGACTGATGGTTTGATAAAAAATCAATGCACGCTCAGAAAAAGATGAAAATGATTAACACTGAAAGATAAAAACAGCCTACCACAGAATCTGGAGAAAATTTCTACTAACTGTAAGGCGAATGGAAGCATATTGAGAAAACAAGGTGATAGTCTGTCAGTGCTTTTCCTCATGAAACAGGGCAGCCCTAGCAACGCTAGAGAAGGTAGAAATACACATAGATTTCTTTCTCTTGCTCAGAGACACAGATTCCATCTAAGCAGAACTTAATATGTGGGTGGTTATCTTTTGAGATAGAGAGAGAAGTGTTCCTCACCTCACCCACCTCCAAGTTTCTAACCTATTTGGAAATTATTAACCTTCCTAAAAAAAGTGTGTGTGTGTGTGTGTGTGTGTGTGTGTGTGCATGCGCACATAGTAAATGCATCCTTATGAAGTCTGTTCTTGTGTGTGTGTGTGTGTGTTTGTGTGTAGTAAATGCATCCTTATGAGGTCTGTTCTTTATAGATACAGTAATATGTAGAGCGATAAAGATGTGAGTGGAAAACAAGAGTCCAAGCAAAAATTATGGTCCTTTTATTAGTAACAAGAAGAGTAAAGAAGGGAAACACATTTACAGTACTTTATATGCTAGTCTAAAATTCAAATGATTTCTTAATTAGTGTTTAGAACAACCCTGTATTAGTTAGAATAGCAAAAACTATGTTGTGGTAAAGATAAAATAAATAACTCCAAAATTTCCATAATTAACACAAGTTTATTTCTTGCTCATGAAAAGTTCGATTTAGGTGAGCAGAGGCTATCCTCCACTTGGTAACTCAGGAATTCAGGTTCCTACATCTTATGATACTACCCTAAGGCACTGGGGTAGAGAAGGAGAGGGAAGCAAAAAGCAAACCAGCTCTTAATTGCCTTAGCCTTGTGATAATACATAGCACTTCTACTCCTAATACATTGGCCAGAACTAGTCACATGGTCCCAGTCACAGCAAGAAAGGCTGGGAAATGTCAAGGAGCTCATGGATATCCCAGTGACCCTAATTGTCCCTTTAACATCCCTCATGAGGAAAGCAATAGCGTAATCCCCAGGATTTTTACAGATGATGAGACACTGGCACAAAGATAAAATCATTTATCCAAATTCACAGTTAGTAAGTGATAGATCTAATATTTTCACATGGTTCCAGCATTTGTGCTTCTGGAAATTATACTACCTTATCTTTTAAAAGTAGTAGTAGAAATATCAATGATTTCATTAGTGATTTCTACCAGAGAAATAAACTGGTGTGGAGATGGTAAATACTCTCTTGGAGCCCTAATGCCAGGTTCCATGAACACAAGCTGGACACTGGGAGTTAGGCAGGAAAATGTGTAGTCAAATTTCTGTAGAACTGAGAAGGGACTCAACCAGTGCTTAGTAAGGACAATCAAGGGAAATTCCTGCATCCTGCTTATCAGCAAACATCTAGTCTAGATATATCTCTCTTGCTGAGGATAAATAGCATGAAAAAAAAAATCAACTCAAGACATATGGGAAAAGTATTGAAACCAAGTTAAAGGGAATAAGATATAGACAATATGGAGTCTACTCTCAAGAGCAAGGGTGGGCAAACTTTTTTGTCATGGTCCAGATGATAAACACTGTAGGCTTTACAGACCATACTGCTTCTGTCACAACTACCCAACTCTGCAGAAAGACACAAAACCAGCCATAGACAACACACAAATGAAAGGGAGTAGCTGTGCCCCCTGAAATTCTATTTACGAAAATAGACTATGGACAAGATTTGACTCGTGGGCTATAATTTGCCAACCTCCATTCTAAAGAAAAGAAAATTAGGAAATATAAATGATCAATAAACATTTGAAAAATATTCAATTTGGTAGCAACCCAAGAATTACAAATCTTAAGAGTGATGTGATTATTTATCAATAAACCGATAAATACTTCTAAGAATTTATTGTTAGAAGAAGTTCGATGGAATGATTTTATATTTCTGATAAGAAAGTGAATAACTTGAATATAATTTAGCTTGAAATTAATTTGTTGTAGAATATTACATATATAAAATATATACATGCATATTATGTTAAGTGAAATAAGTTAGAAAAATACAAATACTATATAATATCACTTACATGTGGAGTTTGAAAAGCCAAACTTATAGGGCTGCTGAATGACCTCGAGCCTTCAGGAGAGAGATGGCATGTATCTGAAGGCTGACTGTCCTCTTCAGTGTCTAAGGAAACCACTTTCTCTGAAACCCGGTGATCAGACCTGCTCACATCTCAACATTTCTCCAGGACCAACCTGCCCCAGGATGGTGTGGAACACAGAACATTAATCTGTCAACCAAGACTGCATCACTGTTTCCAAGGCCGCATCTCTCCACTGGACTGGTAAGAGGGTTGTCAGTGTTTTGCTCCTGGGCCTACTTCCAGCTGCTTATATGAATCCTTCCACTGTGCTCAATTACTCCCTGGGCGCAGTCCTCAGTCTCCATAGTCACTGGGGCCTTGGACCAGTTGTGATTATGTTTGAGAGGATGTATTGCAGAAAGCTGCCAAGGCAGGCATTTTGGCACTCTCAGCTTCCACCTTTGGTGGGCTTTGTTATTTCAACTATCATGATGTGGGCATCTGCAAAGCTGCTGCCATGCTGTGGAAGCTCTGACTTTTTCACTTCATTCCTTGAGAACTAATTGTACACTTCTTTGCCTCTGCTCTGTCAAGCCATTCAACTCACAATAAGGAGGAAATAACTAAAGCCATTGGTGAGATAAACCTCTTCTCCTAATCACCTGGTTATTTTTAGAATTTAATCTTTGAGAAAAAGCTTCGAGTGGGACTGTATCCAACAAATTGTGAGACTGAATTCCATATTCTGGTGACTTAATGGGGCTGTCTCCCAGCTTCTCACAAGGCTCACAGTACAACTAAACAATACATATGAACTTTTGCATTTTAAATACCAAACTCTTAAAGAGAACTCAGCTTTATTAGTATCAATACCTGATCAAATTTCTTTATTTGTCCTGGGAATGATAGAGAAAAAGAAAGATTGTTAATTCATAAGTAAAGACTACAGAATCTTAGGCGGTGTTTAATGTCTGAAAACTTCCCCCTTTGTTCAGCTATACCAGTTACTGATAGTTTTATGTTCTTAGAAAACTTTAAAATTAGGAAATGCTGATATTTCCCATTACTAAGATCTAAATCTTGGGAAAAGGAGCCTGGAGAGCTTCTGAATATAGGGATGTTCCATGGAAGAAAGAAGAACCCTAGTAGATATATCAAAATATTACAGATTTTAAACTGAGACTTAATCCTCAAATGTGTCATTTTACTTGTCCTGAAATATTCTGTCCACAAATATTTAAGCAATAAATTGTCATTTTCTCATGATGGAAACCTAATTTAAAAATGTATTCTATGAAAATAAAATTTAAAAGGACAAAATTCTGTAAAATAAAAACGTATTTTACTTTTTTATGTAAAAAAAAAAAGCCTAAGTCATAGAAATGGAAAGTAGAATGGTAGTTACCAGGTGTTGCGGGCAGGGTGAAGGAAATGGGGAGATGTTGGTCAAAAAATATAAACTTCCAGTTATAAGAAAAATAAGTTCTGGGGATTGGATATGCAGCATAGTGACTATAGTTAACGATACTGTATTATAGACTTGAAAGTTGGTAAGAGAGTAGAACTTAAATATTTTTACCACAAAAAGAATGTAATTACATGAAGTGATAAAGTTATTAACTAACCTAATTATGGTAATTATTTAATGATACATACTTATATCAAATCATCATGGCATGTACCTGAAACTTATACAACCTTAGAAGTCAATTGTATCTTGATTAAGCTGAAAAAATATATTAAAATGTATATATGTATCAATTTTATAAATATGTATCTAAAACTGCATAAAGTTTCATAATTAGGAAAAAAATTTATAAAATACGAAAGGAAACTGATGAGATTTGAGTCAGAACTGACTTGAATTATCTGCTACACACTTGCTAGTGATCTTGACCAAATTACTTTATACCTCTGAGCCTCGATTTTCTTATTTAAAAAATGGATACAATCATATCTACTTCACATAATTTTTTCAGTATTAAATAAGTTCATGCATATATAAAGCATATATTTCTAGCATATATTAGGTTCTCAATAAATATTATTACACTTTGAGAAAGGGATACAAATTCGAAATTGCAAGAAAAGGCTGAGAGACTGGAAAACTGGAGAACAATCATTCTAAAAGCTCTGAAAGTTGAAAAGAGGGACAACCAAAAGATATTCTTTGTATGTGGTGTTGAAAGGCATGGTTAGGGAGAAGAGCAGAGGGGGAAAGAGAGATGGAGAGAAAAGAGACAGGGCGAGGTGAGAGTGAGGTCAGCGGAGAGAAAGAGACAGAGAAAGACAAGGGAGGGAAGAGAGAAGGAAGGAGGGAGGGGAAGAGGAGACAGAGAGATTGACTCTTGTTTCAGATATACCTGGAAATAGTGGATTACAGATACCTTTCTTAGGATTCAGGTGACTGTAAAACATGTTCTTCAGGAGCTGAGAGAACTAGGATTCAGTGATAAGGTGCTATGGTTCTTTTTCTCAATAGAGGGGCTGAAAGAAAAACCTCCTCTTAGAGGGATGCCAGCAAAGAAGCCATCAGGGTTTAGGGTCCAGGGCCAAAGTTGGGGCTCAAGAAAACATGAAGCTCAGACAGCAAGTGTTTGCTCCTGATGAATAGGTATACCTTGAGCGGAAAGTCATGGACTGCATGCCAGATCCTACCTTTGTGAGTTTGTTCCCTGATTCTCACATTGCAGCAAAACTCCTTGACGAAGTGTAGGGGATGCAGAAGAAACATTTAGGGAGGCAATGGAGGAGGAAGTGGGATGAGAAGAAAGGAAGAAAAAATTTGGCTTTCACGGTGGGGTCTTCAGAGCAGAAGAATTATCTGCATGCCTGTGCAGGTCAACAAGCAATCTTCCTTATGGCAAAGCCTCTTACTAGACACCAAAGAGATACCAATAGCAGTTGGACGAAGAATTCCTTCCTCAAATATCCCTTGCTCTTCTTACGTCCAAGGACAGAACAAAGAGTATCTTCACACCAAGAGCACTTTGCAAATGTTCCTTCTCTTGTATCTGCCTGACATTCCTGCCACCACCCTATATCCCACTAAACACACAGGATCATATACACCTGTGTACACTCGTCTTCTCTTTTGGCAGACTCCTTAGTTGCACCTTTATTTCTCAGGACTGGCATTTTTTTCTCTGGCCTACCAGGAGGGTTAGCTGCGTCTTCCAGAACCCTCCCGGAAACGTATGTGGCACTCACTGCTCTGCAGTGGCACTGCCCGTGTGCTTGTCTGTCTCACCCACGACACTGTGGTGAACGATTTGAGGACAGAGATGCTGTTTCACGGCCATTGTTGCCTAGGCTCCTAACACAGCATCTCTTATGGTCACTTTTTAGCGTGTATCCTTCATCACCACAGCCAACAGAGTTCTGTTTGGTGCTTTAGGACCCACCCTCTGGAACTCAGCACAAAGTGACCTCATGAATCATGGAGTGAGACCTGAGGAATAGCTGCAAACAGCAGAGATCTGGTCCAGGAATGATAGACTCGGAATGTAACCACAGAAAGGACCATGGCTGCAAAACAATTTATAATTTCTACCTGTCTTATCTTCCAGTCCTCCCTTGGTTTCACATTTCCAGCAAGATTATGAAATGTTGGCCGAAGACTGGGCAAAAATGAGTGTAGGAAATCAGTCTACCAATCTCCAATTTGACTTGTTCTCCACCTAATTTTGAACCAAATTCTGTAGTCTCTCTTCTTGCTCATAAATCAGGAAACCATCTTTGGTAGAATGAGGCCATGATGCCCTTGTCAGTGAGGTAATCAGAACAACTACTATCTACTGAGCACTTACCCTGAGCCATGTCCCATGCCAGGTGCTTTATGTACATTATTTCACTTAGTCCTCACAAAGAACCTTTGAGATAAACATTATTGATAACATTATTGTTTCAATTTTGCAAGCAAAGAAACTAGTGCAGTTGGATAACTTGCCCAAGTTCACATATTTAAAAAGTATTAGAGTCAGGATTTGAAACAAGTCTTTCTGTGCTGTCAAAATTGTAAGGCCAAGAATTATGGCTATAAGGGACTCACTAGAGATCACGTAACAAAAACTTAGTTAGGAAAGACGCTAATCCCAAATTATAAGTTCAACTATAATGGAAGGTGACTTATCTAAGAGACCAGGGGTTGAACTACTGATAAGTATACAGCTTTTAAGAGACTTAAATTGTAGTGGTAGCGATCACAGATCTCAAAAATATGTTGGAAGTTGACCCCAATTAACACCACTGGGCATACTCAGTTTAGCTCTAATATCATGTAACTGCTACAACATCCTTAAAGCTCCAGGTTCTGTTTTCCAGGGTCATTGATGACAGTTTTGTTTTCAGAACAAACAGCTAAAGTAGGATAAGGATTCCCAGTGGATATTTAGTCTCTAGCAGTGTCTATGTCCCACATTTTAAGCCCTAGAAATAAACATAGTCCACTTGCCAAAAGGTTGGTGGTTCAGACAAAGGTAAACTCAATTAAGCATAACCAACAATGTGATGAAAGTTGCTGAGTAGAGGAAAATCCATGCCATTAAAAAAGCAGCAAGACAAATCTACTTTTCTAGGGGTTTAAGAGTACCTGGGGTAACCGGATTAACTCTGACATTTGTGCTTAGATTCAAACCTTTGGTGGAAGAAAAACTTATGGCTTAATTTTGCAAGACCCAGCATGGAACCGTTGGGAGATGGAGTCTGAGAAAATTGGATTAGAGCTCCTGATATAAGGATTGGAGCAATCAAGAGCAAAGTGCAATTATAAGCAATTGTACCAGATGAGTCTTCTGTGAGATGTTTCAGTTCCAGAAAAGATCACAAGCTGGATAACCAAACCACCACTAATCTATTGCATCTAGCAAGTGAGCTGATCCTGGTCTGCAAGAGCTTTTGCTCCTGGTAACTGGAAAGAATAAATCCTTTTTATAGACAGTGTTTTTGAACTGCTATTTCCCTCTTTTTAGAAGAAAGGAACAGTCAACTCCTGAAAGGTAAATTTCAAGAAGAGAGACTGCTCCATCTTCACTCATTATTGATGTTTCTAACTTTATATCACCACCCATTTCAGTCAGCAACCACCTTTCCTCTTTTTTAAATCCCAAAGCTATACATGAACTGGTCTCAATGGTGATGTCACTTCCAATATTTTCATTACTCTATCATTTAACTTGATGTACTGTGTTATTATTGCTTATATGTCTTCCCATATGAGAATTTAAGGTCTTATTTATTTTTTTTACATCAATGTTTATAAAAGTGTCATGCATGTGGCAAGTTTTCAAGAAAGCTAATCTGAATGAATTCACAAATGGATGTATGTATGGATGGATGCATGCATGGATGCATAGATGCATGGATGGATAGATGGGTAGATGGATGGGTAGATGGATGAGTAAATGGTTGACTCACAGGTCCTCTGAAGATACTCTAGGAAGATATATGTAGATGATTTTTCCTAACATTACAGGTCCTTCTGTGTTCTTAAGATGAATTACTTTACTTAACATCATTGAGGTTCAGTTTTCTTATTTATAAAATGAAAGCAACACTGCTCATTTCATTAGGTTGTTGTGAGGCTCAAAATAATTACTTCACTCTGGGTGCCTATCCATGAACCAGACACTGTTCATTCTGTCTTTTATTAGAAGAAGTTGAACAGGATTGTACTGGGGCAGCAGCCATGCTATTATGTGGTAAAATGATAACTTGGCCCAATAGCTCAGGTGCCTTCAGGGGATTATTATCTGGGGGAGGGAACAAGGGGAAAGCTATATCAGTTCCTCAATTCATTTTACTTCACAAGAGAAATCTTATAGAGTATTTAAGAATAATGCCAAAACATTCACTTCTCACAATATTAAATAAAAAATACCACAAGGAACCTCCCTTGCTCATAATATCTAAAAATGCTTAATAAAAAATTATAAAAATGTTTATTTGAGCTTTCAGGAAAATAATGGAAATCACAAGAGGCTAAAAAATACAATAAAGCATAAATCTTCAGAGGTAACTTCCCTGAAACAATGGGTCCCTGCAGGCATTAACTTATCCATGATGGCCTAGAGTCTTCATTTTAATAGGCATCAAGTAGGAGTCAGGATACAAGCTATGACCTGAACCAGGTGAAGACAGAAAAAGATCCCTAAACAGGCAAGGACCCAGAAGTTGACATCTTTAATGCAAGGCTAAACCAAAATAAGAAAATTTATCTCATAAAGGAAAATAATAAACTTTATCTTAACCTTGACTCTTGTTAGAGTCTACTTTAAAAATTCCTATTCATAAGAGGTCTTCATGAGGGTTTAGAGCCAGTATCTAGAATTCATTCTACTCATATGATCCCAAAACATCTAACTTTATAATTTAATTTAAAGTGATTCATGATTAGTAATGTCTTCCTAGATAAATATACCTTACACCAAGGACAGAATAGTTTCATCAGATAATTATAAACTCACTAAAATGTAAAAATTGTAAAACGGAAGAGGAAATAAGTCATTTGAATGAAAATAAGTAGAAATAGCAAACAAAAAGATTATAGCTACAAAAAATGGCTGATAATGAAATTATCAAATATGAAATATAAAATAAGTAGGTTTGATATACTTAATTTTTTAAAAAAGGACATCTGAAGTATAACAAGTTCACAGAAAATATGATCAGGTGAATTTGAAAAAAGAACCAAACAGAACTTCCAGGTGAAAGAAACATAATAAATGAAACTAAGATGGATACAGCATTAGATACAATGGAAGAGAGAACTAGTGAACTGGAAAAAAAGCTGAAGAGTTTTTGTTCTTTGTTCACTTTTTTTTTTTTTATTTAGGCAAGGCACCCCTTGGTTGACCTCACAGATTGCAAGAACCTTGTCAGTTTACAATCTTTTATTGTTTAATTTTTTATGCCTACAGCACCTGGTCTTCCTAGGTGGTCTTCCATCCAAGTACTAACCAGGCCCGACCCTGCTTAGCTTCCGAGATCAGATGGTATTGGGCTTGTTCAGGATAGCATGGCCATAGACTCACTTTTTAAAAAACAAATTAAAAAGCAATTTATTGTGTAATATTCTGTGCCTGCAATGAGAGATGTATAATGATATATAAATCTACTGACCAAGTAAAGAATCCCAACACTAACAATATAATAGAAACTAGCTGTGTCCTCCATTGTAATGTTCATTCTCTTGCTTTTCTGAATTTTGTGTTTATCATAGCCTTGCTTTTTAAAAATAGTTGACTATAATGTAAGTAACCCCAAATACTATTTGCTCAGCTTTGCTTGTGATTTTGCTAATATTTATAGTTCTTTTACTAACAGTCTTATGCATTTTACTTAGTACACACGTATAAGAGTTTCTCTGAGGTACACACCTAGGAGAAGAATTGTGCTGGGTCATAGAAATGTAATCTTTACCTATGCTAAATACTGTCAAGTTATTTTTCAAAAAAAAATTGTACTATTTCACAGTCCCAACGTAAGATTCTGTTTTTCCACATTCTCACCAACACTTGTCATTGTCAAACTTCATATTGCTTTTGTTCATTTAGTGGATGTAAAATGTTATCTCCTTATGGTTTTAATTTGCATTTTTCTGATTACTATTTAAGCTGAGAATATTTTATCTTGAATAGTTATATTTTTTTTGTGTGTGAATTACCTTACCATGGTTTTGTGCATTTTTCCAAAGGTTGTAGGTATTCTTTATATATTCTGGATCTTAGTCCTTTGTTAGATGTGGTGTCAAAATTTTCTCCCAGTTTGTGGCTGATCTTTTTATTCTCTTTATGATATTTTCAGGGAGTAGAAGTTATTAATTTTAATGAAGTAAAATATATTTACTTTTTCCTTTTTAGTTTGTGTTTTTGTGTCTTTCAATCTCATAGAGAAGAGGAATTCATTGTGAAAGGGAAAATTTTAAAACTTTTAAAAGAAAATATAGAATATCTTTATGATCTTCGGATAGGGAAGGATGTCTTAAACAAGATCCAAAAAGGGTTAATGATAAACCATTGCTACATTAACAAACATTTTTAAAGATTGTTTGGATAAATCAGGAGGATAGGCTGAGCCACAGTTCCTTTCATTATTTTCCCTGGAGAAATACACTACTCTGTGCTGTTGTTGAAGAGGTGGTCTCAGAACAAAAGGCTGTCTGCACAGCCTCATAACAGCCTATGTCCTAACTACCATTCTTCTTACCACATGGCCACCACCCTCCCAAAAGGGAGGCACAGGGACCCACAACAGTTTCTTCACCTTTAGTGCTTTTTTGTTATGAGCATTGATGGGGGTCTGTTTCCGCTAATCTTAACTGTAGCAAAATGCTCCAGGATGTCTATTCTTCTGGTTACATATGGAATTTCCTGGACTTTAGTTGATTGCATGGGATGGGGGCTGATTAGATGCAGCTATTTCCAGGCATCCTTGCCTTTTCTTTCCAAAAAACCATTGTGTTAGCAACATATTTTTAGGTGGAGCTACATTATTCACATATATTTTCTTTTCTTTTTCACCATACAATTTCAGATCAAGTTTTCCTCCAGAAAAGAAAAACACACACTAGCATCAAGTGCTACTTTCAGCAGCCCTACCCTTTGTAATATAATTTGCATAGTCCTATAACTATACTTTTATCATTTTTATCATTTTAAGGCCATTTTTTTTCTTCCCGAAATTTCACCCTCCTCATCACTCCACCCCTTTCCCATATATCTATTTATGGATCATTATCCCCTTCTCCATCAACATCTTCTCAGCATAGCTGAATGCTCCAGGGAGTCCAGGCTTGTGTGAGGCTCTGCCAAGATGAATGAATTTCTCTTTTCACTCCTCAGTAATAGGCTGGCTTCACTAAGGGCAGCTAATTTCTTTGTAGCTCCTTGGAGTAAGTATATTAGGTTACCAGTATTGCTGCTTATCTCATTCTAGAATCAATGATCCAATTCACATGATTACCACATATAAATCAGGGGAAACTATTACACAGAAGCCTCCCTAATTGATTAGTGGGTAGTTCCTGAAATGAGTCATTTACAAAACACTGCCTTGGTTCTTAGCCTATTTCTGAAACAATTAGCGAGTTGCTCACTTGTTGATTGTTTGATGGTGGCTTTTTATGCTTGGTGTAATGTCTGAATCTTACCATCAGTTTCTCAGTGTCCTGGCCACTAGCTGTTTCTTATTTCTTTGTCCTGTGTTGTTTTCTAAGGCCCTCTCAGGTAGATGCCCAGTTTGCAGCATTGCCGATTCTGTTTTCATCTATCTGTTGAGTTTGATAGAACTGAAATGTCATCATGGTCATTTGGATCCTTGAAGCAAATTGTAGTGGATATCTGCTTCCTTCCACCTTGTCTTCCCAGGTCCAAGTGACCATGTCAGAGGAAAGACCAAAAAGAATGTGTGGATTGAAGACACTGAGTGCCCTGCTTCTCCTTCCAAAACCTGTGTGCCAATGGGACATGCCAAATGAGAATAGATGCTCTCCAGTACAAGGGTCTCCTTGAGGCTGGAATCCTTGTTTTTCCAATTAGATGTTTCCGGCACTTTGCTTTAAAATCTGGGTGGGACAGAAAGTCAGATAATAATTGCTTTTATGCGCTGAGCACTTTCTATGAACAGGTGATTCATGCTAAGAGTTTAACCTACAGAATCTTATTTAATCTTATAACCATATGTATCCCGGGTGTTATCATCTCCATAAAAAAACCAAGGCTGAGAGAGGTTGGATATATTTTCTAGGTCATTCAACTAATAAATGAAGGAATTAAATTTAAACATAGACTCATTCCAACTCAATAGGGTGCTTTTAAACACGGCACCATCCTGCCTCCTTCTTTAAAATAAATAAATAAATAATAAGCAAGTCACAAAAAGGTAAGTTCACACTAAGTTGGAGTAGTCATATGCTACAGAGTAGAAGGAAGGAGTCCACACAGAGAGCATCTAATCTCATAGTTCTCAAACTTCTTTTACTTGTGGTAAAAAACACAAAATATTATTAAAAACATGGAATGCTCCATGAGTTTGCATGCTATCGTTGCACAGGATCCGTGCTTATCTTCTCTATGCCATTTGAATTTTAGTATATGTACTGCTGGAGGGACCACTCTCAAACTTTTTAACTTACAGCACATAACATGAAATGTATTTTACATCATGAACCAGTAAACACACACATATGTAACTGAGACAAAATTTTACTTTGCAATACTTGCCCTATTCTGTGCAGTGAACTCTGTCTTATAAAATAATTCTGGTCATGGTCTATTAAGCATACTTTATGATCTATGATACCTATTTAGAAATCTTGACAGATGGTAAAATTGAGGCCCAGAGAAGCACTGAGTACCTAGCACTGTGACTTGAAAATAGTAATCCTAAGTGTCTTTGCTTTATCACCTATGTGGCACCTTCATGGCAGAGCTGGGATAGAATCGAGATTTCCTGATTCCCAGCCCAGGGTTTTTCAGTCAAGGGAAGTTGGTCAAAAAGGAGGAACTCTCCCATGGCAGTTTCTTCACAGGCGTGGGTAGAAGTGAGAGGAAACAATGGAGTTGTAGGAGACTCACACTGCTCCCCCACCCACTAGGCCTTGTTCAATGAGGTCACAGGGCACTAGAACAGTGTTGTCTAATTCCAAAGCCATGCCTTGCTGGTTGCTCAATTAAATCACCCAAGAGCTCTTCAACAATACCAATGCCCAGCTATATTCAGATCAATTTAATTTGATTATTTAATGATGGGTGTTTTAGAAAGGCTCTTCAGGTGATTTTATGACAGAGCTACTGCCTCAGTGTAGTTTAGAACACAAGTCCCAACCCCCAGGTTGAGGACCAGTACCAATCTGTGGCCTGGTAGGAACTGGCCACACAGCAGGAGGTGAGTGGCTGGCAAGTGAGCAAAGCTTCATTTGTATTTATGGCTGCTCTCCAGCACTAGCATCACCACCTCAGCTCCACCTCAGATCATCAGGCATTAGATTCTCATAGGAACACCTGTCCCTGATGCCAAAAAGGTTGGGGACCACTGGTGTAAAAAATATCCCTTGAACCATTCCTATGCATCCTTTAAATGCAAGCTTTCCAGCCCCATGGAGCTCTGACTCAAATCAGTCAAAAATAATGCCTTTCCATTAGTGTATTCATCCCACACTCATAGGCTTTTCTGTCTTGTATTTGTTTCCCCACTAGATGCACTTTTTGAGTGCAGAGTTTATGCCTTCCTCATCTTTGTATCCAAGCATACAATAAATTTTTACAAAATACCCTTGCTTTTCTTCCCCAAACTACCCAGACCTCTGAAATCTACTGCAATTCAGCTATAACTCCTAATGAGTATGGTAAAAATTCTTCTCAGGATCAAGGACAACAGGAACTCTCATTCTAGGAGCTGCAGAATCCTAACCAGTGAAAACAACAGACACCATAGGCAGTGAGACTGTAGCATCTCACGTCATGTGGCTGAACTTTCTTTCCCAATATTTCCTCTCCAGTTGTCTCCTCTAGGTTTTCAGATTCCTGACAAGGCAGCATGGCCCAGTGGGCAGAACCCTAGACAAGAAGTAGGGAAGACAGACTTTCTATTCTGGTTATGACTGTCAGTGTGTTGTGCCATAGGGCCTCAATTTTCGTTTTGTTAGCTGGGAATGACAACATTCCTAACCCAATTGTCACCCTCTGTTCCTTTTCCCCTTGAGGATTATGTAAGAACTCTTATATATGAAAATAAGCTTTGCTCAGGTCCTTGAGCTTTTCTGAGGACAGCTTTGTATAAATATAAGATACCTTTTGTTATTGTTTGTAACCCAGGGGATTTGCAGATAGAAGTTGAGAGCCAGCAATGCTCATTTTTATAGGCAGAAAATAGCTGCTGGAAAAACAACCTGATGTGTAGAGCACAATGTTCTTATCGAGCAGACAGAATTATCTTTCCCAGGCAGCCATGAACACAAAACACCTGGCGCACACGTTTCCTGTCCCTGCACATATTTTGAAAGAAAGAGACCTTTACCCTGATCTGTCAAGCAATGATCTTCATGAACTTCTGTCCACAGACTGCGATAGTTATCTTGGCTTGCTGTTGTGGATTTAAGTGGTAAACATAGCTGATTCTTACTCATAGGGTTTCTTCTTCAGATATCACTAAGACCTTATCAGACCTTATCAGACTTTGCATTTTTTCTTCCTTAAAATGCAGCCACTGGATGGGCTAAGAGTCAGGGGCTTCCTGCTGTATCCACCCAACACTCCGTTGGGTGCTGTTGAGATGATGGAGACTTTGGATTCTTGATCCTGACCTGTAATTGCTTTAAATCTTTGGTGGACAGAAAACAAAATAAATCCACTGAACACATTTAGACAATAATCCAAATTTATTCATGATATGATTCGCTTCCTACCTTAAAGGCTCAAAGGATGAAGTTGGTGTGGGAAAGTTTCAATGGAGGATGAGGACACAATATATGTGGAAGGTGCTCAATAATATCAATTAAGTGAACAAGAAAACTTGAAATGGGCCTTGAAGAACAGAACGCATTAGAAGAGGTAGAGGAAGAAATAAATAGTTCAGGCATATAGCTCAGTAGTTTAAGTATTACCTTCAGAGTGAGGCAGATTGACCTGGGTATGCCACTCACCAACTGTGTGAAACTAAGCAAGTTAAATATTCTATCTAAGCTTTACCTTTCTATTACATAATAATAAGTGAGTATGTCCATCACAGGTTTTGGGGAGAACTGAATGAAATAAATATAGGCAAACCCTTAGCACAATACCAGGAATATAGTAACTCTTCAAACAAAGTTTATTTACTGTTGTTGTTGTTGTTGTTGTTGTTGTTGTTATTATTATTATTATTATTATGACAAAAAAAACATGGACAAAGGCAATAATTAGTCTGTACTTGAGGAGAGTGTATATTAATCAAAATACTTGGGACTAAGTGTTTTTATGTGAATTCGAGCAGACAGAACCTATCCACTATAGCACTGTGAAGGAAGAAAATTGAATATTTGTTATCTCCCTCAAGCTCTGATTTCTCACTTCTCTCTTTCTTGCAATGCCCTTCTCATTCCCACTACCTTCATGTCCACACTGTGCCACAGCAAGCTCACAATCTCTCTCCTCTTCCCAATTTTCCCTTTACCCTCCCCTCTCCTGGACTGGCTGAGAGCCTGGTGAGTCATAAGTGATGGATCTGCAATGGTGGCCTTTCAGGCCAATGACAGAGTATGGGGCTTGGGACAGAGATTCTCTTGGATGTTTCTTGATCTTATCAACTCATATATAGATGGCTAATGACCTCTAACACAAGGAGAGTTCAGCAGAAGAATTTCTAGTTCTTTTACAATCAAATGTTCAAAGCGAAAGTTTAAAAAATTATTTTCTTCCTGTCAGAAACATGGCTTGGACCATAGATGCCATAGCTAAGCCATGATGTCACAAGTCATTAGGGATGTCATATACCATTTCACAGTTTGGGCACTGCTCTGAGTTGTTAAGACTCCAGAAGTTTAGCACGTAGATGTTTAAGAAATATTTCTTGAATGAGTTCTGACTTCAGTAACAGCATTTATTATAAAATATGATAATTGTCCTACTTGTTTGTTTTCTCATCAGACTGAGCTCAAATGTGTATGGCAAAGGGGGGATTGTATCTTATATATTTGTGTTCTGAGACCTTAGTACAATGAGTCATATGGTAGGCTTTAAGTCAAAGTTTGCCAATTGAATGAATTTCTAATATATCTGTTGCAAAAATGACTTTTTTTCCCTCATGATGCATTCTTTCTTTCATGAGTAGGATGCCTTTCTCCCTTACTGTTAGGTTGGGAGGAAGGGAAGTAAAGAGAACAGAGGTCTTTTGTTAGCTTATCTCTTTAGAACATAAAAAGTGTGGGCATGCTGTCTTAGGTAAGGAATCAGAGGCTGGGATGGGGAGCCCTGCACAAGTGCTCACAGGGAGTGAGGGAAGCAAAACAGCATGCAGGAGAAGCAAAGTGAGGATATGGGCTCAGCTAAAGTCAGGCTTTAGCCAAATCCCAAGCGAGGCTCTGAGATAGGATAGCCTCACAGAATTGTCTGACCTTGAGGCAAAGGGGCTAGGCTTTTATACCCTTTGATTAGTATTTGGTTGCACACCATATCCAGAAGTAGGGAGACAGCTTCCCAGACATTTCTGGGTAGAGCGGCTCCTGTGGGCCAAGAGAAGTCTTAGTCACCGACACTCACAGCTGCTGAGTGAGAAGATGATGGATCTAGTAAAAGGACCTAAGCAGTGTAGCAAAAGCCCCTAAAAATAAGGGTGATAGAAAGTGTTTACTCTTAGAAGGATTATTGAAGACTTTATTTAATATATATGCCTTACTGTTAAAGTGTACAGTTAAAACTTACTGGATTTCATTAACCAATTCACCATAAAATAATAAGAAGAAGAAAGAAAGAAAGAAAGAAAGAAAGAAAGAAAGAAAGAAAGAAAGAAAGAAAGAAAGAAAGAAAGAAAGCCTATCTACTCCCGCTTGATCTACAAGTCTTTTTTTTTAGGTTGCAAAATTAATGTTTTTAATTTTATTAAATTTATTGGGGTGACATTGGTTAAAATTACATAGGTATCAAGTGTTCAATTCTGTATATTGCTTTGTGCGTTCAGCACTCAAAGTCAAATCTCCTTCTGTCACCATATATTTGAGCCTCTTTACCTTTTTCTACCTGCCACCCACTCCATTTCTCTCTGGTAACCACCACACTGTTGTCTATGTTTATGAATTTTTGTTTTGTCTTGTTGCTTTCAGTTTTATATCCCAAATATGATTGAAATTATATCATTCTTGACTTTTCCATCTGACATATTTTACTTAGCGTGATAATCTCAAGATCCCCCCGTGTTGTCTCAAATGTCAGTATTTCATCTTTTCTTATGGCTGAGTATTTTATTGTATATAATGATGAAGGTGACAATATATCAAGAAGGCAAATACTTATCAATATATATATCCCAATCGGAGAGCACCAAAATATATGAAGCAACTATTAACAGAACTAAAGGGAAAAACTGACAAAATCACAATTATGATAAGGGACCTAAATTCCCTTTTGACAGCTATGGACAGATCATCCAAACAGAAAATCAATAAGGAAATATCAGCCTAAAATGACACGCTAGACCAAGTGGATGTAATCAACATTTACAGAGTCTTTTATCCCAGAACACCAGATTATACATTCTTCTCTAGTGCACAGGTAACATTCTCAAGGATAGACCATATATTGGGACACAAAACTAGCCTCAACAAATTTAAGAAGATTGAAATTATACCAAGCATATTCTCAAACCACAATGCATTGAAATTGGAAATCAACTGCAAAAGAAAAAGCAGAAAACCCCACAAATATGTGGAGGTTAAACAACATGATACTAAAGAACAATCAGGTCAAAGAAGAAATAAAAGGAGAGATCAAGAGATACATAGACACAAATGAGACTGATAATATGACATATCAAAACTTTTGGGATACAGCAAAAGTGTTAATAAGAGGGAAGTTTATATTATTACAGGCCTTTCTCAAGAAACAATAAAAATCCCACATAAATAGCCTAACATTACACCTTAAAGAACGAGAAAAAGCAGAAAAATTGAGCAACAGGTCTAATCAATGTGGTTATCTGGACTGGTTCCTCACTCCTTAACAGATTAGAAATAGCAATAAAGAAGAGCAGGCAGAGACTCAAAGTTAAGTGTACCAATTGAAGCAAAAAAGAAATAAGAACTCCAAAAAGCGTAGCAGTCTGGAACCCCAGTGTAGAGACCTAGAGGGTTGCAGATAAAAGAAAGTCTAAAAAAACTGAGATTTGCAGTGATGCCCTAAGCCAATAAGAAAAGGTTAAATAAGTTATATTTGGCATTCTGTGTTTAAAAACACAGGATTATATGCAAGATAATTTTAACAGATTTCATTTGAAATTTGGAATCTTAAGGTATGCAAACAATTACATAGACATTTTATTTTTACAGAATATCTTCTTCCCTGCCAGTCCAGGATAAGTGAGGTGCTACTGAACTATACCTTGGAGAATATCTGACCTCCAGGAGCCTGCTGAAACTTCTCTTACTTCAGACTTGTTTAAACATTCTGACAGCTCTGATTCCACCACATATACACACAGTCTGGTATAAAGAGAGGTCTAGCCTGGCATCAGGCATATGGAGTTCAAGTTTTCCCACTGTCATTAACATCTGTGTGGCCCTAAGCAAGTCATTTATCTTCTCTGAGTCTTCGTGTCTTCATCTATAAAGGGGAAATAATTATATTAATCATATTATTATGTATTATATTACATATTATACCAATATATTACATGTAATATATTGTATTTCTTATAGTAACATTATTATTGTGTTTCATCAGCATGCTGTGAGGAGCAAATGAGACAGTGTTTGTGAAGTTGCTTTGTAAGGGGCAAAAATTAATTTAAATTAGAGTAGAGTATTTGGCAAAGTAACCATCTTTTCATCACTCTCTTGTTTCAGATGAAAATTTTGACAGTTTTTCTATACCCGTAAAACCGGTGAGATGCATGTGGGTAACATTTTCTATAGATTTATTTTGTTTTGGCTCACCATCATATAATCTCCTATACTGCCCTCCCAGTGACTGGCCTGTACCCCCATTTCTTGCTCCTATTTCAGAATTACTGCTTTTGGAGAATGGGGTTTCTCAGGAAGGACATTGCATAATCAGAAACCGCTGATCTGCCAAGACCTTAACATTTCTTTCCTGGAGCCCTTTCAGGAATGTGTCACAGGAGGTGGGGGAGATGGCCCATGGAACAGAGAGTACTAGGCACCA
Organism: Rousettus aegyptiacus; assembly: GCF_014176215.1. Taxonomy (NCBI): domain Eukaryota; kingdom Metazoa; phylum Chordata; class Mammalia; order Chiroptera; family Pteropodidae; genus Rousettus; species Rousettus aegyptiacus. Next base: position 63,899,187 of record NW_023416285.1, on the reverse strand, counting down.
GCAACCAGGTAATAAATGTCTAAGCATTCCTTTTCAAAATCTAATGAAGACATCAATCTTCATTAAGTCAAAGCATCAGGGGTCCACAGTGGTGAGATTTACTGAGCTGCTTCAAAAAACTGGAGAAACAATGACCAAAATGTAAGCTTATAGAGCGGGAGGTAGTGAATTCTAGAACTCGATGACATCTATTTTCAACAAGTGTTGAATTTGCCAATAACAATTATCCCTAAACATGAGCCTCATTCCCTGCACTGTGTTACAGCCAGCTTGCACCGTTTCAAGAGTTGATTATTCATAGCTCTTCCATTTCCACGCTCAGTGATGTCATGTTGGTAGCTTGTAATGGGCCATGGTAGCAGTATTTACATCATTGAACTCACCAGGTGCCACAAATAAGTTATTTCCCTGCCCCCAGACAGCCAGCATACCAGCTTACTTCTGCTTAAGCTTGTATCCAAATGTCAACAAGATGTGTGAAATCCTGAAACAGCTTTCAGAAGAGCAGTGTTCTTGAATGTGCATGTGAACCACTGGAAAAAAAAAGTTTGTGTGTATATGAATATCAGAAAACCTGTGCTTTCATATTCCAAATTTAACTTCCTCAGATAGCCTTTCTTTCCTTTAGGTTAAATGCAGAGACTGGGTGCTACCAAACTGAGAAAACCCTGAGTCACTGTTGTGTCCTTGGCACTGTCAATTTGATTGTTTTTTTTTCCCCATGAGCGTTTCCCAGGCTTTATCCTCCACCAGTACAGAGGATGCCGACAGAAGGCAATTTTCCTGCAGGGAGTATACTCTCAGAGCTTGAGTTATTCTGTAAAAAAAAAATAGTAGCAGCAAAAATGTAGCTGCTCTCTGCTTTGGAGGAGTTTTGCCAAACGGATTGGATTCAGCTGAAAGTGGCCAGCTTTAGTAGGAGCACATAACTTTTGCCTTCCGTCCCATACCAAACTATAGGATTAACGAAGAATAAGGGAGTATAAAAATGCAAACATACACAAATTTTACTTCCACAGACCTTTCTTTCACTAATCTCTTTGTAGCTACAGGTCATGATTTTCACCACTCTTTAGCGGAAAAAAATCTGCAACAAACAAATTTCAGTCACGTTCCCTGTTTTCTGCCTGGATTAGAAAATGGGAAACTACAAACCAACCAATGTTTGTCCTTTTAAAGAAATCTTATTTAAAAAAGGAGAGAGGAATAAAAAACAGTTATTAAAATATGGCAGGTGGTTTTGAGAGGCCACTGGAAACTTATCTTAATCATTCTAGTGATTTGGGATACATGTGGTTATTGGAATATGGCCACCTGCTTGTTCCTTGCTAATAATGATCTTCATCTGAAGGGAGGATGCTGGCCTGAGCATTATTCAATGCCATTTATTAAGCATTCTAAGATCTCAAGGTCAAGTAGCCTTAGAGCTTTCTATTCCATATTTTCCCTGAATCTACCTCATATACAATCTCTTGTCACTGGACAATGAGAGAATGGTAGACTCATTAGGGTAGGAGGCCACTTAATTGATAGAGCCGGCATGGTCAGGCAGCTTATACAAAATCTTCCTGCTTGTTGTATCACGCACACACACAAACTTGTTGGCTGAGCCAGCTGCTATGTTGCTTCCTTCAGATGGCCAAGACCGTCTCAGGAGATTCTTTTCAAAGTTGTGCACATTACCAAATTTATGTAAGAAAAACTACAAAACTCTGATGAATAAAATCAAAGAAAAACTCAATAAATGGAGAGAATGCCATGTTCATTAATAGGAAGACTTAATAGTATCAAGATATCAGTTCTTCCCAACTTGATCTATAGAGTCAGTGCAACCCCAATTAAAATCCCAGCAAGTTAGTTTATAGATATTGACAAACTGCTTCTTTGTCAAGTTATAGATATTGACGTAGAAAGACAGAAGCTCCAGAATAACCAACACAGTATTAAAGGAAAATAACAAAGTTGGAGAACTGATATTACCCTTTAATACTTTAGGACTTGCTATAAAGCAACAGTAATCAAGGCATGGAAAAGAATAGAGATCCCAGAAATAGACCCCAATAAATATAGTCAACGGATCTTTGACAAAGGAGCAAAAATCTTCTGTACAACAACTGGTACAGGAACAACTGGACACCTACATGCCAAAAAAAAAAAAAAAAAAAAAAGAACCTAGCCTAGACACAGACCTCACATGCTCTTCACAAAAATTAACTTCAGAAAAAAATTTGACATTTAGGATCATACTCCTAAGTGTCAAATGCAAAACTGTAAAAATGCTGTATGATGACATAGGAAATAACCTAGATGACCTTGGGTATGGCACTGACTTTTTAGATACAAAACCAAAGACACTATCTATGAAAGCAGTCGATAATCTGAACTTCATTAAAATTAAATACTTCTGCTTTGTGAAAAACAATGCCAAGAGAAGACAAATCACAGATAGAGAGAAAATATCTGCAAAAGACACATTTGATAGAGGATTGTTATCCAAAATAAAGAAATAACTCTTAAAACTCAACAATAAAAAAAACAAATGTGATTAAAAAAATGGGCCAAAGAACTTCATAGATACCTGACCAAAGAAGATATACATTTGACAAATAAATTTATGAAAAGTTGCTCCGCTTCATATGTTATTAGGTAAATGCAAATTAAAATATCAATGACTACAATTACATACCTATTAGAATGACCAAAATTTGTAACAGTCTAAACAACAAATGTTGGCAAGGATGTGGGGAAACAGAAACTCACATTTATTTCTGGTAAGAATTCAAGATAGTACAGTAATGTTAAAAGATAGTTTGGCAGTTTCTTACAAAACAAATCATACTCTTACCATATAATTCAGCAATCACACTCCTTGGTATTTACCCAAAGGAGCTGAAATTTATGTCCACTTGGAAGTTTATAGTAACTTTATTAATAATTGCCAAAATTAGAAGCAACGAAGATGTTCTTCATGACAAATAAATGTGCTACAACTTGACAATGAAATATTATTCAGTGCTAGAAAGAAATGAACTATCAAGCCATGAAAAGACATGGAGGAACCTTAAATGCGCATTATTAAGTGAAAGAAGCCAGTCTTAAAAGACTGCTCACTATATGATTCCAACTATATAACATTCTGGAAATGGCAAACCGATAGAGACAGTAAAAAGATTAGTGCTTGCCAAAGGGAATGGGAGTGAGGGATAACCAAAGCACAGAGGATTTTTAGGACAGAGAAAACAATGATGGATATATGTCATTACACATTTGTCCCAATCCATAGAACGTATGAGACCAAGAGTGAACCCTAAAGCAAACTCTGGACTTTGAGTGATTATGATGTATCAATGTAGGTTTATCCTTGGCAATAAATGTGCCATGTGGGTGAGTGATGCTGATAATAGGGAAGGCTAAGGGTAGGGGCAGAAGGTAAATGGGAAATCTCTGTATCTTCCTCTCAAATGATGCAAACCTAAAACTGTTCTAAATATATTGTTTATAACAAAATGAAAAAAAATAAGAGAGACATACAAAACTTTTAATGTTTGTGTACAACTCTGATTATTTTGAAGTCTTCTGTTTTAGAGTATTTGAGAGGGGATTATGTCAGTTACTGTGGGGCCCAGTTATCTATCACATAGTAGCACACTAACCCAAACCTTAGTGGTTAAAGTAATTAATCTCTCACAGTCTGGGCTCAGCAGGGTGGTTCTTTTTGGGGTCTCTTATGAGAGTGCAATTGGATAATGGCTGGACTAGACTAGAATCATCTGAAGGCTAGACAAGTAGGACTCCACACTGACCTCTTTCTGTTCATGTCTGACTCTACCCACAACTCTTGTGTCTCTGTCTCTACAGTAGAGTAGTCTGGACTTCCTGGGGGAAAAAATGGGCAAAAGACTGAAACAGACACTTCATTAAATGTATCATTAGTCTTCAGGGAAATGCAAATTAAAACCACAATTAGATACCATTTCACACCAACTAAAATGGCTAAAATTCAAAAGACTGACACCAAACACTAGCAAGAACTGAGGTGATTTGGCAAACTGCTGCCAGCAGGCCAAAGTCAACTCACCACCTGTTTTTGTAAATAAAGTTTTATTGGAACAAAACCACACTCTTATGTTTATGAATTGTCTGTGGCTGCTTTCCAATGGCAATAGCAGATTTCAGTAATTGCAACAGAGACGTATAGCTCACAAAGCCTAAATTATTTACTCTCTGGCTCTTAACAGAAAAAAAACTACATTGATTTACATTGAGATGTAAATCAACTAAAACTCTTATGCATTTATTGAAAAAGTGTAAAACGAAACATCCATTTTGGAAAACAGGTTGACAATATCTCTTAAAGTAAATTTGAGATCTTTGACCTCAAATTTTCAAACCTGGGTATTTACCCCAAAGAAATAAAAACATATGTTCACAAAGGACTTGCACAGGAATATTCACAGTGGCTTTATTTAGAATAGCCAAAAACTGGACAGAGTCCAGGTGTTCATCAATAGGAAAACAGAAAAACAAACTGTGGCATATTTATAAAATGTAATACTACTCAGTAATATAAAGGAATGAACTACTGTTACATGAAACAATGACTGAATCTTAAAAATATTATGCTGAGTGGAAAAAGACTTACAAAAAGAGTGTGTACTATAGGACTCCACTTGTACAAAATTCTAGAAAAGCAAAAACTAATAATATGGTGGGGAAAAAATCACGGCGGTTAACTTTAGTGGAGGTACGGTTAGCAGAGGTTGATTACAAAGGGCATAAAACAACTTTCTGGGCTTGATGGTGCTGTCCATCCCTGAAAGAAGTTTGGGTTACACAGGTTCATGAATTGTAAAAGTCAGCAAATATATAATTCATATTTATTTAGATTTATTTTCTGTTTGCATATTTTACATAAAAAAACTGCAAACAAATACTGAACTCTACTTAATGTTATGCAAGCTAAAATATATAGAGAGAAGTATACTGGTGTCTGCAATTTACTCTGCAATTCAATAAAGAAAAGGTGAATTAATGGATGGAGAGAGGGATAAGTAGGTAGATAGATACATGCTAAAGCAAACATGGGTAAATGTTACTGGAAGACGCTAGGTGGAGGGTATATAGGTGTTCACTGTCAGATTCTCTCGACCATGTTGTAGCTTGAAATTTTTCATACTAAAATGCTGAAAAAAGTTGTTGTTTTTTTTTTAAACAAAAAATGAAGCTGCCAAAAATTTTTTAGAAAAGGGGAAGGAGGTAGGCAAGCAGGGAATGGGTAGTTATGAAGTTGTTCCTTCTAAGTTGTGGTTCTTGGTTTATAGATAGAAGAAAATGCTTTTTATGAAAACCAACTAAACACAGATCCCAGTAGAATCGAATTTTACAGGATATCTATATTAAGCGGTTTTTAAATCTTTCCAGAATAGGTCGGAAGTGCTCAGGTTCCTGAAGTTGTAGATTTCCTTGCCTGAATTTGCCATGGCCTATTCATGGCTGGTAGCTGGTTTGGGATTGAGCTAGGGAATCCCAAATGCTGCAAGTATTTGCTTCAGACTGAGAGATCTATTGAGAGAATGAGATCTATAAATGGACATCTCAAAGGATCTTGTTACTCTAATATAGCCCATAGAATGTTTCCTATATGACCCTAAAAAAGGAGAACAAAGTCTCTGTCTTGCTCACTATTTTATCTACAGCACTTAGTATAGTGTCTAGCATGAAGTAAATCCCTGTTAAATATTTAATGAGCAAATAAGTGAATGAAGTATGATCCCTCCTATTGGAAATCTTGGGATAACCTTCAAAATAAATGATCTACACATTTCAACTGTCCTCTCTACTCAGCAGCAGTGGAAATAACTTCCCAGCAAGGTCTTGATTAAATATACAATTTTATAACTTTGTCTAAATTGCTAATGTGTTTTACCATATTTTCAACTGCTACTACCATTTATTGAGCAAGTACTGTTAAACTAGGCTCTATATTAAGCATCTTATCTTGGTTGCCAATCATTGCAATAATCCTGAAAAGTAAGAATGAGATGAGAAAATGAGTGCTTAGTTAAAATAATTTACCAAAAGATATACTGAATACTAAAATCCAAAGCATTCAAAGTAAAATCCAAAGCATTCAAATATAATCTGCCTGATTCCAAAGCTTATTAACTACAACACCCAGCACAGTAAAATGGAAATGTGTTCTGTGCAATACAACACATAAATAAATGTAGAAAGGCTAGTATCTAGTTAGGTTGCTTTCCGCCATGTGCAAATATGGAGAATTTAGTCTTGGCAAACACCTACTGTGGATTATGGCTGTGTGTATGGAGTAACTGCCTAAACAATTAAAAGGAGGAAGGAAGCACATCCTCCCTGGCCTTTGGCCTCTCCCTTCCTTACCCTCTAGCAAATACAAGCCTGTTCAAAAAAACAGAAAACTCCACCTATCTCTAGTAGAAATAATTGCCCCAGCATTATTATTTTCCACTAGCACAGTTTGTTGGTAGTGGTTTTTGGTTTTTACATATGTCCTCAAGAAAGAACTGCTCCTGGGATTTGTTGTTTTTCTCTGTTTCATGGACACTCCAGAGTCCCGTTTCTCTCCCCACTAAAGGCCTATTTTAACTGGACATGTATAAATGTTCTTGCCCTGATCACGACCATACATAAACAATAGTACAAGAAGAGCACGCATGTAGGGACATAGGGACCACAGACCTGGGGAAGAAGTTCATACTGTGGAGAATCAGAAAACACCTAAAATTTGTCTTTAGTGTGATCCATCACTCCCCATCACTATCCATCTTAATGTTGAAAACATTCCTACTCAGCTGACACCTTGTTTAGAAATAAATGCCTATTAATACATGGGCTTCAGTTAGGACAAGTGATTTCTAGGCCATAGTCAAAATGTCAGGCTGTTACAAGTAGACTCTCATGTCATACAAGTTCAATATTATAAATCACAGTTCTATTCCTAAAAACACGTTATAACATTAGATATGAAACTGATAAAAAATAAAAATAAAATTCCCTTGTACTTACTTCTTAATATAGTATATCATAATCCAGAATGTGTACAGTTAAAATAATAATTACAAGGTTATTACCTATCTTAATACCCAAATCCCAAAAGAGATCCACTTCTGAGACCAATGACCGAATTCAAGAAATTGAATACAGCCAGTGTCTGAGAAGCTCCCACATGACCCTCTGCAATCATATTCTCCGGCATCTTCATCAGAGGTAATCTCTATCCAATTTTTAGGAATAAAAAATTTTTGAATATTTATATCTCCGCACAATATAATTTGGGTTTGCCTATTTTTGAACTTTATATAAATGGACTTCAACTATAAGAATTCTAACCATAGGTATTCTTTTGTCACTTGTACCTGTCACTCAACATTACATCTATAGTTGCTGTTTGAGTAATGATTTAAAACATGAATTTTGAGCTATTTAGTAAATGTTCACCTTTATTAATTTTTTTTTTTTCATATATGGAGCTCATCATCCTTCTGGGTAAATATCCAGAAAACATAAATATTCTTCATTGCTACAAGCTGTTTTGAAAATTTTTGTGGCCCATTTGACTTACAGAAATACCTTTAAAATGAAAGTGTTGAGGGTGAAAACTTCATTCTCTCTTTCTTCTTCTCCTTTTCCTTCTCCCCCCCACCCCCGCCCCACCCCTTCTTCATCTCCTACTCCTTACCTTCCTCTTTAATCACTGGAGAACACCTCTGAGGCTGCCTGCCACAAATCATTTCACCCTCATGAAATGTGAGAACTATCAAGCCATATATGAGGAAACTAAAACACAGAAATGTGAATTACCTTAGTGCAATACAGACAGCCAAAAGATGAGGAAGCAAAAGAAAAATCAAGGAAATCAAGGAAAGATAGAATAAAAATCTCTATTCTCCATTTTCTAATCCATCTAATAGAATTTTCAGAGAGAACCGAGAGAGAAGAGAGGCAATATTCGAAGAGCTCATAGATGAGAATTTTCTGGGAATGAAGAAATAAACAGCATTTAAGTTTGAAGGAGCACACTAAGTCCTGAGCAGTATAAATAATAATAAATCTACACTTAGGCTCATTGTAATAAAAGGATGAACATCAAATTCAAAAAGAAATATCTTACAGCTTCAAAGGAGAGAAATCAATTATCTCTGAAGAAATAGCAATTAGACAGCAAACTTCTCATCAGCAACAATAAGTACTAGAAGATAACAGAATAATATGTTCATAGTTATAAAAAAAAACAGCTAAGAAAGAATTGTGTGACTGGCAAAAAAAATCAAGAATGAAGGTGAAATAAAGACATCTTTAGACTGACAAAGGTCAAGAAAGTTTTTGATGCATAAATTCTCATAGAAAGGAATGTATGCAAGAAAAAATTGAAAGAAGAAATGAATGCACAGGTAATAATGAACCCCCAACATGGCAAATGTTATTAAATCTAAATAAGAATTAATTTTCTGAAAAATATATTTATTTTATGGAATTTCAATACTGTTTAACATAGAAGATAGAGATAAAAACAGCTTAAAATGAATGTATTTTAAATTCCTGTGTTACTTGAGAGGAAGCTAGAAATACCGAATAATGTTTTACTTTGTTCAGAACAGGTAGGTTTTTTATAAAACATTGTTTTTAACTATTCCTTTTATATAAAAAAGTATTTTTATGTTTTCTAATTTTAAAACTAATAGTATCAGTAGGCATTGTATAACAGAGGTCAGATAAGATATATAGTTTTTCAGTGTAAGATTTTACATTTGTAAAATTAATATACTTTTACTATTTTATACTTGTGCAAAAAGATTTAAACTATATTTTGAAAATTCTCTCTTTTCTCCCCCAAAAAAGATTTAGTCATTAATGTCTGAGTATTCTTCATGAAAGAGGCTGTAACATTTTGAGAGGTATAAGTTGAAGTTCTAGAAGTCGCCTGCTATAGTCTGGAATGGGAGTCAGAACACCTCAACTTACCATGTGATCCTTGGTGAAGTCACTTTAACTCTCCGGATGTTAGTTTTCCATGCCTGAAAAATAAGAGTTAAATGATCTCCAACAACCCTTCCAGTAATGCGTTTCTAAGGCAGTAAGATTATTTCCAAAAGTTTACTGTTTACAAAGGATGTCGCAGGAACATCTTTGTGCAGATAGCCTTCTACTTATGTTTAATTCAGATTAATTCCTCAGAGTAAATTCCCAGGAACAGGATTAGTAGATGTAAATATTTTAAAGCTTTCAATAAAACTGACCTAATACATTCTCTAAATTGCTCTCCTAAGGCATTGTACCACTTGCATCAATTGGTAAATTGGCAATAGTTATTGAAGTTTTTAAAAATGTTCTTAACCTCAAGTCTGCCACTCCAACTCTAGAAATAGATCTCCAAAAGAAAGAAAAGAGTGATACAATGATATTTATCAAATTACGATTTATAATAAAGACAACTTGGGGGAAAAAATCACATGTCAAAAAATGGGAACTGGTTGTTATGGTACTATTAACAACAGAATATAATGTGACCATCAAAAGTCATAATTATAAGAGTATTTAATAACGTGAGGCAATGCTCACAGTATATTTTTAGTGAAAAAGCAGACTTACAAAACACCATGCATATTATAATCCCATTATTTCCTTAGATATGTATGTATATACATACATGTATGAAATATACACACACAAAATATATGTGTATGTATTATTAATATTATTTGTCTGCTAATCATATATATGTGCCCTAAATATATATGTATATGTCAGTGTAAGTATATATTTTTAATATACACATATGCATATATATAGGAATTAAAATCACATTACCTTCTACTTGATAACACTACTAACATTTGGTTTTAACTATATACTGTATATATATATTTAGAATATGTAATTCATGTATTACTTTTTACCTAACATGGCTATTATTTGGTTTTACCCGTATCTATACATATATATTCTAAATATATATAATGATTTTTTTCATGCAAGCATATTAAAAAAACAACTCAGCAAGAAGGCTATTATAAATAGTGCCAGCTTAAAAGAGTTCAACAGACTCTCAGCAATGAAGTCTGCTATAGCATCAATTCTCAATACAGTAAAAGCACCATGTCTGAGTTGGTGGGTACAATGGGGGAGGGGAGGTAGACACAGGAATCTCATTTAGATAAATGGTGAACAAAATTGGAGAGCCATAAATAAGAATGACAACTTTCAAACTGACCCACCACTCTATCTACTGGCTCTAGGCAGCAAACTGGACTGAGAGACAACTCAGCACCTTTCATGGAGATGACTGTACAATTAATACAAGCTGCAGGCTGCCAATAAACCAGAATGAGCCAGCCCCGCAAGATGGCAGGATCATTGTAGGAACCCAGTCAGGCCCATTAGACAACTGATGGTTTTTGTGCCATGAAACAGCAATTAAGTTAATAATTGTGGTGGTTTTTCTCAAAGCTCCCTGCTGCTTTTAGCCCTTAACTCAAATGTGATGTTCATCAACCTCTGCTAGTAGGCAATAGGGAGAACTTTATCAGAAAATGTAAAGATTGCTTTGCGATTATAATTTTGTCTTAGGGGAAGGCTACCCTGCCTAAGTGCCTCCACACAGCTCCTGGTGGAGTGTTATCTCCTGAAGACTCTAGAAATGAGTACCATAGCATTTAGATTTCCTTCCATATCTGTTCCACCATACACACACTCACACATACACACGCTTCAAAAAAATTAATACTTGGCTGTCTTAAATCACACAAAATGGCAATTGATAAGATATGGAGTAAGCCGTGTTTTTGTTTCAGCATAGCCTGGCTGACTTGGTCACTCTTTACTCCCATCCCATCCAGTTCTTGCTAGCCACAGGCCACTTACTTTCTTGCCATCCTGTCTATTGCACAAACTCTGTCAGCTGGTACACTAAATGTTCAAGACAGCCTACTGTCCCCTCAGCACTTTACAGTGCAGGCCCCCAGGAAGACTGTGGTCTAAGAACCCCAGCAGGTTGCAGAGGTAAGAAGTAGCCAGAGACTAACTTTTAATTAAGGACCTATGGGAGAATCTCTGGTCATTTAAGAGAAATCATTAAAGCTTCCATTAAGAGATACTCAGTCTCTAGGAATTTCCCAGCACAAGGCAGTGGATTGAAGATCCAGCCAGCAACATAAAAACAACAGTTACGTCACACTAAGCAGTCACATCACAATTTGCCTCTACGGTGAATATAAATTAGCTTCTCAGATCAGACATTTTCAGTGTTCAAATAGTTCTGATTGAAAGATGCATAGAGGAGGCCAAAAGAGACAGAAGAATATCAACTCCCCCAAAGGAACTGTGCCACCCACCTACCCATAAGCGGACAAACCCTGGAGAGCCTGGTTATTGGAGTCCTAGCTGGCCAATTCAAAGAAAAGGGGCTTTTTCTAGATTTTGCTTTAAAAACTCAAATTTTAATTTGTAGCAATTTCCCCAGCACACCACCACAATTGTTGGCTATTTGCCTTAAAAGCCCTGTCTTTGTAAAATTTGAAGACATTCAAAGATATGGTTTTACAAATGCTGTTCATTGATTGCTTTGTTCTTTCACCATGTCAAAAAGTTCCCAAACAACATAAAGTCAACTACAACAGAAAGGCTCTGAATAAATTTCCGATCAGCCGAGACCAGGTTGACGAAGAGGAGGCTATAACATATTTATCTAATACATATTTATCTAATACATATTTATCTAATACATTTTACTTTGGGTTGATTTTGATACCCATTGGAGTCTGAGGAATGGCACATTTCTCCATCAGGGCTATGGAGAGATGTTTCTAATGAGCACTAAACTATGCTATGAATTTAAACTCTTGAATCAGCTTCTGGGATTAAAACCTGAATCCACTACCTACCAACTGTATAATTTTGTACAAATAAATTAACCTGCTTGAACTTCAGTTTTCTCATCTGCAAATTGGTGATATTAGTGCCTAGCTCATAGAATTGTTATGAGACATACATTAGTACTCTGCCTAGCACAGAGTGGGCTCTTAATAATTATCAATTATTATTATTGCTATTGTTGTTATTATTTCTATTAAATCAATGGATGTAATGTGAAGGTGCCATTGGTACATGAGGTGAGGGCCATTTAACAGCACTTTGCCAGAATAAGACTAAGAGCCTCCTTTCTTCTAACAGACTACAGCCCTAATGGCCTTGCCAGGCATCCACCTGGTAGATCTGAAGGGGCACTCAGCTTTTCACCAAGATCACCTGGCAATTTACCACAGTGTCAAATTCTGTATTAGCAGAAAACACTAAGTGAGTTTGCTGCCATACTGTCTTCATATGATTTCTTCAAAGCCTCCCTCAGAGACAAGTCTCTTACCTTCCTTTTTACCCTGTATATTAGAGAAACAAAAGGCCTAAGGGTGTTTGGTCATTCATGGCTGGGGCTCCCCCAGATCCTTCTTCTTTTGAAGCCCAGAGGTTGCTAAAACTACCGTAAGCTCAGCCTCTTGATCCATCATCATCAGTGGCCTTTCTAATAATCTGGCAGGAAAGATACTTGCCCTCAGTTCCCCTGGGGCAAATTCACAGTAATTTATGAACTGGCAGAGCCCCCCTTCCTCATGACTTAATATGCTTAACAGCTAATTACATCTGTGTAGGGATTACACTTTACATTGTCCAGCTTTGTGAAAACAAAACTCGGGCTTCCTGAGAGTCCCCTAAACAGCTCCTTATCTCTGAGAAGGAGATCCTTATCAGGGCCATATGTTAGAGGGCCTGTGCAGTTTCCAAATGTCCCCAGGAAAGTCTGGGGCCTAATCAGTCTGCAGGCCAGAGGAGGGACCTGAACTGGGTTCCAACCTGATCCCGTCAGGAGGCCAAAGCCAAAGGAGGTGTTTCCTCCCTGCTATCCACTCTCCATAAATCTGTCAAAGGCTGAGTGGACCAGCATGACCCCCATCAGCACTTCTCCCCAGGTAACCAGGGCTCCCTATGTTGACCTTCATGCAACATGGAGGTTGAGTGTGCAAATTCCAGGCAATTGTGGGGCTCCTTACCAAAGTCAAAATGAAGTCTTTGCCTTTTCAGAGGCTCTGAGGAAGAATTATTTCGATATTAACACTTAGCTTTTTAATTCACAAGATAGCTATGCCCCTTCTGCCCCCTAGAAAACAAGTCAACAACACTGTCTTCCTTTTGCCAAGATGGTAAAGTAGTCCCTAGCAAGAGAACCAACCTGCCTCACACACAATTTTCTCAAGGCTTGGGAGAGTTAGTGCCTTGGCAGACACTAAAAACACTCTTTCCCTTGGGTTATAACAATTAGGTTAAAGACCTTGTCTTAAGAAACTCTTGGGGGAGGGGATGGAGGAGCGCAATGAGCAGGAAACGTTTCCCAGTGTGAGGAGCCAAGAGCCAGAGGGCCCCCTGGAGCTTTTCAGCGTATGACTCATGGAGCCACTTCCCTACTTAACCCAGCCTGGACTCCAGCTCCTCCACCACCGGCCACCGTGTCTCAGCGTCTCTTCCTGTCTCCATTCCGCCCAGACCTTTGAACAAAGCAGAAGTCTGGAGCTCACGGCAAAGACTGAAGTGGTGTGTATATTTTTGGGCGTCATCTATGGAAGCGCTATTTTGAAAACAAAACAAAACAAAAAATAATAACTTCCCTGCTCTCAGAAGAAATTTGTGAGCTCTTAGAGGTGCCTACTTTAACCATGTGAGACTGAACCTTGGTTGTCACTTATAAAAAGGAAAGTAGACATAGTACATTCCTTTTTATTGATTCAGAATAATAATAGATAAGACATTTGTTGGGTGTCTATTATGTCCCAGACACTGTACTAAGCACTTTACATCCATTACTTTATTTAATCCTCACAACAACCTTATGAGGTATGTACTGGTATTATCTCCATCTTATGAATGAGGAATCTGAGCTCAGAGAAGTCAGGTAACTTGCACATGATCACACAGCTAGTAAATGGTAGAGTCAGGATCCGAACATGTTCTGTCTTACTTGAGAGCCCAGCTTCTTATGATTAGTAATCAGGTGATCCAGGGTCTGCCACTCATGGTTTCTACATATTGATCCGATTTGCCCTGTGGGAAGGCAAAAGAAAGAGTACTTTCTATGGAAGTCCCTTCATATCTTGAAAGAGAGCCCTTGCACCCCTTAAATCTTCTCCAGTTTAACTATTTCCAGTTTTCCAACAATTCTCTATGTAAGATCATCCTAGTCACTGTTCTCTGGGTATGCTGCAGTTTGCCAAGTTATCTCTTAAATGTAATTACAAGAATGGGGTGTTAGAATCCAAGTGGGTCTGACCAGCCTGGAGACAGTATGAAACACCCTCCCTTGATCTTCACATATTTATCTAGTAGTTACACAGCTTAAAACTTCCCTCGCTTCTTTGGAAACCCTAAAATACCCTGGAAACACAGTCAACAAAAGCCCCTGATTTTTTTCGTGCTCTTGCTGGTGCCTAAGAGAGCAAACTAGAGTGCCAAAAATCAATTCGCTAAGACCCAGTTGGCTAAATTTTATTTACCAACTGACTGATTTTATTATTGCATTCCACAGATAATGATTGCTTACTATTGTCAGGCACAGTTCTAGGTACTTAAATAAAGCAGTGAACAAAATAGACAAAAATTCCTGTCTTGATGGAGCTAACATTCTGAGTAAAATGGACTTGCTGCAGCCACCTTTGAGTTCTTCTGATTCCTTTGAATGTCATTTTAACAATGCTTCAAATGACAATATAAGCCTTAATTTTTCATTTCTAGCAGTTGGTAAGAAAAATTCACCATTTCATATTGATGTGATTCACTTGGATCCCTTTGCAGAATTTCCACATTAATGGCAAATATATACTATAATCTTTAAGTTCAAACTGATGAATTTGAATGAATCATTGAAAGTGATTAAATGTATTCATGAAAAATATGAGCCTATATAACTTTTGAAAAATTGAACATTTCATAAAATTCTGCTTATAAGGCAGCATGAGAAGCAAATCAAATTAATAGTTGATATACAATATTATATGACTTCTAGATGTACAACATAATAATTCAGTTTATTTACCTTATAAAGTGATCACCATACAATAAATCTAGTAACCACCTGTCACCATACAAAGTGATTATGATACTATTAGCTATATTCTCTGTGCTGTACATTACAACCCTGTTACTTATTTATTTTATAACTGGGAGTTTGTACCTCTTACTCCCCTTCACCTTTTTCACCCCTATTCCCACCCCTGCCCCTCTGGCAAACATCGGTTTGTTCTCTATATCTATGAGTTTGTTTCCGTTTTGTCTTGTTCATTTTGTTTTTAGATTCCACTTGTAAGTGAAATCATACAGTATTTGTCCTTCTCTGTCCGACTTATTTCACTTAGCATAATACCCTCTAGGTTCCATTTATAGTGTCGCAAATGGCAAGATTTCATTTTTTATGATTGAGTAATATTTCAATATATAATATGTATATTACCATATATATGTATATATCCTTATACACACACACATATATGTATATATGTATATATGTATATTTATCTATCGATGGGCACAGGTTGCTTCCATAGCCTGGCTTTTGTGAATATGCTGCAATGAACATAGTGGTACATATGTATCTTCAAATTAGTGTTTTTCTTTTCTTAAGATAGATAGATACTCAGAAGTGGAATTACTGGGTCATAGGGTAGTTCTATTTTTAGTTTTTTGAGGAAACCATACTGTTTTCCACAGTGGCTGCACCAGTTTGCAATCCCACCACCAGTGCAGAAGTGAGCTCTTACAGAAGTGACTCAATCACACTACAGCTTTCCTAGGTGCAAGTCTCCCAGCACTTTCTCCCCCAGGCTATGCAAAACCTTATGTAAGTCTTTACATTTAGTGGACCAAGGAGAGCAGTAAGTTTTGTATTAACTATGCACTCCTCATTTATTACCTTTGATTTAATGAGATGGTATATGAGGAGTGCATAGTTCAATGCCTAGCATATGGCAGACGATCAGTGTTTGTTCTCTGTCCTGAGAGTTGTTCAGATCTGAGTGATTGCAGAGCTACTTGAAATGTCTATCACTATGAAGTAGAGAAACATAATGAAAGTTAAATCCATAACATATATTATTTATCTAAAAACTATTATATTATTATTAAAGTTGCTCTACTATATGCCATTCAAAATTAATACTAATTGGTACATTTTCAAGTGAAAGTTGTTAACCAATTCTGTAAGATCTGACCTAAGATTTCTGGCATGATATCCTTTTGTCTTGTTCCTCAGTCAAAGAAGCAATAAGCTCTCCTCCAGTACAAAAGAACATATGACAAAAGCTGGGCAGAATACTGAAATTCACTGATAAATAAGGTGATAAAAGATGAATGAGGATGTTTTTCTCTTTTGTATGACAGGCCCTCAAGGCAATTTGCCAACCATCTTAGACGGGGGAGGAGGGAAGAAGGCATAGCAATATATCATGATCTATCCACAATGATTGAACTAAAAGAAAATTCATTTCTATTGACTTCAAGTACAGGCTGTTTAAAAGATTCTCGAGGTGGTTTATACAGGAGCATACTTTGATTTGTGAAACAGTTGTATTTAGTGTGTTACCTGATAATATTTTTGAATCATCAAGAAGTCATTCTATGAACCAATCTCTACTGAAGAATTCCTAGTAAAACAAATGACTACAATAGAATTTCTTTTTTCTGTATTTTGATTTGCATCCACTGGAAAAAATTTAAATGTAGAATAGTAGTATAAAGGATAACACAATGTTACTTATGATAAAACCAGATTCATTCTGCATTGTCATATGATGCCCGTCAATATGGAATTCTTGGAGCACTATCAGAATCTCATTTTGCTTTACAAGTGAAATGAAAATTTTGTGACACAAGGAAAAACAGACAAAAATAAACCTAATTTCCCCAACCTTCTGTAAAATGGCTTCTTACTTGGTTGTTCCCATGAGCATCCTGACTCTAAAATTAGGTTAAATCCCCTCATGGTGAAATCTATGTAATATAATATCTAAACTAGTTCTTGAACCCAGATCTTTATTCAAAAATGGCTGAATAAACTTACCAAAGCCAATAATGAGAACTATGCTCAATTTGTTAAGGTGAGATTGTCAGGATACGTAGAGAGTTCTTGAGTAAGATTGGAGTTCCTTCTCTCTGTGGTTCTGTTGATAACCCTTAACCAGTTATGGAAATAGTTCTAACCACTGCCTGTTAAGGTGCCTGGCACATAATAAGTGCCTAACACTTATGAAAACCATCTAGAAGGGTCGTTTTATGTGTCCTACTGGCTTGCCACCTAGTCTACGCTGTGATGTCTACATCTTGCCATCTTGCTTTAGAGTCTCTGTTAATTAGCTGACTTAATAATAGTAAACTTTTTAAAAGAGTGTCTGGCACATTGTAAGCATTTTATAAGTACAGCTAAATATGAACAAACAACAAATAAATAATGTATTACTCACTTAAAGTTTAATATTAAGGGCTGAATCTTTGGTATTTGATTTCTGTGGAAGGCCTTGCTTTTCTCCAATATATGTTGCAGGATATGGTCTGCCAATTTTCTTGTTAACCTGAGAAATGAATATGGGATGTTTTTGGTCACCGTACATCTAGTTTGAATTCTCTACTTTGCATCTGGGTTTTCATTTCCATTTATATTCTCTCGGTGGCAATGAAAAGAATGTTTTTCAATCCCCTTTGTCAGGATAAGTCATTTCAGCTTAAAGCGATCACCCACGCAGCATAGCACCAGGCTCCCATTAAATCTCTCTTGGCATCAGTGGTTCAGAAGGATCCTGATGAGTCATTCCATGTCCCATTTCTTGTGAGCTGCATGTAGGCTCAGAGTCAGGCAGTGAGAGGACCTTTACCTACAAGGAAATTAACCCACTATCTAGAACTTATTACCCCAAAATGTCACCTCCTGAAGAGGGGACAAAGAGAACAAAGTATGGATCAAACTAGAGCAAAGTCCAGTTTTCTTATTCCCTGCCATTTTTTTTATTACAATGTATCTAAATGTTAAGAACATCAAACAATCAAGGTATGAGGGTACATTGTCACCAGTTATTTATAAGTACACTGATAGATTCTAAAGTACTTGGAATAAACAGTAAGTGAAGCAAAAATTAAAAAAAAATAAACCATGTATTTCTGTCCTTTTTAAACAAAAAATTGAGCGAAGCTACTAAATTTAATGTTGTTTTACAAGTGTCAAGAAGTTATATAAAAGCCATGTGTTGTAAAGAAAATAAAATCTAAGGTACAATTAGGGTCTTCTCACTAACATTCACTGGCTATCAATCACAGTTTACTATAACCCTTATCAGCAGTCTTCCTTAGAATACTTTTTTCTTAACTCAGAGCTCTTATCTCTGAGTTGGACCTTTGCTGAGGCTGGTATGTTCCACAACTTTAGCTCCAGATCTTTCTGCCAACTTCACTGTTAAATTGCTCTGTGGGTTGCTCCTTGGAGATTCCTCTACTTCTCTTCATTCAAAACCAAAGTAAATGACTTTATTTTACATTTTTAATTTCTTTATTACCTGAGAGCACTCTGTAACTTTTCCCCAAAAAAACTGGACTTCAAATTGCTTTCACAAAGACTGCCCAGATTTTCAATATGTCTAAACCCTTACACAAAGAAGATTTATGCAGAAATTAAAAATTTACCAGAACCAATTATAACTCTTTTTCTCCTGTGCTCACTACACACCCAGGAAGGCATGAACATGGCATGACTGTAGAACCACTAAAGGCAAAGGGCATGTAAATGTGGAAAGATGTGTATGAAAAGCAACTCTCTCAAATGCTTAACTTTATGAGTTTGTTTACATTTTATCTTCTTGATAAATATTTGAGTGAGAGGCAAAAAGAAAGACATGCTAGGGGAACAGGAAAATTGGGTTAACTACAAAATTGTAGTTTTGAGATTTTTTACTTTTCTTTTTTCCTTTCATTGAAGAGGACAAAGCAATGTACATTAATAGGAAAACCTAGTCCAGGGGTAATGAACTTAAACCTCCCACAACTCTTATCTTCCCTGCTGATATGGTTGAGGAGAAAGGCTGCTGGGGGTGAGGGTGGGGGTGGGAGTGGGGGCGGGGCCATGTCTGCAGAGGAGTAGAAGGATAGGAAAGAGAGAAACAAAAGGTGAAGGGGCGGAGGTGTGAAAGGAGGGAAAAGAACAAACTAAGTAAAATGAAGAGAAGTAAGAAGGGCAGGAGCCAAAGGGAGACAGTGTGGCTTCATCTAAAACACAACAAATGCCTCCCATTAAAGCTTTGAAAATAAGACTATGTAGGAAACACTTTAAAAAGCCACAAAATTCTCTTCAATACAGGGGCAAATGAGGAGAAAAAAGGAGCTAAAAACAGGGGTGTGGAAGACAGGAGAGGAAGGAGAGGGCTAAATCTCACCTCCTAATCATTCTCCCTGTGAGGTGCTGAAAGCATTCTTTATAAAGTGTGAAGTTTCGACTAACTCCAAATTCCTGGCATTGAAAGCAGTGCCAGGGGCTGTTTATGAGAAACAAAAACTCTTTTTCCTAAAATGAAGAAATTTCTTTTTTTCTATGTGGTCCTCTCCATCTTAAATAACCTAGACTCTTCTTCCATTCATTTACTGCACAACACTGTATTAATAGGAAAGATGAGGCCAGGTCTGACCTATAGTTTAAAAACATCTGTCAGAAGACCCTAATCCACTATCCAGCCCATGGCCCAACCTGTAAATATTGTCAGCAGGAACTGCACACACCCATCGCCACTCTTTTCTCCACTATAAGGTTATACAAAATGTCTCAGTGAGATAATAAAACTTAAAAAATGATACAACGTATATTTTGCCAACCACCAAAAAAGGAGGTATGTTTAATGAATGGTGAAGCCATGACTGACAACTAACTGCTTGAAGAAAACAAAGCTAGACCCCTACCTCACTCCATATACAAAAATAAATCTCAAATGGATTTAAATGTAATAAAATTAAAAAGAAGAAAATTTAAAATTTTGGATTATTTTAGAATTGGGAAGACCTTCCTTGATGAGATTAAAAAGCCTAGAAGCCATTTTTAAAAGTTAGGCATATTTGACTATATAAACATTTCAAAACGTCGTATAAAAAAACACTACAAAGAGTAGGGCCACTCATTGATGCCAATGATTTGTCAGATAATTTCACTCAATGAATTTGAGCAAAAGTGATCACTGAAAATGGCATTGTTGGAGCTGATGCTCTGACACTGTAAATATAGAGTAAAACATTATAGAAAACTATCAATATGCTCCATGCTTCCGAGAACTGCCTGAGTCTGGCCACCTGTCACAGAATCTCTCACCCTCTGATTTTCATGGTTGGCTATTCTAACAGGCATGGGGGTTACTGAAGGGCCACAGATACTATTAGAGTATTTATTGTGTATCTCTAAGTCCATATTTTAAGAATCTCGAAGTGCTTGGAATATAATGAGAGTACATAATTTGTGTCATGAAGAAGAGGAGGAAAAGAAGCAATTATACCCCAAGCCAGAAATACTTACCCTCAAAATAGTTATGATAATATTATACTATTGTGTTTTTACTAAGAATACATTTATTGGTTTAAAAAGTATATAAGCGTTTATGAAAATATCCTTTGTAAGAAGAATAAAGGAACAAGTAAAAATGAAAAACAACCACATGAAAATTATGTCTGATTCCCCTTCCTCCATTTTAGAAGTGAGAGAAATTATAAGTACAGCAATGCAACTTTGCAAAGGGATTTCTTCACATTTTTCATTTTTTTTTTAATAAAATGGCATCAATTGCTGAAAGCATTATAACCTTTGTTATGCTACATAATACTGATACAAAATGTGAATAGTACGAAGTTCATTATATATAATATAAGGTTTTAATATATTACATTTGTTTCTACATAAACAGACTATAAATATATGTGCCATAGCATGTTTATAGTCATGGTTCCCAGCATCTCACACTATGGTACCAAACGAAAAATACATTTTGTTTTTTAAAAAAGAAAGAACAAGGGCAGAAACCAGTAGAAATAGCTTTACATGTTAAAAGTCTACATAATATAATAGATGTTGTTATAACTTTGGCTATAAAATGATTTTGAAGTCTGACTAATAATTATTCAAAGAGTGAACAAGTCAAATCAGATTTAACTAGATTATAGAGGCCAAATTACTAAAATACTGCCTAGTTGGGAGTTAAAGGGAGTGGGAAGGCATGGGGAGGATAGGAGGAACAAAAGAGTAAAATCCTTTGACGCCACAGCTTGATACTGAACCTACTGCATTCAGGCTCAGACATATCACATCAGGACAGATATGTGAGTATTCATCCAGAAGAAACCAGAAGCTGGTTTATATAGTCAGAACTCTTCAACACGACAGGGAGCCTCTGTCCGAATGTCCTTTCTTTGTGGTATCTGAATAAAGGATCTGCCTGGGAAACCAGGAGCCAGAGCTGCATCATTTCCTTCCTGGGGCTTGGCCAGGAGACACGTAAGAGTCCGGAAGGAAATCTCATTAGGAGTCGGAAACAGCACAAGGAACTCTCATTTAGCCCAACTGGGAAGAGCACGCAAACTTCTAAAACCAGTAACCTCGTCTGAAGCCTTTATATTTCCTCACAGACCCCATACCCACCTCCACCAGAGCCAACACAATGCATTTGCAGGCTCCAGTACACTCTCAAAGAAAGCCAACGTCTTCCTTTCTATCAATGCAAACCCCACATGTACGACTTGGCTCAGGACCCACATCCTAAACAAAGCTTCTTAGATGGAGTCAGCCCTAAAGGTCTTTCTCATCTTCCACATCTAAAGCACTTTGCATTGCCTGGTTTATCTTCTACTTCTACAGAGGTGTCAGCTCCCCAGGTATTGCTACTTCTTAGAGGACAAAGCCATTTCTTGAATTTCTTTTGTTATAAACTGTGGGAAACCCACAGTAGGGGGCATCATACACTTTTTTTTTACATGAATGAAAAAGAGAATAAGGTCAATACTGGGAGAAGACACAAACACATTCTTGAGTCACAAGCATCTTGTCAGGAAATGTCTAGGGGACTGGCTCCCTGTAGTCCGAAGTCTTTTTTTTTTTTTTTTAATGAAAATCAAATGTGGCTACTTCCTGGTGTGAGAAAGAACAACACTTGAAAATCTGAGCAGCACCTCTCATGTAATTTCCAGGAGTGGGGGATGTGTGTACCTCCTTTTAAACAGGAGGAGAGCTCAATTTGGTCCCAGAGTCAGGCTGGAGAATCTGGGCTGCACTGCCAGCTTGTGGTTCAATCTCCATCAGCTTTAAAAGTTCTGCCTCCTCACTGGAGTACACAGTAGTTTCCGTGTCATCGGAGTGATACCCGGACTGGTAGCCACTGGTCTGGTTTGAACCTTCAGATGCCACAGATTCCTTACTTTTGCTGGGCATCAGTCCACTGTAGAAGAAATGGCAACCAATTGAGTTGGTGGAGAGAAGGCAGTTCTTTTGCTTCTTACCCCAACCCCAGAGAAATATGGGCTGTAATTTCCCTGGAGACACCAGCCCCTGTCTCTCCCACTCATTAATCGACATATCAGGTTCACTCAAACAATGCCCATTCACAGGTACTAGCATGAATGAGTCGTTTCAATTGAGTTCTCTTCCTCAGGTCTAAGTCTTTCAAGCCTGGGATAAGATGAAAGGCAGCTCTCCTGAGTTGTATAACGGCCCCTGACAATGACAACTTGCAGACTGATAGGTTTGTGTACAGCGATCGAAGCCAAAGGGACTCTTTGTGATTTGAAAGGAAACTGGGATATTCTGAAACTCCACTTGTGCTTTCCCCACACTGTCGATTAGGGGGATTACAAGGCACGTGTACGGTGCAACATTAAACTTTAATAAGTTGAAGCATGTCTGTGCAATTGAGCCAGACACGTCAGAAACTGCTTTTTACTCATCAAAACCACATTCTTTGAAAGGACTGAGGACCCGAATCATTTAGTAGCAAGTAGAGAATGTTTTCGATGATTTGGAACCATGATAGATGATAATCATGTCAAAGTTAAAACTTCAGGACTTATAACTTCTCAAGACATTCTGAAATGTGGGTTTTTTCCCCCTTAATAAGTGTTTTACCAAATTATTAATATTAAACACTGCAAAAGGAGATTTTATTAACTCTGTTCTCATATGTGGTTTAAAAGGTATTTCAAGTAACTAGAAATGCAATTTTTCTTTCAATCCAACCTCAATAAGACAAGTTGAGTGTCTTAAGCAATGGCATAGCACCTGGCACACAGTGATGCTGAATAAGTATATTTTAAATCAATGAATGAAACATAGGACTGGCTCTCACAATTTCTTACCTTGGGCCTAAGGCAAATAATAAAATCCCACAATGGCACATTTTAATGGTTTTTTTTTTTTTTCAACATGGGCATCACTCAATAACTCATGGATGTTTCCATTTTATACAACAGATTATGAGATCAAAAATCCCTGTTCTTACCTAGAGTGAACCCACTAGCAAATAAATAGCTACTCTGTATCCTATTATTCTTATAAATACAGGTTTTCATTTATTTTTTAGGTTAAAAGCAGATACATCTATTCAAAACAACTACAAATGCCTATAGAACCACATGGGGGAAATTATATTCAAAACCAAATTTAGTGTTTTTCCCACAATTAAGTACTTAACACAGCCAATAAAATTTAAGTTACCTTAAACAAATATATATTGGCTTTTTTATACATCATATTTCTTAAGGAAAGATCCACCATTTATGCACACGTTTGAAAATTCTTCAGAGTCCATGAAGATTTTAATTATCTCGTTTTAGAGATCACATCCAATGACCTCTTTGTTATTTAGCTAGCACCGTATAAACCACTGACCATAATAAATATGCTCGGAAATTTCCTTGTATTCATAATTCTCATAAAAACTGACCAATTCCTCTAATTTATTTCAGACTCCTTTTTAGACTTGCCACTTAATGTAATTGCTTGATCTATCTCAGTTCTTTATTAGGTTGACGTAAATTTGTCCAACCAACAAAGACACAAAAAGGAAATAAGCTACACCTACACTAAAAGTCCTAAGTTCCTTTCAAAAATTCCTCTTTCAACTTGTCTTTTCTGTTTGGCTGAGCCTTACCTAAAAGATGGAGCTAATTTAGTTCTGTCTTCCAAGGTTTTCAGCTCTTCTGATGCAAGAACCATACCACTGTCCGTCTGGTTGTCCTTGAGAGACAATGAGATGGCACAGTTGATAAGTGTGTACACTGACCAGCTACTCAATTAAACTGATTTCCTAGCTCATCTATCAGACAATGCATTCTACTGTTCTACAGAGGGAGAGGTAAAGGTGTCATAGCAAGGAATTGCAAGCTGCAAAAGGAAGAAATCACTTCCTAGAAGTACACCTAGGCCAGGAAGAAAGGAATTTATAGAGAAGAAGCTGGGAGGCCATTTTCATCCTTATTTTCATAATGACACTATTGACAGTTGAGTAGAATTGGGAATGAAGCTAGATTATCTTGAGCCTGGAACCAAGGGCTTTACTTATGGAAAAATCAAGGGGGCCCAATAAATTCCATTTCCAAAATGATCCCATGACACAGACCCTCAAGGAAAGCCTTATAATGAGGCTCCAAGACTCTAATGCTTAGGCTAATATTTATCTAACTAATGTTTCGTTCTTTGTATTATTTCTAAGACTATTTTTAAAAGATGTACTTACATCTGGTATTACTTTTATTTCTGGTTCTTCCATCGGGATATCTTCAAATGTTTTTACACTCACAGGCCGGCTCTTTAGCTTACTGTTCTGCAGATACTGACTGAAAAAGAATAAATATTTATACTTTAGTGGTGGTATATTTGGCTGCAGATACCACAAGTGATACCTAAGTTCATTATCTTTCAACCACAAGTTTAATAGCGACCTTCAAAACATCCTTTGGAAAAAGAATAACAAAACAAAAATCTTTCTCTGCTAGCACACATTGAAGGCTTAATTTCCTGTGAAAGTCCATTTAAAAGTATAATATAACCGAGGGGCCTAGATGATCCCCTGTTCCTTTGAATTGTGCTTCTGAGGTCCATGGCTGGACTAAAGACAACAACAGCAAACTAAGTGATCAACTGCCTTCTGCTTGGCTTCCTGATTGCATGCAATTCCTCCATGGAGTTCTCAACATATTATTATTTCACATCTTTCTAGCCATCTCCAGAAAAGCAGATGGAAAGTTTTTTTACATAATGCTCACAGAGCAACCATTCAATGAAAGATGGACAGAGGAAACACCTGTAGATCTCACTGAATCTCATCAGAGGATACTGAACCCTGCAGGATCTGAAGACAACATGCTCTGTCTACATGTAATAAAGGCTTAGCGTGAACATGGGGTGGGGGTTTAGGAGAGTTGCTGAGCCTCTCTTTTCCCTATTTTCAGCTCACAATTTGCTGGTCTTAGAATAAGGCAGTGGTTCAAGAGTCACAAGGTATTTTGTCTATTTCAGTCTACCACTAAGCACGCAAACTTGGGACAGTTGTATTTCTGTGCCTCTGATGCTCCATCTTCAAACTGTACTGGCACTAGTTTTCCTTCCCTCACTCAGAAGAATGAATGACATGGTAAATGGTGGGTGGGGGAGGGGGTAAGTGTTCTTAGAAAGAATGATGCTCTATCAACTAAAGCTTGTTTTCCTCCTTTGAATTCCAAAGGGTATCAGTTTCCTTTAGGAGTCCAAAGAATAGGACTTAGCAAATGACACATTGCCTGTTCCCAGGGCATGCTCCTTTCCTGTCCTGTGGCTTTGGGTGAGTCTGAGTGATCTGGTTAAAATTACCTACAGCTTAACTGGAGAGAAGGGAACTCTTTTTCATAGGGGAGAGACAGCAAATTCACTTTTTACTCTTATCCCAGTGTACTTTCCACCATAGGCAGCCTTCTGGACATGCTACCTATTCCCTGTGTTTTCTGTGACTGAGTGGAATGAGGACTCGCTTGGGCCAAAGGAGAAGAATGGAAACTGTGTCTCCCTTCCCTATCCCAGGAGGCTAGTTCTTCCCTGTATAGAGAGGAGAAGTTTACCAGTGACATCCTCACTCAGGAAACTCCACAAGAAAGAGGACATGATGTACATGGAGTGAGAAAAGCAAACTTCTCCTAAGTCCAGTCCCTAAAAGTGTCAGTTACTAAAAACTATGGGTAGCATTGTCAATCATTAACTCACTCACTCATTCAGGAATCCCTTACTGAGAATATTCCACTTGCCATGGTTGAAATGCTCTTCAACCATTATCTTATGGCATCTTCACAAACAGCACCTGTCTATGGGTGGGTATTATTATCTCAACTTCAGATGAGGAATTGAGGCATAGAAAGGTTAAGAAACTTGCCTCAAATCACAAAACTGGAATATCTGGATTATTATTTTGAGGGCAATGAATAACCAACCACTAAAGGATTTTAAGCATGAGATTGACCAGCTCAGATATGCCCTTTAGAAAGATGACTCTGGGTTGAAGAGGGTAAGACCAGAGGCAGTGAGACCATTGAGGGAGCAATTCCACTTATCTGAGAGAAAGAAGGGCAGCCTGACTACAGAAAGGTAAGGCTCACACGGTTTGGAGAAGTGGACAGATTACAGAGATGTCTGGGATGTTGAATAAACTAGAGTTGGTGAGTTCAGGCTATACTGTAGCTGCCTTAAAAAGGAGAGCTCTTTGACTTCTGAGCCCAATAACTCCTAAAATTGCATGACACTTCACAGTTAAAAAATCATCTTCGTGGATATTGTTGCATCTGCTCCTCACAAAATTACAACAAAATAGTTTTTTTGTTGTTTTTCTTTTTTCTTTTTTTCTTTTTTTCATTTCCCATTTGCAGGTGAAGATGCTAAGGCTTAGGGAGGAAATGGCTAGAACCAAAATTCAAACTTTGGTCTTAGACACTAAAGCCAATGCATATTTTTGTTTTGTTTTGTTTTGTATTTTAACCTGACTCCTTTGGGAAAGTGTCAGGAAGGAAAAGAAAAAAGAGAGCAGTGAATATGACTGTTCAAGTTTTTATTAAGCACCTAGTATGTGCACAGTACTATTCTCTACCAGATGTGCACTGACTGCGTGGTGGAGGGGGTGGGGAGAAGGGAGTACAGGGGGCATGAGATATATAAAAGGTGGGAAAAGGACAGTTTCACTTCAGGATATCTAATATCACAGCCAAATTCAGGAACATCTAGCCAGCAGGCTGTCCTCGGCATCAATCTATATGCTGCATTTAGTCATCACTAACAATTAACCAAAATGAAGAAAATGGAATGCACCAAAACCTTTCTCTGGGAGAGAATTGAAAAGAAGTCTTTGATAAGCTGCTTGGAGTGGGAGGTGAAACTCCCAGGAGAAATGATGGAGCAATCGCAGATGGTCCCCAAACTCCCTTCAAAGGAAGATGAGTGCAATTAATATATTTTCTTGCAGGAAGCATGCAAACTTAGCGCCAGAGCTGATTCGCAGGGGAAATGAGAGACAAAACTAAGTCTAGACACCGGTGGTCCTTCTTCCTCACCCTTCCCCCACAAACCTCCTAGCCTCTCTCTAAATAAATGTTGAACACATATTTTTAAAAGAGGCAACAAATCATTAGCTGGATCCCACAGTGATGTCTCTGTCCAGCTCTATTTATAATGCAATGTAATTGAAAATTATAAAAAAGAAGCAGGTAAGAAAGACTCTGTGGCTTTTCTACCTGACTAGAGATATGAAAGAAGAGAAAAAAAGTCCACTTAGAGGTACCCCAGCCTCATCTCTTTCTCCACAGGAAAGCAAAACCACAGAGAGCATTAAAATAAAATGTGCTGTGTACAGACGCTTCCATTCTGCCTTTCTTGTAATGCCGATGATTAAAATGTGACTGTGGAGTCTTATTTTTATAAAAAGGAAAAAGGTGGAGGTGGTTATGAGGGGATGCAGACAAAAGATTCAAACTTCCATTTTATTTTTCAAATTATAGCTGGATAAAAGAGAAACTGGACTAGAAAGACCAATTCAAAAATCACAGACAGAAAATAGAAGCCAGGCCTGTGCCTGGAGTGTGATGTCACATTTGTCCACGCTTCTGGGGATAAATGTTAGCAGCCCTATCTTAGATCCAGCATCATATCTGGCACTTTCATTACACAAACATGACTTCATCAACTCTCAGCACCATATGCAAAGCACCCAAGTGAGCCAGGATGCTGCTGACTTGGGTCCTCACTCCACCTGGTCACAGGAAACCCAAGGAATATAGTTCATGATCAATGGCTTTCTGATAAAAGAGAAGGCAATAATGTTGTGGGAATAATTACCACGCCAGAAGGCCAGCTGAACTGGAACTAGGATTTTTAACCATGGGAAGGGAACTGTACGGGCTTTCATTTCATGACTCTTTCTCCCCAAAAGCCCCTCCTCAGTATGGGAGAAAATAGCACTGAGTTAGATATCAAAGGAACTGAATTCTTTCGAGAGATATGATTTTAATCAGCTCATGTAAGAGCTATCATTTTTTTAGTGCTTCCGAAGTGCTAGGCACTTAGAAATACATTATATTAGTAATTCTTGAAACAATCATTTTTGAACAATACCAGTGACCTCACTTGGATCACAGTGAAGATCTATCCCAGGTCACACAGCTGCTAAGAGGCTGACTTTGTAATCTAACCCACTTCTATCTGACTCCAAATCTGGATCTTGAATCACAATATTGTCTTCCCCCAAGTAATCTGAGCATCTTGTTCAACATCTACATCAAAAAAGATAAGAATTTTTACCTTGCCTAGCACTGAGATAACACTGAGAGTTACCATGTGAGCAAATCTGATAATATAAGGAAAAAGTCTTCAAAAAATGACAAAAGTTCTTGACACAAATGAAATAGAGTCCACTCGTTGGCCTCCAACCACTCGGCTTTCTTCTCTCTCTCAGAGAAGAATTCTTGCTGCCCTATGTGATTTCATGGGACAAACTGGCCAGGGTGCTTTCTCACCTGCTACCTGGCAACCTGGTCAAGTGCTGGAGCTCCATGCCCCTCCCGGCAGCTACAGCCCTCAAGAGAGCAACCTAGGCCTATGCCATCAGGGGGGTCCACTGATGGGAGGAAAATACCCGAAGGGGTGGGAAAAGAAACAAAGCAAAGGGAAGTAGCTCCAAGCATAGTGAAAGGCAATTGTAATATTATATTGTAGAAAACCATATCCACTTTTTCCTTAGGCACAGGTGCTGGGAGAGAGAAAAAAGAAAGCTGCCTTCAGAACCTCTTTACAAATCAAGAAAGGACTGCAGTGCATGTGTTTTAAATAAGCCCAGAAGTCCCATTATGCAAATATGCTGAAAATCAGACTTGGGCGGAGCTTCTGAAGATGTGCTGCCCAGTCTAATTCAGGTCACATCCCATGGCATACTGTACCTTAGCCCCAGAGGCATAAGTGTGTTTTCATATATGCATGAAAATCTTTCCTAAGCCATTTAATTCACATTAATAAAAGAGTACATGGGGATAATTTAAATGCAGATGTCTTTGTAAAATTGGTCTCTTTTTCTGGAGATTAGCAAACTGTGGCAATGCAGCTATTTGCAGCTGCGGGGCTTAGAATTCTGAAGAGCTATGGCAGCAATGTGGGCTACAGATGGGAGGAAGCACACCTACCCAGGCCCTCTTCAAGAAGCACTGCCCTTTATGTTAGTCTCGGGGCTATGGTTAAATTTGGAAGTGGGATGCAGCAGCTTCGTAAAATGCCTTTCTTCCATCCTCCCTCCCCACAATGACCTTGAAGCCCCTCACCCTCCCAGGGGATGTGGGCCATACACAGTACCTGATTCCTGCTGTGTTGTCATAATGGAATTTAGGGTCACACACTTCCTCTTCCTCCATACAGGAAACAGGTGAGGTAGGCAGAGAGAGTCCAGAATCCTCTTCCATGCTCAAAGTCTCCAATATAGGAAGAACGATGTAGTCTTTGCCATCCTAAAGCAATAAACATGGTGCTATTGTTATGGCTTCAGTCCTTCAAGGGCCTTTCCATGAAAAACAAAGGCCACGGGGGCTTCTTGGTTATGGGGTCTGTTGCCTCCATGCCTGAATGTAAAACTTTAAGAGAACATCAAAAATGGCTTGTCGAAAACAAAAGAGCACTCAAAAGGTGTGTGTACATTAAAGTGTAATAAAGAAGTTCATGAATAACAAGATAGGAGCACTGTGGCTATAATGAGACAAAGCAGGCTGTGGTCACAGCCGCAGCAACAGAGCACGTGAAACTCCACAGAGCCCAGAAATCATCTCTTCACAAAGCCCTGTCTGCACAAGCCAGGTCCTTTAAAGGACATGTCATCCAATTTTAACCTCTACATTTCAAGGCAATGGAAAAACTGATGACAGTCTAGAGAAAGGCAATAAATGTGCAGGAAAATGGGTCTTCTAAAAAAGGTTGCACAACTTAACATTATTTCATCAAAAAAAATAATAAAGGGCAACATGATATCTTTAAATGTTTGGAAGGATTATGATAAAAACAGATTTGACCCATTGCCTCCCAGATGTTCAAAAGAAAAGCAGGAGGAAATTGGTATTTATTCACTATAGTGAGAAGTGTTGAGTGGAGATTAAATAACTTTCTAGTGGTAAAGGCTACAAGTCTAAATTTCTCCTATGAAAGTTATGAGGGCTTGGAATTTTACCAAAAAAAAAAAAAAGCCATCTATTTTGTAGAGAGGGTTCAGATGCGTGTTTGCCTGCAGAATGTATTAAAAATTCCTTGAAATTCTACCTCTTATTGATAGTCTGTGGATCAACTACTTTGTTGTTGTTATTTTTATTTTAGAGGAGTATCGAAGACTTAACAAAAAGATACATTCATAAGAATAAGGGTGGTATGCGACCAGGTTATTAATTAAGATCTCGTCTGTCTAGAAGGATAATTATAGCTTTTAGAAAATCATTTACTGCTCAGATCTGAAAAAAATATGATTCCTTATTCAGTGGTTGAGAGGACAGCATAGTTACCATAAGAAGATCTAGGCAGTAGAGGAGCCCCTGACACCTAAGTGCTCTTTATGAAAGCTTCTTGGATGGAAGGCACAAACCTGCTGAGCATTAGCTTGTAACAGATTTCCCAGATGTTCTACCAATTCTGAAAACGTGGGTCTCTGATTGGGCTCCCCGTGCCAGCAGTCAAGCATGGTCTGGTACCTAGAAAAGCAAAACACTGATGTCATTCACAGCCTCTTTCCTCCTGATCTGATGCTGAAAATAAGCACTTGAATGAGTAAATACTTACAAAGAGTCTAGCATGAACCAAGATGCTAAACAGGGAAACATAAGACACTTGATGCTCCCCTTGAAGCATCAAGTGTGTACAGAATAGAAAATTATAAATCAACATCTAATAAAAAGTAATTGGTTAGTATGGATAAAATTATGTCATTTCAAGAAAAAGAGATGATGCTGTGCTTGAGATTATTAAGGAAGGACTGTAAGGGAGAAGTAGGACACAAACTGGGCCACGAAGAAGGTGTATATAATACCAAGTCTCTAGGCAGGGAGAATTTTGTGAGCAAAGAAAGAGAATATGAGGATATTATTAAAGCCTTACATTTCTGGTGTGGTATAATCAGGGGCCCTCATTCTAGTTCCTTCTTTCAATCGCCTACAAAAATCCTCATCAATCTTTACTCCAGGGTATGGAGAAGCACCTAGAAGAAAAACAGGAATGGGATATTATTCGATTTGACTTTCTCTTACAGAAAACCATGACAGCCTGATTTTTTTTAACATCCCATCATCTATATATCTTTTCCTACTTTCTGTTTTTTAGATTTTATAATCCAAACCTTCCAAACAAGTTTCACCCAGTAAAGGTTGAATACAAGAGAGAAAAAGTTTTATTGGGGCCATGGACTTTTATCATTCTATTTGAAGTTTGGGTGGAGAGACCAAGAGGAGGCTTACCTAAGGAAAATATTTCCCAGAGCAAGACACCAAAAGACCACACATCACTCTGAATTGTGTACACTCTGTCAAAAATTGTTTCTGGGGCCATCCATTTCAAAGGGAGCCGTGCCTAAAGAGGATAGAAGACAAGTAATCAGAACCTGACTTAGCAAATATCTGAAGAAAAACACTTCCTTCGCTCCTGAACACAGGTCCTGAAGCGTGCTAAGAGGAGTTTGAATTCTGTAACTTAATAGACCACTGGGTTCATCTTTGAAACTTACATCTCCTTTTCTGACATAGTCTGGGTCTTTATAAATATCCCGGGCCAAGCCAAAGTCACAGATTTTAACCACGTTCTTCTCCGACAAGAGGATATTTCGTGCCGCCAGGTCCCTGTGGATACACTGCAAAAAGAATCATGTATGCATTAGGTCTCAGCACAGCTGATCCTTTCTACATCTGTTGTGACCTCATGCTTAAAAAAAAAAAAAAAAAAAAACCCACATCAGAAAACCAACTGATTAACAAGCACCGGGTTAATATCTTTTATCAACACTTCAGGAAAAAAGTCTGAGTTTCATTGAGACACACATCTGCTTATTCCATAAACAGCCTCAGACTTTGGAGTTAAATTAAGTTATAGTATGATGAGGGAGTCATAAATAGACTTCTCTTGGATACAATTAAGAATGTGTTTCTTGTCACATCCACACATCCCTTTTGCCTGGCTCCATATACGGTTAAAACATGTTATTCTAAGGGAGGCCCTAGAATGGGATTTATTTTGAATGAATGCACGGAAATCAGAAACAAGGGGCTCTCACTGGTTTGGTGCCCTTTGTTGGTTTCCCCATGCCATATGTAGCTGGACTGGCCCTGATAAACAGTTCGCAGTGGGGCTCATCCTGTTTGCAAAGCAATTTCAGCTTCTCACTAGTCAAGGTGATTCTCTGGCACACTTAAAAGGGAAACCAATTCTCCTTGGCTTTCTTTCTATTTTTTTCTGCTCTCCAGTTTCTCCCTTCTCTATATTTCCCAACTTCATCTAACCTCCTATTACTAAGCAGCTTTAGCTCCACTTGGTAGATTTGTGAGAGAATAAGAGTCTCAGGAACATTGAGAAATAAATGAATGAAAGGTTTAGATGAGAATTCTTACATCAGTGTAGAAGGGATCGTGTGAGCTGAGCATTACTGACTGCCCTGCACCTTGCATCTGTGTAGCTCTTTCCTTCAATGAGGTATATTCAAAAGCACATTGTCTAGCATGGCTGAGCAAGACAGGAGATTCCAAAAAACAGCCTTTCCTACCTCCTTCCCAACCTAAGAGCTTCCTTGTTCAGCCCAACAACCAGGTGGTGTTCAAGAAATCAGCTGATAGATTAAAGGGAATTTGAAGGATCTCCCCCCATCCCCATTCCATTCCCAGTCACTGAAGTGAACCCAGACTAAATGGCAGGCCCTGGCCTTAAAAAAAAAAAAAAAAAAAAAAACTTGAAAAAATCAGAATCTTAGAGAAGAACCAAAGGCCTTTCTTTTTGGAAAAATCCTGTAAGACTCTACTTCTCTCCTTTGCCTGTGGAAGAGAGGACAAGAGCTCCCAGCAGGAACATCCAAGATCCTCAAACTCTGAAACCGATGAGTTTTAATTTCAGGAAAATAAACTGGGTTAGGGATTTCAGTCTACTTTAGAAATCAAAACAAAACAAAACAAACTTTAAGTCTTTCTTCCTTCAGTAGGCTGCAGCAAATGCATTTTGTCAACGAATACTTTTTCTTTAAACTTAATTTGAATTTTTCTTGTTTAATGTCAAACCATATATTATATCCTTTCCAGAAAGGTGACTTCAACCAACTTCACTCCCTCAGTAGTGTTTACAATCTTTGGAATATTTGTAACTTGTCATGTCCCCCACCTCAGCCTTTGTTTGGCCTATTTTTCTAATTTTAGCTCTTTTAATCGCTCTCATCTGAAGCCTGTCCTTCCTGGCTTCTAATTATACTACTAACAAATACTTTTTGATAGATTGTGATAAATGTAAAATAAACTAAAAATAGACTCTCTCACAAGGCTCAGTCCCTCACCTCTTCCAGGTCATTGCTCAAATGTTACATTCTTATAAGGCCTTCCTTGTCCACATTTTTTAAAATTGAAAATCAACATACACAAACACAGGAGCATATGCACGTGACAAACATACCATTCCAATATATTCTGTAATCCTTCCCTGCTCATTCTCCCCATAGCACTTACTTCCATCTCACCTCCTATGTATTTTACTTGTTGATATTATTTACTGTTTGCTCCATCCACCAAGATGTGAACTCCATGAAGCTCAAGAGTTTTGCTTGTTCATTCACACAGTATCGTTACGGCTTAGAAGACAGCCTGCTCTTAGTAGATGCTCAATAAGTATTTATCACATGAATTAATTTCATGAAATCCTAATTCTTACACCCCCTTAATTAACATAATCAGAATCTCCCTTACAGAGCTCTTTTAATAATCCTGGAAGTAGTGAATGAATTATAGTCCCCAACAAACACCAGTACCTGGCACTGGACATCTTATTTCCAAATCTGAGATTTGAAGAGATTCGTGGCTTCTCTTTGGGCTGTCTTACCTTCCGTGATGCCAAAAACTCCATGCCCTTGGCCACTTGGAAGCTATAGCAGATGAGATGCTCCAAGGTCAGAAAGTTCTTATACAGATCTTCAGAAACTGTCAGAAGGTACAGGAGGACAGAATCAGTATTTCCACTAGAAACTATTTGTCTGCAAGTTTGTTAGAGTAATCTTCATTTTATAACTTGGGAGTTAAAATTTCATGAAATAGAAGCAGAAAGAAAATGCCTATATCTTCTGTAAATTGGCTGAATTCCAGTATTATTAGCCTTCATCACTCCAGTTAGCCAAAATATTGGTTTTTCCATTTCAACCAAATTGAACCAGCAAATCCAGAAGGTAGAATGGAGGTAAAATACGCATAGATAATAAGGTGGAAGAGGACTTTTTCAAATTTGCTGTTTAAAACTGCTGTTTTTTCATGTACCCAAAGGGATAAACAATAGTTTCATATCAAGAACTCTAAAAATAAAACAACAATATTCAGGGTTATTGTATTTGTTCTCTCCAGGCTTTGACCTGGGACAAAGGCCAAAGGTCAAAATATTATCTATAACAGATAACTAAAAATACCAGAAATATATTTACTTCTATCACTTTTAAACTGAGAAAATACTGTAAACACATTAAATCTGGCCTGTGAGAATGCTTTTTTCCTTCAAGGATATGAATGAGAGGTGACAGGAAGAGAAAGATGAATTTAGTAAATCAATGGTATTTACTTTCATGTAACTGATACAAACAAATACCAAGGCATTAATGGGTTTTTCAACATGATCTCTTAATTTTAGTCAGATAAGAGATGGCTTCTTTCCTGGAGACAAATACCAAAGTAAATGAAAACTCAGTTGTAATAACCTTAAAAAGGCTCGAATTGTTTTCTCAATGATTTCTTATGCTTAGGGCTAGAGGGCCCTCAATGAATAATGAGCAAAACCCCTTTATTTTCCAAATAAAGAAATGTAGGCAAAATTCTAGGTCAACATTCTTTCTACTCCAACTTACTACCTCAATTCCTTGGGCGTCCATCCCTGGCCACCATATTGTGAGATAGAAGGATGGAGCAGATGGCTCCACTCAGTGTGGGTCCAGTTATGAGAGATCTACACAACCACCCCACACTCTTCTAGACTACATTCCAGCCTCACACTGGTTGCTTGGCTTCTAAGGGAAAGAAGGAAGATTGCAGTACTATCTATGGCCTTATGTCAAAAGAAATAGAAGAGAGTTTCTTCCACCATTTCATGGTTAGAGTCTTCTAAGCTCATGCCTCAAGAGGATCTAGACGTCAGGAAGCTCCATCTCTACATCAATGGAGCTCTCTCTGCTCCTTCTAAGGGAAATAGATAGTATATCTTGGAGCTGAAAGAAGTTCTGAAAGTTAGGCTGAGAACACAGCTCCAATCAGAAGGAGTCCTAAAATATCACTGGAAGCATAACTGGATGAAGAAAAATATATTTAATAAGACTCCTTTGATGAAGTATGGTTGGAAAGAAGACTTGATAAGCCACTGGGGTCTGGTAGAAACAACAGATGTTCCCTACACTGCTTTGGAGAAGGCTGGTTATGATTAACTAAAATACTTCTGTTGTGCTGGTGAGGTAAGCAATGCTTAGGGCAATGGGGAGGCCAATTAGCCACAAGAGAGCCTACTTTTCCTTTCTGGAGCATAGTGCTGGGCCTCTCCTGATAATATATGCTGACCAATATTTTAAGGGCATTTGTTTGATAGTTGCCTACTACGCAGCAACTCTGGGGCACTGAGATTTCTCAGGCTAGCCATACTTTGCTTTACAGCCTAGCCTGCTGCTTGTTTGGACTGCCCACACTTCACTTTGGGGGAAATTGAATGAAGGTAGTCTAGAAATTCAGGTCTTTCAAATATTAGGTAGTATCGGACATTTCCCACAGCAAAATTCATCTTAACACTCTGTCACCTTGTCTGTTCCTACAGGGGCACACATGAAGTGTATGGGAAGCAATGGCAGGTACCTTCTTCCTCCTCCACATCACTGAGAGATTTCTCCTCAACAAATCCAGAGCTGGCTGAGCTCTGGCTACTGGTGATACTGTCCAAGCGGCGTTTAGGATCCATGGTAATTTCTCCAACGTATTCTTTCCCTGGACGGAATCGTGCCCCTTTGGTCTACGAAGAAACATATGAATAAACAAATTCCTTGAATACAAAAGGGATCTCTAAAATTTAGTAAACTTTAAAAGTAAGTGTAACTATTAAAAATCAGACTAAAAGGACATCAGCATCAGGATTAGGCAGTCTCTGAGCTGAAATTTTGGACAAGTGTTCTACATAATAAATTTTATTCTATAAAGCCTAGCTCCTTCTTTAGCTTAAGAAGATAGTGCCTTATTTCAAGTTTCACTCAGACACACTTTCCACAGTATGGTGCTCTTTACAGAGTGGCTTATACTCCATAGGGCCAAATGGGATTAGGGGAGAGAGGGAATAATCCAAGGCTTTCCTTCTCTCTGTCCTTCCTTTAATCACCCTATCTTTCTCTCTCCTCCTTAGGCACCATTTATAATGGGTCAGTAGATTAAAGTTACAAAAATAAAGCATGAAAAGCATATGTCCCCCAGAAGTTAAAAGAGGAAGTTATGACAGCCAAGAGGTAACATGAGAAGATTCTTTACGAGTTCTTCACTGAACTTTAACAACAAAAAAAAATTAACCTGTACCACTGTGAGGTTTCCTCCATTTCACAATGAGATTAGAGCTGAGTTAGGAAATGACATACCTTGCAGGGGACAAATTCATTTCTCTTGCTCCTCAAGTAAGTTGATAGGTTTCCAAACTTGCAGAATTCCACAATCACCATGAGTGGCCCTGGAGACAGCACAACATGCCAAAAAAACAAAACAAAACAAAACAAAACAAAACAAAACAAAAAAGTGTTATCACTCATGTTTCTCACTAAAGTTAATATATTTTTAAACCAGAGACTATCACAGAAGAGGCCACAACCTTTCATTGGAGACAGGATTATAGAAATCAGCTGGTCACAATCCCCTGATATTGTAACTTTTCTTTTTCCAAAAGGCAATTCCATAAGATTGACAAAATTTAAAAAGAAAACCAATCCACTTGCTTTTCAACACAATCACCTAAGAGGATGCCATTGCCGGGAGAACTACTGTTAGGGTCCTTTGCTTTCAAGTTTTTGGGAAGTTTACTTTTCTCATCTGAACACCTATTACACAAGAAGCAAACTGTATTATAGTAATGTGACATTTTTTGATTCACAGGAAGTTCTAGAATAATTTTTAATGCCATTTAACCTCCATGAAATGTATTGATTTCTTGGAATCTGGCAAAGTATCCTAAGTTAAGGAAATCAAAGCCTTGGGAGATAAGCGGTTTCCCTCAAATACCAGCTGAGAAGCAAATGCCCGAATCAGGCACTCAGAACCACCCACAGATACTTACCTCCTGGCTTGGTACAGGCACCTAGAAGGTTGACCACATTGAGATGGTGGCCAATGTGAATGAGGATCTTGAGTTCAGACATGAGGGCTCGATGTTCACTGTGTGTTGCTCCTTCTATAAATACATGAAAAAGAGGGAAATCATAAACGTGGGCATTACCTTAGATAGATCGATTGATCTGTGCTACTTGCCCTCCAGGGATAATGTAACTGTAGCCCAATTTCAGAGTAGGTGTATTCTCCTAAAAGTCAAATATAAATTATATTTCCTAATTCTAAATCAAACTCCTACTTTAAGTGCACTCAGAATGTTTGATATTTAAAAGAATCCATTGTGAAATATTTTGCAAAGTGAAGACTATATCCTCAAATGAAATCATGCCCAGATATTTCTTCTTTTACAAAAATAAAGGGGATTTTCATATATCAGGTTTACTATGTTTCTTAGGGCCTGATTATTTCAGTGCTTCCTCATAAGGAAGCAGCACCTTGTATTAAACATCCTCACGTGTTAGGGGCTATGCTTAAGTTCCCGCCAATCAGTGCTGAAAAGGAAACTTAACAAGGGCCAGCTGGCACAAGAGAGAGACTGATGAGACTACGACTGTGTGTTTGATCTGGCACGGACCGGTACACTTCCCTCTAATTCACACAGTCCACACCTCAGGTCCTGATGAGCTACCTCAAAATTACATATCCCCTTGGCCACTAGGGAGAACAGACAAAAAACCAGAGACAGAGATGGCTTTCAAATGCACAAGACCTGTTGGCAAAAGGTAACTGGCATTGTCTTCATCAATGAAAGCACTTTACAATTGGAGCAGAGCTTTATGGTCATCAGCTCCCCCAAATTAAAATGACAAGACCAGAATTACACTATTATTAGGATTAGCAGTTGGTTATAGAGCTTTTAATTTTTTAACTATCACCCATAGCCCCTTATTCCCAGCACAATTCTTTTTATTTTGCATTTTTTCTTTCATATATAAAATCTTTACATATTTCAATCCTAGGGAACATGCTGTTTTTGTATTCTACTGTTTTTGATTCATTATGTCAAATTTCTTTTCATGTTTTCTGATGGTCTATAATCATCTTACTATTATACGATAATATATTTTTTAAAATTTTATATAACCAAAATATTTTTTCCTATAGCCGGGCCACAAAGTACAGTTGTGCAAGCTGTGCCTTGCATAAGGACTCCCAGGCAAGGTGGGCTTAAACCCATCCCCGACTTTGCCTGCCTGGCTGTGCACTCGGCCATGAGGCTATAATAGAGGGACTATTTTCCAATTTGCGCTAAAGTATATACGCTAACTACATGCTTGGTTAGTGGGCCCTCCTAACAGCAAAGCCACTGATACAAGTCTTTCATCAGTTTTAAAGACTAGATGAAACAGATAGAGGCATACATCACCATATAATTTTGCTTTACCTTTCAACATTTTGACAGCCACTGTCTTGCAAGTTGCTGTCTTGTCGATTCCAAAGGCATCTGCTTCGATCACTTGGCCAAAGGCACCACGGCCAAGAGGCTTACCTACAGTGAGCAATGACAGCAGCAACAAAACAGACTTGGACTATGATGCCACCAAAGTGATTTGCAGAGATTCCAACTAGGTAGGGTGACCATACATCCCAGTTTAGTATGAACAGTATAGTTTACCTTCTTGTCCTAGCTTAATTTTTAATACCTCCCCTTTCACTTTCCAAATGTCCTACTTTGGATGATTATAAGGAACCTTACATCTAAGTGACCAAAGGGTGATTACTCTGATTCAAGAGATGGAATGAATATTGCTGAACCAGAATACAACACTGAATAGACTAGATTGGTCATCATCTTAAAAGAAGATGAGATGGCCTGGTAAACCCAATACCAAATTAATATTACTTGAAAACACACCTAGTTTCAGCCGATCTCTGGGGAATTCCCATTTGCTGGCATCATAAGGCAGGCGTTCACAGTGTTCATCCAAGGGGAGTTCATCTGGGTCCATGACAATGGACAAGTAGCCTGTCTTCAGTTCCCCTCCATTGGCCTAGAAAGCAATACTCCTTTAAGTCACATGCACTCTGTTTGGCTGGTGTTTTGTGTGCTTCTTATTGTTTTGATGGCAGCCCCATTCCTGATGCCTCTTTTTCAAATAAACTCATGGAGTGTGAGAGTAGTTCTATTATAATCCTGTTTCTAGTGTCCTCTCAACTTCTAAATAAGCTCAGAATTAAGTTCTTAAATCTTAATTACACTAGACAGTCTAAACGCTTTCTCTCCTAGTGGCTTCTATTAA
This sequence comes from Rousettus aegyptiacus, assembly GCF_014176215.1. Lineage (NCBI taxonomy): Eukaryota > Metazoa > Chordata > Mammalia > Chiroptera > Pteropodidae > Rousettus > Rousettus aegyptiacus. The sequence goes on along the minus strand of NW_023416285.1, from coordinate 63,858,781 downwards.
TTAAAGCCCAGTGTTTCAGCCAAAAGAAAGTGGGCAAGAATGTTATTGTATTGAAATAAATTGTGCCCATTGAGCCAATAACAATGAGAAGAAACAACTCAAAGAGCCCCAGTCAGCTTTCATCAATCATGAAAACCAATGTGCATAGGATGGAAGAGAAATTATTTTGTTACCCGCTTAACAGTCCGTAGAATGATGACAAGAAGCAGCCAGAAGAACATGGCAATCACTGCAGTGCCTACTAGAATAATAACTTCCAAGTTCGTCTTCTCCTGGGCACCTGGAAATACACAATTGAATGGGCATCAGCAGTTGGAAACGCCTTTGATATAAGATGACAAAGTGCAATTCTAAAGCAAGATCTCAAGCTTACCAACATGGAAAAATCCTAAACGATATTAGTCACAAACTTCTAACTTGGATAGAGTCTTTTACTATTCTTAATGGATAATTTAAAGTTTGTAAAATGTTGCTCGTGAAAACATCCAACAATAAAATTCTAAAATAATTAAGTATAAAAATATTAATGTCTTCAAAGACAAGCATAGAAAGTGTTTGGAAGAAGAACTGCCTTTGATGGAAAGAAAACAGATCATGTTCTATAGAGAAGTGTTTCCATTTAGAGAAAAAAAATCTGTTTTCACACTGATGGTCTATGTTTTGAACTGTACAAAGTTTCAGAAAGGATTTTTTAAGAAACTAAGTAGAAAAATAAATGTTGTCCTTTGGCCAGGGAGCTACTGATGACCACACACCTACTAGGTGATCATCGCTTTCAATATGTCCTCCCACTTAATCGTCTCAACAACCTTCAGTTTTCAGATGGAGAAACATGTTTATAAAAGTTAAGCTACTGCATCAAGGACACACAGCAAATTGGTGGAATGGTCAAGAGTTAAACAAAGTCTATCCAATACCAGTTAACCATTATACCACCTTGTCCTTGTGTGTCAGGAGCCTGAGTGAGGAAAAGAGAGAGCCAAAATGAGTGCATCCTGCATGGCCTGGCAATATGAGTTTAAAGCCACTCATGAAAGGAAAGAGAAAAGAAAAGGCTAGAGGTCAACAAGGAAAGCTGCAGAAGCTCAGGACTCCAGAGGACAGTTCTGAGTGGAGAAATTAAGCTCAGAGGAGGCTTTCCAGTAAGAGTGATTAGCAAATGGGTGATAAGGAAGCAATTATCACTTAGGGTCCCCACTGGATGAGGGTAGTGTGATCCAAACCTGGCTATAAGCCATGGCAGCCTCAAAAAGACAGAAAGACAAGTAATCAATTAGTTAGCAAAAATAAGAGTTAACAGTTAAGAGACAAGCACTGAGGATGCTTGGAAGTAGATTTTATTTCTCTGGTGGTCTTACTGAAGTAATTCTCTACTTACACATAGAAATTTAAAAGTCCATGTATCCAAAGTAAAAAGTTCAAAGATTCAATTGTCTATATAAGTTTGTGTATTAATAGTCCCATAATAACATTTGGGAACGTAACAGGAAAATTACAATTTACCACTTCCTTTCATAGTATTCTCTTCGAGTGAGAAGTAAATATAATCCCTGTGCCAGTGTTACCTAGTTAGGTATCAGAACCAGCCACAGATGGCTAACGGAGGTGAGGCAGAGCACGGAACAGCACTGAAAGTCTGCCTTAGGATTTTCTCTAAAACATGAAGCACTTGGGCAGTGGCCGAACCACCACATCATTTGAAATCTTTATTTCAAGCACTTGAAATCTTTATCTGCAAATGGAGTTTGTGAAATGGTAATAAGCCTACAGATTTGGAAACAAGTCAAGGTATTAAGATGCAATACTTGGCAACAGAGATGTGACAGATTAAAGGAACTACAATCTAGGCTCTGAGAGACAAGTTAGGATGAGTTCATACAAATCTGTCAGTTCCTCCATCTGTCACCATCCTTCTTTCTTCCCCTTGCATACCATTCCCTCACCCATGTAATACGCTTTCATTGTCTCCTTAATGGGTTATTTTTAAAAAGACATAAGAATACACTTCTGAAGATAAAATATTTTGTCAAAAATCTTGCCCATCTGAGAAAATGCCAAATTTCACATCATTCCTATATAGCATACAAGTTTCCTTTTATATTTAGATTAAAAACCCAAATTTTCCATTTCAGAGAAGCAATGGTCTATTTTCACAAATGAACTTTATCTTTAGTCCAATAAAAACTATGAACCTTTGTGACTATCTGGATAATACTGATTTTCAGAACTAGGCAGTAATTCTAATGTTTTTCCAAGTAAATATAGAGATAATATTCCATATCAAGTTAATTACGCCATTCAAATGAAAGAATCAGAGAAAGGAAGATATTCTGCCTGCCTGGCTACAAATTTTTCCACAATGAAAACTGTGGGGACAGAAATGTAATGCAATCAGAATTAAAATAACAATAATTATGCTTTCTGGTTAAAATAATATATACTTATAGTAGAAAATTTACAAAGTAAAAGAATATTAAAAATCACCTATAATCTTCTCACCCAAAATACATGACTATATATAAGATATATGCTAAATTTAAAAACCATCTGATGTGTCTTTGAAGTCCCACTGACCTTCTACTATGAAAAATGCTTCCACTTTTGCACACCCAAGAACACTGCATGCCTGGCAGGCGTAGAGACCTTCATCCTCCTTCCTCACCCTAGGGATAGTTAGGTTCCGGTTCCCATCTTTCAGTATGATGCCTGAGAAAGGAAGAAAATTTTTATTTGGGATATGTTCTGGAAGAGCTTTTCAGGAAAAAAAAATATTAAAATATAAATGTTACACTTTATTTGGGCTATTGCTCAACTCTAAAGGGTTATATAAGATCTGTTGCTGACTCATCACCCCTGGCTGCCATGAGAATTCAACAAGTCTCTGAATACTCTGATTCTGAGTCTATGAAATTAGCCAGACCATGAACAATAAGACTGCTATTTTTTTTCTACCTAAGGCAAATCAAGAAATAATATAGATTTTAGACAACATCTCCAGGAAAATTCTGCAACCAAAGAGAGATAGGCATGTTCTATTCACCTGAGTCTTCCACAAGGGTCTCATTATCTTTAAACCATGATATCCGTGGAAGTGGATTCCCAGACGCTGTACAGGAAACTTCGATGGTTTCACCAATACTTGTCGTCAGGTTCTCCAGGTTTCCTGTCATCATGGGTGCCACGCGTTCTATGCATACAAAAAGAAAATAGAACATTTAGATATAACTTTTGAAATTCTTTGAGTATCGGTAAACTACTAAACCATTTAAACTTAGTAAACAGTAAGTACACTGTTGATTTACTAAGCTGAAAACACCCAGGATCAATAATAGTACCACTAGCTACTGAGTAAATGAAATGAAACTAATAAGTTAGGACAGTTTAGACAGATTACTGCATATCTTTGAACATTCATATTAGTGATTAAAACTGATAATTATATCACAATATAAAGGTTTCCATCTTTATGGCTTTTTCTTCTAACCAGATATAGTTTCCCTCCCATTAACATTCTAGCCAGAAGCACCCTAGAATTTTGCCATGTTTCTCTTGGCAAGTCCAAAACATCAGTGTAATTCAGCAAGGAACGCCTTAGTTTTTTTGGTACTTTTTATAAAACTCATTTGTACTATTTCTGTCACTCACTATCAGTTCTATAATGGACAGGGCAGGAGTGCTTGCCTTATTTTATCAATTAAATAGCTGCATTTCAGGGGGTTAAACAACATGCCCAAGTCCCTATAACTCTGTAACCAGGTGAACTAATAGAATCGTGTGAGCTTAAAAGACTAGTCCAAAGCTATTTCCACTAAAACCCACATAAAAGAAACAACAATACTCTAAGGAAAGTCAAAGATTTAAAGAAAATGAAGCCCTTGGGTATTTGTTTGTCTGTACAGCAAAACTTCAGATTTATGCTTTTCCTGTAACTCATCAAAGTGCTATAGAAATATCTTGTCCAAACCAATTGAATATCAAAAGGAATCTTCCTGAAAGAATTACTTAGCAAAATGAGATTACCTGAATAGTCAACTACACTGAAGTTTAAACAAATGGTCCTGGACTCTAGTCTATTTCTAAGAATAATTTTGGGGAAACAACTCTGGAGACCTCAGGGAAGCAAACAAGGATAGGAGCTTCCCTCACATCTCTGAGTTCTTCCATTGAATTGAAACAAGATCAGTCACCAAGGTGAACAGAAAACATGATCATATATATGGTGTGATTTGAAGAGACCTGGGATAACTTCACCCCCGCCCCCCAAAATCTCTTCTTTTCATACCTAAGTCTTATACTAACAAAATCTATCCTAATGTTCATCTGAAGATAACTCTTAAAATATGCCAGGGCCTCTGAAGATATTATCCTCAAAAATTTGGTATAGTTTACCTTGGCAGTTCCCCTTCCTAACAATAAAAAGCAGAACACATGCTTCTCTAGAAGTTTGGAAGGGACACAAAGGAAGGAGAAAATGGAGGGTAATGGCACAAAGAGAAACTTTCTAAATTTGTCTGATCTCCTCAGAGACAGAGAAGCACAAGTTTAGATGAGGTGTAAAGATTGGCTTTATGAGGAGTTTACAAAGCTATCTGCTTACTAAAATTATCATCTCATGGACCTTGAACTATGATGGAACACATGAGATGACACAGAGGTATAGGCATTACGTGTAGTACCCATCCCATGGGCTCTCATAGGTCCTAGACAACCCCACTGTCATACTCTTCATGCAGAAGATATCTCACTGAGCACCTAGCACATGTTCTATGACTAGAGCACAGCACAGAGGAAAACAGAAAACATTTTCTGTCCACATGGACACAGAGACCTTACTATACTCTGACTGTCCATTGGTTGTTTATGTTCTTATCTTGTTTTACCCATTCATCACTGTGCACTTCTGATACCCTCCTAGCTCACACTAGATAGTCAATAAATATGTGTCTATTTAAATAAATAAACGCCCAAGAACAGGGCAGAAATTTCCGTGGTTCAGGCTAATCCCTTGCAGGTACTAGTAAGTTATTCCACTATCCGGGTTGGAAAGAACCATGCTATTTTCTCTTTTTAATATATCACTTCACCATTATTAGCTTCCTTCTGCCTCAAGGACTTTCAGTGAATAAGACAAGTATGTACCAGTCAACTTCACAAGCTCAGGATAGTAATCTTCACTCAGCATCTGAAAGCACTACATTTAAGGCATTCCAATGGCCTCTAAATGATCCAGAGTTCCCTCCCTACCTAGGACTGTGAGCTGTGTGACCACACAATGTCTTTTCTTGGTCTTCCTGTCCTGAGCAAAGCAGACATAGTCTCCTTGATCCTGCAAAGATGCGTTCTGGAGCTCCATGATCAGAATGTCATTTGTGCTATTAGAGAACATGGTAGCATTCATTTTCCAAAGAGCATCCAAGTTCTTGCAAACAGGTGTGGGCACAGCCTGTGGGCCAAGTCTGTACCATGTGAGGTTCTCAAATGTAGTTCTGTCTGCACTGCAGCACAAAGACACACTCTCCTGCTCAGTTGGCTGGCCGCCAGGTTGCACAGTGATTTCAGGACCCCCTGAAATGTAAAAGTCATGGTTAGAAGATAGTGACTCAACTTGGGCAGCACAATGTCATCATCTTGTTGCCTTCAGACTGCTATAAAGCACCAAGAGAAGGGAAGCTCCACAGTCCCAGACGATGTAATACAGGGAGACAATTAAAATGGATGATTCAGGTCCCAAAATGTATTATTTTACCAAAATATTTTATTTAGAAATGTAAATTAATTCTTCAGATATTTATTAAATCTCCAATTAGCTAAAGATTAACCATAAAACTAAGATGAAAAGACACAATCAGCAGTATTGGGAGGGCACTGTTCCTGTCATTATAACTGTAACCAGAAAACCAAATCTTGCTAACTGGTCAGCAGCAACCCCACCAATACTGACTAAACCCCAATAAGCCAATCATTGTGCTAGACACTGATGATGAAGCCATATATATAACACATGACTTGTAATTAAAAAGCATGTGTGAAGTCTCATGTGAAGTCTCCAGTGACTTCACATGAGCCCAGGAACTTCAATTTATGAACAAAAGCATCAGATATCAATCTCAGTCCTCTTCCTAAACACCAAGCCATTCACAGGAATGACAAGAACTAGAGAGCAACAGACAGCTTAGTGCCCACTTGGCAAGAAGACCAGCCCACCCCTTGGAGAGCAGTACTTACTGGTTACGTGAAAGGAGATAACCCTCTCGCCTCTCCCAGCTTTGTTGACTGCTTCACATTTGTACAAAGCTGACACATTTGCTGCTTGGATAACAAGAGTACTAACAGTCTGTGAAAAAAACAAATCCCAGGCCATAAATAATGGAGGCTGTTTTATGCACATGCATTCAGACTAATATTTAGCCACCCCCAACTGCTACAACCTGCCTACTACTGCACTGACCACTCCCAAATTCATACAGGTATAATTGTGCTGGTGTAGATCACGCATTGCACAAATAGGTTTTGGAAACCATGTGTTTTAATATAACACTTTAAACAGATGTATAGATTTAATAGCATATGAGTTTTATCTTTCTCTAAGCTGTTAAGTCAATGGTACTTCTAAAAGTCAACGGTGTTTTCAAAATGACTTAATATGCAAGTATTTTATCATCCAATTTATTTGATTATCAATCTCCAATATCCTTCACACATTATTAAACGCTGCTTCTATGCCATCCTTCCATCCTTCCATAAAAGAGAAAGAGACAGACAAATTTTCAAATTAAAGAACTTCAGACTCACTTTGTTTTTTCCTTCAATTAGGGCAAATTGGTTTTTGTTGACTTCAATTTTATTTCCCCCCTGGAAGTCCTCCACATTTCTCCATTCTTTACAAGTATATGGGTTTGTCATTAAGACAGCTTGACTATAAGAAAGAGATAACAGATCATATTATGACTTAATTTTTCTTTAGTTCAAATCAATAGTAAGGAAAGAAGTCAGAATTTGGTTGTTATATTCTTAGGAATAACTTTAAATCCATGTAACAAGACTTGGTGCCAATTAAAAATAGGCCTCAGCAATGAAGGAAGAGGTTCTAGGTAGATTCATTCAGGATACAGGAGGGAAGCAGCTATTCTGGGAACAAACCTCCATTCATAAATTGGATCGACAAGACAATTCAAGTTAATTTAGTTCAAAGGAAAGTAAGGAAACTAAGAAGCCATTGGACTTCTTAAAGTAATCTCTCTGGTACTATGGCCTTGGTGTAGGAAATGATCAGCATCTGAGGAAGAAACTAGTAGCGGCCATCTCAAAAACAACAACAGGAAATGAACTGCTTAGGGTGGTGGGTGGCTTGTTGTTGTTTTTTTTTCCTAAGGATGTCTGGACTTGTGTTAGAACCTGATAAGCTGAGCCTGAGACTGAGGGCTGCAGCTAGGTCTATCCCTTGCATCCAGCAGCACTTCCTTGAGATGAAACTTCTCACAGATAAGAAGAGATGTGATATTCACCAAATGATTGGTATAAGAAGAAAAACCAAGATTGGCAATTAGCAAAGTGAACAAAGAGCCTGCCTTTGTAAAGCTCTACACCAGAGTTAACCTAAGAAGGGAGAGCTGGCTAATCTCAAAGCAGGACACCCAAGAAAAGACATCTCCTAAAACGAGAGACATAGAGAAAGGTGGAAGGAAACTAAGACTACCATCTGAGGTAACTTTCTTAGAGATAGCCATCTCAGCTTAGAATGGAGTCATATCAGAACTTGGCTGTAAGAAATGCGAGGTGACAGGATAAGAGGGCATGGCCCTACTCACGTGGGGTTGTAGGTGCACTCTTCTTCCAGCTGCCAATACCAGTAGACGTAACGCGGGGGAGGAATGGCATAAACCGTGCATGTCAGCGTTTGGCTGGTGCCATACTTGTAAGAGTCCACAGGAGAAATCAGAGATTTCTCACCAATCTGGGGGGGTACTAGACATGGGAAAAACAACTTTTAAATTGTCAATTAGCTTTGAGGATCGGAAGGTATAAATTTGAGCAAATAAAGCCTCCGTTTTTCTATGCAGATGATTTTGCCCCCATTTGGTTTTTCAAAGAACATCTAGACTTGGATACAGGACACCTGATTTCTAGTGATACGATAACAATAACAACAACAACAATAATAATCTAATAAACTGAATGACTGTGCAAATCTCGCCACCCTGTGACTCAGTCTTTCTCCTCTACATTACAGGGATAGTTCTCCTTGTCCTACCAACTCACAAGAAAAAGGCAAAAAGGAAAGGAAAGAGTTGTGAATAATATAGTAAATACATTTATTATGTAACGAGCATTGTTCTAAGTGCTTTACATTAATTAATTCATTAATCCATACGACCGCTATTATTGTTCTCTATTTCACACATGAGAAATGAAACATAGAAAAGATAAACAACTTGCCCAAGGTCACTCACCTCTCCCCCTTCTCCATCACCTCCCTCTCCCTCCTCCTTTTCCTTCTTCCCCTCCGCTCCTCCTTCTTCTCTCCCTTTTTTCTTTCTTTTTTGGCTCCAAAGTCATAAATGTGAAACTGTTTTCTCAACACTTGCAACCTAAAGCCTTAGATTATACTTTCAAAACTTGACTTTTTTATGTTTATTTTATATAGCAGGGTAAATGTTAGGGTAAGTTAAATGCTTAGTGACTTCATGAACTAATTAGATGGGGTTATTCACTGTCCATCTTCGCACCATTATTTCTTATTCATTTCTTTCTTCTCACCTTCCTTATTATCTTTCCAACTTCTCTCCACTCCTCAATCCTCTACTCCTGAGTGGCTTCTAAGCCACATTTCTGGAAGCTGTTATCTTTAAAACACTCTCTTAAGCTGTTGCCCCAGTAAGGAAATAAAGCCAACCTTCATAGACAGAGCAGTAGGGAGATATATGTCTGAAGTTTTAACATGCCATGCCAATAAGGAGAACAAAGAATTACAACAGAGAAGCATTTCCCAAACTGTGTTTAGATTAAGATATTAATGAATTTAATGAATTTACTAGGAGGGGAATACGCTCTGGTCAAATAAATTTGTTTAACCTTAAATAATCTATGCCTCCCCCATCTCCCAAAAAGAATGGCAAAATACATTAGCATGCTAAAGGCCCTGAGAAGTCCTGCAATAAAGACACCTGTTCTACATCAATTTAGTATCTCCCAGAATTACTTGACCATGACACCCATTTTCTTCACCCAAAGCACTTATTTATATCTTTCGGTTTGGGAAAACAAAGTTCAAATCATCCTTAAATCAAAAACTTAATATCTTCCCTTTACAGCCTCAGAGTTAGATTCTAGACTCCTGTTTTAAAAAAAACTGAAAAGCTTCCAACCAGCCAGCAGTGTCAACCTGCCTGGGCATAACTGGTACAAAAATTACAAAGTCAAACTACAAGCTTCCCACAAAATTCAAGAAGAGTCTTACACATTTGCATGCCTGGTGGATAATTCTCTGAGACAGGAACAAAGGTTCTTAAGTTTGTTAACTATCCCCACAGGCATTCTTATTTCATAGCATTTAGCCATCGAGAGTACATCTACTTTAACTTTGTGTTTGACCACCCAAGAGTTCATTCACATGGTCTCTTAAACAAACATGTCCAGGGCGCACTGTTCTACATCTCATTTCAACTCTACTGACCATTTTCATACATAAGAGCCCATTCATGATGTGAACCAAGCGGCAGGCAACAAAAGAATGGTGGCCTGGCTGTTTAGGAAGACATGATCATATTCTTTATAACAAATTTTGGGCAGGGGAGGAAAACTGCATGGACTCACCATTCACAATCAGAGATACCACATGGCTCTGTTTCTCTTTTGAAATGGGATTGGTAAGGATGACAGTGTAATTTCCTCTATCTTTTTCACTCACTTCCATAATAGTCAGTACATGTCCCACTTTAATTGTGTGATTGGACTCAATGGGTCTTCCATTTTTATACCTAGGGAAAAAAAAAATCCCAGGAATTAGTACAAGCTGAGGATTTGCTTTCACGTGAAACAATGCTTTGCATTTATTTCCAAGAGTTACCATTTTATTTCTGGGGAAGGGTAACCAAGGTACTTCACAGGGACCCTGACACGGTCTCCCACTGTGGCTTCCACCAAAGATTCCATGCCGCTACCAAAAGCAACAAAAGGTTTTTCTGAAAGAAAATAAAAATTATTATTCTCATAAATGTCAACCTATTGTAAGTGGTCGTTTGGTTTATTATTTCATTTTACGTGAAGAATCAAGGCCCAAGGCCCAATGTCTGAATTCAGAGATCCCCCATGCTACCTTGCTTTTCTCTCTCTCCAAGTGCACTCCACAAGCCTACTGATTGCTCAAACCTCAATTCAAGTGTTTTCTCTTCTGTAAAGCTGTCTCTAAGTGCCCCAGAGATGCGTGGGTTTTCCTCCTCCTCTGCTCTTATGACATTCTATATATAGTCCATCATGTGCCCTAGAACTCAGTTATTAGACATCTTTTCTCCATCTACACCTTCCTCTAGTCTCAGGCATAAAGTGCCATTTATATCCTCCTAAATTTATAGGAGTTCCAGGTTTATAGATTGAATATCTCCTTTTGGATGTTTAATGGTCATCTCCAAATGAATATACCCAATCCTATCTCCCCTAATTTTACTCCCTTCTCAATCTTCCCTATTTCAGTAAATCAAATCACTGTTCACTTAGCTGCTCAAGATAAAAACTCGAGGTCATTTTCCAGCCTTTTTCTCTTATACTCCACAGTCGATGAATAAATAGATAGATCTTATTGGCTCTATCATCAAAAATATATCGAAAATCAGATCACTTCTCATCACTTTTACCTCTGCCACTTTTGTCCAAGGTACCCACCATCAGTCACCAGGATTATTGCAATTAGCCTTCTAACTGGTCTCCCTACTTCTGCCCTTATCTTCCTAAAGTATGCCACATTAAAAAAAAAAAAACAAAAACATAATAATTCTAAAAAAAGCATAAGTTAGAACATGTCTCTCTCTCTCTGTTCAAAACCCTTCTGTGCATTCCCATATTGTAAAACTCAAAATCCTTACCAAGGCTCATAAGTTGGGTGCCACATACATTATTATCTAAGCTGAGACATTTATGTGAGCAAAAGAGAATAAATGAGAAATTAAGTTATTTGTTTAAAGCCACAAAGAAAGTAATTAAATCCAGGTTTCTCCAACTGCAAAGCCCATGCTGATTCCAGTAGGGCTCTCAGCCTTGCAAAAAAATGAAAAATTTAAAACTATCTTAGATAATAACACTCCAATTGTAGTAACAGTAATAGCAGCAGCAACAACTACAACATGTACTATTTAGTGAGCATTAGTGATATATCGGCTCTTCTCATCATTAAAGCTGGGATTTGAACCAAAGCTGTGCTCTTGACCTCTAGGTCATGTGGTCTCCCTAGCAAGAGTTCAAAAATATCTTCTGAATGAACAAAACAGGAATCACGAGCCGATCTAAATTTATTTAAATCACCTCACTTTTCAAGGCACAGCACAATTCGAAAGATCTTAGCTTACCATGGACCCTGACGAATGTGCTGTTCTTCCTGGTCATCAGCCCACTGGAAGCTGCACAGGTGTACCACCCCTGGTCATTCCGGGTTACGGCATCTACAGTGAAGGTGCTCAAAAATGTCTTCATCTCACTCCCAGACTGGGCTTTTAGGTCCCGGTTTACAAGTTTCTTATGCTGATGCTGAAAAAGAGTTTACTGAACTTCCAAATTTCTGCTTAACATTACCTATTAGCTTCTAGAGACCCACAACAAGAAGCCTTGGCCCTCAATGAACACTAATTAATGCTAATAATAGAGACTGCAGAACTTTTAACATGTGTCGACAACAAATACGTTTGGTTTCAGGAGAAATAAATGGAACCAAGTGAATTGGCATTTTTAAAACCTCACATGGTGGGAACAAGATAGATAAGGACTGCAGGAATATAGGCAAATAGGACTACTGTTTAAGGAGAAGTGTGTCTCATGCACCTCCTTGAAGAGAAACTCCCTTAAAGGGAAAATAGGTCAAGGATTTTGGACAACAGAGAAATAATACAACCTGGGAAGATGTAATCACCCAGAGAAAACTAATATTCACTGCCAGATTCTAGCAGTGTGGGACAGAGTTCCTGGCATTATATCTTTTTTTCATGGATGCTATCTATTCTGCAATTCTCTTAAAATGTGTGTGTGTATGTTACTATGTGTTAAGGCATTTACTTTTATCTGGCTAGAAAGGTCCCTATCTCTCTCAAGCAAACTCTGTGGAGGCTGATTATCAGAGCATTTAGAGATCTGGCTTTAACTTGTTAGTGTTACCTCCGAAGAAGGGTATTCCCAGGTAAAGTCAATCCCCACATTTAGTTCAGTCCTTGCTGTACAATTTAAAACAAGCTTCTCTCCAACAGATAGCTCGACTCCATGAGGAGGGCTCAGAACCACATCATAAATCTTGTACCCTAGAGCAAGTAAATTGAAAAAAAAAGAAGAAGAAGAAGAACAAGAAAAGAAAATGGAAAGTGAGGGGGAAAATAAATCTATAACTTGGCACAAATTTTTTCAAAAATGTGCCACATCATCTTTCCCTGCAGACCTCACCGATACTCGGTAACTCCCAGAAAAATGGCCTATAGAGATTTACAAAGCAGACCTGAGGGTATCTCAATGATGTTGCAGCCTAGTAGATAGAAAAGCTGTAAAATTTGCATAGTCAACAGCTAATGGGGCCAGCTTTAGTAAACTGCTTAACTTCCCATAAAATTAGTATAATTAAAAGAATACATGCCAAGCAATGCTCTGAACATTAAATTTTCCATAAAATATGCTTCTTTCTCATCCTTGGTCTTGGCAAGAAAAGAGAAAACCTTGATTGCACATTGGTTTATTTGATAGAAGATATAATGAGTTGCCCAACACCATATCTTGAGTTAATATATTTTCAAATCTCTTGTTCTTCACCCTATACCTTAATCTCCAGGATCTTAATATAGAAAGCCAATCTTTATTGTCTGATAATAATGATATAGAAAGGAACTTCCTCTTACCTACAACCGCAATGATGTACATAATAGACTGGTAACTTTCATCGTTAATTTTTGCTTCACAGAAAACCATGCCAGCATAGCTGATCATGTAGCTGGGAATAGTAAAGCCCTTCTTGCTGTCCCAGAAAATTCTGTTACCATCAGGAACGAATCTCTTTTCTGGATACCTCTGGGTAGAAAAAGAAATATTAAATATTTAATCATGTGCTATTCAAAAGTGAAACCAGGTAAAATGTTCACTAAAGAATTAATATTTTTAAGACTACAAATTGATTTTATTTATTGTCATTTTAATCCTTCCTAAATGATCTTTATATTACTGTTGATGTTATATTTTAAACAGACTACCCATCTTACTATTAGCTTAAAATTAGGAAGATTTAAGAGATGATTGAAGATATAACTTACTGCACAAAGTGACACATTGAGGTTTGAAATGGACCCAAGACATGGAATCACCACAGTTTTGTTTTTGTTCTCCGTGATGTACACAACTCCATGTTGGTCACTAACAGAAGCAATAAATGGAGATCTGTAATCTAAAAGAAAATTTAATTCCATTTCGTTAATGGCATTTACTCGAAAAGTTGGTTATCTTTCAGGTTCATAAAATCTGACCAGAGAAATGAATGATTGAAAATGACATTTCTCACTAGGCAAAAGAATCCACAGGTCAATCTGCTGGTAGATATCTAAAGATAGGCTACAAGAGTGCTACAGGAGGTGTGTGTATGTGTGTGTGTGTGTGTATGTGCGCACGCGCGGACGTGCGCGCATGCACGCATGTGTGTATAAAAAACCTGAAAGAAAACTTCCAGAATGAGACTGACTCCTTTCACAAGATTATCAATAAGTCGAGTATTTATATTTTTTAATAATAGAGTATATTTTATAGGTTCCACATTTAAACAGGTCAATCATTATAATTTTTTTTCAAAATGAAAGGGCATATGTCTTCATTTTTCATTTACATTTTCATATACACATATACATTTTCCACATATACTACATTTCTTCATATATATAAATTTTAAGGTAAATTTAAAGTTAAATCTGTATGCTTTACCTATGGAGTTTCATTGATGTTAAAAAAATTCATGTTCTTTTTCTTTAGGCAAATAATGTAAATGCCATGAAAATAAATTAATGATCCCAAAGGACCTTTAAAATAAACAATAACTAACAATTTTTAAATTCAACTATTCCAGAGAAAGTTTTTTGTGGGTATTTTAGAATTGTGAAGACTAAGTGTAAAATTCTTTAAAATAATGTTTAATAGTTATTGCATTTAGTTTAAGATTCAGCGCTCATTAATATCTTCAATGACAAAAACTTGAGAAAGCACCACGGCAAAAAGTAAGAAGAAAACAAGAGAGTTTAATGTCTTTCAAACATTGTTCAACAACTTTAATACACTGCTGGGAAACTACTCCATTCCCCAGAGATAGAACTGATGTGGTGTGAGGTCACGCTTGAAATCTCGGAGAGATAATGGTCCAGACTGCTATGCCCAACACACCTGACTGAGCATTTTCAGAGCTCTTCAGGATGGTTGGTCCATGTAAAGGAAGAGTTCATTAAAGCAAAGGGAGAAAAGACAGCTAATTCTTTGCAACAGCATCAGTTCAAATTCCTTCCAAGCTGGAAAGCACAGAAAGGCAACCAATCCAGCCCACCACATGCCATGGCCATTATTTTGCAAGGCCAGGACCCACTTCTTGGTTCCATCCATTGGTACAGGAAATGAGGTCAGAAAACTGGGGAAGTAAGGTGGAGACCAATGAGAACATTAAAGGACTGTCCATAAAGAATACTTCAGTGTTTCTGTCCCACTGTTAAGTTTCATGACCAAAATCTTAGAGCACCTCTTAGACAGGAAGCAGAATTTGATGCTATGGCCAATCATGGGCAGTGCACAAATAAACAGTGCAGGGGCCTTCTATTCCTTAATATTACCTACCTTTCAATCATACCTTAGGAAATGTTACATAGTTTGCTTATAGAGCAAGGCTTTTGCTTGCTTTACAGAAGCCTTTGGAAGCTAAATTAACCCCTTGACGTAAGACTAAAGTTATTCAGTAAGTAAGTAAATTCTATTTCAGTAGCCCAAAAAAGGAAACAAACAAAAGAAACCCAAACAACCACCCATCCTCTCAAAATAAAATATTTACTGAAACTCATGAAATGGATTTTCACATGTCTCCAGGTTTCCTGACTCCAGGGAGAAGGAAATAACGAGATATTATGGGAGAGGTTCATCTTGCAGTCTATTTCCAGACAGGCTGAAAGCAGGAAATCCTTGCAATCTTCTGAGAAAGCCTGGTCTCCCAAGACTGCCAGATCAAAAGGAGCCAGAAATTCTTGAAGATCTGAGCCTTGTCTCTTTCAAATTCTGTAGAGGGGAGGAGGAGGGCACAGAATTCTATCTTGGTTGTGCTTACTCCGGACAAAAATAATTCTCAAATATTATGCAATCCAGAAGTGACATACGTTATTTTGATGTGGTCTCCACTTTTCTATTGCACTGACCATATTGCACAATTGATATGTAAAAGGAGATATGCAAATGTGTTTCCCAAAACTGACTGAATTCCTATTCTATAAAAGATGCTTCTGGAGAAAAGTCTAAGCCATCTTCACCTGCCTCAAATCCTCTGGGATGTAAAAAGGTATATAAATGTATAAATAAAATGCCTAAAAAGCTCACTTCACTGAGAAAAAATATTTAATCCATCCAAGCAAAATACTATACAAAACTTACATTTTCATAAATTGCATGATAGGTGTCTCATTAGTTAAGTCAGCTTTTCACAGGGAAATTCATGTAGTAGAAAATTTTTGAAATACAAAAGAAATAATAATTCATATTATAAATCTGATTCATATAATTCATATTATAAATTCATATTATAAATATGTGTAATCTTGTATTTTATCCTACATATATGTTAAGTTGGCCTCCATGGCATCAATCCCAAATTGCAAACCCTAGAAAGATGTGGCATATCATCCAAGATCTCAGACCACACAAGCAAAGGAAAGAAACACTGTCTTCAAAAGGCTCTTTGAGGCAGTCTTCATTTGCACCAGAGTATGAGAATTGTTTATTATAAAGTATAAGAGGAAAAAGAAAAGTCCCTATGTACAAAAAAGTTCCAGAGCCCTTTGCTGCTTCCCTGTGCATTCTTGGGAAAATCTCCTGCTCTGCCCTAGATAACCTATCTCTCCACAGAAACCTCTCCATAATTCACACTGAATCTTCCATTTCAAGTATTTCAGGGTTTGTTTGTTTCCCCCCCCACCCCCGCTCAAACATCAGAAGGCTTTTTATACATCTCCATAGCCAATTGTGGACACAGATTTTCCTCAAAAATAAAGATCAGAACGAAACTAATTGGGCAAGAGAGATATAACAGGGTCCAAGCTCCAGAACAAATCAATGAGTCTTATCCTCAGAGGGAAGCCTTGGGAAAGAAGAATTTTCTGTATTCCTGTTGGCAAAAAGCCTTTCGGTTGTACTCAATTCTTCTTTGCACCCATTGTGTTTTATTCCTGGTAAATCAACGTGGGAAATGAATTTCTTTTAACCACTTACCTTGAACGTAGACATAAACAACCGAGGCTGAGTCCCTGTCCCGGTAGAAGCACTTGTAGGCTCCAGTATCATTTCCGATCACTTTTGGAATTGTGAGCGTCTTGCAGAAGAAGCTGTCACTGCATTCAGTCACCTCCACTCTTTTCTCAGAGCCACTCCGATTGTTGGGCCAGAGCCAGTCCAAGTCCCACTGTCCCCTGAAAAATTAATTCCAAGGAAGTATTAATGTGAAATGCCACACTATGAGGTTGTTTCTAAGAAAACAGAAGGTTTGTTTCTCAAACTTATATAAACTCCTCAGCGGAGTCACAGACTTCTACCAGTGATGACAATTTATATCAACAAATGACAAAAGCTACAGATTCAGCTTCTGAAATCACTTATAGGAACCCCTGAGTTTTCTATTAACTCATTCATTCATTCGACAAATAGTTATTAAGCAAGTGCTATGCGACCAACATTATTAAAGGCTAGCTATACAGCAGTGAACAATAAATCAGACAAAAATCGATGTCTTTATGGAAGCTCAGTCTACTTAGAAAAGACAGGCAATAAACAAGTAAATAAACCTCAATAAAGCTAACATTTTAAAAATAATTAAAACATGTTTTGTAAATGATGGTGATAAGTACAATGGACAAAATATAGATGCTGCAAAAAAAAAAAAAAAAAAAAGAGTGAAGATTTCTTGAGGGAAGAGACTTGATGAAACAGGCCGTGTGAGTATTTAGAGGAACAATATTCCAGGCAGCAGGAACAGCAAAGGTAAAGGCCTTAGGGCAGGCACATATCTGGAGCATTAGGGGAATGGCAAGGTAGCCAGGATGGCCAGATAAGAGTGGGCAAGTGGGAGAGTAAGGAGTGAAGTTAGGAAGAAAGAAGTGTAACTGTCTAAGAGCATCGTGCTACCTAAGACCTAGTCAAGAGTGCATTAAAACATAGATTACTTTCATTGTAGCATTTCTTGACAAAGAAAGTCCCAAGAAGACTGTCAATGTCAAGAAGCATGTAACATCATCAAACTATCTTTCAAAGAATTTGAAATTTATATGAAGTCGTAGCTATGTTCATGAAGTTACTTTTAACATACTCCATAGCTTTTTCAGGACATAAGAAATGTTTATGCAGAGTTTAAAAAGGGAGTATGGAATCTTTGAAGATTTTAAATATTCTTTGTTGCCAAGGGTAAGAGGAATGAAAATCTACTGAGAACGTGTCTTGAAATAGCAAAGCTAGAGAAACACCACCTGTTAGTGTGCTTTTTTCCCCCAAGAACTGGGTATCTGTGGCCTACCCTTGATAAAGGAGTAGGGTATCCTTTACACTCTGGAATCTGAGATGATCTGTGTCATTGTATTAAACGCTTGGTATTTGACAAGCATAAACAATGGCAACAAGCTGTCCAAGGTTCTTTGTGGACCCCCAGCACTCTTCTCAGAGGATGACATTGCTTTCCACCATCACCTCTGCCAAAAACACACTGGCCCTGACAAACTTCTGTGTAATCACTACATTAAACCCAGTGTCTTCTATGTTTCCTCCTGAGGTAGGGGTTGAAAGGCAAAATTTCAAGGCTTCCTCTACTTGTCAAAAAGGCCTGTTTCCCTAGTTGGCAAAAATCAAAACCATGCACTCTTGCCAACAACTAAGAAGAGACATTCCAGAATATCAGGCCGGTGTGTGACGTCCATTACTGTGCAGAATGTGCACTCAATAACATTAATGGATGAATATTTAAATTGCTACTACAAGTCAGAATTTTGCCATAAAATAAAGTTCTTGAAAAAGGCTGAATAAATATCCAAGAGCCAATCTGAGTGTTATAAATATGGCCTAAAACTTCTTCAAATCTATCTCTTAAGGGTATGCACTCAATTTTATTTACTCATTCAATATCTATTGAGTATCTACTATGTATTATATGCCTGGTGCTATACCAGTTTTTGAAGTGTGAGGTTGTTGCCAGAGGGCAGTAGAAAAAAAATGTCAGCAAAATTGTGCAGAAGTTTTAAGAGAAGACCTCTCTCATTTTTTCATTATTACATCATTTCTTAGAAACTTCACTACTTATAAACAATTACTATAAAACTATTATAATTCTGTTATATGGAAATTATTTTTCACTCAATAAACAATAAATTACTTGACAAAGGAAGTATAAATCTGAAATCACTCCTTACCTGCAAGTAATTTGAAGAGTTGTATTAGCCATAATTGTAAGGATGTCTTTTTGTACACTGAGCCTGGGTGGATCAAGAGAAATGCCAGGCAAACCTAGAAACAAATTAAATAAATGAATATAGTTGCCACTGAGTCAGACTCAATAGGAAACACCTTCCATAAACAATGCACACTCCATATTTTAAAAGACCTCTTCAGCAATTCATTGTATAAAACTGTGAATTTACTTTTCACCATTCCCAGTAAAAGTTCATAAGCTGTGTCATAACAGGAAGAATGGGCAGATGGTCATAAACCAACACAACAGTTCTGCAATTCATGGAGCTAGGGTGGAGTTCCTGTTTTCCTGCACTGCCAACTTCAAGGTCTTACAAAAGGATATGGGACATTGAAACCAAATGAACCTTCATCTGATGATCTCAGTCCCTTGGGAAAGGACCCACTGACATTTCTTATAATACATAGGATGCATGCATTCGACTAAATTGCTGATTAATGAATACTACTTAGAGATATTTCTATACAGTTCATCTATGTACCCTAAAGGGGGTGGGAGTATCCATGACCTTGTCTCATTTTTATCAATTTTCTAGTGCACTTCCTCTGGTAACTGAATTGCCAAGGTTGAAAGACTGTACATTAAAATTGGTTGAGAGGAATTAAGTAAAAGAAAACATTTTCCAATGTCATATTACATGTCTATTAATATACTTTCTCAGAGAATGCAACTAGAAAAAGCATAATGCTATTGAATTACAATTGGGAAATCTCAACTTAATAATAAAAGCTCTGAATTCCTCCTGATACCAAGCTTGGAACACAGAAACCTGACTTTCCCTAAAAATACCATGGGAGAGATTCCCCACTACGGGTGCTCCACAGCAAGAAAACTGAGTTATCTGTCAACTAAATGTGAAGAGCTATCAAGTGTTGAAAAAGCATAAGAGAAAGAAAAACTGTTCATAATGTTATGGTCTTAACTGATATCCAGACCTTCAAACACCACCTAAAAGAAGATTAATGCTGGGCAAGCACCTAAGCTTAATATTATTGTTAACTCACATCAACTAAGAACAAATGACTCTCTAGGCCTAAACTGGCATTGACTCTGTTGGGCAAATAAGAGAACATCCCAAATATGAGAGAGTATGAATAATCAGAATATGAACAAATATCCAGTGCAAATATCCAATGCATTGAATTTGTGGACACAAATGTGAACAGCTGCAAGCAAAACAAACTAATCGTACATGTTCTCTGTCAACTAAATGTGACTCGCCCAGATGTGCAAAATAGGCTGCTGACATAACTATAGATTGTTCATCAATAACGTAGTAAAAAATAATAATTAAAAATATTTTAAAACCCTGAAAATTATGTTGTGTCAATAAATCTCAAACTAATTGGCATTGGTACTGACCTATGTTTGGGACAATGGTTCTTGGGCTTTAGGATGTATCAGAATATTCCTGGGCCTACAAATCTGCATTTAGACAATCATTTCAGGTGACTTGGTCAGACATGGTCTAAGGGTCACTCTTGGACAGTTATTGGTCTGGGTGGTCATGTTCAGTTAATTAACACAGCGTTTTTCAATATGAAGGAAATAACTACTCCAAAACTAGGCAAACAATAAAACAAAATGTTTAAAAGCAAAAGAAAAGCCTTCCAATAATGAAGTTGAACTTCGTCTTAAAAAAAAAGGAAAATGAAAACAATTCATTTGGACGAGCACAGATATCAAAATCGACTGCAAAACACTAGGCTGAGAAACAAGTGGAAAACAGTAACTTGATACAATTCACACAATCATCCAAATGAGAAGGAACCCATTATTTGGGCATATTCATGTGAGAAAAAAAAATGGTAGTAAAGACTAAGCTCTGCTCACCCCGCCACCAAAATAAGAGATTCTTAAAGATCTCTCATAAATTATTGCTACAGATTATCTCACACTTTAGACACACTTTCCTGTGTTAAAAAGAAAGTTAAGATATGCCCTACATTCATGGGAAGCCAAACAAAACCATGCTATCCTAGAGACACATCTATAACAACAACAACAAAAAAAACTATGCAACAAGGCTGTCAATAATGATGTTTGAATTCGTTTCTGTACGCCAACACTCATTTTTTTTTTTTTGCTCCATTAAGCTTCATTCATTTTCATTGGTAAGTTTGAGTTCTACTCTTCAGAAAGTTCTAAAGAAATAACTATAGGAAGGACATATGCTGTTACTCAATAAAAAGCCCTTCTATGTTCAAATCCCATAACCAAAATTAATTAATTTGTGCACTATTACCCTTCCAGCTCAAAGACAGGAAGGAAAAACAACAGTGCCTCTGTCTCTAGAATTCGATGGCACCAATTACGGCCCAATCCAATTAAGCAAGTCACACACTCTAAAAGGGCAACCTCATCATTATATTCAGGGCAACCCGATTAGTTTACTACTGCTGCGCTATGAAACACCCCAGGCTTAAAAGCAACTCACTTTTTTGTGTGTGGGGTACAGTACAACCACATGTTCCAGACCTTCATTTTCTCCCCATAAAGGGGCAAAGAGAGGTCTTGTCAGGAACAAATGAGTGTCCACGATGGAACTGGCCCTGAAGAACCAAGTCATTAAGAAAATTCAATAACTATAGACAGATGATCTTGTCACTACATGTGTCTCTTTTACAAGACTGAATTATTTTCTTTTGATATATGGAACTTTTCCCTGAATTATTTGACTTTGTTTTTCCTTTCTCCATCCTGTCCCCTTTCTCATCCTCTAAAGAGTGGAAATCTGGAAATCAGCAAACTGGCTACAAAAGGGGTGGGGGAGGGGTGCGCAGGGGCGGGTGTGGGGAGAGGAAGAAAGGAAAAAAGAAAAAAAAGAATTTATTGCATCAAGAACATGTGTGTTCCTAATCTTGAAGGAGATAAATATTTGGTGGCAAGGAGAGTGGCCACTGGCGCTAAATCTGGTTACCAAGTTCCACAGAGTAAGTTTTCGGAACCTGAACTTCTGACCATGCGCTTACGTCAAGGACCATGGCGCTGTGAAAGATATTAAATTGTTTTACATGGGAAGGTGACTGTTCCTTGGAGTCACTTTGGGAAGCTGTCAAAGTCCTGGGTCCAAGCCCCAATTTCCCCTTCTCTCTGCGAAGAGAGCGGTGTCCCGCATCAAGGAAGGAAAAAATTCCCCTTCCCGTGGACCCCCGCCTCATAGAATTGGTTTTGTATGTGAGTTCGAGCCAACAGGAAAGAGCAGACCCGGGTCCCTACTCAATTCCTATAGAAGCAGAGCTGAGTGCACGGTGCGAATTCCAGCGAGCTGGCTTGCGTTGCCTGCAAAACTTCCTATCCTGCGACCTGGCGAGGACCGTGCGCGCAGCGGGACAACATTTCACCGCCTGTTCCCGCCTGCGGGAGTACCTCCTTCCTGCCAGCCCCTGGGCGCCTTTCCATCCCTACCCCCACCCTTCACCCCCCCGCCCCCTGCGAGCCCGAGGGTGTGTTGGTTGCTCAGGACAAGCTCCAGCCGACCCCCCATCGGAGACTAGAGTCGTGGAAAATGAACTGGGTTCAGGAGACCACCAACTCCCTAGGTAATCTTGCGCCACTCGCTGATCCTCAGTTTCCTCTTTGGTAAATGAAAAAACAAAGTGTCAGATCACTTTCAACCCTCCAGCTCTATGACTCTGAGTTAGACCCGGCCTCCAGGTCCGCATCCCCATCTCTCCGCCCGCACCCGACTTCTCTGCCTTCCTCTAGGGAGCGGGCTCCTTACCCACAGAGGCAGCCCTGGTCTCCACGCAGAGCCACAGAGCGATGGCCAGCAGCGCCTTGCTCCCCATCCCGCACCTCGAGCCGGGCGCAGCGCCCAGAATTTAAGCGCCGGTTCTTTCTCCCCGGGCCCGCCCCGCCAAGAAGGCGCGGAGGTGGAACTCGCGCCGCAGAGCAGGACTCCGGGGAGCGCAGGGTGAGGGTGCCCTGCCTCGGACAGCAGCTGTAGGGGCGTCTGCGGGTGCCGGTAAGTATCCCTGCTGCGGGACAGCTCTGGGCTTTCTGTAGCGCGCCAAGTGATGCCCCGCGCGGGCAGAGGAAACAACCACACACCGCCTGCTCTCTCGGGGTCCGCAGACTCAGAGCAGGGTGGGAGCAGGGACCGAAACTCTAGAGCGCGGGGGCGGGACGATGCGGGGGCGGGTCTGGGGGCGGGGCACCCCGTTACGGCCCGCCTCGCCCCTCAACCGGGTACCCAGCCTGGATCCCGGGCTTCCCACACCCACTACGTCTGCCTGTCTCCCCACTTGGCCTGGGACAGTGCCAGGCCCGGAATCGTCCGGAGAACGTCTAGGGTACAACAGCCCGTTTCTGACTGAAATAAAATGTAGCTTGTAAAGGGTTCTGAGGCACACCAAGGTTCAGTCGATTACTGGTCCCAAGAGATATTGGGGAGCAATACTGTGAGCACAACGAGGGACACTGCACCCTCAGGAGGGGCGCCAAAGTTTGGTCCTCGGCACCACAACAGGCTGAAGTGGGGACAGGTTGAGGATCAGGGGCAGGTTGAAGCAACTAGGCAGAAGTGGATTTTGAGCGGAGAGGAACGCAGGATGGCAAATTGGCAGTGACGCCAACCAGTACGAGTGTTTTGCTTGGCCATACAACTGTAGTTTAAAAACCTGAATCTGAATGCTTTTAGTTGGAATATACTTGCCCAATTCTCCAAAGTTCCCTCTCTTTCCTCTTGTATCTAGCTGCTTCAAGTGTTTTGTTTTGTTTTGTTTTGTTTTGTTACGTTTCTAGCCCCAAAAGGCATTTAAATTTGAGCTCCCTCCACCTCTCAAACTGGCTTTCAGCAAAAACCTACGTCAGGTCTTCAGGGAGCTGGATACCCGCGGTATGAGAGTCACCCATCCATTGAGTGCGGCTGTCCTTGATAAAGGGATTTTATCGGCAGTACTATCCCACAAGGAGACCCTAGTGTGACTCTTCTTGGGCCTTAGGCCAAACCCCTTTTCAAAGCAGAGCTTCCAGCCAAGATACCCTTAGGCTGAAGGTAAGGAGGCCCAGCAGCAGCTTCACTGGAGAGGCAATGAAGCGAAAGCTCCCAGACCCTAGGCACCCAGAACACTCCAACTCTCCACATCTGTAGACTCCTTGTGGCACTGCCAGGGGAACTCGAATTCCTTTCTGACCACATTTGTTCCTTCTTTTATCTCTGGTCTCCTCACGTCTGGGGAGTGCCATCAACTGTCTCCTAACTTCATTTAATAGGGATCTTCCAGATCTCTGTTTTTCCTACTGCCGAGATGCTTCTGAATGACAACTTAAGGACCGTCCTTCAGGGAGATGAAGAGGTAAAATTATTTCTAGTTCTAGTATAAACCCCTCCTTCTAAAATACACTATTAATGTAAAGTGTTACTTTGTTCCATTAATTTTTAAAAATATTTTACTGTATTTACTCTTCTACATTGCCAGATTGACATTTGAAATAACTTACCTCTGAAATATAATCTATGTATACAGTTGAAAATTTTTTTAGTATAAAAAGGTTTAGAATAAAAGCCCTTCCTTTGTCAAAAGCAAGCATTTGTACCGTTCTTCTTTTCCCTAAGCAAATTGTGTACATATATAAGAATAGCAATATCACTCTCCTACTTCCTCAAAGAGTAACCTTAGTATAAAGACTGTTTGAGTGTTGGCCTTTTTTCACTTTAAAATATAACTTGGAGATCATTCTACATCAACCCTCAGGGCTCCATCTTGTTCTTTTTAATAGTGGCATGATGTTCCACTGTATACATGTACTAATATTTAATCTAAGAGTTATTTATTTGTCAGGGGTAGGAGTATCCTAAAAGAAATTCCTTGCTTCCTGCTAGTAAACTTCGCAAAGAAAACAGGATGGGCTCTGGCAAAGCTGGATAAGGGGGAGGGAGATGGAACCTGATTTTGGGAAAGCAATTTTTCTCCATCTCTATCTCCAAACAATTCTTCTCTCTTAGCCTTATTTACAATTTGTGACACTTCCTCTTCCACATCTCACTTAAGAAGATAGTGTCTCCTCTGAATGGAAACCAGAACCTGCAGGCCATGGTAATAACCCCCTTCAGAAGTCTTGGAGGAAATGATGCATCTTTGATGGCCACAAGACAAGAATTTGGCAGGGTCTCAATGAAATCAGTCCACCACATTCCCTCCCACACAGTGCTTAGAAGTGCCTTGTGTTCATGAAAAATGACAGTCTGCTTAAAAAAAAAATCTGTTTCATGTACAATGCCCTTCCATTATCAGTCACCACTGCAAAGGAGTGATTTTGTGAGTTAATTTTGTAATACAGGTGCAACTACCACTTACCTAAATGCCCAGATCTATTCAGTGCATCATAGATGGAATTTAGACACATTTGGGGGTGAAACAGCAAAGAGTTGTGCTACATGCACAGGTTCTGGGGTCACACTTGCTGGGTTTGATCTCAGATCTACCCCTTACTATCCATGTGACCTTGACTAATTTACTAGTTGCATATCTATGAAACACAAAATTTGATAATAGTACCAACTTCGTAGAGTTTTTGAAAGAATTAAATGAAGTATTGCATGTAAGAAACCTAGACTAGGACCTAACACTTGGTAAGCACAGGTGCCTAGCACATAGTAAGCACCTAATATATATTAGGAAGCATTCTGCAAAAGTTATTTATACCACAATGCACCTTTCCTTCATGCTACCAAGATCTAAACTGTAAATAAGGTTCATTCATTCAACAGTAGTTTTTGAGTGCCTACTGTGTGATAGGCACTATACAAAAGGCTAAGGTTAACAGTAGTGAAAATAAAGGCAATAAAATTATAAATTAGCAATCTTGACCATATCTCCACCCAGGGCAAGTTTAATTTAATCACATAATACTCTGTATCTTCAGCTACTTCTTTTGGCTTTGAGTACACAGGATATTCACTATTCATATCACCAAAGCACACCGCATAAATTATACTCTTTGATGACAAAACTGGTTCCATCGCCTCCAGGATTTTGGACTTCATAGCTTAAAAAGTAAATATGAAGACTAGCAAAAGGTTAATAATTGTGGAGGTTGAATAATGAGTCCAAAAGTTTTATTTTGTTATTCTCTCTAACATGTTTAAAATTTTCCATAATAAAAAAATTTACGTCTTAAATAACTATAGTCCAAGTGATACCCAGTCTAGTCTAATACACTGGCTTCACCCCACCCCAATGACCCTGAGACCTTGGTTCACCCAACTTGCCTACCACCCAGAACTTATCAAGCTCATTTAGTGGCTGAGACTTACTGGCAGCTGGCAGGCAGCAGAAGGCCTCAGGGTACCCTGGGACTTTTGCTGAGCTGCTCCAGACCTCGTACTGGTGACAGCCAGCTTTGGTTCACAGTGTGGCCTCTCCCATGTACCTCCAGGTCCAGCACAATCAGTGACAAACTTAGATCACTTTATAGTTCCGACCAGGTGGCCCTGGACTGGTCACAGGCAATAGCTGGCCTCAGCTTGCACCAAAGCCCTTCCCAAGAGGCCCCAGACCCAACACATCCAGTGGCTGGTTTCAGACCACAATGGAGCACCACCTGACTGGCCCCACAAGCAGCACACCAAAAAGGTGGCCTTGGCAGGCACTAGAATCTGCTGGAGCAAATACTGCTCCATGGCATCAGCCCCCACATAGCAGGTCAAACACAGCGGTTATGGCCAGTCCTCACAGCTAGTCAGCCTGAAGGTTAAACCCACCCATTTATCTGTCAATAGCAATCAAGACTCAACTAGAATAGGAGGGCACACACAAAACACACAAAGTATACTCCTGGAGCACCCAGCACAAGTGATCAGGAAAACTGTGCCACTGGGCCCAATAGGACACCTACTACATGAGATCACCCTACCAACTGGAAGATGTAGGATATCTTCCTAATACATAGAAACAAGCACAGGGAGGCAGCCAAAATGAGGAGAAAAATAAACATGTCCAAAATTAAAGAACAGGAGGAGACTGCAGAAAAAGAACTAAATGAAATGGAGACAAGCAATCTGCCAGATATAGAGTTTTAAACAATGGTTGTAAGGATACTTAAGGATCTTAGGAAAAGAATAGATGATCTCGGTGAGAATGTCAACAAAGAGATAGCAAGTATAAAATAGGAATAGGAACCATAAAAAAGAACCAGTCAGAAATGAATACAACTCGAATAAAGAATACACTAGAAGGTATCAACAGCAGATTAGATGAAGCAGATGACTAACTCAGGAAAAACAAAGTAGCAGAAAACATTCAATCAGAAGAGCATAAAGAAAAAAAATCTCCCCCCAATTAAGGATAGTTTAAGGGACCTCTAGAACAACATCAAGAGTACCAACACTCACATCATGGTGGTACCAGAAGGATAAGCTAGAGAGCAAGGGTTTGAAAACCTATTTGAAGAAATAATGACTGAAAACTTCCCTAACCTGGTGAAGGAAACAGATATACAAGTGCAGAAAGTCCCAAACAAACAAACAAACAAAAACCCAAAGAAGCCCACACCAAGACACATCATAATTAAAATGCCAAAGGTTAAAAACAAAGAGAGACTCTTTAAAGCAGCAAGAGAAAAGCAGTTAGTTACCTGCAAAGGAGCTCCCATAGTCTATTGGCTGATTTCTCTACAGAAACTTTGCAGACCAGAAGAGATTGTCGTGAAATATCCAAAGTGATGAAAAGAAGGATTTACAACCTAGATTAGTCTACTTAGCAAGTCTATCATTTAAAACTGAAGGACAGATAGAGTTTCCCAGACAGAAAAAAGCTAAAGGAATTTATCATCACCAAGCCAGTATTACAAGAAATACTAAAAGGATTTTTTAAGAAGAAGAGGGCAGGGAGTGGTGATGGGGAGAACATAAGTATGAATACTAGATTGGTAATAATTATGTATCTATCAACGATCACTATAAATGTAAATAGATTAAATGCTCCAATCAAAAGACATAGGGGGGCTGAATGAATAAGAAAACAAGATTCATATGTATGTTATCTACAAAAGACTCATATCAGATTGAAAGACACACAGAGACTGAAAGTAAAGGGATAAAAAAAGATATTTCATGTAAGTGGAAACTACAGATAAAAGCTAGGCTAGCAATACATATATTAGACAAAATAGACTTTAAAACAAAGACTATAAAAAAGACAAAGAAAGACATTTCATAATGATAAATGGATGACTCTAACAAAAGGATATAATCCTTGTAAACATTTATGAACCAACGTAGGATACTTAAACATATAAAGCAAATATTGACAGACATAAAAGGAGAGACTCACAGTAATAAAGCCATACTAGGGGGTTTTAACATCCCATCAACACTGATGGATGGATCTTCCAGACAAAAACCAACAAGGTAACAGTGGCCTTAAATACCACATGAGAACAGATTAATTTAATTGATATTTTTGGAGCATTTCGCCCCAAAGCAGTAAAATATACATTCTTCTCAAGTGCACGTAGAACATTTTTCAAGAGGACCACATGTTTGTCCACAAAACAAGTCTAAATTAATTTCAGAAGATAGAAATCACATATTTGAGCACTATATATAAAACTAGAAATCAGATACAAAAAACACACACACAAACACATGAAGGTTAAATAATATGTTTATTAACCTACACAATAAATAGGTTAATAATTATATCAAGGAAGAAATCAAAAGATACCTTAAAACAAATGAAAATAAAATACAATGATCAAAATCTATGGGATACAGCAAAAGCAGTCCTAAGAGTAAAATTCATAACAATACAAGCCTACCTCAAGAAATAATAAAAATCTCGAATAAACAATCTAAACTCACACCTAAAGGAACTAGAAAAAGAAACCCAGCAAACTAAGTCCAAAGTGAGTAGAAGGAAGGAAATAATAAGCATCAGAATAGAAATAAATGAAATAGAGTCTTAAAATACAATACAAAATGTCAATGAAACCAAGAGGTATTTCTTTGAAAAGATAAACAAAATTAATGAAACTTTAAATAGACTCATCAAGAAAAAATGAAAGAAGATACAAGTAAAGTAAGAAGTGAAAGAGAAGTGACAACTGACATCACAAAAATACAAAGGATTATAAGACAATACTACAAACAATTATATGCCAAAAAAATCAGACAATCTAGAAGAAATAGATAAATTCCTAGAAATATAGTCTTCCAAGACTGAGTCAAGAGGAGACAGAAAACATAAAAAGATCCAGTACTGCTAATGAAAGAGAATCAGTAATCATAAAGCTTCCAACAAACAAAAGCCTTGGACCAAATGGCCTCACAGGTGCATTTTACCATTCAAAGGAGAATTAACAATTATTCTTCTCAAACAATTATTCTTCTCAAACAATTATTTTTCTCAAATAATTATCCTTCCAAAAAAAAAAAAATTGAAGAGGAGAGAACTCTCCCAAGCTCATTTTATGAAGCCAGCATTATCCTGATTCCAAAATCAGATAATAACATTACAAAAAGGAAAATGGTAGGCCAATATCCTTAATAAACATAGATGCAAAAATCCTCAACAAAATAGAAAATTGAATTCAGCAAGACATTAAAAAGATCATATGCCATGATCAAGTGGGATTTCTGGAATGCAAATTTGGTTCAAAATCTTCTAATTAATTAATGCAATACACCACATTAAAAAATAAAAGATTAAAACAATGTGATTTTATCAATTGATGCAGAAAAAGCATTTGACAAAATCTGTCATCCATTTATGATGAAAACTCTCAGCAAAGTGGGAATAAAGGGAACATACTTCAATATAGTAAAAGCCATGTATGACAAACCCATAGCTAACATATGCAATAGGAAAGAGCTAAAAGCGTTTTCTTTAAGATCAGGAACAAGACAAGAATGTTCACTCTCACCACTTTTATATAACATAGTATTGGAAGTCCTAGCCACAGCAATCGCACAAGAAAAATAAGAAAAGGCATCCAGATTAGAAATGAAGACATAAGACTGTCAATATTTATAGATGACATAATACTACATATAGAGAGAACCCTAAAGATTTCACAAAAAAAAAAAATTGTTAGGACTGATAAAAAAATTCAGTAAAGTAGCAGGTTACAAAATTGATATTCAGAAATTGGTTGCATTTCTATACACCAATAATGAACTATCAAAAAGATGAATCAAGAGAATAATCCTATTTACAATTGCATCAAAAAAAAATAAGAATAAATTTAACCAAAGAGGTAAAAGACCTGAACTTAAAAAATTATGACATTGAAGAAAGAAACAAAAGAAGATACAAATAAATAAAAGCATATACATGCTCATGGATAGAAAGAATTAACATCGTTAAAATGTTCATACTACTCAAAGAAATCTATAAATTCAATGCAATCCCTATCAAAATACCAACGGCATTTTTCATAGAACTAGAATAAATAATCCAAAAATTAATATGGAACTACAAAAAAAACCCAAATAGACAAAACAATTTCGAGAAAGAAGAAAAAATTGAAGTGCTATCACACTACCTAATACCAAACTCTGCTTTAAGGTTACAGTAATCAAAATGTCATGGTTCTGGCTTAAAAACAGACACATAGATCAATGGAGCAGAATAGAAAGCCCAGAAATAAATCCACATCGATATGGTCAATTAATCTATACAAGACTATATAGTAGGGTAAAAAAAAAAAAGTCTATTCAATAAATGATGTTTAAAAATCTGGATAGCTACATGCAAAAAAAAAAAAAATGAAACAAGTCCACCTTCTTACACTATGTACAAGAATAAACTCAAAATGGATTAAAGACTTAAATGTAGGACCCAAAACTATAAAACTCCTGGAAGACAACATAGGCAGTAAACTCTTGGACATTGTTCTTATATTTTTTTGATATATCTCCTTGAGCAAGGGAAACAAAAGAAAAAATAAACAAATAGGACTACATCAAACTGAAAAGGTTTTGCACAGCAAAAGAAACCATCAATAAAATGAAAAGACAACCTACTGATTGAGAGAAGATATATGCCAATGATACATCTGAGAAGGGGTTGATATCCAAAATTCATAAAGAACTTATACAACTGAACACCAAAAAGTGAAAACAAAACCTAAAACAAACAATCCAATTAAAAAATAAGCAGAGGGCCTAAATAGACATTTCTCCAAAGAGAACATAACAGATGGCCAGTAGATATATGAAAAGGTGCTCAATGTCACTCATTATCAGAGAAATGCAAATTAAAACCATAATGAAATAGCATCTCACACCTGTCAGAATGGCTATCATCAATAAACCAAAAAACAAGTGTTGGTGAGGATGTGGAGAAAAAGGAATCCTTGCGCATTATTGGTGAGATTGCAAATTGGTGCAGCCACTATGGAAAAATGTGTAGTTTCCTCAAAAAATTAGAAATAGAATTACCTTATGACCTAGGAATTGCACTTCTAGATATTTATCCAAAGAAATCCAAAACACTAATTCAAAAAAGATAAATGCATCCCTGTGTTCACTGCAGCATTATTTACAATAGCCAAGATATGTAAGCAATCTAAGTGCCCATCAATAGGTAATTGGGGGGGGGGGGGGCGGGAAGAAGTGGAATATTACTCGTCCTTAAAAAAAGAATGAAATCTTAACATTTTTGACAATATGGGTGAACCTAGAGAGTATTATACCAATTGAAATTATTCAGACAAAGAAAGACCAATATCATATTATTTTACTTACGTGTGGAATCTAAAGATCAGTGTAAGCAAACAAACAAAACAGAAACAGACTCATAGACAAAAAAAAAAACTTGTTTAATCTGTTTGCAAATAATTAATGCATAGTTTTCTCACCATCAGTGAGTCTGTTTCTGTTTTGTTTGTTTGCTTACACTGATCTGATACTAATCAAACATTTCACTTTTATAAATAATAATAAAAGAATTAGATTATATGGCCATGTACGTTCTTTGGATTATCTTATTTTAATGTTCACAATAACTCATTGGAGAAGATGTTATAATTGTTCTCATTGTGGGCGGGTGGTGAAATGAGATTTAGAAGGTATAAATTTAACTTTTTCAAAGTCCCACAACTATAAGTAGTGGAATCAAGGTTTAACAGCAGAGAAGTTTTAAATAAATATCCAAAAGAGACTCCTTCCGAACATAGTTTCTTGTCAGGATGGGTCTCTTTTAAAGAATGAGGCTGTGTGCATTGATGCCACTGGCTTCCTCAGTATCCCTATGATAATCACTTCCATCCTCCTAGGTGGTGGAAGGCCAAGAGTCACTCAGGAGAATCACTCTGGGATGAATGCCCAAGGAAGAATGCAGGTAATTAGATCTCCCCTACATCCACCATAGGAACCTGTGGGTTGATTGGATCTTCACCTTCTAACCAACCCCTGAACCACTGATCTTTTCCTCCGAAGAAAACCAGTTGCTCCTATATACAAAATCATTGTGCATTTGGGGAACTTCTTTTCTGCCGTGGATTTATTTTTTTCCCCTGGTGGGGTCTTTTAGTCTCCTAAAAAACTTTTATTCAAACTTCGATACCCAGCTCAAATGCACTTCCCAAGTGATGCATTTTAGTTATTTATTCCGCTGTCTTCTTCAACGGAGACCCTTCTAGAAGAAATTGGCAGAGGTTAAATCTTACCTGAGCAGGTAATTGAGTTTAAAAGAATGGTTGTTAAGTTATAATAAGAATGATGAAATGCACGATGATGATGCTTATTTAATAAAATG
Source organism: Rousettus aegyptiacus (assembly GCF_014176215.1). Classification (NCBI taxonomy): domain Eukaryota; kingdom Metazoa; phylum Chordata; class Mammalia; order Chiroptera; family Pteropodidae; genus Rousettus; species Rousettus aegyptiacus. The sequence goes on along the minus strand of NW_023416285.1, from coordinate 63,826,159 downwards.
TATGTTGTAGACTATAGATTTACCATGATATATTAATTAAAGAGAGCTATTAACAAAGATATTATGAAGTTAAATTATATATTCTAGCTATGTGTCATGTACCTTACATAATCATTCTTAAATTTACACTTAAATAAGTAATATATTTATAAATATATCTAGAACTGCACTGAATTTATACTTTATCCTAGATAAATTGGTATGGGCTATTTTGTTATTCACAGACCTAGGAAATAACTTTCCTTTTCCTATTTACTTACTATACTTATATGATATGACAGATAATATGACAATATAATCATATGTTTATGTGAATGATTCTCCCTCAAAAGCAGGGATTAGGTCAAATTTATTTTGAATTCTCAGTGTTTAATTCGGTCTCTATGCACACTCACTTCTCAATACATTGATGAATTTCAAACAATTTTTGTCATTTTCCTTTCTGCTGCTCTTTGTTTCTCCTTCACATGTCCCCCCAGAATCACATGACTTGTGTATCCATCACAATTATCTTTACAGAGAGCAACTTATTGGAATAAACAGAACTATACAACAGCAATACACACAAACAGAATGAAAGACTTTAATTTATTAAGCAGTGGGTATGGGAGTTTTGGTTTTGATTTTGCATGACAAAAAAAAAGAGCATTTATAAGATTTGCATGTGCTATACAAGAAATGTGTGACCCGAGTTTCACATCTGTGCCTTTTATAGACTATAACCATTTTCCAGTGAATTAATTCCATCTCCCCTCTTAAAAGCTTATCAAGTTTTCCAAGAACCAAATAGTGAAAAAAGAAAAACGCTTTTCTTTTGTTTCTCAGTAAATTGTTGCAAGTCATTTGTCCCTCACAAGAAGAAGGTATTCACTTCCAGTTTAGTTGTATTAGCTTGCAGCACTGTCTACAATATTATAAAATAAAGGTAGTATTTTCCAGTAATGTTGCTTCACTAGCATTAAGAGCTAGTCAATGACAACAGAAAAGTTTTATGTTTTTGTATATAAATTTAGTCTCCAGAGTTTCCAAAACATTGGTGAGTGGTCCCTTGAGGCACAAATAAAAATTCTCTCTGGGAGTGTTTCTGAATGTTCATTTCTAATACTTCATTTGGTGCATATAATAAAACCAAATGAAACAACTCACCAAGGAACACCTCACACAGAAATTTATAAATAAAATGAAAATTACAACTTCAGATCTAACTGATAATCATCCAAAAATTGGTCAGGCTGGTTACAGGCAGATGAAAGCCCAGAAGGGAGTCATTTCATGCATCTGACCACATAATATAAATAGAAGTTCCAGATGTGGAGAAAATGAGTCCAGTAACAAAGCAGCACATCGAAAATATTAGACATTAAAAATGATCTTTGGATTGTATACAAAAACACATTTTTTTTTTATCATATGAAAATCTGACCCTGCTTCTCCCTAAAGCTATTTAGTTGTCTGTTACTTTTACCTTTCCTTTATCAGAAACGTTCTTGAAAGACAAGTCATCCCTCACCTTGTTTCCTCAATTATAATAGCTTCTCCCCAGTCTCGACTCTGCCCAGCATCTCCACAACATCCATCCTAGTTTTGTCCAGAGTCTCACTCAGTGTGTCATTCTGCTATTTTTCTCTCTAATTTTCTCAATTCTGCCCTCAGGCTTTCTTCATACTAGAAAAAAAAATGGCTGTACATCTTCATACCTCACTGCCCACAGAAAGAGTAAATTCTTTGCCAGAAGATCTTTAGAAATAATGAGGAAGACTCTTTGTCTTTAACAAACATCTCTTTGCAACTCATTTGCTCATCCCTATATCAATTCCCAAGAGGTAGTGTCTTAGTCTTTTCAGGCTGTTATAACAGGTTACTACAGACTAGGTGGCTGATAATCAACAGAAATTTATTTCTTACAGTTCTGGAGCCTGGAAGTCTGAGGTTAGAGTGCCAGCATGGTCAGGTTAGGGTTCTCTTCTGCAGACTTCTCATTGTATTCTCACATGGCATAAGGGGCTGGGGAGATCTGTAGGATCTCTTTTATAAGAATTAATCCTATTCGCGAGGTCTTTATCTTCATTATCTAATCACTTCCCAAAACCTCCACCTACCAAGACCATCACCTTGGAAGGTTAAAATTTCAACATATGAATTTGGGGTGGGGGCGGGACACAAACATTCAGATCATAGCAAGAATAATGATGCCAATAGGTTTAAATCAATCAGAATTCTCTTCTGAAATTAGAGTGAAGTTGATAACATCCAAATCACATCATTAAAATGAGAAAGGGACTATTTCTCAAAGAAAAATTGGAAGGTTTTTGTAGAAAGCAAGGGAAAATAGATGTTAAGGAGACAAACAACCAATGACCACTATACTCCCCACACTCCAAGAACTCATTGTTCAATATTTGTTGTAGCATATATGATATCCAGCTTTATATCAGATTTTTGTGGATATGTGTGTCTGTCTTCCTCATTATACCATGAGTTAGAGAGCAGGTTTAGTTTTTATAATTGTTGTTATAATGGAGCAGTGTAGTTTTTATAATTGTTTTCTCTAAACTTCTAATTAATTGGAGACAAGTTTTATCATTCTTCCTCTGAAATACTTTCCCTTCATCCACTGGCATCATAACAATAACTAGCATTTATTAAGTTACCATATGTCAGGCCCTGTTGTAAGCATTTTACATAAGTTGAATCCCTTTATCCTCGTGACCACCCTACAAAGTAGGTACTATAATCATCCCCATTTCATACATGTGGAAATTAAGGCTCAGAGAGGTTAAGTAACTTTCCCAATGCCATGTAGCTTGTAAGTAGTGGAGCCAAGATTTAAGCCAAGGAATAATAAATTTAATGCTACACTCTAAAGCAAACTTAAGTGGTTTATCTCTCAATAAAATACACTTCCTGGTAAAAATAGTCTCTAAAAAGCTACTTTTGCCTTTCAGCTCTCCCATTCACAACATCACTCAATCTTGCCAATTATCCTTTCCTAACATCTGTCCTTTCTAGTTTGTTCTTAAATTAAATCGACCATCCAAGTTCTGACCACTCCTTGGCTAGACTTTAAAATCATGTATTTGAGAATGAATCTCATATCTTTAGCCAAAACTATCCTCTTAGCCTCAATACTCTTCTTCCTGACCTGATCTTCAATATCAAATGTTTAATGTCTTTCAGCTCACAATCATAAGAGAGTGAAACCATGAGGAACTAATGTTGGTCATATTTGGATTTGCTCCTAACAATAATTCTTATGAGACAGTGTGTCAAGTGATTCACTGATGCTGTCCTTCCTGAAATGGATCCTAGACCTGTGGGAGCCCTCAAGAGATTATGCAAACCAGTCTCTTGTCTTCAATCAACAAGTCACTAGCCACTAAAGACAGATCTTGATTATTTGTATCTTAAAAAAAGTATTCAAAAGATTCCCCACAATCACACTTGGCAATACAGAACTTCTAGCATGTGACTGTGGCAGAGTCTTCCCAAAGTGTCAATACCATGAGGTTTGTTCCCACACTCTGTATCCAGAAACTTGCTGTAGTGCCAGAGTTCTGCTCCTTAAGTACAGGTGGCAGATTGCTGAGCAATCTCTATTTATTCAGCAAATTATTAATTTATTTTTAATAGCAAGATAATTATGATATATCTATGCAAGCACCAGAATATTAGACTTTTAAGACATATTACCCATGAACTAGTAATACTGTTCTTGTTTTTCTGAGGATTTGTTAAACATTTATTATTTTATTTACTTATTAGAGAATTGATTTATTAATGTTAAACCAGTGGTTCTCAGTCCTGGCTACACATCAGAATCACTTGGCTCTAAGGAGATTTGATAAAATAGCAGTACCTGGCATCCATCCTATATCCTGGGAGGAAAACCCGACCAACAGATATTTTTGCGTTCTAATGTGATTGTAATCACATTAAACTCTTGTCAAACTCTTGTTCATAAGAATAAACAATATCCTTCCAAAACTTAGAAGTAAAAACATTTATTGTAGCTCTGAGACTATTTTATCTATTGCGTACTAAAGTCACTGTGAGCACTCTAAAGGGTACCAAAAGTATATGAGAAATTTTAAAAGTATAACTCATAATAACAAAATAATTTATTTTTAACAAACTCAAAATTATTTAAAACAGTTCAAATATTTTTCAACCAAAATAAATATATTTAATGTGATTTCATTTTAATGTATTCGCCGTGATTCAGGGTGAATCTTCCAAAAGTAAGAGTACTTAAAATATAAAAAGTCTTTTTAGCATCCTCCATAGTATGAAATGTTGCTATATACTGCTGAAGAAAATGTCAAGGAAGTGAAAGAGTCTGAAGTCAACAGTCTGGTAACAACAATTCACTTCGATAGAAAGATTTTCAGCTTTCCACATCTTAGCCTCAAACAGAAGATGAGCTTCTATGTTTATTAAAGCAATTCTCCCACTTTTCTGAGTTACACTTTTTATGAAATGCTATTCTGAATGAAAGAACTGCTTGAGGGAGGTTGGGAAGACACCAAAATGAGTTTCAAGAAAGATAAATCATTTAAATCAGTTTCTCTTATCTAGAAACACTGCTGAAATCAATGTAGTACCTGATGTTGCCTTTCACCCTTCCTAGCTTATAAAGTAAAAAGCAAAACTCCAGTGATTATTCCTTGGTGAGAAAATATGGATGACTTAAATTTTCTGCAAGAATCATGTAATACTTTTTATACATATATGCAAGGAAGAAAATTCTTGAAGGCTCACGTGAAACTTAAAAATAATTACCCCTGAGGACCAGTGTTAGGATAGGAGAGTAGAAGAAATTTCATTTATTACTCTATGCTTTTATATTTTTGAATAGTTTCACTGATGATTTATAATTTGAAATCATAATTTAAGTTATTATAAACATATGATAATAAATTTTGAATTTTTAGAAAGCTATTAAAAGCCATATTCAACATCTCATTTGCCCAGGTGGGTAAGAGAAGGGGAAGAGCCTCAGAGAAGTCATATGTTATCAATAATTTATTTTAAAAGGTAAAACGTATTAAGCTCCTGGTGTACAAAAGATTTTCTTGTACGTTATCTCATTTCCTCTTCAAAACAATTCTATGAGGCTCAGAAAATTTAAGCATCCTTGACAGCTCATACCACTAGCAAATGAAAGAGCCAGGATTAAATCTACATTATTTTTGGCTTCACAAACCAATGTTCTTACATGGAAAGAGATTAAAATTGTGAGACGATCAGGAAATTTAAACAATAACTGGATATCAGTCCAAGTTGGTACTATTTCTGCTGATGTAATTCTCTTAAAGACTTTGCAGTTCTCCCACAATTCTACTTGAGATTCACTCTATTAGTCAAAATCCACATCTAAAAATCTCTCTGAGGTAAGTATTTCTCTACCTTGTGTTTCTGCTGAGACTGCTGGGGAACAATGGCTTTAAAGTTTCTTAGAAGTCCAATTGTCTACTGAATGAGCTCTGAGGAAATATCTTAGACCTTTCTGCTAGACTTTCTGCCTCCAGTGTCCACACTGGCATTATGGTTTCTCAAATGCCATATGCCTTTACTAGTAAACTTATCGATATTCTTCTATATATATATATGCAGTCTCTCTTACACATGAATATTCTAATGATTTAACAAAAATTCTATGTGGAGAAGTTTTGATATACGGGGTTTGGTTCATATTATTTTACATTTTTATTTTACATTGATCGATTGATTGCATTTTCTAAAATTGATGCCTGTTCAGTTCTTCAACATAGGCCCTTTCTTCATAATAAGATCTTTAATAACCATTCTTATGACTGAAAAGGGGAAAAAATCTTTCAAAATATATTCCATGTAGTTTGTAGGGAGAAGATTCTTTAAATTATATGAGAAATTTTTGTTACCTTATGTGTAAATCCTGACATTATTTTTTTAAAAATCAATTTCCTATTGAGTAAAATCTGTGATATTTAGTTTCAAATGGCCAATATTAAAGACATTTTCCTTTTCCTAGTCTTCTATATTTGTTTGAAAAAACATACTGTGTTGGAGCGGTGAGAGCTTTTGTGCCAGACAAACAAAGATTAGAATCTCAGCTCTGTTACATGGACAATTTTAACCATGCTGAGCCACAACTTTATCTTTTTTATTTTATTTTATTTTTATTTTATTTTACTTTACTTTACTTTGTTTTGTTGTTTTATTGTATTAAGAGCACAATATGAGACCCATCCTCTTAATAGATTATTAAGTATAGAATAAAACATTATTATCTACAGGCACAATATTATACAGTAGATCTCTGGAAATCATTCATTTTGCATAACTGGAATTATATTCTATGAAACATTTAAAGAATTAACACCAATTCTTTCCAAACTCTTCCAAAATTGAATAAAAGGGAACACTTTCATATTTATTTAAAAAGCCAGCATTGCCCTGCTACCAGAGCCAAACAAAGATACCACAAGAAAAGAACACTACAAGCGGCTAATATCCCTGATGAACATTAATGAACAAATCCTCAACAAAATATTAGCAAACCAAATTCAACGGTATCTTAAAAAGATCATATACCATGACCAAGTGGGATTTATCCCTGGTAACTAAGGATGATTCGACATAGAAAAATCAGTTATTATGATACACTATGGGAACAGAATGAAGGATAAATATCACATCATCATCTCTTCAATATTTTTAAGCTCTTATTAACATGCTTCTCAAAGTCCCAACAGCTTCTTCTTACCACTTCATTCAAAAGCCACTCTTACAATTTTAAAATGTTCAAAAAGCACCTCACTTCCAGGTACCAAGACCTGTGTTACTTTTCCATTACTGCATTAAAAGTCACTCCCAAACCTAGTCCTTCAAACAATAAGCACTTACTATCACAGAGTTTTTGTAGTTCATGAGGATGGTTTGGGAATCAGGGGCAGTTTATTGGATTGTTCTCATTCCAGGTCCTCATGAGGTTGTGGTCAAGATGTAGGCCAAGAATTTGTGTGAAGGTCTTATTGGAGCTGAAGAACTTATTCTCATGTGACTCCCTCATATGACTTTTGACAGAAGGATTCAGATTCTTGCTGAATGTTGAGAGTCTCCACAGGACTACTCAAGTATCCTCATGACAGGGAAGTTGGCTTCCCTAGAACAAGCGACCCAGGATAGCAAGGTAGAAGCCAAAATGTGTTTTATGATCTAGAATTAGAAGTCCTACACTATTAGGTCTACAACATCCTGTTCGTTACACAGTTCAGACAAATTCACTGTGGGAGGACATTAATATGAGGGCTCGAGCACCAGAAAACAGGGGCCACTGGGGATCATCATGGATTCAACTATTATTTCTCTCATTAGTATTTTATAGTCTTCAGCATCCATATCTTGACCTTATGTAAGCAGATTTATTCCAAAGTAGCTCATGTTTTTTGAAAACATTGTAAATGGTACTATTTTTAAGTTTTATTTTCCAATTGTTTTGTGCCACTACATAAAAATACAATTATTTTTATATTGTCCTTATAGTCCTTGCCCTTGCAAAACTCACATATTAGTTCTAGTAGGTTTTTCATAAATTCTTTGGGACTTTCTATGTAGATAGCCATGTTTCTGTAAATAAACAGTTTTATTTCTTCCTTTCCAATCTGTTGCTTTTATTCATTGGCTTATTATATAGGCTAGGATCTCCAATATAGTGTCAAATAGAAGTGATGAGAGTCTTATATCCATGCTTGAGAAGAAAGCATTTAGTCTTGTATAATGAAATGTAACAAGTTTTTCACAGATTTATTCTATTGGGCTGAGGAAGTCCACTTCTAGTCTTAATTTATTGGAAGTAATTATGAATGGATGTTGAATTTGTTAAATGTTTTTTTTTTCTTAATCTATTGAGATAAACCTATAGTAGTTCAGACAAATTGCGTGGATTAATTTTGATTGTTGAACTAACCTTGCATTCCTGGAGTTAAACTCCACTTGGATATGCTGTTTTAACTTCTTTATATATGGTTAGATTTAATCTGATAATATTTTGCTAAAGATCTTTGAATCCATGTTCATCAGAGACATTGGTTCATAGTTTACTTTCCTTGTATATTTTTCTCCGGTTTGTTATCATGGTACCATTAGCTTCATAACATTAGTCAGGAGGTGTTCCTTTCTCTTATTTTTCTGGGCCATATATATTTAAAGGTGAAGTAATATTATTATCTTGAATTTGCTTTAAAATAATTTGCAGTAGGTTTAGGGTAAAGCCCAAGAATCTGCATTTATAACAATTTTTCAAGTGATGACAATATTGGCCCAGCAACCACAAGAAAACTTCTGCTATAATATAAATAAAGCCTCAGATTTCAGAAATTTCAAATTTTTCACAATTTAAACCCTTGATTCAAGCCAAATAGAATATTCTTTAGTTCACAAGCTACATTGACTCTAAATTCTGTTTAATTCATTTTGGCAAACTTGTTTAGACACCTACTATGTACCAGGCTCTCTGCTGGCTTCTGAAGGTACAAAGATACATATTAATGCACTGTTCCTGCCACTGAAGATTTTATAGTCTGACCTTTTTACTTTTTGTCCTATTCAGTAATTTTAGAAAGCATTTTGTTCAATTCTAAACTATTTCATTTGTAATGGGTTATTTTTAACTTTGCTTCTGTACAAATTAACAGTTGAGTTCATCTTGTAATATAAAATATTTTCTACATCTTGGTCCAAATATTCCCAAGTTTCCTTCATAAGGGACCTTAGAAATCATCTCAATCATCTACCCACTCCCATTTTATAGTGAAGAAACAATCCCAGGAAAATGATGCAACTTCTCCAGGGTCATTAAGCTAGTAAGTGGCAGGGTTGCAACTAAATACAACTCATAATGCAGTACTTTTTCCATGACATCAGGCCTCACGATTTAAATTCCAACACCAAGGAAAATTATGGATTCCCATATCTAAGGAATATTCTACAAATTTCAGTGGAATTTCACAATCAAATTAAGTTATGGAACACCTTTGTGATTTAAAGGAGAAAGGCAGAGAGAGAAATATGAAGGGTGGGGTAAAAGTTGTGGTACCATAGTAAAAGTATTAGTGATTGTAGTAAAGTAGTAGCAATAATAGATAACTTCTTATGTGCTATATACTGTGACTTTCTTAGAACATTCCCTCTTCTCAATAACCCTATGAGATGTGTACATTTTTAAACCCATTTTTCAGATGCAGAAACTGAAGCATGAAGAAGTTTAGTAATTTTCCCAAAGAGACAAGGTTTTTGCACTAAATTCCATCTAATAGCTTTGGGTAAAATTAATCCCCCAAAGGCAACAAAATTCTGCTAGGAGGGAGATATAAATAATATTTAATTTTTGTGTAGAGTCACATAATTCTTCTAAGCCCCCCCCCCCCCCAAAAAAAAGCCTTTTCAGAGAGCTTCACGAATTCAATGTGATAGTTGAAATCACAAGGAAATGTAAAAGTCTTTCTTTTAAGTCTGTTAAAACAGATTTAACAGCTCTGTTCATCTGAACCGGTCAGATATTAAATAAAAAGTTTTCTTTCAGAAATTGGGATTCATAAAGAGGTCAACAGGTTTCATTGAAGTGGAGCATGCACCAGGTACACACACAGACACAAACACGTACAAACACACACACCCTCATTCAATTTCATATATAAACAAACATTACCTATACCCTTGGGAATTATTTTTCACTATATTTAAGCCAAACTGGTTTTGCTTGGCAGACTGCAGTCCCTACAGGTGGTACCTATTCTCTGTGAAGTGTTTCCTTTTCCCAGAACTGAGACATTGGCACTACGTACCTCCTTACCGTTCTCAACATCTGTTTCTACTTATGTGCCAGCTAAGGCCACCTGACCCATAAAGGGAAACAAAACAAAGGTTCATGGTCATTGTCTACCAAAAAGTCTTGTTTTGGTCCACCCAGACCCTGGAAACACAGATTGGGAAACTCAAATGGGGTGCCAAGCATTGGTCTACCTTAGGAAGGAGCTGTGGAAAAAATATGTCCCTTATTCATCTGTTGGTGTTGAATAGAATATAGGACAATAGAGTCTAAAGAAATCAATTAAAAAGTGACTAAGCATAGAGCCAGAGGGAAGATAGAATAATCAGAGGGATCATTTCATAAACTATATAAATGTCTAACCAATGTACTGTATACTTTAAACTAATAATATTTTTTAAAGTGTCTAAGTAAATACTATTTCCAAAGCATTGTATACTGCTGCAGATGTACTACAAAGGATATAGATATAGAGCGGTATAAGTCTTGCCATAAAGAGGTTTATGAGATTAGCAAGTCAGAATTCATACATTAGAAAATAAATATGCAAGGCAAAATATACAGCATGTCAGATTTACAGGATAAGCAGTAAAGTAAGCAGTAAAGTAGGCATTCCTTAGAAAAAGCAAATTTCAAGGGCTGAGATAATAGGAAAACCTCACTGGTGGTGAGACTTAAAGAAGAAAAAGTTAACTTCTTTTGTGACAAATGAAATCACTATCTTTTATATAGTATACCAGGATGAAAATTACCAAGTCACATCTCTCCTAAGAGATGAACTTCATGACATCTAAAAAAACTCCTTTCCATAATTCCTAAATATAATCTTTTCTGCTTATTTTCATATAGTCAGTTTTCAATTATGTGTAGTAATTGAAGAAAGAGACCAAAGAGGATAAATCTAGGGAGATGTCATACCCTAATTTTTGCGTTCAGACTCCATTTCCAGTTTTCAAAACTTTTACTGGAGTTAGTAACAAATACCAAAATGTAGTGGGTTGAAGGTATATATGCACAAGTCTACAAAGTTGCCTCTAATAACAATATTTATTACAATATTATGAGATTAAAAAGTACTTAATGGAAATAGCTTTAATATCTATCAATAGGGAAGAGTTAAATATACTTCTAATGGAAAAAAGCAAACTGCCAAAAAGGTTTTTCTTGTATGACCCCATTTAATTAAAAAAGAAAAGGGTGTTTGAACCTCATAAATGCACCTCATGCACAAACTAATTACAGAAGGCAATGCGAAAAACTGTTAAGAATGTAGATGTAGATGAGATTGGCAGCTGACTTTCATTTTTATTTAATTATTCTCTGTGCTGATGAATATTTTTAACAATATATTACATTTATAGTTTTTAAAATGATTTCATTAACATACATACATGTATATACATAATATTAACTTTTTTGCTTTTCAGATACTTTGTTTAAGAAGTGACTTGGAGATACCCACTCAAAGTGAGGTAGAATATTAACAAAAGGGCTACAGAAATCAACCATTAGACATGAAGAATAGTAATTACATACATTTTTTATTTTATTTAAGAGTATTGATCATTGCCTCACATAAAATCAAATTTTCCTCAAGCAATAGATGGATGAATATTTTGACTTTTTGGTGCTAATAAATTGTTCAAAGCTCCAGAAGCTTTAATTTCAAAACTGAAATAACACATGGAATTGATCACAAAGTGTGAGAGGCTAAAGGCTTATGAAGTGGAGAATATGTTGATATGATGTTCTATTGGCTGATGGCGTTCTGTGATAGCTGCCATTAGCAAGACTGAGGAGTTCTAGATGTACATGTAACTTTGCTTCTCTGTTGTCTGCTGGAGGCCCAGGCAGAGCAGCCAGATGGCCATAAACTCTGGGATCTAGAGTGAGTGGAAGAGGCTCAGCCTGTTCTGCTGATGCACCAGTTTAGGGAGTTAGTTGACGCAGCCCTTTGTTTTCCGCTTGGCTTGAAAAAACTCAGGAAAAGTAGTTTAGACTCAGTACTTTCTCTGGTCTCCTCAGGGTCCACATGTTTCCTGACCCTTGACCTCTTTTTTTTTTTTTTTTTGTCCAGGGGCAATCACCTGCACATGAGCTTAGCTGACAATGACTTCCTGCCCAACTCTTATGTCCTGGACCCATAGTTGTACCTCATCAGTCTATCCAGAAATTCTGCATATGATCCACTTCCTGTCCACTGTTGTCTGACCACACCATTTTTTAACCATACCGTCAAAATGGTATTCTTGTTTAACAACAGCAGAAATCTTTAAAATGAAAGTGTTGGAGTAAGCATTTGTAAAAACCAACTAATTCACACAGTTAAACATTACCCCAAGGAAATTAGTTGTACTTCCATAATTTTTAAAGGGAATATAATGGTCAAACCTTTAAGTCTGATGTTTGAAACATCTGCTCAATACTGGATATTCAGTCCTTTCTTTCTTTCTAGATAAATATATACAAATTTGGAGAGTTCTGTATACAGAAATGGGTCAGCACCCTGTGTCCATTGGTCTGGTCACAGCTGACAGGAAGTAAAACATGTGTTATAAAAGATACAATCCCAAATCTTAATACAGTGAAAAGAGCATTGAACTGAGAGTCAGAAAACTTGATTTCAATGCCAATTTTGCCATTGACATAATCAGGACCTGTTTCTTCATTAGTAAAATAAAGAAGAGGATCATTAAGTTCTTTTCCTTGTCATGAATGTTTGATTCCGTGGACCAATGGCCAGCTAGGGGATCAATTATACCTGGTTGTGTTTTCTACCTCATTCATAGACCTACAATTAGGCTATCACACAAAGGTCCTGGAATGAGGTAAATCTTCCTCACATTGGTAAAGAATCAGAACATGTTGATTGTGCTACTCTCTGAAAAACTTAGTGTATTTTCAGAAATTATATTATACTTCAGTGATGTAAATGGGAAACTGGATTTAATTTTCTCTATGGCAACCTGAGAAACTTAGTGAGGCAGATAAAAAAGATAGATAGATGATGATGATGATGATGATGATGATGATAGGTAGGTAAATAGATAAATAGATAGTTGGATAATAGATTATAAATAGATGATAGATGGTTGATAGACAGACAGACATGCAGGCAGACAGACAGATATAGATGATAGGCAGGTGGGTAATGGATAGATGAATTGATGGATACATGGATAGATGGGTAGCTAGATAGCATTGAGATTCCAAGCATGGTCTCTAGAATCAGACTATTTTGGTTCAGATTACAGCATCACAACTTTCTGGCTGTATCACCTCAAACAAATTACTCTACCCCTTTGTGACTCAGTTAACTTACTGGCGAAATTCAGATAATAATAATAATAATGATAATAATAATAATACTTACCGCAATAAGGTGGTTGTCAGAATTAAGGAAGATTATTCATGTGAAGCTTTTATTATAGTACCAGACATATAATAAGTATTCCATAAATGTTAACAATTATAATTATTACTTAGGAAATAGTATGTATGCTACTCCATCATTACTCTGATCACCAATCCCCCTGCCTCACACACGGCTAGAAGTTTGGTGTTGCCTATTATACACACACACACACATTTAGTATTATTACTTCCATAAGTGGGTTGTACAAAATAAATTGTTTTGAGACTTGACTTTTTTGCTTATAGAGCAATATGCCTTATATAGCATTCCATATGAGATATTTACATTATCAATACACCAAAATATATTAATTTATGTTCCTACTGATGGACATTTAGGCAGTCTCAGAGTTTTCAATGGGCATCTTTTAGTATTTCTTTTTTCTCATGTGTGACTGTTTCTGTAAGACAGATTCCTATCTTGCTGAGTCACAAGGTAGGTGCATTGGAATGTCTTATATCATCCCATAAAAGGACTTTATCAATTTATACTCCCATCAACAATTTGTAAGCTTGTCTGGTTTTCCACACCTTTACCAACATTGGATATCTTTAATATTTTAAAAGCTGCCAATATGATGGGCAAATTATGGCATTTAAAAAAATTTACAAGTCCCTGATTAGTTTTGAGATTGAGCAGGCTTTGTGTAAACCCTTACTCTAGTTTACCTTTTCTGCTAAATATTTACCTGAAAACTTAACCAGTAAGTGTGAACGCGGCACTGCGCAATATCCAGCTGGTCAGTTGATCACATTTTAGGTAACCATTTTCTAAATGTTAACATGTTAACACCAGGGAAGGATGAATAAGAGAAGAGTAGTTTTCTGTTAAGTCGTTAAATCCTTGTTCCTGTCATTTTTTGTTTTTGTGTTCTATCGTTTGACTTGGAAATCCAAATTCTAAATTAGTACTATTGTACTAATACCATCTTATGACCAATTTGCTAAGTTACATAGAAAAAAAAAACAATAAAATAAATGTTCCTATTGTTATCATTGGTGTGATCTAAATTCGTCCTTGCCCTGGTAGCACTGAGGGCTCCTCAGTGCTTTTCGCAGATACAGTTAAGATACAGGTCAGCGAGATTTAGCAAAAGACTTACTAAAGTATACTTCAAGAGGGAAGCGAGTGATGTAACTATGCAGAAACAAAAGGTATGATTACAGTACCTTCAAGGCAGAAGAAGATGGCGGTCTCCACAGGTGGATTTCTTGGCCTGGCTGTTGGCTTTCCCCCTCTGACTTGGTTCCGACCTTCTGCCTGCTGCTGGCAGCCACGTGCTCACTATGTAGGTTAAGCCCGAATGCGCCTTCTCAGAACCCAGACTCCTTGCTGAGCAAGCTCGTCACTGGGGATGATCTGGGTGTGACCCCCATGAGGGCCTGGGCAGCCAGCAGGGTGGGTGGGTCGTGCTCTAGCTCCTGGGCTGGGGACTGGGTGACGCCGGCGCTTACGCAGGGTAGTGTGCGTGCCTGTCCCAGTGTTGAGCAGAAGGCTGTATTGAAGGGAAGAGAGAATCCCGTAGTGGGTGGTGTCAACCTTGGGCACCCAGGGGTTGGGGGTCGGGTTACGGAGTTTTCTGGGTGTAGTTGGGGGTGGGGGAGCGGTCCCTTTCTGGACTCTTCTTGACTTGGGGGGAGGAGCAGGGGGAGAAGAGGGTTGTTGCTTTTAGTAATAAAAAGAGTGGGGAGATGGCCATTCTTACCTGATTGAAGATGTGTTATCTTTTGTTTAAGTGAAAAACTGCACTGCGAACAATAAACATCAAAATAAGATGAAAGCTAAAAAATAAACAAATAAACAAACAAATATATATATAATAAAGTATGCTGTGAGGAAGGGGCAGGTTACAGTGAAGAGGGCTATAATACCCTGGATGTCAGGAGTTCCACATTTTATTAAGGCTGTAAGGAGAGGTTACGAGGCTGGTGCTAGATGATTGTCATGTGAGGGCTTTTAATTGACATTTGGCTGTTAAATAAGCCTTTGCTTACTGCACATGAGGTTGCCCAGAATTCAGTCTGCTATAATTAGATTCATGAATTTCTGAGCATAAGTATGATATTATAATGATAGTATAATGAAGCTAGATCATGGGGAGGTTAGTGTAGGACTGATTGCACACATGTTTGCAGCCATATTAAACTGGCTACTAGTTTCTGGCTCTTCACTTTTTTGAACCTCAGGATGTAGGGGTAATTTATAACCATAAATGGGGTTCTAGTCTTTGGGAGAGCCTTCATTCTTTTGTTCCCCCATCACTCATTTCTACCTAACTACCTAACACTATCATAGCAAATTTCCTTAAAAATCTTAACGTTAATACTCACTGCTGATGGGAACATGGAGGAAAGGGGTATTCACAAACAGTGTTGGTAAAAGTTCATGTGCTGCAGTCCTTAGGAAAAACAATGTGTTTAAGCATATATTAAAATTGAAAGTATGTATACTCTTTGCCCCAGAATTTAATTTCTTGGAATCTAACTATAGAAATAATAGCATTAATATAAAGTATTATGTATATTAGGACAATGCACAGTCTTCAGGGTGAATATAAATCTTCTGGGGATCTTGTTAAAACGCAAGTTCTATTTCAGTAGGTCAGAGCTAGAACTTGAGAGTCTTTGTATCTATAAAGCTTCACACAATCCCAAAGCTTCTGTCTCATGGACCACACCTAAGTAGCAAGGATGTTTATTGTAGTATTGTCCATTAAAAATTAAGTAACAATCCAGAAACGATGAATGAACATTCATTAATAGGCCCAATAAGTTATAAAATATCCACATCACTGAGAATTATGCAGGCATTTAAAATAATTTCACAAGCAACATATAGAAAAATTATATAACATGATCACATTTTTGTAAAATAGTGACAAAAATTCCATTTGTGTGAGTGTGTGAAAATATTATCATAGAGAAAATATAAGAGAATAGTTTTTAGGTTGTTAGTATTAATTACCTTGTGGAGGGAATGAAGGTAATATGAGAGGGAGAAAGAACATAGGCACAAAAAAGGGAAAGGAAAATCCAAAGTTTATACTAAAAATATCATGTTTGTAACTATACAAATGGAATTAATGTATATGTATGAGTACACATATAAATTTAAAATGTTTAAAATATCAGAATCTACATTTTTATCTCCCACTAATTGGCTTTTTAATTTTGGTTATACTTACCTCACCTGGAACAGTCATTAGAGATAAGTTAAACATCTCTAATAATTTCCACAGTTCCATCTAGTTCTAACTTTCTATGATGACAGCCACTTTGTAAAACAGTTCAAAAGGCTAAGCATAAAGGTGCTACATGACTCAGCAATTTCACTCCAAGGTATTCCCAAAAGAAATAAAAACACATATTCACACAAAAACTTGTACAAAAATGTTAATAGCAGCATCATTCATAATTTCCCCAAAGTGGAAGCATCCCAAATGCTGATTAACTGATGAATGGATAAATAAAGTGGTATATCCATACAATGAAATATCATTCAGCAATAAGAAGGAATGAAGTACTGACATGTGTGCAGGCGCAAACCTTAAAAATATTATGTTAAGTGAAAGAAGCCAGTCACAAAAGACCACATGTTGTATGATTCCATTTATATGAAATGTTCCCAATAGGCAAATATGTAGAGACAGAAAGTAAATTAATGCCTGCCTAGGTCTAGGGGGTAGGGGATGAGAAGGCTGTGGGGTAGGATGATAACTAAAGGGTACAGATTTCTTTTAAGGGAGAAACAAATGTTCTAAAGTTGATTGCAGTAGTCTGTGGCCATGCTACCCTGAACAAGCCCTATCCTGTCTGATGTCAGAAGCTAAGCAGGGTCTGGCCTGGTCAGTATTTAGATGGGAGACCACTAAGGAAGACCAGGTGCTGTAAATGTAAAAAATAAGGGATTGTAAATTGACAAGGTCCTTGCAATCTGTGAGGTTAATTTAAGGGTTGCCTCACAGAAGGAAGGAAGAAAGAAAGAAAGTTAGCAGATTGTGGTAATAGCTACATATATGTATGAATATACTAAAAATAAATTTTATAATGTGAAAGAACAAGTAACTCCTTTTATTTATTGAGATTTTTTATTTCTAATATTGGACTTTAGAATTTTTCAACTAGGAAAGTAAAACTCCTAACTTCTACTTTTCTAGGAATTTTTACTCACTTTTAATACAGCTTCTTGTGCTCATACCAATCTAAAAAAAAAGTATATAATGATTCCACTCTAAATTAATGCTCACTAACTGTAGATAGACCCAAGCAATCCGACTATTTTTCTTTCTCATTCTCCAAGAAACCTTCCTCAAGCCTTCTTCACTTCTTTCAATCCCTTTCCTCCAACATTATGGAAAAAGGAAAAGCCATCAGTTGGAATGCCTCATTCCCTACTATCTATCATGTCAGCTTACCTATAGCTGTCCCCGTCCTATTTTTGTTTCTTCTAATTTAAAAATAATCCCATCTTCTGTGCTTTGGAACCCATCCTCTGCCACCTTCTTAGGACACTAACACTAACAATAATTCTTTTTTTACTCCTACAGGTGTTTCAATGCCCACGCTTCATTGGCAGTCTGCCTCGCCCCTGGAGTCAATAAAGTTTATGATGCATGCCTTATGTTAAAAGTGTGGTGTATATCTGTCATACTTTTTACATTTATATAATATAAACATACCATATTTAAAGCTCTTAACATTGTGTTTTACAAAATAGAAGGGATCATAAAGTTAAGATGTTCTTTCTAGTAGGTATATGATAGTCTATTATATGAATGTGTTATAATTTATTTATTCCTTGATAGGTATTTGGGCTGTCTACAGCACATTGGTAAATAATTCTGCAATAAATATCCTTGTAAGTAAATCTCTATGTCTGGTGCTTTTATTTCTTCAGGCTAAATTCATGGACATGGACTTCTAGGTCAAAGCCTATGTCAATTTAAATTGTAATGGATACAGATATGATTTAGCAATTCCCAGAAAGTTTCAGCAATTCATCACCCAACAATATGAGTATCTTTCCCCCTAGTTCTGGCCTATGTTGTATGTTATCAATATTTTAAACTTTGACCAATCTAATGAGCAAAAAAAAAAAAATTAGTTATTTCATCGTTATTTGCATTTTCTAAGTATTAGCTAGAGAAGTTAAAAACATAGATCTATGGCAAGATAATATCTTAAAATGTTAACCTACAGATTTCCATGTCCTCTCACCGAAACTTTTGAATTCCGATGGCTATTTTTCTATCACCCCAACCTCAGCCTCATTCTAAACGGAAACAAAGACTCAAAGAAGCCTCAGGCCTAAATGAAGAATAGGAAGACTTTTCCCAAAGACTAAATAGGACTGTGACTAGAAGAAGAAAGAAATGGAAATTGGAGGCAGAAGACCCATCCCAACTCGGTACAGAAAGGGATGGAAAGACTAGGATCCAGTTCACAAATCGGAAAGAAGAAAATCTTCTGTATCTTCTGCCAAGACCAGGAAACAGAACAGAACAAAATCATTTCCAGGTAGTTCTCAGGTGTGCACTTTCAATGTCTCACACCCCAGGCACTGACAAACTTCTGTCAAACAGTCCTGGACCCTCTGAACAAAGAATAAGGATATTAAACATCTTGAAAAATTATAGGGATGGTGTCAGAAAGTTGGGAGGGGCTGAAGAACTTAAAAGAACACCTTAGTTCTCTGACAAAAGTAAAACCAAACAGAAGAATTGGGAGTTTCCCTAAAAGCCTATTAACAACATATACATTGCCACTGTTATATATTTATTGGCCGTTCACATTTTATCTTCTGTGAATTGCCATTTCATATTAATTATTCATTTTTCATTGGACTTATTAATGTTGTTTTACAGAAGTTCATTGTAGAGTACAAATGCAAACTCTTATGTCAAATGGGTTGCAAATATATTTCCTATTGGTTAATCATTGGACTTTTTTGTTAAGGGCACCATTTCTAGATAAGAAATCAGTTTGGGGCTGAGTTTAGGGGGAAAGACACTCTGAGCAACATAGACCTATATTGGTGATAGGTGGAGGGAGAAGAAACACATTACAGGAAATGTTAATGTGCAGAAGAGCATAGGGTAGAACACAACACAGAAAGGTGTGTCCAGTCCAGTGAGGAAGCTCTCTACCTTGCTCCCAGGGGCTAATCAGTGGACATTTGATTTTGCTTATGGTATCCTGTGAGCAGAAGTTGTTGCTATTGTTGTTTATGTTGTCAGATCAATTTTTTTTCTTCTGTAATTTCTGTCTTAAGAAAATCTCTCTAATTTCAAGATTGTATAACCATTCTTCTGGATTGTCTTCTTATAGTGCAATAATGTTATAAAAATGATATTTATACATTTGGATTTTTAATATAACTGGAATTTAAGTTTTTATATAGCATAAACCAGGTAACGATCTAATTTTATTGCCCGGGTTCAAATCCTGACTCCACCACTTATTATTATTAGCTGTGTGACTTTGGACAAGTTACTAAACCTCCCTGAGTTTCAGTTTTTTTCAAATGAGGATAATAATAGTTTCTATCTCAAAGAGTTATTATGAGGATTGAGTTAATACCTGAAAACTTCTAGAAAAGTATGTGGCACATGGTAAATACCCAGTAAATGCTAGCTGTTAATTGACCTAATTGAAAAGGCCTGCACCATTTATTAAACAATTTTTCCAATCAAAAATGCCCATTTTAGCAATATAAAGTCAGTATATATATTTGGATCTGTTCTAGACTCTCTCATGTTCCATTGATCCATATATGGATACTATATTGATTTATTATTAACTTTATAGCAAATTTTAAAATCTGATGGGGCAAGTCCCTATTCCTAATCTCTTTTTTAAAAATTTTCTTGGCAATTTCCCATTGTATTCATCTATATAAACTTCAAAATAATCTTGACTCAATATTTATCAATATAAATTTTAAGTAATTTTAAAATAATTATGGATGGAGGAATGGAACTAAGACACCAGCTCCACCCTGTCCAGAGGTAACTAGTACCAAACTAATATGAAACTAGTATCAAAATTGGAGGTCAAATCTATTGTGATCTACTCGAAGGCACTCACAACTTTTTGCATGAGGATGCAAACTCCAGAAGCTGTTGGGTGGGTGAGGAGCTATCCCATTCATTCATTCATTTAAACAAATTTCACTATTTCACTATGCATTGCTTCATTATGAAAATCTAAAAGCTTACATCTGCAAGAGGACATACAGGCAGAACAAGTCACTGAAAGGTGACTACTGCACCAAATTGTCCTTAATATGGAGAAGTGTTAGCTTCTCCCAACACTCCACTCATGGGGCACAACATAAGGATTCTTGCATGTTTTACTTTAAACTGTGTTTGACATGTATGCTTTCTAGGATAAAATAGTCTATCTGCATTTGCAAAATCATTTCCTGTCATTCCAAGATCAAGCACCATCTTGACTGTAAACATGTACTCTTCTGTCTACCCGAGCAGCATATAGGGCACCAATTCAGGTTTCCCTTCCGATCGTGACCAGGAAAAGGCTCAATAAATATTTCAAACATAAAAGGATTGTTATAACAAAGGGGTCTTAAAAATCCTCCTGAGTTATCTGAACAGCTTTCCGTTTCATTTTGTTTTTACCTCTACACTCCAAATAGAAATAATTTTTTTAACTCAGGATGAAACAAAAGTTTATGCATAGATGGGCTGAGATCAGAAAAGAAAATGAATAACAGCAACAACAACAACAATGACAAGTGAGAAATCAAAAATGAAGATATAGATATTAAAAGGGAGAGAAACTATCTCAGGAAAACAATCTGACCACAGGCCAGCCTCGGTAATCCCCATTCAGGGTGCACCTCCAGATAGTAAGCAATTCCTGCCTCAGCGACAACTCCATGTATTTGGGTTATAAACACAAACTTATCAGAGCATGTATTGCACACACCTTACTGTGACATGTCAAATGGTGCCTGGCTTCTAAGATAAGGTTTATGGAGAGTGAAGAGGAAGGGACAAGAGACTCAGAAAAAAGAAAACGCTTCTCTTAATCCTTTGATGTGACTAAAGTGATTAGTGATGAAAGAAGCATAATTCTTACTCTCCCCTCACCTCTTCCATATACTGAAAACAGAGGCTAAATATCATCCAAGATGGCTCTCTTTAAGGAGATGATTTTCTGTGTCTCTAACCAAAGCAAATGACAGTAGGTATGTTCCTGGGCATATCTGCAAGGCATTTCTTCAGCTTTATTTCTTCAGTCACTCACATTGAGTGTCATTCGGAACTATCTCTAAGAGACTCTATTATAGAGATTAAAGAAATGATAAGCCCCTGGAAATTGTTACAGAAGTCTGACAGCCAAGGTAATTTACAAGAGGTTTAAATTTGCAAGGAGGATAAATTGACAATGAGGTATTTAGCTTAATTAAGGATAACAGTGTCTGGCCCAATAGAAACAAATTACAGTACAACAAAAGTATCTGGATATTATGCAATAACTTCAGGCTCAGTTCTGTGAAAGACAGTGGATGGAGAGGCATAAGAATGAGCCTCACAACCTCACCCCTCTAAAGACTGTCTTTCTTGTTAGAATTCTACTTAGGCAATAAATTAAAGAAATAGAAGGCAGTATATAATTACACTATTAAAACTATGCAGAGATAATACATGCAATTGGACTTCCAATAAGGGAAAAAATAATTCTTTGGATTCAATTGTAATGAGATTATAATGTGGAACTCAAGCTACAGGGTCAGTTCTTTAAGTTATAAATTATTCTAGTTATAGTATACTTCTTTTTCTTGAAATACAATGTTGGGCTTTTTTTCCTCCTCCAAACTCACTTATATAGTTGTTTGGGGAAGAATTTTTCTCTCTTTAGAATTCTTAAATTTATGTACATACTTAATCTATTTAACTTTATTCAACCATTTGAAAATAATCTGACCTGAAATAAAGCAAATAAGATTATATTTCTCCCCCCCCCAAATAGTTTGCTTAAACTATGAAACCTCACATTAAACCATTTAATAGTGTTTAATTACAATTCTAAGTAAAAATGAATTTGATGTAGGAAATAATACAGAAACAAAGCCAATTATTCATCATAACACAAATGTTTTCTATAGTTAAAAAAAAAGGGAGGGAGGTAACAAGCAATCATGGAGAAAATTAAGTAGATAGTAGAAGACAGTGTCAGTAGTAGATCCTCAAGCCTCCCAAAGGCCATCGACAAAATCACGTAAGAGTTTCAAGTTATTCAGACAAGCAGTCCACACTGATCAAATCATACAGACAACTCCTTACAACAGGAGTCATTCAATAAATAGCAAATTAAGCTAAATATTCAACTTTCCATTTTAAGTAGTTATACCCTAAATCATGATATAAATTGGCACATGGAAGAATAATTTTTAAATTCATTTTACAACAGCTCAAGTTTAAACAATATTTGATCGTTCATAAAGAACTTTCACTCAAAGAAATTGTTTTATTGCCTCCAAACAAAACTCTTGGAGGTAGCTAAGATGTTAGTGTAATCCTCTCATAAAGAAAAAACCTGAATGTCAAAGAAGTCAAATAACTATACTCTCCTGAGGTCCCTTCACAAGCGAACCCAGCTCTTTGACACTACCACCCAATGCTGACTTGCAAAAGCAGCACTCAGGCTTAACACATTGTGTATTTGTAACTGTTGAGCCAAGAGGTGCATATACTACATGAAACGATTTTACTTTTTCAAATAACTCCTATTGACTGCTCTGTGGACTGTTACCAACTTCTGTGTGGACAACCTCTTTTTCCTTAATCACCTCTCAGCCTCATTCCATAACTTCCCATCACTTTTTTAGGTTAACCAAGCAGTCTCATTTCACTTAGCTCCCTTCCTCCTCTCAGGCAGTCAGGGTGGCCCTGGCCTTGGAGTTGGAGGCAGAGTGAGGGTGGAAGAGCTGGGAGACATCCCTGCCCGCGCACGGCGAGGTGGCAACCCCTTTTATGAGCCATCAGTGCTGCGGGTTGCTGTGTCCTTGTGGAAGTCTCGACCGGCCACACTGCGGCAGGGCTCTGCCAGAGCGGCCTTGGGCGGGTGCCCCCAGCCACTCTGACCTTGGCGTCACTGCGAGCTGGAGATGCGCCTCTCCAATCCGACTCCTGCAACACTCCGTAAGCCTGCCGGCCAGGTTCCTCCGCATCCAAGAAGCTGAACCCTGCGGCTCTCGCCAGGATGGAACCTCCTCGTCCCTCACCCTGGGGCTGCTCTTTCACTCCGTTTCTTCCCGAGCTCTTGCACGCGCTCCGGGAACTACGCGTTCCCCAGCTAGGGACGAAAGCGTCAGTCTCGTCTTTTTTCAGATACCCATGAAGTTCTGATCGAAATTTTTTGGAGCCTCACACGAATTCTCTAGGCTTTGAGAAAAAGAACCCACCCAGAGCGCCAACCATCTGCCGGGATCCCCTACCCCACCGCCCATAGAAGCGGAGGCGACCTGGCTGCGCTCGCTCCCCACACCGGCCAGGGTACACGAACTGCCTCCCGCCGCGTGTGCAATTCGCGACTGCATTGCTTCTTAACTCAGTACTGATCTTTATCCCCTGTACACCTGCACTACAAGATAATTTCTGAGAGGAGGAAAAGGTCTCAGAAAATAACCCCATGTCAACCATGTACTATCATGTGTGAGCAAGAACGTTGGCTTGAAGCAGAGGTGCTTACCTTCCCCATTTATCATTTTAGCTTTGTTTCCAGGCCTAGCAATGTGCGTTGAATAAGAAACTATTAACAAGCGAGGTGTTTTTTTTTTCTAGTCTACCTGACTTTTTTCTAGGTCAGTTTTGTAAACCTGCTTTTAAAGAATTTGACATGATTGCATTCATTTTTTGTACTCTACATTTTATGCCTTTCACTGTGGGTTTGAAGTGGCCCTTATAATAATAAGTAAACTTTTCCAACTTTTTAATTGTATTAGGTGTTATTAAAGTTAACATAATATAAACCACAAGCTCAAGGGTGTGTATAGTCTTATGCAAATGATGAAGTCATAAGAGCTGTTAAAACTTTATTGCAAATAATAGTATTATAATCTTTTTTATGAAAATCAAATGTAAAGTCAAGAATTACTTTTAAGACAACTGCTGAAAATATAAGAGAATGTGAAAAAAATAATCGTAGAGACTTAAATCTCTTTCAGTCATTGACAGACTATGTAGACAAAATTATAACTAAATAATATAATAAATAAGTATATATATTCCTTTATTTTGAAAACATACCTCTTCTAAAAAAATTATCAACATATCTTGTGATTACACCCAAAAATTCAACATTGTAGAAATATTACATCTTTCTAAATCTATCAACAAAGTAAAATGCGAAGGTAAACAACAACAACAAAAAACCTTATTTTCGTAGTTTAATCAAATAATTTAAAAGGTCATATGAAAGACCATATTACAGGGTAGTTGGAAGAAACTTGAAACAGAAAATAATAAAGTTGGTTTCCCTTTCACATGAAAACACATGAAACTATAGTATGTATGTATGTATGTATGTATGTATGTATTTATTTTTAGGCGAGGCAACCCTTGGTTGACTTTCTAGAGTGCAAGGACCTTGTCAGTTTACAATCCCTTATTCTATTTATTTATTTATTTATTAAATTAATTTTATTTTTTACTTCTACAGCACCCGATCTTCCTAGATGGTCTCCCATCCAAGTATGAACCAGGTCTGACCCTGCTTAGCTTTTGAGATCAGACGCTATGGGGCTTGTTCAGAGTTGCATGGTCCTAGAAGAAACTATAGTAATTAAAACAGTAAACGACCAGACAATAAATGAATCACAGAAATGTGATAAGGATCATTTGTAATTTATGGGATTATTCAATGTAACTACTTGGGAAAAATAAAACTTAATTCCTACCTCTGCAAAGCAAACAAAAATCCAAAATAGATCAAATTTGCACAATAAAAAATGAAATTATCATATCTATTAAAATGGTATTATAACTTTTTACTCCTAGAGTCTTTACTATGTGTCAAGTTCTGTTCTAAATGTTTTAATAATGTTAACTCAGTTATATGTCTTAACTCATGTAATTCTCGGAATCTTTTGGGACAGGCAACTTTAGATCTCCATTTTACAGATGATAAAACAGAGGTCAAAGGCTCGTGGCTAGAAAGAGAGCAATGTTTGACTCCAGGGTTTGTACCACTACTCAATATTATCTCTCTGACTTGTTTCTGAAGAATATGAAAACAATATCATACACAGGATTTCTGTCGGCTCTAGTCATAGAGTTGCTAGAATTTATTAATTAAAGTTTTACACTTTTTACACAATCACTGTGTAAGAGCTCTAAGAGTATCATGTTATTTAACCTCAAATTCTGCCACCCCCAACCCAACACAAGTCAGATGTGGAAACTGCAGCCATTTTACAAATGTGGATGCTGCATCTCCAAGACATAAAGTTCCTTGGCTAAGGTCATGACATTAGTGTCAAAGCCAGGCCACAAACCCAGGTCAGCCTGACACCAGTCTGTGCTCTAAACCAGGACACTGGGTTCTGTTCAAAGTGAACTGAATTAGGTTTAAACACAACCCAAAATCCAACAACCTGGCACAATCACTGTTACTATTATCAAATCAGCTGCCTGGCCCCAGCAGGCATTTAAGTTTCTATGTCTACTCTAGCGATGCTCAGGCCAGTGCTGGGTCTCATCAGACCATTGCAAACTAGTCAAAATATGAAATAAATTCTTACCAATTGAGTATGGTTTTTTTTTTTTTACAGTGCAAAGCATGTAAAATCTAGACATTTGGAGTTGGGAAGTTCCCATTTCATTGCCCTCTTGGCATTAAGCCAGCTCTACTTTACAATCCTATATCAAGGGTCTAAGATATGACTCTTAGTAACAGATGGGTGACACTAACTCTGCTCTCTAGAGAAAATGATCCCTCTAACAGGGCTAAAGTCAATCTCCATTTGCATTTGTGTTCTCAGCAGTCTCATTTCTCTGTAGATTGCCACCGAGCATCTACTTAAACCTTCCAAACCTACACTTTTGGAAGGTTTAAGTAGATGCCCTGGGGTGGATGGGGGAAGGGTGAGGACAATCGGTAATACTAATGTGATTCACGTGTTAATGTGAGGAGATGCTCATCTGAAAAGAGAAACTTGGCTTCTACAGAGCTTCAGATAAGAAATGAGATGTGTAGAACGAAGACAAAAGAGAGAGAAGGGACACCTAGTTTTTGCAAAACAGAGGTACATTGGACCAGTAAAGTTGAATAGGTGGGATTTGTACATAGATGTTGGCTATCTGAACACCACGTGATTGTCAGAAACACTTTTGGGAACAAGAAAAAGAATAACACGATTTCTCACCCTGACATGTTTTAGAAACCAGCCAATAGGGAAACTATTTCATCACTGAGATATTATTTTTAACACCATGCAAATTAACAGAATATTCTGATATTTTATTTCTCTAGGGTATAAATTTATATATTGATAAATCCTTCTTCTCTAGGTATAGAATACTTAGATTTCAAATTATTGAGGATTAGAAAAGCTCAAACCAACTTAACCAAAAAAGTGACTTTATTTGTTCATTTAACAAATTCTGGCTTAAAGTATGGTTGAATCCATATACTTACATGGTATATTCAGGAATTAGGATCCATCCCTGGCTCTACTTTCCTTTATGTTGGCTTCCTTCTCTGGCAGGCTCTCTTATGGTGGCAAGATGGCTGGCCTCTAGGAGGTCTGTGTATACATTCTGCCAGCTTACCAAGCCAATAGAAAAAAATGATCTCTCTCCCAAGAATTTGAACACAAGGCTGAGGACTGTATCTGTTTGATCTGGTGTTGTTCAAGGGCCCACCCCAGAATTAATTACTGTGCTCAGAAGGATGTGGTGTTTTCATTGGTTGAAGTTGAGTCCCCACCAGAGCCAGGAGGTAGTGCCATCACCATCCAAAACCGTAAGATAAGTTTCAGAGAAATACAATTTTCCAAAAGAAAAAGAAGGACACTGTGCGTAGAAGAGGGGCACTGGGCAGGCCAGACCACAGACAGTCACTATAGCATTCTTCATTCAGAGATTTGGGGAGGCTTCATTAATTCATTTTTCTCCTGGTCGTTTTTCAGTATCAAGTTCCTTAGCTTCTGGGTTCAATCCACAAATGAACCAGAAAAGTAAAAATTATTATTTTCATTGGATCACTGTACCAAATACAATAAAACAGGAGCCAACATATCAACACAGGAACTTTTTTTCATGAGATTTCCTGGCTAGTCTTACAGACTCAATAGTCACCTCTAGGTAATATTAAGCATCAAAACCTTATTCACCCAAACTCCCATATATTAATTCTGAGGAGCCCACATTAGTGGTATATAGCCAACTCTTAATTATTGAAAAGCAAAGAATATAGGAAACCATGGATAAAACCCAAAGTCTTATTTTAGCCAACAGATTCAGCCTCTTTCCCAGATAAACCTTTACC
This sequence comes from Rousettus aegyptiacus, assembly GCF_014176215.1. Lineage (NCBI taxonomy): Eukaryota > Metazoa > Chordata > Mammalia > Chiroptera > Pteropodidae > Rousettus > Rousettus aegyptiacus. The sequence goes on along the minus strand of NW_023416285.1, from coordinate 63,798,423 downwards.
CCAGCTGCAGGGAGCAGCAACACTAATATGACTTTCACATCTGGTGGAATGACTCCCACACATACCTAGATAGCTCATACACTCCTCAACACACTTCACAGAGTCTGATTAATTTATATCAACTTACCCCAAAGGTAGAAGGGGGCATTTTATCATTCTGGCAAAAAGATTTAATTAACCAAGAGCTCAAAAACCAATTGTGAAAATCGAGCATAGAAGTTGACATTTTAAACTGAATTCGTTCCTGCTCTACCCCTATCTCAAAGTTAGCCAAGGCTCCCAATCATCTTTCCCACCATCCTTATAACATAAAACTTCTTATTTCTCATCTATCCTTAATTATTCTGTAAGTTTCTGTAACTACCTAAGCATAAACAGATCATCACAGAAAGATTATAGATGAGAAATAGAAAAGGCTGAAGATAGAACCTTGAAGGCAGGAGAGTGTAGAAGAGCCAGCTGAGTGGGACATGGAGCGGGTTTTACAATGGAGGCCGACTTAGAAGGGCCGACTTAGACTCATCACCCCCATTCACTCCAACCACCAAAAAACCTCATTTAATTCACTAGAAGCCACTCCACACTCTCTTTGGGAAACTTTCACATGAACCGCATATTGTACCCAATTTGCTTGCTAACTAACTCTCCAGTCTTAATGGTGGTTTGTGCTCCTGCTACTGCTGCTTGCGAACATTGATTCAGGCCTCCTGTGTGTCAGGCACAATGTCAAATGCTGGGCATGAATTGATTCAATCTTCACAATAATCCAGAATGGGATACTTTTGTTATCTCACTTTCCAGACAAGGAATTTGGCTTAAAATGTAAAAATAGCTTGTCTAAGATTTACTCATTAGTAAGTAGCAGAGCAGTGCTATGATTCAGAAATGAAGGACAGAAAAAAGAAACCTAGAAAATTCATACACGATCTAATTAGTAGTTACTTGATCAGATTCTGTTTACATGTTTAGGTAAAGTTATAATTGTCTTTTTAGAATGTCTACTAACTAAGCAAACACTTAATAAAAACTGTATAGACTTTATCCTTTAATGGAAGGCATGTTAAAATATTAAGAATAATTAAAACTATAGAAATTATTTTTCAAGACCAATATAGTCTAGTAACATTGAACACCAAATAAATATTTGTTTTTTTTCTAGAGGAATAAATCCCTCTTTTAGCTGAAAGAGAACAGAGACCCTATCTCAGTGATTGGCTGGGTGGTTTAGGCTTATATTCTGGTTCTCAAGAATAAATTGAAAAAAAGGAAAAAAAAAACAACCCTTGGCAATTAGAGCATTGAAAGCTAGCACACAGTGGAATTCACACAGGATGTGGATCCAGGATATTGGCGTTGGGATTTCATTTACTGATTAGCTGTGGGATTTGAAACAAATCTCTTAATCTCTGTGGGTTATAGGAAGATCATAATACATAGGCACTAGATTACCATGAAGATTAAATATGATGGTGAACAAGAAAATATATTTGGCACTTAGCCGATGCTCAAGGAGGAAATTTAATTGAAATTTTGAATACATCTATTCTTTGTCCCAGCAATCCACTTCTACCAGATAATCCCTCAAAAAGAAAAGCACAACTGCATAAAGATATATGTCCAAAGATGTTCATTAAGCATTAAAATAACAAAGAAGAAAATAATTAGAATGGCTGAGTGAATGGTGGTCCATCCATGGCATGTTGGCTGCAAATGTGAGTGGTATAGCTCATTTTTGTGGGGGCGATAGAACCAAATTATCTGAGTTGGAATCCTGGCCACATTAATGTTGTATAATCCTAGACAAATTACTCTAAAGACCTCAGTTTTATCCCACTGTAAAATGGGAATGATAAAAGTGGTACCTCATAGGTCATTGTGAGGATTAAAGTGAGTTAATTTTTGTAAAGTGCTTAGAAGAATAAATAGCACATACTAAATGTCAATTATTTTGTAACCATTTTTAAAAGGAAGAATTCTAGGTGCTGATGTGGAAAATCTAAGTAAAAAGCAGCTAATTGCATCCCATTTTGTTTAAGAATGTGGGTATACACACACACATAATAACACAGTTACCAAAAGAAGCAGGAGGAATATACATTTTTTTTACACTGTTACCTGTGGGGTAAGGCATGTCAAGGGTTAAAGAAGATACTTTTCTTACATAATTTGTCTAAGTGGTAGGATTATAAATAATTTTTTATTTCTCATTTTTAAATATTTTCCAAAAATAAAAATAAAAGCATTAATAGTACTTAAATGTGATGCTCCATTGGAAAGAGACTTTCTCCTTTCCTAGTAACCCCTGCAAAACAGATACTGCGGTGCCTGGTCACCTAAAGCATCTGAGAAAATAAAAAGAGAGACTCCAGCAGGGTTTTTCAATATTTCACAAAACCTAGAGAAAATCACGTATTTCTGATAATAAGGCTGCTTAGCATAGCTAAAGAAATGTGTGTTTGCTCCTGAATGGAATTTCATTAATTCAGGGTCATTAACTCTGATTACTTAAGGCTGATAAGACATTCAGAAGGGTAGTTGTATTTCTTACAAATTGTGATTATTTTTTAAAGAGAAATCAACTTTTGGCTTATTAAATACTGTTAGTCATACAAATACTTTTAAACCACAGAGTTCAGTGGATTAAAAAACTGAAGACCAACAAACCTTTGCTGTTTACCGGCGGTGCTACCATTTTTAAGCATTCAAAAATCTCTAGAATGTTTCCTTTACTGAAGCAAATGAAAGCAGTCCCTCTTAGCTGTTCCTGCTTAATACTAACTTTTTAAAGGCTTCAAATCAGGTAGCGGTTTTGCCAGTTAACAACTTGATGGTCTTTGGGTCCAATGTAACCTTGTGGGAAGAATCTCTCATTTATTTTCAACAGACAGGGAGTAGTAAATAATATACTTCTGCTAACTGGCGGCTCTGTCCAGCTCCCAGAAGTTACCTCTGGCCCCCTCTCTCTATTGTGGCCTGTGCCCTCAGCCTCTGTCAGTTAAGCCCAGCATGTCTAAATGGTTAGTCATCACTTCAGAGCCACTTTTCCAGGAAAAGGCTATTGTTCCTGCATTTCCTGATAACTACTTCCTGTCACTTTTTTTCAAAAGGGAAAGAATAAAAGAAAGACCATTGTAAAATCACAGTAGATTCTGCTCAATTTTACAATTAGTTTGCTGTAATAATTAGATTTGGAGGCCATCTAAATACACCATGACTTGCCTAACCTAATCAATAGTATCCCTGAGCCATGGGCAATTTCTACATGAGTCCACATATGTTACCTTGTTTTCATTTACAAGTCTATGTGGCCTACAAATTATTTTGCTTCAAGAGGTCAAAGAAAGCTTGTAAGAGTCTCTGCCTTATCAATACTACCCCATGATGCTTCTGATGAAGAAGATGTTCGGGTACAGAAAGTATCAACACCCGTCCTAGCTGGAGAGGAGGTAGCAAGAGCAAGATGACCTGAAAATGCTTCCTTTCTGTTCTGCCCTTCCCCCAACTCACACAAAGATGATAACTGGTTCAAATAAATTGAGTCTTGCTGTCCAGAAGGGACTGAGACACCAGGAGGCGGAAACTGAAGAGGTCGTAGCTCAGAAAATTAAGAACCTAGGTTTAAGCCTACACACACACACACACACACACACACACACACACACACACTCAACTGAACTTGCTATGTGTCTGGCACTGTGCTAAGTATGTATATACATTATCTTAATTAATTTTGACACCTGCAACCCATAGGGTTGGTACTTTTGTTCTCCCCATTTTGTATATTAATACACTTGTCTAAGTTCACACAGCTGGTAAAGTAGTTCACTCACACTTGTCTGACAGCAAAACTTCACCATTAATTGCTTTATTTTCTAGCTATGTGAATTCTTTGAGTCACCTAACCATGATGACCTCAGTGTCTTCATCTGTAAAATGGGAATAATAAAATCTATAAAATCTGCTTTCAGATTATGTTGAGAATTAAATGAATTTATGTACATAAAGTATTTACCTCACACAAAGATTCATTTCCCTTCCTTACCTCAGCTTTGATTTGTTTCAGGTAAAATACTTGTATTACTGGGTTACTGTAAGAATTAAATGTAAATGTTTTGGAAATCATTATTTGTTACATAAAATTCATCATTATTATTCTAAGATATATTTTAAACAAATATAAATGAGCAGGTAGTTTAACCACATAGTTTGCCAATTATCAGGTTGGCAAAGATAAAACTGATTGTTACTATGTTGTGTTGAGGGAGTTAAAGGAAGTGAGCTTGCTCATACATTGCTCATGGGTGTGTAAATGATCACATCCTCCAAGGAGATAAACTCGACAACACTTGTTAAAATTGCAGGTTTGTCAAAAATGTAAATGAATATTCTTTTCCGACTGCATAACCGTGAAATATACAAGGCTATTAATTATAGCATCATCTGTAAAACTTGAGGGAAAAAGTGGAAACAACCTAAAGATCCACCAAAAGGGGCTGGTTATATAAACAGAGTTTTATACAACAGAATCATAAATAACTTTTTCAAAATCTCTTCATGTAGTCATGTGAAATGATTTCCAAGACATATTGCTAATTGGAAAATGAAAGGGTGCAGTACAAAGTTTGTATTATGCTAGCATACTTTTCTGTGAATGCACACACACACACATATGTATATGTATGTATCTATTTCTATATACCAGCACTGTCTCATAGAAATATAATGTGAGCCACAAATGTAAGCCATATATGTAACTTTAAATTGTTTAGTAGCTGCAAAAAAAGTAAAAAGAAACAGGTAAAATGTGATTAAGAATATTCAAAATATCACTTCAACAGGCAATCAATCCAAAAATTATTTATAAGATATTTTATATGCTTTTTTTCTTAAGTCTTTAAGATATGGTGTGTATTATTCTTATAGCACATCTCACTTTGGACATGTGGCAGGCAGCTGCCATACTGGACATCACAGGTATAATTATCTCCACAAGACTTTGGTAGTTGCCTATAGGAAGAAAAACAAACCTTTCTGGGGATAGGGTGAAAGGAAGAATTACTTATTACTCTTATCTTGCTGTGCTTTTTAAATTTTTTACCCTGTGTATGTATCATCATTACAGAATAAGATGAATAAAATAATTTTTATAATTCTTTACAGTAATTTCTTATTCACTCTGGCAGACAAATAGGGACAGATGATTCATACAATATGAAGACAATTATCAGCAATGAATGACTCTTTTCCTATTTCTTTTACTCTTGTCATTGTTTAGTAATTTAAAGAATCTCTCACAGAAGTGAACATAGAGCAATGGTTTCTCACTGAGGGAATGGAGTCCAGCTGGGGACATATTCCTAAACTGTGAAAATCAGTCAAATTAGAAATAGAGTTTTATAACTAATTTATAGCTGAGTAAGTGGAATATGCAATGATCCTATCTGATGGGGATCCTCTCAAACATTCCCACCATGAGCTCAGAGAAGCTTCCATGGGAGGACACAGAGCAGGAAATTGTGGGGAGTACATGAAGGCAAAGACAGGAAGAAAGGAACAGGAAGGACAGGTGAAGAAAGATGAGGTTTCCATAAACAGGAAATGTATGGTCTCTTTACCTCTTAAATCTTATGTGAAGACAAGAGGGGAACCCCACTCCCAACCAGGCTTAAACCTGCTGAATACTCAACTGAATTGAAACAAGGTGAATTATCTTCCTTTAATTCCTTAACTGTGGGGCAAGTATGATTCAGGGGGTGAGGAAAAAAGCAGGTTAGATTGTTGATTGAAGGGAAGGGACATTGAATGTACCAGGGAGAAAATTTCACAGAAGTCAGAGGGACATGGGATCAAGGAGAGCAGTATCCAAGAAACGGGTTGTGGCTATGTACAGTTAGCCATTAGAACGTTTATCAAAACAATGTTCATGACCCAGAAACACTGAATATAGCCCCAGTGTTTTCATTTTGGGATTATTTGTGATATAATCCAGGAGGAAAAGCAAGTTAAAGAAATAACAGGACACTATAATTCCACTCTTAAAAATAATCCTACACACATATGTACCTACATACTCGTGACTGGGTGAATATTTATTAAAATATAAAGGGAACTGGTGGGATTATAGATGTTAGTTAATTGTTCCTTTAGTTCATCCATATTTTCCAAAAATGAGCATATATTCATTAGCAATAATAGACAATCACAAATTTATCTCAAAACCACTGGATATACAGAGAAGACATAGTTTTATTTGATACGTAATTAATAAATTCTTTACATTACCCACTCGTTAGAGGGGAAACATTAACTTTTCATCATCTTTAAAACGTAGTTCAATCAAATACATTAAATAGACCCTCTAGAACAGCAGTCCCCAACCTTTTTTGGCACCAAAGACTGATTGGTACTCCTATGAGAATCTAATGGCTGATGATCTGAGGTGGAGCTGAGGTGGTGATGCTTGTGCTGGGGAGCAGCTGCAAATACAGATGAAGCTTCCTTAGCTAGCCCACAGCTCACCTGCTGTGCAGCTTGGTTCCTAACGGGCCATGAACTAGTACCGGTTCATGGTCTGGGGTTTGGGGACCCTTGTTCTAGATTATGCACTGTTCAGTATAGTAGCCATTAATCATTTGTGGCTATTTGATTTTAACTGTTAATTAGTTAATAGTTAGAATTTAATTCCCCACACATCTGCGTCAGATTTCCTTTTTTGATTCTGTAAAAGCATTCTCAAAAAGATACAAAATGAAAATTTATTTTCACTGCCCTTTACTCAGAAGTATTTTAGCCCTATCCAAGATATCCTCAGAGGTAAAATAAGTAAAAGTTGATTTTTATTTTGTATGTGTTCTATGATTTTAAAAAAATGTAAAATAGAGATATAGGAGAATAAAGACTCAAAGAAAAACCATGAATAACTTATATTAGGGTGTAAAGATTATGAGTGAAACTGCTTTTTGTTTAAAATTTTCCTTTAATGTTGTTATATATTGCTTTATATAATAAAAAAAAAATCTAAAATTGAAAAAAAAAACAATTCTTCAGTGTCACTAGCCACATTCCAAGTGTTTAGTAGCTACGTGTAGCTCATGGCTACCATGTTGAATATTCAGAACACCTGCATCATTGTAGAGTGTTCTGTTGTACAGTGCCAATCTAGATAATGCTCAATCTCAGATTTCTCAGCCACCTGGCCCCGACCTGGATGGCAGGGCCTAGGTAAGGTCAGAGAGGATCTCGCTGTATGGAGGAAAGGGTCTGGCTTCCCCTCCTCCTGGTCTGGGTGGGCAGGAGTCCAGAGACCTGGTGCTGGTCTTCAGTGAGCTCGGGCTGCCTGGACCCTGGGCTCTTCAGCAGTCTTCAGGTACCCATACAAATATTCCTCTTCGACTTCCTGACTTCAGGGGTTTCTTAGAGGCTGATTCTCTGTTCATTTTACTAACATGGTCCCCTAATCCACAAGCAGGCCTGAGTAGGGCAGGAAGTCAGCCAACTTCCCTCACTGGAGCACCTTCTGTGACCTACTCTGCAGTCTAGGTCTACGGTATCCTCCTGAGTACTTGTCACTCTAGCCTCAGCACCTCTGGAAACTGGGAATTCTATTCCATAGAAGCCTCCCTCAGCCATCTCTTATCTTTTTTTAAAAAATTAATTAATTTAATTATTTATTTTATTTGAAGAAATTATTTAAACTTTTTTCCCTCCAACTACCTCTCCCCTCTCCCCTCACCCTTCCCCCCTGCCCTCTGAGCCATCTCTTATCTTAAGTCTGCAGGCCATCCAGTTTTTCCAGAGTCTGATATATTTAAGACCTCTCTAGAGAAACTACAATTGTCCCAGGCTACACTTGAGAAGTAGGGGCAAGGCCCCAGCCCTCAGCCTCCCTGAAACTTCTCTGGCTGCCTCCATTTCCTATTATTTCCATTAAGTGGAAATAATAATCCAATCATGCACTATTGTGAAATTGAATGAAATTGCATATGTAAAGCAAAAGGTCTGCAACACGGTAGCCACTCAAGAAATATCCCATGATAATACTACGACTGAAAAGAGTAAGAATCACATTAAACAAAGGAAAATTTAAAACAGAGAGTCATTATAATAGCCTAATTCCTGCTTTTTGGACCAGGATTATGGTTTAAAATGGTTATAAGTATAACCATTGAATGGTTTTACCTCATTGAATCTCAAAATGTAGTATAATCACGGAGATGATAGATCCTTACAGATCACTAAATCAACACCCCATCAAACCTTAGTATCTCCTAACAGCAGTGACCAAGCTATTCTCCAGCCTAACATATCTCCAAGAAGGAGAACTCACAACTTCAAAATGCACTGACTTTTTTCTTTTGCGTTCCGATGGTTCTAATTCTCTTCCTTACATTATGTTACTTTCTCTCATACGTTTTTCTCATTTATTCTTTTTTAAAAAACCATGATAATTCAAACAACTCAGAATTTGTAATGCAAGTATTATAAAAGTTTGTAAAGTAAAGCATTAAAGTTTCCCCTCTTAACTCCTCATAACAGTGTTTTATTTAATTCTATTTTCTCAGACATTTTCTAGTTATAAACAATGTTATATATGTATGAATTTTTATATAAGTGGAATCAGACTCTAGATATATTTGTACCATCAACTTTTTAAAAATGTATTAGTGTATCATGAACATAGTCTCATATCCCTGACACAAGGACTGATATCGCCGCATGGCCACAATTAATCTAATACATTTCTCATCCATGGGCTTCTCACTGGCTCTTGTTTGGACTTCTGTTGACGCTTGAAGAGAGTCTTGATGGTTTTAAAACAAAGTCAGCTCTCACATGAGAACTTCATTAAGCTAAACATCCCACATTCCTAATGTTGTTCCTCATGTGACATAGTTCTAGATTGCTCTAAGTTGCTAGAGCTTCTCTGGCTCCCCAGATGACAACGGCATGTCCAAGAGAGCTCAGATCAATGCCGGGCACAGGAGACCAGGCCTTACTTTCTGCCAGAGTGCTTAGGAGACTACTGTACTCATTTACCAGGCAGCCAGTTTTCTTCATTCATAGTTTTGTGACCATATAATTTATTCCAAACCCAACACTTTTAAGAATGGAAAGCACACTAACTGGATGGGATATAAAGAAACCAGGACTATTCAAGGTGAAATAGAGAGTGTCTCAGGAGAAAGTTGAAGTCAGTTAAAATGTTAAGGCTTTTCTTGTTTATACCAACTGCTTTTAAGCCAAGCTCCAAACCTACAGTTTATTTATTATAGACAAATTGGCCTCCATTGGGTGAGAAATTGATTTTCAAAAGGAGCAAATCTTTATCGATAGAGCAGACCTGAGAGATTAACTACTCTAACTTCTTTTATGGATGAAGAATCAGACCCAGAGAAATCAAAAGATTTGTTTAAGCTCAATTAATTAGTGATATCTTTTTTAAGGGAAAAAAAGAGTATGGGGGAAATGGAATCAAAATTTTAACCAGCAATTATTATGTGCCAGTCACCATGCTAGGATTTTTTTATTTAGTTATTATTTATTGAGAATCTATCATGCCAGTCTCTGTGTTGTGTGCTCTGGAATCAATACCTGCCTTCAAACACGTCACCAATCTATTGACTTATGGAACCTACCAACAAACCACCAGAGTCAATATTCAGATTCCATTTTAGGATATATGAGGATAAATAGGAGGAAGATACAGCATGTCTCAAATAACATCATTTTGTCTAAAGCCGTTTCATTATAAGGGTGATGAGATGCCATAGGAACTTAACGCTTGTTTATATCAATTAGCCTATGGTAAGGCTGGTGTCCTTACCTGTCGTTTTCCGTAGAGTCACAGAACCTATCAGTGACATTAAGTGAGGACTTACTGCATACACATAGGAAGAAATGGAGGCTCAGAAAAGTGACTATATTTTCCCTAAGTCACATAACAAGTAAGTAGGAGAGTGGGATTCTGACTCCCTGCCTTATTCCTAGAGACCATATCGCCATCTGTTCTTACCTAGCATAGAGTTTGGCATTAGAAAGGCTTTCCCTCTTACCACTGTCTTGGAAGTGATGTAAACTATAAGGGCATGTTCCCTGCAAGGTTCTCAGGCTGGGTCCTATCAGAGCAAATAGGCAGATTGACTACTCAGGTTTCCTTTCCTTGGTGTTTTCTTATCTGTCTCCCACCAATGGCTTAGTCCCTATGGGTGACCGGGGTCAGGAAGTGGCATACAGCCTGCCTCTCTTCTCTGTGTGGAAATTTTCTAATTATAGATCACACCAAGAGTTTCCATTCTCCCCCATGGTACTACACTCTGTTTATGTAACTTAATAAGCCAAGACTCAGAGCTCTTTTTTTTTTTTTTAAGACTTAAACCATGGAGCTTTTAATGAGAAATCAAACTCATTCCCTTATCTTTCTGACTAGTGAATAGCTGACGTCTGTTATCTGCTTAGTCTGTAGCTGAAATTACGGTCTCCTCTCTGGTCAGAATTTTATAGTCTGATTGAACCTTAAGTTTCCTGTGTAAGTTGTCAAAGGGAATAGGGACGTTAACTCCTCACCTCACCACCACCAAAAAAAAAGATTCAAGTACAATATTTTTTAAAACTCCAAACTTTGCAGAACAAAGAGATGGCATATTACAATATTCAGAAACAAGAGTTATAGTTTGAGATGCATAGATATACCATAGCATCTGGTGCAACGAAGGCACTCACTTAGAGCATAAAGAGGAGTGAGATTTTCGATAATTATGCTTTGGAGAACACAAGATAAGGGAACGCTTACACAGCTTTATTTTAATCATGTGGATATTTCTTTTCTAAACTGCCTAAAAAGAAATTCTGGAAATTATGCCATCTCAGTCTAGGATTGACTGGGAATGTAATCAGTAATAGGAACTTGAAAGTAAAACTTAACAGTAGTAATAAACTACTCCTATAGAAAAAAATGAAAAAGAGATCCCACTTTTATAAGGCAAAAATACATTTTTTTCAGCCAAATTTTTTAAAGTCAAAAAAACAGATATGTAGTGAAGATTCTGTTCTCTTTCTGCCAGCAGTGTATAAACAGAAATCTCTTTTGCGGAACCTCCGAACAATGGAGGCTGAAAAGGAAATACAAGAGATGGGATGTGGGTAAAAGACTGACCCTGGAGATCTACACTAATATTAACTATTATAAAATTAACTTTTATATTTTCCTCCAGGGGCTGCAGAACACACCTGAATGAAAGGAAACTAATTTATGGAACAGGCTGCCAAGTAGGATCAAGGAAGGTACTTGCTATGCAGGAAGCAAACAGCACCAAAGCAGGAGTGCAGGCCCGTAAAGAAAAAACGTCAACTGACCCCAAGGAAGTCACCGATGCAGCAACAATAGCAGCCTCACTACCAAAGCTTTTCTTACCTACCTAGCTCTTCAGTCTGGTGATGAGTAAATCAGGTGCCCTGTGACATGTTCCAAGCACAGAGCCTAGCACAACATCAATGCCATCTCCATCACGGTTACTGTTATTATTTGGGAATTCCCAGTGTTCATTTAGAAGATATTTGAAACCAGATAAACAACCATTTTCCAGGCTTTAGATTTCTTGATCAATTTTGCTTTTACCCATGTTCTATTTTTATAAGTGAAAAAAATCTTACCCTGATGTCTCAATTAGATTTTGGATTGTTCCCTTTGTGGGACTATCACTGGGAATCCCCAAAGAATCTATGTTCTGTGTAGGTTCACCAGCCAGGAGGAATTTGTTAAGCATTACTTTTTTGTTGGATTATATTATGAGAAGAGTACATATTTTTTCCGGTTTGGTGTAATACAGATTATTTCATGTTTATAGTATTATACTGCTTTATATATTAGTTATATATTATCATACCAAATATGTTTTTCCTAAGCATACACAAGATACTTTCTCCTCTCCCCAACACTTCACCAAGCCCTTCATAAAAATCACTGTTTTAGGACTTGGTCTGGGAGAATTATTCCACCTCCAATACATACTGCAGAATGGTTTTCTAACAGAAGTAGAACTTTGGGAACTTGCTGAATTCCTGTGAAATGAAGTAATAAAATTGTCAGGAACATAGACAAATATGGAGAAAAGTTAGAGAAAGAGGAGGATTAGAGTGGTGATGTAGATAAGTAAAAAGTAAATACTATGGTCTTTAGCCCATCAACAAAGTGAAAGTGGTCACCTGTGTCATTAGAGAGGCGATAACATTGAATGAATCCAAATACACTTGAATGTAATCACCAGGTCCACCACCAGCCCACACAGTGCTTTTAGGCAAATTAGGAAAAGGAACTCATTCTTCAAGGCAGTTATTAAATCATTGTAATACACTGATTTTGTTTTTAAGAATCAGAAACTTAACTGCCATCTGCTTAAAAAGTGCCAAGTAAAGTTGCTCAAGTCTATAATGTCTGTGATGTGAATGACACTCCATAGAAGGTTCAGTCTACAAGTCAAGCTCAATGATACACAGCTTCCCTGGGAATCATTTATTCAATACCCATTACCCAACCAGGAGGAGCTGTATCTGTTTTATGCATGAATTCATCTAGCTCAGTCCTTGGCACCTAATATGTTCCCAATGGACAACAACGAATGATTGAATGAATGAACAAGAGTTCATCTTTTAACATAAGAATCTACTCCAAGAGTGAAAAATAAGTATGGCTAATATTTACTGAGCACCTTCTTATGCATCAAGTCCTGTGCTAAGCACATATGTGCATTCTCATGAAAACCCTGTGAGGTAGATACTATTACTTTCCATACCCCTAGAGGCTTAAAGAGCTTAAGTAACTTACTGAAGTCATTCCCTTGATGAGTCACAAACCACAGTACCGCCATAATCACATTCCTAATCACTACACTGGCAAGTCAGTCTGTAGTCTGCCTCACTCCAAGAGGCTGATATATCCACTAGAAACACAAGCAGTTCCATTGTTTGGCCAGTCCAAAGGAGAAAAGGCACCAGAGGCTCCACTTTCTTTTCTATCTATAGAAAAAAAACTTAACATCTTTGTGTAACTCAGGCCAGTAATGTGGTCCCACAACGTTTCTGGTCCTAGCTTGCATGCCCAAGACTCGCCTATGAAATCAGCAGCAACTCATTTGGATACAAAATAATAGGTCTTTGAGTCACCTGTGGATACATTATCTAGACATTGTGAAATGTCCTGGCCACTAGATGGCACTGAAGCTCAAATGTCACAGAACTACTTGGAATGCTTCTGACATATTACTATGGTAGCTGTGGTTAAGAAAATAATAACAATAACCATAATAACAGCATTATAGATTCTTACTATGTGCCAAGTACTCTCCCAAAGTTTCACAAGCATTACCTATCTCATCTAAAGTTCATAACAACTCTTTAGAGTAGATCCCTTACTATCGCCATTTTACAGATGAAAAAACTGACCTTTAAAGTCAGGTATCTTGACGAAGGTCACACAGATCATTAGAGGCAGAGAAGGGATTTTAACCTAGGCTACCTGACTTTCCACAGCCTAATGTTTTTAACCACTCTACTGTTCTGTTTCCTTTTACACTTAGCTGCTGAACACAAGTTTAGTATGACCACAGATTATTCTTGAAACTCCTCTTTCAATGAGGAAAAAGAAAAACCCCTTCAGTTCACAAAAGCACATCAAACATAAGCCACGATTCAGATGCACTGGAGTTATTTACTCAAAAGCACAGCTTCATCATCCTAATGGTGAAAAAGTGGGTCACAGCCTGTGGTGCAGTGAAGCAAAGTCAGCTGGATCTGGCTACAAAGTTTCACATTAGATGGAGCCCTATCCTGAGGGTGAGCCCTGGCTCCTACTTACCCATCATGGATTCTAAAGCAAGTCCTTAGCTTCTCAAGCTTCTGGTAAATCATGAATATCTGTCCTCTTTACTGGGTAAATGTAAAGCATGAAAAAGTGTTCACCATTGTTCTGATTTAATGGTAAGCAAGTATAATATCATTATATGCATTCTCTCCCTGTTTTCACCTAAGCAACCTCCTCTTTGACTTTCCTGATCCCAGCTTTTTCTTTTTACAACCCAAGTCTGTTTCCAGAGGACTGTTCTTACAGCATAGATCTTACCAGAACTGTTCCTTCCACTCCCAGAAATTAATTTTAAAACCAGTTCCAAACATGATGGCTAAGGTCATCCACTGCTCACTTCTAATCTGCCTTTCCTTTCTTATCCCTGCCAACTTAGCCCCTCCTTCACCTTACACCCCAGCCAGACTAGATTCTTTGCTATGTTAAAACATTCTCCTTATTTTCCTACCAATCTGTCTCTACTCACCTATCCCTCCACTTGTCTGTGGTTTGTGCTTGCCCAACATCAGAAACATTGACTTTTGACTGGAGCTCATAATCTACCTTTAAGGAATGACTTCCCTGGCATTACATTGGCCAAGAGGAAGATGCATAATGCAAGCCATTCCTGCCAGGCCTTCTTGCCTTGAAATTTGTACCGGAAAGGAGTAAACTAACCAAGCAGTGTTAGAGTTGACCCATCCTGTAGACCATGCTCTGAAGAAAAATCTGCCACAAGCCTTGATACTCAATCCACGATGTCTATTCCTTTAGAGGTTCTGTTTTTATTTCAATTCAGTATCTAGTCCCACAATGCCCTACAGATTCCACTGTTTTCCTTTTCCACCTTCTTTAGTCAGCAAGAGTCCATCTCTGTTTCCTGCAGCCACTAAACAATCCTTCAAGATTCAGTTCAGATTGCAACTCCTTCAGAAAGCCTCATTTCAAGTACATTGTACAGTAGTTACTTGTATGCATTTTATTTCCCTTCTAGATGGTTTATTGTCTTTGTTTCCCCAACAGCCCCTCTTATAATGCTTAGTATATGGTCATTTCCTGATAAATTTTGTTTATTTGGATGGTAAGCCATTTAAGAAGCAGAGTTTAAAGCAACTTATAGGATTCGGTGGTATTTTAATTTTGTATTCTGTAGTGTTCCTACATGTTGTTAGCTAACTGAATTTATTTTCCCACAGGAATCATCTATCTAAATTTTACAACCATTATCACATTTTTAAGAAAGCTCAAGGGCAAGAGTGAATTTGAGAGTGCTATTTAGATCCAAAGACTTCCAACTCTTGCCTTACTTCTTCTCCCTGCTGAAATGTCAGGCCTCTGGCAGCTGCCACCATCGGATCCCAAATATGCCTGTGAATAACAATAGGAAGTGTGACAATTCCCCAAGTATTTTTTTTTAAGCTTTCACAGGAAGAGTTTGATTATGGAGAAATCTATATTTAGACTGTTGTGTTGTTTTTTTTTTATTATTGCTGCTGTTGTTGTTGTATTTAGTTTAGTAAACTGCATTTCAAGGCCCCTAGGATGCAAGTTATATTCATATGCAGAAACAATTTCCCCTTCAACATGATTTTCACGTCAGGATGGTAAAGGGTAACTGAAATGTAAGAACTATTGCAGTATAAAACTGACCCACAATTAATGTAAAACCTTAAATGAGTACAATTGAACTATTTGTTGAGGTATATATATCTCAAGCACGATTTTTGTTATCTCTATCATGAAAAATTATAACTTTTCCTATTCTATATTTGAGATCATTTTGAAACAAGGGAAAAGGTTAAGATTAAAAAGAGAAAAAGGGAGTTGACAACAAGATTTCTGAGCCTACTGTTCCTTCCTTTCTCCACCAAGAAGTCAACTAATTGGAGGCAATCCCGATGGCAGTAGCCATCTAACAAGAATGGAGGGTAAATTTTAAATCTTCTGTAAATATTCACTAAATTAGGTGTCTTGCCCTAAGTCCTATGGCTTGCACAATTCCAATAATTACTCACTAAACATGCATTATGACAAGAATGAAAAATCATCACAAAAAGTTATATCCCAACACACCCCATATTTCCAAAGGTTGCTGCCCCCTTAACACAACAAAGATAAAATTGAACTCAGCTTATGCTCCATAAGTAAAATCCAAGGACATCACCCATACCCAAAAACAAAATATACAGACTGGTGAGATGGAATAGACATACTTTTCTCTATTCCTTCCATTAACTACAACTAAAAACACATACATTGTGTATAAAAAATAAATAAAAAAAAAATAAAAAGGCTCCAAAAAAGATAGAGAGGAGGCAGAAAGAGAAGAACGGAAATAATAAAGAGTAGAAGTCAACAAAATGGAAAACAGGAAAACAATAGATAAAATTAAAAAACAGAGAACGAATGCTTTGAAAAGATCGATAAAGTTGACAAGCCTCTAGCAAGACTGACGAAGATAAAAAGAGAAAACACAAATTGCCAGAATAAATATCAGAAATGATAAAGAGGTTATAGGCATTAAGAGGAAAACAAGGGAATAGTACAAAAAAACTCTAACACATGTTAGATGAAACGGACAAATTCCTCAAAAAGACACATTCACACAATATGAAAGAAATAACTTAAGTAATCATAAAACTATTAAGGAAATTAAGTTCACAATTTTAAAAATCCCAACAATATAATCTCTACGTCTAAATGATTTCACTGGAGAATTGTACAGAAAAATTAAAGAAAAAATTAAGGCCAATTCTATACAATCTCTTTTAGCAATGGAAAAGAAAGAATGCTTTCCAATTCATTTTTAAAAGCTAGTGTTACTCTCATATCAAAATGAGAAAAAGACAATATAATAAAAGAAAATTAAGGCCAATATCTTTTATGAACAAATACAAAATTTTTAATAGAATACTAGCAAGTAGAATTTAACAATATATCAAAATAATTATACATCATGTCCAAGTAGGGTTTATATCAGTAATGAAGGCTGGAATATTATTGAAAAAGCAATGCGATTTATCATATTAACAGGCTGAGGAAGAAAAATCACATAATCACATCAATTAATACAGAAAACGCATCTGACAAAATTTAATAATTGCATGTTAAACTCTTTCAGAAAAAAAGAAAGAGTAGAGCAAAAATTCCTCAGCTTGATAAACACCTACCAAAACTTGCAAATAACATTGTGTTTAATGATGAAATAAAAACACTTTTCCTCTAAGATCAGGAACAAAGCAGAATGTTCTCTAATATCACTATTATTTAATAATGTTGGAAGTTTAAGCCAGAGCAATAAGGCAATAAACGAAATGAAAGGCACACAGATGATAAAGAATAAATAAAAAAGTTTTTCTTTTCAAATGACATATTTATCAACATAAAAAAACTCAAGGAGTTATGAAAAGTATTCCCAGACCTAATAATAGTTAAGTTCAGTAAGAATGCAGGATACAAGGCACAGTAAGCTCAATCATATTTCTATATATTAGCAATGAACACATAAACACTTAAATTAAAAATGTGGTCCATTTAAAATCACTCCCATAAAATTAAATGCTGAAGTATAAATCTAACAAAATGTACAAATTGTGTATGATAAAAACTATACAACACTAATTTAAAAATCAAAGATATAAATAGAAAGAGATACCATGTTCATGGATTGAAAGACCTAATACAGTGAAGCTGTTAATTGTCTCCAAATCGATATACTGGCTTAACAAAATTATTTTTGGAGATACACAGTTAATTTTAAATTTATGTGGAAAGACAAAGGAACTAGAATAGTTAACACAATTTTGAAAAAGAAGGAGAAAGTGGGAGGTTCAATACACTCTATTTCAATATGTAGTATAGCTTAGTAACAAAGACTGTGAAATATTGGTGGAAAAATTGACATACAATTAAGCAGAACAGAGAACCCAGAAATAGAACCACATAAATAAGCCCAACTTATTTTTAGCACAAGTCCAAAACAATCGAACAGTAAAGGTAGCCATTTCAAGAAATAATGCCAGATAAATTGGACATCCATAGACAAGACAGAAAAAAAAAGAGAAAAGAAAGAGAGAGAGAGAGAGAGAGAGAGAGAGAGAGAAAGAAAGAAAGAAAGAAAGAAAGAAAGAAAGAAAGAAAGAAAGAAAGAAAAAGAGAGAAAGAGAGAGAGATAATGAAAGAGA
This sequence comes from Rousettus aegyptiacus, assembly GCF_014176215.1. Classification (NCBI taxonomy): domain Eukaryota; kingdom Metazoa; phylum Chordata; class Mammalia; order Chiroptera; family Pteropodidae; genus Rousettus; species Rousettus aegyptiacus. The sequence goes on along the minus strand of NW_023416285.1, from coordinate 63,780,405 downwards.
GAAAGAAAAAGAAAGATAGAAAGAAAGAAACAACGGCGGAAAAAAAGAAAGAAAGAAAAAAAGAAAAAAAATGAAATAAATAAAGAAAGAAAGAGAGAGAAAGAGAAAGAAAGAAAGAGAGAGAGAAAGAGAGAAAGAAAAAAACAGAAGGGACAGAAGGAAGGAATGAAGGAAAGAGGGAGGGAAACAAAACAAAACAAAATCTTAACTTAAGTTTAATACCTTATATAAAAATTAACTCAGAATAACAGATTCATAAAATATAAATGTAAAATATAAAACTTTAAAAAGGGGGGGATATTCAAAATATAAGGCTATGCAAAGAGTTTAGAAACTTGATACCAAAAACATGAACCGTAAAGGTAAAATTGGTAAATAGGACTTCATCTGAATTAAAAATTTTGCTTTGTAAAAAACTCTATCAAAAAGACATAGAAACCATGAAAAGAAACAATAAGAAATAAAGAATAAAATAACTGAAATTAAAAAAATACTAGAAAATACCAACAGCAAATTAGACAAAGCAGAGGATTAAATGAGTGATTTGAAAAAGAAGGTAGCAAAAAACCACCCATCAGAACAGCAAAAAGAAAAGAGAATTTTTTAAAGGATAATTTAAGGGACCTCTGGGACAACATCAAGTGTAAAAGCATTCACATCACAGGGATACAAGAAGAAAAGATCAAGTGGTAGAAAAATCTATTTGAAAAAATAATTACTGAAAACTTTGCTAACTTGGAGATGAAAATAGACACATAAATCCAGGAAGTACAGAGTACCATGTAAGATGAACCCACAAGAGCCCACAATAAGACACATCATAATTAAAACGCCAAAGTTTGAAGACAAAGAAATAATCTCAAAAGCAGCAAGAGAAAGGCAGTTAGTTACCTACAAAGGTACTCCCATAAGATTATCAAATGATTTCTCAACAGAAATTTTGCAGGCCAGAAGAGATTGTCATGAAATATTCAAAGTGATGAAAGGCAAGGACTTACAATCAAGACTACTCTACCTAGCAAGACTATTATTTAAAATTGAAAGAGTCTGTCATAATTTCTTCTCTTTTATTCTTGATTTTGTTTATTTGTGTCCTTTCTCTTTTTTCTTTAGTGAGTCTAGCTAGGAGTTTGTCAGGTTTGTTCAACTTCTCAAAGAACCAGCTCTTTCTTGCATTTATTTTTCCTACTGCTTTCATTTTGTTTTGTTTCAATTTCATTTATTTCTGCTCTGGTATTGATCATTTCTTTCCTTCTGCTGACTTTAGGCTTCATTTGTTCTTCCTTTTCTAGTTTTTTAAGATGAAGCATTAGGTTGTTTATTTGGGCTCACTCTTATTTTTGGAGATAGGCCTGTAATGATATGAACTTTCCCCTTATGACCGACTGTTTTTGCAGTGTCCCAAAATTTTTGATATGTTATAACGTCATTATCGTTCATTTCTATGTATCTCTTGATCTTTTTATTTCTTCTCTGATTCATTCATTCTTCAGTAGCATGTTGTTTAATCTCCATGTATTTGTATTTTTTCCCACTTTCTTTTTACTTTCTCTAGCTTTAAAGCATTATGATCTCTAGCTTTAAAGCATTATGATCAGAGAATATGATTGGTATGATTTCAACCCTCTTAAATTTGTTGAGGGTACCTCTGTGTCCTAGTATATGGTCGAATCTTGAGACTGTTACATGTGAACTAGAGAAGAATGTATAAGCAGCTGTGTTAGGATGCAAGGATCTATAAATGTCAATTATGTCCAATTGGTCTAATGTGTCATTTAAGGATTTTGTTTCCTTATTGATTTTCTTTTTGGATGATCCATCCATATCTGACAGTGGGGTATTTAGGTCCTCTACTATGATACTGTTTTGGTCTGTTTCTCTTTTTAGTTCTGTTAGTAACTGCTTTATATATTTTGGGGCTCCTCGATTGGGAGCATATATATTAATAAGTATTAAATGTAAACGGATCAAATTCTTTAATCAAAAGACACACACACAGTGAAGGGACAGAAAAATATATTTTATGCAAATGAAAACAAAAAAACTGAGGAATCAATACTTATATCAGACAAAATAGACTTTAAAACAAAGGCTATAACAAGAGACAAAAATAGTACATAATGATAAAGGGATCAATCCAACAAGAAGATATAATCCTTGTAAGCATTTATGCACCTACATATGATACCCGAATATATAAAGCAAATATTCACAGACATAAAGTGAGAGATTGACACTAATATAGTAAATGTAGAGGACTCTATCACCCAATTGATATCAATGAATAGATCTTCCAGACGGAAAATCAACAAGGAAACAACAGCCTTAAGTGACATATTAGACTAGATGAATTTAGTTCATATTTTTAGAGCATTTCACCCCAAAGCAGCAGAATATATTTTTTAAAAGGGGACATGAAATATTTTCAAGCTAGACCACGTTAGACCAGAAAACAAGTACCAATAAATTTAAAATTATATCAACCATCTTCTCTGACCACAATGATATGAAAGTAGAAATCAATACAAGAAGAAAACAGTAAAACACACAAACATGTGGAGGCTTAATAATATGTTTGAAACAATGAACGGGTTAACAATAGACTGAAGAAAGAAATCAGAAAATACCTTAAGAAAAATGAAAATGAAAACACAATGACCAAAATCTATGGGACATAGTAAAAGCAATACAAGATGAAAAGACATAGCAATACAGGCCTACATCAAGAAATAAGAAAAATCTCAAATAAACAATCTAACCTTACATCTAAAGGAATTAGAAAAGCCTGAAGTGTTGGTTTACTGAAAAAATAAACCAAATTGATAAACTTTTAACAAGACTTATCAAAAAATGAGAGAGGCTCCAAATAAATAAAACCAGAAATGAAAGGGAAATGACAATTGACACCAGATTATTAGAAAATGATACAAACAATTATATGCCAGCAAATTAGGCAACCTAGAAAAAATGGATAAATTCCTAGAAACATACAATCTTCCAAGACTGACTCAAGAAGAAATAGAAAATATAAAAAGACCCATCACTACTAACAAAATATAATCAGTAATCAAAAAAACTCTCAACAAACAAAAGTCCTGAACCAGATGGCCTCACAGATGAATTTTACCAAATATTCAAAGAAGAATTAATACTTATCCTTGTCAAACTATTCCAAAAAATTCAAGAGAAGACTCCCACACTCATTTTTGAGGCCTGCATTATCCTCATTCCAAAATCAGACAAAGACATTACAAAAAGGAAAATTATAGACCAAAATCCCTGATGACTATAGAGGTAAAAATCCTCAACAAAATATTAGCAAAAAGGTCATAAACCATAATCAAATGGGACTTATTCCTGAAACACAAAATGGTTCAAAATCTGCAAATCAATTAATGGGCTATAACAAATTAAAAAATGAAGGATAAAAATCATACAATTATATCAATAGATGCAGAACAAATGTTTGACAAAATCCATCATCTATTTATGATAAAAACTGTCAGCAAAGTGAGCATAGAGGGAACACACCTCAACATAGTAAAGGGCATATATGACGAACCCACAGCTAACATCATACTCAATGGAGAAAAGCTAAGATCATTTTCCTTAAGATCAGGAGCACATTAAGGATGTTCACTTTTACCACTTTTATTCAACATAGTATGAAAAGTCCTAGTCAAAGCAATCAGACAAGAAAAAGAAGTAAATAGCAGCCAAATTAGAAAGGAAAATCTAAAATTGTCATTAATTGCAGATGACGTGATACTTTATAGAGAGAACCTTAAAAAGTACATGAAAAAAAGTAAACTATTAGAACTGATAAATGAATTCAGTGAAGTAGCAGAATAGAGAATCGATATTCAGATATTGGTTGCATTTCTATACACTAATAACAAACTATAAGAAAGAGAAATTAATAAAACAATCCCATCTATGATTGCATCAAAAAATAAATTAAAATATCTAAGAATAAATTTAACTAAAGAGGTAAAAGACCTGTACTCAAAAAATTATAAGACATTGAATAAAGAAATAAAAAAGATACAAATAAATAAAAGCAGATACCATGCTCATGGATAGAAAGAATTAACCATTAAAATGTTCATGCTACCCAAAGCAACCTATAGATTCAATGCAATCTCTATCAAAATACCAATGGCATTTTCCACAGAGCTAGAACAAATAATCCAAAAATTAATATGGAAGTACAAAAAAAAAAAAAACCAAATAGCCAAAGCAATCTTGAGAAAGAAGAACAAGTTAGAGCTATCACATTACCTGATATCAAACTATACTCTAAGGCTACAGTAATTAAAATGGCATGGTCCCAGCATAAAAACAGACACATAGATCAATGAAACAGAATAGAGAGCCCAGAAATAAATCCACACTCATATGGTCAATTAATCTATGACAAAGGAGGCAAGAATATACAGTGTGGTAAAAACAGCTATTCAATAAATGATATTGGAAAAACTGGACAGCTACATGCAAAAAAAAGTGAAATAAGGCCACCTTTTTACATCATATGCAAGAATAAATAAAATGGATTAAAGACTTAAATGTAAGACCCGAAACCGTAAAACTCCTAGAAAAAAAAAACAGGCAGAAAACTTTCTGACACTGTTCCTAGTAATATTTTTTATGATATATCCTTAAGGAAGGAAAACAAACAAACAAATAAACAAATGGGACTATAGCAAACTAAAAAGATTTTGCACAACAAAGGAAGCTATCAACAAAATTAAAAGACAACCTACTGAGTGGAAGAAGATATTTGTCAATAATACCCCAACATGGGGTTAATATCCAAAATTTATTAAGAACTCATACAACTCAACAACAATGAAAACAATTCAATTAAAAATGGGCAGAGGACCTGAATAGATATTTCTCCAAAGATGATACACAGATGGGCAATAGACATATGAAAAGATGCTCAACATCACTCATCATCAGAGAAATGCAAATTAAAACCACAATGAGATATCTTCTCACACAAGTCAGAATAGCTACTATTAATAAATCAACAAACAAGCATTGGCAAGGATGTGGAAAGAAGGGAATTCTTGTGCACTGTTGGTGAAATTGCAAATTCATACAGCCACTATAAAAAACAAGTTGAAGTTTCCTCAGAACATTGCAAATTAAACTACCTTATGACCCAGCAATTGCACTTCTGAGTATTTATCCAAAGAAATCTAAAACACTAATTTTAAAAGATATATGCACCCCTGTGTTCACCACAGTACAGTTTACAATAGCCAAAATATGAAAGCAACCTAATTGCCCATCAACACATGATTGGATAAAGAAGAGGTGATATATATATACAACAGAATATTACTTGGCCATCAAAAAGAATGTAATCTACCATTTGTGACATATATATGGACGTAGAGGGTATTATACTAACCAAATTAAGTCAGATAGAGAAAGACAAATACTATATACTATTATTTATATGTGGACTCTAAAGAACAAAATAAATAAACGAACAAAACAGAAATAGACTCATAGAAACAGAGAACAAACTGATAGTTGCCAGATGGGAGGGATTTTGGGGACTGAGTGAAAAAGATGAAGGAAGTAAGAAGCACAATTTACAAAATAGTCACAGAAATGTAAAATACAGCATAGAGAATAAAGTCAATAACATTGTAATAACTATGTATAGTGCTCGGTGGGAACTAGACTAATTGAGGGATTAATTCATAAAAATACAAATGTCTACACCACTATGCTGTACGCCTGAAACTAATATAATATTGAATATCAACCGTAACCGAAAATAATAAATAAACAAACAAACACACCTGTCAGTAGTGTAAAAAGAAAAGTTACAGACTGGAAAAAATGATTGCAAAACACAAATTCAAAAAGGACTTGTATTTATAATACATTTTTAAAAATCTCTCAAAAGTTGACAGTAACAAACAGAAAAATAGGTAAATAGGAAATTAGAAAATACATGAAGAGATACTTCACTGGAGAAGATACACAAATGGCAAATAAGTACTGAAAAAAACGTTCAGTTCTAGAGAATGATGCTGAGTGAAAAATGTTAAACTCAAAAAGTTACTACTGCCAAGATGGCAGAGTAGGCAAATATTGTGCTTGCTTCCTCTCACAACCACATCAAAATTACAACTAAACTAAAAACTACCATTGGGCACCACCTGGGGTCATACACAAGAGGCCACCTCAAGACTGGTAGAAGAGGAAGAGACTAGCAATGAGCTGTGGCTAATAAGAATTGGGAGGGATATCTCAACTACATAGTTCCCCCTAGAGAGGCAAGGGGTCCCAGCTCCAACCAGTCTCCCCAGCATGGGGTTGCAGTGCCAGGAATATTATTTCTCACTTCTGACTGTGAAAAACAGTGGAAATTTGGCTGAATGAAACCAAGGGTGGATGAACTCTCAAGCATTTCTCTTAAAGGGCCCATGATGACTTATTTGCTGACGGACTCACCCACTCTGAGCTCCATCACTGGGGTAGTAGTTTGAAAGGCATCAGGGAACTATGGGGAGAAATTAAATTGTCTGGCTTCAGGGCAAGAGCTGGAGAGGCAGCTTTTTCCCAGACAGAAGTGCTGGCGGAATCCACCCTTCCTTTGTTGAGCCCTCTCTCCTCCCAGCATGCAGATGCAGGGGCCAGCATACTTGAGTTTCCGCCCAGTTAATTTCCTGAGACCCCCCCCCCCAATCCAACATGTGGGCCCATATATGCCATCTCCAGTGGCTTTGCAATACAAATGGTCTTTCTTGGCTCATGCTGTGGACTTTCCTAAAATCTCTGAAAGATTTAAATGGAGAGAGAATGAAGAAACCCAATTTTGGATTGGTATTTGATTTTCGAATTCCTTTCTTTTCTTGTCTTTCACACTTTCTGAGCATTGTGGTTTTGAAATTTGAACATTCCTATTAATTCTCAAGATTATGACAGACAAAAGTAAAATAAGCTCTCAGGTCCAGAAAATGTATTGCTTTCAAAGAAATGTTTTAAAATTTTTATTGTCAGCCTCAGGAAATACTGCTATTGGACTGTAAAAAAAAGAAAAATCACCACCTATGCATTTCCCAGCTATTCCAATTATAGGTATGAGGTATCAGATAAAGCTTATCTTAAATAGTGCATTAATCATTAATTACAAAACATCTTTTTTATTCGTGACTGCTATAGTTTAACATAACTTCTCTCGAACCGATAGCACAGGATTCATTCATATCACAATTTATGTGAAATTTTCTCTCAGAATCCAGACAAAATGTGTCACAACAACATCTATAAATTCCTTCCAACAGACATCATGAAAAAAATGTCCTTAAAGGAAAATCAAATATTTTCTTAAAAACAAGAAAAATATATATATTCAGTTATATTATTTTGATTACACACAGATGAGATAATCTAGTGCACAATGGTTTAATTTTTAGCCTTAATTTGGTCTCTGAATAAAACAAATAATTTTAATCAGTCTTTTTTTTGTTCTGGGTTTGGTCTAAATTACATTTCTATTTTATTTTGTAATGTTCAACTCGTTTAATTTTTCTATTTCAAAAGGATTAAAAAATAAATATCTAAGTAATTGTCTTAAAATAATTATTCCATAAATGTTATCTTTAATATTTTATGTGTTTTTAATGCCTTACTTCATCTGTCATACATGAACCTAATAGAAATTGAATTAGATTTTTTTACATATATAGAGCATTTAATGTCAGTCAGAAGAAATTTCTCTTCATGAGGTAGAACCAGATAAACATGAAAGATTTAGCTGGCCTGATTATTAATAACTCATTATACAGAATTAATGTTCCTTGTCCTTTAACATATTTTGAAATCATACAGGTTAATAAAACAAGTGAAGAAAATAGAATCAGCTTGGATTTTTGCTCTATTTTTTTACTCATGCTATTGTATGAGTAAAAAGAAAAGTTGATCATGATTCAGGTACTTTTTAATTTCTCAGTTAGTGTTTTTCCAGGCTGTATCTTTAATTATATCTCATTAAAAAAAACACATAAACATGTGCAAATTTACTTCTCTCCTACATAAAAGAAGTCTATGGGTAGGCAGTTTAGAGCTGGTATGGGAGAACAGATTTCTTATATTTTTCTGTTCCACTGTCCTTGTCACATGATTTTCATGGCTTTATTAGGGTTCTCCAGGGAAATGGAAGTAATAGGATGTATAAATAATCTATAGGGGAGGAGAAGAGATTTTAAGGATCTGGTTCATGTGATTGTGGAAGCTGGCAAGTTTAAAAACTTGTAGGGTAGATCAGCAGGCTGGAGACCCAGGAAAGAGTCATCGTTTCAGCTTGAGTTCAAAGACAGACTACAGTCAGAATTTCCTCTATTTTGAGGGATGTCAGATTTTTTTTCTTAAGTTCTTCAACTGATTGGATGAGGCCTACCCACATTATAGACAGAAAGGTACTTTATTCAGTCTACTGATTTAAATATTAATCTTATCTTTAAAATACCTTCACAGCAACATCTAGACTAGTACTTCACCAACTATCTGGATACTGTGGCCTATCCAAGTTGACACATAAAATTAACCACTACAGTGGTATAATAAACCAACATGACTGCTGAAACTCAGCCATCATGCCTCATTCCAAGAAGCAGGAAAGAGGTAGTAGGCAACAGTAAAGGGCAAGTGGTAATGCCTACTTCTCTTAAAGAACTTCTCTGGCAATCCGAATCACCAAATTCTGTCTATGTCTTAGGGGCCACTCCTCATTGCACAGTAGTCTGAAAATTGTAGTATTTTACTTGGGTAAACTAGTAGTCTGTCAAAGTAACTGATTTTGATAATCAAGGCCCCAGAAGGAATCTTTGTATTTATTCTGTTTGTGGTCCATAGCACTTTTTATATCTGTGGCTTATATCTTCCATTAGTTTCAAGGAACTCTCATTATTATTTAAATACTGCTCTTACTCTATTCTTTTTACTCTGTTGGTACTCTATTAGATCATTTCATCATGTCCTTGTATCTATTACATTTGATTTTGTACCTTCCATGCTTTCTTCTTTCAATTTTTCAGTCAGGAGATATATATATATATATATACACACACACACACATACACACACACGCACACACACACACACACACATATATATAAATACATACATATATATACATTTATATATACATAATCTCCCAATTTCTTATCATTTTCTTTGCTGTCTAATATGCTCTTTAACCCATCTATTAAGTTCTTAATTTAAATTACTGAAATTTTCAGTTATAAGACTGAAAATTATAACCATGAAAGCTTTCTTTCATGGTTATCAGTTCTCTGCTAAAATTCCCACCTTGTCATCTAATCTTTTGAACATATTGTTTTAAAACCTTGTGTCTGCTACCTCAAATATCAGGATAGTCTGTCTGTCTATATCTATTGTCTATTGTATTGTTTTGTTGATTTGTGATCATTAGGCTTTGTCTTTTACTAGCATACCTAGAAAATTTTTATTGCATGCCAGACATTGAGGATAAGAGTTGTAGAGATAAATTGAGACTCTGTGTGATACTACAGTCTTTCAGAGATGATTTACTTTTGCTTCTAGCAATTATGCAGAGTCAAAAACAGATCACCATAATTCAATCAAGAGTTGAGCTGACATGTTTATTGTAGGGTTGTCTATTTTATCTCTACTGGTAGGTGAAAGCCTGGAATGTTTACAAGAGCCCCTTCCTTTCTGGTGTGCCCTAGATTCTAACAGTTACGTTAGCTATCTAACATGGAGGAAATTCAACATCTCAGCCACCATTTTCTGTTCAGCTTCTTCATGTTTATTCTCTACTTGTGAATCACCCAATATATTGAGAGAAAAATTGGCAACAAAAAGTCGGGTTCATCTTTGTGTTTTTCTTCTCCCCAGTATTTTGGCTCCTTAGCCTTTCTCTTTCTTGGTAACTCTCAAATGCCTTCAAAAATATATTTTTAAATTTTACCTATCATTTATAATTGTTGTCAGTTGAAAAACTGATCTGTAATTCAGTTACCAAAAGCATCCTATTGATGATTTTTGATGAATTGTTTTAGAGTGAATTATAATCTCTCAAAACCCCCACTGATTGCCAAATCTCCATTTCACTTTATGCTATTTAAACAGCCTATTCCTTATATTGAAAGGTATTTAGAATAGTAAGACTTTTTCTGAGTTAATAAAAACAGGAGATGTTACATATATGCTAAGGTTAGTTATAGTACATTAACCTACCTGAATTCATTTTCAAATAAGTAATTTTTGTAACCTAAATCAAAACTTTCTTCTTAGTTTGTGTCCAAAAAAATCACTTTGTTACAGAAACAGACATGCTTATAATTTAGCAATGTGGAATATAAAACAGTCTGATACTTCCAAAATAGCACTCAGATTACTTCGTTTATCTAGTCATTCTCACTTGCAAAGCATTGTATTCTGGTTGTGAGAAAAGTTTACAGGACTTTAGATCTGACAGAATCTTAGATATTATCTAACTGGACTCACTCATTTTACAGAAAACTATTTGCTCCAAAACAAGAAATTTCACTTTTTAACTCCCATTCAATGTTCTTTTCATAATAAAGTGTTACTTTTTGGTAAAAAAACAAACAAACAAAGATTCCTTTGTATCTCTCTCCCCTCCTCCACTATGGACTCAAACTTTTGAAACTTTACTAAGTAAAATGTACTTCTGAAACAATAATTCATGAAATCTTAATATAAGAGAAGTATAATCTTTCTATCAGGCTTTTAAAATAATTAACATAATTCAAAAGACTACCCATTAGTATATTCAGAAAATTTGTAGTATAGGAGATTATTCCTTTCCACCAGAAGTTTACAATCTCTATGTGAACAGACACATAAAAGAATGATCATACTCTAATGCAGTATATGTTGTATTAGATATATGAAAAATGCTCCACACATAAATCACATGTAGTTATGTAACATAATCATGTATGTGATATATATGTGATTAAGGTAGTCATGTTATGTCTGCCTCCCCTGATATATTAAGAGCTCCTTAAGAACAAGAATTCTAGTTTTTCTTCATCTTCAACATAACAAACTGTTAAATGAATGTATCTTTTGAATCTATATAATTGGTCAAGACAATAAATTTTCTAGGAATTAATGGGAGGATAAACAATTCTGAACTGACAGCATTGAGTAAAAACATCATGAAGATGCAGGTTTGGGTAGACTGCTGCTAATATTGAGCTAAAATGGGTAGGATTTAGGTAGCTTGCAATATGGGGTAGGATGTTGTATTAGAGTCCAATTGCTGCTGAAACAAATTACCATAGACCTAGTGACTTAAAACAACACATGTATTTTATTTCATGGTTCTGAGGTCAGAAGTTCGAAATGAGTGTTACAGAGCTAACCTCAATGTATTGGCAGAGTATTATTTCTAGAGGCTTCAAGAGAAAATGTTTCCTTGCCTTTTCTATCTTCTAAAGTCCACCTGAAATCCTTGATTTGTGGCTTCTTCCTCCATCTTCAAAGTACATCATGTGAACTTCTACTTCTGTCATCATGTCTCCTTTTTCCTTCTTTGATCCTCTTGCTTCTCTGTTATAAGGATCATTGTGATTACACTGGGCTTTCCTAGACAGAAATTCCAGGATAACCCTTTCATCTCAAGATCCTTAATTTAATCATTTCTGCAAAATCCCTTTGCCGTGTAAGTTATAGTCAGTTTTTGGGGATTGGGATGTGGACATATTTGGGGATTCATTATTCTGTCTCCCACAGATGAGTCAAGGAAATGTCTAATGCAGTGGTCCTCAAAGTGCAGTCCTTGAACCAGCAGTATCAACATCACCTGGAAATTTGTTATAAATGTAAATTGTCAGGCCTCATTTCAGATCTACTGAATCAGAAAGTCTGGTGAGGCCCAGCAATCTGTTGTAACAAGCTCATCAGGTGATTATGTTGCACCCTAAACTACTTTGAGAGCCATTCCTCTAGAGTTTGGAAAAGGCCAAGCAGGTTTAGAGGGCTGTGAGTAGGTGGATTTCACAAGGATAAAGAGTTTCTATAACATAAGAACATTGAGACTACACAGATGGTACCAGAATATAAAGAGCCTGGAATCTCAAGAGAAAGGTCACATCACAGATAAATTTTTGTCTCCAAATGTGAATTTTGTACCTTCTTACACATTTCACAAAATAAATTACTAAACTGAAAATCCACATTGATTTCATGAGACATAAAATTAATCTGTTCAAATTCACAGATTTAACAGATTGACCTAGAAAAATAATTTCCCTTACTTTTAAAAATGAAAATCAAAAATTTATTATAAAGATTTCCAATTAAAGACATAATTTCTTACATACTAAAAATAAAATATAAAAATACTCAAAAGATTAGTTAATAAAATTTCGATTTTAGAAAGTCTTCTTCAAATTAGCTGTAACAATCACTGTAATCTATCAACAATTTTACCATTTTCATTTTTTTCCTCTAACAAGCAGCATGGTGGGGAATTTTTAACAACAGCGTTATCTCTAGAATGTTAGGACTTCTTAAGAAACACAAGTGACTTCCAGTGAGAGTTGATGAAGAGCAGAGGAAAATTGCCTTTACAAAGGCAGAGAAATGGGGCCATTTAGACTTGTGCTCTCCTTGGTGAAAACAGGAAACTGGAAGCTCTCTCTAAGCCATTCTTATCCTGTCCCCAGAGCAGGAAAAGTAATAGGAGGAACCATATCAGTTACTTTGACCTAGACCAGGAACTGAAATGGTTTATTCAGTCTGTAGACCTGGGCTTGGTAGGTAGAGAGCAGACAGTATCTGCAACCCACATAGCTCTCCGTAATAGCCAGATGACATCCATTCAGTGCTAATACCAAGTAAATTAAAAGGAATATCTACTAAAAACACATCAAGGTTTTAAACAAAAAAAAAGATAAGAGTTTTGTCAACAAGTAGGAGACAAGCTACCTATCATCTCCAAAAGTCTTTTATTGAGCCCAAAACATCTCTAAGTGAACAGCACTATAAATCACCATAGCGCTCAACTATAAGAACTCAAAATAAGCATACACAGTTAAGTGAATTACAATATAACAATAAGAGAAGCTAGGCCATGCTTTCATATATATTGCTGTGCCTAGCCTCCTGGACTTGGTATCTTGGACCTACAACTGAAAAATTTATATTAACATTTCTTCACAAAATTTAACAATACTCCAGAATGAACCTGAGTTTAGAAATAGAGGAGTCAAGTTGAATGTATCAAACTATTTTAATGTATAAATATCACGATTAAACATTTTAAAACTTCTCTTTGGGGCACTAAAAAGAATTTACATAAGATCTACATTATACAGATGTAGTATAAGGGATTTGTGCTTTGTGATTGTATGTGTAGAAAAAAAAAGGAGCAGAATTTAAGTCATATTTGAGGTGCTTAAATGCTGGTTCTGACTGCTGTCATGTCAAGCCAACTAATATATGGTTTAAGATGGTTCCAAATGTGTTCTTCCTCCAAACTTCTCTGTTAGTGACAGCATCAGCAATCCAATCACCAAAAAGAAAACACTTAGGGCCTTTCTTGTCTTTACACTCTCCTTTTCCCTCTCCCTCATCTTCCATACAGGGCTTCAATCATTTGAGATTCTTTCTTATTCTACCTCTGAAAAACCCTCATCTCTCCCTACCTCTATTCTTACTGCCCTAATTTTGGTTCCAGTCAACTCCTTTTCTGAACTGTTAACACTGCCTCTTGACTCCTGTACAAATCCTGAATCCCTTCAACATAGTAGGTCAAATGTCTTTCATGTGTGCATCTTATTTCCCCAAGAAAAATCAGTAATTTCCTCATCAATGTTACCAGATCCATTTCTTTTATTTTTAACGTAATCATCATATAAATTATTTTGTTGAAATATGACTTATGTACAGATATAACTTACATATAGTAAAGGGCACAAATCTTAAGTATACAGCTTATTAATTTTTACATACATAGACACCCGTAATCACCAGGTTAAGATATCAAACATTCCAGCAGCTCAGCAAATTCTCTTATACTTTTTCCCAATCAATTCTTTACCACCCAAAGGTAAACATTATTCTAACTTACAGCATAATAGATGAATTCATCTGTTTTCAAACTTTATATAAATGGAATCACCCAGTATGTAGTCATTTTTGTAGTGTTCTATTTTATGAATATAACACAATTTGTTTGTCTATTCTTCTGTGAATAGACATTTGGGTTGCTTCAATTCAGCGGTTATTATGAATAAAGTTGCCATAAACATTCTTGCACATATATTTTTTGTGGACATATGCTCTGATTTTTGTTGGGTCCAGAAGAAGAATTGCTAGGTCATAAGGGTATATGCTTTACTTGACCATGTAATGCTAAACATCTCTGAATTATTACAATGATTATGCTATTTTCTTGTTTTTTATGTGTCCATTTCCCAACCACACTTGAGCTCTTTGAACACAGGTCCCTATGTTGTCTTACTCATATGCACAATATATTGATTATAGTTACAGTTAAATATTTGTTGTATTCATAGAGGAAGGTTGAGGAAGAGAGCTTAAGGTTCTTATGTTTACCTCTCTTTCAGCCTAGAGGTGACAGACACATGCCTATCCTAGACCTGTCAACATCTCAGTCACCAAAGCAAGGTGGGATATTCAAATCAGTTCCCTACATTCCTCAGTCCCCACCGAGTTGCCCAAAAGCACAGTAGCATCTATCTGCCTGTGGTACTGGGTTTTTAATTTGCTGATAAGTTAATCATTAAACTGCTGAAAAATTTTAATAGGCTAGAAAACCTTCAAAGTTCAACTCTCTTTTTTCCCCCTGTAACATTGTTCAGATTTGTTCTGAAATGTGCTGAGAAACTGGGCTTATTAACTATCCATCCTGCCTTCTAAGGTGGAATTAATTAGTGCCAAAGTCCTCCACCTCAACCTAGAGACAAAAAACACCTCCTAGAGAAACACCCCAAAAGATGCATGTCCCTTGATCTGTTTGTGCAGATGGAGGGTATTAGTTACACAAACACATGGAGGGAAGATAGGATTACGAGGAAGTCCTCCAAAATTCTCCAGCTCTCCCTGAAAGTGAATTTCTTGTCCTTCCTGTTTTCCTTCTGAGTCTTAAATGTTTCACCGCTGTTGTACTTATTTCAGTGAGTGTCATGGCACAGACCACATTCTGCTGTTTTGCAGGAACTATTTTCTGCGTTTTGATGTTGCTTTTAATAAAACATTGGCTCCAGACAATGTCAGCAACTGTCTCCAAAAGAAGGCCTCTGCAAGACTGAAACATAGCCCTCTCTGAACTAGAAGTAACATAAAACTCCTAGAGATAAAGTTTTATGAAACTATGCAAAATGTAAAATATATGTGTGCATATATTATATATGCAAATTTATACATACACATATATAAATTTTTTTTACCCCAAGAGGTTAAATTTAAACATCCATTTGATTTTTAAAAATATTTTCTTACAATTGAGAGAAGCTCTATGTGTCTGGGTTACTTGCTGTTGCTACCCTATTAAGAGAGATTTTATGGGAAAAACTCTGATCTGGCAGCAGGCAGCCATTCTGTGAAACAGAGGCACCTCATTCTTCCATGTCAAGAGATGCTTCTAAATGAGTCCAACAAAAAAGTATTTCTGAATACCCTAAGGGTTTTCACCAGCCTACATCTCCCACCTCTCACTCTCAAAATCACAGTTATCAAAATGAGTGCTGTTGAAACATGGCAAACATTGTTATTCATCCTGGGCCATGTTTTTGCTTAGTCTTAACATTTCATTTTTATAATGACTGTCACAATATTTTTATCTAAAATTTACCATATTTTGTCATTAGTAATGTCAACTGGATTTCTTATTTATTCTTATTTATTGATATGAAATAAAAGTAAATATGTCAAGATATTAATAAGTGTCTGCTCTGGGTAATGGGATACCGGGTGATTTTTTTTTCTTTCTGTTTTTGTACTTTCTAAATTTCCTGTAATTAACATGTACCTTTTTATTTTAAGATGCTATTTAATAACAATAACTATCATTTATCAATTGTTTACTATAGGAGACTAAATCCTTTATATAATATTATAACATTTAATCCTTACTTTTAATAATTCTAAAAAGTAAATACCATTACTATCCCTATTTTGCTGATGAGCAAATCGAAGCACAGAGCAATTAAGATATTTGTACAAAGTTATAGATCTAATAAGTAGAGTAGCAAGAATTTTAACTCAGGCAGTCTAACTTCGGAATCTACATTCTCACTCTATATGCTAAAATTAAAATTTAAAAAAGAGTATGTTTTATAAATATATTTAAGCTGTAACTATTTTTAAAATAGCACACTGGGAAGAGAGAAAAAAAATGATGTAGATGATACAGGCTCTGTTCATCCCTCTTGCGACGAAATCAAAGTTGTGACAGAAATAAAGAGCAAACGGCAAGGAAAGTTGTCTGTGATTTAGAGAAACAGAAGCATTCCAACTGGGGAGAGAAATAATTAGTTAACTTGCAACAGTAGAAGGTAGGAGGGGGCAAAGACACAATGCTGCCTGGTTGGAGTGGCTGAGTGAGACAGAGACTGTGGTAGTAGCAAACACCTCTTAAAGAGGCCACATCTAAAAGCAGTCCTTCACAGTAGCAGACCTGCTTGCTCTGAGCCCTAGCACTAGGCCAGCTGCTCCAGGGGCACCAGGGACTAATAAAGGGACACCGAGTTGTCAGAGTAAGGGCCAGAGGCGAGGCTCACTTGGTACAGAAATGCTGGCTGTATCCATTGTTACTCTGCTGAGCCTCCCCGTGCCCCACAGTGCATGGACTCAGAACTGCCACAGCTGAGCCATGATCAAATGGGATAACAGAGGTTGCTCTGCCTAGAGGATTCCATGAAACTCTGCCTCTCCCAACTTGTGGCCCCACCCAAGCCACATCCAGGGGGTATCCTTGCTGAGCAGCTCTAAAACGCACACTTGTGGCAGCTGGTCGTGGTTTCTGGCATGGCCTCTTGAGGCAACTATAAGCACAGCATCTGTGGATTGCTTGCTGAATCTTAACAGGTGGCCCCAGAGGGGCACAGGTTGGGGCTAAATTTGACCTGCAGCTGAACCCTCTCAGGACTCGGCCACTGGACACCTACTTCACAAAGCTGCACTTAATAAGACCGGGAGACTTAAGTTTTGCTTAGTACATGGAAACAGACAGAGAAAGGCAGCCAAAATAAGAAAACAAAGAAGCAGAAACCATATGAGAAAACAGTACCGAGATCCAGGAATAATGGAGTCAAGCAATCTATCAGATGCAGAGTTCAAAACACTGATTATAAAGATGCTCCACAAATTTAGGGGAAGTGTAGATAAATTCAGTGAGAATTTCAACAAAGATATAAAAAAAACATAAAAATGGAAATGGAAATTATAAAAGGGAGCCAAGCCAGAAATGAAGAACACATTATCTGAGATGAAAAGTATATTGAATGGAATAAACAGAGGGAATAAAGAAGAGGATCAGATAACTGATATAGAGAATGGGGAAGCAAAGGACACTCAATCAGAATGGCAGGGGAAAAAATAGCTTCAAATATAATAATAATTTAAGGAGCCGATGGGACACAATTAAATGTAAAAATATCTATATCATAGGGGTACCAAAAGGAAAACAAGACGTTGAAGAGCTATTTGAAGAAATAATGATGGAAAACTTTCCTAACCTGGTGAAAGAAATATATAATCTAGGAAGCTCAGAGAGTCTCAAAAAAGAAGAACCCAAAGAGGCCCACACCAAAACACATTGTAATTAAAATGCCAAAGGTTAAAGACAAAGACAGAATCTTAAAAGCAGCAAGAGAAAAGTAGTTAGTTACCTACAAGGGAGCACCCGTAAGACTGGCAGCTGATTTCTCAAAAGAAACTATGCAGAACTGAAGAGACTGGCACAAAATCTTCAACGTGATGAAAACCCAGGATCTACAATCAAGAATACTGTATCCAATAAAGCTATCATTTAGAGTCAAAAGACAGATAAAGAACTTCCCAGACAAAAATAAGCTGAAAGAATTTATCAACACCAAGTCAGTATTACAGAAATGTTGAAAGGACTTCTTTATGAAAAAAAAAAAGTATCAAAAACCTGAATAAATAATACAATAACTACATTCCTATCAACGAATACCTCAAATGGAAAAGAATTAAGTGCTCCAACCAAAAGATAGAGTGGCTGAATGGATAAGAAAACAAGACCCCTATATGCTACCTACAAGAAACTCACTTCGAATTAAAAGACACACACAGACTAACAGGAGGGGGATAGAAAAATATCTCACCTTGATGGACCTAGAGGATATTCCACTGAATGACATGGGTCGAATAATAAAAGACAAATATCACATGATTCCACATACATGTGGAATCGAAACAACAAAATCAACAACAGCAACAATAAAAGCAGAAATTAACTCATAGATACAGAGAATATTTTGAGGGCTACTAGATGAGAGAGGCGTTGGAGGGATGGCAAAAAAAAAAAGGCAAAGGGCTTAAGAAGTACAAATGAATAGTCATAGAATAGAAATGAAGAGATAGTGTAGCATGGGGAAGATGGTTAATAATGTTGTAATAAATATGTATGCATGAATAAGGGTACTAGATTTAGTGGGGTGATAACTTCGTGAGTTATGGGATTTCTGATTACTATACTGTACAACTGAAACTGATATATCATCATATGCCAACTATAATTGACAAAAAACTTCACTGAATTGTACAATGTAAATATGAGCAACTAATTGTTTATTATATTTCAATGAAACTGGAAAAAATAAATAAAATAAATAAAAAAGATAGCACACTGGCTGGCTTCGTGTTTCAATGGGATTTCATTGTTGTTGATATTTTGACGTTTCTATGTATCTAATATAGCACTATCTCTGTCATCACCGCCATCATCACCATCATCATCATTATCATCACCATTATCATCATTATCCTCATCATCACTATCGACCATCATTTTGAAACCCTTATTAAGTTTTTAGTGTATGCAGAACACTGCTCTAGGCACTTGGGGGAAAACAAAGTATGTAAAACTCAAGTTCTTTATTCTTGAGAATATCAGAGCTAGTCTGAGAACAAATGAGAAGTCAATAGTATTCATGGAACATAAATTGAGAATTTACTTAAATATCTTGAAATTACGGGTAAAAATTAAAAACTTCCTCCACCTGAAATACAAAGGTAATTGAAGGTAATGTATAATGGAGGGCTTTTGTTTATTTAAGATAATAGCTACCAATCCCCTTTCTACTCTACTATGTAAACATAAAGTTTTAAAAAGGAAAAAAATGATGATTGAAGTCAACTGTGTTTATTACATTATTCATTTTTGATATTTTCAGCCTGGACCACATAATCCCCTAGATCTTATGTCGAATTAAAAATAACTATTTTCATATGTAATTTCAATATGTAATTTATATGCAACAACTTATTAAATAAGATTCAGATCCTTTATCTCCCAAAATATTCTGAACACCATTAGTAAGAGGAAATTTCTAGTTCTAATCAGTAGATACTAATTGCAAATATATTAGGTAGATTGCAAGTCTGAAATTAAGTAATACCTCTGCCAATTTCTTCAAATGCATATGCTTAATTCATGTAATTTATCTTACATTTTTAAACCTACCTGATTTATTTGGTATAATATGCTAAAAGTGCACATATATTCTGAAGACTAAAAACCTCTATTTTGTACTAATTAAGAATATTTTAAAAGATTTTATATATTTAACTTCAAATGTATACTAAAACCAAATTAATTAAAGTGAGGCTTAAAAGACGGCCTTAGAAAACTATTTTAGAGACAATAAAAGTAATTTGTAGGTAATGTATAAACTATATACAAATGTTTTTCTGAAATACTTGGAGGTACTTAATTATAACCTGTGCTCTCAAACACTTTAAATATCTTTGTCACATCTTGTTTAGACTATTAATTTATTTGATAAAACTCTTTTCATAGCTACAAAAGTAAACTTCCATGAATTTGAAATCCATGGTATCCAATCAATGAGAATGTCTTCAGATTAGAGTAAAATCCCAATCATAGAAGACTTCATAATTTCTCAACTCTGATTTTATAGGTATCCTTGCCCTTGTTCTAGTGAACCATCTTTAATCGAGGCCCTTCTTTGAAATAGATTTATTTATTTTTTATCAGGTCAGTATTTCTTTTGAAGTTCTTAACATTTCACTTTTTTTGCCAGGTGCTGTGTGTTGACCCTATCTAATAGTATAACTCTATTTTATAGGTGAGAAAACTGAGGCTGAGAGAGGGTAATAATGTTACCATGAGCAGTTCTCTGAGATTTAGGTCCAACTCTATATGACCTCTATGCCTCCTCCCATTTTTTGAACATTTACCATTTGCTACCCTACATGCTAGGTGAGTTCATGCTTAATTTGCCTAGCAACAACTAGAAATAAAGATTATTAATCTATTTTATAGGTGAGAACCCTGGAATAATGGCATGAACTTAAGTACTAAAGAGATTAGTTTTGAGATGGAGTAGAAGGTAAGATTAAGAAGGCAGATCAGAGGTCCAGTTATAGAAGGACTTGAATACTAAGTGAAAAACGTATAGGCTTTATTTGAAGAATAATTGTAAATTTTAGAGTATATTTTAAATTTGTTTATTTATTTATTTATCTATTTACTTATTTTTAAAATTCTTTAATGTCACCACATATTTGACCCCTTTGACCCCATTTACCTCCCTTTTTCCCCCTCCTCCCTCCCCTCTGGTAACCACTACTCTATTGTCCATGTCCATGAGTCTCTGTTTTTTGTCCTATTGTTTTTAGGTTTATATTCCACATATAAGTGATATAATGTGGTTTTCAACTTTTCCCATCTGTCTTATTTCACTTAAAATAATTATCTAGAGGTCCATCCATTGTTGCAAATGGCAGTACTTCATCTCTTCTTATGGCTGAGTAATATTCCATTGTATATATGTACCACAGCTTCTTTATACAATCACTTAGGTTACTTCCATGTCCTGGCCACCATGCATAATGCTGCTATGGATATCAGTATGGAAATATCTTTTCAGATATGGGTTTTCAAGTCTTTGGGGTAAATATACAGCAGAGAGATTGCTGGGTCATACAGTACATCAACTCTTAGTTATCTGAGGAACCTCCATACTGTTTTCCAAGTGGCTGTACCAATTTACAGTCCCACCAATAGTGTATGAGGGTTCTTTTTTCTCTGCATCCTCTGCATTTTGTGTTACTTGTCTTGTTGATAACAGCTATTCTAACAGGTGTGAGATGATATATTATTGTGGTTTTGATTTTTATTTCCCTAATAGCTAACAACAATGAGCATCTTTTCTTATGTTTGTTGACTATTTGTATGTCTTCTTGGGAGAAATGTCTGTTCAGGTCCTCTGCTCATTTTTTGATTGAATCCTTTGTATTTCTGTTGTTGTTGAGTTGTATGAGTTCTTTGTTTATTTTGGATATTAGGCCATTATTGGAGGCATTACTTGCAAATATATTTTCCCATTTGGATGGTTGTCTTGTTACCTTGTTGATGGTTTCTTTTGCTATGCAGAAGCAGTATAGAAATTGAAACAATCATCAAAAACCTACCAAAAAGTCAAAGTCCAGGACCAGATGACTTCACCAGTGAATTCTACCAAACATTCAAAAAAGATTTAATACAATACTTTCCAACACATTTTATGAGGCCAAAATTACTCTGATACCAAAACTTGATAAGAATAGCACAAAAAAAGAAAACTACAGACCAATATCTCTCATAAACACAGATGCAAAAATCCTAAATAAGATACTAGCGAACCAAATACAGCAACATATTAAAAAGATCATACCACACGATCAAGCGAGCTTCATCCCAGGGGCACAGAGATGGTTCAACAATCAATTAATGCGATACATCATGTAAAAAAATTAAAAACTAAGAACTATATGATCATATCAATAGATGCAGAAAAAGCCTTCTACAAGATACAGTATCCATTGATGATTAAAACACTTAACAAAATTGGTATAGAAGGAAAATATCTTAACATAACAAAGGCCATATATGACAAACCCTCAGCCAACATATACTTAATGGTGAAAAACTAAAAACCTTCGCTCTAAGATCAGGAACAAAGCAAGGCTGTTCACTATCGTCACTGCTATTTAATATAATATTGGAGATCCTAATGAGTGCAATTAGGCAAGAGAAAGATATAAAAGACATCCAAATAGCAAATGAAGAAGTCAAACTGTCACTATTTGTGGATGACATAATTCTCTATACAGAAATCCCTAAAGACTCTACAAAAACACTACTAGGAACGATAAGCAAATACGGTAAAGTTTCTGGATATAAAATCAATGTTCAAAAATTCATAGCATTACTATACTCTAATAATGAAGTGTCAGAAAAAGTAGAAAAAATAATTCTTTTTGCAATTACAAGAATAAAAGAATAAAATACCTAGGAATAAATCCAATGAAACATGTAAAAGACCTACATAACGAAAACTATAAGACCCTATTAAAAGAAATGGAAGAAGATACAAATAAAGGTAAAGATATTCCATGTTCTTCTATTGGAAAAATCAACATAGTTAAAATAACCTTACTACCTAAAGCATTATACAGATTTAATGCACTCCCCATCACAATCCCATTGGCATTTTTAAAAGAAATAGAAAAAAAAATCATCAGATTTGTATGGAAGTGCAAAAGACCCCAAATCATTAAAGCCATCTTGAGAAAAAAGAATGAGGCTGGAGGCATCATTCTTCCTGACTTCAAATTATACTACAAAGTGACAATAATCAAAACGGCATGGTTTTGACAGAAAAACAGACACACAGACCAGTGGAACAGAATCAAGAGTGCAGAAATAAACCCATGTTTATATGAGCAAATAATTTTTGACAAAAAAGCCAAAAACATACAATGGAGAAAGGAAAGCTTCTTCAATAAATGGTGCTGGGAAGACTGGAAAGCCACCTGCAAAGAATGAAACTAAGACTATTGTCTATCATCACATGCCAAAATTGTCTCAGAATAAATTAAGGACCTGAATATAAGACCAGAAACAATAAAATGCATAGAAGAAAACATAGGAGCTAAACTCACGGACTTTGGACTTAAAGAGGATTTTATGAATTTGACCTGAAAGGCAAGGGGAGTAAAAGCAAAAATACATGAAGGGGACTGCATCAAACTAAAAACGAACAGTGAGGTACCTTGACAAAAGCTGGCTTGGCCAATTACCTGAGACAATAATCAGACACAAATTAATCCATTTATAAAATTTACTAGGGCCAGTCTTATCTCTAACAGACACTGGGGTACAGACTTGCTACCCTAAGTCACCTCTCCATGGAGAATGAGAGATGACAAGGGTAAATAAAATAAAAGGTACCACCTTGTTTTTTGAAATAAATATAAAACATTACATTCACCTATTTTTAAGTTTAGAATCAGGAACATAAGAGTTTATGTAATAAATACAACAGTCTTAAAATAGAAACTTAAATCCCTCTTAGAGTTCACAGAGAGATACTTAGTATCAAGAAACAGAGGCAAGAATAAAACAGCAAGTCAACTGAGGAAGAAAGGAGTCAGGGGGGAAAAAATACTCAAAGGGAAGAAAAAGAGAGACCAAATGAAGAAAGGAGGTGGGGAGAAACAACCATGGAGCCTCAGAGGAAATAATAAATTCATCTGAGAAAGAGATAAAGTTCTGATACTGAGGAATCAGATCCAATAAGGGAAGGAAAGAAAATTAACT
Source organism: Rousettus aegyptiacus (assembly GCF_014176215.1). NCBI lineage: Eukaryota > Metazoa > Chordata > Mammalia > Chiroptera > Pteropodidae > Rousettus > Rousettus aegyptiacus. Next base: position 63,756,542 of record NW_023416285.1, on the reverse strand, counting down.
TACTGAGTACCAAGGACCCCAAACTGGGTATTTCCCCATTTATGATTATGACCCCTATACTTCAGATGAGGAAAATAAACAGTGACTAAATAAACCTTACAGAATGATTAGGACAAAAATTCCATCAAGTCTCTGATAACATAAGAAAAAATAACACAAAAAAATAACTCATTACCATTATTTCTTTTGACCTTCATGTATGGTCTTTATCTCATCAGCAGTATGTCAGTGAGAAGGTTTCTAATCAAATATAGTTGTAGGAATAAATACTTCAGCTCTCCCACTTGTTGGTAAAGATAAGTTCATTTCTTGTTCATCTTTGTACTCTAGGACAGTGGCTTGTGCATAATAGCTATATCACAAAAATTACATTAATTTAATTGAATAGGTTACACGTTACTAAAGAATGTTCACATTCCATTTTTTATAATTCCAAACAAAAATTTAAGACCTTAGATATGGCAAACTCTCATTTTTCAATTAAGTACCCCTGAAAATATCTAATCTCCTCTTCTGCCTTCGGCTTTTTGCTGAGTTATTGATGCCATCAGGATAAAGAAAGCTAATAGAATTCTTCTTACAAAAAAAAAATGAATAGAGGAAAATAACTCTCCTGTAGCATTTTATCACCTAAATCTCTTATCATATGTACTGCTTAGTATCCTTGGTTATTTGCTTATGATACTGTGTTATTCTTCAAAATGAACTGTGTCTTGTTAAGTCTTTTTTTTTTCCATGTCCCACAGGCAGGCTTTACAAACTCTAAGGGTTCAATAAATGCTTTATTGATACTAACAGTCTAACATAAACTTTTTAAATGCCTTCTTTAGGTCTGTTTTTAAAAAATTAAATTATCACCCTCATTCTCCAAGCGTTTCTGGAAGTCATTTTTTTTTTTTAGCTGAAAGAAAGAATTGAGTAAATTAGGTTGATAAAATAGTCTTGAGTTCCTTTTATTGTTGTAGTTTAGGCTCTCCTTATCTCTTGTTTGGATAAGCTTCTTACCTGGTTTCTCCACTCACAACTTCTTTCCTTCAACTCATCCTTTACACTGCTGCCAGAGTGGTGTTTATAAAATACAACTTTGTTTAGGTCACTCTCCCTCTCAGAAAACTTTAATGGGTCTTTCCTGCCTGCAGAATAAAGCTCCAATGTCTTTGGTATAGTATTCCAGACCTTCTAAAGTCCAACACCAGCCTAACTTTATTATATCGACACCTTAGCTCTATCAATTTTCTCCACATTCCAAGCTCAAGTTACCATCAATTGAATAAGGCATGCATTTTCAAGCCTCAGTATCATGTTCATTTCATTTCTTCAGCCTGGAAGAAAATTACCCTTCTTCTCCTTCTTCATCTCCCAAGATTCAACTCATTCTCTCATACCCAAATTAAGTGTCACGTGTCTGTAAAAGCACCTTAGAAATCCCCAAGTAGAATTAATCATTCCTTTTCTAGGTTCCCACTGTACTATACACCACTAATAAATACTTATTTTCTGTGTATTTCTATACCGTAATGATTGGTTGTATAGTGGTTTTCTTTGTTACCAGGCCAGAAATAAGGAATTTATTATTCATATTTGTTTCCTTCACAGTGATAAGCTCAAAGTCCTGCACAGAGTAGAAAACTGATAAATAAAAAATAAATGAATGAGCGAATGACATAATGTAGTTAGTGAACCATCAGCAGTTTCTTAATCTATTAAGTGAAACATCAAAATCTGAATTAAAATACTTGGCTCAGCCCCTTTGGAACCAAGAAAACAAATAGATGAGCTTCACTGAAAATACACATTTTGCTCAAAATAAGGGAAGGGTCTTTCCTGGTGAAAATGATGGCTTATCCTTATAGCTGGTCCTTAAATATTTAATGAAAGCATGCTGCTCTCTTCTCCTTTTGCCTCTACTTCATACTGTTTTTGCCCTTGGTGCAGAACATGGGAGGTGCTTAATAAACATTTGCCTCAGCCCTGGCCTGGACCTAAAGCCCAGTCGGCAGTGACTTTCAAATCAAGAGGTTCTGTGCAAAGGGCTCGGGGTCCTCCACTGGATCCCAGTGCCAGGGACCCATGCAGCTGCAACATACCCAGGAGAAATGCTAGACAGAAACAAAGGAGTCAGGAAGGTGGTGGAGATCATGGAGGAGACCAGGACAAGCAGGTGGCAGATAGTAGAGGCTCACAGAGATTCCTCTGTGAGAGTTGATAAGCTGTGGAAACTTCCACTTGAAGGTTGGCTCCGTGCCTGGCCCCTGAGCACATCCCCTGTGGCCTCTGATGACTTCTGGCAATCCATGGGGTTGGATCACAGCTTAAGCCAACCCACCCCTTGCTAGAACCGGATATATTAAAAGATATGAGGAAAATTAAATTCATTTTCAACCACCCATTATACCTTGCTGATGTGAGCTTTGATGAGCAAAAATGGGGTTGAGGGAAAGGTTGGAGAAATGGAATGCCTTTATCTCCCTTACTGTATCAATATATTGTGATGCCTTTAGTCGTATTTATTTTAGAAATCTAAAAAATCAGTGTGATATAAGAGAGAATTTCTAACAGGGCAATGCAAAGTGAAATTATGATCACACTAAGATCTAGATAGGCAGGTAATTCTCAACCATATGTCACTATGGATAAGAAGCTTAGCCCCTCTGCTAAGGTAACCTAAGCTGAGTATCAAAGGAAAAGAGTAACTTCTGTTCTAGATTATAGAATTTTGACTATAAGTAATGAAATTCACAAGAAATGAACACCTTTTTTAACAGCCCCATGGCTCCTTGCTTCCTCAAAGCAAACCTGGGAAATAGATCTTCATGAGGCAGCCAAGAGGAAGACGTTTAACAGAACTAATGATCAAAGTATCTGGCTGCCTGTTTGCGGAAGTTCTCCAAGCCATGTTTACCAACTCCCTGCCTCTCTTCCTTCTAAACACAGAAGAAAAACAAAGTGGAATCCTGAAGTGCATTACAGAAAACCCCATGTAAATTTCAGGATAAAAATCAGAGACAGTCAGAACTAAAGAAACAATCAAGTTTCTACATTAAGAAGGATGCTAACATAAAAGTGCAGGAAATGCCAGGGACAAGATTTGCAATGTAAGGAGAAAAAACATAGGTCCCCTCAAATATTTTGACTGATTCCCCGCCCCCAAACTTTTCAGAGATACAGTTATGTACTTATATAAGTGTTCTCCCTCTCATTAAGGAAGACAAGTCATCTAGAAAAATAACTATAGGAGGCAACAGGGGGAGGTAAGTTCTCTAAGATTTATATGTACTATGTGTTTGATACACAGAAGAGGGAGAGACTTTCCTGGCTGGGGGAGTGGAATGACTTCATTGAGGGGGTGGGAGGTGGGGACATATGGACTGTGTCTTCAAGGATTTTAGCAAGCAGAGATGAGAGTGAAGGACACTCAAGGAAAACAGAGCAGAGTGAATAAAGGAATAGAGGCAGTTCATTTTGATTAAAGGGTAAGATTCATAAGTTATAAGAGTAATGCAAAATTGGAATGGAAGGAAAACTGAGACTAAATTATGAAAGGCTTTGAGCTCAGTTAGGCTTGAGTGCAAGAAGCTCAATCTGCACTCAGTAAGCAATATGGAGTCGTTGAAGGTTTATGGGCAGGAATGTGATTCAAGTTATGATTTTTTAATCTGTTAATTGTTTATTTTCCAGGTGAGAAGGCAGAGTATAGATTAGGGTGGGGAGTAGAGCATTTGGGAGAGTATCGCAGTAATCTGGACAAAAGGGATGATGAATTGAATTAGTGAAACAGAAACATCTGATGAGACTGCCACTGACATTGATAGTCTAGAATAAGCAAAGAGAACTTAAAATTGATTAAATAAAGTGGAAATATCAGTGTGAGCATCTCAAATAGGTATGTCAGTGGGATCCAAAATGTTTTTGCAATTCATGGGACTAAAAGGCAAAGTCCACGGTGCCTGGTTTTCTGAAAGGCTGACATGGATTTTAATGGAAGGGCCAAGTATCCACCCCTTGCAGGGAAAACAGTCATTCTGAAAGTCACCAACTGGGAGCAACATCTTCAAATATAAAATACGACAAATGTATTAAGAAACAGATAATTAAATTAAGAGCTGTTTTAGAATTAACAAAAGGTGAAATATCAATGACCTCTAACACTTTTAAAAATATAAACCTTGCTAACAAAGAAAACAAATAAGATAACATTTCTTACTTATCCATTTTTCAAATATTTAAAAAAAATTTTTAATACTCAGGTCAATGAGGGTACAGAGGCATTTGGCAATACGTATCAAAAGTCTTAAAATTATTCACACTCTTTGTCTCAATAATTCCATTTCTATGAAATGATCCTAAAGAAATAATCATAGATATTTGTAAATATTGAGTTTGTATTATTGAAAATTGGAAATAGCCCAAAAGTCTGTAATTAGAGATTTCTTAAATAACTTTTAGTTCAATCATACAACAAAATACTATGTAGCCAATTAAAAGTATGCTGCAAAACAGTAGGTAGTGACTTGGAAACTGGCTTATTATAGATTAATTGGAAAATTAGTGAGCAAAACATTATATGAAATACATATCATTTAAAAAATATATATGATATATGATTGAAAAACTATTCCATATACTAAATTTAACAATGCTAGTCTCTGAAGGGTAAGATAATTTGTGATAATTATTCCTTTTTTATCTTTTTTCACAAAGTTTCTATAACAAACATTTACTACCTTACTAAGAAAGGGGGTACCTTTAAACCAACAGTAGTTAATGGGCCTTATTGCTCTAACTATTGTGACAAATACATGCTAATCACCTATTCTTGCCAACCACTGATCTAGGTGATGAGAAAGCAGCCAATATCCCTGCTCTCACGGAACTTAAGACTTAGGAGATTTCATTTTTTTTGCTCAGTCAGCGGGAATGAGAAGTGCCTTTATATCATGACTCTCAGTTACAAATAACAACATCCAGTTCAAATTGGCTTCAGTAAAGAAAATTTAGGACGTCGTGAAACTAAAGTCCATGAGCACCAATTTCACATTTGGCCAGATCATTTGGAATCTTCAGAATTTGTTAACTCACAAAATTGCAGCTTACTTTTCTTTAGGATTGCTCCATTATCAGTCAGGCTCTCCCAACAGTATCAGGATAGTTGTCAACAGCTCTAGACTTATAATTAACGTCCTTAAGAACCCAAGCATAAGTATAGATACTGTATTTCCAATGTTAAAAAAAAAAAAATTAACTCAGTCCAGAATCATGTACTCATTGCTGAACTCTTCACCATGGCCTGAAGAACCTAATGCTCTAATAGGCCATCCTTAGTCATACAGCCTCCATGAACATGAATTAAGAGTGGAAGAGAGATTTTCTCCCAAGGAAAATCATAAGGCTGTTACCAAAAGAGGAAAGAATGTGTGCTTAAACTGCAAAACAACTGAGATGTCCACTGTAGCCTTATGGTAGAAGCACAAAGGCAAGATAAACAAGTTGGAGTTTGCATTTTGACACTATATTTAATATAAGCAGATGATGTGACTGTTACCAGGCAAATTTATGTTTAGTCTCACATCAATCTAATTGAAGATATATTTTGAAAACATATTTACTCATATGTATATTTTGTCATATGAATTCTGATCTCATACATATTACAGGTGAATAGAGAATCAACCACGTTAGAAATCTGCTCATTTGGCAGATGATGTGAGGGAGACCTTAGCAGCAAGACCAAGGCATCTTTCCTCCCAGCACTTCTGCTACACCTTGAGGACTCTCTACCCTATATAACTCCAGCCAACAATAACTCTTCAGATTTTGAAGATTTCACTATGAAAGAAGCACACTTAAAACTTTAATAGATCAGCTCATAAACACCTCGGTTTTGCTCTGGCCAACGATTAAACCGCCTATCCATAGGAATAACTAGCTAATCAGCAACATGCGACCCCCATTTATCCCCAAGGCTCACTCTAAGTTCCTCCTTTATTAATTATTTTTCATAAGAATTTTAACAATTCAAAGCTCACACTTTATATTGAGAAACCAGGCTTTACAAATATATTCACGATAGAACATCTGTCATTCCATTCCTAGTTTCACCCTTTTCTCACTTCATCCCTCCATAACTAGGAACAAGACTAATATTCAATTCTAGAACTTGTTTTCATGGAAGGCACTAGGTTTGGGGGATAAGATCAAGATCTAATAACTAGGAGTGGTGCAAGATCAGAACTGGCCTAACAGAAAGCTGATTTGATGATGAGTGAATGGGTCTAAGTCACTGCTCTTAAGAGCTTCCTTTCCATCTGTGCACTTGGTCGGAGACCCTATAAGCAGCTGTGTCTACGATTCTATGGCTCTGGGACTTCCTCCAGGCTTTGCCTCCCATTCTTTACTTGGAACCTTATTGTTTTGGTCTAGTTTCCCTAGTTCCTTCCTGTTTCCTTGAATCTGGATTTCCCCTCTTTGCCTATTCCCTTTGGGTTGATAACTGGGCTCCCGGCTTGCCTGGTTTCATATTGGATCTTTAACAATTAGCTCTGCAACTGTGGGCAGTCTTACCCTTCCCTGTACCTAGTCATGCAGTTCCAGCTGAGCTGTGTGCAGCCTTTGTCTAGTGGCCTGGCCCCTTGCTTGTCTTAGAAGAGAAACTAAATATTGATTTCTCTTGAACAAAGTTCCTGGAGACCCTTTAGTCCAATATGAGGACTGAATCTAGGCTTGATAGAAGAACTCAGTCACAGATACTAATTGAGCACCTACTAAGTGCAAGGTATGACTGTAGGTGTTAGGGATACAGCAGGAAATGAAACAAGGTCTTTGATCTCATGGAGCTTATATTCTAGATAGAGAGTTAGATGGACAAATATATAAACAATTAGAATAATATTAATAATTACAAGTCAGGTTAAGATTGTGCTACAACAAAAATAAAACTAGGGGGGTCAGGGAAGACATCTTGAGGGGAGATATGAGTGATAAGAGGGAGCTAGCATCAGGAATATTTGGAGAAAAATAGTTTGGAAGGAGAGGGAGCAACAGTTATAAAGGCAGGAATGAACTTGGCATCTTCCAGGGGTGGAAAAAACAACAGGGGGGCTGGAGCCCAGAGAACTAGCAAAGAAATAATTTGCTTTAAACATGAAAGAGTGCTCAAAAAGTCAGCTTAAGAGTATGCTGATCTTTCTTTCCATTTCAACTCAGTTGTGACATAAACATGATACATACCTATATATGTTTGTGTGGGCACAAATCTTACTGGCAGTTCTGATAAATAAATGTAGGCCCAGTTGGGGTCTCCTTGACGCCTATCACAGCTGTGAACACGGCCTCTGATAACATTGTTTTGTCACTTTTCACTCCCACCAGCAATGAAGACAGATAAATGGCTTCCTGACAAATGGCCTCACTTTCCAGGGCCTGGGCCTCTGAAGGAAGGAGACGCAAGCCTTGGAACATTTCTCGGGGTGAGCTCCTTGAAGGGTTCATGGCCACAAGCTCTCTAAATCTGCTTCAGAAGTTGCCGCTGTATTATTTCTTCTGAAAAATAGATTTTCCTTGCAGCTCATTAAAATTTCAAAAGGCTTATGAAATAGATTCCAGACTAACTATGTGTCATTGCAATTTGCAACAGAAAATACCTGATCATAGAAATAATAGGAATTTAACATGAAAAATGCTTTATGTTCTGCCTGTGTCTAGCCAAAGTGCCCTGGAGAAGGCAAAAATGTGTCCTTTCTAGGAGTGGATTCTCGCCCAGGTAATATTCTTTCCAATATAAACAGCTGTAGAGGGTTGAATAGTGTCCTCCCAAAATTTGTGTCCACCCAGAACTTCAGACCATGACTTTATTTGGAAATAGGGTCTTTGCAGATGTAATTATTTAAGATGAGGTCGCATTGAATCAGAGTGGGCCCTAAACCCAATGACTGATGCCTTTATAAGAGAAAAGAGAAGAAGATTCAGACACACAACCACACACAACACAGGGAAGCAGATTGTGTAAAGATAGAGGCAAAGATTGGAAAGATGCAACTACAAGCCAAGGAACACCAGGATTGCTGATAACCACCAAAAAGTAGCAGAGGCAAGGAAGAATTCTTCCCGAGTCTTCAGAGGCAGTGTGGTCCTGCCAACACCTTGATTTCAGATTTCTAGTCTCAAGAACTGTAAGAGAATACTTTTCTCTTGTTTTGAGCCACCTGGTTTGTGGTCATTTGTTACTACAGTACCAGGAAACTAATACAACAGCCATGGATGCTTTTCCTCTGGCACCAAAAGAGGAAAACTGCCAGGTGATGGGAATCACCTGTATCTACACTAGCAAAATAGGAAATCGAGAAGTTATTTGATGGACTTAATCCCTGACAATTTGAGCATAGAGACTTTGAATTATATAGGTATTAAAAGTTGGGGCATTGGAATCAGAAAGTCTGGGTTAGGTTTTAACTCAGGTTTTACCTTGTAAAAATTACTAAACTCCAAGCCTCGGCTTTTCATAGATAAAATCGAGACTTACCTCATGAGGTGGCTATGAGATTTAAGAAGGGAAACCTCTCTTATGTCCTTAGAAAGTGCCTGTCCCACGGTGAGCTCCCAGTATAGGGTAGCTGCTATTATCATCACTCTTTCAGCTTCAGGAATGCTCCCTACCCCTGGAGGAAGGAATGAGTGGTTATATTCAAATAGGCTCTATCCCTCTTCTGGCCTGTGTTTAGCTACTACTCATCAGGGCCAGACTATAAAACATTACGTGTTCACCAATTCTGAATGAGAGGCAGCCTTGCTATCTTCAGACCCCCATAAAACTATTTTTAAATAATTTCTTGCCTGTCCCAAAATAGAAATATTTTTCTAAAAAAAAAATGGTTTTAAGGACCATAATAATTTCAATGACACTAATGAGAGCTCATCATATGCCAAGTACTTCCCAAAGGTTATTTCATTTAGACCTTACAATAACCCTGCAAACTAGGCTATAATAATCTTGGTTTACACATGAGGAAGCTGAGGCCCAGAGAAGCTTCTAACTGTGGATTCCAGACGGACTATAAATTAAAAAATAGGAGATAAAAGCAGTGTTGAGGAAGGGAATGGGAGAGGCAGGGACGTTGTTGCAAATACAGCTGACCTTTAAACCATGCATGTTTAAACTGCATGGGTCCACTTATACACAGATTTTCTTTCAATAAATATCTATATTGTTTTCAATCTGTGGTTGGGAGTCTGCAGATACTGCAGAGGGCCAACTGTATGCATTAATCTATACCATCTTATATAGAGGACTTGAACACCTGCGGGTTTTGGTGTCCACAGGGGAGCCCTGGAAATGATTCCCCACAGATGTCAAGGGTAACTTACATTTGGGGGAGTCAAAAGTTATATGTGGATTTTCAACTGCACTGGGAGCCTAAACCCCTAACCCCAGAGTTGTTCAATGGTCAACTGTACTCAGGTTTCAAAAAGGCAGAATGAAATACTGTGTCAGAACTGGACATCAGGAGGCCTGCCTGGATTCTAGTCTGGGCCCCACCATCATCCAACTGAATGACGTGCTATGTCTCTCTGGGCCTCAGTTTCCCTATCTGCGAGGCAAGGAACATGGACTAGGTGATCTTTAGCAGTGCTTTTAGCTGTTAACCAACATCGAATTTTTTTACATAGAAATCATAAAATCAAAATTTTATGATATATGGTATCATCAATTCAGTCTTTTTAAGCAATATGATGTTTAAAAAGATTAAAGGTACTTATGTTGAAATTTTCCAAACAAATTTATCATATTTACAACACAGTATTATAATTTTAGTTTCCATAACACTGATCCTCTCCTTTATTTGTGTAGTTAGTTTATATCAAAACAAAAGCTAGGGTATTTTTTATTAAAATCATATCTTTTTCTTTTTATGTAGGAAAGTCTGAGTAATAACAAAAATAAAAAATAATAATGCTTCATATTTAAATAATATCTTTGATCTGAGGTCTTTCTATATAATATTTTTATAAGCCACATGTTATTATTTTGGGGAAGGGGAGTAGGTCACATTAAAACACTAAGATATCTGATATTATGGGGACTCTTCAAAGTAACATGTTGACACTTAAACTCAGCTTTTGCTTCAGCTGTACCTTACATCCCAGAAATGCTAAACCTTTTAGTTTTAAACAGTGTTTCATCACTCTGTGTATTTTACAGGTAGAGAAAATCAAGGCAGTTTCTAAAGAAGATTCAGATATATGTGATGTTTATAGTAATAGCAGTAAGCATTTATTAAATGTCTACTCTGTGCCAGGTATTGTTCTAAGTGTCTTAAAAGTGTTAACTCATTTAAACCTCACAATCCTATGAAGTAGGTTGTGACATCTCCATTCTACAGATGAGGAAACAAAGTATAGAGAAGGGAGTAACCTAGTTCAGGACTGCAAGTCACTCACAAAGCAGGAACTCAGCTCTAGCAATCTGACTCCAGAGCTACAGTCGTCGCCTCCAACCTCATGTGTGGAAACTGAGGCTTATCAAAGTAATAACTGGAACACTTGCAAGTAATTCCCATACATTCATGACCCCATGGTAACATTCCATCAGTTTTCCCACTCCAGAAGGAAATAAATAGTGTTTATCAATATCATTGACTAGCTCCACCAACTTGCATTGTTCTTTAATTTAAGTGAGTACCAAGCTGAAGACTCTATTTGACCACATTAATCTTTTGTATCTAATTTGGCTGACAGAGATCTGATCCTCACATCTTATTAAAACATACACAAGAAAGAGCAAAGTACATGATAGTCTTTATTTCTGAGCAGATTAAGTTTCACATCAAACATTTCATCTCCTTCCAATATATAATCCAATCATTTCTATTATGATTTTCATTGTATATTCATGCATTGCAAGACAGTTAAAAAAAGAAAGAGACACCTGATAAAACCTTTTGTATTGGACCAAATCCATTTTGAACCATTTATTGCAATGTTTTATTTCTTAGATTTACTCTAGGTCATATCGGTTAAAATTGTTATCATCTGTTAAACATTTTAAATCTCTGACTCAGAAGCACACTGGTCAAACTTGATTTTTTAGTGAGTTATTTACCAGACATTACCTTACTCCTGAGATGTCAGCTGTAGATCAGGGGAAACAGATTTCATCTCTCCTCCAGAGGAAGATAGAATGACTTTTGAAGCTGATGTGACTGCCACTGAGGAGTAGTGATAATATAATGTCCACTCTTTAATTACTCTTTATGAAACTTGTAAGGACACAGAGTTTAGCAGAAAAGCAAGCATCTGGATTATTTAATTTTAAAAAAATGTATTTGATCGTTTATTTCTTTATGATCCTTGCTCCCCCAAGGATTCAGAGTCCACACTTTTTTTTTAAGGTATGCTACTAAAGAATTTTTATCTTCTAAGTGAAAGATTTATTCATAGCTATAGTCAGTGCTTTCCTCATATTTCTGACTTTTCTCCATTCTTGTGTCAGGTAAGATCTTAGATCCAGAAAAATATGAATGTTCCTCCCAACAGAATCCCTCTCTTACTTCCTATCCCCACCAACCTCCTAGTGATCACTTTAAAGGACTTCAAAAATTAAATTTAGAACTATCAGGCATAAGACAAAAAATAAAAAGAGGGTTATTTAGTGTGTGGAAATTGGCTTTATATCTCATGCATTTGCTTCTTATTATTAAGGAATCCATGAGGCCTACCTTCTCCTCAACTGCCAAAAAGGGCTGACATCAGTTTGAGACATTCAAAGTTATCGAGGAGTGTGAGGGGAGGAGGGGTGCAGGGATAAGGGGGTGGACTCACAGACTTGCAGAGCCTGGCTATGTCATAAGCATTCTTTCCAAAGGAAACCAGGCTAAAAGGCTGATAAACCCCAATCTCTTTTCACAGCTTGCCTTCAGAGTCCCTTAATGCAACTCCCTCATTTGTTCATCAGCACTTTATGAGAAAATAAACAAAAACATGGCCTGTTTCCTCATTGTCAGCACATCAGAACACTTCCTGCTCAAAGAGGCCACCATCCCACCCTAAGAGTCAGAGGTTCACTCTATAATTTGCCTTGAGTTTTTAACAGTCCATTTTGTAAGCTGAATTCCAAGGCTAATCAAATCTGAAGCCCCCTCTGGGTGGATTAAATGTCCTAGACTCCAGCGCTCTGCAGGGCATGGGCACCTCTGGAAGCACTGATGAATGAGTTACACTGAAACCATGGAAGTTGCTTACTTCTTCTCCATTCTTTTTTATTTTTTAAAAAAAGTCAAAACAAAATTATTAACTTTTCAGCAAATTACCAATTCTACTTGGTATCACAAATTCTGTAAATGATGTAACACTCAAATCAATTAAATCTTTCTAGATTTTTACTAAATTTGACAGAAAGAAGAAAGAAAGAAAGAAAGAAAGAAAGAAAGAAAGAAAGAAAGAAAGAAAGAAAGAAAGAAAGAAAGAAAGAAAGAAAGAAAGAAAAACTTATAGCAAATATAAGAGCTGGAGGGTCATGACTCCTATGTTTAAATTCTCAACTAGACCAATGGTGCACTGAGATACGCCTAGCTTTGGCATCTACTTTCTTGAAAAAAAATGTGAACATTTAAAAAGAAAAAACTCATGGACATACAATCTAGCTAGAGGACACAGCCAAGTTTTTGGATGGATGTTGTAATGTTTCAACATCTCAGAGATGTCATAGGTGCCCACCATACCAACATTTTGGAGTCTGGCACTTAATACACACAAATACTATGGAGCTGTGATTAAGGGCACAGTCTCTGGAGGCCGACTTGGAGTCACAGCATAACCCCAGCACGTGTTCTCTCCAAGAACTTAGACAAGCTTCTTAAACCCTAAGGTTCTATGTCTGCCTCATTCGGTAGTTATAACTATTAAATGAGGTGACCCATGGAAAGAGCAGAGGACTGTGCCATTAAGCTCAAGAAATGTTAACTATTGAATATCTGATGTCATTCATGAATTCCAAAATTTTGTACACAATGCAGATTATGGAAATAATCTTAAGGGTCTATCTTTAAAAAAAAATGAAGAAGAAAGAGGAAAGAAGGAAGGAAGGAAGGAAGGAAGGAAGGAAGGAAGGAAGGAAGGAAGGAAGGAAGGAAGAAGGAAGGAAGAAGGAAGGAAGACAGGTCAGATACAGTGGAAACTAACTTTAACATATCTGCTAAGGAGTAGAATTCAGTGTAAGTTGCATCTTTCTTAGAATCCACACAATAAGGGCTTTATTATCACAGAACAAAGCCCTTGTTTAGAAATAAAGGGAACTCCTGGCATGAGCCGGGGTTTTAGCACACTTTAGAACTGAAATCCTAGAAAAATCAGTGAACACTGCCACTGACTGTATAATTGTGTGATCTCAGGCAAGGCGCTTAAACTCTCAGTGATTCTCGTCTAAAAAGTAATGAGTTAGATAAATAGGTATCAAAGATTTCTGAGAGCTCCATTTCAGTCTAACATTCTATAATTCTACTTAATGACATGAACAGAAGTAGAATACAACCAGAAAATAAGGGTAATAGCCTCCAAATTGTCACAATCGAGAATAGACAATTGTAGCACTGTGTTATTTAGACTACTGTCTTTGAAGACAGACATCATGCATCATTTTCTTACACTTCATTGTCCTTTGCCAGCATTTAACACACAGTAGCCATTGGAATGTGAGCCTAATTCCAAAAGCCATATTATGACTTCATAGTCATGCTGGGCACTTGTTGATCAATCACAGCAACCTAACCCAAAACAGGCATCAGTGAGAACAACCAGACATGTGACTAAACGAAACATATTGTTAGCCTTTAATTTATTCACAAATATTTATTTAATAACTATGATGTACCAGATATTGTGCTAGATATCAGGGATGCCCTTCACCACGATCACAACCCTAAAGGTTCTCACATAGGCAATGTCTAAGTCACCAATGTGTACCAATGGAGCAAAAGTGGAAACTGAACTGGGTCAACAACTCTTTTTCTCCCAAACCATGCCTCCCCTTGCAAATGAAGGGGCTTCCCAGTTCATTCCTGGAGTTTTACCAGTATTTATCATGTTAATAGATGTGATGTTACTAAGTTTAAAAACCAACAAATATGCACTGATAAGGCTTTACACAGGTCTAAAACCTAGTGTTTATCAACAATATTTTGGCTTTTTTTAAAGCGGAAATATTATATTATAGACTAGCGACTCCTATTCCTAGAAGCCTTCTGGAATTAACATTTCCTCTTGCTGTATTTCTTGTCTTAAGTAGTCAGCAAAATACTCTGCAGTCTGTAGATTATCTGTAAACCAACTGACAGGTATCCAATGCAGAACATGCGAGGACATTTCTTTGCCCCTATCTGCTGTCAGATGATGCTGTGAAAAGTAAAAGTTCATCAGATGCTGCCTAGGTTTATGATAGACACTCATTGTGAATTCCTAAGGCTGAAAGGCCATTTGGATTTATCACTTCCGCTTATCAGCCATGCAGTGACTTTCCTGCATTTAAATAGCAGCCTGCTTCCCCGCTGTGGCTCCATCCCAGTTGCTAAGGTTCTCTAAATGCTAATCAGGAGACAGAGAACATTCTGTGATCTTGTAAAGTGCTCATCCAGCAATTCAGTAAAAACAGAGTGTAAACATCATGCCTGGATACCTGCATTTGTTGGTCAAGAATCAATGCAGATATGACCACCACAGCAGCAAAGTCTACCACCACAAATAGAAATGGAATATTCGAACATTATTCTGGAAGTTTAAGATGTATTGAAAATAATAATTATAGTAAATAATAATAATAGTAATAATAAAATAATAGTAAAACCAATAAAATCGATAAAATCAAACTGTGGTGGAAAAAAAAGGAGGGGGATTGAAATTTAAAGCTCACAGATCTAAGGTAAATGTGTAGAGATATAATGCAGGTTCTATGAAACATATTTGAGATACGCTTATATAAAAGTTTCCAAACAATGTAAATAATGGCATCAGGGCGATTGGTTAGTAAGTAAGAAAATCAACAGTACTATGTTTGACAGTCTTTTTTAGAAAGTTGCTGTGGTTTCATGGATAGAAAATCAACTTGGAACTGAGAAGTCTTTGTTTGATTTAATAAATGTTTATAGAAGGCCTTCTCAGATTCACCACAAATATAATGAGTGAACATTATAAAGTCATACCTCCTCCCTACAGTCTACTTTGTAAAATCTTCCATGAAAGGATCCCGGTTAAGTGGGGTTGTTTTTGTTTATTTGTTTGTTTGTTTGTTTTAAAGATTCTGAGCCTGAGCAGTGTTTATACAAGTATACGAGATAATCAACTAATGGATTATTTTACTTGAAAGCTAATAGAGAATTCTGTGTGGTGACTTCTTAAAAGAAAATCATCTGCTAATTTTAGGTCTATCCAGTGTCACAGAATTGCAGAGCTGGAAGCAACTTTAAGCAGTAACAAAATCAAATAATATTGACAAATATCCATATATAAGTAAATTGACTGAAACAGAACAATTAATTCTCAACATTAATCAAGTAGGGAATCACAAGGGACATGAAACTGCAGAAATCGAGATGAGATCATTCCCAGAAGGAAACAATGATAAGATGTTGAGCCAGGATTACAAAATCAAAGTTAACCTCAAAACCATCAGAGAAATATATCCTCTTGGGAATGCTAGTAATTTCAATTCAGCACAACCTCTTTTGAATTTTTATTCATTAATGTCAAGCCTGGTTTTAATATTAATTGCTAAAGGTCAAGTTCAGACACAAAAAGCATAGGCATGCAAGTAGATACAACCTGATGTGTTTATCTTTTCAGCGCACACTTTCTGCTGCAGGCGTGTGCCAGATGTAGCAGCAGCTGTAGGAAGTTGTTTATCTACCCTCTTGACCTTTGTAAAGTGTTAGGAGATGGCAAAAATCATGTTTTTAAATTATAGGCTTCTCCTTTCAAACTAGCATCTTTTTAGTATCAGTAAAAACACATCAATAAAGGCATAAGAAGGTCAAGAAGATATGATTGTGTCCCAATGATACCTGTAAAAACATACTTCTAAAATGATTTATAGTGCCACAAAGAATCTCCGCTTATTTCCAAATTTGCTTCATTTATTCAACATTCAGTAAATATTTATCGCACTCCTACCATGTGCAGGGCACAATTAAAAAGTGTAAGGCAAATGAATCCTAATATCTGTAACATTTGTGTCTTGTCAGAATTTTCACAAATGTCAGTTGTGCTTATTTTGTGGGTTTCACAACTAAATGTAAAAGTTTCAGAGGCAAATGGCACATCCTTCTCACAGAAAAGAGCCTTGGACAATCTTCAGGGCCACACAGCTTCTGTAGTGATGGACTCACCACTCAGGTCTGTAGGGATTACACTAAATGCAATTGGGATTGATCTATCAACCTAATCACTCATGAGAAATAATAACAATGTCATTAGCTAAGTTTCCAAAACAGCCCAGTTCCTGCTTGAAAGTCAATCCCTCAGAAGCATGCTAAGACTTACTTTTGTTATGACATTTGGATGAAATCACATAAGTCCCCTTCATCTTATTCTGTCAACATCAATGTCCCCTGGGGAAACTAGTGTGGCGATATCAAAAAAAAAACAAAGGGAAACAATCAAGGTCTCTAAAGAGAAAGACAAAAACAATAATTATTTTTAAGAAGCTCAGTTAGTTTCTTATTTTGATCCAAGAAAAATTTTTAAATATTGTATTTCTTTTCTCTAAAGGTCAGCTTGCAACCAAAATCAAAATGTGTGCTCATACATCTTCAAATCACATTTATTGATTTATCAGCATTCTCTTAACTTGATAAAATATTTGCAAACTTGAACATTCACAGTAAGCTATATTTAAACACATGTACTGTATATATATGTGTACTGTACAGGCATAGATGGATTCTTTGGAATTCTAAAAACTGACACAAAATTTTATTTTCCTTTAAGATGCATGCTCATTCATTACATGCATTTGTGTGTGTGTGTGTGTGTGTGTGCGCATACCTGCATGTGTTTGTTTGCCTTGCCTTGAAGGAGCTCTTAATCTTATAGTTGCACTTTAAAACTGATCCACCTGACATAATTTTCTCCAGCAATCTCTGTTTATAGAGTAAAAGGTCATTCATTCTCTATGCAATAATATCATATAAAATTTTGAATTTTCAGCTTTTGTTTTCCTTTTGATATGGAACCTAAAATTAGCCTTTACACTCTCTGAGCCTTAACATTTCACTATTATATCAACTTGCCTTAGAGAGATAAATTTTTCAAAGCAACAATTTTTAAACATTCTGTTGCAACAATATCCTGTTTAACTGATTTTCCAGTCATGCAATTTGCATATACTCAGTCTGAGGGAGTGACTGTATCAGGACTAAAAGAAACATTAAAAAATGTTGAAAATATTTGCAGATTGCCATAGGTCAAATAATTATGTAGTACACAGTAAACTAATATAATGTTATATGTCAATTATAGCTCAATAAAAATAATAATTTCCAGGACTACTAGTATAATCTGAGACTAACGTGGATGAACTGGTAATAGGGTCATCCTAGTGCAAGGTCACATTTCCAGTCATCTTGTTCAGACTGCTATGATAAAAAATATGAAGACGGGGTGACTCGTGGAACAACAGAAATTTATTTCTCACAGTTCTAGAGTCTATATGTCTAATTTGCAGATGTCATTCAATCATTCAATAAATATGACCTAGATATCTACTTGATACTAGATGTTGTGACAGAAAGTTATTTCCAAATGTCTTCCTCACTCACTTCAGAGCGATGGTGAATCACAATGACCAAGTCTTGGCCATGGTCATAGGAAAACAGCCCAAATCTCTTTCCTAAGACATTTCTGTTAGAATTCTTGTGAGAAAGTGTTGATAAGAAAAATTTTGAGTGTTCGTGAAAGCAAAAATATGTGTTATTAAAGTAATATATGGCCTATTCATATGGCATAATATACATAAACATGGTGTGATTTCAGAAAAAAAGTGAATGCATAGACAACAAAAGCATAGACAACAAAAGAAGTAGATAAATTACACCAAAATTAAGAACATCTGTGCCAAAGAACACTCTCAACAGAATGAAAAAACAAGCCATGGAATGAAAGAAAATGTTTGCAAATCACATATCTGATAAGAGATTAATAACCAGAATAAAGAAATCCTACAACTCAACAACAGAAACAATTTTAAAATGAGTGAGAACTTTGACTAGATATTTCTCCAAAGAAGATATACAAATGGCCAATAAACATATGTAAGAATGCTAAACATCACTAATTATTAGAGAAATGCAAATGAAAACCACAATGGAATATCAGTTCACACCTATTAGGATGGTTATTATCAAACAAACAGATAATAACAAGTGTTAGGATGTGGAGAAATTAGAACCTTTGTGTAGTGTTGGTGAGAATGAAAAATAGTGTATCCACTATAGAAAACATTATGGTGGTTTCTCAAAAAATTAAAAATAGAATTACCATATGATTCAGCAATTCTTCTTTTGGGTATATAGCCAAACGAATTGAGAGCAAGGCCTCAAAGAGACATTACGCACGCATGATTATAGCAACATTATTCACAATAGTCAAAAGATAGAAGCGACCCAAATGTTCATCAACAGATGAATGGATAAACAAAATGAGGCATATACATACAATGGAATACTAGCCTTAAAAAGATAGGAAATTCTGACCCATGTTCTAACATGTTTGAACCTTAAGGATACTATGCTAAGTAAAATAGGTCAAATACTGAAAGATTCCACTTATATGAGGTAACTAGAGTAAACTTCTAGAAAGTAGAATGGTGGTTTTCAGGAGCCAGGTGGAAACAGTGAAATGGGGCATTGTTGCTTAATGGGTATAGAGTTTCTGTTTTGCAAGATGAAAGCGTTCTAGAGATCTATTTCACAATAATGTGTGAATATCTGTAAGCTTATTTTCTGGAGATTTTTCTCTTTCTTTCTTGTCACCTTGGTTGTTCATGGTGTTTAATGAACTATTTCTCCTCCTGGGCATTAATGGAAGTGTATTCTGCTGTTTTTCCAAAAAGAAGATTTATTATATAAAGGTCTCTCTTTAGCCTGTTGCAAAGAAGGCACTTTTCTTTTGGTTTCCAGTAGGTGATGTCTAAGCCTCTTGGATCTCTGCTTTAAATAAAGCCTAAATAATGCCTTTTTTATTTTCTTGTAGATATTTAGTCATGCTCGCTACCCTCAGTTTCAGTTCCTGTCGGTGTCAGAGACAGTCTCAACAGCGTTTGCTCAGATTCCCCTGGTGCTCTGCAGTGATTGGTCTCAAAGGGTATGGGAGGAGGGCCTTCTACATTAGGAGTGAGGGATTGCGGCTCAGCCTCAGTTTTGCAACCAGGGCCAGTAAAAGTCAACTGTTATTTTTCTGCCATCCCACTTCCCTGCCTTTTGCCCTGATGCCTGGGCCTTGCTTCCGGCTGGCAGGGGAGAGCTCACAGGTTTCCCGGGCAGGGAACTCATCACTCCTTCTCTCCTCCCCCTCCTCCTACAGGGGTCTCCAGCTGCTGTGAGAGGCAGCTTCCTTATTTCTCCTAATCTACGTCCCGACACCTGGGGTTCTGACCTGTGGTACCTCTTATGCTCAGATCCCATGTTCAGATGTGCTGGTGTGCAGTTTGGGTGTTTTTTGTTCAGCTTTAGTTGTACAGCTTATTGTTGTTTCAAGAGAAGAGGTCTGAGGACATCTTTCACTCCACCATGTTTCCCCAACAATGCAAATGTATTTAACACTACTAAACTGTACATGTATTTTACCACAATAAAAAATGATGAGAATAAAAATATGAATAAGTGAATGTCCCAACACAACTTTAGAAAGTTGATTTTTTGAAAAACTGTTCTCTAGGATTTTTTAAATCTGCAATATTTCGACTGGAGTCAGTACATAAGGGACCATCAGCCCAAAAGACTCAGAGAATCCAAAATTTAAGACAAGGTTAGTAAACATCTCTCCTCACAACTAATAATAGTAAAAGTAACACACGACAGAGAAATTATTTGAAAATTATGAGAACAAAAATTGGTAATTGAATTAGTCAGAGTTCACAAAAGAAACAAAACTAATAGGTTGTGTGTGGAAAGATTTATTGTGAGGAATTTATTGTGAATAATTGTGGGTGCTAACATGTCCAAAATCTATAAAGTAGGCTGGAAATTCCAATTAGGTGATATTACAGTCTTGAATCTAAAGGTTAGAAGCTGAGGCACAATTTCTATAATACAGTCTGGAGAAATAATTTACTTCTCTTCAGGGGACCTCAGTTTTTGCTTTTAGGGCCTTGAACTGATTAGATAAGACCCATCCACACATGAAGGGCAATCTGCTTTATTCAAAGTCTACTGTTATAAAATGTTAACTTCATCTAAATGAAAATAATCTCATTTATATGTTATTGGTAATTGCAACTAGAAATACCTTCACAGGAACATCTAGAAGGGTATTTGACCAAATAGTTCATACCATAGCCTAACTAAGATGACACATAAAATTAGCCATCTATTAATAACATAAATTTTCTTTTAAACAATCATATTGTATTTGTATTAGTGAATTTTTAATTCCAGGTAGTCACCTTGGGAAGTTATACACTTATTTTATTGATGCTTTCTTTGTTTTCTTTTAGAACCAACCATAAAGCCAGTCCCAAAGCAAAACATAATATAAATCTCTGTGCTTATAGTAACTTTAAAAAATAGCCCAAATGTAATTAATTCATTTAAGTAAATTATTAAAATAATTTCACTGTAAATACTTTGGGATCATTTTTAAAAATCAAACTCACTTTCAAAATTGAACATTTACCACCTTTGAGAATCTTTAAAAACGTGCATCATTAGAAACCATTGCACCAGTTGTATTTCAAAAGCAACCAAGTATCAATGTCACTAGATTTAATGTAACATTCCCAAAGGTAAAATTTTCCCATTCTTCTAGATGTATAAGCTCTGGTCATTTATAGTTAAACCTTTGAGCTAAGTGATAACTATGAAGTTATAGTATGAGGAATTATGCTGTGAAAGATTATTATAATGACAAATATAAGAGATCTTGATCACATTGTTCATGATAAGGAAAAAAATACCTATAGGAATTTGATTAAATAAATTATAGTATTACCTTAAACATTAGATAGAAAACTGTGTTACTGTCTATAATAGCATATGCGGAGACAAGAAAGTATAGACAATTTTGAGGCAGTGAGACTCCTAAAATTTGTACACAAAATTTTGCGTGCATGTTTACTTTTCTAAGGCAAGAGACTCTACCTTTGATACAATGCGTTATATCCCCCAAAATATTAGGAAACCATGTAGCAAATGAATACTTAATTCAAAAGAAAAATGTTGAAGTTATATTGATGAGAGAAAAGGCAAAATATTATTTAAAAGACTATAATATGGTGTACTTAAAATATTTTATATATGCATACTAAATAATAAGAGAAAAATACACATTGAAATGTTAGCAGGAATAATCTCTGAGTAGTGGGATTACAAACAATGTTTTTGTTGTGTTTATCTTATTTTACTTTAATGTTTTCTATCTGTATTTTTTCTACAGTAATATGTATTGTTTTTATGAAGGAGAAAAAAATTTAAGTTGTAAATGAAAAGTTGAAGGAAGATTTATCAGTGTGTCATCAACACAGTTCAGAGTACACAAGTTCCAAGTGCAGTTAAATGATCCTTGTTTGACAATAATAATCGCTATATTTGGAATATCAATCGTAATGATAGTAATAATAAACTATTTTATAACAACCTATGGAGATGATCCCCAGTTTTGTCATCTATAAAGTAGAGTAATATTAGAGAGTATTGTTGCTTCCTATGGCACAGAGTTACTGAAATGATTAGATGAAATAAACAGAGCATATCTCACAGTACCTGACACACAATAAGTCCTCAGAAAATGTTAGTGATTAAAATTGTTTGCTAAAGCACATTAGTTCATTTTAATTTTGAAGTTCAGAGAAATTAGATTTATTATGTTACATATTATATGACAATCTTAGTCTCATAAGAACTAAAAATATTCCAAATATTATTCTCAGACTTGTCAGCTCCTTTTAAGTAAGTGCACATGAATATCAATACTTGCCAAAGATGACCCAGTCCAGTACAATAATAACTAAACTGAGATAACAAGTGGCTTTATTTTATTGATCATCAATTTTCAAATTTAGTCCTCTGACAGAAAGATATACTTGGATTTTTCCACATGGTTTTTAACATCTGTTAGTCATATATTATTATTATCAGCATTACAAATAATAATAACAATGATATATATTTTACCTGAAAGTCTCAATTTTTTTAGGTGTTTTTCTTAGTTTGGAGCTATGGCTGGATATTTTTATTTCTGTTCATTCATCAATTTTTCTGCTGCCCAGTTTATCACTTAAAACTTCAGAGAATTAAGAACAGGGGGATATGGGGAAGGAGGAAAAAAAAATGTTTTGAAATAAGGAAAGACAGGAGAAATAAAAAGAAAATAAGAAATCAGTATATTCTATAATCACCTAAAAGTGGAATGGAAAAAGTGGAATGGAAATTCCAAAGGAAGAACTGCAAACTTTCACTTTGACCACTGAGTATTAGAAAATGAAAGTGGGTCATAGATAAGCCAAGTTTTTTTCCATACACTTTACAGATTGACAGTTTCAGATTTCACAGGCCTAGACCAATTAAGCTAGTCTCTAGACTCTGGGTGAGAAGCCTTTCTTTCAAAAAAAAATGAAAATCTCATTATGTTTAGTCTTTAAGCTCTTGTGTAAAATTATTGCTCAAACATGCCTGTTCCTGATAAGAAAATCGGTTTGATTAGAGATGCACTAAGACCACAAGCTCTTTTCTCCTAAAGCTAGTAAGCAGTCACCCCTCAATGAGTAATGATTTTTGATACTAATCAACAAAGCTTAATTGCAGCAACTAAATCAAACATAAGTCTTTTATTAAATTAGTTATCGATTCAAATATCTATTATTCGAATCTAGAGTTTCAAATTTTTTGTTAAAAATATAATTTTCTAACATCACAGACCACTAAGAATTCAAAAATATTGATCACTTTGGACAAAGATGCAACGGAATTATATTAACACCAAGTATAAATAATTTTTTATAAACTAAAAGTCAGAACTGGTATTTCCTTCCAGTCCACAATCCATGAAATTCATGCTACATGGTCCTCTCTCACAGATATAAAGGCAACTCACTGGGTAAAAACAGTGGGCTTTGTCTACCAGAATTGAAGAAGCTAGAACTACAGTTGTTGTTGGTAATTTTAAAAATATTAACTCCTGGATGCTTGGTCAAGATGGTGAAGTAGGTAAAAACTGGATTTGCCTTCTCTCATGACCACAACAAAATTACAACCAAACTACGGAACAACCATCGTTGGGAGTCATCTGAGGTCTAGCTTAACAGAAGTCCTACAACTAAGGACATACAAAAGAAGTCACCTCAGACTGGTAGAAGAGGCAGAGACACTTAGCAGGCTAGTCCTATACCCACATGTGTCAGTTAAAAACTGGGAGGAATATCTTGGCTGCAGCAGTCCCTGGAGGAGTGAGGAGTCCCAGCACCACACCAGCCTACCCAGCCCTGGATTTTAGTGATGGAACAAGAAGTCTCTACAACTTCTGGCTGTAAAAACCAGCAGGGATGGTGGCTAAGTGAGAAAGGCTCCTCTTAAGGGGCCCGCACTCAGATGTACTGGCTGACACTCACTCTGTACCCCAGCACTGGGGCAGGAGCTTGAAAGGCACCAGGGGCATGTGGGAAGGAACTGGCTTCAGGGCAAGGAGTGGAGGGACAGCTTTCTCCCAGGCAAAAATTTTGCCAGAATCTATTGTTCCTTTATCGAGCCCTCTCCTGCACAGCATGCAGACCCAGGCGGCTGCCCTGTCTGAGTCTCCAACAACCTGGCTAACACAGTTCGCCTTGCCCTGGAAATTCCCTAAGATCTCAAGCTACCCAACTTGCAGGTCCACCCAAGCTGCTTCCAGTGGCTATTATATACAAACAACCTGTCTTGGATGATGCTGTGAACTTTCCTAAAGTCTCTCAAAGGTCCACAAAACCTAAACAAGCAGCATCTGACCTGGGTGTGCCCTATACATCTTGCTGAGCAGCCCTAAGCCCAGCACTAGCAGAAGTCAGCCTCAGTTCGTGGCTTGGCCTCTTGATGTACCTACCTTCAAGTGCAGCACAGGTGGTGGCTATCTAAGGATTGCTTGGTGACTCATGCCAGATGGCCCCAAGTAAGGTACAGGGCTGGCACAGTGGCTGGCACAGGTGGCTCAGTGGCTGGCACCCCTGGCGTCTAGCTTGGACTGAGCCAAATACCACCTGGAGCCACATCCAAGGATGACATACTCAAAGGACAGACTGGGCAACCACCAGAGCCCTGCTGAAGTGAATTCTGTTACTTAGGGTCAACCCCTGTAGGATAGCTCTTCCACTGTAGTCATGGCCAGTCCTCACAACCAATCAGCCCAAGAGTCAACTCCTCCCATGGATGTGCAAACAGCAACCAAGATTCAACTACAATAGGAGGGCACGCACAATCTGTACAAGAAGCACACCTGGAACACCAAGCTCAGGTGATCAAGGAGACTGCAACCCTGGCCCCTACGGGACACCTACTACATGAGGCCACTCTACCAAGACAGAGAGACATAGTAATCTTATCTAATACACAGAAACAAACACAAGGAGGCAGCCAAAATGGGAAGACAAATAAATATGTCCCAAATGAAAGCTCCAGAGAAAGAACTAAATAAAATGGAGGCAAGCAATCTACCAGACATACGGTTCAAAATATTGGTTATAAGGATGCTCAGTGAACTTAGGGGAAGAGTAGATGAACTCAGTGATAACTTTAACAAGAGATAGAAAACATAAAAAATGGAGATAGAAACCATAAAAAAAGAGCCAGTCAGAAATGAAAAATACAATAACTGAAATGAAGAATACATTAGAGAAAATCAATAGTAGATTAGATGAAGCAGAGAATCGAATCAGCAATTTAAGGTGGCAGAAAACAATCAGAACAGCAATAAGAAGAAAGAATACAAAAAATGAGGACAATTTACGGAGCCTCTGAGACAACATCGAGTGTACCAACATTTACATCATAGGAGTACCAGAAGAAGACAGAGACCAAAGAATTAAAAACTGATTTGAAGAAATAATAACAGAAAGCTTCCCTAACCTGGCAAAGGAAATAAACATATAAACCCAGGAAATGCAGCGTTCCAAAGAAGATGAACCCAAACTGGCCACACTAAGACACATCATAATTAAAATGTCTAAGGTAAAAGACACCAAGAGAATCATATAACAGCAAGAGAAAAGCGTCTAGTTACCTACAAGGGAGTTCTCATAAGAATGTCAGCTTTTGTGAATGACTTCTCCAGAAAAACTATGCAGGCCAAAAGGGATTGGCACGAAATATTCAAAGTGATGAAAAAGTAAGGACCTACAGCCAAGTTTACTCTACCCAGCAAAGATATCATTCAGAGTCAAAGGATAGATTAAGTGCTTCCCAGACAAGGAAAAGCTAAAAGAGTTTATCAACACCAAGCCAGTGTTACAGGAAATGTTGGAGGGACTTCTTTAAGAAGAAGAAAAAAGAAAAGATCAAAAACATAAATACTAAAATGGCAATAACTACTTACCTATCAATAATCATTTTAAATGTAAATAGACTAAATGCTCCAATCAAAATGTAGAGTGGCCGAATAAATAAGAAAACAAGACCCTTACATATGCTGCCTACAAGGAATTCACTTCAGATTGAAAGACACACACAGACTGAAAGTAAAGAGATGGAAAAAGATATTTTGTGAAAATGGAAACAAACAAACAAAAGCAGTACTTATACCAGACAAAATAAATTTTAAATCAAAGGCTATAACAAAAGACAAAGAAAGACCAAGTTATTCCACTTCTGGGTATTTATTTGAAGAAACTCAAACACTGCTTTGAAGAGACATGAGAATTTATATGTTCATTGCAGCATTATTTACAATAGCCAAGATATGGAGGCTAACCAGGTGTCCATCAGTGAATGAATGGATAAAGAAGAGGTGGTACATGTATACAATGGAATATTACTCAGCCATAAAAAAGAATAAAATTCTGCTATCTGCAGCAGCATGGATGGACCTAGAAGGTATTGTGCTAAGTGGAGCAAGTCAGACAGAGAAAGACAAATGCCATATGATTTCATTTACATGTTGAATCTAAAGAACAAAATAAACAAACAAGTAAATAGAAACAAACTCATAGATACAGGAAACATCTTGATGGTTGTCAGATGG
The DNA here is from genome assembly GCF_014176215.1 of Rousettus aegyptiacus. NCBI lineage: Eukaryota > Metazoa > Chordata > Mammalia > Chiroptera > Pteropodidae > Rousettus > Rousettus aegyptiacus. Next base: position 63,730,145 of record NW_023416285.1, on the reverse strand, counting down.
GAGGGGGTTAGGGGGTGAGTGACAAAAGGGAAGTGATTAAGAAATACAAATTGGTAGTTACAAAATAGTCATTGGAATGTAAATTATAGCATAAGAAACATAGTCGATAACATTGTAGTAACTATGCATGATGTTAGATGGGTACTAGATTTATTGCCATGATCAATTTATGGGATGTGTGTGTGTGTGTGTGTGTGTGTGCGTGCGTGCATATATAAAACTAATATAATATTGTTTTCCAATTCTAATTGAAAAATCAAAAAATATTTAAAAAAATAAAACATAAATCTTGATAGAAATCAATTTGATGAGCAGAAGATTGCTTGAGCAATTGTCAGATGTATCGATTTTTTTCATTCCATTATTAGACATCTATTATATACCTACTGTATGCCAAGCTAATCTGGAACTGAGCAAGCTTAACCATACTTTCAGACAACCTGAAAAAACCATCATACAAGCAACCCATGTGGTACCAAATACAAGTTTTATTCCTGATAACTGGTCCCTCTATTAAAATGGGATTGTTTCTGCTATAAAATGGCACAGAAAATAGTTATTTTCCTCTTAATGTCTCAGATAATGAAATTTACCTCAAGATTTCTGTGATTTAGGTTTCTTTCAGGTACAAATTGAAGACCTAAACCAGATATTTTTACATTAAATCCAAAAGAAAAAAATTAAATGAAATATGATATTTTCCCTATCTACCTCGATCCTACATGCGGATTCCTATTTGACATAAAATTTTCAACATAAGTCAGTTGGCCCTCTCTAAAACGTGTCCTGACTGAAAAGAGAGCATATATTGTGAGAGGTGGGTTAGGTATAATCTAACACCATTTCTCAGAGAGCTAAAGTTTTAATGTAATTTTGTATTTGAAGCTTGGAATCTAAAACATGAGTATGAGAGAAGACAGTATTCATGGTGGTCATAGGATACTCCAGGTTCCTGCTCACTCTACCCAGAATTAACATAATCACAAGAGTTGTAAAGCCATAGAAAAACGTTTGCTGTTCTGAAAAGCTTTGTTCATCCTGGCATTTCAACAAACCCCAGTATATGTTAGGTTTCCTTTTATGGAAATAGCATAATGCTCTTAGCCACAACAAGTCATTAAGAGACCATAGAGGACAATTTAAGTGTCAGTTTTCATTTTCAACCCAGTGACCCTCATTCTTGTTATCTACATTAAGGCATCGATTGCCTGCTCAGTTACCCCTGACCTTCAAGTAAGGAAAAACAGTTCCTTGGAGGAAACTGAAGAAAAAACAAAACTGATAGGACACTTAAAGAAGAAATAAAAATGGGTGAATAGAAGGTTCATATCCTCACAAGCCAAAAAAGTAATCAAGTCAACTCAGAAAATCTACCCTTCAGTTAAAATATGTGGCAAAATAAAACAAGGCAGTTTGCCACAAAATCTGCATGACTTGACTTTCAGGGGATGACGTAGGTTAGAATTGGTAGAAAAGAGACTAAAACAAAAATAAAGGAAAATGTTAATAAATGGTTGTATTTTAGAAGAAACTTTATTTCACACAACCACTAATGTCAATAAATATCGTAACTAACATTTAGTCAGTGCTTAGTAAATGGCAGGCACCACATTAAGCCTTTTACATAGATCATACATTTAATTCTCACACAAAAAAAAGTTGTCACGAAAAGTCTATGAGGAATGTTCCATTATCCTCATTTCACAGATGAGTGCATTGAAATACACAGAAGTGAAGAAACTTACACAAGGTCAAAAAGCTAGTAAGTTCCAGATTCTAACTTCAAAGCTCCATTGGTCAACTCCTGCTTAAAAGTCTGGCCTCTTCCCAAAGAAATTGTTCCACTTATCTATTGCTGTGTAACAACCACTCCAAACCTAATGGCTGAAAACTCTAATTTCCTTTTCTTTCTCATGGTTCTTTGGTTTGGGTAAGCTCAGTGAGGTAGTTCTTGTTTAGGATCTCTCACATAGTTATATTTATATATATGATAGCTGAGCCAAAAGGTATCTAAGGGCATGACTTGATTGGTCTGAATGGTCAAGATGGTTCATTCACATGGCTGCAAGATGATGCTAGCTGTCAACTGGGATCCCAGGTGGGGCTATCAACCAGAGCCACCCAGGTGACTTGGGCTTCTCAAGGCATGGAAGCTGAGTTCCAAGAGAGAGAGTGTTCTAACAAAGGTGCATTCTAAGAGCAAGATTTCAAAAGATCCAAGCAGGGGTCACAAAGTTTCTTATAATCTAGTCTCATAAGTACTGCAGCATCATTTCCATCAAATTCTATTGATTAACAGTGAGTCACAAGCACAACAAGATTAAAGGGGAGAAGGCTATAAAAGGATAAATTCTAAGAAATGTTGAGTTGATCTTTTGAGAATGATCAACCATAATCAGATCTATAAAGTACAAAGCTTTATGCATCTCTCTTGGAAAGAAGCCAGAGAAGGGAGTCTGACCCCCATGAGACTTGGAGAATGAGGAAGTTCTCATAAAGATTTTCAGCTAACTTCATTATTAAGAGGCAAATCTGACAAGAAAAGCAAATACTAGTCATAGATACAAATTTAAATCTAGTCTTCCTATGTAATCTATTCAGAAATGACCACTGATGGCACAGAAATAATTAATTCCTCAGAATCTTCTCCAAAGCCCTGCCCTAAAAATTGTCCTCTGAAGGCCTCATATAGTTTGTGGAATATGTGTGATTTCTACATCTTTACTTATCCTCCTTTTATATAGCTTACTGATTTAGCAGCATTACAATATAAGTTGAAAGATGGTGGTAGGCTTTGTAATTAAACAGATTTGAATTCAAATTCAGCCTCTACCAGTGCTTTGTATTCATAGGTAAGACTTACACTTTCTGACATTGTGTTTCCTCATTTGAAATATCTGCATCTATAGCCAAATGTATGTTTTATTGATATACAGTTATTATGTATTGATTCAATTTTCAAATTAAATATACATATTCAATTTTCTCTATAGCTCACAATACCTAATAAAAAATTACCATTATATCTCACTTTATAAAGAAGGAAATCAAGAAAAATTAAATTAATTGCTAAGAACTTTAGCAGATCAGCAGCCTCAAAACTCTAGTCCTTAGGGATCATCTCTGGTCTGCAGTGGGGCCTTTGCTCAGCAAAGCCCTGTATATAGAAATGTGTGGTCCTAATAATTCTGTACTTAAGCAAAAATACCATGTGAGACAGGAATAGGAAGAAGAAAAAAGGCATAGCACAAAGATTATTTTCATTGTATAGTATCTGTCTCAAAATAGATATACAATAATACTCGTTGAATGGGTGAGTAGGTAGGTAGGGAGGTGCATGGATGAATGAATGGATAGATGAACAAATAGACGGACAGATGATTTCACTTGCAAATCTTTTTCCTCATGCTGATGTCAGGAGATGGACTCTCACTTCTGCTTCAGGAAGCGCCTAGCCATTCCATCCTCCTTAACCACAAATAAGCAGATCATCTCTCCTTTCCCTGTTCTTTCTACCTCAGTTTTTTCCCTCAACTTGTATTTTCCTCTTTTTTTCCTTACCTACCATAGAATACTTAAAGGGAGAGATGAACACCCAAGGAAGATAATTGTGAACTCTTACTCCTTGAAGAGGAAGCTTCCCTTTCTTCTTTGTTTAGTTCTAAGAGTGTGGCTCTATCCTCCAGTTTCTACATCTACTCTCAGGGCTAGTGCCAAGACTCTGGAAGTTTTTTCGCAGCATGATACTCCTGTATCAGAGAAGGGTGAGTAGGACTTCTCTTGTTCCCTTGGAATAGGGACTAGGGCTTCTGGCTGAGGATAATGAGAACCTAAATACACCACACTCTAAAGTGAACCACAACAAAAGCTTTCTAAAAATCAACAGAGCCAGACCTGTTACCATGTTTACCACTGCATTCATTCCTCCCTCTACATTTACAGTGTAATATGAAAAGTGAAAAGGAGATAGAGAGATGGAATTGAGAGCTACCAGTCTCTTGGGTCCTTGGTAAGAAACATTTTATACACAACTAGAAAAGGTGTGATTTCTTACCACTCGCGAAGCCAAGAGGTGGGCAGGGTTGCAGGATAATCACCTTTATAGACTAAGGGCATCTGAAAAAGAAGAAACTGGCACCTCATCTTTGGATGGATGCTCACTGAATTGTACAGTCTGAAGTTTCATACAGGGGTTACCATCCAAATGGAGTGTGGTAAGATGGGAGATGCTCGACATACTTCTCTTAGAGTTTGGAGACATCCATAAATGTACATTCTGGTATCTGCTGCTCTTCTGGAAATTTATGAAAGCGGAATCACTGCTAAGTAGCTCTGGGAAGAAAATGGAGACAACAGCCTATCGGAGGATGCATAAGAAGACTCCAGTAGTTGCCCTGGCTACAACATGGGACATGGATTCAGAGGGATATGGAGTTATAGATAGAGTCAGAACTTGGAGGCTGCCCAAGGGGCTTTCAGATGAAGGGAAGTAAACCCTCCATTTACAATGGGGCTACCTCTTCCCCAAAGAAAGTGTTGGAGGCATGACTCACTAGTGCGAGCAAAGAAAGACTCAGCTTCCCTCTCTAAGATGGTCCTCAGCAATAGATGGTCCAGAAAAAGATGAACAATATCCCTAGAATCCCACCACATTGTCTATACAGAGACTACCACACAGCAGCAGAAAGAGCAAGATGAAACCAGACCCAAACAAAGAACAGCCAGGGATTCCTTCCCACCACTGAATCAGGCCCAGCAATCTAATATCTTGTTCTTTCATCCCTTCTCATTGGCCCCAACCCAGGAAAATTTGAGTGGTTTTCAACCAAGGCAGAATGGTCCCCCAGGAGGAGTTTGGAAAAGTGTGTGTGTATTGGAGAGGTTCTCATAAAGACTGAAGGATTATATGGAAAGTTGTGTTGGGGATGAAAGAGAAGAAATATTAAATATTCTGGAATGTGCAGAACAATTCCACCATAAGAATTGTGCCATCCCAAATGACAATGGCACTGCCCCCAAAACCATGGAGAAACCCAATGGTAGACCCAGGAGAGGGAGGGGTGTATATCTCAGGGTAGACTATTTTTTCTCCATCCCCTACCTCTTGCTTATCATCCCCTCTCTATCCCAAGGTGCTGGATTTGAGGAAAAGTAAAAGGGAAGTTTATACACTCCAGATGTTCCAGGTCTCTTGGATCAAACCTGTGGTTTGGAAGAGGTAGGAGATCAGATTTAAATTGAATCTGAGATTGATGCTTTAAATCAAAATGGACAAAAAATTTTATAACTGGAAGAGAATAGAAAGTTACCAAAGGTGTTAAAGGGTGAGAAGTGGAAATTCGGCTAAATACTATAAAAATCAATATTTGGAAAAATACAAACATTTAATGCTTATACCCTCACTTAGTTAAAACTCCACAGTTACCTCTCCCATAAAGGGGAGTGGGGTCAAGGTTTTCAAATCCTCCAAGGAAGGAAAGTAAGGGAGAATATTTCTGTCTGCCTTACTGACCACTGCAAATAAGCAGCTGCTGCTCACCCTGCTTAGGAACATTACATCCCGTTTCTGCCAAGGGGCCAGGGTGGAGCCCAGAGGCTGCCTTGTAAGGCTGTGGCAGCTGGATGGAGAGCTCATCGGAAGTGCAGTAAGAGTGCTGGCCCAGGGGTGACAATGGAGAAGTAATAATCACGAAGTGGGCTTTCCTCTCCTCCTGCCATGGCAGCGCTTGATATTGAAGTCCACTGCCAAATGACCCAAGAGAGAAAATGCCCAACAAGCTGGGCTGGGATGAGGAGGTCTAGGAAACATGTGCCTCTGATAGATATCAGAATTTGCTCTGAGCTTCCATTCCTCCACCCAGCTCTGGGTCTCTTGGCGCATACAAAATCTGCAGTTTGAGTCCCAGTTTTCCTTAGGATTCTTTCTATTTCCTTCTCTTTCAGTCCCTTCATCCACATTTAGGAAAACAAATCATTGGAAAGTACCCCTATTAATACCACATCAAAAATACCACACCGGATAAAAAATACCAGTTGGTGTAGACTTTTGGAGGGCAATTTAGCAATATCTATTAAAATTTTAAATGTGCTTACCCTCTGACCAACTTCTCTAGGTATTTATCTGTGTGCATGTTACTCAAAGCTCTATTCCCGGAATGTATCAGGTATATAGTGCTCAAAATATTGTGTTCAATGATTAAATGAATGAATATATAATTTTAAAAAATGTCAAGCAGATCAACAAGTAAGTTATAAAAAGCAAAAGTTATATTCTTTTCTGCTGTTTTAAAAATATTTTGTGAACCTTTTCAGGTCACAGCACACTATTGGAGGTATAAAAGTTGGCATGTTCTCTCTGTGCACAATTCCTTTCTGATTTCATTTTGTTCTAGTGTGCCTCTTTTTCTTCTTTATATCTTCATAGCCCCACTTCCATTTTCTGCCTGAATGTAATGTTTATAATTAAAGTCCTTGCATCCATTTGTGTTATTGAAAGATAAACAATGTTTTATGTATATAGTTTTGTTTTACTTAAGTGATATTGCATAGGAATCTCATTCACTTTCTTGCTCTTTTTACTATGTTTTTAAGATAAATTCATGGTAATCATGGCAACATCTAGTTCATTTAATTGTAACTGCTATATAGTCTGCTCTACTAGCCATTTACCTTGGCTTACTTATCCATTCCCATTGTGCTGGACAAGTCCCTTCCAACTTCCTGTCATCACAAATTATGTTGCAAAAAAAAAAAAAAATTCTCCTATGTGGCCCCTTATACTCTTATGCAAAAGTTTCTCTGGGGCATGTAACTAGAAAAGGGATTGGGGTTTACAGAGAATCAGCATTCTTCTCAATTTCACTAAGGAACACTAGATTGCTTTCCAGAATGGCTATTCCAATTCACACTCCCACCAGCAGCACATGAGAGTTTCTCTTTCCTCACAAAGAATTATCTGACCACACTTGGAATTATCAAACCTTGTAATTTTCTGTTAATTTTATCATTGCAAAGTTGTATTTCATGGCTTAATTTGCAGTTTTCATTTCAAGATTCATGTTGCTTTTGTATGCGATCCGCTTTTTCTTTCTGGAAGATCTTAGGATTTTTTATCTTTTCTTTGAGGATCTTTATTTTTGCTTTAACATACATAATTGATGGGCGTCCTATTCTCAATTATCTTGAAGAATTATAAATTACTGAGATTACCCATAAATTTATAATGGAGACTAGAATTGAGAAGTCATTCATCTTCTTTTCAAACTGTTCAGGTAATACCAAAATCCCTTTATAATATCTTTGTCCAGCATTAATCCAGTCTCTGCTCGAAGTATCTGGTTACTCATTCCAAGATAATCCTACATACCGTTGGACATTTTAGCTTGTTGTCCTCATCTTATGTTGAGTTCAAATACTTGTCTTAGACATAGAAACTGATGCATAGTCGGTCTCAATAAATATGTGCTTCTTTCTATTCCTATTTGTTCTAGTTCCACTGTCTTGGGCTACAAATCCTCATACTATCCCTTTAAATATCTGAAAACAGCAACCATGTCTCTCTTAGTGTTATCTTCCTACAGTTTAATATCTCCTGCCCACAACATACCTCACACATCAGATTTTCTCCACCACTTAACGTCCTGTTGGTCTTTTCAGCAAGCTCTCTGATTCAAAAGTCTCCTAATATCCCTTAAAATGTGGTGACCAAAAAATAGACTTCCAGATAAATTCTAAATGAAACAAAGCACAGTAGGTCTATGACCTCCTATGATTCCCCTATAATTCTATTATGCAAACTAAGAACATGTTCCCTTCTCAGCAGCAGCAGCTGCCTGATGGCTCACTGAACTTGTGTTCAGCTCAATCCTCCAGGCCTTTTTCACATGAATGGTTGCTTATACCTGTGGAATTCTTTTGGGGGACTGCTTGGATGGTTCAGAGTGAAAAAAAGAAATCAAAATTTGTGATTCAACCTGCCCTTCAAGTGTTCTACTCCATGATAATTAACCAAACTTCTGATCTTTTTCTCCCTTCTTTCCTCCTTTCAGCTGCTATATGATTGATCAGCTGGTCTATATATTTAGAAATATATAGACCAGGGTTCAAATCCCACCTCTGCCTCTTCCTAATCCTATGCACTTGTGAAATTTATTTATTCTCTATGAACTTGTGTTATTTTGATTGCCTTGGTAATAATGCCTCTTATTTTATAGTAGTGTGACATGCTATCAAGATTAAATATCTATAGGTTGCGGTCAAGATGACAGAGTAGATAAATGCTGTGCTTGCCTCCTCCTGTGACCACATAAAAATTACAACTAAATTATAGAACAATTGACCTGGAGAACCATCTGAAGACTAACTGAACAGAAATTCCATAACTAAAGATATAAAGAGGAAGTCACATCAGACTGGTTGGAGGGGTGAAGACAGGAAATGAGCTGGCCCCATACCCATGAATGGTGGTTGAAAATCAGGAAGGGTATCTCAGCTACAGAGGTGCCCCCGGAGGAACAAGGGGTCCCAACCCCACACTGGTTTTCCCAGTCCAAAGCACCAGTGCCAGGAAAAAATACCCACAACATCTGGCTGTGAAAATCAGTGGGGATTCCATCTGTCCAGGTGAGAGGGAATGCTGTTGAAAATTTAGGCATCCCCCTAAAATGTCCATGCACAGACTCTCTCACCCCAATGCACTCACCTTGGGACCCAGGAGAGGATGGCAGCAGCTTTGGAGGTGCCAGAGACATATAGGGAGAGACTGAGTTGTGTGACTTTAGGGTGAGGGCTTGAGGGATAGCCACCATTTTCCCTGCGTTGAGCTCTCCTCTGACTCAGCCAAATATGAATCTACTACCCTTGTGAAATCCATTTGCCCTACCCCAATGACTCCTTTAGACCTCACCCCATCCAACTTGTGCACTGCTAGAGGTTCTTTTGACAGTAGACAGCCAGCCTTGGCCTGTACTATAGTCTTTCTTAGAGAACTCTTGAAGGTCTGTGGGTCCCAGGCAGACAGTGACTGAGCTTGATGTGTTCTGTGCCTTTGCCGAGTAGACCCAGACTCAGCACTAAGGCCAAATTCGAATATACTTTATCATGGTGAATACCACTTGCCCCCACCCTGGTGACTCTCTGAGACCCAACCTCACTCAACTCTAGTACCACATAAAACGCTTTCAGCAGCTGAGACCCTAGGGAAGCTGTCAGGTGGTGGTAGGCCACAGGGTGCCCTGGACCCTTGGTGAGCTGCCAAAGGCCTATTACTAGTGGCAACTGGCCTGGTTCACAGTATGGCCTCTCTCATATGCTTCCAGGTCCAACACAAGCAGCCACCAACCACTTTGAAGCTCCCACCAGGTGGTAGCCCAGGGCTGGTCACAGGCAGCAGCTGAACTTGACCTCTCCCGGATCCCCTCCCAACAGAGAGGCCTGGCATCAGACCACAGCAGAGAACTACCTGATTATCCCCACAAGTGGCACACCCGAAGAGTGGTCTTAGCAGGCACCAGAGCCCACTGGGGAAATCCTGCTCCGTGGGGTCAGCCCCTGCACAGCAGCTCTCATGCTATGTTCATGGCTAATCCTCACAGCCAGTCTATCCGAGAATCAATCCCACCTGTTGACATGCCAAAAGTAATCAAATCTCAACGACAGCAGGACATACACAAGGACAAAGAGGCACCCTCATAGAGCACCCAGCTCAGATAATCAGGGAGACTGCACCACTGGACCCCAGAGGACACCTACAACATAAGGCCACCCTGCCAAGACTGAGAGATGTAGCAGATCTACTTGCTACATAAAATCAAACACGTAGAGGCAGCCAAAATGAAAGGCAAATATGTCCCAACTGAAAGAAAAGGAGAAAACACTAAAAAAAGAACTAAATGAAATGAAGGCAAGCAATCTACCAGATACAGATTCAAAGCACTGGTTATAACAATGCTCAAGGAACTTAGTGAAAACTTCAAAAAAGAAATAGTAAGCAGCAAAAAAAAAAAAAAAAAAAATACATAGAAACCATTTTTTAAAAGTCAAAAATTAAGAATACAATAACAGAAATGAAGAATATACTAGAAGAAATCAACAGCAAATTAGATGAGGCAGAGGATGGAATCAGTGATTTGGAAGAGAAGGTGGCAGAAAACATACAATTTTAATAGCAAAACAAAATTTTTTAATGAAGATCATTTAGAGATCCTCAAGCGTACAACATCAAGCATAACAACATTAGTGTCATAAGGATACCAAAAGGAGGAGAGTGAGAACAAGAGATTAAACATCTATTTGAAGAAATAATGACTGAAAACTTCCCTAACTTGACAGAGGAAATAGACATACAAGTCCAGAAAGGGTAGAATACCAGACAAGATGATCCCAAAGAAGCCCACATCAAGCACATCATAATTAAAGTTCTGAAGGTTGAAGAGAAAGAGAGAATCTTAAAAGCAGCAAGAGAAAGGCAGTTAGTTAACTACAAGAGAGCTCCCATAAGACTGTCAGCTGATTTCTTAACAGAAACTTTGCAGGTCAGAGGGGATTGGCAGGAAATATTCAAAGTGATGAAAAGTAAGACTACTCTATCCAGCAAGGCTATCATTTAAAATTGAAAGAGAGATAAAGAGCTTCCCAGACAAGAAAAAGTTAAAGGAGTTCATCACCACTAAATCAGTATTACAAAAAAAGTTAAAGAGGTTTTGTAAGAAAAAGAAGAGGTACAACATAAATATAAATAGTAAAATGGCAATAACTACATGCCTATCAATAGCCACTTTAAATGTCAATGAATTAAATGCCCTAATCGAAAGACATTGGGTAGCTAAAAGGATAAAAAATCAGACCCATACCTATGCTGTCTGCAAGAGACCTACTTCAGAATGAAAATACACACAGACTGAAAGTAAAAGGATGAAAAATATATTTCATGCAAATGTAAATGAATAAAAAAACTGAGGTAGCAATACTTATATCGGACAAAATAAATTTTAAAACAAAGGCTATAATTAGAGACAAAGAAGAACACTACATAATGATAAAGGGATCGATTTCATAAGAGGAAAAAACCCTTGTAAATGTTTATGCACTCAACATAAGATACCTAAATACATAAAGCAAATATTGACTGCTATAAAGAGAGAGATAGGCAGAAATAGAGTCATAGTAGGGAACTTTAACAGCCTATTGACATCAATGGATAGATCTTCCAGACAGAAAATCAACTAGGAAACAGTAGCCTTACGTGACACATTAGACCAGATGACTTTAATTGCATCAGAATATACACTTTTTTCTAGTGTACACAAAATATTTTTCAACGTAGACCATGTTAAGCTACGAAACAAGTCTCAATTAATTTAAGAAGACTGAAATCATATCCAGCGTCTTCTCTGACCACAATGGTATGAAACTAGAAATTATAAGAAAAAAACTGAAAACACACAAAAACACATGGAGGCTAAATAACATGCTAATTAACATACACAATAAATACATTAACAATGAGATCAAGGAAGAAATCAAAAGATACCTTGAGACAAATCAAAATGAAAACGCAACTCAAAATCTATGGGACACAGCAAAAGCAGTCCTAAGAAAAAAATTCATAGCAATACCACCCTACCTCAAGAAACAAGAAAAATCTCAAATAAACATTTTAACCTTACACCTAAAGGAACTAAAAACCCCCATAATTCAAAAAGAGTAATGCATCCGTATGCTCACCCTAGCACTATTTACAATAGCCAAGACGTGTCCTTTGACAGATAATTAGATAAAGAAAAAGTGGTACGTACATATATACAATGGAATACTACTAGGCCATAAAAAAAGAATGAAATCTTACCATTTGAGACAACATGGATAGACCTACAGGGTATTATTCTAAGCGACATAAGTCAAACAGAGAAAGATAAATACCATATGATCTCATTTATATGTGGAATCTAAAGAATAAAATAAACTTACAAACAAAACAGAAACAGATTCGTAGATACAAAGAACAAACTGGTGATTGCTAGAAGGAGGAAGGTTGAGGAACTGAGTGAAAAAAGGTGAAAGAATCAAGAAGTACAAATTAGTGGTTACAAAATAGTTATGGGGATATGAAATACAGCATAGAGAAGATAGTCAATAATGTAATAACTCCGTATAGTGCCAGGTGTGTACTAGACTAATTGGGGAATCACTTCATAACTTATATAAATGCCTAATTGTTATGCTGTACACCTGAACTAATAAAAAGTAATATTGAATATTAACTGTAATTGAAAAATAAAATAAATAAAATTAAATGAGATCTCATGTTATAAAATACCTGCCACATAGAAGCCCCACAACATGCTAGTTTCTTTCGCCTTACTTTGTGCCTTTTCTTTCTGGACATTCAAAGGGAAAATAAAGTACCCAGTTTCTCCCAGAAATGCCTAGGCTCCTGGTTCCCACAATAAAATCTACCTGCTTTCATATTTCCTCAACTCTGCTCTCCGATACGAAACACATTAACTGATCCAAGATTGTGTGGGAAGATGCCACAGTGAATCAAGGTGTCCCTCGTCATCTATATGTGGAATCTAAAGAACAATGTCACTCTTCCAGGTGACATTTGCATCTTCACAGAAGTTTCCCAGACTTTCAATGCCTTAATGCTTTTGAGATCAAAGTCAGAGTGTAGAGTACAACATCAGGAAAAGGGGATTATTTCCACCTCGGTGGTTTAATGTTGGCACAACATGTCTGTGATATGCCTCGGTGGGAGATGGCAGAGATAGGGGCATCAGACTGAAGAGCATTGCTAGCCTGATGCCCCCATGGCTGCCACAGTAGTGATGAGCTTTGCAGGGCACAAAGGGGCCCAGGGGCTTTCACACCAGACATTGTTGCTATAGCTACATGATTGCAACTATACATGATGTCCTCTGAACATTATCAGAAATTGTGAAGGGAAAGAGAAATTTGCAACAAAAAGTTTCTGTGGTCCTTGCTACTCACTTGAGCCCACCTGATTTCACAGGTAGCTTTGCTTGCGATGCCAGATTCCAGCTCAAAATCCTACCAAGGTATCTCCAGGTTTTATGCTTAGGGATTTTCTCCAAAACCTAAAACCACTACTGAGTCTACATGTAGACATAGCCCAGAAGAGAAAGAGAATTAAGACCTTCCACCAATAGGTTATGGGAGTCAGTGGATAAATGCCCCAGCTTCATGCCATTGGAAGAAGAATTCTGAGATGCCTTCTATAGAGTCCTTCAGAGTCACGTTTGCCCACTGCAGTTCAATAAAATAACTTTATTGGATTTTCTTCCTTCCCTGTGTCATCTTCTGAGTTCTTCATTGTGCTTCTTGGGATTATTTCTCCCAAACTACCATAGTTTGTGTCTCAGACTCTGTCGTTGGAGATATCCAACCAAGGTTTTACATCAATTAGAGAAATGGTGACTTTTTTGTTCCTCTTAATATGATACCACTTTATCTTCAGACTGATGTGGCCTAAGAGATAAAGAAATATTTTTAATGTTACCTTGGAATGTTATTTTCAACACAGTAGAGAGGCTGCTGATAGAATTAACTGTTATTTCTGCTGTGATTTCTAGCATTTCATATGTACTTTTACTACTCACTTCTTAAATTGTAACACAATTACTTGTTAAACATCTGTTACCCTCTAGATCATGAAAAACCATGTCTGGTTCAGTTCGGAATCCCTAGTGCTTAAACTAGCACCTGGTATATAGCACGTTTTCAATCAGTATTGGTGAATTAATAAATTCCAAAAGATAGTGAGGGAACTTCCAGTTCAAGATAATAAGCTAAGAATATCTATTTCATATCCTTCCTAGACGCTATTAAAATGACAGGAAAACGTATTAAAATAACACAAACTCTCAATAACCAAAGAACACTGCAGAGATCATGAGTACCCAAGAGAGTTCAGCAAAGTCCTGGAAAATGGAAAATACATGAAAATCTGATGATTAATATAGGAGAGAAAAGAAGCCATAATTTGGGATTTATGCTACAGCTGGGGTGGGAACATCTGGCAGAATTCCAAAGAGACTCTGGATTCAATGATGGCAGGTACAAGAGATATGGAAGTGAGAAGTGCTGCTAAAAATAAGGTATAACTAAAGATCAGTATATCAATAAAACAATCAACAAACTCCTCCTCCCTTCACTCTTCTCCTACCCCTTCCCAAAGAGCTACCTATAGCTGAACCCAGGCAAAAATTAGAACATTCTTCTTTAAGAAAATTGAACAAACTGTCAGGGGAGAATTAAGGTGACAAATGCAAACATCAATGTCCTAGAATAAAAGCCTGCCAAATCTGGCATTCACTCTCTTCCCCTGTATTGGAAGCTCTCTAAGGAATCACACTAAAGCAAAGCATGACAATTAAGAAGCCATAATACAAAAAGTTCTCCCATAAAGCCTTTTTGTCCACATATTTAAGAAAAGCCTGTAAGATAAAAGAGAAATATTGAAAGAGAGGAGTAGGGAGGGTGAGAGGGAGAGAGGACCTGAGTGAGATGATGAGATGAGAGAGAGGATAGATTCCACTAAGAGGGGAGAGGAGGAGGATTGAGGACGGAAGAGGCTTCGTTCTTATTCTTAGTGAGGCTCCTTCTTCCTTCTTGCACGCTTTCTTCTTCGTGTATTATTTTGTGGTTGTCCGGTAGAGTCGAGAAATCCCCACAAAAAGATCGATATATATCATCTTTCTATAGGTAGATATATAGATATAGGTATAGATGATATATATAGATATAGCGATAGAGCTAGAGCTAGAGCTAGAGCTAGAGCTAGAGCTAGAGCTAGAGCTAGAGCTAGAGCTAGAGATAGAGACAGAGCTAGAGATAGAGATGTGTATGTGTGTATATATATATATGTATGTATGTGTGTATGTATGTATGTATAGATATATATAGATGTCCTAGAATAAAAAAGCCTATATATATCGAGAGAGAGAGAGAGAGAGAGAGAGAGAGAGAGAGAGAGAGAGAGAGAGAGAGAGAGAGAGAGATAGCAGGTCATCTATAAAGGAATGAGAATAAAGCTGGCATCACATTTCTCATCAGTAACACTGGATGCTAGAACACAGTAGAGCAAAGCTTTCCAATTTCTGAGGGAAGATTATTTTTAATCTACAATTTTATAACCAGCCAAATAATCAGGAAAGAAAAATAAAAGCCATATTCAGTCATTTAATGAGGTATCAAAGAAAAAGAGCACCTTTTCTTAAGAAGTTGCTAGAGGATATACTCCTGTAAAAGAAGGGAATAAAAAAGAAATGAAGGTTTAAATGTGTTTTTAAAATGGAATATAGAACTATATTTTTAAAATGGAATATATAACTATAATGAGAGTAGAAGAGGCATGCATTAAGCAGGTAGTTTAAGAGAGCTAAATCATTATCAATAGAAAATGTTAAATTGGATAAACTAAGGATTATTTTTATAAGTACTTTTTCTAGGTTTATGGATAGATCCCCCCCAAAAAAGAACCCAAAACTTAAACTGTTGAAAATGACTGTTTGTGGAGAGTATGGTGTAGAGAAAAGTGGAGTTAGAAACTGTGACTTTTTATTATAAGCCCCTTGTTCTTTTATATTTTTTAGTATGCTCATTAATCACTTTGATGAAATTATTTTTGTGTTTAAATACTTCAAGACTTACAGTGCCTCAAATTATGAACATAATTTATCAATACACTGATAAATGGTTGAAGTACAAGTTAGTAAATAACATCGCAGAATGTATTACGGTCATGTACCACATAACAATTCAGTCAATGACTTACCATGTTGATGGTGGTGGTCTCATGAGATTATCATAGAGTTGAAAAATTCCTGTTGCTGAGTGACATCATAGCCATCATAACATCAAAGCACATTATTTACATGTTTGTGGTGATGCTGATATAAACAGACTTACGGCACTACCAGTCCTGAAAACAATAACACATACAATTATGTACAGTACGTAATACCTGATAATGATAATAAATGATACTGATTTATGTATATACTATGTTATACTTTTTATTTTTATTTTGTAGTCTAATCTTTCTATTTATGTTAAAAAGTTCGCTGTAGAAATATATGTTATGTTACGCTGGCAGCAGCTTCACATGTACTTTCAGTGTCCCTTGATTGCTTCATTTCTCTTGTATTTGATTTAATCTCATGTTGTTTTGTACAGTAATATGCTGTACAGGCTTGTAGCCTAGAACAGTAGGTTACATCATAGAGCCTAGGTGTGCAGTGGGCTACACCATCTAGGTTTATATGAATGGAATCTATGATGTTCTCACAATGATGTAATTACCTAATGATGCATTTCTCAGAACATAACCCTGTCATTAAGTGGAACATGACTGTATTAAGAGTTCCTGATAGCAGGCAATAAAAATTAATGGACATTTTTTCCTTAGCTTGTGAGCAGAATTTTTTCTGAGTGCTCATAATGAGAAAGATCGTTCTCTGTCCCAGAGGCACATATGTGATTACTAATCAGAGGCAAGTGGAGAGGTCATAGACATTTCATGTGTACTCTGTGCCAGACAGTTATAGGTAACTTGTTTAATGTTCACAACAAACACTTGATAGATGTTTGGTCAATGAGGTAAATAAGGCTCAGAGACATCAAATAACTTGTCCAAGTTCATGCAGCTGGTATAGGGTAGAGAAGAGATTTGAATTCATGACTCCAGAGTCTATATTCTTTCCACCAGACTTCCGAGAAGGCAAATTAGACCTCCGCCACCTCCAAAGGTGTCCTAGTTAGGGGATCTGGAGACAAGTGTTTAGTTTCTGGCTTGACTACCAAGTAATTTAGATCAATTTACCCTTTTAAGGGTTTTACTGACTCCACTCAAAATATAACTGTACTTTGCATAGCATCATAAGAACACAGAAAGAATGAACTCATGTTTACAAAATACTATGTAAAGCCTAACTATACTTTTATTTTTAAAATATTCTTATCTACAGATAAAAAATTATACTCTTAAAAAGGCATTCTAGGATCCCAGATTAAGATTATATTTCAGTGTCTTTATTTCTTAACTAACCAGATACCTAATAATGTCTTTCCAAATAGCATAGACAATGTTTTCTTGGAGCCTAGAAAATAAATGTCAATACTTGTGGTAGTTTCTGAGAATTTGAAAGTGCTAGCCCCAGAATAAATATATACTGGGGGGAAAGGTAATATAACCCAAACCAATAAATATTCATCAAAAATGCTCACATAGAAAACATGTGGGAATTTAAGTGTGTTGTTTTAAACAAAAGAAAGTAACTTGATGCTAACACTGAGTTGTGATGGAACTTTAACTCTGGACCTTCTGACTGCCTGTGATGTTACTATTCACCATTACTCAAAAAGTCAGGGCCAGGCAGGAAATGCACATGCTCCTAGTGGGATGGAAATGCAGTCCCTATGTCTAAAACGGTCTCCCCTTCTTTCCCCTGTACTCCTATCTCAGTAAGAGAGCCTCAGGCAAGTAGACAAAATACCCAAAACTCTTATCTCCATTTATTCATCTCCATTTCCTTCATCAACCTACGCCTCACTTTCAGAACCAATCAATTCTACGCCCCTAGTGTCTTTTCTATCTGTGTTATATTTACTCATTCATTCTACAAATATTTACTGACCACTACTCCTGGGCCTGACCCTGGATTTGGAAGTGTCTTGAATACAAAAAAAAAGTAAACAAAGACCGAATGCTGTACAGTGGAGGGGATTTTGCATTCTCATTGCCTCTGCCTTTAGCCATTCTCAGTCCTCTTCCTTAGATTATTTTTGGAGCTTCCTAAACAGTTTTCTAATCTCTCTTACTGCAATCCATCCTTCATCATCATACTTCCCAGAACTCAGGTCAAGTTGCTTCTCTTGGCCTCTAGAAAAAAGTCCATGACTGTCCCCAAGCAATCCTTTTTCATCATTTCCCAATATTATTCTCCACAGTAGGCTTTCTGACTGCTGTCCCCAAACAGTGTGCTCATAGATACTCTGTGACCCTGCTCCTGCAGCTAGTCTCTCTCTCTCTCTGATCACCTGCCGAATGTCTTCCTTGACTTTTCCAGTCAGCAGTAGCCATTCTTCCATCTCACAGTTCTTGTCCTTGCATTTGACATTTCAGCTGTTTATGCAGCTGAGTCCTGGTTTGAGCCCAGGAGATCTTTGTTCCAGGATCCAGATAGGGCCTAGGGAAGCCTGGAGGGCCCCTACGATGACTCTACCACCAAGATTCTGCTTGCATGAGGGTCTCAGGAGCCTCCGAGGAAATCAACTCATTCTGAAAAAATGAAGGGCCAAGTCACACAAATATATCCCAAGGACAGTCAGCTCGTGTCTGAGGAAGAGATAATTGTGAGTACAGCATGGTGTTTGCCACTCATTTTGTCCTTGGCCAAGTTCACAGGGATGGATACCTGAGTCATGTAGTCGTCCATTTATATTCAACATTTAGTGAGTGACTACTCTGGGTCAGGATCTGTATCAAACACTAGGGATACACAAGTGAGCAAGACAGACCCATTCCCTGATCTTAAGGAGCTTAACTTAAAGCTTAGTGGGAATTCTAAAAAGAAGGAAGCTGCAATCTAAGAACTGAGTTGTCTCTGTTTGTTTTCTTTGTTAATTTTTTAAAATTTTTATTATTTTAACTTTTACTTGTGTAGTTTGAATCCTTGAACAACTGAGAGAATAGAAGACAACTCTGCTTTGTGGTGTGTGTGCAAGAGTGTAACGGGGTTAAGGAGAAATGATGCTTCTTCCTTGATGTGAAAGTCAGGGGAGGCTCAGACAAGAGCTAGCTCAATAGGCTGAGCATTGAGCTGGACCAGCCTGAAAAGAAGCAAAAGATGATGTCTTCATCCTCAGCATCAGAACATCTGGGATGACCAGCAACCCACTTCTGCACTGGGAGCAGACACCATGGTGGCCAGGGGAGCAGCGCTATGAAGAAATGTGCCTGAAGTCCTGCAATTCTATGTGTATTAAAACCCTATTTCTACCTCAAGACAATGTCTTAGGGAAACCAGCATTTTTTTCATTTCTTGTCTACCAATTTCTCATTTCTATAAGGGCAGGCACTGTGTCTTACTGTTTGGGGAATCAAATCCATAGCTAGCTAAAAGTAAGCATAGAAAAAAAGCCTTGTTGAATTAAAGTATGAAAAATTTTCATTTAAGTAAAATAGCCAGAGTATACAAATACAGAGAGGAAAAAATGTAAAGAATTCTTATAGTCAGATAGGTTCCTCCCTGCTTATATTACAAAGCAAATTTTGCAGTCATTATTCATTTCACTTTGGAAGCTTATGGCACAATTAAAATAGAGTTAATTGGCTGCTGGTCATTTTATATTAGTTCTTTATTGTTATAAGAATAATACATTCTCATGATGAAAAAATTAAAAGTCTGGTGAAGATGGAAATGGAAAAAAAAAAAGTGAATGCCACACAAACATGGGGTGAAATGTTCAGTGATAAAATTAAATGGAATTTTATCATTTGAGGAAAACAATCTTTCTCCTCTTACTTCTTTACATGTCAAGTATAATAATTCCCCCATCACCTGGGACAGAGATAGAAATAAGAACAAAGTAATAAGGTAACTTTCTCACAATCGTACAAGCCAGTTGGCTTCAAAATTCTAGACTGGTGTAAGAGTCAGCCTGATTTCCAGACAAAATGATTCAAACATCATTGATTTAGCATCCAAAGCCTTGGCCATTCTAAAGTCACTCATCACAAATTCCAGCCATAACTTATTGGAATGTGCCAATGAGAAGGAAGGTAGTAGCAATAACCAAGGCGGTCAACAGGAATTTTAAGTTCATTTCTCATTCTTGTTTTCTGGGACGGCAACAACAACAAAAAATGTTTTAATTATAAAGATGGAGTATATTTGTTTTCATTTCTTGTCTGTTCACACAATAATAAAGAAAAAGAGATACCGTAGCAAAAATAGAACAAGAAGACAGAAGGACTGGACCTGTTTCACCACTTAATAGTAGCTAAGCGACCTACAGCAAATCATTTAACTTTCTAAGCTGCTGTTTTCCTTTTGCAATAATAATAATAATAATAATAATAATAATAATAATTCCTACACTGCCTAGCCCAAAAAGTTATTATAAAAATAGAGTTTCTGTTTTTTGGAAATTCTAAAGAGTAACAGAAATAGAAGCTGTGAAGCCTACCTTAGTCTGCAATATTACCAAAGGGTCTCAGACATTTTTCCACTGTATTTCCCCTAACATGCTCCACCCTAAACTTGATCCCCACTGTTCCCGCTATTACATCCTCCTTCTATTAGGATTTTCTTATTTCAGGAAAAAGTGACCTACACTCAAGGATCTCTCAGCAAAAGGTCAAAAGCTGACTGTCAGCAAGAAAGAGAAGAGGTTCTGCCTATAAGGTCCACATGCAGGTAAATATAAGAAACTCTGGCAGCTAGAGATAAGGTTGTGGAGGGTGCAAGATATTTGCTAGCATAACAAAAAGTATACAGAAGAAGTTGTCCAAAGAAAACTCTAGGTGGGTGGAATGCACTGGCCCAAAAGCCAGACTGTAAGGATCATTTGATAGCTATGTGACCTTGAGTAAATCAGACTCCTTCCGTGCCTCAGTTTTCGCCTCTGCGAAAAGAAGAATATAATCATTTCACTTATTCCATAAGGCTTTAGTGAATAAGGATTTAGTGAATAAACATGGATGGTGTACTTAGTACTGTAGTTGGAGAGGATAAATGACTAGTGAATGTTGATGGTAATAATGGTGATAGTGGTAGTGGTGGTGGTGATGGTGATGGTGGTGGTGGTGGGAGTCGAAGTAGTGGTGATAATGGGGATAATGGTGATGGTGTTGGCAGTAGTGACCGAACAGAGCAAGAAAGAAGTGCCCCAAGAAAAAGCAGCAGGCCTCTGCTTTCTTTAGCGGACATACTAAAGGCAATAAGGTATCTTAGTCTATTGGACTCCTAGAACAGAAATACCATAGACTAGGTGGCTCGAAATATAAACATTTTTTTCTCACAGTTGTAGAGGCTGAAAGTGCAAGATTAAGGCATGAGCAGATTTGGTGTTTGGTGAGAGCCCACTTTAGGTAAACCCACTTCATAGACAATCAATTTTCTATGTGTCCTCACATGGTGCAAGGAGCAAGGGAGCTCTCTAGGGTCTCTTTTATAAGGGCGCTAATCCCATTCATGGGGGCCACACCTCCCAAAGACCTCATCTTTTAATGCCATTTTACTGGGCATTAGAGTTTCGACATATGAATTTTGGGAGACTTAAACATTCAGTATAGCACCAGACTTCTTCAAGGTCAATCCATAAAGAGGTTGTGCAATAGCAAATTATAAACAACAGGAGCCCAGATTATAGAAATAGCATCACCCTTAGACTGTGGATGTTTCCCAACTTCATTCAAATAGACTGAGAAGTCCTAGCAATATTTATTAAAACCCTGATAAAAGGAAGCGTCCATTTCAGTGCACACAAGCATGCAGTGCAGACAAGCCTGGTAAGAGAACCTTTGGGACAATGCACAGCCAGAGCCAAGAAAGAAAATGAGCCAATGCACACAGAATGATTCCCCTGGCCTCTCTCCATGAAAGGAGTTACTGAGTTCAGAGTGAGGAATTAATACTACAAGTTAATACCAGATCCATACCATTCACATACTTTTTGTTTTAGTAAGACATTTGTTTAAGCTAACTTTTTAGTAAAGTGTTTATAGCTCATCCTATAGTTTGTGTTCATCGCTGAATTTTTGTCATTTGTTCATTCAGCAGATATTTATGGATTGCTACAGAATACACACCCTGTGATCTGAAATGAGAGTCCAAAGCCTACAGCTTAGCAAAGGAGATAGAATAATCAACTGTTACACCTGCAGACTTGAGTTCTACAAAGTACTGAGTATCCATGGTTAAGGAAGCACTGGAATGGTTAGAAGGGTAGATCATGACCAGCCCTGAAGCCTCCTTAAGGAGTTCAGACTGTATTCTGAGGGCAGTGAAAACCATGAAAACGATATTAAGTTAAATACTCTATCAGTATTGTTACAAATGTTCACATTGAGTGAACCCCAAGTATTTCATCCAGATTCTGGCACCCAGAATGAACCATATGAAATCTTTCTATTGTAAAATCACTACAACCTAAAGATTATATCTTTTGGGGGTTACATTATTCTCATCCAACAGTAGTACAGAGCTAGGCTATGGCTTCCCTGATGTCATACGAAGAAATAAAAACTTCATTCAGATTGACTGAAACCCAGAAATCCTCTTTTTAAAAATAGAAATCATATTCAGACGTTTTCATTTACAGTAAGATTCCCAAGATTACCCACATGATAAGATCAGAGATACCCAAGGCCAGGGCTTTGCCAGTAGACTACTAATATTTTTAAAGCAAAGGAAGGAATTTGAGTCATTTTAGTGGTAGAAATAGAGTATGCTGGATGGAGGCCAGGCACCCATTGTAGTAATCAAGACACTGCTCTTTCTGTGTCTGAGGGATAATGTCAAACTTCATGCTAGAAGTGTTTATTTTATGTTCTAAAACCCTATGAGGGGAACATTTTCAATGCAGCTACAGGGTTTCTACAAAATAGGAGCTTAGAGCCAACCACATGTTTGGAAGAGATTTATTCTGAAGCTACATCTGTATGTTTATTTGCAATGGCTTAGAGATTTAAGAGAGGGGGCTAAAATACTCCTAAATTACATACACTTTTGTTATGCTAACACTTTCCAACAACAAATGTGGTATGTCTCACAAACGGTAATTAACCTGCGAGATGGATAAATATTACTGATGGGAAATTAAGCTACAAGAGGGAAATGTGACTATACCGTTCTATGGGGATAATTTTTGCACCTAGGAATGAAATGAAAGAATAAATGTCATTATATGTGAGTATGACACTTAGTCTGAATTAAATAAATGTAAGGTATAATTTGAGGAGCACTGGAAGATCTCAATTCATTTCTTTTCACCCCTCAAGCCTTGTCTGGTACTGAAAATTCCCACATTTTTTACTGTTTTTAGTGAAGACATCAAAAGCTAATATGAAAATGCACATTTTAATTGGGAGGGGTAGCACATTAAATCATTAATAATAATTACTTGAATGACTTCATCTAGTTATCCAGCCAGTTACTGGGCAGTTTCCCAATAATAAAGATGCCTTTTGATCCTGGAGAGAAGACCAGAGGATGTCTGTCTGTCTGAAAGACAGACTCTGGGTGTGGGCCCAGGAAGACACTAAAAAGAACCTTACTGCTTCCCTATTTTTTTGGCTTGGTCTGGTCCCATTGTTTGAGTGGTTTGGGCTGAAATCATGAGAATTATTCTGGCTATTAGTAATAGCTTTATTGTAAACTTCAGGCGTATAAAGAGACAGAATTAAGTGCCTGGGTTACGCATTCACCAACGATGTGAATTTATATGTTTTACTTAAACTCTTAGAGCTTCGGTTTCTCATAAAAGTGGGAATAATAATATAAACCTAACCTACCTTAAAGAGGTCCTGTGAAGACTGATTAAATTAATGAAAGTGAGAATGCTTTGCAAATTAAAGAGGGTTATTCAAAGGATCAGAAATCATGCTCCTTGCTATTAACCCAAATGAACTGAAAACTTATGTCCACACAAATCCATATCCACACAAAACCATGCATATAAATTGGCATTTATGAAATTGCCAATATATGAAAACAACAAAGACAAATGGATAAACAAAATGTGGTGTATCCATATAGCGAAATATTATTCAGCAATAAAAAGGAATAAGCTATCAAGACATGTAAAGACAGGGAGAAACCTTAAAATCAAATCACTAAGTGCAAGAAGCCAATCTAAAAAGGATGCATACTTTATGATTCCAACTATCTGACATTCTGAAAAAGGCACAACTAAGAAGACAATAAAAAAAACAGCAGTTGGCAAGAGTTTGGAGGATGACTAGATAGAACACAGATGATTTTTACGGCAAGAAATTACTCTGTATGATCCTGTAATGATGGGTACATATCATTATACATTTTTCAGAACCCATGGAATGTACAGCATAAAAAATGAACTTTAATTAAACTATAGACTTCAGTTACTAATAATGTATCAAAGGATCATGTTATTCTTAATTAAAACCTTTTAGTTGTACCCCACTGCACACCAAATAAAGTCTATACTTTGCGTAACAGCATCCAAAGCCCTTCATCATCTGGTCTCTTGTCCTATCCATCCTGGATTACTAGGAGTTTCTTAAATAAACTGTCATGTTCATCTACTGTTTTTGCCTGCCAACATCCACTTTTCCTTCTTGAGGAAAAATCTAATCCATCCTCAGTTTATGTGGTTTGGTTGGGGCTGCCCCACCACATTTGTATTCTGGGTTGGGCATATGCTTTACGTCCATCCAATCAGAAGTAATCTAGAAACTTTATTTGGAACTATTAGAAAAAACAACCTATCTTTCCACTGAGGCAGCTCAAAAACTAGATTGAAACCTGAACGTTTGTGACCATCTTTGCCCCCTCGTAGAAGATACTAACTAAATGAAGCCAACAAAGAAGAAAGCAGAACACAGACAAGGCAAGAAGATCAGGTTTAATGGCATCCATTGAACATCTGGATTCAACTGAGCTGCCTCTGCATTTCCCACCCCCTTACACTTTCAATTATGCAAGTCAACAGATTTGCTCTTTATGCTTAAGCCCATTTGAATTGGTCTATTTTTTTTCCACCATAATTCAATGATTTCTGTACTTCATTTTGTTTCTCCTCCTCACCACACCTCCTTGGTCTGATAAATACCTTTTTATTCTTCAAGATTCAGTTCTAGAACTACCTCTTTAAATCTTTCTAGATCAGTTGTCATCGCCACTTTAGCTAGAAAAGACCCTCTTTCTATGGAGCCCCCACAATACCCTGGACTGACTTCCAGCAGAGTATACTACCTGCTCTGCATGAACAGATTGCCTTCAAAAACATGTTTGCCTAAATATGTAGATGAGACCATTAATTTATATAAAACAAGCAAATCTCAAGTATTTGTGATGACATATATTTATAGTAGTTAAAAATAAAAAGTACCGCCAATATCCAACAATAGGGGAATTGTCAAGTAAATTTGCATACATCTCCATGTCTGGTATAATGTCATTAAACACATTAAGCCATCAAACTAACATTTATAAGGACATGTAATAATAATATGCAGAATTACTACAATGAAAAGGAAAATAAAGCAGGATATAAAATTGTAAACACAGTATGCTCTCAAGTGTCTAAAAAAAATTGGAAAAGAAACTATAGTCATGACAAAATGCTATAGTGTATTACACACTACTGTGTGCCAGGCACTGGTGAGGATTTTCTCACTTAATCATTAAGAACCTTATGATGCATATAATTATTATTTCAATTTTATTAATGAGAAGACAGACTTAAGGAGATTAAATAACTTCCAAAATTTCACAGACTGCAAACTTGGGTAGATCTGACACCAAGGGCCATCATACTGTGCCATCGACTTTGGTATCAGCAAACTTAGTCACAAAGATTCTGAATGATTTTTAAAATATCTTTCTGCTTTTCTTTAGCTTCTAAATTTTCTAATTTAAATCATACACACGAAAATACTTTCTTTTTTTAAAGAAGGAAAAAGTACTCAGACACAGACAAAATGTTTTGCTTTTTCTTGAAATGGGTGTTCGTGACACAGCAGAGCTTCAAAGAAGAGCCAGTGGAAGTGAACTGACAACTAAGTGGGACTGGAATTCTCAAGTATCTTCATTCATTTTTTGACAAAGCCCCATTGCCAGAAACTCTGTGCATCTAGAGTACTTAACCTTTGGAAGGTCATGACTCATCTGAGAATCTGCTGAAAGCCATAGACCTTCTTCTCAGAGCAATGCAAGAAGCATGTGCATGCACTCACATATGCGCACATTCTGCACACAATTTCAGAAGATTGACAGATGCAAACAAACCTATGGATGAGTCCCCTGGTAAAGGTCCCTGATATAAAGTACTATAAAAAGTCCACTTCTGTCTGATTTGTTGAAGCTCCCTCCACCTCTGGCATCATCATCTACAAGATAAATCATAGATGGCAGTTTTTTCCAAGATGCTTTTCCATCAGTAGGAATGTGCTCTGAGGTCTTTGTTGGTGGGAAGCTGGATTTCAGCAGATTCTATTAACATTCTTAACCAATTTCCTGTTACGTGTCTGAGGATGATGCAGAGGAAAACTAACAGGCCTATATGGATATGAACTCAAGAGGAAAGTCGTGAAAACAACACAGAAGAATTTCCAGAAGTCTATTACTTTACTGTTAGAAAGTATTTCATACCCTTGATCCTAGTTGATTCTCCTTAGCCCTATGAAGAAAGGGTCATTAGCCCTACTCTACACATAACCCAGATCTCTACTCTCAACTTCATCTATAAGAGCCGACTATACTTTGGTCAAACCCCAAGTTTGATGTAAGCTCAACCCCTTCACCATTCCAGTGAGAAATCCAACCAATTTAATTAAATATGCCATAATATTTATAGAATTATTGAAGATTCATGAAGCCCCTAGAAAAGTCATCTCACATAGTACACAGCTCTACAAAATCCCAATTAGACTTCTCCTGAGTCTCTCTGCTCCACTCCCAGATCCTCCCTGCACTCCCACAATCCTCCTTTCCCTCTTATATAATACAGAGTAGTTTCCTTCTTACGGGCTTATTAAAGCATCTTATCAACAAAGCTGATGTATTAGACATTTCTGGGTATTTTTTAAATTTGTTTTGTTTTGTTTCTTCATCTTGCCACCCAGCATCCACTTCCCTTTCTTGAGATAACAGCTCTCATTTTTCTTTGGATAGCCATTCCTCCCCAATTTCCAGTCCATGTCCCAGATATCATGAGCATATGTCTCAGGCCACACCAATAAGAGCTTCACATTGCCTTGGCCACAGTGACTGGTTTGGGAGCAGATGAGTGACTCCTCAGATGCGAGGAGGCCCATAGGGCATCCAGCTGAGACCTCCAGGAGAAAAGATTTGATTTGGTCAGAGATGAAGCTAAGAGGTTATAAAATCTAGAGCTGCTGACACCATCTTGCAATAAATGGAAACTGAGACCAAAGCCACAGCTGAATGATGGCGTGGAACCAAGTCCTGATGATATAATTTGGGCTGGATGTCAGCAGTTCTGAAGCTACAAAGATATAGCCAAATACTATTTCCTGGAACCTGTAAATGTTACCCTATATGGCAAAAAGTGATATTATCTTACATAGGAAAAAAAAAATGTGATTACGTTAAGAATCTTGCAAGGAAGAGCTTATCCTGGATTTTCCAGCCCTGAATGCAACCACATGCATCCTTATAAGAGAGAGGGAGATTAGATGTAGACAAAAGAGAAAACACAGACACACAGAGGAGAAGCTGATATAAAGATGAAAGCAGAGATTGGAGTGACCATGAGCACTTTAATTGTGGTTCCTAGGAAGACCAAGGAATGCCAGATGGCCCCAAGAAGATAGAATAGGCAAGGTCCTCCAAAGTTTCTGGAGAGAACGTGGCTTTGCCAGCACCTTGATTTCAGACTTCCGGCCTCTAGAACTGTGAGAGAATATATTTTTGTTATTTTAAGCCATCAAGGTTGTAGCAATTAGAAAACTAATATACCAGCCCTATCCCTTAACTTTTCATTTACTGAGCCAATAACCTACCCTTTTTCATAGGTCGTTTTAAGTTGAGTCTTTTTTTTTTTTGTCACTTGCAGCAGAAAGACTTTTGAATGACACAGCTAGACTACCCTTAAGAATGAATTCTCATACAGCCATTAAGATGATAAAAATTTTCTCCATCTTATTGCATACAAATGAGGAAACTTTTCAAAGACATGAAATGATTGTCTCAAGATGATATCACAAGTATATCTGAGATACACATCGAGTATAAAATCCAAGATTATGTAACCTGGATGTGGCTCTATAGTGTAGCGGTTAGCACGTCTGCTTTACACGTAGAAGGTCCTGGTTTCACACCCCAGTGAAGCTATAGCCCAAGGCCATGCCACCCTGAACAAGCCCGATATCAAATCTCAGAAGCTAAGCATGGTCAGACCTGGTTAGTACTTGGATAGGAGACCACCTAGGAAAACCAGATGCTGTAAGCGTAAATAATAACTTAAAAAAAATTATTTTAAAGATTACATAACCTGACCCAAATCTAGTTCTGACTCCATATGAAATGTTATTCAGGATGTATTTTGTTCATACTTAGTAAGCATAGTAATGACTGTGCATATGGGTTCAATCTCAAACGATGATACAGACAACAGCATTATCACCAACATTATTCCCTTAACTGTTAGTTCTTCAACTCTTCTTAAATACTAGCAAAAAAGTAAAGTACAAAATGCCATTTGAAGAGTTCTAATCTACCCATTCTGTTAGAGTCCATAAAACTCCAGGCTTGGAATAAAGCCAAACTCACAAAACGTTTCTAACTTGGACCACATCACCTTAGGTCCTTTCACAATTACATTCACTGTACTGTGTTTCAATTTTATGTCCTTCACTTTTATGAAGAAATATGTATTACTGCTTTTACAACAAAAATATTGTTAGGGTCATTATGTGTTACCCATATGAGTACTCCCTATGTAAATCTCATTTGAAGAGTATATTATGTAAGTACTTTTATAAAAATCTTTTCCCTCCTTAAAAAAACTGGTATGGTCCCATCATTTTGATTATGAGGTGTATATCATTGATGGAATTCTCTTTATGCTTTGGTTGCCAGAAAGCTCAAAAAGTTCAAGTCCTACTCCAGCATCCATGTTAATCCTTTTAGTAAGTATGTGTATTTATGTTCTCTTCTCTAGATATGACTTTCACCTATTTAGATTGGACTTCTAAATGAAGTATGTGGTGGTTAATTTTGTGGGCCACAGGGTGCCCAGGTATTTGGTTAAATGTTATTCTGGGTATGCCTGCAAGGTGTTTCTCGATGAGATTAATATTTGAAATGGTAGACTAAGGAGATTGATTTTTCCAATGTGGATGGGACTCATCCAACCCATCCAAGGCCTGAATAGAATATAGGGCTGAGTGAGAAAGAATTCTCTCTTTCAGCCTCACTGGCTTCAGAGCTGAGATCAGTTTTCTCCTACTTTCAGATCTCCTGGGTCTAGACTGCTCAACCTCCATAATCACATGAGCCAATTCCTTATATCACTTGACTTTATATATATATGTATATAATTTAATTGATATCCTTGAATTCTTGTATACTCACTTCCACATGCCACATATATGTATATGTACACATTTATGCCTGTGTACATATAAATTTTTATATATCCATGTATAGTCTTAAGTTCTAGGTAGTCTGCTGCTAGCAACATGTCTTTGAAAATATGATTCCTTCAGAATATAAGAGTTAATATTGAATAGCACTATATAGTTTACAAAGTGCTTCCATATCCTTAAACCTTAATTCTCACATTTTACATTTTCAGGCAAGGAGAATGAAGCTTAGAAAGTTTAAGAAACTCACTCAGCCTCCACTACTAGAAACACCTCTGTGATCTGAACCAAAATAGTCTGGAGCTGGAAGATGTTTGGAATGGTTGAAGGGATGTGTTGATCAAAGAGAACAGAATGTGATACTTACCTTTTGAATGGTCCCCTTGATATCACCTCAAGTATACCAACCTTCAATTTGAGTGTTACACATAGTTGCATAACTGCCTATAAGAGAAAAAGAATAAAATCCTCTTTGAACTTCTGGTCACTCTCCACAAAGGATCTCAGCAATGAAGTGAAGAACAATCTGATTTCAAGGGCCTTCACTGCTCATCCCTCTAGGGCTGCACTAATCTAAATGACATTTTCCTGAGAATTAGAAAATCTCTAGGGGGCTTGAGGTGTCCCTGTGTCTTATTGACTTGGGCCTTAGGGCCCGCTTGCCCCAAGAGAGAGGCCTTTGCTAGTGATTGGCAGCCATTCACGTTGAACTTCACTACCCTTAGCCCTTTTCCTTCTCTTTCTCCTTCCCTTCAGATTATTTCCCCCTTTTTCCTCTCTCATTGTTTCTCCCTCCCCCCTCCCCCCCACTACATCCTCCTCTGTTTTACAGTGGCCCTTCAAAGGCCCACAGTTAGGCATCACATCTCGTTGGCTGGCTGACCCTCATCCTACCACGTTAACCCCTAGAATTTAGAGCTCTTTTCTGGGGGCTATAATCCAGCAGAAGCATTTTAGTCTCAAATACTGAGTCCTCCCTTGAGAACACTACAAGGATTACAAGCAAAGTAAAAATCTTAACTAACTCTCCCAAAAGCTAGCCCCTGGACTGTACAACTAACTTCCATTCTTAATGTACTGTTTGAGTCCAGCTCAACCAGGGAATCACTACATTCAGTCACTCGATCCAGAGATATAATGGTATTTGTAAACAATCAACATTTGGAAATAAGTCTTTATTGTTAAAATAATTTCTGCCAGGAATCACAGGCCCAGCTCATCAAGCCCAGGATTTCAGAAAGCACTTCCTATATAATAGTATGAAACCATCTGTTCTGAAGCAAACCATTTCATTCATCACTTAATGTTCAGAGTCAATTAAATAAACTGTGGATCAAGAAAGGAAATAAGTAGCAGCCAACAAATAATTTTCACAATAGAACTGAAATGAATCAGAGCATTTAATTCAACATTCCTCCTAATCAACTGTGAAAAATGATGCAGCCTCATGCATTTATCTTAGCCGTAAAACAGAATATTCTTTCATGCTTATGAAAGAAAAACTCTCTCCAAGAATTTGGTGTGCAAAATTAACAGCCAATTCACTCTCCTTTTGGCTGCTCTGGGAAGTGGGAAGCAAGAAAGTATCTTTGTCTCCCCGGTTGGCACAATCTAGGAGGTCAGTAAAAGAGCTAGGACACAGGGCATATGAAACTTGGAGCCACTGCTTTCCTATACTCCATGTGGCCCATTTGGCTAGACTTCTTCCCAGGTGCCTTGAGCCTCTCCTCAGATCTATGTTTTCTGATTTCTTTGTGGAAAGGGTTTATGTTTTTTCCAGTTTGGGTTCTTGGTCCTTATGTAAATTACGGGATGTTCCTGAGCATGCTGTGAGACAATTATGAAGTTATCTTATCTTATTTTTGGGGGGAGTGGGAGGAGTATAGTTTAATATTAAATTCAAATAATTTTAGATGCAGTAATCATTTTAAGTACTTTAATACAAATATAAAAAGCTTCTATGCGTTTATGCTTTCTACTAATTATAAGATGTCTACTTCACTCCAGATTAGTTTAAGAGGCCTGTCTATCCCAAGGACACACCTCATGGTCTGAAATCCCACTCAGCCAAGAGAACCTCACAGATTAATGAACTTTTAGCAGACATAAGGGAGGAGTAATCATCTCAGGCTAGGTTTAAATGATGACAGGTATAAAGATATATTCCAAATGAGCAATGCAGAAACATGCTCATAAACAAAATAATGGAGGAAATAAAGATAAAATGACCTCTCTGAGTGGCTAAAAAATTAGTATAGCAGACGTTTGTAAAATCTGGACAAATATGCTTTTGTCTGAAATTTATTTTCTTCAAAACATATTTTCCTCTTACTCTATAAGGTTGCCTCTGGCTGGAAGATAGTTTTTTACTTTAAAACATTTTCAAGTTTTAAATAACATATGTGTAGTGTTTTCATATTCAGAAAACATGTATGTACTATTAAAATTCCACACTGTAGGCCCATATATTTAAAAGCAATTGGCATGTTAGGAATAAAATACAACATCTACAATAGGGAAACAAATAAGGGGAAAGTGAGCATCTGATTATTTACAGCACCTCTGAAGAACTTCTAAACATAGCCTAATATTCCAGAGGTAGAGTATGGATTAGAATGCTATGAAAATTTCCAATGTAGGACCCAGAGCCCAGGGAGAAGGAGGTTGTGTGTGGAACCTGGGACCTCACCACAATTCCAGAAATTTTCTCCCGCCTGTATCTAGGGGTGCTGGGATGGAATAGAGCTGGTGAAAGGATTCTCTACTGCTTAATGAGGACATAAGTATTCCCTAAGGAGGCCATTTCTACCATAAGGAGAAAATTAGGGTAAAAATACAAATTAAAACAACAATGAAATTTCATTTCCCCCATACCACCAGATTGGCAAAATGTTTAATGTTTGTAAATAATGGCTGTTGGTAAGGGTTTAAATAAATGAGTTTTCTTGTAAAGTGCTGGCTGGGGTATAAATTGGAATAGATAATTGAGAGGGTAATTTGGATTACTACACTATTGATCCATTAACTATACACACACACACACACACACACACACACACACACAACTCAACTATGTCAGGTTCACTGGTGACTATTGTAAGAGTAATGCAAACAATTTTTCAGTCAGTTCGTAATATCACAAAAGCACAAAAATAAAGAATATAAAGATTATATTGTGCAAAACTCACAATCTGCTCAAATGAGAGAATCTCAAGTGATCATGATGAGAGATCTTTAGCCAACTGCCTTTTGAGAACAGAGGTTAGGTGCGGGATGGAAATCAATCAACCAGTTTTGTTATATTCAAATTCATAGTATTATATAGTATCTGCCCTAGAGAAATACAGGTAAGTACAAGATGGTTCACTGGAGTACTGCTTGCAGTAGAATAGAAATCACTTAAAAGTTTATCAGTAGGAGAGTGCTTAAATTACAACAGCTTCCTATGATGAAGCAGTACAAGAATGAGCAACATGTGTATGTCCAGACATGGGAATATCTCCAAGATGTTATTAAATAAAAAATTTAAAAACAAACTGTAGAATATTAAGTACAACTGATACCATGCCTGTTACAATTAAATATATGTATTTATCTTAACAAATGTGTATAAATTAATTTTTAAAGTTCTAGAAAAACAATGCCATGTGCCACTTGATGAGGATATATTCTGCAAAATGTGTTAAGTGATTTCGTCATTGTATGAGCATCACAGAGCACAACTGCACAAACCTAGATGGTATGGCCCACTATGCACCTAGGCTATATGGTGTAGCCTACTGCTCCCAGGCTACAAGCCTGTACAGCATGTTACTGTACAAAACAACAAAATGTTAAATCAAGCACGAGAGAGAATGATGCGATCAAGCGATGCGGTAAACACCAGATGTATGAGGCTGCTCCCTGTGTAACAAGGCACACAGTTTTAAAGTAAACCCTTATTTGTAAGTTGAAAGAGTGCCAACTAAAATAATCATAAAAAGTGGAGTAAGTACATAAGCCAGTAACATAGTGTTTATTATCATTACCAAGTGTTATGTACCACATAAGTGTATGTATTATACTTTTACACAACTGGCAGTGTAGTAGGTTTGTTTACACCACCATTAGCACAAACACATGAGTAATGCATTGTTTTATGACATTATGACTGTACAAGGCATACAACATCACTAGGCAATAGAAATTTTTCAGCTCCATTACAATCTTATGGGACCACCTTAGTATATGCAGTCCATCATTGATCAAAACATCATTGTGTCATTAAAATGTTGGCAATAGTTACACTGATGTAGGGAATATGATAAAGAGGGTCGAAAGAAACTTTAATTTAATCTGTAATGTTTAATTTTTAGAATTGACGATGAAAATGTGTTTGTGTATAGCAGGTCTTCGAATAACATAATTTCACTCAATGTTGTTTTATTATAAGGTTCATGCGGGGCAAAAAATCGGTTCCCAGACAGGGCTATTGTTTGTGTGGAGTTTGCACATTCCCCATGTCTATTGTGTGTTTTCTGCTGGAATTCTTTTTTCCAACCTCCTTCCTAAAGATGTGCATGTTGGATGGATTGGTGTGTCTCCGTTGTCCCTGTCTGAATGAGTGTGGGTGTGGGTGTGAGTGGCCTGCCTGTAGAGTGGCATTCTGTCCCTGCTTTGCACTCTTTATAAATTTTCCCTGGTTATTAAGTAAAGAAAGCTTCATACCTTAAGAAAGAGAAGAAGGAGAGGAGAGGAAGAGAGGGAGCAAGAGAAAAAGTATGAGGAGGAGGAACAAGTTAACCAGGAAAAACTATGCTCACCCCTATATCCTGTGAGAAAAAAAGGGCTCCTGCCTCAGAATCCTGGCCTTCCCACTTAACGGCTAAGTGAATTTAAGCAAATGTCATCATTTTTGGACACTCAGTTTTCTCCTCTGCAAATGAGAGAGTTAGTAAGAAAGCCTAGGTAAGCTGTCTAGGTTGGCATCTGGTTCATAAGTAGGGAATAAAGAAATAGAGCTTCTGACAGGGCTATTGGGAATTGAGGCCATGAGGGCAAGATGCTTGCTCATCTATGATGGAATTAGATTAATTTTATCTCACGGAGTCTGACCAACTCCTCCCACATGTTATTTAACAAAGAGAAGGGAAGGGCAACCTTGGACCTTAGATCTGCAGAAATCCAGACATCAAATTCATCTATGCCTTAGGTTATCATTACCATGGACTTTACATTTGCAGAACTCGGTAATTTGCAAAGCGCTTTCCTTTCCTTTACCTAATGTGATCCTCACAACAACCTGGTTAGGTTATCAGGGCAGGTGATATTTACATTTCCAGAGGAGGAAATTAAGACTCAGAGAAGCTAAGCGACTTGCAAGTTTTGCTTAGGCGTAGAGCAGGGATTCAAATTCAGTTTCGTGTGGTTACAACGCCTATACTATTTCCACTACATCGCTGTACCTCACCACTGGTCACTTAATAATATGAGCAATGAATGCGGGTGGAACGGGCAAGGTAGAGCCTAGAGGGATGGCAGAGCTAAACAATAATTTTTGGATTGTCTCCCGCTACTTGTATACCACATATCACTATCTACTTTGTGGTTACTCCATAGAAAGGATAGCAGATACCAGCTTCCCTTGTGGGAAAATTCACTCTCAGTTAAATCTTGTGTGTAATCCAAAACCATCATTCTTGAATCTCATACCTACTTTGAGATATAATTCATGGCAGGTCATTGTCTGTCTTTCTCCTTGATAAAGTTTTCTCATTTTCTGCAACTCTCTGCTCTTTGACACAGGGAATTTTTTATACTCCATATTTGTTTGAGCACCTTCTGAATCCTTGGAGGATTTTCTGAGATTATGTTCCATCCATGAATCGTCTTTTTCCCCAAGATCCCCTTCTACTGTCAGAAACAGACTGTCCCTTACTCTTAGGTGTATTAAAGTAGATTTTCCTTCTCTCTACGAGTGAAGTGAACTGTGACCACTTGGCTTAGGTGGCTTTGTTTCTGGCCAGCAACAAACGAGGGAATTTAATGAGCAAAAATCATCTGGGTTGGTTTTCAAGACCTTGGTGAAAAGTTTCAAGATTTTAATATTCTCAGATGCAATCACATACCATTGAAGATGAAAAAAGAGGAGGAGGGAGAGGAGGAAGATAAGGAAAAGAGAGAAAGAGAAGAAAGAAAGAAAAAAAGAAAAGAACAGAACAGAAAAGAAAAAAGGAAAAGAAAAAGAAAAAAAATTGTTTTACATCAGGATATGTTGACATTTTAAAAACAATGTATTTTTTCCGCTTGTGCAACACATCCAAATCAGGACCTATAAAAGTCAGCCCAGAGTCACGTTTCCGTAATGTGTCTTTGCTTCAATAATATGCTAAAGTAGTTATAAATCCTTTGTCTGAAAGAGGGGAAGGAAAGACAAATTTTTCATCCAGGCGACTTGGGTAAGATAGGGAGCCAAATACCATAATGTCTTCATAAGCCCTTCAACAAGATTACTTAAGAGACTTGTTTTCACTGCCAAAGCAAAGCAAAGAACTAAAGCAATTTGCCACATAAATTAGATAAACTTGGCCCAATTTCATCAAAAAATTGAGAATTTGGGAGGTCAGGGGAAGTAGACTTTCTTTGCCTGGGGAGTACCCTCACTTTTCTGTTCCATTTGTCACTGGATATCAAGTTCCTTTAAAAAATAAAGTAAGCAGGTAGGAATGTAGCTTATTGAAATTTGTACTTTATTGTTCTACAAAATTAACACTGAGTATTAACTATATGCTAGAGATTTTGCATATAACATTGCATTTAATTCTCATGACATATCTTCAGAAAAAAATAACCCTTATTTTCATTTGAGGAAACTGTGTTCCAAGAGATATTTACTAAACTGCCCAAGTTAATAGAGCCAGTGGGTGGCAAAAAAATGTGGGGAGATTTGAACTCAATTCTACAGACACACACACACACACACACACACACACACACACACACACACACACACCCCACCGCCGCCGCCGCCGCCACCACCACCACCAACATTTTATATTGTATACATCGAAAAGAGAGCACATAAGAACTACTGAAAAATTCATGTGTGATACAATATAATGAATACACTTTTACAATGTTTAAATATGAGTTGTCATAAAATCATGTCATGACTTCAACCTATACATAACAGAGATTTCTTTTCACTCTGTTTAATAGCCTATAAAATGTATAAATGTATTGATGACTTGGCTTCAGGGCTTCACTAATCAAATGAGAACTCTACCAAAGGTACCTGAGCTTTTGGCTCTCTGGCCTTGTTTTCAACGTGTTGTAGCTTCTCATTATAAAAAACAACCCCCTCCTCCATCATGGGTATCGTAGACTTGGATTGTAGCTTTTGTTGACTATTTTGTCTACTGATGAGCAAATGTAGCTTAAGACAGAGAAACAAAGCTTC
Organism: Rousettus aegyptiacus; assembly: GCF_014176215.1. Classification (NCBI taxonomy): domain Eukaryota; kingdom Metazoa; phylum Chordata; class Mammalia; order Chiroptera; family Pteropodidae; genus Rousettus; species Rousettus aegyptiacus. The sequence goes on along the minus strand of NW_023416285.1, from coordinate 63,693,372 downwards.
CTCGGTATAGTATGCTAGTTAAGGGAATTAATTTATGAGTCCCACAGGCTGAATGTGAACTCACTCTACCTTTGAATGGTTGTGTGCCCAGGACAAGTTATTTAATCTCTAGAGCATTCATTTCCTCACTTGAAACATGGGAATAATAAAAGTATCTATCTCGTTGGTTTACTACGAGGATGAGTGAACACATTTAAACCACTTGTTCATGATACCTGATATAATTTAGTTATCATTAGAGACACACTCTGACATAAGGAACAATATCACACTTTTTTAAAAATTGGACATTGCGCATACTTCTTAAAACTAAGCTTGAGTTATTAAAATTACTTTTTCAGAAAACATAATCTTTCAGGAATAGTATGCCTGGAGTATAGACAAAAATTACAGAGTTGAAACTGGTTAATTTTTATATTCATTTTCCTTTCAGAAAATTCAACACATAAACCATCAGTACAAATACCAGTCATAAAACAATCATGTTGCAAAGTTATTGTTTAAATCTGATATATACCAATCAGTAATTTTCTTATTTCTACTTTTGTTCTATTAAATATATAAAAATATTATATAATCAGAGATCGATCTTCCTCCAAGCATGGATAACAATGACTTTATTCCTTCTATCATTTACTTTGACGTAATTAATAATAATTTCGTTGAGCTTTAGTTATTGGACAAAGTTATAGAGGACATAATATACTTAACATTAGTATATTACATAAACGAATTATGAAAGAGATAAATGGAAGAGAAGGGACTAAATGAGTAAAAATATGTTAGCCTTTTTTAGTGCTTTCACTCAAGGAAGAACCAAATTGCAAGGACGAAACAAAGAACATTAGCGCCACCAGGAGGCAGGAGTCTATGAATCATGGGAAAACGTTATTAGCCCTAAAATGAACAGAGATGGTCTAGCTCTGTGCGGTCCAAAAGGGCAGTTAGCACACATGTGGCTAATCCAAATTGAAATGCGTTGTAAGTATAAAACAGAAACAAGATTTCAAACACTTAATATGGAATAAAATAGTGTAAAATATCTCATTCATAATTTTTATATTGATGATGTTAAAATATTTTTATTATGAGGTTAAAGAAAATATTTTATTATAATTAATTTTACCTTTTTATTTTTATCTTTTTAATGAAACTTCTAAAAAGTTTTGATTACATATGTAGCTCACATTATCTTTCTATTGGACAATGCTGATCTCACCCTTACCATTTAGAATGTGGGCCATGGGCCAGCAGCACAGGTATTCATTCATTACCTTAGAGCTTATTACAAATGCAGAACATCAGGCCCCCCATCCCTAATCTACTAAATGTAAATCTTTGTTTTTTCAAAATCCCCAGGTGACTGGTATGTATATTAAGTTTGAGACTTGCTGAGGTAATTTAACCACCTTGTTTAAAACATGGGCAACCCAAGAGTGGTAACATGGCTTGTTCATGGTTATCCATCCAGCTGGCTGCTCTAAAGCTTGATTCTCCAGTGGTCTTGAAACTGTCCGACATCGACCCTACACGGCATCATCCTGCAGACTCCATCTCTTAGAGTAAAAAGAATACACACTGCTATTTTCACCAGAAAAAAAATAAAACAAAACATATTATTGTAAATATATAAGAAAATAGTGTCCTCAGGGATATTTATAACAGAATTCTAGGATATTCTTTAGCATTTGTGCGAGTAAGTCACTTCAGAAGAATGTAGAAAACCTGCTCTTTCTAAACTATACCTACAAATAACATCATCTGACTATAAAAAAAGTTTGGAGTTTGAAATTAATAATGTGTATTCCAATCACTGAGTCAGTAAAAACAATTTAAAGGAGACTGATTCCTCAGGATAAGTAAAAAAGTGAAAGAAAGAATTTCAGTTTTGTAACACAGCTCCTTGCAGGAGGGTATTATTCATTATTTGAATGTCCAGCTCTTCACAATATGTTTAACATATAGATGTCTTTGAATAAATATGTGTTGAATGAACAGATCAGTTTCTGCTGATTAGACTCTATGCCTGGGGGGTGGGGGGGAGGGGGGGAAATGCTCCCTCCTTTACATTGTCTGGTAACAATGTAAAGAAATTCAGGAAAATGCTTAAGTAGGAACCACAGCTAAAATTAGTACTACTTTTTTGTCAAAATCCCTTTGTAATTAAGGACATTTTTAAGAAAAAACTCAAATAGATATTAGCTTTGGTCATAAAAGAGAAGGAAGTTCCAGGTAAAATGATATTGGCAAGTAATTCTAAGGAGCAGAAGTTAAAATATTTTCACCCGTTTTTGTAAAGATTTTTACTAAAACAGATTAATTAAGCCTAACCAATTTCCAGTATCCTGTGCATATAGTTCAAATGTTTTCTCTCTTAAAATATCATTTTTTTTTGTTTGCCAACTAGAAAATGTAGATTATACTTAGGAAATGAGTTTCTGCACTATATGAATTGAATATACTAAGTACACTAGGAAACACATTAATGAAATAATTTTTTTAAATGATGTAAGTCATATAGGAAGGAAAGTTTTAACTCCCACTCTCTTCCTTTCAATTGTCCTATTTCCTCATGTTTTATCCATTACTCATGTCAGGTTTTGTTATTAACCTAAATAAAATAGTAAGACATCAATTTTGCTGGTTATATATAATGATAAACAGATGACTACTGCATTTAATTATCTGAATGATAAAAATAATAAAAATAATGTCAAAATATTAATTTGTGTCATTAATTTGGCAATGAGACATGTACTGTCTTACAATATTTCTTCTATTGATGTATTGAATAGATATGGAATGATTATTTCATTCATTCGATATTTATTGAGCACCTGTATGGCAGGCACTGGCACCGGCACTAGAAAAACAATAACTAATAAACCAATCCTTTCCCTTTGAGGAGCATTTATTCTCATAAAAGAGACAAACAATAAACACATAAATGATGAAATACATGGTATGTCAGATTGTAATGAGCAATGTGGAGAACATTAAGTGGAGAAATGTAAAAGAGGAGAGTACCATTTTATATAGGGTGGTCTCTTTGTTTTGAGTGGTAGTATGAAAGAAGCAAGGGAGGAGACCATGCAAATATCTGGGGGAGAGCTATCTGGTCAAATGGAACAAATGTACACAGGCCCTAAGGCAGGAGCATGCTTAGCAGATCAAGGAACAACACAGAAGCCAGTATGAGGGGAGGGGGTGAACACAAGCAAGAGTGGGAGGAGATGAAGTCAGAGAGGTAGTAGGGGCCAGATCAGGTAGGGCCTTTGAATGTGTCTGTAAGTACAAGGAAAAGCCCCTAGAGGATTTAGCAGAGATGTGACATGATTTTACTCAGCCTTTAGAAGTAATCACCTTAGGGACCAAGACAGAGATAAGAGTTAGAAGATTATTATAATAATCCAGGCAAGAAATGAAGGTGACTTGGCCTAGGATGATAGTGGTGGAGATAATGAAATGGTATCAAATTCTAGACATATTTTCAAGATAAAACTAACAGAATTTTCAGGTAGATTAGATGTGGTGTATGAGAAGACTCCATGTTTTTCGAGCAATGGAGACACTAGTTCCTGGGGAGAGACCTAAGTAGATTGGGCTGAGGGGAGGGGTAGGGGAGGAAAGATCAGAGATTGCTTTTAGAAATGAATTTAAGAAGGGTTTTACATGTTCATTCTTTAAAATTAAACTAGAACAGAGTTCAAGGGAAATGTTGAGGCTAGCGTCTTTGGCATTATTTCAGTCCCTGAGACATGAGGTTACCAAAGAAATGAGTAGAAGTAGAGCCAAGAGGAGTTTCAGGATTGAGCATTGGAATATCCAACACTGAAGGGGGATGATTGTTATTTAATTGTTCAGATGTTTAGTGTTTCTCCCAACCAACATGCTAGTTCCCTAAGGCTATAGCCCAGCCTATGTATTCCTCACTATGCACTTTGCCCCTGGTGGATGTTCAATAAATAGTCAATAAATGAATGAATAAATGAATGTACCACACAACGTTTGGAGGGGTTACCAAGATAAAGAAAGAAAAAGTATGGGAGGACCATATCTGGCATCTTCTCCAATCCCTATCACTCACTCTTCCCCATGGGAGAAAGAATGACTTACCTGTTTGGTGTATTTGAGAGGCTCAGCAGATTCTGGGCTCTTGCTTCTCCCAGATGAGAAGCCTGAAATTCCAAGTAAAATTGCTGTTTGGAGGCTAAGAGAGGAAGAGGGGAGAATAAATTATTCCCCCTTGATTCTCAGTGTGTCGTTATGATGTCTTTTGTAACTAGTTCCTTTTACTTACTATACTGTTTTCAAGGTTCATTCATATTGTAGCATGTATCAGTCCTTCATTCCTTCTGATGGCCTACTACTATTCCGTTTTAAGTATATACCACATTTTATTTATAGACATTTGGATTGTTTCCACCTTTGGTTATTATGAATAATGCTGTTATGAACAACCATGTGCAAGCTTTTGTGCAGATGCATGTTTTTAGTTTTGGAGGTTATGTACCTAGGAGTGAAATTGCTAAATGGCATCTTTATGTTTAACTTTCTGAGGAAATTCTAAACTATTTTTCAAGGTAGACGCTCCATTTTACACTACTACCAGAGTGTATGAGGGCTCTGATTTCTTCACAAAACTTGTTATGATTTGATTATAGCAGTCCTACTGGGTGTGAAGTGGTATCTCACTGAGGTTTAGATTTGTAACTCAATGATGAATAATAATGCTGAGGATCTTTTGATGTGCATACTCCGCAGTTTATTTATTCCCCTACCACGCATAGACTGGTTTGAATCCTATTTCTATTGCACTGGTTAACCTTATATTTTTAACATGAACTTGAGACTTTAAGTCAAACACGATAATTCTTATCCTTCTTCCAAACACAAAGACCTTAAAAGAAATTACCACTTCATCCCATCTTAACTGTTAGCTAGTATTTTAATCCAACTTTATTTTTTATACAAGTTGATCATTATTGTTTTATAAAGTCAGTGTTTACTAGTAATCTAAGTACACACTCACATTTACCAATTACAATGTTCGCCATTGTTCACTGCATCTCATTCTTTCCTTCTGAGTTCAATTCCCTTCTTCCTAAACAACATGTCAAAGTATGTTTTTCAATAATATCCTATAACTGATAAATTTTATTTCTTCAATTTTTTTAAAAAACTCTCTTATTTTTGAATAATAGTTTCTTTTGTAGAAAATCTAATTGACAATTACTTTGCTTAAATATTTTGAAATATGATTCTATTGATTTCTGGATTCTATTATTGCTATTGTTGGTCTAATTATTGCTCTTCTTGGTAATTCATCTTTCTTCTCTGGCTGCATTTAAGAGTTTTCTGTGTGTTTTGTCTCCAATGTTTATTTTTACATCTGTGTCTACATGTCTATTTTTATTTATTCTTCTCAAGTTTTATTATGTTTCTTAAATGTGAAGATTCACAATTTTAATCAAATGGGAAACAATCTCAAACACTATCTTTTCAAACTTTATCTGTTCTGCATTTCTCTTTTCCTTCTGGCATCCTAATGATTATATATTGGCTCTCTCCTTTACTTTTCTTTGTGTCTTATCTTCTTTTAAGTTCCATCTCTATCAAGTTTTGTTGCTTTCTGGGTATCTACCACAGATTTTGCTTCCAGGTTTCTAACTGGCTATTCAATCTCTTTTTTTTCCTTTTCTAGAAGTTCTATTTGGTTCTATAAAACTTCCTGCTCTTTTCTTAATAGTACATTCTTTATAGGGTTTTGATTCCTTTTATTGTGTCTTTGATAACTTTAAGCATACTTATTTTATGTCTTTCAGACTTTGATTCAATTATCTCAATTTCTTAGTGTTCTGTACACCTGATTCTTGTCACTCATAATAGATTGATTTCACATGAGTTCTATACTTTTTTGGGAACTTATCTTTGATGTGAGTTCTTTTTCTCTGACAATCTCCTCCAAATGGTTTGGCATTTGCTTGTACCAGGCAGAAGTATCAAAACCTTAGACCAATTTTTATGTTATTTTCCCAACTGAGATAGACAACTAAAGATAAAAATAGAATCAGTAACCAGGTATTGAACCAGTGACCTCAGGTAAACACCTAGAAAGCAGATAGGTTTATACTTTTCCCCCACCCAAAGCCCAGCTTACTACAGACAAGCCTTTTGTCATCTGCCTCTGCCAGTATGTAGATTTTCCTTTCAAATTCATCTTTATACACTGCACTATTGAAGAATACAGAGGAATGTTATAAACTATTTATTGTTGGTGTAGGATGTAGATGGTAGCAGCAGGCTATCACTCTTGCCATAACAAATAGAAAAAAATAGAAGCAAAACAACAAAAAATATATTTTAAGACATTGAAAGGCTATAGAAACAAAGTCTACAGTAATTAAATCCCAGAGAAGGAGAAGTTATTCTCAAGAAATTAGCAGTCATTTCTCTCTTGTCACCTTAATGTCACAATGGAATTAAGATGGAAATAATAACAGAAAGATAACTAGAAAATCCCAAAATATAGGGAGATTAAGCAACACACTTCTAAAAAACACATGGGTCAATGAATAAATCTCAAGGGAAATTTTAAAACATTTTTAAGTAAATGAAAATGAAAATACAACTTATCAAAGTTTGTAAGTTGCAGCAAAAGCAGCATTTAGAGGGAAATTAAATGCATATATTAGAAAAGAAGAAAAATCTAAAATCATTAATTTAAGTTTCTACCTTAGGAAACTAGAAAACAAACAGCAAATTAAACCCCAAGTAAGTAGAAGAAACAAGAACTAGAGAAGAAATCAATGAAATTGAAAACAGGAAACCGGTAGGAAAAATCAACAAAACCAAAAGCTGAGTCTTTGAAAAAGTTAATTAAACCAATAAACCTCTAGCCAGGTTAAGGAAAAAAGATAGACAATACGAATTACTACTATCAGATATTAAAGAGGGGACATCTCTACAGATCCTCATGGACGCCAAAAGGATAATAAAGGAGTATAAAGGAGTTATCTGTACTTACTGTTCATTTCTCTGTAAACCTAAAAGTGCTTTAAAAAATAAGTCTATTAATTTAAAAAATACCTTAAATCATGTCCTATCAGCAGGGTTGAGAGTGAAAGGATGGGAAGAAGCAGATTATTCTTAATGGATGGGGAATACAGTGTATGGTAACAAAAAGTGCTTATGCTTGAATAATTTATTAAATGAATAAATACTATGAAGAATACTATCTCCAAATGAGGTCACATTCTGAGGTACTGGGGAGGAGGGCTTAAAACTTCAACATATGAATTTTTGTGGGAAAAAATTCAACCCATAACATGGGGGAAGAAATGAAGGGCATATGGCAGGCTGGACTTAGGTCAGCTGCCTTGGCCTGGAGCAGCCTAAAACAAAGAGTTATGAAGTGAGTGGGAAGCCATGGGCTCCAGTCCTAGCTTTGAGGAAATAAAGCCAAAGCCCTTCAGAAGACTCAAGCAGTACTCTGAGAACTAGCTGGAGAGGAGCAAGCCCACCAGCTGTTCCAAGCTTCATGCCAGGCAGGGAGAGGAGAGTGACTGAGGAGAGTAACATGGTTAGACCTTTCAGCTGTTTCTGGCAGCAGAGTGGAAGATAGGAATGGGGTAGGGTGAGGCTAGGAGAGACAAAAGATAGGAGAACAGTTAGAAGCTTTTGTAAAAGTTTAGTTGTGGTCCTAAATGAAAACTTCAGTGGCCCTGCAAATCCCCTGCTGTAAGAGAAGGAAGGGAATGAGAACTGGTGTGTGGAGGATGCAATGCAGAGAAAAGCAGTGACAGAGCATGAATTCAGGCTGAGATGGAAAAGCAGCAAAACATACATTCTCAAAAGCATTTACCCTCACTCCTCATTGCCACAGTTTTCATTCCCCCTTTGCCCTCACTCCCAACTCCGCCGCTCTCAGGTTTACTCATTTGAACATCTGGAAAAATGGCATTGCCATTTACTGCAGACAAGGCCAGAGGTTTGTTATCATATAGTACAGGTAATTAAATGAAGAAAGACAAAAACCAACTGATACTTATTGGCAATGAATACTCTCTCTAACAGACTTTAGCCTGGTTTTCCACTTTTGAAACAACTCGCTTCAGGAAAGATTTAGACATTTACCAGTGCTCTCAGTAGTTTCACTTGCAACTTCCTATTCAGCTACTGCCCTCTATAGGAAGTTTGTCTGAATATAAGCCGTGCCCTCTGATTAAAATCCAACCAAAAAATATGGAATAATTTTTCCCTCTGGCCTCAACCTTTCCTGTTTCCATTAGACATGCACGTGCGTGCGTGCACACACACATACACACTAACACACACACACACCCCTACCTATCTTGTTTTGCCATTTTTCTCCAGGTTAGATAACTATAAGAGAATCTTCCACCCAGGAAATTTGGTCTCCGCAATGCACTCACAAGTAACTTGTCTAAAAGGATGTTCTAGAGAGGCCAGCTGCATTTCTGTCAGGTTATCCTAAGAACAATGAAGAAACAATGAAGGGGTAATCCCTGCAGAAGAGATCTTCGGTCATACAAAAAGGCCTCCTTGTCCTAGCTGGAACCCAATTTGACTATCCTTTATCAACATGTCCCTCAAGGCATTAGGGCTTAGGTGTCCTTGCACAAAGAAGCAAGACTGTAAAATGCCAGCACATTCAACAATCCAAACCATTCATTCCCTGATATTTATTCAACATACCTGGTCATTCTGGTCAGATAGGCTGCTCTCACCTTTTCCACATCTCATCTACCCAGTCTCAAGAATGTAAGCTCCAAAAAGGCAGCGACCTTGTCCTCTAAACCTCTGTCCTCAGTGTCCAAAACAATGCCTCTCATATAATGGGTATGCAATAGTTTTAGGAATTGACATTTTAAAGGCTTATTTTTTTAATTATCTGAGTTAAATTTTCTTTTATTGTAACTGAAAATCAATATTGTTCAAAACAGGTGAGTCAAGAAGCTGCATGGAGGTAAATATCAGAGGAGCTGCTGGAGTTAAAAACTTTTTGCCCCTAGGGAATAGAAAATCCAGTAGGGAGAGGACTGATGTTTTTTAAAGACAATTTTTACCACTTTCATTTTTGAGTTATTTGAAATTGCTTTGATTTTCTACTTCACGTGTTTAAATTATATACACTCACAACATCCTATTCATTCTGTGTATAACCTGCCTTTGTTATCTACATAGCTACTATGTATTTTATTGTAAGCCTTTTTTTCATTAAACGCACCCTATCCGTCATCATAAACAGCTTTTTATGTTTCTACACTCTTCCTCTTCATCGTGTTAATGGCTGCATGTTATTCCAACGTGTTACTGTGCCATGATTTAACTAAATACCCTAACATAAAACATTCAGGGTTGTTTTCATTTTTCCATTAAAAAGATGAAGCGACGAAGACTTGGAGGCACGTGGTCTTGTTAGTTTTGCTTCTTTGAATCATTTGTTGAACCATATCCTGAGGTTCCATCTAGGTATCCCTGAATCAGACTAGGTACAGAGAACGACCAGCGGGCGCCAGCGTCACCTGCTCCCGAGGGCCCGGCGGGGCGGAGCGCGTCCCCGCCCGGCGCCGCGTCATCGACGTCCCGCCCGCCTATGAGCGGCGCGCAGCCTGTGAAGAGCCGCTCCTGCGCCGGCTGGCGGTGCGGAGCGAGAGAGCCCGGAAGCTGGTGCGCCGGCCATGACGGCCTGGGCGGGGGCCGAGTTCTCGGCGCTGACCCCACTGAACGTGGTGTGGCTCACGCTGGCCGCCGCCTTCCTGCTAACCCTGCTGCTGCAGCTCGTGCCGCCTGGCCTGCTCCCCAGCTGCGCGCTCTTTCAGGACCTGGTCTGCTATGGAAAAATCAAGAGTGGGCTGTTACTGCGCCCGGCCATCTGCCAGATCTTTGATGTCCCCAAGAGGTAACCGCACCGGGGGCGCGAGTCCCGGCTGCCAGAGTCCGGGACTCCAGGCTCGCGCAGCCGGCAGGGGGCAGCAGAGGCAGGCGCGGGGCTGGCGCTTGTCGGGCCTGGTTGGGCCAAGCCTGGCTCCGAGCGCTTCCTGCGTCCGCTTCGTGGCCCTTGGAGTGGAATGCCCTAAGTGTCCGCCAACACAGACGTGCCGAGCCGCGCGCCCTGCCCAGGGCACAGGGACGTGAACTTGCGGCCTGACGGAGTCAGTCCTTCCCTTGGGGAAAATGGCAGCGTTTCCGAATTTAGGCCTGGTCGCCAGGCAGCAAATTAGTCTCCTTTGTCCCCAAATTCTCCTCTTGCCCCTCCCCTGCACTCCAGAGGCTCATAATCAAACTTGAAGTCGCCAGAACTCAATAGAAATAAAGGCAGGTCCGCCCTTTGCACCTGTTTTCCCTGTTTGTCTCCCCGACCCTCGAATGGCGAGATGTTGGTCCCCACACTTGGGAACACTACCGTCCACTGTACTGACCTTCTCCTGCACTGACCCTCCGCAGGTTTCCCCGGAGAAAATTGCCCATGATGGCACATGTAAAGCAAGCCTGAGTCCGAAGCTCCATTTCACTTTTAACATATTTCATAACCAAAATCAACAAAGATTAAATCATTAGGGCTTATAGAATTCTTTCAGAAATTTTGAGACTTGGTATAGTTTGGAATTTTTTTTTTTTCACTTTGAATTCAGAATATAGCTAATATAAGAGTCAGCCGAACACTTCTAGATGGTAGGCAGACAGCAGTGGCTTTTCTACCTTTAAGATGCATCTTAAGTTGGCATTTAAGAAGGAATCTGAAGGAATGTTATGTAGTTTCTGATGTTAAAACACCTGGATTGTTGCTTAAACCTCACATAGGCAATGTCCCAGTCCCGAACACAAGAAAGGAGCTAAGTATAATTTGCCTTCAGAAACGTGGATAATTCTCTACTTTTGAGTGTTGGAGAAAGACTGATCAGGTGTTACACTAAGAGAACTAGGTCATTCTGAAGAAGGGTAAATGGAATGAGGCCCTGGAAAAAAGCAGAATTATTCAAGACGAATTGGTTTAACATCCTAATTCTTAGAGTGTATTTTTAAGCAAAAATACCTGTCATCCTTTTGTTAAATCATGTTTGATTGCAGTGTCTTTTCAAAATACCTGTCATCCTTTTGTTAAATCATGTTTTAATGTTATAAAACGAAGGAAAAAAATTGTTTCTTAGCGTGAATTCTAACAATTTTTTTTCTGAATTTCGGAAAAGGTACTAGCGTCCATGAATTAAAGGACACATTTCAAGTCATTCCCTGCACTTACCTACTTCTCTGCCCCCCCCCATACTCCAGCTGTCACTACTCAAGTCCGTCATTATAATAACAGCCAAGAAACAAACTTGCCACCTTTCCTATATTTATTACTGCAACACTTGGTACTCTTTGGGTTTCTTGTAAGTTATGCCTTTTTTCCTTCCCGAATTCTAGAGTGGAACTTCTCATGGTAATTTTTTTTTTGCTTTTCCTTTTCTAAATTTAAAGAGACATTTCTTTTAGTACTGGAGAAGGTATAGCAAATTCAGGTCACTCAGACCAAACCTGGGCTCAGGTCTCCTCCAAAGCATGACTTAAGAAAGACCCTGCAAGGCAACCAAAGGCCAGCCCCCTACAGGGTGAAGAGGGGCTGTGGAATTGATACTGATGCATAAAGTTTTGAGTAAGCTCTTGAGCCTGGAGATTAGAATCGAGAATAACAAACAGGATGACTCAGGCAGATCCAGTCATGGAATCAGTAACAATAGTCGGGAGAATTAAGTGGGTTGCTATGGAATGATCAGATTAGATCAGTGTTCATCAGACTGGGTTGTGGGCCTGGTCTGGGGGAGCTGTGGGTTCTGGTACAAGAATATTCTGGATTATATGGAAGAGGAGTTTCTAAGTTTATGTGTACTCCTCTGACACCAAGTCATCTTACTTTGTCACATCTAATGAGACAGGGGGATGGAGGCTTAAAATAAACATGCTACACTGAAGACCAGAGAAGGCCAAATGACCTCCAGGGTGGTCAGAATGATTTCAAATTGGTTTGAGAGAAAAAAGTAAATGGACCTCATAAAAGCCTGTTATAGGCCCTTGTGTCATATGAGGTGATTTCCTTTCAGCAAACCAAAATCACCTTTTATATCAAATTAACATTGCTAGTTGCAATTTTTACTGGTGGTGTGGTTTTATTTGTAACCGATGATTGCAAAATAAGCATTGTACTTGAAGTACAATGAGAGCTGTAACCATCAGGAATTGATGTGTAGTTTTATGAGTTAATATTTGTCATCTAAGTCATTTAGGTCAACACAATTTAGAAAAACGCTGATTCAGAAGACCTCTAAGGTTTCTTGCAGCCTTGAGAGCCTATAATTGTGCAAGTCTTAGGTAACATTATATGGCTATTGCAGCAATATTGCTCTGAGATTCAGAAATCTTTCACAGATTTGGCTTCTGTTAGCACAGCCTAGGTTCTCTTTGCCAGAGCCTATGGGCCTCTGCTTTGGAACTTGACCACCATCCAGTGACCCAGAGATAAGAGAAATTGCTAATTGACCCTCAGTCTAAGTTTAACAGGGCCAGTTGTATTGTTAACCTCAGGGAGGCCTCCTTTTCCTATAAGTTAATAGATCCCATCATTTGAAAGGAAAATTTAAAACATGGAACACCTGTAGGATTCAGGTTCTATTAAAAAGCAAAACTGTACTTTGGGAATGGGGGAAAGAGGAAAAGGAAACTAAAAATAGTCTTCCTACATAGTAAAGTGGCTCTGCTCTGATTAATCCCTAACTTGTTCTCCCTTTGCAGGTATTTTTCTCACTTCTATATTGTCTCAGTGCTGTGGAATGGTTTCCTGCTTTGGTGCCTTATTCAGTCTCTGTTTCTGGGAGTGCCTTTTCCAAATTGGCTTCACGCTTTACTCAGAATTCTTGGGACTGCACAATTCCAAGGTAACGACTCTCCTGACTAATCACAACCGTTGCTTCCTGTTCCTGTCCTTCCTGCCTGCAGGGAGCTGTTCTTGGTATAGTTGTTCCACCTCAGCGGGAACTGGGAAGTGGAGGGTGAGGGCAACAGAGTTCTTCATGGTTCACAGCCATCCCAACGAGATATCCCCAGGTCCTTTATTGAGATCATGGCAGAGTTAAGAGTTAGCTCTTCGTCCCTGACTTTTTAGTGAGTGCAGGACTAGCTGTTCTCCCTCTGATATTTCTCATACTGCTGCCACATTTATATTCAACTCTTTAAAAGAGGGGAAGCTTTTAGGATCCCTTGGGCTTGCCTTGAAACAATTATCATTTATATAGTCCAACCAAAACCATGTCTTAGAACTCCAGAAATTTGATGGAAAATTATTTTTAGATCCCTTGTTAAAAATGTTTGTTATGTCAGAAGGCTATGGTTATATAATATAATTGACTATAGTTGTTGACCAGATGATTACAAAGTAGCCATTAAATTTGCCTCAGATAAAGAAGAATTTTAAAATAAGGAATTGAAGGTTAAAACAGAAGTGGCCTCAAGTAATGTTAGGCAGCGGGTGAGGGACAGAATTAGAAACAAATTGTTCTCGTACTATCTCTGTTTTTTGTCCCAACAGCCAAGCCACTGGCTCCTTAGGAACAATCCCTTTCTATATAACCAGAACTCGTTGCAAAAGATGATAGTTAGAAGGGAACCAAATGCAGATCCTATTTGGGAGGGAAGGATACCTCAGTGAATCTCACTTCAGGCACTGAACATTTATCTCTTCGTTTGTTTACTGTGGGGCTGGCTGGGGTTCTGGTATTCGGAGGGTTGGTAGTGAGGAATTTTATTTGGGTATTTGTTTTATCCTATTCCAAAAGAGTTTTAACTAGGTTTTGCCATATTTAAAATACAAAAACAGGCAAAGCTAATTTATAGCTGATAAAAGTCACCCCTGGGAGGGTGGGGGGAGGAGAGGAACAATGCCTAGAAGGAAACACAAGGGTTACTGGTCATGTTCTGTGTCTGGTTCTGGGTGCTAGTTATATGGATGGGGTGGGTTGGTTTGTAAAAATTCTTTAAATTTTATACTTATTGTATCCTAATGTGTGTATGTGTATGTGCGATATCTCCTTTTTAAAAATCTAGGTTTTTTGTCATTTTAAAAACCAGCATTTCTTCTGACTTCTTTTGCATAAGAGGCAGGTAGGAAGATAAATCTCAAGACTCACAGTCTCCTAAAAGTATAATTTCTTTCTTTTTTTAATATGGAAAGGAATACGTAGTTTTTCCTGTCTCTGTTCCTGTCCCCCTTTCTGCCTCTGTGGGTGCCTGTGTCTCTTGTCATCCGTGATTCCATGGATTTCACCAAGTGGGATTACTCAGGCATCATCCAGAAACTCTTCCTGCCCATCTTCATTGTTATTAGTGCCAGGGCTCAGAGACCCACAGACCCTGGGTTCTGAGTGCACAGACCCTTCACGATGCTGTCCACGCACCCTGGAAGGCTTTCACATGGCAGAGCAGAGTCGAGATCTGTTTCTCCCAGCTCTGTCACTAGCTTAACTGTGTAACTTGAGCCAAATTCCTTGACTTCACTTGGCCCACTTTCTCATTGCTAAAAAATGGGAGGTGTTAGACCAGATGATTTTTAGGGCCTTTTCCTAGTTCTAATAATCTTGTTTAATGCTGTGTGTAACAGTAGGGGAAAACATGACTGGATTAATTCTGGAAAGAGAAATCTGAATGTATTGCTTTCTGAATTGTAGGGGGCGAGCTGGCGCTGTCTCCATTCTTAGTATTAGTGTGTCTATGGCTACACAGCTTGCGAAGACTCTTCGAATGCTTCTATGTCAGCGTCTTCTCCAGTGCCATGATTCACATCTTGCTGTACTGTTTTGGACTTGTCTACTATGTCCTCATCGGCCTAACTGTGCTGAGTCAAGTGCCAATGGATGGCAGGAATGGTGAGTGGTCCCTGGGCTTTGTCAGCTGAATCACTGGATGGAAGCACGTGGTACTCTTCAGGCGAAGTACCCCACCACGCGTTATGAAAGTTTGACAGTAGGACACCTCTCCAGTCCACTTTGCATGTGAGGATTTTGGACTCTAATAGCTTTAAAAAGTCAATGTGCCCACGGATATGTACATTAACCTTGACTTCTAAAACCCGAAAGACGCCAACATGAGCAATATGTCTACAGGAGAGATGGTAAAGTGCAAAGTATTCAGGAGGCTTGATTTAAGGATAAAGAAACCAAATGTGAGGTTTCTTTCAGAGGGAAGTCAATGAATTCATATGGAGTAAGCCTGGAGAGAAAGAGGGAGTGTGGTCAAGAGTTGGACAGGGAGCAGGGGACACCCAAGAACAGGAGAAAGATTCAGCAAAGAAAGTTGCCTCGCCAAAGCCTCAGTTGTCCTGGGGTGTTTGTGTGGGAGGCTGAGGGGGAAGCTGGGGAGGGGAAGTGTGGTCAAGATGTAATCATAGAAAACCAGAGGAGGGGTAGGTGACGTTGACTCATGGTAAATAGTTGTGATTTGACGAGGAATGAGGGAGCCATTTTGTTGCCATTATAATATAGTTTTTCTTCAAGTGAGACAAAAGAGTACTGTGGCAAATCAAAATTGTGTCTTAACAGTTCTGAGCTCTTACTAACTAGGAGGAGAGAACCCAAACTTCGACCTTTGTTTAAGAGGAAGAAATGAAGTGGTTTTTCTTTCTTTTTTTTCCTTTTTCTTTTTTCTTTTTTTTGGGCAGGGGGTGAATATCTAACATATATGACTATCATTTAGGTAAAAACAGTGCATGTTTATTATAAAGAAGCCATTTTGAGTGAGTGAAATGAGTTTTCAGTGCTGAGGTTAACTTTACCTTGCAGTCTTGGTATCCATCAGCCCAGACCCTGTAGGGTAGACCTTTGATGACTGTTTTCTCCGAGTCTAAGGCTCCATGTTTCCTAAAGCTCCCCTTGCCATCCTCATAAATCGAAAGCAAGATCTAGACATTTCCAGTCCTCAGTGAGGGAGCTTTCTCCTTGGGCTTGGTTTCAGTATCAGTGCCCCTCGAATGTCTTCTCTCTCTTGCTTTAGTACAACTCAAGGCCTCTATGACTTGAGGAATGATTTTCAAGTACAGCTTATTGATGATCTTTCTCAATTCATGAATTATTTATTGGCTGCAGCCATTCAGCTAGCATCTCTCCATCTAATTCCTCTGAACTTAAGTCTGTTGTTCTTCCCTGAGCTTTCTGCAGTGTCATTTGTGTGCAGCCCTATACCATGGGAAAGCTGGCATTCCTGGTGAACAGTATGGGCTTTCCATCCAAAGGAGCTTTCCTAAGCACTTTGGTAACCCACTAGCTTTCAGTCTGTTAGTTTCTATTGGCGTTATATAGCTCTTTGGGAGTTTTCTGTGCTGCTCGGACCCCACCTTCTGCCCTCTGTCCTATGTGACTAGTGAAGGAAAGCCAGGACATTCACAAAAATAGCTTTCTAGACATTCTTTTCTGATGCTGCTTTTCTTTCTTTCTTTTTTTTTTTTTTTTTTTACCTACTTGTTCTTCAAGAGGTCATCTGTGTAATCATTTGAGACAATATGGAGAGAATGAGTTTTAGGAATTCATTGAGAGAGAATACACTGGGGCATTTTGCCAGCTGTAGGATCTGATAGAAATGGGTTTGGGAATCAGATGGGCCTGAGTTTGACTTCTGGCTTATTTAACTTCTTCAAGCTTCAGAACCTTTTTATAATTAGGGACATATAGTTATTCCAGAGGGTTCTTCTGAAAATGAAAAGAAAGAATATCTTTAAACTACCCAGGTCTTCACGTCTCCTTGTCTTCAAAGTCTAGAGTCTCTCCCCTGGTCACTCACCATTACACTGTTCTGTTTTCTTTTCCTCAGGGTATCATCTCTGCCCAAAATTTTCTGGGTTATTGATGGATGTACTCATTCGTGTCAGTTTTTTGCCACTAGAATGTGAATCTGTGAGGACTGGGATCTTGTTTGATATATTCATAGCTTTATGCCTCAGGCCTGCAGCAGTGCTAGGCTTAGTAGACACCCAGTAAGTAACTAATGAATAAATGGATAATTAAATACTACACAAATTAGACTCTTAGTAAGTAGGAGCCTTCCATCTGCCTCCCCTTTCCTGCATCATAATTTCAACCTACTTTTACATATCTTTTTCCCCTTATAGATAATTTTCTACATTTAGAGTAGGTGAATTGGTAGTGATGTGAACTTCCAGATACTTGCTTCAACTTTTAATCTTATAATGACTTGTTCTTAAAGCCTTTTCGATTTAAATCTGTATTTTTCACATTTTGCTTATTCTTGATTTATAAAAAATAACCTTTTAGTTAAATGGCTGAACCTAGTAAATACTAAAGGACTGTAGTAGATCATTTATATAGAGTGAGTTTTTAAATAAATTAACACAGATAGACTTTGCTGGACTCTCATTAGTCATTAGCTGTAATCAACTGAGTCCTGCTTCCAGATACCCATATGGAATAGTATGATCCTTGCTTCTCTTACCTCAATCAGCTTCCTAGGGGCTCCCTCTTGGCTCCAGAGCCTCAGGCTCTTCCCTGTTGTCAATGGACAACTTTGTTTCCTCAGCCAAGTCCCTGATGTTTCCTGCTCATGATAGGGAAGTCCTTAATTAGCTTTTCCGATACCAGTTTTTAAAAGACCTGCATTCTTCTTTTCTTCCTGATAGCTGGAGAGGAAAGAAGATGATACTTTGAGTGTTTCTTCTCCTAAAACTAAATCTGTAATCAGAAAGGAACACTGTTCTTCATCTGGAAGTTCATGTTTCTCCTCTTTTTGAAAAGCCCCATTCTTAGTCTTTACCTCCAGAGGTTGTCTTCATTGGCTGGAGCCAATTAAGTCCATCGGCATTCCACCTTCAGGGTCTCCCTTACAGTGGCTTAGTATAGTGGCTCAGGGAGAGATTTCAGTGTTCTCCTGACAACAGAATGTAAGAAAAAAGACATAAAATAAGGCTTAGAAATAGGAATGCAAAGTTGTCTCACTACACAGTGTTATCACAAGGGCAGGAGACAGAGCTAACCTCTGTACTTAAAGCCTTTGAAGAAGGAACAAGAGACTGTATCTTATGGAATTCTCTACCAGTATCCATTGAAGCTGCCCCTGGTTGAGGAGTGAATCTGCATAGTGTTCCCCTCTCTGTACTTGAGAAATTCTGTCAGGATAATTTTCTAGTCATGAGAAACAGAGTAAGTGGATAATTGTGTTCTACTAACTATATGATTTTTTTAATTACCTGAACCTCTGAAAGTTTGCAGCATTGACTAATAATTCGTATTTCTGTAGTCTATGTGATAGGGAAAAATCTCTTGATGCAAGCTCGCTGGTTCCATATCCTCGGAATGATGATGTTCATCTGGTCATCTGTCCATCAATATAAGTGCCATGTCATTCTTGGCAATCTCAGAAAAAACAAAGCAGGTAAGATATCTTTTAGAGCCACTGCCTGTGGATTTTGACCCTCAGTTAGTTTTCCACGTGTCTTCATTCTTTTCTTTCCTGTGCTAGTTGACTAATCTATCAAATATTCATTTTTGACAGAACACCTCTCTGGGTCTTGATCTTCCCATCTGTGAAATGAGAGGAGTATACTGAAAGATCTCTCTGGCCCCATTAGCCCTGATACTTTTTATTTTATTATGTGCCTGCATTTTGTAGCCTGTATTGCATTTATCTGTCTAAGCAGCATGTAAGCACTGGTATTTCCATGCTGAGTTAGTATCATTCCAAGCCAAAAGAAAAAACTTGACTTTTTAGTTAGCATGTGTTGACTTATCACAGGTACAGTTTTTATTAGCCTTTTCGAAGTATTAAAAATGGAATAGTATTATTCATCATTTATCGAGTGCTTATTTTGTGCCAGGCCCTATCCTGAGTACTTTGCATAGAGCTTCATAGTACTCACTTGAGGGGGATACAGTCTTATCTTCATTTTACAGATGAGGAAACTGAAGCACAGAGAGGTTAAGCAACTTACCTGATGTTATACAGATGGTAAGTGAAAGAGTCAGGATTTGAACTCAGGCAGTCTAATTCTGGAATCTGAGCTCTTCATTTCTAGCTTGGAAGATTGTTAAAGAAACTGGCTCTCCTTTTGTGCTTATTTATAGCTGATTGTGTAACCCAAGCATGTGATTTTTTAAATGCATTGTAGATTGACAGTGGAAGTGTGACAGAAGGTGGTTTGCACACAGGTCTGTCATTCTTCTCTAAATAAGATTTTTTGTTAATGATTTGGGGAGCGATGTTGTAAAACTTTCTTTTTGCAGCTTCAAGTATTCAGAAGGTTTTTTTTTGTTTTTGGTTTTTTTTTTGTTTTTCCATTTCAGGAGTGATCATTCACTGTAACCACCGGATCCCTTTTGGAGACTGGTTTGAATATGTTTCTTCCCCTAACTACTCAGCAGAGCTGATGATCTACATTTCCATGGCTGTCACCTTTGGATTCCACAACTTAACTTGGTGGCTAGTGGTGATGTATGTCTTCTTCTGCCAGGCCCTGTATGCTTTCCTCAGCCACAGATTTTACCAAAGCAAATTTGTCTCCTACCCAAAGCATAGGAAAGCTTTCCTACCATTTCTATTTTAAGATAACCTCAGTCCTAAAGAATTCAAGCCAGGCGACAGGTTAAATTCTTAAGGACAATGAAGTCTAGAGACCAAAGTACAGTTTCTGCAGAACTGTTTGAAACTCTCTGTTCCATTTTTATACCCAAAAGTCCTCACTGAATGAGCAAAGCAGTACCCCTCAAGAAAATGAATCTTCAAAGACGAACTACTTCTGGAAGACCTGTCTGATTTCTGAGATGGTTATAAAACCAACCAACTGCTAAAAAGTAAATGAGACTTCTCCATGCTGGTTCAAAAGTATACTAACCAAGAATATGCAAACATCTTCAAACAAGCACATATATACACAAAGGAAGAGATAAGATCATCTATGGCTTTGTTTTCATTAAGGACAAATTAACTGGGCTACATAATAAGCAATATAGTAAGTGCTCAGTAACTATTCGTTCCATATCAATAAAAGCAGAATAGCCTTTGGAAATAACTGTTTAATTTCACAACACAGGATTCACAGAATATTGAGTTTGTTGGAGTTAATTTACCACAAAGATGTCCAATTAACATTAACCATTAGTAATAATTTCTACTTAACACTCCCTAAAATCACAGCCCAACAGAAAGTTTAAAACATCTTTTATTTAAGACTTTTGGCATTCCTTTCAAGGGAGTACCTTAAAAGTGAAATTATCTGAAAATAAAGTGTTTTTATACTCATTCATAAAAATGTCTTCGTGAATGAAAAGGACCGATGCTCTGGATTAGACAATGCTGTAGCCTCATTCATATGCAGTTATCTGCCTGAGTTTATTTATTTTTAATGCCTTCAGTACCTGGTCTTCCTAGGTGGTATCCCATCCAAGTACTAACCAGGCCCAACCCTGCTTAGCTTCCAAGATCAGATGGGATTGGGCTTGTGCAGGGCAATATGGCCATAGTGCCTGAGTTTAACTAATAAAATGAATCTGAAGCTATTTAGGAATAAAGTTAATGCTTAAAATAGCTTATGTTAAAGAAAATAGCTGTGATTAAATCAAAGGAAGATAAATGCAGGATGTGAAATAAAAACAAAAACTTGAAAAATAATACTAGGCCTGAGCATTGCAGTAAAACTGCATATTCATGCGACGTAAGATTGTACTGGCTTATTCACTGAGGTATTTATTCCTGTTATGCAGATGTCATAGTCTAGGTACTAAAATTTTGCACTAATAGTATCTTGCTGTGGAGGAAAAAAACTCATTATTAACCAGACACATATCAAACACACAGTCTAAGAATATCCTCCTCTCCCTCACCCATGAAAGAGTAGATTAAAACTGGTAAACTGAGATTCTTTTTAATCTAACTTTTAATATATGCATGTCAAAGTATATTCTAAAGTTCTTAAAATAATTCTCCTATAGCATTTCCCCTCCCATCATTCAAATACTTCAATCAGTTAGTTGCTCAGTCTATTCAGATGAATGGCTGATTTATTTCATTTATCATTTAGATTTGCCATCATCAGGACCAGGACTCGGGAACCAAACTTTCTACACTGGAAATGTAAAGCATGTTACAGCTAGGTCTAAATTTCCACACAAACAGCATGAATAATTTTTAATACCAAATTACTTGAGGGAAAAAATATTTTGCTTTCACGTGCCATTTTATACCTAGGTTAGACTAGGAATTTGATGGATGTTCATTGTACAATTAGGTAAAATAATGAGTATCCTGTGAAGAACCTACATTATCAGTGCCTATGAGAAAGCATTCCCAGACCTCACTATCCTGGCCATCCCTTGCATATTCTTCCATGCCCCTTACTTTACCTTTCCTGCTCAAACATTGCATTTCTAGGTAAAGATAAAAGAGGATGTTGTGATGTCCTCAGAGGGGTTCAGAACTATATAGGGGTTCAGAGCAATGTATCATGGTCTTTGATGAAAGCTTAGCCATGGAGAATAATTGAGAATGGTGCTGTGCTTGCAAGATCACAATCAGCATTGTTCTTTGTGTCAATGAAAATTTTCCACATGCCTAAAGTGGGGTACACCATAGAGAGTTGGCAAATTGTTTACATGGGTAATCCACAAATCACTTGGGGATGGAGAGCTTGGTTGAATAGCCTCATTTCGTTCTGTTACAATTAAATTAGGGGAAGTGATACTCAACTACCTCCTAACAGCGTTTTCTGGGTTAACTAGTGACTAAAAGTATGCGGAAAATAGCCTTTGTCATGTCCTAGTTGTGACTCATGCCCTGTGCTAACATTTGCTTTCAGTGAGCACGGATGGTTTTGTCTCCACAAAACTTCTGTATTATGTTTTTAATTCAATGAGTGGTTATTGCCGGAATTCCTACCAAAAAAGAAAAGCCTTTGCAGATGTTTTTATATGAAGCTTAATAGATAGTTTAAGGAGACTGTAAACATTTGCATAACTAAAGGTACCTAAAAACTCAAGAACCATTGATAAGTAATGTATCCCAAAGTGAACTGATGCATTAAAGAGCTTCAAAGAGCAAATGAGCAAGTAGAATTTTTTTTACACCAGTGTAAGCAATTTCTGCCAACTTTCACATATATGTCTTATGTTAATCTAACCTTATAAGTTTTTTTTTTTTTGATAAATGAACAAGAAATAGTGGTGGCAATGATCCCTAAATAATTCATGTGACCCATACTTCATCATTTTTCTCAAATACCAATCATCTAGAAAGCTATGTATTGGTTTGGGGAAAAGCAAAATTTAATTATCGAAATAAAAATGATTATAAAGAGCTACTCTATGTACTTAATTGAGAAAGTATAATTGTGTCTCTTCCTTCAAAAAGTCTGAATATTTGAAGCACAAAAGAACACAAGGGACTTATCAGCAAAAAAAAAAAAAAAAAAAAAATCTACCTGCTGAGTCTAGCCCTCTGGGTAAAATCTTATAGCACATGTGCAGTTTTAATCACGGCTCCCTGGCCTACACAGCACCTTTCTGTAAATTAGAAATGGCATCGTTAGGAACAGGCCCCTCATAGCGGGGCATGAAACTATGGGCACAAAAGGCAGCTAGTGATGGGGCTGCAGCTAAATGAGCAGAGCTCAGGCTGGATCTCAACCCCACCTACCCGTTCAGCCTGGTATTCTTTGTGCAGTGCACGAACTGCGCAACTTTCCGTAGAGACGCCCCTGCTCATTATGCTGCCTGTCCGTCTGCAGATTCTGTTCACTCTTGAAAACAAACAAGACTTGATTTCATGGAATCATCTAATTGAGAAAGGCCATAAGAATAAAACTAGAAGAAGGGGAAAGAAAGCACTTCGTGCAAAACATCCATGCTTTCACACACTAAAAGGAGACTTCGGTGGTTAACAGGTGACAAACTAGAATGTTTGGATGCTAGAATGTTGGCCTCAAATAAAGAATATTTTGCTTCCTTTCTGACTACCAGCTCCTATCTTTCCAACTCATTGATTTCATATTGCAACTCCAATAGTATTCCCCCGCTACTGAGACCTCCAATCTCTTGACCCCATGGCATTTTTATTGTCCTTTGCTTCTAATAAGTTTTATCTTTTTACCTTGCTTAAATTCCAGGTAAATCACTTAATCATTCCTTTGTATAAACCCTCAACTCTCTTGCCTCCTTACATTGCTTTTTCCTACTCTTTTAGCACAGCCACAACCCTGGTTAAATTCAGCTCTCTCTCCATATTTGCGCCTAAGCAACTGAACTGT
Organism: Rousettus aegyptiacus; assembly: GCF_014176215.1. NCBI lineage: Eukaryota > Metazoa > Chordata > Mammalia > Chiroptera > Pteropodidae > Rousettus > Rousettus aegyptiacus. The sequence goes on along the minus strand of NW_023416285.1, from coordinate 63,670,082 downwards.
GGCTGCAGAAATACAAGCCACTGAAGCCTACTTCAAGTGGTCTTTACTGCTGCAGTCATACTAAAATTCCCTAGTCAGTTCACTCTGCCACTTAGCTATGTTACACCTTCTTGTCCTCTAGAAAATGAAGCTATTATAAGAGAATTTCCACTTCCACCTCCACCTCCATCTCCACCCATGTAAGCGTCTGCGCCCACATACACTACCTTCCCTCATTACTATTGAAAGATACTTTAAAAAAATTTATAGAGTAACATTGGTTAATGACAGTATATACATTTCAGGCTTACAACTTTATAATACAAAGCTGTATACTCATCATGTGCTCATTGATGACCTAAAGTCTAGTTACCTTCCATTGCCATATATTTGACCCCCTTTTATCCTCATCATCCTCCCTCCTGCCCCCTGCCCCTTATAGATATGGGTTCATTAGTTTTTTGCTTTCAGTTGTATATCTCAATTAGCGAATCATCTGATGAAGGACACTTAGATTGTTTCCATGTCTTGACTATTGTAGATAATGCTGCAATGAACATGGGGGTACAAATATCTTTATAAGAAAGTGCTTTCAAATTTGGGGGGTAGATACCCAGAAGAGCAATTTCTTGGTCATATAGTAGCTCTATTTTTAATTTTTTGAGGAACCTCCATACTTTTTTTCATAGCGGCTGTACCAATTTACATTCCTGCCAGCAGTGTATGAGGTAATTCCCTTTTCTCCGCATCTTATCCAATACTTGTTATTTCTTGTCTCGTTGGTAATAGCCATTCTAACAGGTGTGAAGTGGTATTTCATTGTGCTTTCGATTTGATTTACCATATAGCTTGTAGTGTTGAGCATTTTCGTATATATGTTGACCATCTGTATGTTTTCCTGGGAAAAGTGTCTATTCAGGTCCTCTGCTCATTTTTTATTGGATTATTTAGAATTTTTTCGTTGTTTAGTTGGATAAATTCTTTATATATTTTGAATATTAACTCCTTATCAGAGGCATCATTTGAAAATAGCTTTTTCCATTTGATTGGTTACCTTTTTGTTTGGTTGATGATTTCTTTTGCTGTGCAGAAGCTTTTTAGTTGCATGTAATCTCATTTGTTTATTTTTGCTTTTACCTCTCTTGCTTTTGGGGTCAAGTTTACAAAAATCCCTCTGAGACTGAGATCCATAAGTTTAGTGCCTATATTTTCTTCGATGTATTTTATTGTTTCAGGTCTTCTCATCATGACTTTTATCTATTTTGAGTTAATTTTTGCATATTGTGTGAGATAGCAGTCTAGTTTCTTTTGCATGTGGCTTTCCAGTTTTCACACACCATTTATTGAAGAGACTTTCCTTTCTCCATTATATGTATTTAGCTCTTTTGTTGAAAATTAGTTGCCCGTTTATGTGTGGGTCTATTTCTGGGCTCTCAATTATGTTTCATTGGTGTGCGTGTCTGCTTTTCTGCCAGTATCATACTATTTTGATTACTATAGCTTTGTAGTATGGTTTGAAGCAGGGAGTGTGATATCTCTGGCTTTGTTCTTTTTTCTCAGGATCGGTTTAGCAATTCAGAGTATTTTGGGTTTCTATACAAGTCTGAGGATTTTTTGTTCTATTTCTGTGGAAAATGCCATTGAGATTTTGATAGGGATTGCATTAAATCTGTATGTTGCTTTAGGTGATATGGCCATTTTAACAATATTAATTTCTCCAATCCATGAACATGAAATACTTTTCCATTTCTTTATATCTTCTTCAATTTCTTTCAGCAATGCCATGTAGTTTTCAGTGTGTAGGTCTTTCACTTCCTTTGTTTGTTTCTAGGTACTTTATTCTTTTTGTTACAATCATAAATGAAAATTGTTTTCTTCATCCTTCTTTCTGATATTTTGTTGTTAATATAGAGGGATGCAACAGTTTTTGTATATATATTTTATATCTTTCAATTTTACTGTATTTTTGTTTCGAAAATATTTTCGTGGAGTCTTTAGGGTTTTTTCTGTATAGAATCATGTTATCTGCAGAGAGTGACAGTTTTACTTCATTCTCAACTTGGATGCCTTTATTTATTTATTTTTCTTGCCAATTGCTCTAGCTAGGACTTCTAGTACAATGTTGAATATCAGTGGTGAGAGTGGGAATCCATGTCCTATTCCTGATCACAGAGGAAAAGCTTTCGATTTTTCACCATTGAATATGATGTTAGCTGAGGATATGTCATATATGGCTTTTATTACATTGAGTTACTTTCCTTTTATACACATTTTATTGGATGTTTAAATCATAAATGGCTATTGTATCTTGTCAGATGCTTTTTCTGCATCTATTTATATGATCATGTGAGTTTTATCTTTTATTATGTTCATGTGGTACATCACGTTGATTGATTTGTGGATATTAAACCATCCTTGTATCCTTGAAGTGAACCCCACTTGATCGTGATGAATTATGTTTGTAATATATTGCTGTTTTGACTTGCTAGTATTTTGTTTAAGATTTTTGCATTTATGTTCATTAGCGATATTGGCCCGTAATTTTCTTTTGCTGCATTGTCCTTGCCTGGTTTTGGTATCAGGTAATATTGGCCTCGTAAAGTAAGTTAGGAAGTAGTCATTCCCTCTTCAATTTTGTGGAAGAGGTTAGGAAAGATTGGTATTAAATTTTCTTTGAATTTCTGGTAGATTTCACCAGTGAAGCCATCTGGTCCTGGACTTTTGTTTTTTGTCTGTTTAGGTTTTCCACTTATTCATGACTCAGTCTAAGACACTTATATACTTCTAAGAATTTGTCCCTTTCTTCTAGGTTATAAAATTTGGTGGTGTATAACCTTTCATAGTATTCTTGCACAGTTTCTTGTATTTCTGTGATATTTGTTTTAACTTCTCTTTCATTTCTGATTTTATTTGAGTCTTCCCTCTTTCCTTCTTAGTGAGTATAGCCAGAGGTTTATCAATTTTGTTTCTTTTTAAATAACCTGGATTTTGTTTTGTTAATTTTTTCTATTGTCTTTTTGTTCTATTTCATTTATTTCCACTCTGATTTTTATTATTTCCTTCCTTCTACTGACTTTGGGCTTCGTTTTTTCTTCTTCTTCTAGTTCTTTAAAGTGTAATGTTAGATTGTTAATTTGGAATTTTTCTTGTTTCTTGAGGTAGGCCTGTAAAGCTATAAACTTCCCTCTTAATACCACTTTTGCTGCATCCCCCAAATTTTGGTGTGTTGTGCTTTCATTTTCATTTTTCTTTTTGTATCTTTTGATCTCTTATTTTTCCTTTGACCCAATAGTTGTTCAGTATCCTGTTGCTTAATCTCCACATATTTGTGTGTGTGTGTTTTTCCAGCTTTTTTCTTATGGTTAATTTCCAGTTTCATACTGTTGTGTTTAGAAAATATGATTTCATTCTTAAATTTATTGAGACTAGTTTTGTGCCGCAACGTATGGTCTATCCTCAAGAATGTTTTATGTACACTTGAGAAGAATGTATTATTTTTGGAGAGAAAGTTTTATAAATATTGATTAAGTCCATTTGGTCTAATGTGTCATTTAATGCCAACATTTTCTTATGACTTTCTCTCTGGATGACCTACCCATTGCTGTCAATGCAGTATTCAGGTCGCCTACTATAACTGTATTTTTGTCAGTTTCTCTCCTTAAAGTCTGTTAGTAACTGCTTTATATATGTTGGTGCTCCCAGGTTGGATACATATATGTCGATAGCTTTTATGTCTTCTTGATGAATTGTCCCCTTAATTATTAAAAAATGCCTATCTTTGTCCCTTGTTTCCTTTTTAACCTTGAAATCTATTTTGTTTGACATAAATACTGCTACACCCGCTATTCTCTGGATGCCATGTACTTGGAATATCATCTTTCTCCCCTTCACTTTGAACTTGTCTTTGGAGCTGAGATGAAGCTCCTGCAGGCAAGATATAGTTGAGTCTTGTTTTTTAATTCATCCTACTACTCTCTGCCTTTTGGTACTGAGTTCAGCACATTTATATTTAGGGTTATTATTGATATATGAGGATTTACTACAGGCATTTTATCTTTTGTTTTTTGGTTTATCTATTTCCATTGTTCCTTTTCCATTATGATTCTGCTGTTTTAGTTTGTTAGTTTTCTATAATATTTTTTTTGTTTCCTCTTTGACATTTAATGTCTCAGCTCTGGATTTTGTTTTTTTTTTTTTGGTTACTGTTAAGTTTGTGTGAAATGTCTTATACATACAATAGGCCTTTTACTTCTGATTGCCCCTTATTCATTCATCTGTACCTGTCTTCCACGTCCCCTTTTATGATTTCATCACAGATTATCTCTTTTTATGTTATACATTCACAATCAAATTGAGATAGTTATAATGATTTTAAATGCCCTTTTTCTCTTTTAACCTTTATGTTATAATTAAATATTTAATATCCTATTCTGAGGTAGAGTTGCAATTGCCTGCTTCCATACGTCTGTTAATTATCTTACGGTTTTGTATACTTTTTTCTGGTAGAAAAGTGCCTTTCAACATTTCATGTAATGCAGGTCTTGTGGTGAATTCTCTCAGCTTTTGTTGGTCTGAGAAAGCATTTATTTGTCCTTCTTATCTGAAGGATAACTTTGCTGGATATATTATCCTTGAATGGTGGTTCCTCTCTTTCAACATTCTTACTATTTCCTTCCACTCTCTACCAGCTGGTAATGTTTCTACTGAAAAATCTGATGTTAATCTAATGGGGTTTCCTTTGTAGGTTATCCTGTTTTTGCCATGGCTGCCTTGAGAATTCTTTCTTTGCTTCTCCCCCTTTTCTCCTTCTGGTATATTCATTATCCTTATGTTGCTATTTCTAATGAATTCAGATAGCTCTTATAGAGTCCTTTTCTATTTTTTTTTTTTTAACTCTTAGTTCTCTGTCTTCTTCTTCCTTGATCATTTCTAGGTTTCTTTCTTCGAGCTTGCTAATTATTTCTTCTGTCTGGTCCGCTCTATTTCCAATGGTCTTTAATGCATTCCTCATCTCATTTATTGAGTTCTTCAGCTCCAGAATTTCTGTTTGATTCCTTTTAATAGTTTGAATCTCTTGGTAAAGTACTCCTTTTGTTTTTTAATTTTATTCCTGACTTCATTGAACTGCTTTTCTGAGTTCTCTTGTAGCTTGTTGAGCTTCAATCTTGCATTCTTGATTTTTGCAATTTTGAATTCTCTATCATTTAAATCACAGTCTTCTATGACCTTGAGTTTGGTTTCTGGAGACTTTACTTTTTGTGTTCCCAAGTCACCTTGGTTGTTCATGGTATTTGATGAATTGTTTTTCAGCCTGCACATTTGAGGTAGTAAATTCTTTTCTTGTTTAGATACTGTTTTGCTTTCAACGATGCAACAGGTTGATAGGTAGGATACTTACTTTTGTTTTCCAGTAGATGGTGTTATAGCACAAACTTTTGTTGTCTCTTACCTGCACTATTTGTGCCTCTGGGATCCTGTGGAGCAGTGTCATTTAGGTTAAGGAAAATACCACATACCCACTGGGGTGACGGGTGTTTCTTCTGTGATCAGTTAACCCTGTGGTGGGGGAATGTGGAGGGCAATGGAGGACTGGTTTTGCGAGATCCCAGTGCTACCTTCTTTTTACTAATGATTGCTGGTGCTACTGTGTTTTTGGAGACATCTCCATTGCCTCTTCCAGGCTCTGCTGGGATGGGTGGGACCTGGAAGGCAAGTTCACAATTTCACAGCTCCGCTCCCCTGCCCGCAATGTTTGCCAGCACCATAGCCATTTAAGGCATCTCAGCTTTATTGGGCTCTGCCAGGATGTGTGGGAAATGGAGGCAAGTTGCAGTCTCATGGCTCCACCCTCATCCTACTAGCAATGGCTGTTGATACTGCCACCTCTACCAGGGTCTTCCACGGTGGGGATGTGGGTAAGGGAAGATTCCTTTTCCCAGAGGAGCACTGCTTCTGCCCCTCTTACACTCCAGGTCGTAGTGTGAAGGCTGCAGCCTGACTTCTACACGATTGCTCCGCTTGCTGGAACCACAGTGGGGGCTGCGCTGCAGCTGTGGCCCCTACCCCTATCCTTCCTCTCGTCCTGCCTCCCCTGTATGGCCACCATCAGATGTCCAGTGTGTGGACTTTTCAGGCATGTTTGCATGTTGAGCAGGGGATCCTTTGTTGAATTACTGTAATCCAATTGATACATTTAAAGGGAGAAACAAAGGAGTTTTCTCTCTCTGCTATCATGCTGACCTTACGTCTTCTTTTTAAAAAAGAATGTAAAATCATGATTCTCATACAAATATAAAATGAACATGTGCCAAAAATTTTAACACAGTAAGTAATGGGGGAACCAGTAAAATGTTAGAACCAGTTCAAAGAAGAATCCTAAAAGCAGACACATATATGGACAATGATGTGTGCCAAATGAATTTGCTTAATAGTTGCAAAACTGGCTTCTATAGCAGGAGAGGGAAATCAGTTGTACCTCCATTGGATAAAATTCATTGTGTATTTATGGGAAAGGATTATCTGCATTCATATCAATTGTCTATGAATAACAGAGTTATAAAATAGCTCAAAGTCACAGTGCAGATAACCCAAAGAGTGTCATAGACAGGACACCGGTAATATTTTTTGCTCATTTCAAAGTCATTTACATTTCTCCTGAAACTATAAACAGTCTCTGGATTTCTACCCAAAGCTAGGTACTCTACTTGAACCCTAGATTCTACCCAAGGACATCGGTTAGCCATTCTTGTTCCTACTAAGTCATCAAATTTTTGTCCTTTCTTAACCTTCCCATTAACAGACAAATATCTTTTTGAAACCTTCTAAACCCATTTCCCTTACCAGATACCATCCGATTTTTCTGGTGCCCTTGCAGCAAAACTAGAAATATTCATTTCATGCTTCGTAGTGTCAGTTCTTTCCCCCTCACTGTTAAATCCACTCCAGTCGCTCTCTCGACCTCATAACTCCATAGAAAATGCTCTTAAAAAGGTCTCCAGTGATCATGCTAAATCCAGTAATTGCTTCTCAGTGTATTTATACTAACACCACAGCAGCAGCTGATCACTTCACCATAATACACTTTCTTTAATCGACTCCAAGATACCACACCCTCTGGGTTTTCCTCCTACCACTATGGCTCTCCTTCCCAGGTTCCTTCTCTTTGTCCTGATTTTTGAATGTTGGACTGTGCCAATTCTCAGTTCTTGCTCCCTTTATCTCATTCAGCCTCATAATTTTAAATACTATTTATATGCTGACATCTCCTAAATGTACATATCCAGCCTAAACATCACTTCTGAACTCTAGACTTATATATCCAATTGCCTACTAAACATCTCTGTTTGATTTATGATAGGTATCTCAAGATAGACTTGGTTAAAAGTTAATTTCTGATTTTCCTTATCCCTAACATATGATTCACCTACAGTTTTCCCATTTTTTATTTATTCAAACCAAAACAATGGAGTTTTCCTTGGCTCTTCTCTTTCTCTCATACTCCACAAACCATTTCATGGTTCTACCTTCGAAATACATTCAGAATCCACCCTTGTTATTGTAACTCTATTAATATCTTGATTTAAGCCATCATCATTTCGCGCCTAATTTACTGCAGTAGAATCCTAATTGGTCTCCCTGCTTTCTCTCTCATTCCCTACAGCTGATTCTCATCACGAGACGGTGAGGTTTCAAAAACATAAATTATGTCACTATTCTCTCAAAATCTTGCAACAGCTACCAATTTCTCTCATATTAAGGCCAAAATTTTTATAATGAATTACTAGACTCTATATGATCCGGCTCCCAGTCACCTGTGTTACCTCATCTCCTGCTATTCTTGCCCTCATTCTGTCGTCTGTCATGCTGGCCTCTTTCTCTCCACCTGGAATTGTCTTCTCCCAGATAGCTAGCCACATGACTAACTTCCTCACCTCCTTCAAGTCACTGGATTAGTTAGTTATTGCTGTGTAATAAAGTACTCCAAATTTTAGGAGCTTAAAACAACAAACGTCTGTTATCTCATCGTCTCTGTGCATCAGGATTTCAGGTGCAACTTAGCTGGGTGCCTCTTCCTCAAAGATTCACTACAATCAAGGTGTCACCAGAGCTATGGTCTCATCTGTAAGCTCTGTTAGGAGATCACACCTCTAAACTCCCTCACATGGTTGTTAGCAGGATTCAGTCTCTCACTGGCTATTGTTCCGAGGGCCAGGATGACAACAATTGGTGAGGGCAATGAAATATGAGTGGATTCCCTTTCTCTTCTCCCAGTCACCGGATGCTACAATTCTGAGAGCAAAATTTGTTAGGGGATGAATGCCTTCCACAAAATCAAGCCCAAAAACCTAGAGATGTAGAAGACATCAAAATTTTTGATTTTGCTGAATAATTTATGAGTCTATTATAAGTTTACCTAAATGTATTTTGAGCCTCTTGTTCATAATTGTGGTTAGTAATATCTTTGGTGATCTTGACTTGTATCCTTTAAATTTATTACTTAACTTTTATCTTTTATAAAACTGCCTCTTTCATTCAATAGTTCTTCCATTCCAGAATTCCAGAATGTATTGAATAAGTCCTATCCATAATCATGGTTTTATATGCTTTAATATTTTTCCCTTCTCATAACTACTTTCCAGGTTGTCAGTTAGTTAAATTTCGTTATCGTTTTTATTGTTGTTTGATATAAGAGACATAGGCTCTTAACACAGATGGATTTTATTTGCATACCCTGGATTTCATTCTCTGGAATATCTTTAGTGGAGTGTGATTATTTAGATGTAGAAGCATCTGATACTGTAAGAATATGTCAGAATGAATAAGTAAAATCTGGGTATGCCATTTTTTGACATTCCTACTAATAAATTTTATTTATTCATAAGGTATAGACTTATCAAGATCAAAAGGCATTTGGGGATATGGATAGACCCTAAAACTGGCTAGTAGAGGTTCGCAAATGGCATAGCTACCTACAGACTGAGAACTCACTGTAACTCGCCTTGCAATATCCAAGCTTACCTTTCATTTCCATAACTTGACAGATCTGTCTCCTTTACAATAAAATTCAAACTATTATAAAGTAAGTGAAACAAGGAAGACCCGCAAGGAAAGTACTTGACACCCTAATTTGCCTATAAAGAAGACAGTTTTTAATAAAACGTTGTAGGCACAGTTTAAACCTTCCTCCTTCCCTTTATCATTTCCCATTTGCACACTGTGTATTTTGATTAGATTTCCTTAGTCAGCAGTCTTTGAAATTTGCGCTAAGGCAAGTAACCTTTGGAAACTCATGGTAAAGAATAATGCCATCTTAACCTTGGATCTGGAAAAGAACTAAGTCCTCCTAGGAAACGAAGGGGGAAACAATCCATCATCAGATTCTCTATAAGTACAGGCGAAGGCAGAAAGACTACCAAACTCAGGAAGTTTACATATACCCACATTTTTGGAGTAAGTAAAGGAAATGCAGTGCTTACTAATGATATTCCTCCTCCTGGATCAGACAATCAGATCGTATTTTTTTGAACCAACTATGGTCAGTTCAGTGCCTTATATATAAAAAGAGAACCTACCTATTTCCATCTTTTTACATGTTACTCTCTAAAAACAATAGTAATTTATTCAACCGAATTTATTTACCATCTACTATGCACAAGGCACAGAGGTAGGCTTTGTGGTGAATACTGAATTATAAAAGACAAGATTCTTGCTCTCAGAGCACACATTTCAGTATGAAGATGATGTGGATTTAACAAAACCTATTGTTTTAAACTAATAAGGTCACGGGGGAAATCTGTTAGTGCCATCATTTCCCTACCACCTCATGTTCTCTTCTATATACAGCTCAAATCCTGACACTTGATAGACCATAGGACCATCCATAGGGCCAGCTTCATGAGCATGTGACCCGTGTAGTTGCATAGGGTCCCTCTTTCAGAAGGGCCCCATGCTTGGTTTAATCCTCTGCTATTGCTTTCTTGAAAGTCTTAATAATTTTATTTTTGAACTTGTATTTGGTAAGTGAAGTTCTGTGGGACAGTGGAGGATGCATGAGAGCAGTGTACACACAACAGGGGTCGTGCATGCATGTTTGCAGAAGGCTCAGGGAGAGCAGGCACCCCAGCATGCGCACAATGCCTCAGAGAAATTTGGGGTGGGGTCGTGCATGCATGTTTGCAGAAGGCTCAGGGAGAGCAGGCACCCCAGCATGCGCACAATGCCTCAGAGAAATTTGGGGTGAGACTGGGTGGATACCTGGGCCCATACTGCAGTGGTGATGGTGGCAGCAGCAGTAAAAGCAGAGGCAACAGCTGTGGCTCCAGAGAAGGGAAGGGGCTCTGCATGGGGCCCCGCAATTGTAGGTCAGTTTGCCAATCCTATGTCATCTGCACAAATATCAGCTCTCCAGCCTGACATTGGGACAGGAGCTACTAGCACTCAGGCAGCCAACTTTATTAGCAAATTAGCACAAAATAAGAACATATACATGAGCATCGAACTAAAACATTTTAGGGAATTACTAGAATTCTTAAAACATTTAAAATCTCTAATTTTGAAAACTGCTACAACATTGCAAAGCAAATAACCACAGGTGTAGAAATGAAACATAAAGATTATTACCTTCTACAGAAAAGAGCACTATTTGCATATGAGGGTTTGCATGAACTAATTGTTAATGAGGAAGACAAAATTTTTTTCCCTTGTAACTGAAGATACGATGACAGAAGGCAAAAGCAGGACTTCTGAATTACACACAAGTCACGAAGGTACTTTCAGTTGTTTGTACCACCTCCACAAGTTTCAGAAAACATTTCCTCAAGTTGGAGGAAACACGAAAATGCCATTGTATAAATTTATCCTTAAAATTCAATCAGACTTACATAAAACTAATTAATATGAAGAATTAAATCTGTTTAGAAAAATTGTTTCATATCAATCAATAGTCCGGAAATACTGAAGTTTATATTTCAAACTAATTTATTACAAATTTATCTTAGTATTATCACAGCCTATAAAATATTAACAGTTGCATCAGCAGAAAGATCTTTTTAAAAATGAAAATGATCAAAATTTGTGATTTTAAATTTGCTAAGAGCGGCTGATATTGCTTTCAGTCATATCTATGGAAAAAGAAACTACATGTAAGGAATTTCTTATCTATCAAAAATGAAAGTAAAATCTTGATTAATTTGCAGACAAGTGAGCCAGAAAATTTTCATCATCAAGATATCACATTAATAAACTATTATTGTTTATTACATTCTACAACATTGACACCAAAATATTATTTTTGCAATTTTTAAGTCCATTGAGTAACTTATGAATCACTATTATCCCTATTACATTAGTAACTTTAATTGCACTTCTTACTTTTTTCCTGCTTTTTGAACAGGGGCCCCACATTTTCATTTGGTAATGGGCTCAGCAAACTATGTAGCTATCCCTGCCCATAGGTAAGAGTTTCACAAACTTTTGTCATATGCTATTACTTGAGACATTTCATGGTTATGAATGCTTAAGAAGTATAGAAAAAAGCAAGAAATGCAAGAAAATGCATGCTCTTAATGTGTTCCATGCAAAATCTGCTAGTAGGCACTCAGTCTATATTAAGAGTAAAACAATGTAATACTCTGGGCTAGAGAGCAGAATTTGGCAAAATCTGTATTTGATCCAAATGGATGTCTCTCTCTCTCTCTCTCTCTCTCTCTCTCTCTCGCGTGTGTGTGCGCGCGCACACACACAACACACACACACACACACACACACACACACAGAACAATTTGAGACAATGCCTCCAATGGGTTGACATCCTCCTTAAGATTATGGTTTTTTCCATCCAAAGCATGAGTTTAACAGGGATAAACATCTATTCAAATGAGGGTCAAATTCAAGTACATTATAAGCAGTAAGCCTGTCAGATTGTCCTATCAGCATTCTGTGATTTTCAGGTATGGAGAGCTATTGTTCCAAAGATTAGAGAAACACCCCTACAATATGGGGCCCCCTTCTATTCTTGGTTTCTACAGAAACTTCCAAAGAACTTTGAACGGCAACAAAATCACAATAGAGATAACTTACATTTGAAAATGAAACATCAGAGAAAAGCACTTAAACCAGATAAACCAAATTTGCTTTCCGTAAAGCTAAAAAAGATCAACTTAATTATAATTGTTTTCATTTCTGTATAATTGTCATATTAATTTATTATGGGAATTAAGAAACATAAAGAAGATGCATTTTATGAAAAACCAATTTTAGTTCTACTTGACTTTTAATGAAATTATAAATTTCTAAGTGATACAATTTTGTGTCAATGTTTTTAATGGGCCCACTTTAGCCACATTTCTAGTGCTAATATTGTTAAAATGGACTGAGAAAAGCTACAAGCATGTACAGAATCACATTGAGAGACATCAGAAACAATGTTTTAAAAAACTAAGAAAAACAACTGCAATACATAAAAGAATAGAATGAAAAAATAAATATTCATAATATATAAAACCAGCTCTTACAAATCAGTGACAAAACGACTTTACAGCATGCCTGTTTTCTAGGCTGACTTTATCAAAGTTAACTTTGAAAGAGAAAAACAAGTAAAAAGAAACTGTCCGAGGAGAGAGTAGAAAGGCATTCTTCTGTCTGGGTGGTACTGGGTAAATGGAATGACTGGTAATTACAGGCTGAAAGAGCCACAGGGCTTTTGCTGGTCCCGACTCCTTACCTTCCCCTCACCCCTCCCTCCTGTGCCTCTCTAAATCACTACCTAGAACCAGAAGCTCAGATTTTAAAGTGAAAATAATGAGTTAGGATGGGGTCAAAGAGAAAGTGTGCTGTTATCAGATAGCATCCCATCAACAAAGTGGTGAAATTAAAAACTAAACAAAATAAAACCAGGAGAACAGCTATCTATCTAGGTATAGTCAGTCTCCCAGAAAGGGTGGGACTTTCACATGTTCAACGTAGGCCTTTTGTTACCATGCACGTGTGACTGCACTTGTGTGGAGGATATTCAATTAGGATATTTTTATATTGTGGATCTATAAATTACTATGTACAAATGTGAAAGTTGGACAGTGAAGAAGGCCAATAAGAAAAAAATGATTCATTTGAAATATGTTGGAGGAAAGCTCTAGATACCATGGGCCACCAGAAAGATGAACCAGTGAGTTAAGCCTAAAACATCACTGGAGTCAAAAATGACAAGAGTAAAGCTGTCCTGCTTCAGTCACATTGTGAGAAAGAAGGCAGGGTTCTTTGGAAAAAGATAATAATGCTGGGAAAAATAGAAGGCAGTAGGAAAAGCAGAAGGCCAAATATGAGATGAATTAACTCCATAAAAGAAGCCATAGGCATGAGTCTACTGGAGCTAAGCAGTGCTGATGAGGACAGGCCATTGTGGACATCACTTATTCACAGGGTCATCAGGAGTCAGAACTGACTCAATGGCATGTAATTTACAAACACATACACATCTAGAAAGGGCCAAGTTCCTCACTCCAGCATATCGAGAAAGAATTGCAAACTGGCACGCTGCAGTCCAGATCTGACTCAGATAAGTGTTGTTTTGCCTGCATGATTTTATAAAATTTTGAATTAGTGACAGTGATGGTTAACTTTATATGTCAACTTGGCTAGGCTATGATGCTCAATTGTTTGTTCAAATAGTAATCTACATGTTGCTTTGAAGATATTTATAGATATGATTAACATCTATGATCATTTTAAGTTAAGAAGAAAGATTACCCTCAGTGTGGGTGGGCCTTATCTAATAAATTGAAGGCCCTGAGAGCAAAATCTGAGGTTTCCTGTAGAAGAAAGAATTCTACTCCAGGACTCTAATATAAAAATATTGCCAGAGTTTCTAGTCTGCTGGCCTGCCCTAAGCATGTCAGACTTGCCGACCTCCATATTCACCTGAGACAATTTCTTAAAATAACTCTTTTGAGTTATTGTATATTTATGTGTACATATGTATATTTGTGTATGTGTAGATATGAAGGTGGGAAATATGGCAGCTTTCTTAAAAGACACATACTCTGTGTCCCCTTCTTTTTCCGGCTTATCCTCCATCCTGCTGCCTGGAACAGGCTGTTAGAACTCTAGCTGCCATACTGGGTCATGAAGATAAAGGCTATACCACAGGAATGATAGAACGAAAGCTGGAAGGAACCTGGATCCCTAATCACTACGGCACTGCTGGATTTGTTCTGAAATGCCTCTCTTGAGAGAAAAACATTCTTATCTAATTTATGCTAGATGTTGTTTTGGATTTTCTATTATATTTAATAGAACACAATTCTCATTTTAAAATTCAAAAATTTCATATAAAAATTCAGATCTCTTGCTTTTCTCCCTTGATAATTTGGAATATCTGATAGACTTAGGGTCATGCTCCCCATTGTGGCAATTGCCCAGGGCAGGATAATGGATGCTCACTTGCTTTAGACAGGGCTGGAGACTCAGCAGGTTCTTTTCCTTTTAAATTCCTAGAGGCATTAGAGCTTGTTATCCTTGACATGGATGGATGTTGCAGTTTTACTTCTATAGTGTGATAAGCCCTTATACAAACTTATTTTGTTCTCTTAGGCTGTTTTTTTTTTTTTTTCCCAGCTACTTTTTTTGGTAAGTGGGGCAAGATAGAAAAATCTGCATCACTTTCAGCAAGAGCATTCCCCAATTAGTGTAGCCCACAAATGAAGATGTCTCTGATGCTGGTGGAAGCAGGGCCATTCCTTTACCCTTGGAGATACCATGTCAGTCACAGTCCTATAGGCCTGCCTAGGGGAAAAGGGAGGGCAGGTCTCAGTGTCTACGGGCTTTTCACAGTGAGCAAGCTCTACTCTCAAAGCATGGCATGAGGGAAACAGAGGGTCTTCCACTTCATTGGTTACAACTTTTCTTATCTTAAAGACCTTCGTCGAGTCTAATGAATTTATATTCCTCTAGTCCACATAATTTTGAGCCAATTTTTCACTAATACTCAAGCCTTATTTTAGTGAAAAAATATCACTCCCACCCAATATCCAATCGCCTCTTCTGCCCGGAATCACATCATCAAACTTTCTGAGCACTGAGTTGACAATAAAGAGAATGATCTGAGAGTTTCTCCTAATCTGAAGGAGTGGCTTAGAGGATGGAAGTTGGAGTCTCAGTTGCTGTCAGGCCTAACAGATAATGACAATGTTACTGCTACTAATACTACTGTATTGATGGCTATCACTATTACGATGTTAGGAATTTAGCTAGGTATTAGGGATATAAATATAAAAAATAATCTTACCATCTAGAAGCTTACTACCCAGTCAGGAGGTAGGACTAAAAATATTAAAATATAGTAAAATACACATATAGCAGGGTTTCTTACCAGAAGGGTGCCTGCCAGTGATTACATTTTTGAGAGACTATATCCATGTAGGCCAGGACAAAAAGAGAAAATCGTCTTGGAATTGGAGTCTCCCACATCCTTAAATAGTTCCCATGTCTGTTATTTTTTTTGTTTGTTTCTGGCTGTAATTATTGTTGTTTTCAAAAAGGAGTTAGTCAATAGTGAGGAAAAGAATGATAACGGCTTTAAATCCTAAAGGTAGGTAAATCAGAACCAGCCCTGATTTGGCACGTCGGAGCACAGAAACAGCTGCTCACTTTGGAATCTGACACTTGGAGCCTAGACTGGCAAAGCCTGAGGGCTCTTAGATCAGGGTGACACTGGGGTAGGCTGGAAAGGCCCCACTGTGGCCCAGACTCTTAACTTTGCACTGACCCCACTGTGTGTGGGTTTCCCATGGGGCAATGTTTTATCTCTGTTTACTTTACATCTGCTAAACAGCTTTGCTGCCTTGCCCCTGAGCTACCTCACACTCAGCTGCCCAGTGCATTGGCATCCTATTATTGTGGAAGTAACCAGGATACCTCAGATAGAGTTTGGGGTACAAATATTGTGCCTCCCAGTTTATCTCTAGAGTGTGAATATTTGAGCCCCCAAAGTCCAGACTATTCTCTCTCCAGTTCCCTCTCTGTAAACCATAAGTCTTCGCAGCCTCATCTGCTGAGATGACTGGGAATTTGGCCAGGAGCACTTCCTGTTAGAGAGTTCTGGGGTGTGGGCGGCCCACCTCAGAAAATAGGCCACGCACCTTCCAGGAAATAGGGACACATGGCCAATTTTGCTACATTTACCCTTCTGCCTTAGCCATGAGAATAAGACACTAATTGATTGCCTTTCAGATATCTCTTAAGCACAGCTAACCATGTATGCAAAAAAAAAAAAAAAAGAGGGGGATGGAGGGAAGATAGTCTGGATTCCTGGGTTTTCTATTACTGGTTTGTAAGGGCTCAAACGTTTGTACGCTAGAGAAGAACTGGGAGGCATGACAGTTGTACCCCAAACTTTCCAGGAGCCATCTTTCACAATAATAAAAACATACATAATCTACAGTATCAGGAAGCAAAAAGTGATGAATTTTGTAAGAGAAGGTATTAGGAGGATACTTCTGAGAGGTCAGACCTGAACAAGTTTTGAAAGTATGAGTAGTTTACAGTGATAAAATAGAGGAAGTTAATTACAGACAGGAAGAACAGCATGAACAAAAGCTTTACTAATCCATGATATAACATGTTTTCTTTAGTGAACTCAAAGTAGCGTTGTCCACTTTGCCACAGATTGTTTGGGTTGTTTCATTTATTGTCCCAGTACTTAGTGATAACCTTCCTTAGCTCTTCACAAAGTACAAGTTTAATACACGTAGAGCTATGTGAATTATTTAGAAGAGTACCTGGAACAGGGTTAGCACTATCTTATAGTCAAACTTCTGCTAACTAAATAGCTTAACTTTTTAAAAAATATAAAATGTAAAAATACCCTCAAACCCAACGAACCACCCTTTCCTGTTTTCTACTGTTGCCCACCCCCAACTCCTAACCCTAAAAAACTCTATATTCAATTTCAAAAGTCAAACATTTTAAGAGGCTGGTCTAAGATAAGTGCAACAAAAAACATCCAAAATGGAAAGACGCTGCAGCACATGTGCAATGTTAGATGTTTTGGGTCTGAGGGTGACTACAGGCAAACAAATAGAATCTAAAACAAGGCTTGAAAATTTTTGTTATTTCCTAACTCCTATTTCAAAGGTTTGTTTTTAATAATAGCAATGTTGACTCTCTAAGAACGCTGTCCTCAGCAGATCGCCGCGTCGGAGGTGGCACGGAGATTCTTTGAAGGAGTACGGCACGGGGCTAGATGCCGCGAAACCTGGGCGCTCGAACTAATTTGACATTTTGGAATGGTTAAAAAAAAAAAAAAGTTAGGCCAGCCTGGATATTAGGGCAGAAGACTCAGGAGGGAGCAGAAGCAACGAGCCGCGAAATCCCGGAACGGGGTCCAGAGAGAGGGGAAGAGGGTCTGGGGTGGGGCACGAGAAGGATGCGAGGAGAGGAAGGTAACGTGGCGCCCGGTACTTGCCGCGTCCAATGGGAAAAGGGCGCGAGCCCCACCTCAACCTGCCCGAGGACGTCATGACGCCGAGACGGACGCTGGGCCAATGGGAGGCCGTCACGGGCAGGGGCGGGGCCCGGAGGAATCAGGGCTGGGACGCATTGAGACAGTTGGCGGAGTCGTGTGGCCATCGCGGGAGAAGGGAGAGCCGAGGGACCCTGGCCTTCCCGAAGTCGTACGCCCGCCATTAGTACTGCCCGCATGGTACCGAGTCATCACTAAGCGGGAGCGGCGAAGCGTTAGGGGCGGCGCCGCGGAGGCGGCTCAGGGTCGAGGCTTCCTGTAGCCCACACTTCCTCCTGCGGCGGCCGTCTCCGCGGGCGGGATGGCGGCGGCCCGGGGGAGCGGCCGCGCATCTGTTCTTTGGCTGCTTCTGCTCCTGCTGGTTCCACTGCTGTGGGTTCCAGCTGGGGTCCGGGCTGTCCCCGACGAAGACCTTAGCCACCGGAACAAGGGACCGCCGGCGCCTGCCCTGAAGCTGCAGCCGCAGTCCGAGGCCGCGAAGGTCCCCGAGCCAGCCCGGGCTGAGGTGAGCCGGACCGGCCAGGGTGGGCGACGCTGCGGCGCCGGCTGCACTGGGTACCAGGCTCGCGGCCGCCCAGAGCGCCTCCCTCGGCCCCGGGCTGCCGGCTGGGGGAGGGGAGCCCGGCCTGACTCCTGGGGATGGAAGACAGTGGAGGGCGCTTTTTCCGGGGTCAGGCCTGGTGTCTCTTCGCTCCTTATGTGGGAGGAAAGGAGAATCCAAGCATGGAGGCCACAGTTCGGGAGTATCAAGATGGGAGTCCTGTTGATCAGATGTATACTGTAGTGGAAACGCTCATCTCAAATAGGAACTTTAAAAGGACAGCTAGGAGGCTTTTCGTATTCTCTGATGATAATAACATCGGCCTTTTCATTGTTGAAACATCCCAAACTGTTAACCCAAATTTAGCTTTGCACGACCTGTGATTTTTTTTTTTTCTTCCGCCAACTATAAATGGATAATAAAGCGTTACTCTCACTTTTTTAAAACGTGCTCTGGCTTGTAGGAAGTAGACCTTAGGAACGCAGAGGGATAATCAGTCTTTGGCAGTAGTACAGAGTAGTGCAGCGGTGTGGGAAGCCAAAACTAAATTTATAAGTATACTAGAACATTGTTTTTTTGGCCTTCACTAAATAGATACTAATTAACGTCTTCATTTATGTTAATAGAATCACTTCCTCACTTGTATTCAAAATCTCGGCAGTTTTTAAGTTTCTTCCCTCTACTAGTGCTGGGCTTTCTTCTCATTTCCAATTTGGACTCCTAAATTCAGGAGCCCTCTGTCCTGTGTTCTAGCAGGGGACGGTTTGGCGCTCAACCCACCTCCCACCTCCACTCTCACCCAGGCTATATTCAGCCTGTAGCCTAAGAATCTTCCTAAACGTTGAATTCTGTTTTACTTATCAGAAATCCTCACTCATTTGCCCTTTCATACTGATTTTAGTCCGGCCTCTTCAGCATGATGTTCAGGTTTCTTCCTGATCTGGCTCCTATCAACCTCCATGCTTTTAGCCACCACTCCTTTGCTTATGTGCTGTACTGCTACCAGAGAGGTGCCATGTGCTCCATCTCTAGTCTCTCCCAACAAAAAGCCTCGCTAAAAAGGGGGGCTTCAGTGAGCTTGAAGCCCAGTGGTCAGAATCTTTCCACCTTTGAAGAGGTAACATGCCTTTCTGTGAAGACTTGCCTACTGTTTCCTTGTTAAAAGTGATTTCTCTATTGGTTGTTACTGCTGGGCTCAACTGACCCTGCTTGCCATTTCCACTTCTGGAATTTGAACTGAAATACTGATTCATGAAATTTATTCTAAAGAGTTTATCATTTAGCATCCTGTCATTTAACTCATGGGAAGTTGTTCCCCCCCCCCCCCCAAACAATAACTATGTTGAGTTAAATAACTTTGTGAGTGAAAGAGAGGTACATTTTGAATGTAACTTTCCAGGCCTTTCATCAGAGTTTTAGTGATTTTTGAGATATAAATAGTGGTAGGTATGGCTATTAATAATACCCATTAGGTAACTAGGAAAAAATCTAGCTATGTAAAATGAAGTCATCTGTGTTCATTGACCATATTTAAGTGTCTTAAGGATCCTTGTCTTTGAAATCGGTTATGTGGAGGGAAGAGATGGGCACAATATAATATTTTTGTCTATAATATTTTGATATGCTATTCATGGTTCTTTTTAGATAGGAATTCTAATTTCTTACATATAATAGAATCTAATTATTCATTTTTTTATGTAACTTGATATGACTCAACTACTTAACAGTATTACAGCATGTTGGAAGAGATTTTTCATTCACATGTTTTTTAGCTATAATACAAGTATCATTTGCTTTTTTTTTTTGTCTACCTTGTGGAGGTAAGATATGGTCAGAGTTCAGTTTAATAGGCATATAAAAGGTTCAGCATTGCTGAATATATAAAAGTTTCAGCTGTTTTGCAACTATGTGTAATAAATCTTTTTTCCATTTTCATTAAGTTGCAGTCCTGCTCCAACCAGCCTAGCCTCCAAATTCTGTCCTCTTTACAGCTAAGATTGAGACCATCAGGTATGAGGACTCTCGCCTTGTTCATGATTTCTGTGTTACAGTTAAATGATCAAGATGTTACTGACTTTACTTGTTGATATTCTACCATCAAAGCAGTTCATTAAAACAAATCAGTAAAACATTTAGTACATTTCAATTAATACATTTAATTTATAAATAAGTTATAAATTTAAAATAAAAAAGGTAATATAAACAAAGTTTAACATTTATTAAAATAAAAATCGTTAAATATACTAATATGAATTAACAAGTAACATTAATAAACATATTTAGAAAACTTAACCGCCCACAAAGACATAATAGTGAAAATTTACAATAAAATACATTGTTTTAATGAAATCTTTCAAAACCACGTTTATCTATGGTGTCATTAAGGTGCACATATAATTTTATGCACATTTTTCCAACTTCCGAAAAGCTTTTTTTGACCTCATACAATAAAGTAATGGTGAAGAGACAGTTTTAAGCCAATTCTAAACATTTTATTCTAACCCCTTTATCTTAAAATGATCTCACCTCGTGTGATAACTTTGTTGAGTCTCTTTTTTTCTGTTTTTGTTTTTTGTTTTTGTTTTTGCAGGGACATCAGTATTTTCTTGGTGTAGCAGGCTGTAGATTGTTTCAAAGAAAGTATCTTTTTTAGTTTCATCATATATTGGAGATAATCTGTAGATAATCTGTATCGTTTTCAATACAGCCAAACAGGTCTTCATCTGAACTTTAGAACTTAAACAAGAATTATTTTTTCATTGTCAGCTGTCATTTTCTTCTCTTAAAGAGCATGAGAACATAAAAGAATACTTTCTAAATGAGGGTACTCTATTTTATTAAAAAAATTTTTTTCAATTTAGAACTAATTTGAACATTGAATAAAGAAGAGTTTTATTCTGCAGGTTTTTTTCATTAATGTTAAGTTGGTGACCCTGCTCCCAAGTTGTAAATAATTTGGTTTAAGACCCAAATTAAAATACTGAAATAGTGGTTTTCATACCAAGGAAAACACTATTTTATTACTATGGTATAACACTGTGTAACTGCATAGCGGAATACGAAAAATTGGAATTAGTCACTGCATCTGACCCACGTATACACATCTAAATATTTGTTTCTCTGCCCATTCTTTTGCCTTTCTTCATGTATTAGTCAAAACTATCATCCTTTCCATACCTCTTCTCTGTGCCCAAGTTCTTGTTCTGTAATAACCTTCAGCATTTTCTTCTCTCAATACCTTTATTCTCTTGGTTCTTTTCTGTTGTGCTTGCATATGTCCACAGGTTTTTTCCTACTTAGGGAAAGAAAAAAAAAGGGGCCATCAATTTAACTCTACTTGACTGCATTACAGGCGTACCTGGGTTTATTGCACTTCACTTTATTGCGCTTCGCAGATGTTGCGTTTTTTTTTGTTTTGTTTTGTTTTGTTTTTGCAAATTGAAGGCAAGACCCTCCACTAGCAAAAAGATTGCAGCTCACTTTATTGCGGTGGTCCGGAAATCGAACCTGCAATATTTTTGAGGTATGCCAGTAGTTTCTGTTCTTTAGTTTTATAAACCAAATTTCTATCTAGGTGATTATCTGGTTTTTCACTTTGTTTTAGTCTTCCATCCCTTGGCTTCAGTCCCTGCCTTTTTATCGAAATTCTGTTTTTGAAGGATACCAGTAACCTACCTAATTGTTAAATCCAGGGCTCTTTTTCAGTGCTCATATGAAACAGTTCTTTCTCCACTTTTTCAAGAGTCCTACCCCATCTTGGCTGTATGAACTTGGGAAAATTACTTAACACTCTTGGTCCTCAGTTTCTCCTCTTGTGCTAAGTTGGAATATTAGCTCTTAAGATTTTTGAGTATCAATGTATATGAAAATACCTGGTATCTAGTTAGTAGCTCAGTGAATAGTGATTGCCCCTATCTTGACCATCTGTGATTTTTTCTGCCTGACTTTCTAAATAACTAAGACAATTTTTTTTTCTTTCTTTTTTTTAGCCTTCTATGTCTTTCCCTAAATAAAGAGTGTCTCTAAGGCTCATTTTTTCAACTTAATTTCATCCTTTTCCCTTGGAAATTTTATCTATTTACAAAGTTCGAGCTGATAAATTTAGGCCGCCAGTAACCAGAAACATACCTTTAGGCTGTGCTGGGCTATAATCAGGTGTCTCATTTGTATGACCTCTTGAAAACCTTCATTTGAAATGCTTTTTATCACCTCAAATAAAACATGTCTGAAACAAAACCCCTCCTATTTTTATTCCTCTTTCCCACATACCTTATAGAAATATTAATGTTTCTCTTAGTCAACCAGGCAGAAAACCTTACCATCATCTTTGGTTCTCCCCCATTTTTAAAGTTCTATTGATTTTCCTTTCCATCATGTACCAAATTTATTTCCTCTATTTCGTCTTCAGCATTGGTCTTGTGCAGCTGACTAATTAATTGATCCAGTGGCTGGTGGTCTCTGCTTTTTTCCCTGATCTGTTAGTCACAGTGCCTTAATCATGCTTTTGCTTTCAACTCAAAACCTTTTAAGGGCTTCTACCTTGCCTCTAAGCTGGTCCATAAAATACAGTCTGGGCCCTGTTTATCTTATGTTTTCCCAAGTATTCATCTGTTGGTTTACTCCCTGTTTTCAGAACCTGATATTCTTTCAAATCGTCAGTCCAGGGAAGGTGGTAAATGCATGTACGCTAATGAATTTTCAAGTTAACCATTGCATGAGTGACTAGTGTTGAATCCGCTGGCACTTTGAAGGAGCCTTATGAAATGAACCTCCGAACTGATTTTCCCGACAGTTATTAACTCCTCTATACTTCTGGGTGGTAAATGAGTAAGAGCAGAGCACTTTCTTTCTGGTTGGACCTGCCTGAAGCCATTTACATCCTACAAGGAATTGGTCCTCCATAGCTGGAGTAAGAGATTAGATCAAGAGGTTTTTCGTAAAAGTTTCAAAAGGGACAAAAGAATGTAGAATGAAAAGTGTGTTTCTCTCTTTGTATTCTATTTCAGGGGTTAGCAAACTGTAGTTTACCACTGACTGTTTTTATAAATAAAATTTTATTGGAACAGAGCCACACCCATTCATTTAAGTATTATCTATGGCCGATCTCAAGCTACAGCATCAGAGTTGGGTACCACGGAGACTTTATGACCCATGGTTACATGTTTGTCCCTTTAAGAATAAGTTTGCCGACCCTTGTTTTAGTCATCCTGGTTCCTTCCCTAGAAACACACCCACCGTTACTGTTTTCTGAGATTTGATGTGCATTAACTCTGTATATACTTTATAACTCCCTGCCCCTCCACACACATACAAGCAATGACTATATACATAAGATATACTTTTTTCAACTTAAAAATTTTAGTGATTTTTTCCTTTTTAGTATATATTAAACTCTTTTAGCCTCATAATATTCCAATATATGGAGCTACCATTTATTTAATCAGTACCCTATTTGATAGACATTTAGTCTTTTTATTATTACAAATGATAACATTACATTTATACATGTTTCTAATGCAAAAAAGATTAACTCCACTAGTGTTTTCATCTTAAACGTTTTAGTCTTTTGTGTTCCATGATTCATTGCCCACAATGTTCATTCAGTTTTATTCTAGAGGAGAAGGACCATTAAGGGCTGGAGTCATCGGGATAGGCCTTCCTCAAGAGTTTCTTTATCAGTTGGATCTTGAGGAATCTAGATTAATAGGGGAATAATGAAAATAAGATAGGAAGGGAAGTAGGACTGCATGATTGAAGACCTGTGGTTACCAAAAACTTGATGTGTATTCGGGCTGCACTGCCTAGTACTGTGGTGATGAGCCATGTAGTTCTTTAGCACTCGATGTGGCTGGTCCAGACTAACGTGCTTGAGACAGGTGGTGGATAGATACATACTGGAGTTGGAAGACTTGATATGAAAAAAAATGTAAAAATCCCAGTCATAACTTAAAAAATATTCCTAGAGAATTATTTTAATTATTAATTAAATAAAATACTCTGTTTTTACCTGTTTTTGTTCTTTATTTGCAGCTAAAATTAATTTATTAGCATTCCTGTCAAATTTGATCCATAGTACCTTAATTACTATAATTTCTTTTCCCAGGAATAGTAGCAAAAGTGTGTATGTACGTATGTGTGTATGTGTTTATTAATATAAATATATATACATAAAAGTGTATCTGTACATGAATATTTATCATTTTCTTCGTGAGCTAACAATGAAATTTTTAGGAAGATATAGTGTGCTACAATAACTAACTTCAACTGAGTTCTTACTGTGTACTAGGCACCATCTAAGGGCTTTATGTGTATTAGCTCGTATAGTGCTCACACCAACCCTGTAAGGTGTAGGTACCCCTCGTCTTGCAGATGAAACTGCAAGTAACTGTTAATGCCTTGGCTATGAACCCAGGCAGTGTGTTTCCAGAGCCCACAGACTGAACCCACTACATTATGTCACTTTGAAGGTGAATTAGAAAAAGGTGATTTCTATACATAGTAAGCACTTAGGCATTTGACAATAAGTGGTTGAATAGTAACCGATCAGTTTCTGACTCTGTTAACATTTTAACTTAAAAAATCTATCTTCATAATAACCCTATACTTTTGTTTTAAATTCTTACCACTGTGGTTGGTGGTTTTTTAACACTATCATTTTGGCTTTGCAGGACCAGCTCAGTATATAACAGAAGCTTTAAGCTGAGATTTCTTATGTTCTGTATATAGAAAGTTTTTAAGAATGTGTAGTATTTTGTTGTATTTTTAAGGCAGGTTTTATTTAACCATTTCACAGAGGGACAGAGAAACTAGATAATGTGGCTAAGGATTTATGGCTGGGAATTATAAAACCATGAGAATATGTAGTTTTGATCGCTAAAAGTAAATATTTTCTTTTTGAGCTTGGAGCTAATTGGTCATAATGGTGTGTAATTTATTCCTAAAACTTTTCTTGGATTTCAGATCCTACAATGTAATTTCTTCATATAGAAGGTATATTCAAGAAGAAAAGGTTGCATTAGTGAAAGCCAAATGAAAATGCTATTATTAAAAATAAATTTTAAAATACTTATTTTTTTTATGATATTAATGCTCATATGGTATTGGAAGAGAAGGGAAGCTGAATTTTAAAGGAACATCAGCATAGATGGAACAAAAATGATAATGGAGAGAAAGCTGTAATCCTGAAAAATGGTAGTTGCTTAATCAGGAGATGGTTTCCAAGGCTGCCCTTTTGATTTAGCCCTAACACCAAGTATTTTCTCAAATATTTAATTCCCCCATTTTTTGCTCAGAAATCCAGGCTGAGTAATGCTTGAAATTTTCTTTACTGTGGAATTCGGGAGTCAGGTTTATGTCATGTGCTAAGGAATGACATGCACACTAAGAATTTAGAATTTTATCCTTAGCTCTGTCATCTCTGGGGTCTTTGTAAGTAATTCTGTTTTTACCTTATCAGAAATCACATACATTCTTGGGTTTCCTACTTTTTTAAATCTTAGGCTTCTAGAGATTCGTAGGCTTTAAAAATTAATTACAGATAGGCTATGAGGCTTGGAAGAGACCTTTAGGTTTATTTAGTCCAGGGTTTCTCAACCTAGGAGCCATTGATATTTTGTATTAAGATAATTCTGTCTTGGGGGTGGGGGTTGGGTTTCCTGTTCATTATGTCCTGCCCATAGCAGCATTTCTGGCCTCTACGCACTAGATGCCAGTAGTTCCTCTTTAGTAGTGACAACCAAAAATGTCTCCAGATATTGCCAAAAGTGCCCTGGAAGACAGAATCGCCCTGGTTGAGCACCACTGATAGAATGCATTTCCTGTAAATGCTGGTTCCTTTCCCTGGACTTCTGAAGTTGAGGAGGGAACTCTCCACCTTTTCTAGCAGTCCATTTCAGCTTCAGGTGGCTCTCTTGGGACAGAAATTTTTTCTCTGTATTAAGTTAAAATCTGCCACCTGGAACTTTTTAGCTCTACCTCTTAGAACCATACAGACTCACATACAGACTTTCTCAGTTATTGAGACTTACGCTCCCAGTCCTTCCTGGTCTCTCACATGATTGTTTTAGAGTCTGAGTTGGCAAGTTTTTTGGTTCTGGGCCATATAATAAACATTTTAGGTTGGGTCACATATTTGTAGGCCACTTAAGGTCTCTGTTGCATAACTTTCCTTTTCTTCCCGCCTCCTCTTTACTTTTTGCAACCCCTTAAAAATGTCAAAAATATTCTTAGCAGTAGCTTGCTAACCCCTGGCTTTATAATCTTCTGTCTGGGATTATCTTCAGAGGGCAGTGCCTTCTTAAAATGTGGTGCCTCAGAACCAGTACGTCTACCTTTGGAGAAAGACTAAGCAGCATACACTGCTGGGTCACTAAGTCTTTAAAGTGCTTTGTCACATTTTTTACTTAAAATGACCTTAATGTCAACCATAACTCTGGTTTGACTTTTTTATTAGACCACATTATCGCCTAGGATATTTTTTACTTTAGTGTTCCACCACCCACATATCCAGCTATATTAGACCTCATCTTAGCTACAGTGTTACATTGCTACGACCTGTTGAGAGCTTTCTGCATCTTTGTCTTCTAAAATAGCGGCCCCTAACCTTTTTGGCACCAGGGACTGGTACTTCTATGAGAATCTAATGCCTGATGATCTGAGGTGGAGCTGAGGTGGTGATAACTAGTGCTGGGGAGCAGCTGCAAATACAGATGAAGCTTTGCTCACTGGCCGGGTCTGTTTCTTAACAAGCCACAGGCCAGTAGCGGTCTGTGGCTCGGGGGTTGGGGACCCCTGCTCTAAAGTGTTAGTGAAATTTCTTTGATCTGCCTGTTACTTGAATGTTTGATAAACATACTTCGGTCTTCCACCCAAGTTACGAATAAAAATTTGAGGCATAGCTGAGAATTAAATCTCATTTCATAAACACTTAGAAATAAGATAATTTTAATGTATGGATATAGCTGGTCTACACATTTTTTCTTCTTGTTTTGTAGAATTGTACTTAGATCTGTATTGCAGCAACCATAAATAGATGTTTCTGTCATTAGTAATGGCTTTCAAAGTGATAGTAAATAAGCCTAATGTTCATGACAGAAAAAGTCTTAATTCACATACAAGAGTTTTAAATCGTTATTTCAAAAAGTGACTGATGTATATATACATATATATTTTTTTATTTCAGAAAGGGCTCACACCGGCAGCCCCAGTTCATAACAATAAAGAAGACCCAGATACCCAGACAAATTTGGGATTTATCCATGCATTTGTCGCTGCCATATCAGTTATCATCGTATCTGAACTGGGTGATAAGACATTTTTTATAGCAGCCATTATGGCGATGCGCTATAACCGTTTGACCGTGTTGGCTGGTGCTATGCTTGCCTTGGGCCTCATGACGTGCTTATCAGGTAAGCGTGCTTTTCTTCCTAATGAATTTACTGGATTTAGGTGAAAGCATGGAATCATTCAACTGGTTGTGTTGGAATTTGGTTCATGTTCCAAAATTTAAACAGAAAATGGTTTTAGTACATAAATTCATAGAAACTATATTGCATTTTAAAAATGTTCAACTATTCAATTAAGATACATTCTCATTTATTCCCTAGTTTGTAATCCTTGTTTTTGGTGTGTTTCTTCGCTTCTTTTCTTTCCAGTCCAGATAAGCTTATTTATATCTGATATCTTAGAAGTAAGACCCAAGTAACCACAGAGAATTGCTTACTCTGTTGAAGGATGTCTGATAATCAATAACTGAGGAGTCATTTTCCAATTTATTTGTCCTGTTAACCTATTCTTATCCATTACAGTAAAGGAATGAAATATTCTTAGATGCCAAGTTTGTGTTAATATTATACAGGCTTCAATTTTTCAAAGAATTAGACCATGAGAAGTAAACTTACATTAAACAGTTAATTTAGTCTCTGATTCAGAAGCAACTGTAAGCCACGTAGTTGGATAGAAAAGAGCTTTCTCCTTAGAGTCAGACTTGGGTTAGAATCTGACTATGCAGTGTATTAAAGAAAGTAATGATAAGTTACCTAACCTCTTTGAGCTTCAGGTTCTCCATTTGTAAAGTACAGATGGTATTGACTACCTTACAGGGTTACGGTCTGTTTCAAAATGAGATCTTAGATTTCACGTGCTCAGTCATTCACCGCTCTTGCCTCAGCAAGTTCTGTTTCTGGCTGCTTGGATGCTTTTTAGTCTTTTTTAAAAATATGAGTATTTTAATGATTGAAACAATTTAACGACTTTTTACATTTTAGAAATTAGTATTACCATTATTCATATGTCACAGTAAAAACAGTTTTCTTTGTAAATTTTGATTATAGTAAATAGGAAAAGTAGGGAGGGTTATAAATGCTGAAGTCACTCGTTTGGAATGAGTTTGAGTAATATCAGAGAATTTTATCTTGAAACTTTGAGCTTTGAGGATAACTAGAAGGCTGTCCTCCCTCTGCCCATTCCCTCCTCAGAAATGGGCTCTATTGATTTCCTCCACTTGTTTTGTGTGTTCATTTCCACTTCCTCAGCTATAAGTGGGGTTTAGTACACAGTTGATCAAAGCAAATATATCACAATTTAAATAAACTTTTTCCCCCACAGTATTTGTTAATCATTTATCAAGAGAAACTATTCCTTACCCTGAATATTCACATTTCATAGTTTAGGAACACAAGTCAGTGACAAACGTCCATGGAAGTCAAGTCAAAGAAATTCTTTACATTCTGAAGTCACTTTGTACTATGAAAGATACCAGCTGTCTTCATCTCAGAGTCTTCCATGGAATCATTATTTCTGTATAAATCTGTGTATGCCTTGATTTATCCACAGTAGACTTAGAGAAGGCTGCAACCTCCAGGAATACAATGATCACACCAACAATATGACATTGCAGATGCTTGGGCAGAAGGCCACTCTTCTGAGGTTTTGTCAAAGCAGTGAAAGACATGGTAGTTACAATCTCCCTTAATACCAGCGTTCTTTCTCTAAATATATATTTTTTAAGTTGGAAAGGCATCTGTTAATGAAATGATAGAACTATTATTAGTTTATATGTCCATGGATGATACTTATTGCAAGAATGAAGCAAGGTGTTTATTTTATTAAATTTATTGGGGTGACATTGGTTAACAAAACTATATAGGTTTCAAGTGCTATATATTGTATTGTATGTTCACCTAAAGTCAAATCTTTTTATCACCATATATTTGACCCCCTTTACCATTATCTATCTACGTCTTCCCCTCTGATAACCACTAAATCGTTGTCTTTGTCTGAGTTTTTGTTTGTCTTGTTTGTTTGTTGCTCTTAGTTTTATATCCCATATATAAGTGAAATCATGTGGTTCTCAGCTTCTTCTGACCTATTTGCTTAGCATGATTACCTTAAGATCTATCCATGTTGTCGCAAATGGCAGTATTTCATCTATGGAGTTTTGATGGGGATTGCATTAAATATATATATTGAAGCAAAGTTAAAAATCACTTCTGATTCTTTTTATTTTTCTAATAATTAAAAAGGGCTGAGAAATTTTATTCACATAAATAAGTAGGAAGGAATTTTGTTACAGCCATGCCATTTAGTTTATTGGGTTCCTGTGTTAAATGCTAAAAATTAAATACTGGTCCGTTATCAAAAATAAATTTTAATGATTTACCAGCTGACAGCTTAATAAAGTCCTCTGCCAATTTTGTTGAAAGCAGAGAATTAGAAACCAAGTATACTAAAAAAGGTTTTTTCTGAAGTTTATCAGATGACTATTCTTGTACATGTTAGTCTTTTACTTTAGAAGTACCTTGTGTAACTGGATATATTTAGAAATGGTTGCCAAAATTGAAATATTGTTAATTTCAGTTGTACTTTGGCCAATAAAGTATTTCATTTTAAAAATTATATATCATATGTTTTAAATATATATTTCCCAGAACCTTGGAGCTATAGATTTAGCTCATTCAGTTTTTGGAAAATGCCTGCCACATTGCCTCATTGCCATGGCAGTTTTAGTAAGTCCACAGTAAATCATCTAAGTCAGGCTTATTTTCTGTCAGAAAGCTTTGACTTGGTTTTCGAATTTAAATAAACATGATATACATTCTCATGACAATCATCTACTTTAGAATTTTAGTTCTAAAATGGATAGATGGGTGGATTAGGCATGGAACCTAGTCGAAATAAGACCCTGTGGTCTTTAGTATTTCTTCCTGATGCTCTTTTTGCTGTAATAAGACTCTGCCTTAGGGAAAATTCATTTGTTTACACTGGTTGGGGATGAAAGAGGCACAGTTTCTAAGTGGAAATTATTCCTACCGAAGCAAAAATACTCTATTTCTAATGTCATAACTATTATTTTTAACAATCATAATGCTATTATTGCTAATGCTGTGAGACCTTATCAGAAACTTGTATAAGACAGGGGAGAACCAAGCTCTATCTCTGGTCTATGATGCCTTGATTAAGGACACCGATATTTCAGACTCTTTCTTTGGTGCCCTAGAGAATATCTGTTTTCTATACTGTGGGGAAACACACTATAGGAAGCTGAGTAAAAGGCATCTTTGTAAAGTGGGTGGAGGGCAGCTGTGAAGAAGGGAATTTAGAAAGGAGAACCTGAAAGGCTCCTTAACTACAAGTGTGTATTCGGGCAGATGAGTTTAGGAAAGAGTACATATGGAAAGTTTAACTTCTGGATATAGATTCTTTAACAAACTATTCTTCTGTGTTTCCTCGTAAAGTCTTTCTGTATCCTTGGGGGATGTCAGTTGGAGTTTTATTGCTCACCTGCATCTCTTGTCTCTTTTATGCTTTAGCAGTCGGCTAAGAGTGCAAGGCAGGCTGCCTGGGTCCTATCCAGGCTCTGTCCTTCGCTTCACTGCAGAGATTTACCTAGCCTCTCTGTGCCATGTGAGAGCAGAGGTGATAATCTTATCTACTTCACAGTTTTATTATTACTGCTATTCCTCCTCCTCCTCAAGGCCTTCCTCCCATTTTACTCCTACTTGTAGTTTGATTTTCATAATCATCTTTCTGTTTTAGTGTTCTGTTTTCATTTTAATGAGCCCCTCAGACCATATTCATAGGCATCCCCACCTTTTTATTTTCTTGACTTCTGTGACACCATGTGCTTCTAGTTATATTTCTTTCGGTCTGAAAAAAAAATTTTATACTATAAATATTGATATTCTCTACAGTTTTATCCTTGGCCCATTTTTTCCCCTCTCACTGATGTTCTCATGCCAAGTGTTCTCAGTTACCTGTAAGCCAGTGATTCTCAAATCTGTATCTTCACTTCAGATACTTTTCTTAGAACTTCAACACTGCCAAGATGTAGAAGGACCAGTACCTTTTTGGCTCTGTTCTGACTTGGTGCAAAGCACCTGCTTAAAGAGAAATAATCTTTCATTGTTCCCAGAGCAAAAGTGCTTGAGTGTCTGAGGAAAGTTTTCCAAAGAAAGGAAATAAAAGGACAATAACCAGGGGAGAAAAACAAAGTTGGAATGCCAAGTGGTTTTTTTTTTTTTTTTACAGCCTGTGGCGTTGTGAAGGCAGAAAAGATGGGATTGTAAGTGTAAGTAACAGGTTATTTTTAGATTATCTGAAGATAAAAGGAAAACTAAGTTTAGGAGATTTAAAAAGGTATGCTACATTTCATTAAAAAATTTTTAAATGTCTTTATAGAAAACATTTTGTTTATAAAGTTTGAAAAAATAAAATAATACAAAGAACACCTGTGTACCTTTTATTCAGATTCACCTGTCATTAACATTTTACTTTGTTCGTTTTATCATTTGTGACCTAGCTCTCCATTTATAGCTAAATAAAATTATAAGATACATGATTTATATATAGATAATATTGTACATATACACACAATTTATATATCTATAGATATATAGTGTACATATAACTTAATATGTATCTTTATAGACATAGATACATTAATTTATCACCCATATTTTGTCAGTAGTCCTAATAATATTTTCTATAGCAGTTTTTCCCTCTCCCATTGAGGATCTAGTCTAGGTCAGGTGTTTAGTTCTTTTTAATCTTAATCTGAAATGTTTCCACAACCTTTTCTTTTGTGTTTTAGGATGTTATCATTTTTCAAGGAATATAGCCCCTCCTCCTCTAATGGACTAATCTTCATTTTGTGTTTGTTTCATCATTCTTAGATTGAGTTTATGCATTCTTGACTAGAACACTACATAGCTGATGTTTGTCCCTTAAGAGCATCACATCTGGACCTCGTTGATAATGTTGTTTTAATTACCCTGTTAAGATCACTGTTGTAATACTATTTTTTTTTCTTTCTTTGCAACTAGTATGCAGTCTTTAAGGAGACACTTTAAGACAATGCAAAAACCCTATTCTCCATAGTTTAGCATCAGTTGATAACTCTTAGGTGATCTGAATTTTCCCTTGATGCTTGCAAAGTGGCTTTCTAACTCCAGTACCCCATCTGCATTTACCAGTGAGCCTTGCATAGGATTCTAAGAAAGAGCTTTCTGTCTTCTCCCATTGGCTGGCTTGTCTATTATTGGTATAAACTCATCAATTCCCTTTTTCAGTGGTTTATGATTAACTATATTGCTGCTTAAATTACCCCAGATTGGATGGCTTGGGAGCCCCTCCAATCTGGCTCCTATGTCCTTGTGACATGTTCCCATTGTTTGTACAGGCTTATCTTGGACCTGCTCTGTCCAGTCCTGGAATTAACCATTTCTCTGAGGAGCGTTTTAGTGGGGAATGCTATTAGAGACGAAGATCTGGGTGCAAAATTGGCTATTGCTGAGACGTTTTTGCTTCTTGGCCTTTTCAGTGGACAGAACTAGAAAATGTTTGTATCATTAAAATAAATGCATATATTCGAATGTAGATGTGCACATAGCATAGATCTGGTACATTTCTAAACATGATTTAAATTTTTTTCAATTTTGTAATATAATGAAATAGGGAATTGTTTACCTATGCAGTTATACACTTAATATTAAGGCAGATTTATAACTGTTACACTCATTTTATAATGAGCTGGTGAAGAATAATTGCATTTATTATATATATGAAAATACCCTTTGGCCCTTCCATAGTTTTTAAATTTTAATTACTGAACCAGTATTACTGATGTGTGTTTCACAGTTAGGATTTGGGTTCTTGATGTAGTTCCAAGTGTAGTTTATTGTGTAACTTCTACAATTGCTCTCTTAACAATAGGAAAGAATGGTACTAAATAAGTTTGAGTTCGTAGTAAATGTCTTTTTAATATATGTATAAGAAATTTGTGTATATTTTTATTTTAAATAGATCCAAAGGAGCAGAGTTTGAATCAAGCTATACGAGAATCTTGTTATGATTCTTTATTATAGAAATTTGTAATATAAAGATTTGTGATGAAGAAATATCACTTATATGGGAAGGTGGTGTAGCTCAGGTTATAAGATCTTGGAATCCTTAGAGGGCGTCAAAGATAACTTTCTACCTAAAGTACCATCCTCTGCATGATACGTAGCAAGCCATCCTTTGGCCGGACATGTCTATAGAGAAGTTCATTATCTGTCTTATGAGCGATCCCAGTGGGACCCATGCTATCTTCAGCTGGACCATTGATTTCTTGATAAACTATGTTAGGTAATTGGCTAGACCTAAGGGTTCAATGTTGGTGAAAGGAAAGGCATGGAATTATTTAAGGTTATTGCATATTACATTAGCTTCTAATGTGAACCATTTTTTTTTTCTTTAAAACAGTGGTAAGTTATGATTTCTGAAGGTAACTGTTCCTTTGTTTGGTTGTGATACATGCTTAGTAACCATATATACTGTTGCATTTTCTTCCAGTTTTGTTTGGCTATGCCACGACAGTCATCCCCAGGGTGTATACATACTATGTTTCAACTGCACTATTTGCCATTTTTGGCATTAGAATGCTTCGGGAAGGCTTAAAAATGAGTCCAGATGAAGGTCAAGAGGAACTGGAAGAAGTTCAAGCAGAATTAAAGAAAAAAGATGAAGAGGTAAGTCATAGCACTGGACCAGAAAGGCACTCAACTAAGAGTAAACACTATCCAGAGGTTTTTTAGTGCCCATCCATAGCTGTGTGATATGTATGGCTAAAAAAATATAGCTTATTTTTTTAGTTTCCATTATACCTAGCTGTGATGTGACTCTGGGTTAGTGTGAATAGAGAGGACATGGGGATGAATACTGAACACATGTATTCAGGTTCCTTAATTAGATTGTTTATAATCGTCTGTATAATTTTATGTTTCTTCCCACAGTATCTAGTCTAGTAGGTGATCAGTAAATAATGTTTGATTTATTTTCTTGGGGAGGAATGAAAGAATTGAGAATATAGCATTTGTTGCTATGTGAGACCAGTGCTTCAAAAGAGAAGTTTGAAGTCACATAACTAGTTTCTTGGAACATATGCCATAGAATTTAAACACTTTATAAAAGAAAGATTAATCTTGTGCTATTTTGTTTGCTTCCTGAGATTGTTTTTTTTTTTTTTTTTTTTAGTTTCAACGAACCAAACTCTTAAATGGACCAGGAGATATTGAAACGGGTACAAGCACCACGATACCTCAGAAAAAGTGGCTGCATTTTATTTCACCCATCTTTGTTCAAGCTCTTACGTTAACATTCTTAGCAGAGTGGGGTGATCGCTCTCAACTAACTACGATTGTTTTGGCAGCTAGAGAGGTGAGTGGAAGCTTGAGGGACAATTTCTTCTGTATTAAATCTGGGCATAACTAATGTTACTTTACTCCAGAGGACGCTGGACAAAGTCGAGGTGGGACAAGCGATTATTTCACATGCTACACTATTTGTTTTAGAGGTAGTAATCCTGCTACTCTTTAAAACTGGCTTCTCAGTTTCTGCAATCAGATGGTATTCTGGTGTACAGACTTAGTTGCTCTCAACTCATCTTGCTGACTCCTCGTCCCTTCAGTTTTGCCAAAATGATGCCGTGGCAGTTGGCTTGGCTTGGTTTTCTTTCTTTCCTCAGAACTTTCCTTTGTATTGAGACTATAAATTGATAGAATATTATCGAAGGCCAATTTGGCATTAAATATCTAAAACCTTAAAAGTGTATATCTTTGGGTTCTTCTGTTCCTTGTATTAGAGGTAGTAATCCTGCTACTCTTTAAAACTGGCTTCTCAGTTTCTGCTGGGTAAATGGAAAACTCCAGCTTGGACTTTTTGCTATAATCAACAGAGACGTTCCATCAGCAGGGAGGTGAACCCAGAACTAGTTCCCCCACAAAAGCTATGGAAAACCAAGAAGTCTTTAAGACTTGTGCACTGGTCAGCCAGTTTCTGAATTTGATCCAAGACAAGGTCAATGATTCCCTTGCAGGTGTAGTACCTGTGAGCATAGTTACTAGCAGCATCTTCCTTGCCTGTGATGAGCTGCTTGGGGTGGAAGAGCTGGCAGTAGGTGCCAGTGCGAACTTCATCAATGACTTGTGCATTCCAGGTCTACAAACACTGCCCTGGGCACATGCTTGCCAGTGCCTGTCATACTGAAGAAGGTGTTGAAGGAGTCATTCCCCCAGCCCCCAGTGGTCTTGTCACTTGGCATTTGGCCATCAGGTGGGATGCCATGTTCTAGGTAGCTCCCAGCAGGCATGACCAGCCTAAACACCAACCTGGGCAACGTGGATGGAGATGCACTCACGCATGGCTGCTGGTCTGTGGCTGCCAAGCGGATGGCTGAGAGGAAGAGGAGAGGTTGCCTACAGCACGACTCTTAGGTGGTCGACCTAAGAGAACCTTTTTCTGAGGACATAAGCTAATGGGTAGCAGGGACAAGGGCTGGAGTTATGGCTGTCTGCCTTCTAGCCTCTTCTACATTTTGTTCATAGTTGTCAAATAATGCCACTTAAAAGATACCTGTTTTTTAAATTTTTTAATTTCTTTTTTTGAGAGTAGTAAAGTTTTACATAAGGAATCTATTAAATGTTCATAGAAATTTGTTAAGATTTACTGAGGAGATGGTTGTGGAATTTTTGGAATGCTGCCACTACTTTTCAGGCTTTTCTTGATCTTGATATTTCTTATCTGTTTTTATATATTGTCACATTGTTTTTATTGGATGGTAGGGTTTAGATAACAAGCTTAATTTGAATTTAACTCCTAGGAAATATCTATCATAAAATACAAGTTCCTTAACCTAGGTTGCAGTTTAAAATATAAAACAAGAGTTGAAAGCCAGGACTAAGATAGTTTGAGTAGAACCGTTTTGTCAGAGAAGCCTCAAAAATGCTTTATTTTGGAAAAAAAAAAATAGAATTCAGTTTTCATTTGATTCCTATATTTTAAAACAAGCTTTTACAATGTCACTTTAATGGTTTTGCCCTCTTTCTTGGTTCGTGGACTTTATTAGCTTTTAGATTGCCAAGATTGGGACTCGAAAGTGGCCGTGTAGTTGTGGTAGTGGTCCCGCTGTCGTGAGCTATCGTGATGGCAGAATCATTGCCTTTTTCTTAACACTATCGCCTGAACAGCACAGTGACTTGAAAGGCTCCGGATTCCCTGTCTGTATGAATTACCGTGGTCTAGCAGTGTGGACATGACAACTGAGTTTGAATCTCTTGTTATGTGACATTACTACAGCACCTCCCTAGTCCGAGGAATAAATGGAACATATTCCTTCAAGCAGCTGTTACACTTTTCATAAATTATACACCTTAAGTTTTCCAACTGGTACACTTTTTTGCTGTTGATCTCTGTTTTCAGTGCTTAATAGTTACCTTTATAAGATAACAGTTTCATTAAGTGCCTGTTAACATTTGTTTGCAGGACCCCTATGGTGTAGCAGTGGGTGGAACTGTGGGTCACTGCTTATGCACTGGATTGGCTGTAATTGGAGGAAGAATGATAGCACAAAAAATCTCTGTCAGAACTGGTAAGTTGTTTTTCAATTACAAAAAAATACCATTTGTCTTAACTCTTAGAATCAGAGATAGATTAGAAAGGGGCACTGTTTTAAGGTTTTACTTCTGAAGTAGACTGGTCTTTGTGATAACCTCCTAGCGGTCCATTATGTTCCCCCTGCTGTTGCAAATACGGACTGTGTAGATGTTGTAAAATTCAAATTAACCTGTAAGCATTGCTGGATTCATGGCAGCTTTTTGTTAAGATAAATTTAAGTCAATAAAACAATCATGTTGGAAATATAACTTTTTGGCCTAAAAATGCCTTATAAGATTGGGAATTATACTGTATTTACTGATTCTGCCGCAAATTTTATATGTAGTCGGTAGGCCTTAAAGATGGCATATAAAGTTTTCTTGCTATCCAGTTGTGGAACATTTTCTTTTATAATTAGGTTTTAAAATGAATTACAGCTCTATTGTTGCTTGTCAGCACTGTCTCAGTATGTCATTTCACAAAACAGTGCTGGAGAAGAAACTGATTTTTAAAGTTCAGAGCCAGGCATGTTAAGTGTTCTTTGCTGTGAAAATGGAATTTAAGTGTTTCCAATTTTTTTAAGGTTAGTTTACTAGAGGAATAATGGGCAATATTTTGGCTCTTAGGAATTTTGCCTTGACTTTTTTCTCTTCTCTTACAGTGACAATCATAGGAAGCATCGTATTTTTGGCATTTGCATTTTCTGCACTATTTATAAGTCCTGATTCTGGTTTTTAACAAAGTATTTGTTCATTGGTAGTTAGTTTAAGATAGGTCGCTCTTGTGTTTATGTACATAGTGTACATTATAACTAAGTGATAGAAAATAACTGTATTTTGTAGCAATGAGTTATTATGTCCAAAAGAAATAATCACTGATTCTATTTGCAACATGGATTTTTCAAAGAAACCTGATGTTGTAAGTGTGGATTTTTCTTTTCTCTAGCATAATTATGTTAACATGGTCTCCGTTTTTTGAGGGTGTTCTTGACTTTTTTCAGGGGGACAGTGTATACAGAACCATTGTGCAGTGGGATCTACCATTTGATTGTCTTTCAGCACTGACCCTTTTATGAGGAATATACATTTCTTCTTGAATCACTGGGATATTTTAAGATGTTTATCTTAAAATTTTTCCTGGGGGAAGAATGAATCAGTTTCTATTTTTAAAGCATTTACCCCAGCCAGTAAGCAGTAGTTTAATCATGTCTTTTCAAAATGAGGGTTTTTGAAAAATAAATAAAGAGTAATGAATTATAGTCAGCTCTCCATATCCATTGGTTGGCATCCACAGATTCAACCAAGCACAGATGGAAAATATTTGGAAAAATGTTACATTGTTGCTGATATATACTCTGTAGTCAGGCCCGCAATGGGCAGTTGTGTCTGTACTGAACATGCAGTCTTTTCTTGTCATTATTCCCTATATACAGCATAACAATTATAGCATTTATATTGTATCATGAATTATAATCTAGAAATGATTTAAAGTATATGGATGTGCATAGGTTATGAAAACACTATGCCATTTTATTCAAGAGATTTGAGCATCCGTAGGGTTGGGGGAGGGTCATGGAACCAATCCCCCCTCAAATACCAGGGGATGGCTGACTGTACTGTTATATCGGCAATATGACAAGAATTGTTTGCCAGGTCCATTATTCTTTTTTTTTTAATTGGGTAGGAAACCCAATATAAAAACAGTCAATATTTGACAATGTGGAATTACCAAATTAAGAGAGAATACTATGAGTGTATTCATATTTTTTCTATACTGAATAAACAATGTAACAGAGATACAATACAAATAAAAGTGGTATGACCAGTGCTTGTTTTTCCCTTTTGTGTTATACAAGTTAATAACTTTCTAATTTATCAAAGTAGGATTAATATTTATAGACCAGTTTCTAAAGTTGGTGTAAAAAACTGGAGCCAAGCATTGTTCTAAAGCAGTTTTACTTAACTCTCACACAGTTCTATGACGTAGCAGGTAGTACTACAAAGTTACATGATAGAGCCGGGGAGTCAGTTTCATTTTAGAGCCCATCCATAATCATTGACTATGGCAAGGCTAACCCATTTTATCAGAGCAACTTCAGTAATCAACGGCATTAAAGTACGTTCTAACTTGACTCTTTTCCATCTAAGCAGCGTAACTGCTTTCTTCCAGCCTGATATATTCTGTTACCACAAGCAGCAACATTGCCATTAATATCCTCTTTAAACCCAAAGGACAGTTCTGTAGAAATTCCCACATGTTCCTTGTGTGAAGTCCACAATGTACAGTAAATTTATAATTTGAAATTATGAAAGAACATCTTTCATAATCATATAAAGCGTTGTCAGTGCAGCAACCATTTTGCAGTAACCGCTACAGTAAAGAAATCTAAAAGTAGTTGTCAGTTAAAAAGCAGTAGCACATACTGATGAAAAAGTCATGTTTGGAAACTTCATGGTAGTTAGAGAACTCCTTAAAAAGTATATATTATAGGGTAAATAGCACTTCAAAGAAATTTCAGGTTAAGTTCTCAGACTACACCACCATACTCTGCAGTTACATAACCCTAATATTACCTTAGTTATAAACAGAGCAAGTGGGGAATTATAATTTCTTTTCCAAGAACAGAAAGAATTCCTTATTAGAAAGTAGCTGGTACCATCAGAGCCCAAACTTGGCATTGCAGGCAGCCTGGTCCTAGTACTAGCTTAACATGTGAATAACAGCATAGCTTTCTGAGGCACCACAATCTTGTAACAAGACATAACTAATCAGAATTTGGTAGCTTAGACCTAAGCTACAAGTTAAAAATCACTAATGCAGTTAGACTCCATTGCTGAGTAAGAGAAAATTTTCATCGGTAGACATTTAAAAATATTTAATAGTCTCTTAAAAATCCAAAATAATGCAATTCTTACAAGTTATGTGCCACATAAAGCAGGTGTTATTTTTTGAGAAATGCAGGTGATACTGAAAATAGCACTGAGGTATTTTTTATTTTTAAAATTGAATAAGGAAACAGTCTAGATCTAATTTTTACATTTATAAACTGCTTCTGCTTGGCTCTTCTATAATTTTAGGTTCTGAATACAAAACTATGGGAAAGAGCTTTATAATAGTACATGTAGTTTTTAAAGAAATCATGCACATCATAACTTGAGAAAATGATCATATAGCAAGAGGCCTGAGTAAAAGTAGGGTAATTTTACCTCTTCTCAAAGGATAACTTTGAAAAAACAAGTGGAATCAACTGTAACATCAAATTAAAATAGTGATGCTAAATTTGTAACAAATTGTATACAATATTGTATATCCACAGATAGCTCATGAAAATTATCAGAGAATGTTAATATAGCACCTTAGAAACCATTTGTTATCCCTTTGTGTTTCTGTGCAATTTTGAATTTGGACTGAAGACAATACCGAGAAAATGTTAGTATCAGTTTGGATTTCAATTCAATGTTTGCTTTAGGAAAAACAGGTACTCTTAAGATTAGCCATTTACACAGCTCCACCTTTCAGCAGTAAGAATATTACGCTATATCTAAGTTTATTAAAACCAAGAACCAAGCAATAAATAAGGACAGAAAGTGTAGAACATTAAGAACCACACAGAACATTAGAATTTGGTGTATGTTTTTAAGCTACCAACCCCAACTGATGTTAACAATTAGAAATTTACAAAGATAAAACATTTTTTTTTTTTTTTTGTACTAACTGGTTTCAATACAGCACTGAATTTAACTCATTTTTGGGCTTCAATCTTTACATAGAGTGAAGGTGCAAGCGCCACACAGATCCTTCCCCAACTTATACTGTAGTAGATCAGATTTCAAAATAATTCTAGAAGGCCTAAGATACAGATGTCTGGCTGACAGTTATTGAAAAAGGACATTTTCTGGCCTTTTTTTGTTTGATGATTGTCTAGTTATATAATACATCAATCTGAAGATGATAATATAGCTTTTCCTGTATTTTAACACTAGTACTGGCACCACTGCCAGCAGTGAATTTGTACCAATACAGGCCAACTCAAAAACACTGATTATAAAACATTTTTAAAGCGATGTCACAGTTTGTTTCCTCAGAAATCTAAAAACATTCATTTAAAACAGCACATCTTCAACTTAACCCTCAAAGTTAAGAAACATTTTTTTACATCATTAAATCCAATTTGTGGTTGATTTGCTTCAGTTACCATTCCCTAAGATCCGGAAAACTAGACAGTGTGTCCTGCAGCTGGCCTGTGGGACTCAAGAGCTACTCTGGGAGCCCTAAAGTGAGGAATTCTGTCCCAGTGCAAATTGGCATGAAGGCTTCAAATGCTCTAACAAACACTGCTTTACTGGACAGACAGTATGGAGGTTTTGTTTTGTTTTTAAAGGCCCAAGCAACCAGGTAGAGAGCGCAAACATTTTTTTGTAGAAGAGTTTGCAGTATGTATACATTGTTCTACCTATATTTTAAAGACTTTATATGGATTTTAATATGGATAGTAACGGCCATTAGAAAATACTGATGGTTTTTCTGAGATTTCCCCAAATGGACAAAACAGGAAATGTACGTCACTGGTTCTGTCATGTTGTCCTTTGGCAGTGTTGGGGAAGTAATATAAAAAGTGCCTTCCCAAATAGAAAAGCCAGCAAGTGAAACTACAGAAATGTTGGAGCTATATGAAGCAGATCTGAAAGGAGTTACCTTTCTTTTTTTCTTAAATTATTTGAGTTGAGACCAGAAGGGAAGTGCAAGGGTGTCTGGATTTGGGCCTTCCACTGCTGTCCTGCAGTAAAACAGATTTGGATTGCCAATGAAGAGTTGTCATGAGGGCTAGAGACTGCACCCCAGAGGAGAGCCAGTTCTCTAAGTGATGACAAGGCAAAACAGAACAAACCACAAATTAAATATATGACACTGTGAAATCATTTGATGAGAAAACAGAACACAAAGATATTTAAAAATATAAATAAATACATGTAGCCATTTTTTATTCAAGAAACCCAGAGGACTGCTTACAAAGCAATTAATTCTTTTAAAACCACTTACTAAATTCTTCTATAAATACTGTTTGATTGTCACTTAATGCAGCACCTCAGTGTTTGCTGGTGGTGGTGATGGAATTTCATTTAATAGTCTCTTCATAAACTATATCCTATTTCCTTAAAGAACAATCCCCTAGGAAAACCCAGGCAACTTACAAAACATTGTTAAATACTCAAAACAGAACCTGCAAAGTATTTTATTTAAGAAACACAAGGAATGTAGTGTTAAATTATGACATGGGGGAAAA
The DNA here is from genome assembly GCF_014176215.1 of Rousettus aegyptiacus. Lineage (NCBI taxonomy): Eukaryota > Metazoa > Chordata > Mammalia > Chiroptera > Pteropodidae > Rousettus > Rousettus aegyptiacus. The sequence continues at coordinate 63,627,854 of NW_023416285.1, read as the reverse complement.
TATGCAAAACATTCACATGGAAAGTTTTAATTTTTAAATATCCACATTTAATTTCTTGTGAGCTGTTCAATACTGTTTTAAATATCCTGAATTAATAACCATACCGACAAAATTCACTCCCAGTGTTTCCACAGGAGTCATTAAGACCAAATTATACTTTTTCTTCAATCAAAGTAGTCCTTTTTTTCTCAGTCTTTTTTGTGCAAAAATATTACAAGAGCAATTCAAATGGAAATGCTGAAATGACATGCCAACATTTCAGAGCACATGTAAAACACCCAGAATAATTCTTGAAATGATTGTATTCTAAAATATTACTAACAATCACTTTTAGGTTAGTTTTATACATCTATTCACACTGATGCAATTTTCCTAGACCTCTGAAAATAAACAGGCTCATTGGTCTCTTTTGGTGTCCACACAATAGGCAAGATGGGTTTACAATAGTGTCTAAGTGGAACTAGCATCTACAATCTCAACTCCAACACATTCAAAGCAAAAGTCAAAGTTCATTTGGCTACCTTGAAATCACTCCCATAAACCTACTATGGTTCACTGGATCTAAACATTTCTCAGAAATGTGTCATTTTTAAATTTCACCTAAGTGATGATTTGGGGATCCTTTAGAAATGGTAATGCCTAACATAATAAACTTTATCAAAATGAATAGTTGCAATAAAGTGCTCATTACATTTCAAAATGATGCTTTTAGACTGTGGTATGTTGTTTTAAAAGTGTGTGCTATTCCTACATAAAGGATCCCCAGGCATGAGAGTTGGATCTTCTCACCTGTCTCAGAAAGCAGCAGCACTATCTTTTGGTAGGCTGACAATAGGCACATTACCCATGCGGATGAGGCTATACTAGTGCTATGGCAAAGGGTGGAGGAAATTAGAAAAGTGGAAGGATGTGGGGGGTTCCTACTATATTCATAGTTATATACAAATATATTAAATATGCTATAAAAATAGTCGACTCTTTTCCTTTGCAATTACTTCAGAAGCTCCTTTAGAAGAATGCTCATCCAACCCAAATAAACTTAAAAGGTTCTCTTTCTCCTATCACTAATAAATTGGCAAGTGTCTTGTGCTGTTTCTTTTCCACCATCTAAAATTTCCAATCAGCTTACACCGGGCTAGACTCACTCAGCAATAGTAATATCCAGTGTTTATACCTTCCAACGTTGACTCCCGAGGGACTATGAACAGGGTCACAGATACTGGAAAGGTTATAGACTTGAATTGAGTTTTACACAAATGTTCGTTAATAAACTTTCAATCACCAAAGATACAGAAAAAGAAAAAGGTGTAAATGAGCAATACTAGAGCAAAATGCTATTTGCATTCCACTTTTTAAAAGCTTACCTCAATGTAGTGGAAACATTTTAAAACACGTTGAGTAATATCCAGTTTAAAACAACTTTCACTTGTCTGTAGGGCCCCTATCTAAGGCTTCCTGAACAAGAGTTCATCTCCCTTCCACACACACTGCCCTTTACAGAGCTGCACTGCTTCAATGCCCTTTACTAACTGCAAGCAGACTGCTTTAAGGCAATGACCAACCACTAGACTACAGCACTTCTGAAAAATCCAAATAACATTTCCACTATTCCACACTGAATATAACAAACCATTTGAATTTGCTGGTATCCTTTTATCCTAGTACATTCCTAGACCAGATTTAAGTGACAAAGCAGAGCACAAGACTCAAATTATCTCAACTTAGGACACAGTTTGGAGACTGAAATGTAGTATTTACTTACATGTTACCCCTTCCCCCTTGTCTGCTTTTCCACCCATATTTTCCACTCAAAAAAAGTAGTAGTTTTGAATGTCTAGGTTCTGTTTTGACACCCCTCCCAGCAGCAACTTTATTAGTCCTTGCAGTCTTCACTAGTAGTTGTTAAAACAATACTGACACACAGTGCCATAGCAGTCCAAAGCAATAACTGCAGAATAGCTGGCATTTTTTCCTTATCTTCAACAGTTTCTTCCCTAAAAAGTACCACCCAGAATAAAGTGGGTTTTTTGTTGTTGTTGTTGTTTGTTTTTTTAAAGAAAAACTGACCATGACAATAAAGCAGCAGAGGGAAAATATAATTTTTAAGTAGCTGAGAGGTGTCTCTGGTGTTTTTTCATGACTTAGTTTTAGAATTTTAATTAACAACTTTGGCTACAGAAATGATTGCTCAAATCTCCATTTGTGGGGAAGGGGGCAGGGACAGCTTTGCAATCCAAGTTCAAGAGACAAAGAAGGAAAATGAAGTTAAAGGAGGAGCTAAGAGGCAGTTGGTGCTTACCACCTCTTCTAACACAATGCTGCATGCTGACAGCAGAGAAAAAGCAGCTAGCTGCTCCTTTAAATTTAGCAACAAATTCTAACCAGAAAAAATAAAAAGACCTGTCAGGAACAGGAATTATAAATGCAAAATTTTGTCTTACTTTCTCATTTATCTTGTGGCTTGTCTTGAGCTTTGCTTTTGTTAACCTAGGTACACACAGTACCATGGTCCACCATGTTTCTCTTAAGTATCTCTCTTGGAGGCTAATTAAACCTTAATGTAACAGTTCTTCATACCTTTTATTAGCTCAATTCATATCACTAGATATCACCAATAAATGAATGAGGCACAACTCAGATACCTATGGAATGGCATGATAAGGTTAATAAGAAAGGCAATTTGAAAAGGGAGAAAGTACTGTTACCATATGCTACAACATCAATTTTGTCAGTGTATGTATGGCTCAAGTACACACATGTTCTGACAACTATCCTTGACATTCATGAGAAAGTCAGAAATCTATTCTGGATGATCATTTAGCTAGAAGAGGAGCTCCTTGATATGTTAATTATTGATTGGTATCTAGTGATACTTCTTTTATAGAAGGCTAGATACCAACTTTCTTTGGTTGTTTTCAACATTAATTTTCTAATTTAAGTGTGGCCAGGCATAATCTTCTACAGAAAGACAAAAACATATCCCTTAAGGATGACAGCAAAGCTGAGGACAGAAAAGTTTTAAGAACTAACTTAGAATTCCTCTGACTCCTTTATCTATCAATTCTGTATTGTTATTTTCATTGCTCAAAATCTTTTCTGTTTAACAACCTCAATTCTGTTATACATTTTCTTTTCAAGTCAATTTTGATTTATTACAGCTTACTGTCTTCCCTTTTCTCAGTAATAATTTTTTAAATTCTAATAAGAGACTTTCCATTAATTTTCCTTTATTCTATAGTTGTAAATTTAATCATTAGTACCATAAAATATATAAAATGCTTTTTTATGAATACAATTTCTGTTGGAATTACCTTTAAGAATATGATATTGCCAAATGAAATCTTAGTTCATGTTTAGAAAGCATGTGAGTTACAATATCCTAGTGTTGTAGTGAAGGCAAAGCCAATTCCTATCCCCTCCTTTTTTTGGTAGGAATACTAAGATCATATTGAGCAAATATTTCCTGATAATTCTTAAATAACTACTTACCTTTAAAGGAAGATGTTGATTTAGGAAAACAATTTTGTGATCACTGATCGTGTTAGGATGTGTCATCTTTTATTTCTAAATTATCTGTATAGCTCCAGTCCAAGAGACTCAAAGCAGTCTTCATAGGAACTTGGGAGAATAATAATGGCACTGACACCCACATGCTATTAAAAATGTACTAAGGTTTCAAAACTGCTACTGAAACCAGACAATGAGTTCAAGATGGTGTTGTCACCTGAATCAAAATCAAGGCACTATGGGTTTTTTCCCCTCAAATAACCCTGAATCATTTCTGACTAAAAGAAGCATTGAAATTGTGAAGGATAATAAAAAGATTCCAACAAATCCTAAAAGTTAAAATTCCCACCAGTGAGAATGTTAAAAAGTGCCTAAAATGTTTTGTGTGCAAATTTTACTCCTATCACTGAAACATTCTTGAAATTACTTTCAGGCTTGTTGAAAACCATTTATACAACTATTTCCAACTATGAACTATATCAAAATATGTGATCAAAATTCCCAACCTTCTAAAATAAAGCAGTGCAAATCCTATTTTCAAACATAATTGAAAAATAATGAAATGAGAGAGATTTTTGAATAACTTGAAAATCCTATTATTTCAATAATTTAACCTGAAAAAAAAAATCCATTCCCAGCAGCACATCATACCTCACTGAACAAACTGTGACATCACAGCCAAGTATGAACAAAAGACCTGTGCCCCGGAAAAGTGACTAGAACACTATCATGTTGTAAACAAAAGGGGAAATGAAGGATGTATTAGTTTGCACACGGCATCAGAATCTAAGGAAACATATTCACACCTATAAGGAGGAGATAATGCTTTCATGCAGCATACAAAATGTTTTGCTTTCTTTCCTTCTTTCCAGACATATACATAATATTTTTACAGCATCTGTACATAATTTGAACCCACACAACATTCTGAAATTAATTATGATTCCATCATTCTCTGAAAAGGAAGAAGGGTTGGGAAAGTGGGCCTTCTGGGCCTACTGGACCGTCTTCACGGCATCACTGTAAGTAACCCCTGACAGGGCAGTGGCGTGTCCTCTGTAACACTTGAAAACAGGCGCAGAACCACTGAAAGTTACTAACATTGTTAGTGCCTTTCTGATTCACTGGAGGTCATATTTCATAGCTGAGCTTCTTAACATTTGGCAATATACTCTTCCATCAAAAAATATCTGGGCTAGTAAAACACTGTCAGAATTGGCTATGGCCCTATGATCATCTCCTGCTAGCTGGTATTTGATGTACATCTGTAGCACTAGGCAGCATTTTCCCTAACTAATTTGAGGAACTAGAACACTCAATACTGCAGCTCATGAAACTGCTGGAACTTTTCCTCCTGATCCTCAGATCATCTCAGCAACTCTTTATGGCCAGCCCCTCCTTCCCTTGAGGTCAGAGAGGAGGCACGTGTGCTACTGTGGCTGAACCTTGGAAGGGTCGGTCAAACTGTCAGTCCTGTGCCGATTCAGTTGCCGCTGTTGCTGAGACTGGTGTTGCTGGTGATGTGACTGAGGGAAAGTGCTCTGTTGCAGTGGAAATGCAGCTGAGAGGATGAGCTGAGTTGAAGGGTTCCCGTGGAGCAACCTAGAAGTCTAAAAGAAATGCATTATGAAACCGCTTTACTGCCATCATGCTGTCTACGCTGACAGGTTTTCCAGTCTCCACTGGGACAAAACCCTTATATTCCACATAATCTACCTAATTTTTGCTCTCTCATTTAAAAACAATATTTTGGAAAATGCTTATAAGGCTTTCTTTCTTTTTGAAAGTATAGCAGAATTTCATTTTTTAAAGGAACCTAAGCAGAAGAATTTCTGGTACAGAAAGCAATCTATGTCTTGAGACAAATCACACATATTCTTTCACTTTATATGCCCTAAAGAACACAATTTTTAACAGATAATAAACTTTAAGCATAGGTAAGAAAATATGAAACATGAATACTTTGAAGCCAAACAGCAATGCCTTTGCACAGGTTCATTCGGTCATTTAGAGCAGCCAGTAGTTCAGAGGACGACACGAGCCCTGATGTACACTGTCTGGGTTCAAACTCTGGCTGCCCATTCACTAAATATGTGCCTCCTCAATCTCTTTACTTCCCTGGGCCCCCGTTTTTTCATTCACCAAATAAGGATAATCACAGTGCCTCCCATATTGGGTTTCTATGAAGAATAAATATTAACATCATTATTATTTAAAAGTATTATAAAAATGAGGGCAAAGTTAGAGATTTAAGTTCTATTTGTAGCAGTTTGGTATAACCAAAAACAAAACAAAACAAAACACGGCACAGGGTCTGAAGCCAGAAGCTCTGGATTGAGCTTTGCTCTGTCATTGTTCAGCTGTGTGAGCCTGGGTAAGTCTCAACTCCAGGAGCCTCAGTTTCTTTCACTTAATTTCTACTTCTGGAGATACAAAGGAAACTAGGCAAAAGAAAGTGGATTTTTAAAATGAATGTCCTCACTACTGACAATATAACTTGGTGCAGTGTCTTTACTTTAAAAAAAATAGAACTGTGATGGGTGATTTTTGCAAATATATATGAAGGATACGTGTGTACATGAACACACGAATAGATCTTTGAACTTTAAGAACCTTTATTAAGCTTTGCCAAGGACCTGGACAATTTACTTTTTCCCTCCATTATTAGGAAAAGCTTTTGTAAGTTAACAACTAAGGATATTCATTAGCCTTACAGGGTTACAACAGAGGTACATTATGGAACTAGGTATTACATGAGAAAAGCCAAATTGTGTATTTACTATCTACACATGAGTGTTTTTCTGAAGGGTGTCGCTTATCTTACTGCTTTAGCGGTCCCTTGTCTTTGGAATGCTTTTTTTTACAAGGGTCCTTCTTTTAAGGACCCTTGTTCTAACCAACATTGAAGACTGAGGCCTTAAGGCAAGTCCTCTCCTTTTTAAATTCTCATTGAATTTATTTCCCCTAGATAGTAGTTTATAAATTATGAATTCAGATTAATTCATTTATAAAAATAGCTAAGCCAATCATTAATGGCTGTACTATAGGCTTAATTTCTAAGAGGCTGTTGAGTATGACTAGAGAGAGAGATTTAGGCAACTCGTGTTTTAATTTTCCATGTCACCAAGTCAAGAATTATATTTGGACCAGAACTCCAAGGGTGACAAATTAACACTGTGTTTATGTCTGAGTATACAGTATAATACTAAGTCTTCTAATTATACCCTATGTTGCAAAACTCTAAAATTGATATTATGTGCCTGGCCTACATGGAGTGGTCTCCAGCAAAAAACTAGATTAGCCTACGTTCAAAATTGCTTTGTCTAGGCCAGAAGAGAAAAAGCTAAATTTCCAGATGTCATAATCTGCTCCTCTGTACTCCCAGAGAGGGTACTGAGATTCAGAAATCTGTCCTGATTTCCTTGCTAAGAATACCTACCCTAGGTGACTGTCTTCTGTAGCCTTCAGGTGGTAAGTAGATCCTGTCTGATATACCCACATGTGATCGGTGTCTGCATTTTGGTTAATCTAAGTGTTGAACATTCGTGGTCACAAACAACAGCCAGTTGTATGTCTTATACTAACTATGTTCAGTGATTTATATGCATGTTTTACCCATGAGATAGGAACTATTAGCACCTCCATATTATAGATGAAGAAACTGAAGTTTAGCAAGTTAAGCAACCTGAATCTTAGGGCAATCTGACTTTAGAGTCCAAGTGCTTAACTATGACATATACTGCATCCACAGTATTTCTGATATTAATTTATAACCAAAAAAGTTATTATAAAATTTAATCTGAAAAAATTATTTAAGATAATGCCCATATTAATTTTTTAAAATCCTGTTTAAGACCCCTGACCTGTACAGATATTAAACTATTGATGGGTCGCTAGAGAAAGAAAGAGAAGGTGCCTTTGCTTGAAGTCCAGAAACTAGCCAGAGAGAGCTCTATATAAAGTGCCTTGATATGGGCAGGAAGTAGCCACTTAAATTCTATCCAGTAGTTCAGATGACTGCATATGTGCATGGCAGGGTTAAAAGTCTTCCAAAGACTAAAAACAGGGAAGAAATATAGCTGACCAGGACAAACTCATCTTTACAGAAATTTAACTTATATGATAAGCTCATAAATTTTTTAGATCATTTACAAAAGTGTTCATCTGATGGCTAATTTCATTATATAAAAGTAAGGGTTTGGGAATGCCTCCCCATGGAGGGAGCTACCTGTAAAAACTGCTGTGGTGGTTGGGTCAGCTGGGCCTGAGACGGTTGCTGAACTGATGTAAGCTGCTGTTCTTGGGAACTCTGCTGCTGCTGCTGCTGCTGCTGCTGCTGCTGCTGCTGCTGCTGCTGCTGTTGCTGTTGCTGCTGCTGCTGCTGCTGCGTGACTGACAATGTCTGTGACTGCTGCTGTTGTGCAGCGAAAGTAGGGTAGGCAGTCACCACCTGACCCATAAGCATAGTGCTAGGTACCATGACTGCTCCACAAGCTACCGGAGCAGTTACTAATTTGGTCACAAGTTGCTGACCTTGAGAAAATCTGTAAGAGGAAAGAAAAAGAAGGGGAGTCAGAAGTATAAGGTATACATTATAAAAGGCAGTGGACTGAATACTTCTCTAAGATAATACTCAATGGCATTGTCAATTTTTGTTTTTCTAAAGCTGTATGTTCCAATTTTGTTTCATGTTTAAAAGATTCCATTTGGGAAGCAGTAAAACAAAAATGTGTATATAGCAAAATGAAATGATCACAAACAAAAATACAAACTTTTTTTTTTAATGGATATCCACATGCAAAGGAGTTAAGCTGGACCCTTACCTTACCATATACAAAAATTAACTCAAAACAGATTAAACACCTAAGTGTAAGAACTAAAACTATAAAATTTTCAGAAGAAAACATTGGGGAAAAGTTTCATGACACTGGGTTGGGTAATGATTTCTTGGATACTCCACTAAAATCACAGGCAAAAGTAAACAGGTACATGAAAATGAAAAACTTTTATGCATCAAAAGACACTATCAATACAGTGAAAGATCAACTCACAGAATGGGAGAAAATATTTGCAAATCATATCTGAGAAGGGGTTAATAACTAGTATAAAGCAATCCTACAACTCAACAGAAAATAATTAGATTAAAAAATGGGCAAGGAACTTGAAAGATATTTCTCCAGAGAAGATATACAAATGGTCAATAAACACATAAAAAGATACTTAACATCTTTAGGAAAATGCAAATCAAAACTACAATGAAGATACCACTTCACATCCACCAGAATGCCTTATCACCCCCCAAAAAAGAAAGAACCAGTGTTGGTGAGGATACGGAGAAACTGGAACCCTTGTGCACCCTTGGTGGGAATATAAAAAGGTAAAATAGTGCAGATACTATGGGAACAAGACAATTCCCCTCAAAATGAAAAAGAATTACCATATTATCTAGCAATTCCATTTCTGGATATATACTCAAAAGAATTGAAAGCAGAGACTCAAACGAACATTTGTACACCTATGTTCATAGCAGCATTATTCACAATAGTCAAACAATAGATGTAACCCAAGTGTCCATTTGAGGGATGAATAGATAAATGTAATGTGGCATGTACATGCAATGAAATATTACTTAGCCTTAAAAAGCAATAAAATTCTGACACATGTTGCCAGTCACAAAAGACATATTTGTATGATCCCACTAATATGAGGTACCTAGAATAGTCAAACTCACAGACTTATGTGGTTAAAAAGTACAATGGTGGTTTCCAGGGGCTACAGGGAAAGAGGAATGGGGACTTACGGCTCAATGGGTATCGTTTCAGATTGGGAAGATGAAAAACATTCTGGAAATGGATGGTACTGACAGTCACAACAACATAAATGTACTCAATGCCAATGAACTGCACATTTAAAAATTGTAAATTCTGTTATGTACATTTTATCACAATAAAAATGTTTTAAACCAGCTAAAACATTTTTCTTTTTTATAAAATTAGAGTAAAATATATGTGGAACATGATTCATTTTACTAATCATGAAAGAATAAACAAAGTTATCACAAGGGAAATTTTTAAAAAAGCTAGCTTTAAAAGAGCTATTTATATTGCAAGTTGTTAGGAACATAACTCAAAACAAAATGACATTCTAACAGTGAATAAAAGTATTCTCAATTTATAAATGTATCAGTGCAGCAGAGTACTCACTGGGTTAGAATATACTAATGTTCTCCCTCCCCACCTTCCTTCTTCTATTTTCTTTAATGAAAGAAAACAGAAAATGATGCCTCTTCAGGGAATATTATTTCTAGTTGCTTTTTCTGGGTGATGAAGTTAGTTTCTAACATTGGCCATTATAGTGAAAAAACTGAGATAAATGACTCTACTATGGATATATATAGGCTGCAACTACAGCCTGTTTAAAGTATATAACAATATTAAACCTAGTGCAGATGCATACTTTATTGACAATACATTCCATAAGATGAAATAAATCTATTTTGAATCCATGCCAAAATACTGTATTTTATATGCTTTAGAACCAAAGGCATTACTTAATGCAAAAATACATATAAAAGAGTTTTAAAATTTACCTATAAAGAAAGCCCAAAGAAATAAGTAACATTTACAAAGTGGCTTAGTCACAGAAGTGCTAAGTGCTCATTCTTTTGTAATCTTAAAAGAAATTAATATCTGAATTGCTCAACTGCTCACTGGTAAAATGTGACGACAGTACTTTATCCACCTCTGGAACCAAAAGACATTCTTCGATCTACTTCTTTTTAACTATGACTTCTGACTTTGTATATACTGCTCTCTCTGCCTAGACTACCCTCCCCAGACTCCACGCCACATGTACACCGAAAGCAAAGCTCTTTTAAGACTCTGGCCAAGTATCTCCTCCATGAAGCTTTCACTGGCCACACTCTTTTTACCTGCTTGCCTCAATCTATAAAACTGTTCGCTTTCTCCTTTCTAAAGACCTAAGTATTTATCACACCAAATAATGGTGTTTATTTTATCTTTCAATGTCTCTTATGGTCTGATCTTTCCCTCTGGACAAGGAATATGCCATATTCATTGTCTCAGCAGGTATTTAAATAGTTTGCTGAAGTTAAGTTTTTTGCCTCAAAAAATCAGATGTTTACGAACAGTTGCTAAATTACATTCTTCAAAATGCCCTTCAGCATTCTAGATTAATGAATTAATCTGGATTCACTCTCGATTAATAGATATTTCCTCAGGCTTTAGAACTAGTCCTCTGCATATCTATGGAACACATTCATAATACTTCCTTTCAGGAAGTTAGAGCTAAAAGCTGGACTTTTAACTTGAAGGAACTCAGGTCATAAAAAGAAGCAATGAGTTCTTCCTGCTTTCATTACCTCTATGATCCTCCTGCAGCTTCTTTACTCTCTGGAAAGTATTAATAGCATTTTAATATAATCCATTATACAGTCTAATATAACAGCAAACTTGTATTATAAGAGCAGCAGCCACAACACAATTTAAAAAATAACACTTTGAGCACTTAGTACAGTATTTAACAAACTTAAGAAAGGCAATTTACTGTTATGCCACAATATACATCAACTACAGTACTGTACACCCTAACCATCGCTACTACATGAAAATCACCACTATCAGTATTAAAATGATAAAAGTTTCACAGTGATACAAAGCCTGTCATAAAACTTATATAACACTGTGCTGTAGAATTTGGATTCTATAGTATCTGGTAGCACATTTCTGGGAAGAAAACAAAATTTGCCTTTTTATTATAAAGTCCTTAAATCATACATTCTGCATTTTTATTTCAAATTCAAGAATATTGTCTGAAGTGAGCAACAAATTACAATCATGTTTTTAAAAATTAAATTATTTTTCAATCAATTAATTTACAATTTTGGAATGACTTATGAAATATGGTAACTACCTTATCTGTCTGTCCTGAGTGAATGTAGTTACTGCAGCACTCTGGGTACTGTTTTGTGGCATACTAGACGGAATCTGGACCATGCTTCCAGCTGCCGGCTGAGAAATCACCATAGTGTTATACAGTGGGGCTGTAAGAGTGCTCTGTGTCTGACTAGGAAGAGATGTTTGTTGACTGTGCCCGCTCAGTACATTTTGTTGACTCTGCTAGAAAAGAGAATATTTTAATGATAGATTAACGGAAAAAATTTACATCAGGACGTATGTTTCTAAATCATTCGAACAATAGTTGACTTGACAGAAAGAGAAGTGGCAGGACATTTTACTCTGGGAGAAATCTGACCACAAATAAATGACTTGTAGTAAATGAGAAAGAATTAGCCTTCAATATCTTGCTGAAAGGTATGCTATGACTTTAGAAAAGGAACATGATCTTAACAGGGATGATATAAAATATACATGAAGAATTTCTGTTAAATACCCAAAGTGAATGACCAACATTAGACATTTTTATATTTTTCGTTTTAAGACTTGGGATTTATCGAAGTCACAGATGTACACCAATACCAAAATTTCCTGGAATACTGATTAAACCATCACTGCCTCAACAATTTATTCTTCACATATGGTAACATGTTTCCTAATATCAGCCTCTTTTGCAAGTCAAACTCTTTAAACATGAAGAAGTCGATGTGTTTTTTTTTAATTACAAATTTTTTAAATGTCAAAATACTGAAAGTATTTAACAATCAAGTTTCAAAACAATTTTGGACAATATTTTAATGATGATCACTCTCAATACTATGCTTTCTAATTAGTACTATTCAAATTTTAAATATGGTATTGTTTAAGATGGCACTTTGTTTTAGAAACAGTATACATTTCGATCACTGAACACTTCGTTGTACTCAATAACATTACCTGACTTGATGTACTTTGTAAAGTGTGCTGTTGTATCATATGCTGAGTTGTGCCAATGTGTCCAGTATTCATTCCACTTTGAATCTGGTTAGCTTGAACAACCTGGCCTTGCATATTTATAGGTGCAAGCTGCTGGATGTTAGATGAATTTCCAGAAGAAAGTTGAACAGAACCAAAATTCAACCCAGGGGTTGACTGTTGTAAAAACATCTTTAAAAATAAAGAATACAATAAAATGAACTTTATAGATTAGAAACAAAAAACAATGAAAGCATTAAAAAAAAGGCAAAAACAAGCTACAAACTGAAGTTTAAAAAGCAAGTAACAAGACTATGTCACTCGAAATGAACAATTACCAATAAATAATTACTGAATAAAACATAATTCATGATCGTTCTTCCAGTCCCTTAATTGAATCACATTTCCAATTGTTAAAAGAAGTGTTATCAATTTCAAAACCTTTACTTGTTTGAGCATTTTATGGATTGGGGATTATCTGTTATATCAATTAGCATTAGTGCTACTCAAAGGTCGTGGACTGGCAGCTCTACATCACTAATCATTATTATTTATGGCATTAGAAATAGTTTTCATTTAAAGTTTCCCTTATCAAAGTCCTAGTTTCCGTTGACAAACATAACTTTAGAGTGGACTTGCTGGCTGACCAAATAAAACTATCAAATTATACCTACTGTATTTTGTTAAAACAATAATTGATGATTTATAAATTCTGTACCTGCATATACTAAAAGTCTATGTAAAATAAAATTTTGATATCATGGATTTGAGCTTACTAAAAATGGAGCTGCTAAAAGATGGCTCTAAATCTGGAGAAACAATGATGTTGATGGAAATACTCTTAGGAATGAATTATCTTTAAGTCTAAATGCAGTCATACTGAGTAGGTACCCGATGAGTATATACTGAAACATACCTCTTACATCTCTCTTTTCATTAAGAATAGTCAATTTTCCTGAAATGTAAATGGAATGCTTTGTTTTAACCAAATATAGTAATAACTTACCTGCAGCCCTTGACCATGTACCATTTGAAGTTGCTCTTGAATTTTTCTTAATTCTTCTTGTTGCCGATGAATATTTGCCTCAATCATCCGTGTTCGTTGCTCCAACTGGTCTTTCAGATGCTGCATGGCTCCTAATTGAGCTGAAAACTGAAACTGAAGCACCATGTATGGAAAAAGTATAACATATTTTAGAAATACTTATTCCTCATAATTGTGCAATGTGAAAAGCAAGCAGTATATCATGAGCTAAGAATGTTATGGCAGTTAATGAGGTATTAACCTCTCAGCTAATTTACCCATCTTTGCTCAGTTTTGTGATACTGGAGCTGGGCTCTATAAATATTTCTTTTGCCAGCTGGCACAAATTTAGTCATGTTAGTTGATGGTGATGGAGGGATAATGCGAAGGAGGTGCTTATCCTCTGGTTCTAACACTTTTCCTTCTTGCTCTTATGCCAGTAGGAAGCCTCTTAGTGAGTCTCATCAGCACTCCAGCAGATGGTTTTCTAGCAAGTCTCACTAGCCTCCTAATGGCAGCTCCTCAGCAAATTTTCCTGGTACCGCAGTAGGTGACTTCTTGTTCTCCAGCCCTAACCTATGGCAGCTCAGTGAACTGCTCTATCATCTGGTTGCGACAGCCACGCCTGCCCCAGTGGGATCTGAATCTCAGCCTGGCGTGGAAAAGGAGTTTAGGAAAGTCACAGGAATCTTCCAAGTTGCTCCTTCCTTGGGTACTCTCACTTTCACTACAGTTAGGGCTGCTCTCTGCTTCTGTTATCACCATAGCCTTTAGAACTTTGTAGTTAATCCTTGTTGCCAGTTAATCATTTTACATTACCTCTGTTCAAATTTCTAGTATGGCTCTGACTTCTTAGTGGATCTTGCCTGATTACAAGTACACACTGGCATTAAAAGACCTGAGCTCATATTGTGGTTCTACCACTTACTAGAACAAATTACATAACTTCATTTCTACCCTTTAACAACAAACTGGAAAAGTAGCAGGCACCTAGAGTTATTCCTATCAAATTTTGTCATTTGAATGCCTTCTTTATGCACATCATTAGAAAGTTACAAAAACCTGATAAATAACCCACCATATTTTTTCTTGCATTTCAACTGGAACTGTTCTTAGACAAGTACAAAAGATAGGCTTTTAAAGACTAAGCAATTATAAATGAATGCATACATATGAGAATGAAAACAAAGTTATTCTACTTTCAGGGTTTTCAATTTTATTTATTTCTCAGTGTTTTACCTGAGTCATAAGTAGCTTCTATTTACTACTGCTTGAAATTTAGCCACATCTAGGGATTCATCATTTAAGCCTATACAGGCTCTTTTAATTATTTCCATGAATATTCAGTATAGGACACAGAACAAGAACAGGAGTAATTTCACTTTATTGAAAATCTGTCTTAGTATTAAAATAGTCTCCTAGGGTAAATTGCATCTATAAGTGAACTTTCCATGTCGCCCAAAAGCTTTTTTACTCTATTTCAGAAGTTTGTACTGAGTATACTAAATATTACTTTTTAAAGTACACAACTAACTTCTGAAGTTGATAATCACCAGACCATATCATATATTACAACAGATGTGAGAAAATATGATAAATTTGATACCTCAACTCCCTCATGCCTTTATTTTTAATTATTCAAAATGTTATATTTATATCATACAAATATTTTATCCAAACTAAAATACACCTTTGGATGATTACATTGTCACCAATTTGTTCTTCTATTAAGTACAAATTAAAAAGCAGAAAAAACAAAAGGCAGAATAACAAGAAACAGAACTAAGAGGCAATGTCTTTGGCTTTATCACTAAATGAAATATGAGATTTGAATAATTATTAACACTTTTGACATAACATTATTTATTTCATGAAAATATACTTTTAAATGTTAATCTAGAGATTAATGAATAATATTAAAAGTATGCCTAAATATTTATATAAAAATCCTGTTAACTTTCAGAATAAAAAGGATTTGAGAACTCAGTAATAAAGAGTTACAATTGTATATAATATTTAATAACACAGTGAGCTATTATAAAACTTTACATAAGCATGTGTTGCTAGAAGTCAGAATCATCACATTTAGGAAATTAATTGCATTGTCGATATATTTGTACAAGTATCACATGTATAATTTAAATAATAACTATATAAGACAAAAGTATTTTTTAGAAAATATATTGTTTTTACCTATTGTTAACTATTATTATTTGAAATTAAGATATTGTTAGGTCAAGGTATATTTAATAACAAAACAGTAAAAAAATTCTCGATTGTTTTTATAACTGCTCGGTAGTATTTTTACCGTTTGAGGCACTGAATGAGTGCAGAGTCATAAATTATAAGTTGGGAAGTTATAATCAAACGTAACTTGCTTGGTGTTACTTCTGTAATACTTCTCTGAACCCTATCTCGCTAATTTCTGTATTTTGGCCTTTAGGACTTAGCTCAAATAAAAATTCTTCCAGAAAGTTTTCCTTCACTTCCTCAGGCTGTATTAAGTGTTCACATAATGTGTGTACCTATCAGCCTATATACCTTTGAGCATAGACTATATGTTGCATTGTAGTTCTGGCATTGTAATAAAGCCTTTTATTATATTATATTTGTATTGCCAGCACCTGCACTATCTGATACAAAGAACTCAATAAATGTTCTATGTATGAACAAATAAATACATGAATAAAATTACTTGATTCATCTAATTTCCATAGGAAGAACAAAATGAACAGCAAATTAAGCAGTGATTCTTTGTTGTACGAAACTCATGCATTCTGAAAGACAATTAGCATCCCTGGCCCTTGCCTATTAAACTAAGGGCCAGTGGTACCCTAAAAACAATGACAATCAAAAATAACCCCAGATATTCTAAATGTGCATAGCTAAAATTCACTGTATCTATAAAAATACTTTTAAAAAAATTCTGTATTAGCTTAAAAACAATTTATCATTTCAAAATACTCAACTGAAACAAACAAACAAAAATACCTGGGACATGCCTTGTGGAACTGGTAAATTTGTGGCTTGAGACATCACTGGCTGTGTTAATGACTGACCAATAGACTGGGAATTTATGGACTAGAAACAAAACAAAAAACAATACTGGAGTGACGATCATTCCCATGCAGGAGTACTTCCATCAGAAATAGTACCATGGTATCTTTATAACTGAATTATAACTTGCCTCATCCTTTTTCAGTTGAGTACAGGCATTCTCCTCCTCTATAATGAAAACACCTGTTCCATATTTATTTTTTTATACCAAGGAATTTGCCACATTACCCTGCATGGGCTTTCAATAAAAGTTGATTAGACTTAACTCAAAGTGATTGGTATTAAAATTTAGATATGGAATGGCTCTAAATTATCAGCTTTCCATAACTGAAAAAAATCTAACATTTTATCTGAAAATTAAAAGAAGTGATATATTTGACAACTATGTCACAAAAAAGATCAAGTGTTGTACATCAACAACTATTTTGATCTTTATAGAAGGGATAATGAATCAATGAATTTCTGAAAATTCAGATGACTTTTTTCACTTTTAATAAATCTTTAATTCAGAAGAATACTAATTAAAGAGGTTACCTGACTACTGAATGATGATCTCCTTTGTGCCATCTTTTCATGACCTGGTAAATGCTGTCTGGGAGGAGTGCTAGTGTCCGTTGGGATCTTTGTTGGTGTTGCTGAGATTAGTCAACAAAAAACAACAGCATCACTTTATATGGTTTTCAAAGATGAATCTCAAAATGCATTTCGGTGAATAAAAATAAGGTTCTTGAGTTTTTTCTAAATTATTCTATAAAAGTGAAGTCTACAACAATAAATTGATTCATTTTAATTCCTTTTTTTTTTGAAGAACAAAGTATTTGAAATAGGAAAACGTTAAATATAAAAATGGTTTCAACTCATACAACTCAATAGTAAAAAATCTAATAGCTCAATTAAAAAATGGCACAAGGACATAAATTGACATTTCTCTGAAGAAGACATATGAATGGCCAACTGGTATATGACAAAATACTCAGTGTCAAAAATCATCAGGGAAATGCAAATCAAAAACACAATGAGATACCACCTCATATCTGTCAGGATAGCCATTACCAAAAAGACAAAAGACAAGTGTTGGCAAGAGATGTGGAGATAGCGGAACTCTCGCGCATTGTTAGTGGGGATACAAAATGGTGTAGCCACTGTGGAACAAGTGTGGAGGTTTCACAAAAAATTAAAAACAGAACTACCATATATGATTCAGCAATCCCACTTCTGAGTATCTATCCAAAAGAACTGAAATCAGGATCTTGAAGATATTAATACTCCTATGTTCGATGCAGCACTATTCATAATAGCCAAGATGTTGAAACAACCTAAATGTCCACTGACAGATAAATGAATAAACAACATGTGGTACATACTTACAGCAAAATACTATTCAACTTTTAAAAAGAAGGAAATTCTGTAATATGTGAACATGTGGAAGAATCATGAGAATATTAGGTTAAGTGATATAAGCAAATGACAGACAGGCAATGCATGATTCCATTATACGATATATCTAAAATAGTCAAATTCATTGAATCAAAGAGTAGCCTGGTGATTGCCAAAGGCTGGGCAGGGGAGAAAGTGGAGAGTCATTAATCAATGGGCCTGAAGTTACCGTTAAGCATAGTGAATAAACACTAGACATCTGCAGTATAACACTGTACCTATAGTCAATTATAATGTATAGTACACTTAAAAATCTGAAGAGGGTAAATCTCATTTTAAATGGTCTTACCAGAATAATTTTTAAAAAATGAAAGAGATATAATAGGGGAAATTTTTTCTCTGAGATTTCAGAAATTCCATATTTAACCTCTTTGATGTTTTACCCACAATGCTGAATACTTCACAACCCCTCTTCTCATTATTATACTTTTAATACCCTTAGAAATAATAGTTACCCTTAAAAAAAGGTTACTAATTCAATGACATTTATGCAGGTCTTCATGAAGACAAGACACATAAAACTTTCAAAAACTAAACTTAAAAAATTATTTACTGGCTCTACCAGTAAAAACAAAAAAAGAAAAAGAAAAGCAGTTTTGCGTTTTTGATTTCTTTTTGAGAGATAATTACAAACAAATTGATAATACCAATATTACTACCTACATATTTTATAGGCTACTTCATAAACTTAATTCTTTGCTAAATGTGAGCAATGTGCCTCTTACTGGAAAGGCTAATATACTTCAGAAATGTTAAAACTTATTTTAAAGTAGCATTTGATGAAAAATACTGATACCACTAACATAGACAATTTAGAAACATTCTTTTTAAAGGAAATCTGCTTTCAAACTAGAGTACTCACAGGAAGGGTCTGAGACTGCTGTGTGAGATGATTTTCTTG
This sequence comes from Rousettus aegyptiacus, assembly GCF_014176215.1. Taxonomy (NCBI): domain Eukaryota; kingdom Metazoa; phylum Chordata; class Mammalia; order Chiroptera; family Pteropodidae; genus Rousettus; species Rousettus aegyptiacus. The sequence goes on along the minus strand of NW_023416285.1, from coordinate 63,609,058 downwards.
AACTCCGGGAGGAAGCAGAAGGGGTTGGGCTGTGATCGAACCTTTCCAATGCTTCCTTGAGACTGACTGTGTTTATACGATTATCAGACCCAGAATCTTGGCTCTAAGGAGAAAGAGAAAAATAAATGTTTTCTTATGGTTCAGTTCAGAGATCCCAAATTATCAACATTGCTAGCTGCCAAATCAGTTTTCACCCATAATAAAGCAATGATATCTGCATATACATTAGGTAAATAAATTAATCTTTTATAGCCAGAAAGTTTTGGGTTCATTCTCAGTTTAAAAAAACAACAGATGCAAAAGAATTAGGGTGTACTATTACCATATACCATACACAAAAATTAACTCAAAATGGATGAAAGACCTAAACACAGAACTAAAACTATAAAACTTTCAGAAGGGGAAAAGCTTTCTAACATTAGATTGGGAAATGATTTCTTGGATATGACATTAGCACAAGCAACAAAACTGCATCAGAAGACAGTATAACAGAGCGGAAAGACAACCTACAGAATGGGCCAAAATATGTGCGAATCATGTATCTGATAAGAAATTAAACTCAGAATATATAAAGAACTTCTACAATTCAGGAACAAAAACAATCCTTTTAAAAAACCAGCAAAGGTCTTGCAAAGAAGATATACAAATGATCAATAAACACACGAAAAGATGATCAATATCAACAATTATTAGGGAAATGCAAATCAAAACCACAGTGAGATACTCGGTCCATGAGAATGGCTATTATCAAAAGAAAAAAAAAAAAGAAGAAAGCAACTGAAAATGACAAACGTTGGTAAGGGTTGCAGAAATTAAAACTCTTGTGCGCTGTTGGTAGGAATGTAAACTAATAGAGCTACTAGGGAAAACAATATCATTGTACCTTAAAAAAATAAAAATAGAATATGATATGATCCAGCAATTCCACTTCTGGGTTTACGCTCAAAAATAATGAAAGCAGAGACTCAGATATTTGTACATCCATGTTCAAAGCAGCATTATTCAAAACAGCCAAAAGATGGATGCAACCCAAGTGTCCATTGACGGATGAATGGATAAACAGAACTTGGCGCATACATACAATGGGCTACGACATGGATGAACCTTGAGGGCATTATGCCAAGTGAAACAAGTCAGTCACAAGAGGACAAATACTGTATGACTTCACTTACATAAGGTACCTATAGGAGTCAAATTGATATAGTCAGAAAGTAGACTGGTGGCTACCAGGGGTTTGAGGATAGAAAGAATGGGGAGTTACTGTTTAATAGGAATGGGGAGTTACTGTTTAATAGGTATAGGTATGAAGTTTCGGTATGAGAAGACGAAAAAGTTTTGGTGGTGGATGATGGTGACCGCTGCACAACAGTGTACATGTACTTAATGCTACTGAACAGTATATTTGAAATTGGTTAAAATGGTAAGTTGTGTTATGTACATTTTAGTATATTAAAACAAAAAAGAAAGTGAAAAAGAAAAGAACAGAATAAAGACAACTTTATAGACAAGGTACTGTAAGCATCTCTGGAACTCAGCATTTGACTGCTCAAAATTTTCCTCTTCACTCCAATGGACAAGGGAATTTTGTCCATTGAAATTTACTACAGAATTTCAATATCTGTATGGATGATTCATCCGTTAGCCTGTCCTGGCCTCAGCTTTCTAGGAACTCATCTAATAACTTTTTCCTCTATTCCATCTCATTCAATCTCTACACCTTGTCACTACCAGTTACTGTAGCACCTCTAAAATCACAAATTAAAACTCCACTTTAAAGTATACTTTCCTAGTCTATATTTCCAGCTCACCTGTCCTGTGTGTGTGTGTGTGTGTGTGTGTGTGTGTGTGTGTGTGTTTTATTTTGGAAACAATTATAGTCAATCTAAAATGATCACAAACCTAAAATGGACATTCAATATTAGGAAGAAACATCATATTTTTCCAGTGGATTCACAAACTTACTCCACAATTATTCCATACCTTTTCCATTGTTCTTAAACCTCTATCTCCCTCTATCTCAAGTGATAGCCTTGCCTTATACAGATGAGAATACCTGCCACCACCAAATATATAACTTTACCTGCTAATATACCAGACATATTAATACACTCATCTTCTCATTCCTCCTCACTATAATAGAGGAGAGCGTCAAATACAGGGCATATTAAAGGCATTCCACATATAGCAATGAATAAGAAACATGTCTCTGTTCTTATTCCAAGCATACTACATGGAAGGGGGAACATATGTGTATACATATACACATATACATAAACAATATGATTTCAAAGTTACTCATACCATAAAGGGGGGAAAAAAGACGATATGACCGAATGCCTTATCTCCTGCATTCCAGGTGCTCTTCACATCCTCTATTTTGTTTTAACCTCCCACTGGTCCCAGCTTCAGAAACCCGTCTGCCTGCCTTCAGTATCCATAATCAGCAAAATTTTCCGTAGTCTTAACCTCATCTTGAACATTTCTTCACTGGCTTGCTCTAGATCTAGATCTTAGATCTAAAACATGTATCTCCCCAGAGAATGAAACTTTCCTAGTTGGTCTCCTAAGTGGTGGCTATTTTCTCTCTTTCAACCCTCACACATCAGTCCTGGAGGTAGAATAGAAGTCCTCCTACTGCTCTACACAGAAAAATTTTTTCATCCTCTTTCCCCAAACTCAAAGCTTTGGATCTCACATTTTCACAACACACTTACTATCTCTCCTTGTTGCAGTCATCTGCTGACCTTGGAGTCACTCTTCCTCACTAAGTACCTGAATTAAAATTCAGCTCCTGGCTCAGTATTATCCTCACTAATCTTAACTCCAAAGTTATCAATATTCACATACTCAACACCACAACTTCTCTCTTCCCTGATGCACTCCCCAGTAAAGATTTTGACTTGTACGTGTCCTCGGTCACTCAGTCATACCCTAGACTCTGTCATTACCAATAACAATAAACCATCCATAATTTTGATTTCAAACATCTTACTTATTGACCACCATTTCACCTATTTCCTATGTGTTCTCTTTAGTATACCGATTCTGATACTTTGGTGGAACCTAAAATACACTGATTTTACCACATATTCACAATCACTCTTTATCTCTTTTATCCCTTATTTACCCACATCCCTGTGTGCATCATCAACTTCTTTCCCTACATTCTCTTGGAAAAATCCCAATACTGGTGAAACTCCATTTTAACCTAGTCTACATCTGTTCCTGCACAGCTGAACATGGCTACAGAAACACAACATGGTGACTGTGCTCTAAATTAATGACCAGGAACCTCAAGTGGGCTCTTAATTCTTGCCTGCCAGAAAAACTAAAATTCCCTTGTCCATTCACACCTTCCTACTCTTCCAGACAGCCACTTAACACTTTCTCTTCTGTTCTCAATCCTCCAACAACTCTTCTCCTAACCTCATTCTTAGCTGGTGACTCTGCATCCTATTTCACTGAAAAGAGTTCTGCTACAAGCTCCCAATACTCTATCAACTTACGTATCTCACCTCTGTACTTGTATTCGACCTTTCTTCGTGTGACTATAAATCGGGGATCAGCACACTTTCTCTATAAGTGTAAATGAGTCAGTATTTTAGGCTTTGTGGGCCATACAGTCTCTATCACAACTATTCAATTCTGCTGTTGTAGCACAAAAGCAGCCATAGGCAAATATAAACAATTGAGTATGGCTATAGAATTTGCTTATATAACTTTCATGTATCACAAAACATTTTCTTGATTTTTTTTAATTATTTAAAAATATGTATAAAAATGTATCTGTAGTTTGCGAGTGTTTCAAAACTTGGCAGAAGGTCATATCTGGCCTCCAGGCCATCATTTGACAAGCCCTTCTATAGCTGAATAGCGAAGTCTAAACTGTTTGTTCACTTATGGACTAGATCCCACCTTCCCTCACCTATTCAAAAACATTGCTTTAGCATTTCTACCGCAGTCTCTCATCACCAATTTTCCTCTCTCCATCAGAACATTCTCATCAGTATTCAAATATGCTATTATTTATCCCACCTAAAAAGCTAAAACTTCTTTAAAGCCCACTTCTTCCTACTACTGCCCCATTTTTCTCTTTTTTCTTTTTTTGTAGTAAAACTCCTTCCTACTCACTGTATATAATTTCCCTTGTCCCAGAAAATTCTCTTCTTAACTCACTCTCATCAGGCTTTCACCCATATTACTAGTACAGTCAATCTCTTCTTACTGATCAATGAAAATATACTGTTTACTCAATACTCAATTCTCAGTGCTCATCTAATTTAACCAAAGCTGAATCTGACAAAGCTGACTGCTCACTTGTCACTGACACACTTTCTTTTCTTGGCAGAATTCTAGGACAACTTAGTTTACTGGTTTCATTTCTACCTCATTGGCTATTTTCCACTGGTCTCCTCTGTGACTGGTTCCTCCTTGTCTCCCTCACCTCTTAACGCTGGAACGCTCTAGTGCTTAGTCTCTGGTCATCATCTCTGTCTACACACATTCCCTTGGTGATCACATTAAGAATCATGACTTTAGAACCCACAACACATCGAAGTTTCTTAAAAATATATCTCAAACAGACCTCCTTCCCTAAACTCCATGGTGGATCATGGCAGCAAAAGCATAGTCAGAAAGCAGACCTAGTTGGAATATATTTTGGAAGTAGGGCTAGGTAAATTTACTAAGACTGGACACTAGCATTAGGGAAAAAAGAGAAGCAAGGGGTAACAAGCTCTATGTTATTACTTCAGTTTCTATAACAGTCCTCATTTCAAGGAACTCTAGGTTTAGGCGCTTTTCTCAGAAAATTTATTTTACTAAAACATATTGGATCTTCTTCCTCTACATATACAAAGCCTCTCTGGAAAAACTTTCACATGACATCCATAAGGGCAGAGAACTTGTCTGTGCTATTCACTGCTATATTCTCAGCATCTAGAGCCATGTCCAGTACTTCCAAGCACATGGAAGGTACTTACTAAGGTTTACTGAATGACTCAAAGTGACCCCCATAATGTTCCCTGGCATGCTGTCTATTTAACTCACTCTTTATACAGATTTTTGACTCTTTTCATTCCAATTATTTTCTGCAGGTCAAAAATATCTGTGGTAGGCCACTTCTGATATGTCTCATGATGATTCCCACCTTTTAGTATTCACTCCCTTGTATACTCCCTTCCCCTGAGTGGAGGCTGGACTTAGTGATTTCTTCTAGTGCATGAAATAGACAAAAGTGACACAATATCACTTCTGTAATTAGGTTACAGAAGATTCCAAGTTTCATCTTGCTGGTTTGTCTCTCCCTGGACCTTCTTTCATACTTGCTTTGATGGAAAGGGCCATCTGGCAAGGAACTGAGGGTGGCCTCTGGCCATTAGGCAGTAAAGAATCAAGGCTCTCAGTCCAACTACTCATGAGGAACCAATCCTTCTAACAACCAAAATGAGCCTGGAAACAGATTCTGTCCCAGCTGAACCTTGACATGACTGTGGCCCCCACTGACACCCTGATTACGGCCTTGTAAAAGACCATGTGCTGACACCTTGATTGCAGCTTCATGACCAATTCTAAACCAGAAGTCTCAACTAAACTGTGCCTAGATTCTTAACCACAGAAACTATGAGATAATAAATGTTATATTACATCATTATGTTTTGTTACACAGCCATAGTTAAGTAGTATACTACACTTCTATATGATATAATGAAAAGAAGAAAAACAAGAGTTCAAATTCTGACTATAAGTTCCCATCCACATGTCTTAAGGGAAGGCTCCCCTGCACCTCCTTAAAGCCTATTTCAATGTTTTCAAAGTGGGAATATTATCTACCAGATAAGGATGTCTGAGGAATAAATGGAATAAAAAACCTAGCCAGAGCCTAGTACATTGTAGGTAATTAATGGTAGTTTAAATCTGAGATCATACATGTCTCTCACTCAATTATCAATAAATAACAGACCCTACAAATCTTTTTCAGAAGCAGATGAGGCTTTAACATATCAAATTTAAAATAAAAATAAACAGTAAATTTATAACCCTGTCATAAGTGAGAAAACAAAATATTTCAAAAATAATTTTCCTATAAATTATTGAGTCTTGTCTTTCATTGGGAAGAAATAAAATTTTTTAAAAAACTATAAGACACATACTTTGTCAGCAGCTATCTCAGGAAGAGACTCTTCAATGCCAAGTTCTCGCCGTCTTTCAGCCCTAACTTCTGCATAACTACAAATGAAAAAAAAAATTAGTGTTTGGTTGTTCTCTTAAAATGTTGCAGAGGTGCACCCAATTCAGTTTTGTTATGTATCTTACTTGTTCATTCCATACACTACACAGACCTACAATAAATCTACAGTATACTATTTTAATTCAAATTGCATTTTTTTAGGTATCTAATGTAAGTGTTCTGTACCTGCACAGTTCTTGAAAGAGAAATTAAATAAAGAGTATGCCTATCCCGGTTTTTCTTTTACATGACTGACTTTGGTAGATAAAAGACAGTTACAACTTCTGCTCTAAATCATGAAATTTATGTGAGAATTAAGTATCCATATATCTGTATTATATTTCTATATAATGTAAGCAACTTAATAATATATTGAAACTATGTATCAGAGGGGGTGATCACTTTGTAGTTCATTAATAAGTCAAGCATAAAAATTTCACCATCATATCATTATGGATGATTCTATAGTTCAAAAATTCTGTAAAACAATTTACCTTACTACAGTGTGAGTACAAACAATAAACTCTGGCCTTGAATTCCACTGATGATAAGTAATATAATAATGAGTCTGAAGCCAAATCCACTGTTGTCCTTTGGTCAGGAACCTATAATAACATGATTTGCCTTTCCCATATTGCATTACTAAGAAGAAAAGAGAAAAATAGTTTGACTCATATTATTAGCTATGAATCTTTTTTAGCTAAAGCTATCATTTTATCTATATATACAATTCTTCTTCTGCCTTTTGAATAACATATATACCAATAAGAAAATGCCATTCAGTAGAGAAAGTTTAAGGTCCCAAGCAAGTAACTTACCCTTCCACAGTGCCCAATTTATAGCCAATTATTGCTGATCTTACATATTTTTCATACACAATCAATTTCCAAATACTAAAGAATAAAGTATTCACATATTGACTTCTTCCTTCTAAGATATACTGAGAGTGAGAGCAATAAGTAATTACATCTTTTTTTCCCACCTGTACCCTGGCAGGTACAGCATCTCTGAAGCATTTAATTCTAAACCTGGACTAACCAAAATTGGAATACTTAATTGTTTGAAGTAATGGTTAAGTGCAGAACTTCCCAATACAATCCTATCACTTGGAGTGAATAATGATTTCTTTTGTGCTGAAATGACTTTACTCTAAAAATTTTCCATATAGCTGATGGTATTATATAACATCCTTAATTTTCCTATAGAGAGGTTTATTAAACCAGCCTAAGACATCATAGAAAATATCTTAAATAGCTAATTAAGTTTTAGAGGATACACAAGAGGGTAGGGTAGGATTTTGGGAGGAGGAGAAGGAAAGCAAATAAAACCTATCATTAAAACAAATCTCTGAGACAAGGAATGAATAGCATGTGGTGAAGGGGTAGGTGTAGACCCTAATCCTGTTGCTACCAAGGAGTTATCGGATTGTGGGTAAATTACTTAGTCTTGCTGTGTCTCAGTTTACTCGTGGAGTTGATAGCATCTACTTTCTACAACTGTGGTGATGAATAAAGGCAGGTAACATTAAGCAATCACTCTGAGCTTTCTAACAGATTCTTTAAGTGCGTACCTAGCTTCTTCCTTCTAAGATATACTGAGTGAGAGCAATAAGTAATCATACCTTTTTTTCCCACCTGTACCCCGGCAGGTACAGCATCTCTAAAGCATTTAATTCTAAACCTGGACTAACCAACATCAGAATACTTAATTGTCTGAAGTAACAGTTGCCTGTTAAGTCAAAATTTATAAAGTAGTATTCTAACATTTTGATATACTATTATAATTTTCAAAGGAATCTACTTCTCTTACTCCAAATTAGAGTTTATACTTCAGAACAAGATTTATTAGATGCCATGTTATAAAGCTGTACTTAACTATTAGACTAAAATATGTAAAATAGGAACAAGTTTGATCTATGATTCCTACTAGATTGTTTAAACATATAAAGTAAAATTTTCCAGTATATTTAAAAAAATATACAAAAATGTTCTAAGTCTGTATTTTACCACCTTCTATTAATGTAATAGCTATTTACATGATTAAAAACAGTTATTATCACCAGAAAGATTGAAGTCTACTTACAGTGCTCATGACATTTTGCCAAATTTTCTAGGTCATCCACATGATAGTAATCATAGCCTGATGTTCCCAGAACTTCAAATGGCAAATATCCTATTATGGGTGGTGCCCTAAATTACATTTAAAACAATCAATGTTACAACTTTATCCATAATAAGAGATACTCCAATTAAAAATTAAGGGGAACCTTTATATTTTGAAAATAATGTATTTGATCTTCCTGATTAGAAAAAGTTTGTCCTTGAAATCTCTTAATTTAAACAATTATATGACAACATCTTTTTATGAAATTTAAAAATGGAGTTACCTGTGATCTAGAAATAGAAATTTCCATTCTAAACTATGTCTAGATGTAAACTCTTCATTGGGTTCTTCAACAGTGCACATTTCCTACAAATAAATTAATAATTAAAATTGAGAAATACTTTAGAAGAATCCCGAATATTGTTAACCATAAAGTAATTATTAGGTAAGTTTCCCTAAGCACTTTTTAATGCATTTTAATTTTCTAGTACTAAAGAATGTGGCAGTAAATAAATGTAGGCTTCTAGGGAACTTCTTCTTATTCTGCACATTACTCCATTTGCTCACATGCCTATAAACCCTAATTCTAAACTCAGAGCTCTCTCCTGAATTACAGTTCTGTATTTCTAACTGTTTGGATGTCCACACACACCACAAACTCAATATGTCCTAACATGAACTAACTGCCTTATTCCTCAGACCAGTTAAAACAATTTTCTATCTCATTAGGAAGCATACCTATGTTGTGCCATTAGTCTGGAAATCTGACAGTCACTACACTCTTTGGTTTTCATCTTTCACCATCTATATGACCACTAGGCCACAACTAAGTCCTTTTGATTTCACCTTTTAAGTTTCAAAAATCTATTTGATCTCATCTATCTTAGTTTAGACTCTACCCTGGCCATCACTGGCTCACATTACTGCCACAACATCTCCCCAAACAAGTCTCCCTCTCCCTTCAACTCATATTCTATTCTGGCCATAGTAGTCTAACACTCAAATATAATTATATAACTTTCCTGCCTAAGAACCTTAATGGTTCCTCATTCTGTTAGGATAAAATTTAAACTCTTCAGCATGGAAAAACAAAAAAAGAAACATATTTCACTTCTGGCCTCTGCTTATTTTTCTAACGTCATCTCCCACCACCCTCCACACACAGTAATTCTAGACTCCAACCATATTCAACATTGTATTCCAATCTGCCTGTGTTCTTGAATGACCTTATGTAGCACAATGCAGTGGTTAAGAATTTGGGTTTTCAAAGGACAAAGATTAGAATCATTCCCAGTTCTACTATTTAACAGCTTTGACTTTTGACAAGTAATTTCCCTAAACCTCAGGTTCTTTATATATAAAATGGGGATCACACTAGTATCTACCTTACAGGGTTGTTACAAGAATTAAATGCACATAAAGTACACAGTATTTAATAAGCACTTAATGTTAGCCACTGCTACTATTTCCTAAGATCAAAACAAGCAGAGCAAGACGGGTTTAAGATCTTCTAACCGCTAATTCAGTACTTTGTCCTATAATATGGTGATTCCCTAAATTGAAAATCTTAGCTTGGCTTACTTCCAGCCACTTTATCTTCATGGTTGAACTATTTCAATTTCCTACTTCCCTACTAATCATCTGCTTGTTGCGATAAAAAATAAAAATTACTTAATTAAAATTTTAAATTGAAAAGGTAAATTACATGCAATTAAAATCCACTTGCATGTTTCAAAAGAAAACTTCAAAAACAATCTTTAAAACTATCTAAATTTTTGGCCTTTCTCCTTTAGATTGTGAACAATATATATATACATATATATATGTATATAAAGCATCCCAAAATTATGCATAAAAGAAGGGCACCGATGAACTGCAAAAGATATATATTTAAAAATTAATTATATAATTTATTGAGTGCCTTGATAACTCATTATTTGCTTCAAAAATACCATAGGCTTTCACTTTTATGTGGAATCTAATGAACAAAATAAACAAAAGATAAATAGACTCATAGATACAGAGGACAAGTTCACGACTGCCAGATGAAAGGGGTGTTGAGGGGTTGGGTGAAAAAGGTGAAGGGATTAAGAAGCACAAATTGGTAGTTAAAAAACAGTCACGAGGATGTTAAGTACAGTATAGGAAATACAGTCAATAATATTGTAATAGATCGACAACAAATATAGCGTAGATGATAGAGGCTCTGTTCATCTTTCTGGTGACCAAATCAAAGTAGTGACAATAATAAGGAGCAGCAACAAGGAAAAATCACCTGCGATCTAGAACAAGCCATACAACTAGGGAAAAATCCAGGATATCATCTTGCAATGACAGAAGGTAAGACAGGGCAAGGACATGGGGCTGCCCAGTCCTGAGCAGCTGAGTGAAACAAAGACTGCGGTAGCAGCAGCTGCAGCTGCAGCTGCAGTGGCAGAAGCCTCTTAAAGGGACCAGGACCATGAGCAGATTTTTCAGTGATGAACCTGCTTACTCTGAGTGCCAGTGCCGATTAGGCTGCATACAGGGGGCACCAGGGACTTACATGGAGACATTGTTGGAGTGAGGGCTAAGGCGAGACTTGCTGTGTACAAAAGTACCGTCAGTATCCATTGTTCCCTATTGAGCCCTCCACCAGCCCAGTGCCAGACACAGTGCCACCATTGCTGGGATGTCATCAAACTGGTAACAGAGGTCATTCCACCCAGGATTCCCTGAAACCCGCCTCCCCCAACTCACAGTCCCACCCAAGCCACATCCAGGTATATCCTGAGCGAGTCAGGTGCTCCTTACTAAGCAGTGCTTAGACTCATGCTGGAGCCAGCTGGCCTCAGTTTCTAGTGTGGCCTTTTGAGGCAACTATAAGCATAGCGTCTGTGGATTGCTTGCTGAATCTTAACAGGTGGCCCTGGAGGGGCATAGGCTTGGGCTAAATTTGGTCTGCAGCTGAACCCCTCTCAGGACTGCGCCACTGGACACCCTCTTAATAAATCCACACTAATAAGAATGGGAGACTCAGGAGCTTCGCTTAGTCACAGAAACAGACTCAAAAAGGCAGTTAAGATGGGAAGACAAAGAAGCAGAAACCATATGAGAGAAGAGAACAGAGATACAGACATAATGAAGTCAAGTAATCTAACAGATGCAGAGTTCAAAACACTGGTTATAAAGATGCTCAGTGATCTTTTGGGAAGTGCAGAGAACTTCAACAAAGAGATCAAAAACATAAAAATGGAAATGAAAATTATAAAAGGGAACCAGTCTGAAATGAAGAATACATTATCTGAGATGAGAAGTATATTAAATGGAATAAACAAAGGACTAAATAAAATGAATAAAGAAAAAGATCAAATGCCCTATCTAGAGTATGGGAAAGCCAAAGACACACAATCAGAACGGTAAGAAAAAAGATGCCAAGACTATGAAAATAATTCAAGGAGGATATGGGACCTATTAAGGGTCCAAATATTCATCTGATCGGCGTAAATGAAGAAAATCAAGATGTCGAATAGCTGTTTGAAGAAATAATAATGGACAACTACCTTAACCTGGTGAAGGAAATGGACATAAAACCCCAGGAAGCTCAGAGAATTCCAAAAATTAGGGATCCAAAGAGGCCCACACCAAGACATATAATTAAAATGCCAAAGGTTAAATACAAAGAAAGAATACTAAAAGCAGCAAGAGAAAAACAGATAATTACTTATAAGGGAACACCCATAAGACTGGCAGCTGATTTCTCAAAACAAACTATGCAGGATAGAAGGACTTGGCAAACACTATTTGACAGAATGAAGACCTAGGATCCACAACCAAGAATAATTTATCCAGCAAAGCTATCATTTAGAGTTGAAGGACAGATAAAGAACTTACCAGACAAAAATAAGCTAAAGGAATTTATCACCACTAAGCCAGTATTACAAGAAATGTTGGAGGGACTTCAAGAAGAGAAAACATGTATGAAAAACAAGAATACAGGATGGTAACTACATCCTTATCAATAAGTACCTTAAATGGAAAAGAATTACATGCTCCAACCAAAAGACAGAGTAGCTGAAAAGATAAGAAAACAAGACCCCTATATATGAAAAGGAAGGGGATCAAAAAAGGTCTTGCTTTCATGGACCTAGAAGGTTCTTTAAGTCAGACAGAGGAAGATGAACACTGTATGATTCACTTATATGCAGAATCTAAGGAATAAAAAGAAGAAACTAATCAAAAACAGATTCACTAATACAGTGGACGATCTGGTGTCAGACAGAGGGGAGGGGAGTTTGGGGGGCTTGGTGAAGAGTTAAAGAAGTACAAATTAGTAGCTGATGGATGGTCACTGGGATGGGGAGCATGGCATAGGGAATGCAGCCAGCATTAATACATTGGCTAGGTGGAGGGTCAGAGAAGGGAGGGAGGGGGGAGGGGATCGTTTTATGAAATATATAGATGTCTAACCAATGTACTGTATACTTGAAAGTAATTAAAATAAATAAATTAATAAGAATAATAATATTGTAGTAACTATGTATTGTGGCAGGTTGGTACTAGACTAACAGAGGAATGACTTGATAAATTACATAAATGTCTAACCACTATGCTGTACAACTGAATCTAATACAAAATATTAAATGTCCTAGTGGTTACCAGAGGTGGGGGCGGGGGGGAAGAGGTAGATGGGGTAAAAGGGGTCAAACATTGGTCAACACACATGCAATATATATGCCTTACTGTTGAAACTTACTGGATTTCATTAACCAGTCACCATAATAAACACACACGCATCCATCACATATACAGAAAAATATGGCAAAATGTTAATAACTACTGAATCTAAGAGGCAGGTTTAGGTATTCACTATATTATTCTCTAAACTTTTCTGAATGTTTCAAATTGGAAGGGGAGAATATATACTTTTGCTGGTATAATTACAAAACATCTCTGGAGGATACATAAGAAACTAAAAATACTAGTTGCCCTTGGGAAGAAACATGACAGAGGAAGGAGGAAGACTTTTACTCTAAGCCCTTTGGCATCTTTTTATTTTTGTATCATATAAACTTGTTACTTACTAAAACATATTAAAGTTGCTGTATTTTTTTTTTAAATGTCAACTCCAGTTAAAAAAAAAAAATTTAAATCATGATAGTATGTATTTAAAGATGTATGGTCATCACTACCTTTAATGTCTGTAACAAGTTTGTTATTCTGGCAACAACCAGAATATTACATAAAGAACGTTCTCATAATAAATCCCCCTTAGGAAAAAAAAAATTAGAAACATACCTTAATGAACTGAGGTGTAGCTAACCTGACAGTAGCTACAAAACAAACTCTGTCTTCGTAAGAAGGCCTGTGTGTGCGTTGTATAGTTCCTTCAAAACCATTGTGTGTTGAAGTGGATACTAAAACGACAAGGCAATATGTATTATCAGTTACTCTAGTAAAATCTAATTTTTATTGATGTTCAACATCTATGTCTTTAACAGCTTAAAAGAATGCCAGGTTAAAATATATTGTAAGAGAAGCATTTTAACTCACCATTGTTTAAAGATTTGAAATTCCCTATAAATTTCACATATTCATAGGTTGACGGCTCCTTTGGGTCTATTGTTCCTCGAAGCATATGGCAACAGAATTCTAACTGGTTTTTTGCTGAAATGAGAAAAAAATATGATATATTCGTGATTTATCACGAGTAATATATCACATGAAATAAGATTATAAAAGCCTTGTAAGTTTACAATCACTATTTTCTCCCACGGAGGTCCTCAATGACTCTTTTTAGTCCATAATAGTAGAATACCTTTAGGAGATGATCTCATCTTGGCCTTAATAGAGAAAACAGATCTTATACAAGCAACTCCATGTTTCTCCATTTTTATGTCCTTCCTTCTCATTCTTCACTCTAATTTCAAAGAAAGGTTTTGCTTCCCATTCTAAAGTTAATGCTTCTAATTTGCACTAAACGGTCTTTCCTATCTTCTCTAGGACCAGGGACACAACACTTACTTATTCCCTTAGCATCCAAACCTTCTCTTCCTTATGTCCTTATTTTCTTTTACATTTGCTCAGGTCTTCCCATTTCAAACAAATAAAGGGTTTTTCGTGTTACTGTTTTTAGTACCACAGATTATTTTCCTTGTCATTACATACATGCTCTAGTTTCCATATATTCATTTCCCTTAACTTTGCATACTGTGACTTTCATCCTCATACCTCTATAGAAATTGTTCCTTTAAACATCACCAACATTTGTTTGCACAGTAGTCTCCCCTTATTCACGGGAGATAATGTTCCAAAACCCCCATGGAAGCCTCAAACCGCAGACAGTACCAAACCCTATATATACTGTGTTTTTTCCGGTACATACATACATACCTGTGATCAGGTATAATTTACAAATTAGGCATAAGAGATTAACAACTACTAATAAAAGAACAATTACAGGCATACCTTATTTTATTATGCTTTGCTTTATTGTGCTTCACAGACTTGAGTTTTTTACAAATTGAAGACAAGGCTTACCACCAGCAAAAAGATTAAAACTCCCTTTATTATGATACTCGCTTTACTGCAATATTCAACCGTTTTATTGTGGTGGTCTGGAACCAAACTCTCAATATCTCCAAAGTATGCCTGTATAACAATATACTATAATAAAAGTTATGTGAATGTGTTCTCCCTCTCTCTCTCAAAATACCTTATTACACTGTATATATAGAGCAGATACACTGGACAAACACGATTCACATACTGGGTGTGAAAGAGGACAGGCGAGATTTCATTACACTATTCAGAATGGTGTGCAATTTAAAACTTATGAATTGTTTATTTCTGAAATTTTTCATTTAATTTTCTTGAAACCAAGGATAAGGAGGTACTACAGTATTGTTAACTTAAGTGCGCTGTCCTCATTGTTACTACTTCCTCTCAAAATTCATACTTCTCCATTCCTATAGCATGAAACTTCCCTTCCTACCTTATTGAATATTTTTATCTCTTCTGCCAATCAGTCTTCGAACTATGGGCATTCACGAAAATTCTTCTGACCTTGATCTTCTCATCTTTATAAATTTATCAGCATTTGTTAAACTTACTCATAAATCTCTCTCCAACTCTAACATTTTATAGTAGACAAAAGTCGCAGGTCACTATTTGCTTTCAGGACACTTCTACTTGATTGTCCCATCAGTAACTCAAACTCAAAATATTTCCAAGTGAATTTATCCCTCTTTCTTAGTAAGCCAGTTGTCCTTCCCCTTTGTCCCATGTGTGCCTAGCTGCCAAGATAGAAAACACATCAACTGGGTCTCATCTCTTATCGCAAGCCCCCAAACTAATCAGTCACCAGCACATGCTATTTATTCCACCAAGGATTCTATCATAAGGCATTTTTTCCAACTGAGTATCCAGTACCACCAATTTAGATGCAAATTATCCTGCATCTAGGTTAACTGCAAAGACGTATTCTACACACTTCCACAACTAGGAGTCAACTTTCCTTACTCCTCTTAGACTAATGTTACTTTCATCATTATTTCAACATTCAAGGACTAGGAATGCCTTTCTTCACTCACAGCACTGAACTCATATACTTTTCTGTTATTATCATGAATGACTTTATGTCATGTAAGTCAACAGGTTTAAAATCTACCTTTTTCCTAAAACTTTCTCCACTGATGATCCCTAGCCACTTGGTCACCTGTGCCTAATACCAAGTCCTATTGAGTTTATCTACTCAACACTCACATACATGTTTTCCTCTCCATACTTACTTCTATTGCTAGAATTATATAGTATTCATTTCTATCTCTAGCCTGGTCCTTTTCAAAATTAACGATCTAAGAGATTTTTTTTTCAGGTCACTAAATCACCCTTTCACTGGTTCCTTACTATGTAAAAAAGAAAACTCGAACTCCTTAGGATGAAATATTAGGCCCCATTTCTTTCTCATACTACCTGTACCACCTCACCTTCATTATGGCTCAAATGATTTACATGCAGAATCTTGAATTTTCTAAGCAATTTCCCCTCTGTTTTAAATTATGTTTATTCCTTTGGTATGACACATGTTTTTTCTGGGGTAATAACTTTTTGTCTATCAGCTGTTTATCAGGGGGTCAGCATGTCATTTAATTAAGGCTTTTCTGTACCAAAAAGTACTGCTGTTAGTTCTCACTTTTGATCTTGAAAGCAAAAGCCTAAAATCTTTATCCCAGCAGCTTTCATTCAGTTCTCCAGCCAATTCTGCCCTTAGAAGGTCTCTAACGAGTACTCCTTCTCTTTTGTCTACCGTTTGCTATGTCCCAGGGTTCCATCTTTCCAATTCGTCTTTCCTTGCTCTATATATTCACCTTACCCAATGTCATACAATCTATGACTTCAAATGCTACTTAAAAGCATGTAACTGATCTCGACATCATTATATCCAGCCCAAATCTTTCTCCTAAGGTGAAAGACTAGAGTGGTCTATGGGAAATGTCATAAGAACTTGATTTTTAAACATTACAAATAGGCTTTAAATGGATTCTCCTGATCTCTAGCTTTTCTCAACTCCTTCTGATAGGCTATTTTTTTTTTTAATTTTTATTTTTCAGAGCTGATATTCGATTTTGAGTCACCCATTTTTATTAAAGAGATACATTCACACATACTTATACATATATATGTATATATGTGTGTGCATTTGTGTATGTATCTCAATTCTTGGACAGTTAGCGTTCTAGAGAATTTGAGGGTTCAAAATACAAAGAACTTTTCAGATGACGAATGTATTACTAGAAAAGCCAAAATTTTAGAATCATGAAAAACTGATTAAAGAAAATATCTAATAATTAATGGCCAGATATATTCTTGTAATTTCAGATTTTATACAGATAATTCAGTGAAGAAAATGAGGTATTCTGGTCAAATTAATTTTCCAATGAATCCAGGAGAAATATCTGATTATAACATAATATTTCATCTTCTTGAAAGCAGAAACTATTTTTCACTATTTTTGGCATGTCTATAATATAGCACAAGTGCCTGGGACAATCAACACATCCAAAAAATGATTGTGTAATTCAGTTTAATTAATAAAAAAAAATTTCCTTTATTTATAACAATTCTTAAAAATATAGAAGTTATTTTTTCCCACTGCTTCAGTGTCCAATTGTTAGAGTAAAAATGAGAATGTTTAATTTTCTCTCATTAAATACAAAATTTTATTTAAAAATAAAAATGTTGCAAAGTTCTATTTTTATGTACATGGTATAATTAATGAGATGGGATTTCAATATACTCTAGAATACAGTCCAGACTTTACGGTCATAATTCTATTATATATATTTAAATCTAAAAAGGTTCTAATAAAGCATATGATGCTAGGTGTTAATTTAGTTAAATATCTGTCACAAACTTACCAAAGTAATGTACAACACAACCAAGTATATTTAGTTTTTTGCTTAACAGCTGCTACTTACATTTTAAATATTCGGGGGTTAATGAGTCTCTTTCCAGCAGATGGGTGGAGAGTATTTTATAAACCTCTGAATGTTCCCCCTCTGGGATAAAATTAAAGATACTTTGATCCACAAGATCGGACTGAAAAGAAATTCAAAAAAATAAATAATTTTAGTGATTCAAGAGACATGTATTTTTAAAGTATATAATTACTCTTAAAACATCAGATGAGCATATGACCAACTTTCGATAATTGTAAAAGCTGACAAATGTCAAGCTACAGAACACAACTCAAAAAACAAGAGTAAGAAGGTAGACAATGGTTAACATGACCTCCATGCCTCTGACACTAGTCCCTTTAAATCCATGATCCAGATCCAACATGATCCTGAAAATCTGATAAAATATCTGCTAAGGTGAATTTCACCAAACATGAACATTTAAACTATAACAGGACTCAAAGTTGATTACGAAAATCTTTGGCTACAAAACATTGCCCTACCATATATCCAAACCTCTAGCAAATTATGGTGGTATACACTAACACAGAGGAACAAAGGACTAGCCATAGGCTAAGTGAAGAGGAAACTTGACTTTTGTGTTATTTCAATTGTCCAATGTGTCCTATCTTTTTTATTTCATCTTTTCCAGCCATCTATCCTGTATCCCATTGTCAAAAAGCCCTGTGTTAATCTCACCTCCTAAAAAAAAGGACAAGTAATATGTCAAACATTATAATCCTTGCTCAAATATGACTTTAAGAATCACTGACAATAAAACTTCAGTGACTTCACATTTTCTACCAAATCCAATACATTCTACTTAGTTACTCTAAATTTTTAAACTGCTCTGTGGAATCCTGACCGTGGAGGGGAAGAAAAGTGAAAAGGAGCTGTGAAAGGAGAGCTAAGGGTCTTTCCCCCACATTCACAAAAGCAGTTCCATTCTTATTTTGTTTATATTTCGAACACTGTTAAGATTTTGTTTGAAGAAAGTGCTCTACAGCTTAAAAACTAAAACAAAAACAAAAAATCAAACACTAACAAATGAGAACCACTGGGGAGGTGGGAGGTGTCAAAACTGTGTTTTACTATACTCCCTATACAGGCCATACATGCTCATTCTTTCTTCTTTTATCTAGCCCTCAAAGTCCACCTCATGAAGCAGAATACCCTTCCTCTTTCTCTACATACCTGCATCCTCCATCTTTGAAAGACCAGTTCAAATTACTTCCTTCAAAAAAGTATTCTTAACACCATAATCCACAGTAAAAATAATAAAATTCCTTTAGTATCTATTCCTCATATCATTCATTTCTCATAAAAAAAAAAACATTTCTGTGAATTCTATTTTAATGTCTGTCCTAATGCCCAATAATAAATAAGATGGCCCATTCTGCTTCTCCTAACGCTTCATAATCTAAAATATCAGAGTTAGCAGGCAACTAACTAACTAATGTATCGAACTTTCCATTAACCACTACATTTAAAATCTCTAAATGAAGATAATCATCCTTGATATTGCCATACCATACACTTATTTCTCAAACACAATTTAAAGGAAAGAAAACAAAACAGCAGTTACCTGGGGTCCTCTTCTCTCTCTCATTTTCATAAAGAAGAAATGTAAATACTGACTTAGTTATATAAAATAAATCAACAATCTTTTTGGGTTTTTTTTTTTTTTACATTAGGTCAATGTGACCACTTGTGAAAATGATTTTTACAAGTTACTTTTGCCTTAGGTAGACAATTGACAGATAACTGCTGTCAGAATCTCTTCCACAGAAAAATGTCAAATATACGTTGAATATAACATGTTTTTAAATAACTGTATTCCTTGTGTATAGGCATAAGAAACAAAAATTCTGGCCCTATCAAATAAGCTTTAATAATCATGTAACTTTCAAAAAAAATTCGAAACTATTTCTGCAAACTGCATGTATAGCAAAGACTGCACTGACTTTCTTAAAACACATTTGTGTTTATATTTCCAAACTATCAAGTTAAGGAGAGTAGAAAAGGCTCATCTAGTATCTTAATGGTGGCACTTTTAGTCCTGTACTCCTTTAAGCTGTAATGTAGTTAGTTATCTTCCCTTTATTACTCAGTTAAAATTTTAATATACTCTCTCTGAGGAATACATTTAAGCAAGTGTGAGAATATCAATCTTAAGTTGCAAAATTTTACAAATGTTACGTTTGCAGAATAAGAAGACAGACTTTGTGTCTTGGCAGTTCCACAAAAATGTTGCACAATTAAGTCTAATTCCTCTGGGTTTCGTGTTCCTTGTTGATAACATAAAGGGGCTGAGCTAAGGATGTCTAAAATTTTTTCTGGCACTGAGGTGGTATGACCCAGTAATTTTGTCACAGAGAGCCCGATCATAAGGAAAAAAAAAAACATATGGTTACTTACAATCTCAAAATAAATAGAGCATTTATGCCTGATTATTAGGTCCTAATAAGTTAAAATGTGTTTAAGTTAATTTCATAAATATGAAGAAAATGTTTTTTTGCAGGATCTATAGTATCCAGTTTTATAATTTTACAGTTAGATTTAAATCTTAAACTTAAAAAATGTTGTCATACTGACCACTGATTAAGAAGCAAGTATTACTTTCTTGACAGAAATGAATTACATATAAACATAAAGCCTAATTTAGGAACTTGCTAAAATTCCTTCACTATTGAACAAAAGCAAAAATTCTGTTTTAGACAAAATAGGTATATATGTTAAAACACACAAAAAAGGACATCATTATATCAAACCCTTTGTTTAGTATCTGTTATAGTTTAATATTAATGACAAACCAAAACAGAAAATCATATATTTTTTCCTTAGGTGTTTGGATCCTAAATATTTCATTTTCTCTAAAAATGCTTCTGTTTGTTTTCAAACCATCAAATAATATGTCAGCAATGTCAGTGATGTGAAGGAAAATGTCTGTAGTAACTGATAAGCAGCAAAAAAAAAAAAAAAAAAAAAAAAAACTGTATTAATAAAGAATACTATTAACTCAATATGGAATGAAATGGGTCTTGTTAGATAAGCAGCAATCTCCTCTGCCCCAAAATTTCACCTGCCTGTCTACTAGTGCTTTAGCTGACACCAACAAAAAAAAAAGATGCAGAAGATGTTAATAACAAAAGAAACTGGATATGGGGCATATGGGAATTCTCTGTAATACCTTCTCGATTTTTCTGTAAATCTAAAAACAGTTCTGTATACTTTTATAATTTTATTAACCATGTCACCCCAATAAATAAATAAAATGAAATAAAAACAGTTCTAAAATGGAGAGTTAAAAGAAATACAGGAAGGAATGGGAAGGTGAAGAGGTTATTCATTGAAGGGGGAATGTTAATGATCAAACACTTGGGTCCCAACTAGATCTGTCACATATTGTCTGTTTCAAAAAGCAATTAAACTTTCCCTCACTAAAGATCTAATAACAATGTCCCATTAGGAGGGAATTTTTAAAACAGCCACATCAAATAGCCTACTCATTTTCATACATTCAACAAGTAATTACTGAATGTCTCTGAGACACTAGCTAGTCCATGTAAATATAAAGAAAAGTCCCTGCACTTAGGAAGCTTAGACCTACTATAATTATCCAAATAAACAGAAAAATTATAATTCACTGTATGTACTGTCGTGATGATGGCAGTACATATAAGGTAACAGAATAGAGAGGAAGAGCATCTAATTCTGAATGGCGTTCAAATAAAGTGCCTAAGAAGCAGGCGTTTAAAAAGTGTGACCATATTGCAAATGATGCTCTGATTACAACTAAATTTTTTTTTAATTTTTAATTAAAAAATTAGTTTCTATAAACACGCAACTGAAAAAAAAAACCAATACAACTACATATTGTTTAAAACCTTATAATTATACCTTTACTTAAATTATTTAATCTTATCTTCACCGTATCTTACTCCTATAATGGGTTTCTTTTCCTAGATTTTTTCAATATGTAAATATATTTTTTAAAGAGTTGCCCAGAAAATTCAGTTAATCGGTCTGTCCTTTTCTCTGCCTACATTAGCATACTTAAATGTTGCTATCATCTCATTGTTTACTCTCAAACAATTTTTAGATGTTGGGCTAATCACCAACTATTTGAGCTTACTGTTAAAGAAGTCCCTAAAAAAGCGGTAAAGCCAAGTCATTTTCTGCGTGAGCCAAAGAAATTACCAAATTACTTACCACCTGGCTTTCAGTAAGGAATTACCCTTTTAGAATTTGGCCTTTTAAATGCAGAGTCCGTTCTCTATACAAAGTATGAAGTGGCAGAGTAATCAAAGGGAGGAAAATAATTGCTTTTCAATTCTCTTGAAAGAGACCTTTATAAAACAGGTTACTGTGTATTCTAAATTTTCAAGAGACAGGCATTTTAAGTGTTATTTGTAAGTCCTTTATTTATATTATAAACCACATCTTAGATAAGAACATTATATATTAAATAAATACTGAATTCATAAAAACTGTTACCTGAAGCAGAGCTCCTAGCATAGTGTCTGGCACACAGCAGATGTTCAATAAATTATGTAGAGTAAAACGACACACATATTAAGGTATTCACCATCCTAATCAAAATTATACCATATAATCCTTTCCTATTCTGTATCTTTTCTGTCAAATTGAATATGGCCATTATCATGTTATCAATTCAAGTCAGAGAGCACAAAAATATCCATTATTTTTAGTGTGTAACCTTATAAGTCATTCTTTTGAGAAAACTGTGAGTTTTTCTAGCTGCAATAAGCATCTCCATAGAAATTTAATTATTTTCCAGATATTCTCAGTGATTCAGCAACATCTTCTGATTAAAAAGGAAACACTAAAAAGTCCGCATTCAAAAAAAGGGAGCAATAAGAACAGAGGTTAGATAAAGCGGTCACTGAATATTTAGTTACTACAGATTAGGGAGTCATGACTGACCTGAGAAAACATAGTCTTACTTAGAGCTTTCCCCCCCCACTCTACTCACTGTTCAACTCCGCTCTGGAAGTAAACTTCCCAGTGCTTCAGAACAGTTAAAACAGACATTAAGAAAGAAGGCACAGGATTTTTATACTTACTGGTAAATGTTCAAGTAATGAAGTTACACTCTCAGACACATATATTATATTTCCATCTGTCATGATTGCTAAAAAAAAACCATCAAGAGCCTGAAATTAAACATAATGGTCAGTTAAATGAAAAGAAAAAGGTATTTTCACATGACAGAAATAAAAATCTAACAAAGGAATTAATATGTATATTTCCAGAGCGCTGCTGAAATGCCAGCTTTTCTCCTCTACAATACTGTAGTATAGACCTTTGTGCATTTTTAATTGCTCCTGGGGAAAAAAAATCACGCTATGGCCATCTATTAAACAGCTTATTTCTAAAAGACAGACTTAATGTTCTACTTTTAGCATACACGTTCTACCTTTATCTTTATCATATGAATATGGCCTTATTTAAGATGCTAATATTTCAAAAGCATACACAACCATCAGTAAAATGTCTTTGGCACACAAAAGAACACATGATCATCTTTTGGATATATTAACAGAGAGGTGAACAACTGAAGCGTAGGGAGATACATGGGGGGAAAAGTGAAAGGAAAATAAAGCTGAATAAGTAGGCTGAGGTCAGATCATGAAAGGCCTTGAATACCAGATTAAGACAGTAGAACTTTGTTCAAAAGTAGTATGGAAGCAGTATGTAAAACAGATTTAGAGAAAAAGGAGAATTAAGTTAGGAAAACCTCAGCAGCTTTTGGAACAGTCAGGGAAGTTAATGAGAATCTGAATAAAATTAGGAGCAGTAAGAACAGAGAAGAAAGGACTTAGGGAAGCAGTAAGAAATGCAAAGTTAAGAGTTTAGGAGAGAAGTCAGCACAGGGAACACAATACTTAATAATAAACAATCTTATACTTTATATATTACAAAGTTATTTTCTTTTTTTTAATGTATTTTTTAAAATTTTTAATTAAGTTTATTGGGGTAATATTGGTTAATACAATTATATAGTTTTCAGGTGTACATTATTATTTGACATCTGTATATTCTATTGTGTGTTTACCACCCAAAGTCCAGTTTCCTTCAGCTACCATATATTTGATCCCTTTTACCCACTTCACCTTCACCCTAAATTTAACCGCCTTTACCCCATCTAGGGAATCTTAGGCCAAGAAATGACAGCTGAAGAAATGAGATTTGCAGAAGACGTGCACGCTATACAAATCCTTGGAAAATTATCTACATGTGGGGATAAAGAGAAAGAAAAGTACTAGAGAGAATGACAGAGGAGCCAGAAGAATTCAATAGGAGAGAATGAAAAGGACAGAGAAGGAAGAGGAATGGTTCAGTATAAAATGAGATCAAACATGATAAGGAATGAAAAAATGAGAAATGAATCTGGTGACTTTTAAAAGAGTTATGTCAATAAGGAAAGTGAGTCAGACTATAATGACATTATAGATGAATGGATGATCAGAATATTACAAACTACTCTTTGGAGAACTTTAGAACTAAAGAAAGGAGAAATGGAAGTTTTAAGGGGGCTAAGTATCATTGGAGGCATTTAAAAAAAAAAGTAACAAGTATATTTGCAGGCTGAGAGAAAGGAAGATCTAGTGGAAAAGATTTTGAAGGTATACATCAGAAAAGATATATCAAGAGGAGTTCCTTTTCCCCTATCAAAACAGTTATCACATTAAATTCAGATTTCTTATTTAATTATAGGGCTCACTCAAGGGATAGCAATCTCTGGTAAGAATCATATGTATCTTCTTCAACACTGTATCTGCAGCACCTAACATAGGTAGCGAACAGCAGATAGAAAATATTTCTATATAATTTATGAACCTGGGAGTTAGAGCAACCTCCCTCTATATCAAAGTAATTGTTGAAATATATTGGAGAGAGATTTGGATATGAGAAAGAACTTATTTTGAGTGGATGCCTATCTTCTAGAATGGCTGAGACAAACTCATTCTTGGTTAATGTAGAAGGAGGGGATGAAAACCTTCTAATTTAAGCAAATTCATGAAATTATTTTTACAAAAATACTTTAGCACAATAATGCCAGTGTTATTATTTCACAAGGAATAAAGTCAAAATGATGTTAAGAACTAGCTTTTATCATGTGAAGCTAGATTGTGTTATCTTTGAAAGCAAATTAATATTTACTATGATGATCTGTATTTGCTCTTAGGATATTTGTTAGGAGTTGTAGTACAATGCTCTTCTGTGAAGAGAATGAACTGAAATCACAACTCTTAATGACAATCCCACTCCTAGAAGCAGAGCCTACCCTTTCCTCTTTCAAAACAGGCAAAGATTTAAGAGAAAACTTTCCACCAGGATCTTGCCAGGTGTTAACACAAATAAGGACCCAAGGCCCAGACTTTTTTTGAGGGGAGGAATGCAATATAACAAACAGGTATGTGGGTACACCAAAAACTAAAGGGGCCTTGAAGAGGGCCTTGAGGAGGAAGCCCAGAGAGATGCAGAAGAGGGAACAAGACAGAGAAGGATATCCTCAACTCAAAACTGAAAACTGTGATGCATACCTCTTCTCCACATTGTATAATATAAGGAGAGGTATCATTAGTTAAAACTCCTTGTCTTCCTATTTGATCTACTTGACCCACAATGTAAATCTTTATTGTTCGTGAGTTTGTTTAATCTGGGGAAGACTGAAATGAAAGGGGATAGAACCTCCTTGTGGATCTATATCTAAGATGAGGCTGACATGGTACTAGCACTTCCCTTCCAGATTGCTGGTGAGAACTGCCAGCTGCCAAGGGAAAGAACTATATACTAAGAAATGACTTCATATAAAGATGACTTTGCACAGAGATCTGGTCAGGCAAAATTGCCCTGATTTCCTTGACTACTCTACCTCCTCAAGGGTAGCAAGGAATATTCCTCAGACAAGAGAGACGACAGAGGGAGAGAGATGGCAATGGAGGAATGGAGAGCAAAAGCTAACACATAAGTTAGAAGTAAATTTTAAGACCTCAGTCTCACATCTTCCATTAATTAGCTATCTAACCTTGCACAAGTTATAAAATAAAGAGGCTGAGGTGAATGATCTAATCCCTTCCTACTAGCAGCTCTAATATTCCAAAATTTGGGCTACACCTGAAATTTTGTTGAAAATGGTATCTGGACTTCCTATCTGTAATCTGATCAACATGACTAGCCAACAGTAACAAACTCGGTTAACTGGACCCACATTGCAATATATACAAACATTTATATATATCCTTTAATCTTTACTTATTGTTGTAAGTCATGAAAATAACAAATATACTTGACATACTAAAAATAAATAAATATAACACTTTTCAAGAATGTAATCTTAACCTGTGAGGATAATCACGAGACAACTAATTTACACATAAAAACTTTAAATACACTTGTTTTCTCTGCTGTATGTTATATATAATGTTATAATTTCTAGAATTGTTGATTTTTTAAAATACTTATCTACATATGTACTACATCTGTCTGGCAATTAATAAAGATCTGTCCATTGTGAAGAAAAATCTGAAGACAATGCTTTTCTGTTCAGCTTATTAGTGAATAGGTCATTTACCTTAAGGTTGTTAATATGTGAGTATAGATATACCAATTTATGAATTTATAAGAAATTTTCACACCAGTAAAGTAGGGTAAGTAGTTAATGATTAACAATCTTATTAAACAATTTCACTGAGAACATAATCATAAAATTAGAGAAATTAAATGAGTTATTTCTTTCCTTTCTCTGCTGTAAACATTAGCTGTGTGCAAGCACCTTTCATAAGTATATCTAAAGAGATCGTTTTGGACAATGTCAAACTACTTCTTAGAAAAAAAAAACAACGAAATCAGAAACTATTACCTGGCTTATAACTTTAAGTGTTCACTTAATTTAAAGAGCTAATTGCCGGTTACTAAACTACAAGTCCTATGCCATGACTAGCTTTCACTAAAAAGAAGCTTCATGAGCAGTAGGAGCAGGCACAGAGGCTGAGGCCATGGATCAGAGGCTATAGTCTACCTGCAATGAATACCAGCTGAGTTCCTGGGATTACTTTAGTCAAGTTTCATAATACCTTTGTTTCTTGACTTCCTCCTCTGGAAATAAGAACAGGATACTAATAGTGTTTACTTCATAAGATTACTGAGGATTTACTGTGTTAATATGTGAAACATACTCAATTATTTTTCAGATTTTAAGTATAGGTTTAAATATATACAATATATTTATATTCCAACACATTTTCATATGGTAACATTTTTGCTGTATAAAGAATTAATCTAACAATTAACTGTTCCATTGAAAGTATAAATGGAAAAAACTCATATATTTGCATAATACTGTTACTTCAGACTTTAGTCAATATAAGAGACACTTGAGACATGTCCATTACATATACATACACAACACAGATAAATGCTTTAAGAACAGACTCAAACAAAAAGGATGACAGGTATACATTATATAACGAAATCTTCAGCCCCACCCCAATTGCTTTCTTCTACTCCATGTCTACTTTCGGCTATGAATCTGTTTTCTTGTCCTTAACTGTTACTGCCAAAGTTTTCAACTTACTATAAGTTTTCACAGAAACTTGATACTGGACTCTGTACTTTGTGTAAACAGATGATATGTATATTATTCTACATAGGAAAACAATTAGAAATATAAAAGTTTGATAGGTATGAGCGATTTTTGTGGATTTTATAATTACTATATGAAGTATAAAATTTTGCAATCATAAGCAAATATGCTGTTTTCAAACATAAATTTGTTGCAGAAGAACACTATTTCCTTTCAAAAGTTTCTACTTAAATTGAGTTGCCTTTCAATGCATATTTCATGTTTTATATTTTCAATCTATTTATTATTATTTTATGTTATTTTTAGGTAGGTTTTAATGTATTTTTAAAAATCCTACTGTCCAACAGGATACAATTCATAACAGTATTTAATATGTGATGAATAATATATATCAGTCATTTGAATTTTGGTAGTGCGGTCTCAGGTAAGGAACTTGGTAGCTATAGTTTTCTGACTTTTATTAAGACTCTCAAAAATTCAGATGATACTAAAAATACAAAAATTTGGCATTCATTTACCACATAATACTATTTGCTTGCAATATTTACATCGATTAATTTTAACTGAAGATATAGTTTACTGATTTACATTGAATTAAAACTTTTCAACATTAAATATTGTTAAAACTATATTAAAATGTTACCATTATGAATTATTTTTTAAGCAAAATAAAACTTTCCAAAAATTAAATCTGGACATACCTCTAACATTAATTGTGTAAACTCTTCATTACTAAGGAATGTAGGTTTCCAGTCCTGTCGAATTTCACTAGCATCTGACTGTGCAGTGATTTCTGTAAACAGATTATTTGACACATTAGTGGCATAGTCCAATACAAGGTGGGTGCCTAGGGCAGTACAAAAGTCCTACAAGCTGCTTTCTCACTTTCCACTCTAAGATGAGAACCATAGACAATAACATATATTGGTCTAGGTAGTTATCAAGAGGTCCAGGTTTCGGTATCATGAAATATTTAAGCTAATGTGGAAAGTTATCTTCTTGTATTTGGTCTCTTGGAAATACTAATCTCTTTGGTTTTTCTTTAGGAAGCTGTGATGGCCTGTGTTACTGCAAGGCCTGAGATTTCATTCCTGCTTAACACAATAACTAACAAGAATCAGAACAAGCAGATCAGATTAAGCATTAGGAAGACATTCTTTTTCCTCTTACTTTCCTTGCCCTTCAAGTGGAAGAACACAGAGCAGACATAAGCCTGGAGGAAAGAAGCCAAAGAGGTCATTAAGTTTGTTTCTAACAAAGAGGACTTCAGGACTGCCTGCCAGACAGAAAGGTACCTCCCAGTCGGAGGTACTCTATTCTTAATTAATCAAGGGGACTAAATTAAGATTTGGGGCAAAAACTTTATAGTAATAATCCCAGAGTGATTTTGCTTAGTGTCCTCTTACATATTTTTAGTGGTAGATGGCTGGTCAAAAATATGGATATCCCTGGGTTAGGATACACATTTTAACAAAATTAAGTTTACTTTTCAATGTACTACTTACTAATGGATTTAGTTATGAGAAAGCTATTCAATAAATGATCAGACATGAACCATTAAGGTGACAAATGTTTTTCCATTTTCAACTGCAGACATTTTCATTTTTATCTGCAGGAAAAATAAAAATCTACATCATAGATTTTACTCCATAAAACATGCGCTACTTTGTAGTAAAAAGTATGGATTGAGTTGTTTTTTTCTATTACCAGTTACATAAATGTAGCAGTGTCACCCCAAATTTGCCATATTAAAAATGCCTGTACTAGCATAATGAAAAGTAACTAAAAGGTCTAGCTACAAATTGTGGAATAGTCATACTTTTCAAATTCACATCGATTATACACATTCAGGAAAAAAAGATTAAAACCCACAGACAAATCCCATCAAGTGTAGTTGACATGGGCTTATTTTATAATTATAATTATATTAAGAATTCTCTTTCAATTTCAGGTAATTTTATTTTTGTGAGAATTATAGCCAATATTGAAAGGAAAACAAAAACAAAAACCTAATCTACGTAATGCCAAAATTAACCCTCTACTGTCAGGGGGAAAAGGATGCATATTATTTCATTTCATTCAATAATCATTTATTGAACTCTTACAATGTCTGAGGGGGCTGAGTGTGCTACCTAATAAGGGACACTGAGGGAGTGAGAATGTTATATGTAGAGGCAAAACGTAATGACAATAGTGGCAATAAAAATGAAGGCACCATTGACATATTTAGACAAGAATCAAGAGAATCAGACTATGATACAGTACTAAGGAAGATAAAAAAAACAAATACAAGTCATTTCAGGTTTGAGTCATAGGAGACTTGAAAAATTGGTGGTGTAAAAATATAAAAAGGAAAGTTGAGAGAAAGAGGTGACTAGAGAAAAAGAAAATGAATTCATTTCTGGATGCACTGAGTTTGAGGATATGCAAAAGAAAGATCCAGAAGTTATCTGGAAATAAAAGACTGAGAAACTTGCATCTCAAAACACAAATTTAGTAGTTTAATAGAGAGAACAGTTGAAATTATTAAATGAGATGACAAAGGAAATGAGTGTAGAGAAGGCAAGAGAATAAAAGATAAATCTTGAGAAATGTTACATTTAGAGGACAAAGAAAGAAGAAAGTAGTCTCAGCTAGGAAGGAGTACGTGAATGAAGTGCATTATAACAGAGGCCAAGGGAAAAGAAAGCCAGTGGAAGATGCATTAAATTTTCCAGTGTTTTAGACATATAGAAGAGGATGAGGTATAAGAAAAAACTATTGCTTTTTTGGTGGCAGAGGAGATGGGAGGTAACGGCATTAGTGAAATAAACAAAAATAATTTCAAGTGGTGGAGCATAAATCAGGCTAGTCGTGTACCACTGAATGAAGTTTTGCAGTTTATTTTGCATCTGAAAAAGAAAATATCCTTTCACAAGTTTTTCATCTATTATCTGTTACCAAAGTAATATTCCTTAATATTTCTTTTCATGACATCTTTAGTCAAAGTAATTTTCTGATTAAGAAATAATGAATTTTAAAGGTAATGTTTATTTCCTAGATATACACTGAAACAATCTTTTTTAAAAATGACATATAAGGCCCTCACAATCTGGCTCCTGCCTGTCTTTCAAATATGGCCATAACTTTCCAACTCAGACTATGCTCTAGTTACACCGAACTTTCCCTGCTTCTCTGCTTTTGCACATGCTATTTTCTCCATATGAAATGCTGTTTTTCTTACTAAATCTAAAGACTCTGTTGAAAAATCAACTATTTTTAAGCCTTCCCTGCATTCGTTCCTGTATTCTCATAGCAAGTTTAAGGTTTACAAGCACACTACCCCTTATAATTATTTGCATTGTAATTAGCTGTTTACATGTTTGTCTCTCTTGGCTTGTATTACTTGAGGGCCAGGACTGTTACCCTGCACCACAAGAATCTAGGATATAGTAGGCACTAAATAAATGTCTGTTGAAAGAAAGAAAGAACACACCAGGAAGTCTTTTAAAAAGCAACTGATTTCTTTCTCTAAAAAATGTTAGGAAGCATCCAATCCTAACCATCACAGCCAAGATTCTATCACATTATGCTTTAATAGAGAGTCTTATCTAAAAAAAAAAAAATCCATTTTACAAAGTTAAAAATTTACCTTTATGTTTTCGTAAAAAATCAATGCTCTTCTGTAGAACAGTAGATTTGTCCATCTTTCTAGCATTACCAGGAAGCATAGATCCCAGCTCTTTAATGAGAACATTAAATTGATCTCTACGTTTCTTCTCAGATTTGTTTCTAGATACTCTGATGAAATAAAAAAATAAGTAGTTTTCAAACGATCTATTTCATTATGCAAATAGTTTAATATAATGCTCAATTTGGATACAACCACACAGTAAGTACTTTTGTCAATGTAGATGGTAATAAATATTTATCTCCTAGTTTACCTGTAATATACAGTTAATTTGGGCAATAACTTTTCTTCTCAGTTTATCACTAAAGAAAATTCTACAAATTAAGCATCTGGCATACATGCTTTTATGAAAACACCAAAAAGACAAACTGAATTAAAAATCTCAGGTTTTATTTAATCTAATATTTACCAAGAATTTGTATTTCCTTCATAAGGTTATTATGAATATTGCCAAGATACATTTTGCAAAAGTACATATAATGTACACAAATTATTAAAAATTATTGAGTAGAAAAAAAGTTATCCATAAGTTTTAAATGACAAACAGAAATCTAAAAATGAGAATCTCCCTACCCTCAAGCTTACCCATATCCTAGCCTCCAACACAGAGCTAAATCATGTTTCTTTAATCCCATATCCTAGCCTCCAACACAGAGCTAAATCATGTTTCCATACCTGTCCCTCCATTAGGCTGTGGGCTCCTTGATACTAAATCCCAAATTTTTTAATCTCAGCATGTAAGCATAATATCTAACATACAGTAAGCATTCAAACTCTATGTGCTAAATGAATAATTACTACTATGCTGTGTGATGCAGCAACCAGTAAACAAACAGCTGCACTGAGACCTCCCTGAGACAAGTAAAAATAGTACAATTATTTAGAGAGCAATTAACCATTCTATATCTCTAATTATCTGCTCTGTGAAGTCAGATTTTAGAATTGTTTTTGTTTAAGCAAAGTATATCTTTCCCAAAAGGTCAGAGGGTAATTTTATTCTATTTATTTTATTTTTCTGTACAGAACAAGTATTTATTCTATATTAGCACTGGGGAAAAAATACAATTGTATAAATCCCTTAAGAAACATGATAGATATTAACTGATTCCCTTATCAAATACTGGGTACTTGCTATAATGATAGAGACTGTGTTAATAAGGGCTAAGGATACTGGAGAAAAACAAGACCTTTCAAGAAATTCACCTAATTCCCATGGAAATTCAGAGGAACCAGGGATGGCATTCTAGCGTACCAAATAGAGTCATGGAGACTGTATAAGAAATGGATGGTAGTGGGGTATGTGAAGGGCATTCCAGGCATAGAAAACTTGTACAAAGATGAAAACCTGTCACAAGCAGTTCAGCATGACGAATGTGGCTAGTATATAAACCCAATTGTACAGTGCCCAAGTACTCTGGAGTTAGGGGTTATGTGAAAATAGTAAATACTGGAAAAAAAAAAAAAAAAAGGATGAAGTTTTTATGCTACATAAGAGAATTTACTTTAACCCCAAAAGCCATGGGAAGGCACTGAAAGGCTTTAAGGAAAGAAATGACATGAACAGAACTGCTTGTTATTAAGATTGCTTTGGCATCGGACTGATGAAATAATCAATGCTTGGCAAAACAAATTCATTTAGCAAATACTACTAAAAACTTACTGTATGCCAAGCAAGACTGAAAGCCAGATGACCATTTAAGAAGCAACTGAAATATCCTAGCCTATAAACCATGGCAGTGGCAGTGTTAACAAAGCATGCTGGTTCAAGGTTTAAGAGGCAGAACTATCATTCTTAGTAAATCAGATTTGGTTTCGAGTAGAAAAGCAAAAAAGAAATCTGAGATGATTCCCAAGTTACTGATAACGCAATTTGTTAGTGTGAAATATAACGTGTGATATGGGTTTTGTTGGACAGATAGTTGGGGAGAATTTAGGTATGGTGAGATGGCCTGACATTTTAAGGACATACACAAGAAGCAGTAGGTCTATGTATCTAGTTATATTCCTTTAGAAAAGAGTAAATAAGAAATAAGCATCTGACAATTAGCATATATGAAATATCTGAACACCTGGGTAGGGGGTAAAAATAGCAAATATTTGTTGTACACTTA
This sequence comes from Rousettus aegyptiacus, assembly GCF_014176215.1. Taxonomy (NCBI): domain Eukaryota; kingdom Metazoa; phylum Chordata; class Mammalia; order Chiroptera; family Pteropodidae; genus Rousettus; species Rousettus aegyptiacus. The sequence goes on along the minus strand of NW_023416285.1, from coordinate 63,575,895 downwards.
TTTGCCAGGCACTAGTAAATTTTTATGAAATCTCATTTAATTCCTAGGAGGCAGACTTTATTATTATTATTTTCTTTCATTTTACAGGTATGACAACTCAGGCATAAAAAATATGCCTAGAGTCATATAGCTTCTAGGAAGTAATAACTCAAATCAGGCATTTTGATTGTAGGGGAAGAAAATAACAGAAATCAAATATCATTATCAACTCTACCACTGGATCACACCAATTTATGAAAACTTTATTTCCATATCACATTCAGGTTGGGAGAACACAGTCCCTGGAATGACCTCACTGATAACAGGTCACTGATATGTAATTTCTCAGACAAGTATAAAACTCCCTTTGTTCTGGGTTCAACACTTAGGTCTTTAACTCATTGTTTTCAGTCAGAGTTCAATGTGGTCTGTTTAATTCTGACAGTATCATTAAGAGAGTCCTCTTTCTCCAGGGTTTCCCACAGCAACGGTATTACTGGTTCCCTAAAAACACGATCAGAGCTTCAGAGTCTTTGCAAAGAGAATACCCTAAGCTCACTTTATTCATCTATAAACTTAGTCGTTAAGACTGTCCAAGTCAATTCCTTACAGTTCTGCCTCTTAATTCAGGCAAAACTGATTATTCCCATCATAGAGACTTTATCTCTACCCTTAAGTATTTTATATAAACTTTCCTCCAGTAGACTGAAGACAGGGGTTGTCCTATTTCCTAACATAAAGTTGTACAGCTTTCCTCAAAATCTTCTTAATTTTAATCATTTGTTAAAGCATTTAGCAATATATGTGGTTATGAATACTTTTCTTATCTCAGTTCCTTTTGTTTTGCTAAATACATTTAGGAACTATCACTTATTACATTTATCTTTTTTATCTGTGAGTAATGCTACAGTACCCTCTATCCTTGTCTATGTACCCATGTAGTTCAGTGTGGTGAGAAAAAAAACAAAGTATTTATTGCTACTCTGAATGACTACAAACTTGGCTGTAGTGCTATCTAAACCCTCCCCCCTAAGAATATAATTGACTGCCAAGGCCCCTATTTAAGGTCAAGGCCTTCACCATCACCATCATGGTTCTAAATCTCATTCCCTCACCTACTTGATAACACCACTTCAACAATTCTTCCCTCCCTCTATCATCTACTTTCCCTCTACTGGAGAATGGTGGTATGTCAAAGGACACAGAAGCCAACACTGAAAGACCTCCCAATGACCAAAGTTGAAACAATTTGAGCAACAAAATAAATGACACTGAAATATAGCCTAAAGTATAAAATAAATGAATGCATAAAGATATAAATGAGGGAGACAATTTTTTTACAGAATTCTGAATATGTGTAGAGTTGGAGCTTAAGTACCCCCATCCCTACTCTGAAGGGGGGCTACAGTTAATAACTTGCCTCCGAAGACTAGAGTAGGTTAAGGGAAAAACAGTAACTACAATGGTGAATCCATGCAAACCTTACCTCAGCTAAGTGATGAAGGTTAACACTCCAGTGACGTCATGTAAATACTATGTACCCATAATATGACTTGATGAGATGGGCACATTTATAGGATCATTTTATTTATTAACTGCATACCAATATTCTAAGCTCTTCCACCTGACTACTATAAGTTCTTAGGGCAGATAGCTTTTGAAACCATTGATTTACTATTTATTACTATTACAATTACTTATTATTCATCTATTTACTATTTTACATCTTAAATTGAACTACCTTTTTGCTTTGTCCTTGTCATCTTCTTCCACCAACCCATCAAAAATACTACCATCATCTCTAAAAGAAAAAAGAAAGTGAATAGAGAAAATAAGAGCCAATTCAATAAGCAACAGCAATGCTAAAATGACATGTGAATCAAATCAGTTATATCCTAGTTTCTGTAGTGAATGCTTAAATTCAAACTCATAATACTAACTTGTTTTCTAATAAATATTATAAAATTAAAGTTTAGGTGTTTTTGGTATATTTTAAAAGTTTATTACAAATGTGGATTTTAAAATTGCTTACTTTAGCTGTACTATATACACAATACATTAAATTAGAATTTAATCAGATGTTAGATATCTTGTTTCGAACTTTTAGTGACCATGAAACCTATAGAAAGTCAATCTTTTTGCTATTATATAAAATGATTCTTACTTGAAGCTATTTTTAATTATAATAGCATAGTTCATTCGCACGCATATGCCAGGCTCTGTTCTGGGCATGGTTACAGAGCAGTTAACCAGACATATAGGCCACTGCTCTTCTACAGCTTACTTTCTAGCAGAAAGAAACAAATCAATGCAAAAATATATGACAATAAGTTTTATTTTTTTTAAAAAAGAGTAATGTTTTAGTTGTGAGGCGGTTACTCTACTCTGAGTTGTTAGGGAAGGACTTGTTGAGGTGGGGACACTTGAGCTAAGATCTAAGAAACAAGAAAAGGTTATGGGAAGACCTAGGAAAGAACACTCTAGCAAATGAAATCAAGAGTATCAGTGGCTAACCCCTTAACCTGAGGAGCAATATTAAGTAGCTTCAGGTGATTTATGAGCTTTTACAGGTATTCACTATCAGTCTGTGGCTTATAAAGGCTTATGAAGTGCCTATTGGACCCATTACTGAGATTATCTGTAAATTTTGCATCACAGAGGTCCATGTATGGACTTTTGGAGTTCTATGTACACACTAAAATTGATGAAAACTTTGGTATGTATATGCATTTTATTGAGAGAGTTCATAACTTTTCCCATACTTAGAGAGATAATGGACTCAATATTAAGAAAAACTGCTTTAAGCCTGAACATACAGATGTCATTCCTAGATGTCCTATTGTTTAGATGGGAATTGGCAATCATTCGGAAGTATAATGCCCAAATCACATTTAATTTCCCAGACGCAGTGAAGAAAAATCCTTTCTGTGGAGAGGACTACATATAGATCCCACCTGAAACTATGGCATAGCCCAAATCAATGGCAGTGGTATAAGCAGGCTCCTCTAAGGAAACTCCTTGCCCCTCAGATCTTAAGTACTGGTAGAATACATTATGTATCCTCACTGTTTATCTCATAGGAAAAGGAGAAGAGCTGCTCCCAGACATCAAAAGTCACTTCTATATATAACTCTAACTACAAAAGTCTTAAATAATACGCCTGGAAGAATCACACAGTACACTATAACAAAAACACAGAACCTTTAGTGTCAGACTACCAACACAGGTCATAATTCCAACTCATTACTTACTGTGTGACCTTACACACATTATCAACCTCTCTGACCTATAGTTCCCAAACCTGTAAAATCTCAGAATAATTGTGAGGGAAGGTACCAAAGAAACATTTGTAATTGTCACAATTTCTTTCAGAGTAGCTCTCAGCACATCACCCAAACTTACAGTTCAAAGACCCACTGAGAACACAAACTATCACTGTTAACTTTGGCTCTAGACAATATACATTACTTACTATTATACTATGTTTGTTCAATTCAGAAATTAAATGTAATAGTAATTATGCTTAAGCATAAAACTACTTTTACCAATTTGATATAGACCATTACTCTAATAGTGAATTTTTAAAAAGCTTTATATAATTCAAAATAAGAGTCTCTAATAACATACCTGTCAACAATTGAGCTCATTTTACTACAGCTTACGGTAAACAACATAACATATTACGTTTTCGTCTTGTGGTAGACATTTGTACTTCTCCTTGGGTAGAAAGAAAAATAAATAGTCATTAGTTTTCAAAAAACTTATCCTACAAACAAAGTAATCTTGAGAAACACTATATGTTGTTACAGAGACTTCAAAATATCTTTGTACTAAAGGCTGGAACATTATTTTCAAGTAAATAGCTTTAGCTGGGGCACATTTGAGGGGTTTTTTCCTTCTAAAAAAGGACTACAGGGAAAAAAATTGAGATTCATTTTCTTTCTATTATAAAATAAAAAAAATTAAAAAGCTATGCTTAACATTCACTATACATATTAGACAATGTAACTATAAATAGGCTGTAATAATACCATCTAATCAGCAATAAACATTTGCTGCAAGCCTATTTTCTGTTAAGTAGTATGATAAGCTTTGGGAATACAAAGATGAAATACACAGTCCCTATAGGTAAAAATCTAGAATTGGATATAGAGATACATACCTAAATAGAGTAAAAGAGATAATGATGGTATACAGAGGGGTCAGAGGAAATATCCTTGATAACAATGAGTTTGCCAGATAGTCTAGACTGTTACTAAAAATGTGGTCCAGAGACCATCCGCATCAGATACGTCTGTGAGCTTATTAAAAGCCAGAATCTTGGGCCCTACCCCAGTCCTTCCAAAACAGAATATATTTTATCAAGGTCTTCATGTGATTTCTACGGACATTTAAGTTTGAGAAATAGACTAGAGAACAGAAGAGGTAATAGTTGAAATGATTATAAGCCACAGGAATAGCACTTTGCAAAGGCACAGTCAGGCCTTTGTGAGATGAGGGAGCACCATATTTGTAAAACTTACAGAGGTTTAGCATTTTCTTTAGAGAAAAATCTAGGCATGTTACAACTAAAGTTTTAATCACTAGTGCATAAAGTGAGAACAGGACTGGTAGAGGGATGAAGACAAGTCAAGTAGAGGAAAGCCTTATTATTAAAAGTCTCATACCCACATTAAAGGAATTAAAATTTACTGCTTTAAAACTGAATCACAAGCCTAACATTTGTCTTTCTATATTCTATATAGAATATATCTGAAGTGTAAAGGTTTTATTTATATATATTTTATCCTATAGTCATAAGTGAAATATTGAAAAATCACCTTAATCCTAATAAATATCCTAACACTTCTGAGGCACAAAAAAATTCTACTTTAACTACATTTTTACTTAAAATTTAGAAAATAGCGTAAATTAATGTGTAACTCTAATTAAACCACAGAAGATTAAAGATGTTCTAAGAACATGAGATTCTAAAATATGTTATCATTTACAAATGTATATTCATGAGAGCAAGAAACAATAACCTTTGATAAATGATGCTGCATTGTGGTTATGGCTGTAGAACTGAGATTGAAAGACTAAGAGTTTTTTTAAAAAAATGAGTGGGGGAGTCATAGGTAAAACTAAAAAGAACTAGCACCAGGATAAAATATTGATTATAAGTGTCTGAGTCAACATCAGCAGATAGAACACAGAATTACAGAATTTTAGTTAGAAGATCACCTAAGTACATACAGCCCAGCCCTCTGGTCCAAAAGGTGTACTTATCATCAGACTAATAATAGATGTTGGTTCTATGACTACAATAAAAAGAACAATGCAAAGGTAACAAAGCCTTTTGTTACCTTGGGTGAATTAAAAAAGAACAGTTTCATTTTAAAGGCCAGATCTGAGCCTTATTTGGCACTGAATATATATTTTTTAATCATTAAAAGGTAAAATAGAGCAAACTAGAAAATAAAAAAAGTATCTCAAGAATTAGGGCTTAGACTATAAGAATGGCCATGCTGAACTATAAGAAGAGTAAACACAAAATGGTTTAGAAGACACAGACTGATGCTTTATTAAGGTATTTTACTATTGTTATTAACAATAGTCTTCCAAACGTTTGTTGTCCAGCTAACTGAACAACATAAGACTGTATCTCTAACAGTCTAGACCAATATTTTATCTCTACTTTTCCAGCCAACTGACACATGTTATATATAAGGAAAAGGTAATAAGTGAAATAGGCCTAAGTACTCTAGAGCAATTGTTAGAAGATTCCTCTTGTCTTTTTTAAATGGTGTCGAATTAATTTTAACAAAACAAAGTGATAATGGGGAAACAGCCAAAGGTTCTGTGTGGGAACTACCCTACAATTCACACTTTCAGTACAAAAAGACTAGCCAGAGTCACACTTGCACATGCTATGGATTCTAAGAATTCAGTTACAGAAGACATGTGATGTCCTTACACATCACAAGGAATTTCAAGTATTTAGCCTGATATAGATTAATTTTAGTATTTTTTCTTAAATATTTACAATAGGCTAATATAATATGCAACAAGTCTGAAAAGACTAGGTACAGTCACTGGAATCTAAAGTTCACAAATTAAATTATAAAAGATCAAGTTACAGCTAGGAATCAAATGCTCCTTTAAATAAAGTATGGGAGCTCAAAGTCATTCAGTGATAGGACTTCCCAGCTGAGTAAGCACCAGGTTACTATTTTATAACAATGGAGGGCAAGGGCAGCATGTGTCTTTTTTATAAACAGTCTAAAATCAAGCTTTAAAACAAATGGGGAGATATTAGTAACTAAAAAACTATAAGCAATTCAAACTGTACCAAATACAGAAGCAGGTATGTTTTTAATTCAGTATGCAACATTACACATAAGTAACAGTAAATCTTAGTGCCTGGCAGTCAAACTTTGGGAAAGAGCACTTATACATAAAATAACACATTGTTATTAAAAAGAAACTGTGCATTATCAAATGACATACTATTTGTCTTCTGAAACCCATCTACTGTCACCTCCCAAGGCTCTGCATTCCTACATCACTAATTTCTCCTCTATGACTAAATTATTTTAATCAATATCTTAGTATTTTACCTTAAAAAAAAAAAACAAAATAGAAAAACTTCCTTAACCCCAACCCCTTTCAGGTGCTGCACCCCTTTTCTTCTCCTTTCACAAGAAAACTGATTGTGAGAGTTGTACGCTGTTGCGATTTCAACATCTTTAATTCCAGTCTCTTATTTTAAATTTAAAATTTGGTATTTTCACCAATGTATACATGTTCATAAAATATCCAGTTTTATAAGACACTAAAAAATCAGGAAACCTCTGATCCCCGCTTCCCACTTTCATTTATTTCTTTTGGTAGTTAATTCCCTATCCCTAATATCTTTATTTTGTTACTTGATTTCTTCTGTTTTAGATAAGATGCCTTCACAGTCCCATTTTATTTGAGTTGTCCCAATGTGATTATTAAAAGTGTCTGCTTTTGCTCTCAGTAGTGTTGTTTTTAGGCAACATCTACTGAATTCCACAAGAAAAAAAAGAATTTAGCTCTGACTCGCCTCATCTTTACCTCATACACATGCACACTTGCCCAAATTCCCAATATCATAATTTTGACTAAGTGATCATATTCAGAGGTAACATGATTACTACTCTGTTAATACAAATCACAGCTGAGCCATACAGCATACTACAATTACTTTCCCTTTCTGTTTTCCCTAGTCAAAAATTATTGTTTTAACCAATTTTCTATATACTTATTGAGCCCTAAACTCTTCTCTATCTAAATTTATTCTTAATATCTTAAAACATATTACACATTCTACCAATTTACACTGCTTGTAATCATTTCTCTCAGCACTTTCTGACTTATTCTTACTGGAGCTGGATACTCTCTATAACTGGTGACCAGCATTAATCTTGGGATCACTATTCATTATCATCCTGGTGATTTCCTGGGACTCTACTGAGGTTGCATTCCCTGTTTCTGATATGGCTTCATCTTTCTGTAGTCAATTTTTGTTGAGTACCTTCTATAATAACTGCCCAAGAAAGGACATATGGAAGGGTAAGTTTTTTTGAGGCAACAGAAGTCTAAAACTGTCATAGTCTATCCTTAAAATGATCATTTTGTATTTTGTTTCAATTTTTACCTGCCAACCTGGTCCCCATTTCCCCTAACTTGGTATTTTCTCTTTTGGTATGGTCTTGGCCTCTCATGTACAAGGCTTTCCTAAATTATCTAGTGATCTCTGGCCACAGGTTCATATTTAAGGGTGGGGTACTAAGAAGATCACTGAAGGTCTGTGTGATAGGGCTTGCTGACTATGAACTTAACTGTAGCAATATCAGGTTAGAATATTTCTTCGGGGAATTCTTAATGTCATTATCTTCAGATCTTTTCTTAGGCTGTTCATAATTCACAGAGAATCTTCTAAACTACTGACTGAAAATCATAAAAATCCAGTAGCCTACCTAGGTTCTTAATCCCCCTATTTTTAATATGGTACCCCCATTCTTAACTATGTTTTATACCACTCTATTTTATTCTTCCTAGAGAATAAATCTCTAGTCTTCTGCTGTGATAGGTAAGGGGTGGTTGCCTGGGTTTTCAAAATCAGAAAAACGATCTGTGGAGTAGAAACACCTCTTAAAGAGAACTGCAACAAATTGTAGTAAAGAATGCTTAATCAATTCATGAACATTTTAGTTCTTCGGTGCCACTAACTTTGTTTCTCAGCATTCCCACAGCTGGCTTGGGATTCTACGATCTATAAGACAATTATTACACTTTCTTTTTCTTTTCTGTTTCTAAAACTGTGTTGCAATTGTTTCCTCTCCCATTCTCTTTACCCTTGTGAAGTTATGTCTTCTGTACAAGTCCTTTTACTTCAGTTTTAAGGGCGTTTTGAGAGAAAATGAAATCTAATTGTATTGTTTGTCATCTTTAACTAGAAGTTTCTTATTCTCCATTAATTTTAGTCAGGCTTTCATCCTCACACTCTCACTGAGATTGTTCACTCATATTAACTATCAATGTTATTGATGTGGCTAAATCTAATGGCTGCTTTACTCTCTATTTGACATCTTAGTAACATGTGATATAACTAACCATTTCTATCTATTAAACAATTTTCTTGGCTTCTGTGACAGAACACCTTCCTGCTTTTCCACCCATCTCAGTGGCTGTCCCTTCTCCTCTAATTAACATTGGCACATCCCAGAAATACATCCTTTTCAATCTATGTACACGTCCCAGATAATTTCATCCAGATATAAGAATCTAAAAGTACCTATGCCAATAACTCCCAAATCCATACCTCTAGACCAGATTCTCTGCTTCAGAGTCATATGTCAATCACCTTTTTGATATTTCAACAGATTTTACAGGTAGCTAAAATATCATACGGCAAAATTTAGTGACTTTCTTCAGTAAATTTTTCTTCTCTAACCTGAACTCCATATACTCTTTTATGAAGAATAAGAAACTTCTAGTTAAAGATGGTGAACAATACAATTAAATTTCATTTTCTCTCAAAACTCCCTCTGTGTCTCCCATTTTCCTTCTCTAAACTGAGTTCCATATACTCTTTCCCCACTTATTATACTCCAGCCACGTTTGCTCTTTCTGTTCTTCAAGCATTCCATGGTCATTTTTATTTCACTGCCTCCTACAATAAATGCCCAAGAAAGGGGACGTGGTTGGCGCATTCTGGCCATGCAGATCTCAATTGAAAAATTCTTCAATGAAGGCTTCTTTTCCTACCTAATGAAAGCAGTCAACAGTCTCTATCACATTATTCATTTTAATTCTGTGCATAAAACCACAAAATTTTCAATGTGTTTGTTTACTATTAATCCTCCTCTTTAGAATGTAATCATCTTGTGAGCAGAGACAGCTTCTGCCTTATTCATCACTGTATTCCCAGTACATAAAGTAGTACCTGAACATAGCTGACAAAATAAATGTTTTGGGATAATTTAATACTAAAAATTTTTAAATAAATATTTCCTCAAATTAGTGTGTCAACATAACTTATGGATTTTCAAAGGTATATTTTTCTGGAAAAATGTCATTCCAAAGTGCATTCCAAGATACAACCCTATCATTACCTTTTCTACTTTTTGGATCTTTTGAACTGATTCTTCAGAAAACTATAGGTTCAATGTATTCTTCTATATGGCTGACCATCAGTCTCAAAATTCTGTTTAAACAAGAAAAACATTAATTTGTTAATTTACTCAATTTATATAGCTGATAAACTTATAAGTTTATCATGAAAGAAGTTTTAAATTTTAAAACATAAAATTTAGAACTTTGTCACAAAAATGTATGTTAGAAATGCTAAATTCCACAAATTATTTCTAAAAAGAACTTAAAAATAAACTAAAACAATCACTTTTAATTCTAGCACAAGTCAAAAGTATAAAAATAACTATTAAAATATGTTAGTGAATATACAATATAAAAAGATAATTTGTGACATCTCTAACAAAGTTTGGTGAGCAGAGAAAAGAATAGAGTTACTGAAGTTAAGTTGTTATCAGCTTAAAATATACTGTTAAAACTATAAGATGTTTTAGTAAGACCCATAGTAAGCATAAAGAAGACATCACAGAGGCTGAGGATACACAAAAAAAAATGAGAAAGGAATCAAAGCATGTCGCTACAAAAAAAAAAAAAAATCAATTAACCACAAAGGAAGACAACAAGAGAAATGAAGTGACGAAAAGCTTTAGGAAGGCAAATAATGAACAAAATGGCAATATTAAGTCCTTTCCTGTCATTATTTAAATACAAATGAATTAAAGTTACCAATCAAAAGACAGAGTGGCTACATGAATTTAATAAACAAAGATCTGGCTCCATATCTATAAGAGACTCAACTTTTAGGCTGAAGGACACAGAAAGGCTCAAAGTGAAAGACTGGAAAAAGATATTCCATGCAAATGGTAACTTTTTAAAAGAGAGCAAGAGTGGCCATCCTTATACAAGACAAAATAGACTTTAAGTCAAAAACTATCACAGAAAACAAAAAACAACATTAAGGATAAAAAGGTCAATTCATCAAGAATATATAATTATGAATATATACACACCCGATATCAGAGCACCCAAATATTTGAAGCAAACACTAACAGAACTGAACAGAGAAACATACAGGAACACAATAATAGATTTCAATACACCAGTTTCAATAACGGATAGAACAACCAATCAGATGATCAATAAGAAACAAATGGCTTGAAAAACACTATTTACCAAATAGACTTAACAGAGAGATGCAGAATATACCACCCCACGGCAACAGAATACACATTCTTCTCAAGTGCATATGGAACTCTCCAGGACAAGTCACATTAGGTCACAAGGTTACTAAATTTAAGAAGACTGAAATCATATCAAATATCTTTTTCTGACCACAATGGAATAAAACTAGAAATCATAACACGAGGAAAACAAAAATTCAAATGTGTGGAAACTGAACAACACTACCGAACAATCAATGGGTCAAAGGGATCAAAGAAGAAATCAAAGGGAAATTAGAAAATATTTTGAGACAGACAAAAACATAACACATCAAAACTTATGGAATGAAGCAAAAGCAGTGCCAAGAAGGAAGTTTATAGTGGTAAATATTACCTTAAAAAAGAATAAAGATCTCAAATAAAGACCATAACTTTACACCTCAGAAAACTAGAAAAAGAACAAATTAAGCCCAAAGCTAGCAGAGAGAAGGAAATAATAAATCTTAAACCCGAAGTAAACAAAATAAGAGACTAGGAAATAATGGAAACAAAGAAACAAAAGAATTTTTAGAAAAGAACAAGAAGAAGGAACATTATAACTGATACCACAAAAATGCAAAATATCGTAAGACACTACTATGAACAATTAGATGCCAATAAACTGAATAACCTAGAGCAGGAGCCCCCAACCCTTGGGCCGTGGACCAGTACCAGTCCATGGCCTGTTAGGAACTCAACTGCACAGCAGAAAGTGAGCGGCAAACAAGGGAAGCTTCATCTGTATTTGCAGCCCACTCCCCAGCACTAGCATCACTGCCTCTGCTCCACCTCAGATTATCAGGTACTAGACTCTCATAGGAGCATTGGTCCCTGGTGCCAGAGGAAATGGATAAATTCCTAGAAACATTCAACTCACAAAAACTGAATAATGAAGAAACATAATCTGAATACACCTATATAACTAATAAGAATATTGAACCAGTAATCAAAACTCTCCCAACAAAGAAAAGCCCAGGACAGACTCACTGGAGAATTCTACCACACATTTACAGAATTAATTAGCACCAATTCTTTTCATACACTTCCAAAAAAAAAATTAAAGAGGATGGAACACATCCAAACTCATTTTTATGAAGCCAACATTATCTGATACCACAAGTCAGACAGAGTCTCCAAGTAAGGAATACTACAGGCCAATATCCCCAATGAATATAGATGAGAAAATCTTCAACAAAATATTAATCAAACTCAACAACATATTAAAAAGATCACACACCATGATCAGGTGGGATTTATCTCTGGGATGCAAGGATAGCTCGACATACAAAAACCAATCAATGTGATATACCACATTAAGAGAAAAAGGATAAAATCACATGATTTTCTCACTTAATGGAGAAAAGCATCTGATATAATTAAACATCTTTCGTGATAAAAACGCTAAACGAACTAGGATTAGACAGAAATTTTCTCAACATAATAAAGGCCACATATGAAAGGCCACAGCTAAGATCATGCTCAACAGAGAAAAATAGAAAGCTTTTCCTCTAAGATGATGAATAAGACAAGGATGCCCATTCTCACCACTTCTTTTCAACATAGTATCAGAAGTTCTAGCTAGAGTAATTAGGCAAGAAATAAAAGGCACCGAAATCAGAAAGTTATAAATAAAATGATCTCTGTTCACAAATGACATGACCTTACATGTGGAAATCCTAAAGTGCTCGTGCACGTGCGCGCGCGCGCTCTCTCTCTCTCTCTCACTCTCACACACACACACACACACACACACACACACACACACGACCTAATAAACATCAAAGTTGCAGGACACGAAATCAATATACTAAAATCGGTTTATTTCCATACACTAACAATGAACAATCTGAAAAGGAAATTAAGAAAATGCCATTTACAATATCAAAAAGAATAACAAACTTATGAATAAACTTAACCAAAAAGGCAAAAGAACTATACACTAAAAATTATAAAATACTAATGAAAGAAATTAAATTTGACACCAATTAACAGAAAGATATCCATGTTCATTGACTGGAAGACTTAATATTGTTAAAAATGTCCATACTACCCAACGGGATCTACAGATTCGATGTAATCTATATTAAAATCTCTGATATTTTTTGCTGAAATGGAAAAAAAAGAAACTCCTAAAATTCATATAGAACCACAAAGGATCTCAAATAGTTAAAACAATCTTGAGAAAGAAAAACAGAGCTGAAGGCTTCACATTTTCTGACTTGAAAACATTAAAAAAGTTACAGTAATCACAACAGTATGGTATAAAGGCAGATATACAGCCCAGAAATTACCCCAAACTTTATGGTTAAATAATCGTCAACAAGGGTGCCAAGACTACATAACAGGGAAGAATAGTCTCTTCAACAAATGGTGCTAGGAAAACAGGATATTCACAGGCAAAATAATAAAACTGGATCCTTATCTTACGCCATACCAAAAAAATCAAATGAAAATGGTTTAAAGGTTTTATGTAAGACCTAAAACTATAAAACTCATAGAAAACATAGGAAAAAAGTTTAAGGACAACGGATCTGAAAATAATTTCTTGACTATGACACTTACGGAACAGGAAATAAAAGCAAAAATAGACAAATGGAACTATATCAAACTAAAAACTTCTGCACAGCAAAGAAAATCATCAACACAATAAAAAGGTAACCTACTGAACAGAAGAAAATATTTGCAAATCATTTATTTGATATGGGGTTAATATCCAAAATATATTAGGAACTCCTACAATTCAGCAAAAGAACAAAAGCACGATTAAAAAATAGGCAAAGGACTTAAATAAACATTTCTCCTAAGAAGACGTACGATAGCTGACAAATATATGAAAAGATGTTCAACATCACTAATCATTAGAGAAATGCAAACCAAAAAAATGAGAAATCATACATCTGTTAGGATGGCCAATATAAAAATATAACAGAGAAATCAGAGATTAACAGGTATTGGCAAGGATATGGAGAAACAGGAATCCTGTTGGGACTGTAAAATGGTGCAGTTGCTATAGAAAACAATATAAAGATTTCTCAAAAAATTAAAAATAGAAATACCACATGATCCAGCATTACCACCTCTGGGTATTTATCCAAAAGAACTGAAAATATAATCTTGAAGAGATAACTGTACTTCCATGTTCACTGCAGCATATTTATAAGAGCCAAGAACTGGAAACAACCTAAATGTCCATCAACACATTGAGTAAAGAAAATGTGGCATATTCAGACAATGAATTCAGCTTTAAAATAGAAGTCCTGACATATGTGACAACATGGATGAACCTTGAGGACAATTTGTAAAGTGAAATAAACCAGTTACAGAAGGACAAATACTACATGATTCCACTTACATAAGATATCTGAAGTAGTCGAAATTGATAGAAGCAGTAAATAGAATGGTAGTTGCCAGGGGCCTGGGAGGGGGGAAATAGGGAGTTGCTGTTCAATATATACAGAGCTTCCTCTCTAAAGTGAATTTTCTCCTCACTTCTTTAAGGACTTTTATCTTTAATATTCTGTAGTTTAAAAATGATATGCCTAGGTGTAGTTGGCGAGGGGGGGCACTAATAATGCTTGGTGGACTCTGAGCTTCCTATATCTGTGGTTTAGTGTCTGACATTAATTTGAGGAAATTCTCAATGATGACTGTTTCAAATATTCTGTTCCTTTCTTTCTTCTCTTTCTAATATTCTCAAGACATTCATGTTACACCTTTATAGTTGTCCCACTATACTTGGATGTTGTTTTTTTGGGTTTTTTTTCTTCAGTTTTTGCTTTCTTTGCTTTTTAGTTTCCCAGGATTCTACTGCGATATCCTCTAGCTCAGAGATTCCTTCCTCAGCTATATCTAGTCTTAGTAAGCCCATCAATGTCATTCTTCATTTCTGTTATAGTGTTCATCTCTAACATTTCTTTTGGTTCTTTCTTAGGATTGCCATCTCTGTTTACATTGCCCATGTGTTCTTGCATGCTGTCTACTTTATCCATTAGAAGAACTCTTAGCATATTAATCATTTTTTAAAATTCCTAGTCTGGTAAGTCCAACATCCTTGCCATGTCTGGTTCCTATGCTTGCTCTATCTCTTCAAATTATGATTTTTGCCTTTTGATATGCTTTGTAATTTTTTTCTGCTTGCTGGCCATGATGTACTGGGTAAAACACACTTGTAAATAGGCCTTTACTAATGTGGTCGTAAGGTGTTAGCAGAGGGGAGCATTCTGCAGTCTTTAGCTTTCAGTCTTATAGTGAGCCTATGCTCTGGACTCTGGACTTCACAAGTGTTTCTCATTTTTTCCCCCCAACTTAGGTGGGATAGAATGGTTAGAATAGGTTAGATTTGAGTATTTCCTATCTCCCATGTGAAAGGCTAAAGAGGGTTGATGCTGGGTATTTCCCTTCTTCCAGGTCAAAACCCTAGCAGCTTAGGCTCCAGTTAACCACTTCCCCCTGAAAGCAGGCCTTGTAAAGAACAGAATCCTCTGGTATTTCAAAGGTGCTACTTCTTCCCTCCCCCTGCTGGAAACAAGAGGGAATTTTCTCTAACATTTATTGTGAGGACCTGGTCAAGCTCCTGGAAGCAAATCTTAAGTCTTACAATATTGTGAGGGCCCTCTATGACCAGGTCTACAGTGAACCTCTAGCAATTTGTCAATTATAGTTCAGGTTTCTTACCCAGCCCTCTTCCTGAGATGGTTTCAGCTTATGAATTAGTGTTCCAGAAAGTCATGACTCCTTGTATTTGCCTGACTCTCCAATCTTGGGGGCAGTGGTTTGCTCTATGTCCTCCCCTCTCTTATGGATTTAAGAAGAGCTATTGATTTATAGGTACTTAATAATTTGAAGGAATTAGTTAACAACAAAGAATTTCTTAGGCCTTTTCCTATCCAACCACAATACAAACTAATGACATGATCTAAACCTAATAACTGCACAGGAGCTGCCACAGTATTCATTATTTGAACTCTATTTACTATGAACCAGTCCTCAGTAGTTCCATATAATGAAGAAAGCACTCCAGAAAGTTTAACTGATAAAAATAAAACTTTAATCAGATGATGGATTTAAGAATTTTAAAGAATGTACATAAATTACTTTCATTGAAGTCTCTGTATCAGCTAATACAAAAAAAGACCATATTGCTAACCCAATAGTGACTAATGACTTTCTTTACGTATATATCAACAACTTGAAAATATTTATGTCCTTTGACTCAGTAACTTGACTTTGAGAAAAAAAGTAAATAAAGATGTATCTAAAGTTTTATATTCTCTGCACTGTTATTTTAAATAGTAAAGCTAGAAAAAATTTAAGCATCCAACAGCAGTAACCACAGCATCAAAATATATTAAACACAAACCCAAACATGCCAAAAGTACAACTGTGGTTACTCCAGTAATTAGCTTATGGATGTTTTAAAAACTTTTTCTTTAGTACTTTCTAAAATTTCTCCCATGAACATACATTAGTTTTATAGCCAGAAAAACTTAAATGAAGCCTTTTCTTTCCTGTTTCTCTTAACTGTTTAATACTAGAGCCCTGGCTCTACAAAAGGAATGTAAAATTCATGTTTATCCAGAAAACAAACCATGAGTAACAAAGATTTTTTTCAATATGAATAACAAAAATTTTTTTCTTATGTAGTGTTCATATAATTTAAAGAAGTTTTTAATGTTATCTATTAATAATTTTTAAATTATTATTTAAAATGGTTAACTCAGGAACATGGTTTTAAAAGAAATGGAAACAATAAATCTTTTCTAACCTAATAACCTATTAACCCACTGACCCACTTTGGAATTTAGGTTAGTTAAATCTGGACTGATGGATCTATTAGCATTAATTAAAAGCAGTGCTGAAATTTAACTGACTGGTATAATATAAAACCTAAGCAACAATCCTTAACTATGTTTGTCACCATTTATAAAAAATTCCTATTCATGTCTGTAGATTACAAAGTGATTATATTATAGTTAAAAAGATAATTATTTCTGAGAACAATGTTAACTTATCAAGAAAGACCCAAATACTTTTAAAATTGTCTAATATTTGAGTAAAGATTAAACAGTAGTCGCAATATATTCAATACTGACTGGGAATATCAGACTATCTCTAAAATAGATGTAAAATATAAGAAAAAAAACATTCTTGGCTCTATAGCAGTTTCTAAAACCAACTTCAGAACAAAAAACACACCCAAACCAAAGTTTCATGAAACAGACCTTAGAACCAGAGAAGATTCTGACTCAAAATCATGGCCTTTTATTTCTTAATGTAAAACTTAATGTGACTGTGTCAGACTACAGAAGAGTTAAGATTATCCTCCAAGCCTATCCACTGAGTCCAAAAGGGACCATATACCTTTGTCCTCAACATGCTTTGTTCCATTAAGTCAATCGCCAACTATTTTCCAAATAATGTTAGTATTTTCACTTTAAAAATAGCAGGTAATTTCCATATGATAGAAAAAAATAAACTGTACCAAAGGTATAGATAATCTTTTACGTGCTTAAGATATTATGGTAACATTAAAACCTGGTAAAAACTGAGAATACTATACTAATTTTCTCTATATACATACATTCATTTTAGAAGTAATAGGAGAATCGATTTTTCTTTATTTTCTATTTAAAATAGGAATATGTCAGTCTAAGGAGAATATGGGTTACACTTTTCAGGATTGAAAAAAAAGGTGTAAATAAGTCAGTGAGAGTTGATACTGACTCTCACTTCTCTCTAATTTCCTCCCACTCATCTCTTAAACCTTAGCACCCAACCTATAAATACTTCTCCAACCACACAGAGCAGAAGTCAGCTAATTTATTCTAGAAACGGCAACATAGTAAATATTTTTGGCTTTCTGGGCCCTAAGGTCTCTGATGCAACTACTTAACTCTATATTTAATAAGTTTATGACAAATATTTTATAAAATGGATTTAATTATTTCATAGTAATGTGGAGACAGAAATAGAACTCTGCAAATGTAAAAACTGCTATGCAGACATAAGAACTTTATAGTAACAGTATTGTTGATTATCTCATTAATTATTGTAATCAAAAAATCATAGTTAAATACCAATTAGTATAATTTGGAACTTCGACAAATTTTACGTCTATCCTGTACATTTCTGCCACTATAGCTTAAAAAGTCATACAAAACAAAATAAGTAAAAAATAAGAGTGCTGTGTTCCAATAAAGCTTTATTCATAGACACTGAATTCTGAATTTCATGTAATTTTTACATGTCACAAAATAGTATTCTTCTAAGATTTTTCCCCAATGATTTAAAAATATAAACACTATTCTTAGTTCATGGGTCATTAAAAAAAAAAAAGAAAGAAAAAAACAAACAGGCAGCAGGCTGAATTTGGTAATGAATGTGCAGACCCCTGATGGAGAGACATGCTTGTAAGCTGGAGTGATTGGCCTTTACCTTAATCAGCTGACGCTTTATCTCTAACCTAAAATCTGACAGGAAATAATTATTATGCTACTTTTCAGCCATTTGCAAATTATCTTCAATTCGGAAAAATACAAAAAGTTACCATTTTTACTTCTGAGCAGTAACTCTGAAAAGCATCAGGAATTGCTGAAAATAGTTTACATCTGGATATCAATTATTTAACCAATGAATAACTTTTCACACCTCATAAGAATGAAATTCCTAAGATAATTAAAAACTATCAAGGAAAGTTACAGATCATGCCCTAAATATTTTTATAATACTTCATCCTATGCACCTTACTAGGAGATTTCAAACCTCACTACCTAATAATTATGGAGGGGTTTGGGGTGGAAGGGGATGGCATACTTCTGAGCACAAAATGAAGATTAAAGGTATCTAGAGAAACTCACCAAGTTCTAAAGATTCATCTAAGAGGAATGCAGAATTTTCCAAAGGCATCTTACACTGTGACAGAACCGGCTTCCAAGTTTCAGCAGCTTTATAGGGGAAAAAAAAATCTGTAAAACAAAGGCAGCTTTGGAAATAATATTAACCAAATGCCAAGTAGCAATACTTCTAGTATTTTTTTTACCATCCACGTATTCAATGTTAATTGGGGCCTCCTCTGTGCCAGGAATTGGGGACACAGGAATGAATATGCCAGATCTCATCAACCCCTCTGAGAGCTCAGTCTGTAGGGCAACTCCAAATGAGATGAAAGCCTTTAAGAATCATGATGATGTGAAGAGAAAGCATGGCAGAGATACAGACTAGTGTGGTGGAACTTAGTTAGAAAAGGCCCTCTAAAGGAGGGGCATTTAGTATGAGCGTGAGTATGATCGGGCATTTAGTATGAGCGTGAGTATGATCTGGCCAAATAAAGAAAAGGCAGAGGGGTAGATAAAGAACGTGTTTCATCCCAAGAAAACAGTATGTTCTAAGGGCCAGAGGTACGAATGAATATGGCATTTGTGTGAAAGTAAAAGGTGGCCAGTGCAGCTGCTCAGAGAAAGAAAAGGGATGAGAAAAGGCATCTCTGAGATGAGACAGGTGAGAAAATTAAGAGGTAAAACAATCAGCCCTGAGTCACACAGTCACACAGAACTCAAAAGCAGATCCCATTTAAAACTCTTAACCACTTGATTACAATATACTGATTACAATATACCAGCCATTCTGAAGCTCTTCCCAGGCCCCTAGCCTCAAGGGTCTCAGAAAGGACTCTTGGGAAGGAAGTTGAGGCAAAGTCCTCAAGGAGGAAGATCCTTTCAGGGTGATTTTACAAGAGCCTGATGGAAGACTGCCCTGGGCCCATAGCTAGGCTCTCTATGGTTGGATGAACTGATCAAACAACTGACCATCAAGGGCTCTCCTGCAGAACGATGGTAAATCATTCAGTCCCGACATCATTCTCAATTACTAATAGTTACCAAGCACTTTACTATATATGAAGCCCTGTTGTAAGTGTTTTACATGTATTAACTAATTCAATCTTCACAACATCCCTATGAGGTAGGTAGGTACTTTTCTTACCCTGTATTTCCAGTATGATTTTATAAAACAGTCTTATCATGGCCGTTAATTTTTATTATTGAAATAAAAATTATCAGAAATGTTAACAATACTTACCACAATATTAAAAGCATTTTATTTGTCCATCAGAAAAGTACTATGTAGCTATCAATTAAAAAAATATAGGGTGGTAGGGGGAGGGTGAAATGGGTAAAGGGGATTAAATATATGGTAGCTGAAGGAACTGGATTTTGGGTGGTAAGCACACAACAGAAGATAAAGATGTCAAACTATAATGTACCCTTGAAAATTATATAATTGTATTAACCAATGTTACCCCCAATAAACTTAATAAAAATAATAAAGTTGAGATACAAGATGGCAAAAGAAAAAAAAAGATCACTACAATGCATTTCCCTGAGATGTAGAAACATTCAGAACACCAAAGAAATCATTTGAACTATTGATATCTTTTAATGGAGGCTCCATTTAGCCAAAGCGATCTTGTCTTTCTCTGTCCCATACACTTCTGTTAAGGAGAATACTTAACATTTAAAAAACAGGGGTGGGGCTGTTAAAATTTTAGAAGACAGTAACAGAAGCTCGCCTGAGAGAAAATCCAATGAAAACAGTTATAATAAATATTGAAGACAGCTACAACTTAGTTTACACAGGTAAAAAATTTATGGCAAGAGACCTTACATAATTATCCAGAATTATTTAGAATTCAAGATCTGAGAAGCATCTTGAATTACAATTCAAGATCTGTCCCTTCATCATCATCAGAGAAATGAGAAAGAAATGGGTATGTTCTATCAATTACCTGTAACTTAGAATATATTTTATATGATTTCAAGGAGTTGAAAAGAGCCCTTCTGTAAATCCACATCATATCTTCAAGTAACATACATCAAAGTTAATCTCGTTTCATATTTTCTTGAACATTAAGAAACATTATTTTTTGCCAAAAGAATACTGGCCAAAAAAATCCCTATTTTTTTAAACCTAGACAAGTATTTCTCTGCTCAGTTTTCCATTCCTACATGGCCTTATTATAGATTCGTTTGGTAGAAATGTACCATAAATTCTACTGTAAATGATATACTTAACAAAATTATCACTACATCTTTTGTAAACTTCACACTTACTAACAACTCAATATTTTTTCTATTACTAATTTTCACTGAGACCAGTCTTATTTTAACAAAAGTAATATTCATCCACAGATAAATTCCGTAAAAGAAGCAATTCCCTCTGAAGAGATGCATCTATGTTCAGTAATTACTTGTAGCAATAAACAAAATTTATATTGTTTTACTCATAGCAATTATGATTTAGAAGAAAAATTTTTCTTTAACAGACCACTGTGGTCATGGTTAACATTTTAAATTTATATTCATATTTTTGATTTTTTAACTGCTGAAAGAAAAGGACTATCAACCCAGAATCTTGCATCCAGACAAAATACCCTTCAGGAAACATTAATCTCAACATTTTAAGTGGGAGTATAAACTGGCACAAGCTTATTGTGAACAATATATCAATATCCTAACAAAATTATAAATGTTCTTACCCATTGGTCTGTCAATACAGGTTATAATCGGCATTTTAAAAATGAAATAGGATAGGAAAAAATGAGCACAGGACATATCATAATGGTTAAGGGTATTCCCTGAAACTGTTGTTTCAGATATGTGCTGATGAGAGTGTCTATATGTATACTGGGTCACAATATAAAATACACTTCTTACCATAGGTTGTAGTCAAAGAAGTTTGGAAGCCATCTCTTTCAGCTCAAAAAAGACAGCCGGAGGCAAAGGCACAAACTGACACTTTGGGAAAGGAGAGTTCAATTCCAAGATGTGAAGAAGTGAAAGTGAAGTAAGGCATAAAAGGAGATTAAACAAACAGTAAGTTACCAAGCTACAGAGAGGCATAAGAAAACAGCCAATTTGGGGGTGAATGCAGGGAAGGGGAACAAAGAGAAATTATCTGAGAGCAAAGAAGAGATAAAAGAGATATAGAAAAGTCTGTTCTATGGAGTGTTAATTCCTAAAAAGAATTCTGAGTATTTCTTGTTTTCCTTAATGACACCAATTTCTTTGCTTATTCTTTTAAGGTAAATTTTATATTATATATGTTTATATAATGTTCACATCATATTTCTATTGGACAATACTAGTCCAGTGCCAGGAGTACTGCTATTATCCTCTTTACAGTTATCTGTTGATTTACCAAAGAGATGCGCAACATCTTCTGCTGTCATTTTATTGTCATTATGAGAAGAAATGAAAATTTCTGAATTCATAACTGTTCAATGAAAACTAAAAGCAGCCTACAAAGATAGTATCTCAAAGCTTCTCCTATAACTTCTTGAAAAATAATGCAGTAATGTGGGCAATACAGAATAAAAACTGAAAAAATGATGCAATAGTGACAATTTTTTCTATATTCTATGACCCTACTATGTGATTCTATCATTCTTCTACTTTCGTATTTTCTCAAGAGATTGACATAATTGATGAGTCATGATGAAACAGTATAATGTTTAAAAGTAAATGAACTGACTCAAGTAATTATAAGCTAGGCCAAAGCCATTTTCAGACATGGAAGAATTTAAAATGAATACACTCTAACAGAAAGAGGGAGAATGCAAAAAAAAAAAAAAAAAAAAGAGAGAGAGAGAGAGAGAGAAAGATGTGGGGATCTAAGACAGTCAATGTAACCCAGAAATGCAGTGAAGGAATATCTCAAAATGGCAGATATACAGTAGGCTTTCTACTCATCAAGACTGAAGAAGAAGGACTCTAAGAGGAATGCTTCCAGGAAAACAAGGGCTTCCATCTAACAAACAGACACTATAACTCAAGCAGGAAACACATCAGGATATGGTAAAGGTACATTTCTACCAAAAAAAAAAAAAAAAAATGAAAAGGCAAGTACAGACTTGGGGGAAAGGTGAACAATATTAAGCAAACTAATCAGAATATAACGTCAGAATATAAAGTAAATCAAAGGATTGTGAAAAACTTATGAACTATAAGCAAAGATAACCCATCTTATATTGATATCAAATATTTTATTTTTTGAGTTTCATTTGCATCATGACTTTGGACCCACAGAAAGAAAAAATAACCCTAGCTCAATAATTAACTGCAGTTTATTGTATTCAGCTTTTAAAATGAACCTACTGACAACCCTGAACATCTTAATTCTCATTACAAAACAGAATGTAAATGTTATCAACCTGGTCACATGCTATGAAATGGATGAACCTCAGGACATTATATTAAGCAAAATAAGCTTAAGAGAAAATACTGCATGATTCCATCTACATGAGGTATCTAAAGTAGTCAAAATCATAGAAACAGGAAATAGAAAGGTGGTTGCCAAGGCCTAGAGGCAGGAGGGAAAGAGAATTAGTGTTGAGTTGGTACAGAGCTTCAGTTTTGCAAGATGCAGAAGTTCTAAAGATTTGCTGCACAACAACATGGATATACTTAACACTAGTGAAAAGTACCTTAAAATAATTAAGATGGTATGTAATATTATGTTTTTCTAACAATATTTAAAATAAAAAGTAAAGACATGTTATTTATAATTATAGAGATAAAATATTTAAAAACTACATTTACTTCTTATAGCTATTGGCTATTATTGTTCAGCAGTTATGGAGCACTTCCATGATCACAGGAAGTTCTATTAGATAATGGTATAGAGAAATGCTAGTGTAATAAAAGCAGAAAATTAACAAGCCAAAACACTAAAAGCCTCCCCCCTTGCAAATGATTATTTGTTCTCTAGTTACCTTTTCTATTTTTCATGTTCTTTGCTATTTCTTTATTGCTATATTTGTGTTTATTGAATGTAAAGTATATTTTCTCTAAAGTTTCCATTTCCTGAAATAACTTTTATTCTGAGTCATTTGTCTTTGCATGTTACATTTCTGTATTTGCTTTAGCAGAAATTTTACTTCTGATGTTAATTATTCTTTATATGTTTGGTAGAATTCACCAGCAAAACCATCTGATCCTAAACTTATCTTTGTTGGGAGATTTCTGATTACCATTACAATTTCCCTACCCATTATTGATCTGTTTACATTTTCTACTTCTTCATGATTCAGTCTTAGTAGGTTGTACATTTCTAGAAATATATCCATTTCTTCTAGGTTCGGTAATTTGGTGGCATATAATTGTTCTTAGTAGTCTCTTATAATACTTCGTATTTCTACTGTATCAGTTTTAATGTCTTTTATTTCTAAGTATTTGAGACTTTTTTTTCTTAATACACCATGATCGAGTACGACTTATCCCTGGGATACATGAATGGTTCAACATACACAAATCAATAAATGTAATGTGCCACATTAATGAAAGATAAAAATTATATGGTCGATTATTATTGAGTAAATACAGAAAAAGTATCTGACAAGGTTAAAAATCCTTTCATGATAACTCTCTGGCTTTTAAAGGTCTGCCAATTTATCTTTTTAAAAAAACAGCTTCATCTCATATGTTTTGGTATGCTGTTTCCATTTTTGCTTGTTTCAAGGTCTTTTCTGATTCTCATTTTGAGTCCTTCTTTAATCAATTAACAGTTTAGGAGTATATTATTTAGCTTCCAAACATCTGTAAACTTTCCAGTTTTCTTCCTGTTATTGATTTGTGGTACCATACCACTGCAGCTAGAAAAGATACTTTGTCTATCAATCTTACATTGGCTAAACCTTGTTTTGTGACCTAACATATGATCTATCCTGGAGAGTGTTGTGTGTGTGCTTGAGAATAAGTACTCTGCTGCTGTTGGGTGGTTTTTTGTATATGTCTGCTAAGTTAATTTGGTCTAAAGTACATTTCATGTCCAGCATTTCCCAACTGATTTTCCATCTACAATGTAGACTCTACATGACCCAACCATTGTTGAAATTGAGGTGTGGAAGTCCCCTACTACTATTGTATAGTTGGCCATTCTACCCTGGATCTGTTTTTGCTTAACATATTCAGGTGTTCCAATGTTGGGTGTACATGTATTTAATACTGTTATATCCTCCTGATGAATCGACCCCTTTTTTACTATACAATGATCCTGTTAGTTTGTGACTTTAAGTCTGTTTTATAGCTACGCCTGCTCTTTGGTTCGCATTTGCATGGAATACCTTTTTCTATCCTTTCGTTTTCAGCCTACATGTGTCTTTGAAGGTGAATAAGTCTCTTGTAGGCAGCTTATAGTGGGTTTTTTTTTTTTCAGTCCAGACAGCTGCCCTATACTTTTTGATTGGAAAACTTAAACCATTTATATTAAAATAATATGATAAGAACATACTAATGCCATTTTAATTATTTTGTGACTATTTTGTAGTCGCCTTATTTCTTTCTTCCTCTTTCGCTGTCTTTACAAATTGGTTATTTTTTGTAGTGGTATCCCTTGATTCCCATCTTCTTTATCTTTTATGTATCTCCTACAGAATTTGCTTTGTGGTCACCGTAAGGCTTATGTAAAACATCTTCTAGATAAAACAGTCTATTTTAAGCTAACAACTTAGATCACATACAAAACCTCTCTTTTACTCTCCTTCCAATGTTTTGTTTTTTTGCCGTAATTTACCTCTTTTAATACTGTACATCCATTAACAAATTATTGTAGCTATAGTTATTGTTAATACTTTTGTCCTTTAAACCTTTATAATAAAGTGATTAACACATCACTATATTACAGTATTAGAACACTTTAATTTTGACTATATATTTACCTTTAACAATATGTATTTTCATGTTTTTGTCTTACTAATTAGCATCTTTTCATTTCAGTTTGAGAAATTCCTCTCAGCACTCTTTTTAAGGCAAGTCTAGTAGTGAAAAACTCCCTTAGCTTTTGTTTGGGAAAATCTCCTTCATTCCTGAAAAACAACTTTACTGAGTAACGAATCTCTTTGGCAGGTTTTCTTCCCCACTACCCCCCAGCACTTTGAATACATCATTCCACTTTCAACTAGCCTGTAAAGTTTCTGCTAAATAATCTGCTCAACTTCTAGAGTAGGGGAGGTTTCCCTATATATGAGGATTTTTTTTTCTCCTGCTGCTTTTCAAATATTGTGTTTGATTTTAGACAGTTTTATTACACTTGTCTTGAAGAAGATAATTTTCAACTGAAATTTTGGAGTTAACCTATTAGCTTCACAAACTTGGGATGTTCAAATCTCTCCCCAGATTTGGGAAGTTCTCAACCATTATATCTCTAAATTAGCATTCTGCAAATAGAGGGTTTAAGGGAAGGGTAAAGTGGGTAGAGGGGATGAAATATATGGTAGCTGAAGGAAACTGGACTTTGGGTGGTAAGCACAATAGAATATACAGATGTCAAATGATAATGTATAACTGAAAATTATATAATTGTATTAACCAATGTTACCCCAATAAACTTAATTCTATATTAAAAATTAATAATTAGCATTCTTTCTTTCAATGGTATCCTATAATTCACATAAGCTTTTCATACTTTCGCCTTCTCTTTTCTTTTTGTACTTCTTATTTGGTGATTTCTAATTACCTGTCTTCTCATTCACTAAATCTTTCTTCTGCTTGGTCAAGTGCACAGTTGAAGTCTTATTAAAATCTTCAGTTCAGTCATTATATTCTTTAACTCTAGGATTTGTTTTTTCTTAATGGTTTCTACTTCTTTGTTGGAACTTCTCATTCTGTTCTTTGAAGTTCAATGAATTCAAGAGGATTATTATGAATTCTTTGGCAGTTTATAGACCTCTATCTTTTTAGGATAAATCATTAGGGTTTTGTTAGTTTCCTTTGGTGGTGTCATGTTTCCTTGATTACTAATAATCCTGTGGCCTTGCATTGGTGTCTGCACATTTGAGGAAGTAAGCACCTCTTCCAGCCTTTACAACCTGCTTCAACAGACAAAGTCCTTTACCAGTCAGGCCATCCAGAGAAGTGGTATCTGTAGACAAGTTTGCTGCTGGACCCACTGGCATGGTGCCTGGGTCAGCATGTGGGCAGGCCTGCTGCTTGCATAATCGTGGATCATCCTAGAGACTGGGTTCATTGGTTTAAGCCTAGGGCTTGAATCTGTGGTAATGGGCCTCAGACCTGGTTCCGCATGGATGGATATGAATCCTGGGTCCACAGAGACCAACCAAGCACTGAGTAGCAATGGGGTGGTCCCAGCATCTGAGTCCATAGGGGCTGGTCCAGTACCAGGATGGGGCAGGAGCTTGGTTTCACTGGAGCTAGCCTGGAGCTAGGGTAAGCCTGACAACACTGGCCATGGAGTTAGCCTATAATCTGGGGCCTTGGTGGCTGGTCTGGCACTAAAGGAGGCCAGGAGACTCGATCCATGGTGGCTAGCTTGGTGCTGGGGTGAGCCAGGAGCTTAGGTCCAGAGGAGCTGGTCTGGAGTTGAGATCCACAGGGCCAGCCTGAAGACAGGGCAAGTCAAGGACCTGGAGCCACCGTAGTCAGCCTGGCACTGAGCCCAGCAAGGAGTCTGGGTTCACAGGCACTGATTGTGAGCTGGGGGGCTACAGGAGCTGTCCAGGATCATTGGAGCCAGTTGGTACTCGGATGTGCCAGTAGCCTGGTGCTGTGGGAGCCACCTGGAGCCAAGGAATCCAGCATGCGCTGAAGTGAGCCAGGAGGTTAGATCTGTAGGAGCCTGCTGGGAGCCTGGTGCCAAAGGAGCTGGCTAGCACCAGGGTGGGCCAGGATCCTGGGTTCAGAGAAGCCCATCAAGAGCCTGGGGCCGCAGGAGCCAAATAGTGCTAAGATGCCTCAGTTTACAGGGATGCTCTGGCAGCCTGGAGTTGAGGAAGATGCCTAGAGTTGCAGGAGTTGCCTGGGGCCAATGGAGCTGGCATGCACTGTGGTAAGATGGGACTGGGTTTGCAAGAGTAAATTTGTTTTAGCAGAAGACGAACATTAAAAATTCCTATGCTGCCATTTTGTTCCAATAATGAAATCTTTTTTTCTTTCAATGATGAAATTTTATATACTCTGATGATAATACTATGTCAACTGCTAATCTTTAATAATTAAGAATTTTAGAAACCTAAAAAATTAAGTTCTAAACATACAATTTAATCTTATTGCTTAAATAAAATGTATTTCACCAACTAAAGATGTCAAATCCTTTTCTTAAGTGGTTGATTAGTAGTATAAGTGAGAATTCCCAATTGGCACAAATTAAGAGTATTTACATTTGGGCAACTGGGTTATGATGTGATATATTACTCCCATTTATGGTTTAGTACTCCAGTGGTATGAAAGTTAATCTTAAACTCCTTAAAAAGCTTGGAGTCCAACTGGATTATATACAACTAAATATTCTTTTAGATATATGGGAAGATAAATTCTCAGACTATTATTATATGCAATGATGTTAAAATAATTACTAAATATATGAATCAAGTACTTAAATATATCCATGAATATAAATATGGATAATCAATAGTTTCTGCATTTAGTTATGTTCAAAAACTAATTATTAAGTCTATACTATGGCCGGGCACTATTTTGGGTACTAGGATTATATTACTGAACAGAACAGACTTTACCATTAAAACTTATGACTTATGTTAGGAAACTATTTTCATTTTTATTTTCATAATATCTACAAAAAGTACTCGCTAGTAATATCTTTAGGAAATCCAAATCAGGGCTTTCAAGAAAAGGTAGCAAAGGGCAGAGGGAGTCCTAAAGACAACAAGATACCGTCTTCTAATCATATATAGGCATATGATTTGACAGCGGAGATAAAATAAGAACTTGTTTTTATTTTAATCTGGTTAAAATTGCGTGTTATTCCAATGGTATTTCATTACACTTGCTGCATACTAAAAACCATAATTATTAAAGTAATTATTTTAGTGCTAGTAATTGTAATGTAGTGCAACCTAGGTTAAGTGGCAAACAAATTTAAAGAATATTTCATTACTACTGAATTTTTAAAAATGTGCAAATTTGAGGACCTAGACAAACAAGAAAAGGATTTGTAGAAAAGTAAGGTTTTAGAATATATCTTAGTCTACAGCCATGCTACCCTGAACAAGCCCAATCCTGTCTGATCACGGAAGCTAAGCAGGGTCGGGCCTGGTTAGTACTTAGATGAGAGACCACCTAGGAAGACCAGGTGCTGTAGAAGTAAAAACTATATATATATATAAAAAAGAGATTGTAAACTGACAGGGTCCTTGCAATCTGAGATCAACCAAGGGTTGCCTCACCTAAAAAATAAATAAATTTAAAAAAATAAAATAAAAATAAAACATATCTTAAAAGTCAGTAAATATGTAACCAATCTCTTACACCTTCAGCAGGCACCCTGTAATTGATTTAAGAATAATTATAAAGATCTTTAGTCATTAAAAGAATTTCAATTACATTCAAGGTAGAAAAATATACTAACATATTTCTAAAATATTTATATATTAAATGTTAAGAAAAGTATTTGAAGACCAAAACTTATAGATTATAAACAAATTAGTAACCCCATATTCCCTGAATCTTCCATTTAATTGGGGATTTATTTTTGGTCTTTTTGAGGACTGCTGTGTAATGCTATTCTTCTGTTTAGATTTAATCCCTATACGTTTAATTTTCTTATTCATGTGTAAGGCTTACTTGAATCATTAGACTATAATATGCTGACAGTTTCAAAGTGTCGTGCCGTAAAAAATGGCTTGGCCCATCTATTTGGGAAATGGGAAAACAAGTATTATACTCATCCAACAGATGACATCTTGTGTACTAGAAGCCACAGACTGGGAAGTAACTTTCACAACTCTAATATCTGATAAAGGCCTCATATCAGATATTATATTAAAGCAAAAACAAACAAACAAACAAACAAAAAACCTTTATATCTCAAAAAAGCAAAAACCCAATTTCTTTACTGGGCAAATATTTAAGCATACACTTCATAAAATAAAATATACAAATAAGCAATGAAAATGTGCTCAATATCATTAGTCATTAGGAAGATGGAAATTAAAATCACAATGAGATACACCATTACACACCCACTAAAATGGAATTCAAAAACAATGATAAAACCAAGGTTGGCAGGAATGTGGAGCAACTAAAACTCATACATTGTTAAAGGGAACATAAATGATACAGCCACTTTACACAACAGTTTGTCATTCTTATGTAGTTAAATGACACAAATACTACACAACCCAGAAATTCCATTCTTAGGTGTCTGCCCAAGCAAAATGAAAACTCACGTCCACAAATGTTTAGCAATTTTGTTTATAATAGGCAAAACCAAGAAGCAATCCAAATGTCCACCAACTCACGGTTATAAACAAATTATACCATATTCCATACAATGGAATACCATTCAGCAACAGAAACATACCACTGACATAGATAAATCAAAGACATTACACTAAGTGCAAGTCAGACTCAGGAGACCATACACTGGTCTCATTTATATTATGATCCCATTTATAATATGCTGCAGAAAAGGCAAAACTGTATTAATAGAAAAATAGATTAGTGATTGTGGTAGTGCTTATAAAAACACATACATTTGTCAAAACTTAGTCTGTATGCTTATATTGGTGAATCTTAACATATATATTATACCTCAATAAATCTAATTTTTAAAAAGTATACTAGGTCAAAAACTAAATTCCAACTACCTAAAACCTAAGAGAAAAACACTTAACACAAAACAGCTCACGAAAATGGAGTATTCTGTACAGCTTTTAAAAATAATAGGGAGTGGTCCATAACCAACAAGAATGGAATAGTTATAGCAGCAGACTAATATTCTTACTGAGAACAACTAGAAAAGCTAAACAAATTACAAAATTTCATTTTTAAAGGCAGCAGAGAGATGTGGAAGCATGGCAAACAAGGAGGTCTAAAACTCCAGAGAAGAAGAAATCTATTTTATAGGTGTTTAGATGATCTGCAGTTGTCTTTTCCCTGGGGGTATTTCCAGATTTTCTAGAGGCTGAAAACTGAGACTTGCCCTGTGCAGAATATCACTGCTAGAAACTGAGAAGCCAGGAGAGCTTCTGTTGCTTACACAGGACAGGAGAAATAAAACTGGGAGGCTGCAGGGACCTCAAGCTCAAGGCTAGTATCTCTCACAAAATATTTGTTTAATTTTAAAACTGTGCAGGGTAAGAGGCTAAATAATTAATTGAAAAACTTTATAAAGCAAAGTTAATTACCCACCTTTGGCACTGCTAAGGGGACAAAGACTATCAAGCTTGGAATTCAAAGTCCTGGAAAACCACACCCTACAAATAAGACAAGCAAGAGGAAGAGCACCACCAAACTACTAAAACAGCAACCTATCCTCCATGTAAATTAAGGTGAATGGCTCCCTATTCTATCTCCCTAAGCGAAAAGATGAACCCCCTCTGGCAGAATATACTTGGCAATGATTGCTTTATTTTGCTTTTTAATTCACAAGGTCTGGCATTCAATCAAAAATGACAAAGCATAAACAAAACAACCAACCAACTTGACCTAACTGACATTTATAGAACACTCCACCCAACAACAGAATACATTCTTTCCAAGAGTATACAGAACATTTGCCAAGACAGACCATATTCTGTCCATAAAAGCAAGTATCAATAAATTCAGAAAGCTCCAAGTCATATAAAGTATGTTCTTCTTTCACTACAACAGGATTAATTTAAAAATAACAGAAAGATCTCTGGGAAATCTTCAAATATTTGGAAGCTAAATAACACACTTCCAAATAATCTACAGGCCAAATAAGACAGCAAAAAAACAGAAAACTATTTTGAACTCGATAAAAAATATATATATATAAATTTGTAAGCAGGACTTAGAAGGAAGATAATGGCATACCTTACAGGGGGAAGAAGGTGCCACGTATTATTACTTTGGCTTCTACCTTAAGAAAATAGAAAAAGAAAACAAAACGCAAAATACGTTTTAAGAAAAAGGAAATAAAGATCAGAACAGAAATAAAGAAATAAAAAATAGGAAAACTAGAGTAAATCTATTAAACCAAAAAACAAATTCTTTGACAATCTTAATAAAGTTGATAAATCTCTAATTAGACTAATCAAGGAAAAAGACAAAAAACATCAATACTAAGAATGATACTGAAACTCTATAGATTAAATAGGTATTCACTCACTATAGATTCTACAATTATTTGAAGAATGATAAGAGACTATTGGTAAAAGAATGATAAGAGACTACTGGTAAACAACTTTACCAATAAATTCAATAACAAAGATGAAATTACAAGGCCCTGAAAAACGTAGCAAATATACCAAAACAAAAACAAAAACATACAACCACACAACCAATAACCAACAGAAAAATATAAGTAAACCAATGGATGATGCAGGTCCTGTAATTAATTGACATACATTTAAATAATTATAATCAATATGTTCAAGAGAATTGGAGTCTATTAAAAATCTATAAAACAGAATCAAATAGATGTTTTACAATGTAAAATTAAGGACATAATAGACTGGCTGGACAAAGAAGATAGATTTGGTGTGTTGGAAAATAGGTCATCAGAAGACATTCAAACCAGAGAGAAAAAAACTTTTTGAGAGACGTGGAACATGAACACCAAGTATAATAAACGTTTATATTAGAATCCGTACTAGTTAGAGCAATCCATACTAGCTAGAGCAATCAGGCAAGAGAAAGAAATAAAAGGCATCCAAACTAGGAATGAAGAAGTCAAAATGTCACTTTTTGCTGAACTAACATGATTCTTTATATAGAAAACTTTAAAGACTCCACCAAAAAACAATTAGAAACAATAAACAAATACGGTAGAGTTGCAATATTAAAAAATCAATGTACAAAAATCCATTGCGTTCCTACATACTAACAATGAAATTCCAGAAAAAGACATGGAAAAAAAATTCTTTTCACAATTCCAACAAAAAGAAAATACCTATGAACAAACTTAACAAAGGATGTGAACCAAATTCCAGAAAAAAACATGAAAAAAACAATTCTTTTCGCAATTGCAACAAAAAGAATACCTATGAATAAACTTAACAAAGGATGTGAAGGACCTACATACTGAAAACTATAAGACATTAAAAGAAATTGAAGACACACAAAAAATGTAAAGATATTCTATGTTCATGGAATCAACACAGGTAAAATAGAAATTATTACCCAAAGCAATAAACAGATTTAATGCAATCCCCATCAAAATCCCACAAGCATTTTTTAAAGAAACAGAAAAGAAAATCATCAGATTTATAAGTAATCATAAAAGACCCTGAACAGCCAAAGCAATTCTGAGAAAAACAAACAAGTCCAGATGTATCAGACTCCCTGACTTTGAATTATACTACAAAACAACAATAATCAAAACAGCATGATACTGGCAGAAAAAATAGACACACAGACCAATGGAAGAGAACTAGGAGCCTGGAAATAAACCCATGTAGATGTGCACAAATAATTTTTGACAAAGGAGCCAAAAGCATCTAACGAAGATAAGAAAACCTCTTCAATAAACAGTGCTGGAAAAATTGGAAAGACACATACAAAAGAATAAAACTAGACTGCTGTCACCATACACAAAAATTAACTCAAAGACCTAAATATAAGGCTTGAAACAATAAACTGCATGGAAGAAAACATAGGTACTAAACCCATGGACCTTGGTCTTAGAATTTTACATTTGACTTCAAAGGCAAGGAAAGAAAAAGCAAAAATATATGAATGGGACTGTATCATACTAAAAAGCGTCTGCACAGTAAAAGAAACCATCAACCAAAGAAGCAACTACGCCTCTGATTAAGGGCTAATATCCAAAATATATAAAGAACTCACAAACTAAACAAAAAAACAAACAATCCAAGTAGAAAAAGGCAGAGGACCTAAACAGACACTTCTCCCAAGAAGACATACAAATAGCCAACACACGTGAGAAAATGCTCCACTTCACTAGCTATTAGGGAAATGCAAATCAAAACCACAATGAGATACCATCTCACACCTGTAAGAATAGCTATTAACAAGACAAGTAACAAGTGTTGTAGAGGTTATAGAGAAAAAGGGAACCCTCATACACGTAAACTGGTACAGCCACTGTGGAAAACAGTATAGAGGGTCCTCAAAAATTAAGACTAGAACTACAGTATGACCCAGCAACACTTTTTCTGTGTGTCTACTCCACAAATTTGAAAAAGATAAAGATATATGCACCCTGATGTTCACTGCAGCATTATTCATGATGGCCAATACATGGAAATAACTGAATTATCCTTCAATAGATGACTGGACAAAGATGTGGTACATGTATA